>NC_138127.1:30808426-32223426 GCF_964188305.1 Podarcis bocagei | reverse complement strand
AAATATTTGCATTGATCAGTTTACATTTCTATGTCCCCCTTTCTCTGAGAAGGGTGTGAATAAATGCTGGCTGGTTGTTTTTATCAATGTTATCCCTTCAAATAACCCTGTGAAGCAGATTGGGATGAAAGATAGCAACTGGCTCAAGGTCATCCAGTAAGCTTCATGGCTGAGCTGGAACTTGAATTCAGATCTCTCTGGCTTAAGCCCAAAACTCTAAATGTTACATCACAAACTCTTGGTGCAAACATCTGAACTAGTCCAAATTAAATGCATTGTTTTAATCAGCTATAAAAGATCAATTTCTTTTCTCAGTCACTTGCCAGTAAATTAAGCTTTATAAACAATTACATTCAAAAATTACATGGGAGCAAATTTAGTGGGTTGCTAGTTCTAACATCCATTTTTATACTAGAACATTAATTATCCAGCTGACAACGCTCTGACATTATTAATAGTCAGAGCCCACAAATCTGAGTTGGCACTGGTAGTCAGGCAAAATTGGTGGTTGTCATTAACCTTGACCCATACTCAACTTGGCAAAGGGATGGAGTCGTCTCTCAGATTTTAGGCTAAATTCCAGCCTTTGTAGAAGGACACAGTCGTGTCCCTGCAGTTGTAGCGTGCTTTGGAAGCACTCTAGAGTTCAATATATCTGCTTTGGATAAACTCCAAAACTCTGGGGTGAGCACCCCCCCCCACCCCGCCACAAGCCTGGAACATGAGAGAATGACAAGAGCTTGTCACTACAGTAATTCTGAGTTCTGGAGACACTCCAAAGCTCAGCCTGACTTTAGAGACAAACTTGGGAGAAGTAGAGATTCATCTAGGCTGAGCTTCAGAGGCATTTGTCAGTGGTTTACTCATTGTTTTGAAGTACCTCAGAAGCCTAGCACAGGTGAGAGAGATGAGCCCCTGTATATATGGGCCTACATGCTTAACACTGGTGAGTAAATTTGTGAACCCCATTTATAGCATTTATGCTGAATGGGGCATTGTATTCAAAATTGCCAGTGTTCTCTCCATCACTGGGAACCACTCTAAATTAACCCAAACTTTATAATATATATAAAAGGCTTTGAATAGTTTATTCAGCCATCCAAGCACCTGGACCATGATAGGTCAGGATGTAATTGCTTACACATATTATATGTAAATTACACCTAGTAAATTCAAAAAATGGCATGCAGCCCTTGTAATTTCATTTCTTTGAGCCTGCAGATTAAACATTCCACACAGTTATCCTTCTAGTGTTCTTCATCTGATCTGGTTCACACATGCATGTTCATCACAGATCACTGAAACCTTATATGTGTGAATAGGCTATGTTAGACAAACAACATGTGAAACTATATATATGTTTCCATGGAAAATACTGATCTAGATATCATATCTAACTGATGTACAAAATAAAGTGAAGCTTTTGCTAAGATTGTAAAACAATTTGTCCTCATAGTAACTCTTTGAATGATTAGTGTAATGATGGATTCTGAGCCAAAATAAATAAAGAACATTTGGAGATCCATATTGTTACATTTGCCGTGTATGCAAATGGGGGCCTTAGTTTGGTCCTCCAAACTGTATCCATCACAATAAATTAACACAAGACATTATGGGTGCAAGACACTTTGCAATATAAACTTCTTATCTCCTCCTGTGCAACCATACCAATGTGTGTGCGTGTTTTGTTTTGTTTTAAAAGCAGACATCTCTCCTGTTTATTTCATCTTCCTACTAAATATTCTGGATAATCCCCAAACCTTTCAGATAATACTACTGTACTGGATTCAGATCCTGATCATGAGCACCACAGGGTCTATGGGTGTTCAATTGTGTATTAAATTTAAAAGCAAATAAGATCTACTCTCAGTATTTGACTGTTAAATTATAAGAAAATAGTCTCAATAACTCTTTTCTATTAGTCCTGCTTCTCCTGAGCCAATCATATTCATTCATCACCTTATGTGAATAACTGAAGTGTCTCATGAGAAATGGAGAAAGTTCTAAGACCTTTTTATGTGGTTACTGTTGCTAGGGAAACCACAGCCTTGATATCCATGTATCCAGCATGTCAGTCTCATTTTGCATCTAGCTATCCAAGAACCAAGGCTGAAGAAAGGCAATTGGGAGAGGGGGAGAGAGGGTACATTTGCATAGGTGTTGCTCTTAACTCTTGTTCTGCCTATATTGCAAATGTCTTGAGGATCTGCCATAAAACGGTTTTCTCACTAAAGACAGCTGTTTGCTGTGTTCATCTCTGAGAGTAAGTGATTCCAAATAGGAAAGGGGACAATGTTTTGTTTTGTTTCTGAAGTGACTCAAAATATCTGCATTTCTAACCAACATTTTCTATGTGTTGCTAAGAATTAGTTATCATTGCATTACTTCTGAAGATTACTTTGCAATTGCAAAGCTTGCCTGTGCTGATGTAATTCCATCCATTAGGGTATATAAGCTTCCTGATTTTGCACACCTTAAACGAGTTATTCATATCAGCATCTTTGCATTTCTAAAAATAACATTGTTAAATAAAAACTATGTCACAGAGTCAAACCAAATCTGTGCCTGAACCATAAACCTTGTTCAGAAAGGCAGAACAAGAACTGAAGAAAGAGAGTTCACTGCAAATATCAATTATTTCCATGGGTCCAACTCCCATATAGTAAGGATTGAATAAGATTTCAACCTTGGTTGCTTTGAACATGAACCAGAAGAGAATCCCAGGGGGAAGAGGGAAGGGAAGTAACTCATTCTGATCATTAAAATCAGAAGTCCAGAAGGGTCTTTTGTGGGCAATGAGGACTGCACTCATTACCTCCAACCCTAGAGAGGCTATATCTTCGTTAGTAGGGATTGTAAATTATACTGTAAAGCACATTATATGAATTCCAAGTCCAATCCCTGGCATCTCCAGTTGCAATGATCTCAACACATGGATCTCACTGTCTGAAACCATGGGGAAGCTCCTGTCAGTGTAGATAATAATGGATTAGGTAGACCAATGGTTTGATGCAAGGTGTATTCAGACATGAGGAAAATTGCATTAGTTTTCCTGGTTATAATGTTGGTGCTTCTGTTGCATTTTCTAATGTTCCATTTGCACTGCAGTGCCTGTTGGGTTATGGAATTGGGGCTTTTGGACCACTGGCATGTTGCACTAAATTTCATTTGCATGAATAGGCATAGCGTCTCACAACAATGAATGTAATTGGACAATGTCAGTACTTCCCATCCTTTCTGCACATGTATGCTTCTGTTCTCCCATGAGACCACCACAAAAACAGCAGGAAAGAACTGTATGCCAGTTTACTGCCCCAAATTTGATCACTTTACTCCTTTAATTTTCCAGGTTAAGGAGGCTGTAAATGGATTTTTTTTCTAGATCAAATAATATGGAAATGAGTGCTAAACATGAGTCATATTCCATTATTTTTCTAGAAGTGGATTTTATGTTGTGTGGAAGCTCAAATATAATGAAGGAATTAACAGTCAGGGAAATGTCAGGGAAATGGAATAAACTGCTGTTTGAATGCAGCCTAAGTATTAGGCAGCTTAGCATGTATACAGAGATTTGGACAAACCATATTTCTTAAGAAGCCATTACAGAAAATGATAGAGTGAAGAGAAAGCAAAAATCTCTAGGACTGGCAATCCTCCTGTATTAGTTTGGACTTCTTTGCCCACATTAAGGCAAATAAATAGTTACTGTAATTAAATGCTGAACTAATTTGGAATTTCCAAAAACCCATTCAAAATGAATAACTGAATGCGACTAGGGGTTGCAGTCAACACAGCACTACAGAGATCATTCCCTCAGCACAGGCATTTTTGCTTGCCAATGAAAAAATCTCCCATCTTCCCCCCGTCCACATATTGTTCTAAGGGTTCTCCTAACCCTCTGGAGCAAATTGAGTGGGCACAGGGTCAGGGAGAGAAGAAAGTCCCATTGATGTATGGAAAGTCTTTGCACTGTCCTCTGCCAGCACAACAATTTAGTTGACTAGGGCCCTATTTTTTAAAAACAAAATGTGTGAATTAGATTCTACTAGTTCCTCAGAGATTAAGACTTCCAAAAGGCAAGGGGGCAACAGAGCCTTGGTCAAAGCAAGACCCATCCATTCATATGTGGAATTATTTATTGTTATGCAAAGCCATCCCATTACTCAGAAATAAGTATTTCTGGGCCAGATTCAACTTGTGCTAGCAGAATCCAGTGCAACAATCCGGCTAATACAACAGGACTTTCGCCTTTCTTCTCCCCCCCACATGACCCCTGCACTTTCCCTAAGCCTGTTTGGGAGGGTTAGAAAAACCCACAGAACATGGTGAAGGGTGTCAAGAGACATGATCTAGCAAGCAGAAACACTTGTGCTGACAGAACTATCATTTTAGGTTGACCTTGAATTCAGTGTTCAGTGAGGCTTGCTTCTAGGTAAGCATGCATAAGATTCTATACACATTTACAGTGGTACCTCGGGTTAAGTACTTAATTCATTCCGGAGGTCCGTTCTTAACCTGAAACTGTTCTTAACCTGAAGCACCACTCTAGATAATGGGGCCTCCTGCTGCCGCTGCGCCGCCAGAGCACGATTTCTGTTCTTATCCTGAAGCAAAGTTCTTAACCTGAAGCACTATTTCTGGGTTAGCGGAGTCTGTAACCTGAAGCGTATGTAACCTGAAGTGTATGTAACCCGAGGTACCACTGTACTGACATCAGTGAGACTTCACTTACAGTGGTGCCTCGCAAGACAAAATTAATTCGTTCCGCGAGTTTTTTCGTCTAGCGAATTTTTCGTCTTGCGAAGCACGGTGTCGGAAAAGTTTTGGAAAAGCTTCAAAAATCACCAAAAACCTCAAAAAATGCTACCACACCGCGTTCTATGGGTTGCTCCTCAAAGTCAAGTTGCAACTGTATTAACGGTGTTAAGAAAAAGGAAACAAACTTGCAAGACGTTTTCGTCTTGCGAAGCAAGCCCATAGGGAAATTCGTCTTGTGAAGCAGCTCAAAAACCGCAAAACCCTTTCATCTAGCGAGTTTTCATCTTGCGAGGCATTCGTCTTGCGGGGCACCACTGTACTTCTGAATAACTATGCATAGGATTTGACCATTTGCTAATTGTCTCTGTATGGCTGCAACCATTTACTCACTTGCCTGAACTCAGTGGAGCTTACTTCTAAGCAGACATCCACAGGAATGCACTGCATATTTGTTATCATAATTGTGTGTAGATGCACCACAAATTTTACATAACAGAATCAGAACTGTAGAGTTGGAAGGGACCCCGAGGGTCATCTACTCCAACTTCCTGAAATACGGGAATCTCAACTAAAGCATCCAGGACAGATGGTCATCCAAATTCTGCTTATAAACCTCCAAGTAACCACTTTCTGAGGGAGTCCGTTCCACTGTCAAACAGCTCGAGAGCCAGTGTGGTGTAGTGGTTAAGAGCGGTAGTCACGTAATCTGGGAAACCGGGTTCGTGTCTCCGCTCCTCCACATGCAGCTGCTGGGTGACCTTGGGCCAGTCACACTTCTGTGAAGTCTCTCAGCCCCACTCACCTCACAGAGTGTTTGTTGTGGGGGAGGAAGGCAAAGGAGGATGTTAGCCGCTTTGAGACTCCTGAAGGGGAGTGAAAGGCGGGATATCAAATCCAAACTCTTCCTATTCTCTTCTTCTTCTTACCATCACAAAGTTCTCCCTAATGTTTAGCTAGAATCTCCTTGTAACTTGAAGCCATTGGTTCAGACCCTACTCTCCAGAGCATGAGAAAAAAGCTTGCTTCCTCATCCATGTGACAGCCCTTTAGATATCGGAAGATGACTATTATATCTCCTCTCAGTCTCCTCTTTTCCAGGCTAAACATACTGAACTCCCTCAAACATTTCTCATAAGGCTTGGTTTCCAGGCTCTTGATCATCTTGGTCACCATCCACTGCACATTCCAGCTTGTCAATGTTCTTCTGAAATTGTGGCACACATAATTGGACACAGCACTCCACATGTAGTCTGACCAAGGCAGACTATAACATCCCTTGATCTGGACACTAGATTTCTGCATTAGCTTTACTTCCGGCTGCATCACACTGTTGACTGCTGTTAAGCTTGTGGTCTACTAAGTCCCCTAGATCCTTTCCCCATGTATTACTCGCAAGCCTGTTGGCCCCCATCTTATATTTGTGCTGCTGGTTACTCCTACCTAAGTGTAGAACCTTGCATTTGTCCCTATTGAAATTTATTTTGTTAGTTTTGGCTCAGTTCTCCAATCTGTTAAGGTAATTTTGAATTCCACTTCTGTCTTCTGAAGCACTAGCTACCTCTCCCTGTTTGGTGTCATCTGCAAATTTGATGAGCATGCCCTCAATTCCTTCATCCAAGTTTTCTATAAAGATATTGAACAACAACAGGCCCAGGACAGAACCCTATAGCACCCAACTTGTCATTTTCCCAGAATGCTAGGGAACCACTAATGAGCACACGTTGGACTGGGCCAGTCAACCAACCACAAACCCACCTAACAATAACCTAATCCTGCCCACATTTTACCAGCTTCTCCACAGGAAAATCATGGGGGGCTTTGTCAAAAGCCTTACTGAAATGTCCGGTTTTACCAAATGTATTCATTTGTGGAGAAGAGAGAGATTTGTTGTATTGATTTTTTTGTCCAAAGTACATAAGATATAGTTTTTGTATTAAAAAAAACTTAGCAAACAGCATTTTTTGACAGCACTACTGTCAGAATACTTTTCGCTTATGCAATCTCCTGTATGCTCTGGGTTGTTGATTTCCCCCTCCTCCTCCGTCAAGAAGTCCTCCTGTCCCAAGGGTTGTTTGCAACTTTATTTTCTCTCTTCAGCATGTATTTATGAGGAACCTTTCTGTATCTTACTTTATGCAGAGGTCATACGCAGAATGAATGATTTCAGCATATTATGTGCTTTAGCATAACCTTCAGCTTATAACAGGAGCAAATGCTTAGCCCCAAGTTCCTTCCAGGGTTTGTGCTACAAAAAAAGATTGTAGTGAACTCAAGTTGTTGAATATGGAGTGGGGGAAAGGGCTTAGGTGTCAGAGAAATGCTAATACGTGGCCAAATGGTCAAAAAGTGAATTACATTATGGCAACAACAGAGAATGTCTTCAGTCCTACAGACATACACAGAAAAGAGGAAGACTGGACTCACTGTGATGGATTTTTAAAATGTAGGAAAGAGAGGGTTTTTTATACTATTGTCCTGAGGCTGACAGCTGAGAAACTGGATGAATCTGAAAATATGTTTCCTCCAGCCCAATCACTGGAAGGTGACTCTAACCTGAACCTACCATGATTTTATCTAATCTACAATGCCTGAATCACAGTTGGACACAAGCATTGGTTAATACTTTGCTTCCTTTTTTATATCATAGAACTGTTGATTAATGACCCTTTAATGCCAACACTATGGGACGTCCTCTGGGATTTTAAAAATGTTTAGAAACATTGTTTTGTTTTTAGATTTTTGTGGTGTTTGTGGCCTTAAGTTCTATTAGCTGTATGCTCTTCATGTGGCTCATAAACAGCTTTTGTGGGGGGACTGACATTGAAAAGCAGTATGTAAATTGATTACATAAACAAACAAACTTGAAAGGCACCTTGAAGTCAGCTGGCAAGGCAGGTTTCAATCTCTACAAGAACATGGTTTCAGATAAGGCGTGTATTCTAAGAATGCCTATAGTTGCACCCCCATTGATTGCTCAAGCATCTTGCCCAAGAAGAGGACAAGCAGATAACAGTGACACTCAGTAACAACGCAGTGATGATTACCCAGAAGAGTGGGAAAGGACTGTGTCTTAGAACTGGAAGCAAAGCTTGTTTCTGAATGTGGTTTCAAACTCAACTGGGAAGTGCTGACAGAGGAAGCACAGCAGTTCGTGATGCATCCTTATTTTGTGAATTCCAGTTAATATACAAGAAGAGCTCATCCCTGTAGAACAGTGGTTCTCAACCCAGATGTTGTTGGACTACAACTCCCATCATCCCTGACCACTGGTCATGCTGGCTAGGAATGATGAGAGTTGTAGTCCAACAACATCTGGGGACCCACAGGTTGAGAACCACTGCTTTAGAATGATAATGGGCTGCAGCAGGATAATCAGGAGGAAGTGCATAATTTTTTTCTGTTTCTACATTGTCCCAGAAGTACAATCCATTTTCAGACAGTTTCCAGTAAATGCAACAAGATAAACATTGCCCATTTTTTTAATATGGTGAACAAGAGC
This sequence comes from Podarcis bocagei, assembly GCF_964188305.1. Classification (NCBI taxonomy): domain Eukaryota; kingdom Metazoa; phylum Chordata; class Lepidosauria; order Squamata; family Lacertidae; genus Podarcis; species Podarcis bocagei. The sequence goes on along the minus strand of NC_138127.1, from coordinate 32,215,169 downwards.
GAAGGTAAGGATGGAACTGGATGTGGCTGGAGATCCAAATGCAGCATCATGGTGCATCCTCTTCACTGCCTCGTGATATGTTGTGAAACAAAGTATATCACAACTCACGCTTTGATTTGCCTCACCCTTCAAAGCAAGCATCAACCAAGGGAATGGGATGGAGAGGGAGATTAAGCTCTGTTGCCTTTGGTACCAGGTGTCATGTAAAAATGAGTGCCATGACTTACTTTTCCTCCTCCATTTCCTTTGCCTTTTGTATGCTTCCTGATTGCGAGCCTGAGGGCAGGGACTGTCTTCTTCTCATTGATACTGGAAGCCTGAAGAGTGGAATAAAGTAGCCAGTCAAAACAATCATGGTGCAGTAATATTATTTCACCTCAACCACCCCATGGGCTTGGAGGATGACATGGAGGGAGAGGAAGTATGACTTGAGAAGCTATCGGTCCTTTACTCCAAGACTCTCCATTCCAGAAGAGGTGGCTCTGCAGGATTCTTCACACTTGGAGCCCACACTCACAGGGCAGTCCTCACAAGCCCTACACCATGGGTAGGCAAACTAAGGCCCAGGGGGCGGATCTGGCCCAATCGCCTTCTAAATCCGGCCCGCGGACGGTCCAGGAATCAGCTTGTTTTTACATAAGTAGAATGTGCCCTTTTATTTCAAATGCATCTTTGGGTTATTTGTGGGGCCTGCCTGGTGTTTTTACATGAGTAGAATGTGTGCTTTTATTTAAAATGCATTTCTAGGTTATTTGTGGAGCATAGGAATTTGTTCATTCCCCCCCCCAAATATATATATATATATATAGTCTGGCCTCCCACGAGGTCTGAGGGACAGTGGACTGGCCCTCTGCTAAAAAAGTTTGCTGACTCCTGCCCTACACTGTTGTAGCCAGTTACTGTGGAACAGGCCAACAGCCATTTGAGAACAAAAACAGAGGATCAATAGCAGGATTTGACTGGTCAGCCTTCAGAAGGCCACTGCACCTTGCTGGGACAACTTTCCTGAATGACAATATTCCAGTCAGTGCCTTCCAGAATCCTGACAGAGCCTGCCTTGCCTGTCATGACTCTGCCCTACTGAAACATATCTCTGCTGCAGTCAGCTTTCCCTGTGAGCCCTGAACTGTGACAGGAGAGGACAAGGCTCCATCTACCCAGGAACATCTGCTACCATCACAGGACAATGACTTACCTGGCCTCACAGGCACAAGCAACTAAAGTCATACTTCACAGGCTTGTGTGTGTGTGTATGTGTGTGTGTGTGTGTGTGTGTGTGTGTGTGTGTGTGTGTGGTGTTTTAAAGAGTGTTGAACTACGGGACTATCACGGCGGTAGCTTTGTGTTTGCATGCAGAAATCTCTTTCTGAATCCTGAAGTGTTGTTTAAAAAAATAGATTTCTCAGAGGCATGCAGATGACGTTAAATATTTCTACACTTCACAGTGAATTGCTCATTCACCTGAGTGTTTAACTATGTCAATGTGTTCAACATTATCATATTTAATTGAATAGTTCAACAAGATAATATGCCAGTGCACATATCATTGTGAGGAATCTTTCAATGCCTTATTGGCTGACAATAGATAAGGCAACCCTCAAACAAAACACAAGGGACTTAGCATGTACAAAATTATATACATGAGCAAAAATGAAATGCATAAAGAGTTTCCTAAAGGCTGATTACATATTAGGCATTTCACATCTCATCTCCCTTTATGAAAAGGGGTGGGAGTGGGGAGGAAGCAGGAAAAGATGCCATGGAAAGATAAAACATCTGGCAGCTCCAAATATGAGAAAAAATTGCATCCAAACCTTAGGTTTAGGGCCAATTCCAACTTAATACGCAGCTCTGTATTCCACAGGAATGGGGGGCACCAATTTAGACTGATGGTACTACTTCCCTGTAGTATTTACCTGTCCCTGCTCCCAATATGCTTTGCTAGGTTGCCTGATTAAACACTCATATTATTGATCCATTCACCCAGATTTTGAGAAGTGTTTTCTACAGATTAGTCAACATCTGCCAAACCTCAGTGTTCTTAATTTCTGATTTATTTATTTTTAAATGTACAATAAGGCTGTGCTCAGTTTTTGGCGAGCAGCTGTTTTTAAAGGACAGAAAAACAGATACCTATTTTTCTTGTATATTCCAAGAATAATCTAAATACAAACCAAAATGATGACAAAAATGGTAATAAAACCAGCAGTGCATATGCAATGGATTTGACGGGCAACTATGTCCTTATAACGCTTTCAAACTTGCATAATATTGGGCTTCCTGTGAGAAAACAAAAGCTAGGCCATACATTATTTAGACAAATGGGGCAGGATGGTGGTGGGCAAGTCTTTTAAAAAATTGTTGTTGCCCTTTCTTAATCATATTGGTCAACCACTGCTGGGTGCTACATGCTCCCCCAGAAAATGCTTCTTACCTAAAGGGATACCAGAGTGTGGGCAAGAAATGATGGTTGTTATTGTTGTTGGGTTTATTTAGTTTGCATTGCATTATGGATCCAATTGCAAATTCCACTTCTCATTTTGATTTGACCTCATGACAGACAAAAGAAAAAAACATGTTAATTAACTTACTGATATAAGACATGTCAATAGACACAGGCTTTAAGGGGACGTTCGAAAATTTATGGAAAATAGGACTAGAGTGGTTATTGTGGCAAGACTTTATGCAGGAAAGATCTAGTTCCTCAGATGTAATGGAGGTGTTGGGTGATGTTATATATACACATGAGGGAACAGGAACATTCTTGTTCAAAGTCAGATTAAGAAATAACAGGACATACAGTGGTAGCTCTGGTTACGAACTTAATTCGTTCCGGAGGTCCGTTCTTAACCTGAAACCATTCTTAACCTGAGGTACCACTTTAGCTAATGGGGCCTCCCATTGCCACCACGCTGCAGGCACGTGATTTCTGTTCTCATCCTGAGGTAAAGTTCTTAACCCAAGGTACTACTTCCGGGTTAGCGGAGTCTGTAACGTGAAGTGTTTGTAACCCGAGGTGTTTGTAACCCGAGGTACCACTGTATATTGAAAGTAGAGATACCCTATATTAATCCATATTAACAAGATTTACAGAAGAATCCTAACCCTTAGATCTGCTGGCTAAAAGGGGTTAGGGCAGAGTAAGTGGCTGAAGAAAACCAAGGGGATGTTTTGATTACGAGCTCTGAGGAACATACCAATGTTGCCAGACCTCTCATCCTCTGCAAATTTTTAATCAGCTTTGCCGTTGCTTTACACCTCGGAGGGCTGTATTCGAGAGTGGATCCTCTGTTTGCTGCCTGGAAGTTTAAGTGAAACATATATGAGTTGGTGGGATATGTGTATGTTCTATTCTGAAATGTTGAAACATTTGCATTTGGAAAGAAAACACATTTTTCAACCTCACTGTTCATTTGTAGATTTAATTTGAACGTGCCTCACTATATATGCATTTACTTTAAATTGCACCATCTGCATGTGTACATATAGGTTTTCAATTTACATGAACACAGATGTAATCAATGGACATATTTGGGGAAACAGAATCAAAACAGAGCCACATATGCAATAAATGAAGGCTACGTACATATGGTTGCACTGGTGTATAGCCCAACAACGTTACACATTGGCATGGATTGCTTGGAAGGGATGGGGTTCATTTTTCACTGCAAAGATTGGTATGATTTCACAGTGAAATCATAATCTTTTATTCTCTCTTGGCAAAGGGGGAGGGGTGTCAACCTGCAGATGGTGTCCTCTAAAGTGGCTGCAAAGACACGTTAAACAAAGCAACCCCCAGGAATATCCAGAGTGCAGTCTTCCCTTTTTTTAGTCACCAAGATGTGGGGTGGATTGCCTCCTTTAAAGTGGCAAAATGGTCTTTCCATGGGCTGACAGTTACTTCACAAAAAGCACTGCTCTGTTTTGTCTGAGCATTGGAAGCATGAAGCACTACGCTTCCATGCAATTGTGTTGCATTCATTCTTTTACATCACAGGTGGAAACCTCTGCCCCATTGGCAAAATTACATCCACCAGGGTTCCTAATTTAGCCCGTGAGGCTTTTCCCTCCCGCCCCCAACCAAGCACACTTGTCACTCCTCTGATGCCCCAGTTGTTCCTTTGCAAGTCTGGCTTGTTGTTTGGTGCTATATGACTTTGGTGCTGAATGCAAGCTTGGGCCAGAGTCAGATCCATCCAGTGTCACATGATGTCAGATGACTGAGAGGTGCATGCTCTACCCATCTGTCAAATGGGCCCCACAGAATGTTGGTCACAACTTGATCCAGTCTACTGGCCAAAACTAATTATCAAGCCCAGATTTACAGTACATACACACTTGCAAATAAAAAAGTTAATTCACAAGCAAGAATCTCACATGCATTAGCAAGATACTGATGTAATTAATGTTTAGGTGCCTGGCAGAGTGAACAGTGAGATAGAATGGGGATGTCAAAGGAACACCAACCCCAGATTAAACACTCAAAAAAGTCCACTACATATGTGTTGACTCCCTATACCTATCTTTCCAATATAATTTACATCCAAGATCCATTGAGAGAGAAATTCAAAATGCTTATCTTAAAATGGAATTTTAATCCTTCTCTTATAACCTGCCCAATACCACCGATTGGTTCAACCTGATTATAGCTGCATACTGCCATAAAATAGAACCTTTCTAGAAAGCAGAGCACTGAATTATACATTGTCTGTTGTGTTTACTAACATAGGCACGGCAGTCTCACACACAAGTGCCTAGAAAGTACTTTTCCCTATCTGACATTAGTATCTTTTGACAGTCCGTGATCATGAGATCACTTCAAAACTGGATAGCATGGAGGCAATTTTCATTGCCCAGTTCTTATATCAGTTCTTATATTCTGTAATCAAGTGATGTAAGATTAGGAGCTAGGAGCCTCTCTTCTCCAGCAAAGCAGTGCTCCATCATAATATAAGTAAAAAGAAAAACCAAATGAGAGAAATCCAGTGTTTTAAAAATGTCTATATATTCCAGCTTTCCCCTAAAACAATGCTTAAAGAGGCTTACAAAACATTGAACTCAATAGAATAAATGCAATAAGCAAACCATAGTGCTACAGTGTAAACAAACCACAATGACTACCAGAATAAACAAATATATCCTTGTATAATATGAAAAAAGATATTAATGCTTCTGTTAATAGACCTTTATTTCTGCATCTGAAGGCTAAAAACTCCAATTTTGGGAAAGGTGTGAAAAGAAACCCACCCCCATATATATACAGTGGCCTACACAGCACAGATTTTAAAAGTGGGACAGCCATCTTAGTTTTAAAAAGGATAGGTTTTGTCTTCTTTAAAAACAGACACACACTTAAAAGGTTAGGCAGTTGTTGTAGTTAAACATGGATAGGGATTTATGGCTTTGGCATAACCTATCATGTGAAATGGCACCTAAGACCATCTTGGAAACAGTTAACAGGCTACTCATTTGTGAATTAGTCTTAGATATTCTTTGGCATCACTCTAACCCACTCATCCACAATAGTGGCAATAATAGGAAAGGGAGAAAGACAAATATTAATACAATATTTAACCAGCTTTTGCTGATATATGGAATCTAACCTTCTGAAGTGTTTTGTTTTCCTGGTTATTCCTTGCTCTGGATCTGTTTCTCCAGGAGAGATAGCCTAGGGCTATGTATGCAGCCTTTAGTCTTAGTCCTTTAAAAAGTTGCATTCATTCATAAATTAATGGAATCACTAGATGTTTGCTGCTTCAGACAGACTCATCTGGGAGACAGTAAAATCAGCATAGCATTTCTGCAATTTAATGCCCCACAAAAGGAACCAAGTCCATCTCTTATAATGTTTGTTATCCAGACTACTTTCTGCTAGGCTGAGAGGAGCCATAACCCATCTTGCTGAATGGTTCCTGGGAGCATTCGAGAGGGACAACTCACAGGTACATTTGTGCCCAGTTGGCTGTTCAGATGCTCCCATTAATTTGCTGCACAAATTCAAACTAGATTAACATTGGTTGTGCAAACCGCTCCTCTATTTGTGGCTTAAGTACCAACAAAGTCCCACTAGAGCATTAACACAAGCTGAATTTCATGGTAAAAACTACGGATCCAGGTGCGAATGTACACTTATGCTTAATATTTAATGAAGGGTTCTTAATGACACTCTCTCTGTAGCTATCTTGTGATTTCCTTTGCCAGGCAAACTTTCATAATCTGTGCCTTTGCTTACCTTTATTCTTCCAGCAGTCCAAAAGCCAATATGCAAATAAGAACTATGAAGCATTTTTCCTTAACAATGTAAACCCCATAGGCTTATAGGTGTGTCAAGTCTTGCATGTTGGCAATGCATGCCACATTTTATAGCAAAAAAACCGAAAAACCTCCAGACACAGAAATTAGTATGAAAAAAGCAAAAGGACTTGTCTCTCAGTTTGCTTCTCACCCACCACTCTGGTCATTCTCAGATTGTTATCTAACCAGACAATTTTTGTGAAGTCTAATTTTCAAGGCTACGCAACTAGCTAGATTTTCGCAAATTCCAATGGAGATGATTTGACAGCCTGAGACACCTCATGGAAACTGATGAAGATATTAAATCTAAACTTTATCCCTTCCTTGGCTTTGTTCTATTATTCCAGTTCTTACTTCTTTCTCATATAGATCTACAAAGTAATTTCATTTGAATGGATATTGGAGTATTTCCACACACACCTTAATAAGAATAGGGGCTATTTTTAGTTCTCATTTCATGGCACTCCCTGGTTCTCGGTCTAGCCTTAAAAAGTACTTCAGAATGCTGGTGGCTTGTAAATATCATGTTTGATTCATCCCATTGTTGTTGTTATTTTTGTTAGCGTGACCCAAAAAAAGCACGCCATGCATAGCAGAGTGAGCCTGCTCCTATATCTTCTAAAGGTCGTGTAAAAGATGGAAGTATTGGAAACAGCCTCAAACAGATCCTAGGACCCTGGCACGACCCACCACTCAGACTGGTCCAACCATTAGGAAGAGTGAGACTAGGAGGCAACTCTTGAGCCCCCGATCCATTGTCTGTTAGAGGACAGAGCAGTGTGCCACACATATCCCTGCTCTGCATCCCTTAGGCAAGCTGCCCGTCCTCTACAGTGGTGAAGAGCATTGTCCCATCACCAGAATTGAAGCACTGGCTTCCAGTCAGTTTCTGTACATGCAATGGAAGGGGTGCCTTCTTGTCCTTCGCTTCAGACAGCAAAGTGTCTTGCGCTGGCCATGCTACTGCCGGTGACTTTCTTCTCTTTCTTTTCTGTTAATTCTGTATGCTTATCCATCACTGATACCTTCCAAATTTTCGTCACTGCTTCCTTCATTTCCTTCACTGCTGGTGACCTATTTTCCCATTTTTGTGCAACAAGTATGCAAGCAACTTCTATTGCATTTCATGTTAGTACTTTGTGTTTTGTGGGCCTAAATACCCTAATAAAATTTGGGGGGGATCCAATGGTATAGATTTTAATTATTGGACAGTTCTACCAAGTATGTTCAATATCTGCATTCTGATGTCCACAGCTCCAGCCTGTTACAGAATGTGTAAACTTTGCTCAATGTGAATGGAGTCATATACCATTGATAGGACAATTTGTAATGTTTTTCTCTAACACAAAGAGATTGTGCTGTTTTGTGAGTTAAAAAAACAACAACCCAAAACCATTATTGTTCAGAAATTGGTCTATTATTTTTACTCACTTTTCCTTAAAGATTGTACCCAAATGTAAATTCAAAGTAGTCAGGAAAACATATTTTAGATATATGCTCTCCCCAGGGAACATTACCTATCTTTAGGCACCAGGCAAAAATTTCTTTTCTGTCATGCCTTTGGCCTTTAATTATCTGTGGTCTCCTTCAGTGAGTGGGATGTCTTGGTCCTGCCTTTTTTATGAACATGAATGTGTTTTTAGCTTCTACTCTATTTTAGTTTTATGCTGGCTTTAATGTATTGTGTTCTTTTTTTTTTGTAAGTTGCTTTGTGTTACTTTCTGTTTTTTTAAAAGACTAATAATTTTATACACCACAGGCCTTTCTCCTTCCATTTCTCTTCCTGTTCATTTCACTTTATTCATCAAATCAATATTAATGCTTTCTGTTTTGTTTTTAAGAGTATTTTTACCATTAAGATTGTAACATATCTGATGCTTCTCAGTTTAAGAATTCTACAAGACCATATTTTCTTATACATCTTTGCGCAGATGCTTCAGTTAAAATGCAAATGTCATATATTTAGCATGCAAATGAAGTGACATAAATATAATACTTGAAATCTGCATGCTATCTTAAAAAGTAATTGCAACCTTGAATAAGAATCCAAGAAGTTAGGATTGTCTGAAGATTCCATATTCTTTTAATGAGTCCATATCTTTGTCTAAGTGCTGCATGTATATTTGGGAAGAGCCATTCTCAACTTAGGGGCATCTTTTCCCTGCATTCTTCTTTTCCGTCTGCTTTTGCAGGGCACAGATTACAGTCCTAATGTAAACAGGGGAAATCTGACTCTCTGGGCCACAGATCCATCTTTCTGTCTGCCAGCTACATTCCAAAAATACGCAAGAATTATCTAATTCTCCATTGTTAACTGCAACAGAACAAATCATGCCGAAAAACAGGGGATGTGTGCTCAGTAATAACAGTGAGAAAAGCACACCCTGTTATGGGTAAGCTTTAACAAGCTGGAAATCATAATAGGCAGCGTTCTGCATGCAAACCAAGGCACAGCAGCAAAGGTGAGCTTTTCTACATAATTGTGCAATCTGGTGATGACCTTGACATATTTGTATGGAGGGATGTCTTAAAAGCCACAATTGATTCACAAAGATAGAACGCCTTCATTCCTAAAATGACTCTTTTCTTCAAATCATTCTAAAATTTTTTGAAGCACAAGTTGTTGCTGCTTTTTTTACATCCTCAATAAAACGGACAAGATAAGCAGGCAAAGATGAATAATTGTACCATTTCAGGTGGGGGGAAACCCTAAAGGGTGGCATTTGATAACACCTATTCCTACTCAGAATAGGCACATTGAAGTTAATGAGCATAGCTAACTTAGGGTCATTAGATTCAGGTAGGTAGCTGTGGTGGTCTGAAATATATATATATATATATAAATTTAAAAAATTGTCCAGTAGCACCTTAAAGACCAAATAAGTTTGTTCTTGGTATAAGCTTTTGTGTGCACGCACACTTCTTCAGATACACTGAAACAGAAGTCACCAGACCCTTATATACAATGGGAGGGTGGGGTGGGGTTTTTCTCAGGAGGGTAGTAGGAGATGGGTGATTGATTCAATGGGTATGGTAAATAGGGTCATTAGTTTGAATGGGTCTACTCTGAGTATTGAATACCAGCATTGAATACCACCACAGGAAATGTGTTCCTGTTAAGTCTTCTCAACTTCTCAGTGGCTTTTGATACCATCTGTCATGGTATCCTTCTGGAGCGGCTGTCCAAGTTAGAGGTGGGTGGCACTGCTTTGTGATGGTTCTGATCCTACTTGGATGGTTGTTTCCAGAGGGTGATGCTTTGTTGGCCTCATGGAGCCTGCAGTACAGGGTTCTTTGGGGTTCTGAGTATTTAACTGCTGAGTGGGGTCATCCAGAGTTTAGGAGTGTGATGTCAGCAATATGCTGATGACACACAGCTCTACATATGCAGGTTTGGCTAATTAAACAAACAATGGTCTTTTAAACTGAGGGGGGTGGTGTTATTTTTGTTTTTTTGTTTTCATGCTATAAGCCACCATGTGTTTTTCAGATGACGGGTGGCATAGAAATTTAATAAATAATAATAATACATTTCCCATGTTAACACTCATTCCAGAGTTGGCTCAGTAGACAAAGATAGAATTATAGACAGTAATGGATTTGTCATTCCACTATTTCTCAGTTCAGCTACCTCAAAGGGTTGTTGGGATTATTAACATATATACCAACTTCAGCTGAGGCTTTGGGATAGGGTAGGATGAATTCTAAACAGAAGTTAGAGTTTGAGGATATTAGACATATTTGATCGCCTTTGGAAAGTGATTAGTACCTATATGCTCAACTTTTATCAGTGTTAGTGCTGAATGGGAGCAAAGAGTACACATTTTCCAAGTAAAGCGTGTTCTCCTTCATGGACAGCACATGTTGCGGTGGGAGCTAACAAGACACCCACTGTTGCTGGGTGGGAAAAGAGTTTGGCCACCATTATCATTGAGCTTCCTGTTGCTGGGGAGATTTAAATGTTGCCATTTCATGATTGACAGCCATAGCCTTTAAATACCCTGCACGCAGCGTTGAGCTTCCTCTTTTCGCTGGGTGCATCGGATCACCCGCCCTACCTCCCTATTTTCAGGTTGTTCGCTTGACATTGCTATGCCTGTCATGGGGTCGTCTGCTTTGGGGGCAGGGGCCTAGTAGGAATTTTGTCCATTTGGCTGATTGGCTGGTGCCATCTGTTTTTTGCCTACTGCGTAGCAAATCGTCACAACTTGTAAGGTTGCGGCTAGGAATTGGTTTAGGAATTGGTTGCTGGAGGGGTATGGATTGGCTGTGCCTGCCCCTCCAAAATGCTGCTGCTGCAAGGGTTTTCCGTTAAAGGAACCCAGGGGCTCCCCATGCTTTTGTCCAAACCCGTCAAGGGGCTAGAGCCACACAAGAGCCCCTGGGAGCATTTGGGGAGAGGTGAGGCATGGTACCCAGTCCCGTCTCTCCCCCCAAAATGTTTTCCCTTTCTGACTTTGCGGGTGTGCCAATGTCAGTCGGTCCCCATGCGGGGTCAGATAGTCACAACCAATGCCTAAGCAACCACTCACATTGCTTGTAATTTTAATAAAGTTGTGGCCAAAATTATGCCAAAAACCTTAAACTAAAAATCATGTGTCAATTGTGTTTTATTGGGGGGTGTCTTGGGGACCTCGACACGCAATAATATGCTTGTGGCTACTAATGGAAAAGTTAGAGTGCGGGCAGAAGCTGCCATCTGTGGTCCAGAATAGCTGCTTTACCAAATCTCTTCCTTATGATTAACCTAGCATGGAATTATCAAAAAGGTTTCAACATAGAATCATAGAATCGAAAGGGACCCCAAGGGTCATCTAGTGCAACTCCCTGCAGTGCTGGATCACAGCTGAAGAATCCCTGATAGATGGCTACCCAACCTCTGTGAAGAGAATCCACCACCTTCCAATGTAGTCTCTTCCACTGTCAAACAGCTCTTACCGTCAGAATGCTCTTCCTAATGTTTAGACAGAATCTCCTTTCTTATAATTTGAATCCATTAGTTTGCATCCTACCCTCTGGAGCAGCAGAAAACAAGCTTCCTCATTCTTCCATGTGACAGTCCTTCAGATTTTTGAAGGTGGCTATCATATCGTATTCTGTCCTCCAGGCTAAACATACCCAACTCCCTCAACCATTCCTCATAAGGCTTGGTTTCCAGACACTTTTATCATCTTGGCCACTCTCCTCTGCACATTCAGCAAACCTGAATCCTATCGCTATTTGCACCACATATTTCCAGGGCCCTTTAGCATAAAAGATCATGTACCCATTGCAGATTGTTGATATGTCTCCCATTCCCTAGACTCGTTAGATTCCCTGTGACTTGTACAGCTCCTCCATTGTAGATTGCTTTTCATATGGATAGCTGGTGGATGTTAACTTCAAAGCATTCATATTGTTTCTATGGCTTATTAGGTTTGTTTTGAAGTATGTTGCATTCAAATATTTATGTACATGCTTAGCTTCAAACACGTGATTAATTTTTTAAAAAATCATGTGATTAAAATTATCATTTTAGGCCCAACCATTTCCAGAAGAACACAGGAATAATGCTGTTTGAATACTTAAGAGCTTCACAAGGTGACAATGTAATCCTATGCATGCTTTTCCAGAAGCAAGTTGCACAACCTTCAATGGAACTTTCTCTGGTTATAAAGAATTGGGGTTGACAGACCAAGGGAAAGTGTAGGTTCATTGAGGCTAAGTACTAAGCAAGCACAATATGTGAGATGGTAGAAAGTAGCTTCTAATGTGGTACAGACGTTAAGCCTGTGTGCCTTAGCTTTGAAATTACGCATGCCTCAAAATCCCTAATAATTGTAAATGTCTTTTTTAATGTTGGAAGTCAAAGTTATTTAGAAGTGCAATTTCAATGGGTCTTCAGTGTGCATAGATAAATCTCCACAATACAAATATTTCAGATCAACTGGAATGTGGATTCAGCTGAAATATCCCTTGTTTTAAACAAGTCTGTATTGCAACCCATACTGGAACAAGGGATGCAATGAATATCTGGGTTTTTCACTTTCACTGAAAGGGAACACACACTGGCATCAACAAAGCAATACAGCAACATATTTACAGAAGGTTGCTGAAAATCTGTAGGCAAAAACCAAGAGGCAACTTGTACAAGATGTTGTGGACCCTGTGAAACAGAAACTTAAGCTAAACTGCCATGCCTTTCAGCTGGAAAAATTGGAGCAACATAGCAAGTTCTCTGGTCCTATAAAAGCATCAGAGCACATTCATGCTAACAGGTAAACAACTTTTTTGGGGAAAACCCTACCTCTACAAAGATAAAAAATAAAATATGTATCTTTTTTCCCTCTGAATAAATATCTCTAATAGCGACACTTTCCAGCATGGCATAAATGCTCTAGGTTTCCTACATCCCTGATTAGGATTCATACAAAATAAACATTGCTCATTTTATTAAGCTAATCATTACACTGAATTACTTAAGGTAATGCTTGCTTTCACTCCGAAAGCTCATTTACTCAGAAGCAACCCAATGACTTCAGTTGCACGTCTGCGTGCCTAGTGTCAGTGATCCTCATCAGTGACCTCAGAGCTAGTGATACAATTCAATTATCAGTATAATATTCCAAAAAAATAAATAAATGGAAAACACACTTTTTACTTTGACACTTGAAACGGTGACACATCATCTTTGCGGAATGTGGCAGGGGAGGGAGGGAGCCGTGATCTTTAAATAGCTTGGGTTTAGCAAAGAAACAGAAGAAGAAACATTTTAAGTAAACCTATCCAAGATTAGATAATATATTGCAAATCCCCCCTCCAAAAAGATACTGGAAAGCTATAATTTACTTTCCTTTCTGGTTAAAACTACATGAGAACTGGTTTTCCCCCTCTCTTTTTTAACTAATCCAACTCCCCCCTCTTAAAAAAAAAATCCTATTGGTGGCTATGCATCCTCCCTCAGTCACACACAATAGCAAATGCTTACAATGAGAATGGCTCCACTGGAGCAATACTAATACATTTGACACAGCTTCCATCCTGTCATTATGCAGAGGAGCTTGTGCTTATCCCTTTTTAAATTGGAGACTCTTTTTAACCAGGAATCCCCAGGATGAAAGTGAACCATTTTCATCGCGGCAAAACAAATCCTTCTCTGGTGAATTTTGTTATTGTTTATTGTTACCAGCATTTTATCAGCACTAAACTGTGTGAAAGCTTCAATTAGTTCTTGATGAATGATCCCATAAAATCATGTCGTTTCATTTCCCCTGCCAGGCAGAAATTTTTTACTGAGTGTTATTAAATGAAATATAATTGGGACAGGATTCAGGAAACGTACAGGCATCTCGTTCTCCTTTTTGGGTAGGAACAGTAGAGTAAATATTGAGTATATCTGGTGTTAGGTTTTATCATCAGTATTCTTCTTATTTAGGCAAACAGCTCTTTGTTGCACAATGAAACATGCTCTGTAAGTCTCAGATAATTATTTATAACTATGACACTGGGTGGATGCAGACATGCAGTAGTCATTTGAAGTCATGACATCAGCATCTGGACAGAAGAGTAAGTAAACGCTAGCCTTTATCTCGTTTTTCCAATCAGTAATGCGGGGTATGGCAAAACCTGCCTTTCTACCTGGTCTGATGCTACAAGGGGCCAGTTCAGCACAGCGGTTACTTACATGCTAGGACTCTATAGCACTGCTGAAGAAATTCCCTTGTGCAATTGAAAGTGAAATTAAAATTATGGTTCTACAGCAGAGATGGAGAACCTGTGCCCCCCCCCCCGATGTTGCTGGGCTCTATCTTCCATCATCACTAACCATCAGCCATAATCAGCATGGCCAGTGGTTCCCCATGCCTGATCTACATGGAACTTGGCACTGCTATGGGGAATATAGCACTGTTCTACAATCCACATCCCACTAGCAAGACCATAATTTTTTTACTCAGAAGTATAGAATCATAGAATCATAGAGTTGGAAGAGACCACAAGGGCCATCGAGTCCAACCCCCTGCCAAGCAGGAAACACCATCAGAGTACTCCTGACATATGGTTGTCAAGCCTCTGCTTAAAGACCTCCAAAGAAGGAGACTCCACCACACTCTTTGGCAGCAAATTCCACTGTCGAACAGCTCTTACTGTCAGGAAGTTCTTCCTAATGTTTAGGTGGAATCTTCTTTCTTGTAGTTTGGATCCATTGCTCCGTGTCCGCTTCTCTGGAGCAGCAGAAAACAACCTTTCTCCCTCCTCTATGTGACATCCTTTTAAGTAAATACCATTGAGTTCAATTCAGCTTAGAATCACAGAATCATAACATTATAGAATCAGAAAATTGTAGAGTTGGAAGGTACACCCAGGGTCATCTAGTCCAACTCCCTGAAATGCTTACTCATTAGGAAATGTGCTCTGGGTTACGTTGTCCATGAATGAAGAGAAGGTGGGGAAAGGAGGGGATGAAAAAAATATGCTACACTGCAAAACTAGTCAAAGTGGGCATAGCTGAATAAAGGGTGAAGCCACCCAGGAGGAATTACCCTCTGTGGGGATGAGATGGAGGGGAAAGACCAAGAGGGAAGGCGGTTTAGTTAGTTTAGTTTATTAAATTTGTGAATTGCTTCTCACAACAAAATGTCTCAAAGCCATTTACAATAAAAAGTACAATAACCAAAAGACACAAACGTGAGAAAAAACATCATCAGAGTAACAGCATCCAATTATTTATGCTATATGCTGTAATTGTGATGTTTAGCTTATTTTTGCTGGTTTCTTAATAGTGTTTTATAGATTACTACGGCTTTATTGATTATTTGTTAACTATATTATATGACATGCTGTAATTGTGTGGTTCTATTATGTTACTCATTGTTTGTAAGCAGCTTTGGGATTCATTTAAATGGAAAGTGACATAGAAGTACAGTAAATTGCTTGACATCCAAACCATGAGAAATTGGGTTTCAGGTGGACATCCATAGGATGGTAAAGGTAAAGGTAAAGGGACCCCTGACCATTAGGTCCAGTCGTGACCGACTCTGGGGTTGCGGCGCACATCTCGCTTTATTGGCCGAGGGAGCCGGCTTATAGCTTCCGGGTCATGTGACCAGCATGACTAAGCCGCTTCTGGCAAACCAGAGCAGCGCACGGAAACGCCGTTACTTATTTATCTACTTGCATTTTGATGTGCTTTCAAACTGCTAGGTGGGCAGGAACAGGGACCCAGCAACGGGAGCTCACCCCGTCGCGGGGATTCGAACCGCCAACCTTCTGATCAGCAAATTTAACCCACAGCGCCACCCACGTCCCTTCCATAAATTCTATAAATGAGCATTCCATAAATGAGGAGCTACTTCATAAAAGACCTGTTCCCTAACTGCTACCCTCTTGAACTCCCTTGGAGATGGCACTCAGAGAATGACCTCAGATGATGATCCCAGGGTCTGGGCAGGTTCACATGTGGAGAAGCAGTACATATAGGGGTCAATTCATAGCAGGATGCCTGCTGGATCCTGGCAGCCGTGTTTTAGAGAAATGCAGTGAATCTGCTCAGGCCTAAATCAAGTGCAGGAGGCAAAGGGATTTCCATAAAGGCACCCTCCCTACCCGAAACCATAACAGTGGTGCCCCGCAAGACGAATGCATCGCAAGACGGAAAACCCGCTAGACGAAAGGGTTTTCCGTTTTTGAGCTGCTTCGCAAGACGAATTTCCCTATGGGCTTGCTTCGCAAGATGAAAACGTCTTGCGAGTGTTCCGATTTCCCCCCGCTTTCCCCCCTTTTTCTAAGCCGCTAATAGCCTTTTAGCCGCTAAGCCGCTAAGCCTTTAATAGCCGCTAATCCGCTAAACCGCTAATAGCGCTAATCCACTAAGCCGCTAATAGGGTTGCTTCGCAAGACGAAAAAACCACTAGACGAAGAGGCTCGCGGAACGGATTATTTTTGTCTTGCGAGGCACCACTGTACACAGTTCCTTTGTTGGTGACATTCTCCTGCCTCCCTTCCTTGACAACTACTGGTGAGCCGGAAGGAGTTTCATAATGGTTGCTGTCTCAATTTTGAGGACTCAGAGCTACTTCAAACCACACTGGAAAACCATTACTAAAATCAGTCCTAGTCCTATGCATGGTTTTTCAGGACTACAGTCCATTTCTGTGTTTAGTAGTAATCACTCTCAAGTAAGTCCACAGGAGTGCAGCCTTAGTGACTCATTTCCTGTCACCTGGCAGCACTCTTTTGAATTCCTCATTTGCTTTAAAATTTTATTTGATCATCACAATTACACAGTTGCATTTTAAAAAGTAGAATTAAGTATATTAAATTAAAACAGAGCATGTAATGAAAGAGCATGGGAACAGAAAACGGCTAATTAAAAGGAGAGGTTCGGCTCCGAAGGCTTTACACGGAAAAAGAAAAGGTGTGTGAGTGGTGACTTCCTGCTGACTTAAATTTCTTGCCTGCCCCACCTGAAATCCAATGAGCAATAAATGAAATTTGCCTAGGATAAAACTGTAAAGAAGAGAGGGGGAGAAGGAAGAAGAAGAAATGAGTTTCTTACCTCAGCAAGTGGGAAAAGTCTGACTTCACAGGCACAGCTGTGTTGGAATCTGGGGTGAAAGTGAGCTAGCAAGTCCAGAAGCAAACTATCCAGAGCACAAGGTTTGCAGTGGGGCTGAATAAGTATATCTACCTACAACCACCATTCTAGTTCTCAGAAGCAGCTCAGGGCTAGTCTTCTGAGGACGGTCCATGACTGTCCAGTGATAGAAGATATTAACAATCATGCATAATTGTGAAAGCTAGTACGAGAGCCAACATGGCGTAGTGGTTAGAAAGTTGAACTAGGACCTGGCAGACCAGGGTTCTAGTTCCCATTCAGTCATGAAGCTCACTGGTTGACCTTAGGCAAGTCAGTCTCTTAGCTTAACCTACCTGACAGGATGAAATGGGGAGGAGTAGAATAACTATTTATGCCAACTTGAGCTCCTTGGAGGGAAGGTGGGATATAAATGTAATCAATCTATCAAATCTGACTAGGGCATTCCATCATATTGTAAGGTATTTTGCCAATATCTTGTATAGGAAACACTGGCTCCATTGAGAACACGCAAATTAAGTTATAACAGACCTGTCTGTGGGTGATAGATAATCAAATAATATCCAAATAATCAAATAAGTTTGAAACTCAGAAAATCTTAAATTGCACATTCTTTTTAGAAGCTTCTAAGAGGATCATCTTACACAGCCTCAGTTAAATGAAGGCCTTTCTGTAATTATAAATAAATACATAAATGCATACACACACACACACACACACACACACACACACACACACCAAGTCTTGTAGTGCAAGGGTGGGGAAGTTTGCTGTCTTCCAAGTTTCTGACACACTTGGGGAATATGTCCTCAGAGAATTCATAGTGCTGGTGGGCTCCTGCTTTAAAGAATTTCAGATTGCTGAGGGTGGTGTTTCCCCTTTGAAGAATGCTGCATTTTTAAAAGATGTCTTCCTTTGAAGATATGAATATCTGTGGGGTTTCCCTCCAAAATTCTCATTGTTGGAAAGTCCTCTGTTGAAGGTATTATCAGGTTAGGATGGAGGGGGGGGGAGTCTAGGAATACTTTTCACCCCTCAGAGGACTGTTGCCTTTTTGAAGATATTTAGATGGATTGAGTAGATATGATTCTGAGTTCTCATAGCTAGAAGGTATGGAACAGAACTTTGTGGCCATAGACAACTGCAGCACAGCTGTGGAGGAATGAGAGGCATACACAAAGAAATATTACTTGTGGGAGATGCAATCATCTTCAAGATGACAGAGTAAATTTATTCCACTGGAGGGGGCGGATGAAATGGGTGCTCATCCTCCACATTTCTCTTTCAAAATCAAATATTCTCCATATATCTAAAAGTGCAATCCTTTATGTGTCTACTCGGAAGAAAGTCCTGTTGAGTTCTCCAGAGTAGATTCATATAGGATTGCACAATAACTTCAAAAATAAAATAGGCTTCTAATGGTTGAGAAACCTTTCCTGGGCATCTTCATCTTAATCTGGTAAAATCCATTTGACAGAGAACTCTTTTCTAACATTGACTCCTCCATTAATAGGGATGGCGTGTAGCTGAGTGGCACATACTTAACATTCAAAGGATTCAAGGTTCAATCTCTGGCACCTGCAAATGACGTTGGGAAATATTCTCCTCTGAATTCCTGGAAAGCTGTAGACTGGGATAGCCAAGGTGACAACCTCCAAATGTTTTGGACTACAACTCACATCAGCCATACATGGCATGACCAAGGTCAATGAGAGTTGTGGTCCATTATCTTCTGGAGGGTACCATGTTGACCACCCTGGGTGTAGGGCCATGCAGAGATCTCAGGTTCAATCCCTGACATGTCCAGGCGGGGCTGGGAAATGTTCTAAAATCCTGAATAGTCATTGCCAGTCAATGGAGACAGTCGTGACCTAGATGGACCAGTGGTCTGACTAAGTAGACGGAAATTGCTTACCAGGATACCTGAACATATAACTTCCTTTCTAGGAGAGCTGGAGACTTACTTTTTTATATATGAAGGCTCAGAGACTGGAACTTGTGTGTAAACGGGCCCAATGAAGGCCACCAAGGGTGCCAGGTTGGCAACTCCTGTTCTAAAGTCTAGAGACATAACCATATTTAGAACCACATATATGCACACAGCTAGCCAATATGAGGGGGACACGGGTGGCGCTGTGGACTAAACCACAGAACCTAGGGCTTGCTGATCGGAAGGTTGGCGGTTCAAATCCCCGCGACGGGGTGAACTCCTGTTGCTCAGTCCCTGCTCCTGCCAACCTAGCAGTTTGAAAGCACGTCAAAGTGCAAGTAGATAAATAGGTACCACTCCAGCGGGAAGGTAAATGGCATTTCCATGCGCTGCTCTGGTTTGCCAGAAGTGGCTTAGTCATGCTGGCCACATGACCCGGAAGCTGTACACCAGCTCCCTCGGCCAGTAAAGCGAGATGAGTACTGCAACCCCAGAGTCAGGGGTCCCTTTACCTAGCCAATATGAATTTACTCATCACAATGAATGTCTAAAAATCAGAAACACAGAAGCAAGCCACTGTTGATAGCAATGCTGTGATCAATATCTTACATTGTAGTGAAAATCCTCTTGGGCTTAAAACTTTATTTTCTTGCATTTGGTGAGAAGCCCTAGAGAGCAACTCTGTGGGTGAATTACAGCATTAGAAATAAACATTGTGTTCTAGTACAAGGTAGTCCCTCTTAGAAGACATTATGACACATGAAAAACAGAGCAGGTAAACCTTAAAAGCAGTACATTTAGGTTTCTCTACAAAAAATAGAGAGTAAATGTCTGATATAATGGATGTAATATGAAGAGTTTCCAAAAAAACATTTTATTTAGGTGTGCATCTGAATAGGACAGAGAATACACATCCCAAAAAGCATTTGATAATGGGGCAGAAAATGAACACACACGAATAAGTGACTTACTGACTCACTTACAGCAGTACCTAGAAGCCTGAAATTTTCTACCCTTGTTGTATTCCAAAATATATTCATAACTAAAACAGTCTGAAAATTGAGCAGCCTGAGAATTTTGCATTTTATCTTCAAAACGTGCATTGCAAAGACTATTAAACACACACACACACACACACCCCAGAACTTCAGCAAAGACCAACTGAGGCATATCAATATTATAATGGACACTTGAACCAGCTTCATATTGGGGAAAATGTGGGATTTGTCATGCAATGTAGATTTAAAAACAAGCCATTGATTTAACATGGTGGAAGAGATATAGGATGTCTGCCAGATCTCTGCACACTTCCAAGGGGACTCACTGCTGACTAGCAAAAAGCCACTGTCTATTTGCTGCTCTTAGCCCCTACTATCTACTCACCTCCTTTGTCCCTCTGGACCAGAGACCACCAGCAAATAATAAAGTAAGTGGAAGGAATGGTAGCTTCCGTTGCCTGCTCACTCATCTGCCCTTTCCAGAGTGTGATATGGACTGGACCCAGAGAACACAAGGCCAACTGGATGGGGGGGGGAGGCACCCTCCCAAGAGCATCTTGCCTCCGAGCTAGTCCTGTTAATCAGCTGTTTAATATAGCAACAGTTCTGCTGCTCTCCTGGAGTCTGCTGTGGTGGATGGTTAACAGGAAGGTGTGAAACAACATGAGTAGATGCATGAGTGACCCAATTAAGCACACTATACAATATTCCATCTCTCTCCTGGGTCTTGTCGCTGGGGCTGGCTGGGATCCAAGTGTCAGTGTCAACCCTCAGCATTCTCATTCCCTTAGTTTCCAGGTTTGTTTATAGTGCGCATGCTCATATATTCAGAATCCACATGCTTGTGCCAATAACCTGAAGCCAAAGCAATAGTGCCTATTTGCCTTGAAAGAGAAAGCTTTACCTGTTTTGGGATTCTGGAGCAATATTTATTTATTTCTGCATATCTACAGTGCATTCACTTTCACACACTGAACCCATCTGCATAAGCTTTAATGCCCCATCAACACAACCTTTAAGATGTGCAAGCAAGCTGCAAATGCTTCTCTACCTGTAGAATTCCTTTGACTTTTGGAGCCTCGGCCATGTTATTTTTTTCCTTCTCCATAGCATTTGTTCATCTTTCTAGCTCAAAGTACGGAATATGAAGAAGCTCCTGATAATTTATACTTTTAGCTTAGCACTGCAAAGTCTATTGTTCTAGAGCAGAAATTACATGCCACTTTCCAGCCTCGCCAGAGCTTGCCTAAGTGCTCTGAATCACAACAGATCAAGGGAAGGTGGGTCTGAATATGTAAGCTCCGTAACGCATGGTTAATATTGCTTGATAAAGCCATGCAGGGATAATTAAGGAAATATGTCAGATAAAACAAGGTTTGAAAATTTGAAAAAAAAAATACAAATAAAATAAGAACGAACAACCAAAACTGGCTAGACCAAAAGTCAGCAAACTTCCTTTTTCTCTCCAAACATCACTGATTCCGATTGCTGAGGCAGCCTCATGTGTGATTTATGCATAATGATTCCTCCCCCCACCCCCACCCCCTACCTGAACAATTTTGCCTTTTTGACTAGTTACTGTTACCACCATTTAATAAGGCAGCTTTCCCTGGCTTTCTAATCGAAAACTTGCTTTTATCTTTCTTCATAAAAGAATTGAAATGGCTTCTTTCAGGTTTCTGTAGCCTCTGGGGAGATAAGGACCCTGCGGTTAACAGGATGAGAGATTTTTGTTTAGAAATTTTTATTTAGACAATGAAAAATGACCTCTGTAAACTCAAAGCTATCTTATTTTGGGGCTTTAGGCTTCTGGCAGATAAATCAATTGGGCCCTTGGGACAGCAAAGGAAAAACCTTTGCAGTAACTATGTCAGGGCAACGCAATAGATTTGTTGTGAGGATGCAGTGGCGCTGAAGGTAGAATGCACTTAAAAATAAATATCATTTTATTTTCTATTAAATATTCAGGATTTGGGTACTAAGCTTTTCAATGGCTGCAAGTAAATATTTCCTTTTTGTGATACAAAGTGGGGAAAGGATGCTGAGTGCTTCTGTGTGTGAGAGATAGAGAGAAAGAGGTCCCAGATGTAAACACATTTTCTTGGAAGTAATCCCATAGATTTTCTTGCCATCAGCTCGAGGCAAACTTACAAATCAGTAAGTTTATCCAAATAAATAAATAAATAACCAAGTTTACTTAGGATCACATGTGCAATTTCAACGTAACACAGATGCATATATGTACATGCGTGCATGAAGAAGCATGCATACAGTTAGCCTTGAAGCAGACGGGCCTTTTAAACAATGAAGTGTTAACACAATTCATGCATTTACTTAGAAACTTGTTCACTGCTTGTTGCTCTTTTGATGGAAAACATTTCTGATGTTCCCTCCTCCTTTTCTCTTCATGTGAGAGAGAGAGAGAGAGACTAAGCACCAACTTCAGAAACTGCTCATTTTCCCCACAAATGATTTTAATTATGGGGCTAGCTAATAATGTGATTGTCTAAAGTATGCTTTAGCAGGATACCACAACAATTTTCACACCTGTACATAAGCCTAAGAAGCTTTGCGAATCCTCGCAGCATGAATTTGCACTGCATGTTTGCTCTCGGGAAGAACAAGTGTTGCACTTTGCTGTGTGCTTCCTACCTGCATTGTGCAGGGTGCAGACCCAAAGTGAAAAGTTATGCGGAAAATAAATTGCAAATCTGACTAGGAAGCAAATGAGAAAGCAGATGCCTAACTAAATGTGCAGTTGTTAGTGATTTTGGCTGGTGAAGAACACTGCACATTGCTAAGAAGCCCCAGTAAAGCCTTATTAAGTCAAAATGAATATTAAAATTTAAATCATTCTGATGCAAATCAATGAAAAGGCAGATAACAAACATGCCATTGGTTTTTGTCTCATGTAACATCTTTTTGGTCCTAGGTAACAAGAAGTAGTCCTACCAAGGAAAGAAGCTGAGTCTTTTCTGCTGACAGCAGTGACTTATGAGGCAGATCACCAGAGTGTAAAATATGTCTATTGTTCAGGAATAATAAAGGGTGGGGGGCGCAATAGCTTTACCAAATGGCATCAAGAGGGATTGCAAGAAGCATGGTTGCTAGTTCAGCACTATTGAGGCATACAGTGAGCAGCAGGACCAAAATGTATCCTGATAGCATCATGGATGCTGCTAGAAATTCAGCAGCCACATGCCCACACAATGCCTCGTTCTCTTGCCATGCCACAATACCCTCCAGTAATGATGTTAGATTTTCTTTCTATCATGTATCAAGTTGCAGACACCTCCTACAACAGGGATAGCCCAGTGCTCCTGATCCTTATGGAAGACAGGACATTGCAGCTGACGTTCAGGGTTGGTGGTCGTACGACAGCACACAGAGTGTAACAAGGACTGAGAGATTGGGGGGGGGCTCATTTAATCTCACTGTAAACAAGTGGTACAGTGGCAATAAATTATTTCTATTTTTCTATTTCTTATCTCACCCACCCCTGTGGACCAGCTTTCACAGGTGGGAAGAACTACCCACTTCTGATGTCATAATTATGTCAGGTGAAGGATGCCTCTTGACATTGGCCTAGGGGTGGTGGTATAGTTCAAATGACAGAACTTGGGGAACTTGCAAAGTCTCTGTGTACCACTTCCCTAGCACTAAGCAACTGGCTGATGGTCAGGCATTTGGGAAATGCTTTGGAAGTAAAGTAATGGGCCTGGAAAGCTCCTTTCAGCCAATCCACCCTTATCTGCCCCACACCTGATATCATAGATAATGTCATAAATAAAAATTCTTTTTAAAAGTGTATAATATATATTCTGTGTTTTTCACATTGCGAACTGAGATATCTGGATGAAGGGCAGTATACAAATCTAATTTAAAAAATGATAATGACAATGATATATGATGTCAGGTGTAGGAGAGGTGGGCATAGCATGTTCAAAGCATCCTTGTGGGTCTAATTTGGTCCATGGGTCAGAAGTTCCTCATCTTTAAAGAACTTACAGACTCCCCCTAAGTCAATGGTGCCTGATGAAGCCATAGATTTTGAAATCATTTATAAAAGTGAGCACATATCTCTGAAAGACATTGGCACTAGGTCTGAGGACTATATTTGGATAGTAAGTACAGTTATGCAACTGTTTCTGGGACTTCTTATTTTCCACAATTAGTTGCTGTCCTATCATTCTAGTCAATCTGCACGTTATGGCTCTAAACTTACATGTTTCTATTTTATTCTTATGTGATTCATTTTATGAGTGATTTTGCAATGGAAAACATGGCATACAATTATTTTAAATAAATTAGATTAATGGCTCTAACACATTTTTCAATAGAAATGTGTGAGGGCTGTTCAACTGTAATCCCTGCCTGAAGTGGCTTATTCAGACATGGAGAGCTCATTTTCCCTTAACCTGCATGATACCTCTAACTCAAGTTTCAGCCAAAGTAAAATTTAAAGTGATCTCCCAAGCAGGCATGGTGTCCTCCAGTGAAACATCTGAAGAATTTCAACAGACAGCTAAAAGAACTTTGATATGACTGACAAAATTTCTCAGAGGGAAAATGCACATCTGTAGTTGTCGTTCCGTTCCACAGACTGAAATAAATCTAGAGATTCTTCTGAACTGAACAAATCTGAAGTGCCAGGAAAGTTTTAAAAAGAAGATCAGGAAAGAAATTATCAGAGCTATTGTATGCATCCCTACAAGAAGTCTCTTAAAACAGTGCAAATCCCTATTTAAATGACCAACGCATTTACAATTTAATCTTAACTCAAAGAACTGGTAAAATATATCAGGCTTTGGCTTTTCAGAACATCTCATTCGCCAGTCTTGTACAATGCTATGTTAGAAGTAAGAGCCTGAGAATGATGACAGGCAGGTTCAAAGAATTCCTAATCCATTCTCCCACAAGTCACTGGGGTTGGGGTTTCATTAAATAAAAAAAATGCTTATGATAATAATACACACAAAGTACATACCTTCTCCAACATGTATGTTAAAATGTATGCATTGTGCTGTATACCCATTAAATCCAGAGCTGCTTGCTAAATACTTATATTGAAGACAAACCTTTCCCCTTCCCTTTCTACATCTGACTTTTATTTGAAATGTTGCATTTGTCTGTAGTGAGCCCACATGCTGGTTCATGTCCACATAACTCATCCTTTAGTCATAGACTGATGTGGCATGGGGTAATAGAAAGTGATACATTGCTTGAATTTAAAGAAACATGGACTATTTCTGGATGTGCTGTGCAGTATGAGATCTGTATCAGATTTGAAACAAAGGTAACCAAGCAAGCAGAGCACTGAGACATCTATAGCATCCATTAATCTGTATATAGTATGTTTTCTCTTGCCATCTACTTCTATTTGCTTTCTGAAATTTTAAGCTAAGGCACACATACAACAGAGCTCTGAGTGCCATTTAGGGGGCTCTTTACTGCATTGCTCTTCCACACAGCAGTAGAGGATCCATCTTCTGTAGGCTAAAACTATTCCATTTTACAACTTAAAAGTATTGACACCAGGACGATATTAATTATAAAATGTATATAACTAAGACTAGAATTGCATGTCTTGCTTTCATAATGGGTTGTCGTTTTTAAAGTGAGACAATAGGCAACCTCTTAATTTTGCTGGGTAGGCAATGGGTAAGCTGACAACAGTATGAATTAGTTCAACATTTTCCTATCATCACCACATTTTATTTAAAATAAGAGTCCACCAATGATGAGTTTTTAACATGAATGCTCTTGTGTGTACAAGAGAGAAGGAGGGAAAGTTAGTACTTGAAAATGACACACGTTTGCAATGGATCACCATACTTTTTTCTTTTAAAAAATAAAGTGAAACAACATATTGCTATGTCACTAGACACACTTACTTGGGAGTAAGTTTCAAAGAACTCACTGAGACATACTTCCAAGTAAACATGCTTCAGACTGGGTGACAGCTTCTTAAAAGTGCTGCAACTGTAACTACAGTTAAAGCCAAAACCGTATGCCACAATAACGTAAAGGGTGCTAGTCCTGTATTCAGATGAAGTTGTATCTCATTACCTTCAATATTAATATCCTGTAGTCTGCATATTAATCTATTCAACTGCAAGACTGATTTCTTTACTCTGTGTCATATAATCACAACCATATATTCTATGGGTGAATTTATCTCACGCAATGCTATTAATTTTAGTTACAGACTAGAAGAAACACATCACATTTATATTTCTCTAGACTTGAGGCAAAACAGACTTTTTTTGTTTCATTGTCACTATTGCAAAAATGTAAATTAGTTTTTTAGCTGTGTTCATCCACTACTTAATGTATACATGGTTCAAGCCTTGGAAGTAGAAGGGTGAATGGAAAAAACCCCAAGGGCACAGATAAGCAAAGGTTCCAGAGAACTGTGACTTGGGACCAAGACCCCTGTGAATTTGTTATCTTCCTGGCCTTGTTCAAGCTGATGAAATGGGCATAGAGTGAGCTAAAACTTAGGCAAAATCCTTTTATAAATTCTTCCACAGCCCACATTAATGATAACAACCCTGCCCTTGCCTCACCTACAATGACATGAGCTAGGAACGGTTGAGGGAGTTGGGGATGTTTAGCCTAGAAAAGAGGAGACAGAGAGGAGATATGATAGCCATCTTCAAACATTTAAAGGGCTGTCATGTGGAAGATGGAGCAAGCTTGTTTTCTCTTGCTCTGGAGGCTAGGAGCAATGAATTCAAGTTACAGGAAAGGAGATTTCGACTAAACTTCAGGAAGAACTTTCTGACATTAACAGCTGTGGAACAGACTCCCTAAGGAGGTTGTGAAATCTCCTTCTTTGGAGATTATTATGTACTGAGTTGAACAGGATCCAAAATGCAGCAGTCTGATTGGTCCTAGAATAATAGGATCCAAAATGCAGCAGTCTGATTGGTCGTAGAACAATAGGATTCAGAATGCAGCAGTCTGATTGGTCCTAGAACAATGCAGCAGTATGATTGGTCCGCAGGAGCCACCCAATCCAGCTCCAGGTGGAAGTGAATCCGCAACCTGATTGGCCTACAGGAGAATCCCGGAATTAGCCAATCACGTGCAGCCCATTGTGTAAATAATGTATATAAAGCAGATATTGTCGGGGAACTTCCATTCCTCCTAACCGCTATGAGCTGAATAAAGAGCATGAAATCCACTCTCGACTCCAAGTATATTTCAGAGATTTTTAGGCAGATGTTGGATGGCCATTTGTCATGGATGCTTTAGCTGAGATTCCAGCATTGCAGGGGGGTTGGACTAGATGACCATCGGCGTCCCTTCAAACTCTTCGGTGTGATGACTCTACGTTAAGGACTTACAGAAAGTATATTATGTGTCTCTGCTTATGCTTTAGTTCAGTCAGTTGTGCAGCTCCTTGATCAAACAACCTTCAGGATTGCCTTGAACGTGAGGGCTTCTTTAGGAATTACCGTATTTTTTGCACCATAACACTCACACTTTTTTCCTCCTAAAAAGTAAGGGGAAATGTCTGTGCGTGTTATGGAGGGAATGCCTACGGGTGGCATGCCTACGGATTTTCCTCCTCTAAAAACTACATGCGTGTTATGGTCGGGTACGTGTTATAGAGCGAAAAATACGGTATATACTAAAGGACACATGTAGAGCTACTGCATTAGGCCAGCGGCCCACGTAGTCCAGCATCGTGTTCCCACAACCCTCCTGCTATTTACAGGAAGCAGAGAGTAGGAATAAGACTCAGGTACCTAAAAAAATAAAATAAAATTGCACATCTCTCTGAGCTGTAGATGATGTAGGTAAAAAGCTTTTCGTTTTCATGCGGTTTAATAAAAGGTTCTCCCTCAGTGAACATGCAAATTCTGAGCAGAAAATTGAAACTCATGATAATTAAGTTCAGCTCTAATTTCTGTATTAATAAAGAGAACAAGATCTGTACACATATACAGATTACATAAATTGTTTCCCTTTTTTAAAAATAGTGTCTCATGATAGTATTTGTGAATATTAATTAATTATGATATATACTGGGGGAAATGTCGCTGTTGAGCCGAGCTGTGTGGGTTTCTTTTTTAAGGCATTAAAAAGAAAGTTACAGTGCAACTAAGAATATCTGTGGTTGTCATTTCCCAATCTTTTTAAAATGCAGATATCTACAGTGTCAAAACAATAAATATAAAATGCAACATGACCTGTGAATGAGAAGTGTGAAAAAAGCTGAACAAAATGAAAGCATGAGTGAAACATGCATCAAGAGACGCAGATACCTAAATATATAAATATCACAGAGCAAATAGCGTCCTTCCACATCCAGACAGTCATGAGAATAATAATGTGCTAGTTCTTTCAGGATCCAAGGAGCTAGTGAAGTTGGCAATGCTTTCAGCCTAAAAGGCATCCTGGAAATCTGTTGGGAGATTGGGAGCTGGCAAGGTGCAGAAACATGGTGTCAACCCACAGTGGTGTAATGAAGACAGACAAAAGAAATACTCCCCAAGAGGAAGATTGGGAAGGATTACATGCCATGTTTCCCCAACCAGTCCATTTTTAGCAATAATAAAAAGGGGAATTACTTTGTACTATGTTTCAAGATTGTTTAAAATTTATAGTGCACTCCTATGTATTCAGTTAGCTTTGACTCTGAATAGATGCATTGAAATTTAATGGAGGTAAGTTAGTCATGAACATTAATTTCAATGAGTCTACAATGAATAAGTTGAATATCCCCAGGCTTTATATGCATGCAGCCTCTTCAGTCCTCTGTGTAACCAAACCAGGAAGCTGCAACCATAGTTTCCTGCGAGAACGACAACATATGGTTAATTGCTTCCCAATTACAAATCACACCAGGATTTGTAAGCCAACTTACAAATCATGACTCCATGTCCATACTTTCCTGGTTCATGTGCAATGGGGACCTATGGTTCACCACTTGCAGACGCACACTGTCGAGGCCTCCTCTAGCTTGTTAAAAGCCAGGTTTTGATCCCACAAACATGGCCAGTCAACAATTTAGCATCAGTCATTGCTGCCATTGTTTTCTCCTCACGACCATGTCTCGAACAGCTATCAAGCAATGGTCAAAACGTTATGACTTCTGCAATTTCCCTGGTTTATGACCAGAAAATAATTTAGCATCAATACTGTTTTGGTTTTTGTCTTTTCTGGGTTTCTTTCCCCCTCATTAAATATGTAAAAGATTTTTTTAATCAACATGGGTTGTTGAAGAAACCAAAGCCTTGCTAATTAAATTGAAATTTATTGTATTGTATAGTATGGCAGATTTATAGTATGAAGAAAGAACTTGGCTTAGACATATAATTTCAAGATGCAGGAAGACACAAGGTTTGATTCAAAGGTGTTATGTGAAAGTAGAAATGAACTCTTCTCTCTTCTCTCCTTCCTTTCTTCCTGTATAAACCATTTAATTACTCACTTCCTGGCTAGAAGCAAAACAGAAGTTCAAATCCAAATTTGCATTAGTGGAAGGGTGCTTGTGCAGCAGGGCTTGTCCCTTCCTCCCACTGTAACACCCTGTGTCCCTGAAACTATCTTGCTGCCCTCAGGTGCAATGGAGGACTCTGCTTTTGTAAATAGACCAGGGTGGGGGGCACCATCTTGTCCTTCACCTCATATAGCAAAATGCCTTCCTCTCCTTCTGAAGATTCCTAGTGGATTTTGCTTTTTGGAAAAGAAGGTGCATTCAGAAACCTTGGCAATATCTACAAACTATTTTGTAGAGGGAAATGTTTTGAAAATGAACTTCTAGAGCAGAATCTACAAAACTGAAGGGTAGGCTAGTGTATGTTTGTCAGATTTCAAACAGAGGCACCAGGATTGTATTTTTTTTATTTAACTACATAGGGGACTGGATAACTCTTGATGCTGACAGAACACTTTGTGTATTATTTACCAACAACAAGGGAGACTCTGTCAAGCCAGAATTCACAAGAGCAAGAGTTGACTGAATTCATGGCATAGTGTGGGAAAATTACCTCAGCACAAGTCTACATTGCTGATTGTTCCTTATGCTGACATTTCTGATGCCCTGAAAGTTGCTGTGTTCACATCCTCTGCTCCTAGTGTCAAAGAACACTCTCAATCTTCACATGCCAAGATGAGGAAAACCTACTGCAATGCCCAAAAGACCCAGCTCCTGTCAAATATATTCATTTAACACTAGCAGTCTGGGTTGTGGAACTGGAGTGTTAGGAGGGGAGGAAAAGGCAACAGCTTTGGAACAAAAGCCTCTACTGTCACTTCCCCAAGTACACACACACCACTGTGATTTTAACAAGGTTTTTATTAAATCATGTAATACCACAGAATTAAAATGCTGCAAGTCAGATGCTGAATAAAAATATGCGTGGTCATACCTTGGATAAACTACTCATCTTTGCATACAGACTGCTCTTGAGGAGATCAGTGTCATTTTGAGTTATCATTCAAGTGTTAATTTGCTACATTCAAGTTGTTATGTTTTACTGGCATAAGTATAAGAGGCGATATATACTTGTTTGAGTCAAGTCCTCTCAGTTCCCCTGCCCCTTGTATATTTTCCCTCCCACCCACAATTCCCAATGCATGCAATCACATCCAACAATAAAAGGTGTGTGTGTGTGTGTGTGTGTGTGCAGGCGTGCAGCAATCACATCCAACAATAAAAGGTGTGTGTGTGTGTGTGTGTGTGTGTGTCTATATATATATATATATATATGCATATGTAAGTGCAGCCTGATTCTTAAGCTGCTGTGATAGCTGAAGTGGCTTTGAAGCCCCCAAATGCCTCTTGTCATAAATTTCGAGAAAGAAAACTGCACTGGCTTTAGGGGGACAAACAACTCCACATGCCAGAAATAGCTACACCCTTGACAAAAGCTGCACATACATTTATTATTTGTGCTTTTCAGCAAAATGTATTTAGGTTGCGAGTGACGTTTATTTCGGGTGAACTGAAGTATCTTTTATGTCAAACACTTCTGCAGCCAAAAAATGGTGGTGATACTTCAGTACCTATTTGCTTCTTATAGGCTGCTTGTAGAAATAGTTATGGAAATGGCAGACAATTTCACAAGGCCTCCCAGACTTTCTAAAACAAAATGATGTGAATTCTATTCAGTTTGCTGCGTATTTTTGCCCAGACCCCCAAAAGGCTTGACATTGGAAATGGTATCAATGTTTCATGCTGTTTTGTGGCTTTATTTTATTTTTGCTATCTTATAGATCAACATCATATGCCATTCTCAGAAAAAATGCTCCCAATTATTATTTTCCCCACAGGTGCTAAAGGCACATTTGTTTGACTTGTTTAATTCTTTAGTAGCACCTGAACAATGGTTGCGCCTATCCATTCACAGCCGGAAGCACAAAGGCTTTGCATTCTAAATGTCCCACAGTATCTCCAGGAAATACTTCAGTCTGAAACTGGAGAGCTGTGGTCAGTCAGAGGGCAGCAAGGATGGGCAGCTCATGATCCCTCAGGAGTTGTTGGACTACAAGTCCAACTATCTCTGTCCATTGGCCCTGCTGGTTGGGTATGATGGGAGTTCAGCAACATCAGGAAGGCCACAAGGTTCACCATGCCAGGTACAAACAATATTGTGCTAGATGAACTAATGATCTGTTTTAAGTCTCAGGTTCAACCCCTGGCATCTTCAGAAATGGCTTAAAAAGACTTATCTCTAAAAACACTGCATAGTTGTTATACCAGCCAGTGTGGACAAAACTGAGGTAGATCAACCAATTAGTGGTATGACTCAGCATAAAATACCTTCCTGTGTGTGACTTTTTGAAATAAGAAGAAAAAAATCACTCAGCAAAGGTTACTACCTGGTGTTATTGCCTGGCTAAAGCATCTTCCCCTCCACATCCCCTAAAGGGAAACAAAGACAAAGATTCATACTACAGTGGTACCTCAGGTTACATACGCTTCAGGTTAAAGACTCTGCTAACCCAGAAATAGTGCTTCAGGTTAAGAACTTTGCTTCAGGATGAGAACAAAAATCGGGCTCCAGTGGCACGGCAGCAGCAGGAGGCCCCATTACCTAAAGTGGTGCTTCAGGTTAAGAACAGTTTCAGGTTAAGTACGGACCTCCGGAACGAATTAAGTACTTAGCCTGAGGTACCACTGTATATATTTATGCTTTTTTTGACAAGAATTTCCACATACATAGCCATCATCTCTGAACTAGTTTTGATGCTTTTCAATATACAGTGCAAATCTATTTATCTAATTACCGTGTAAACTGAGGAGAATTTTCAGAGAACCAGAGCTTTGGGGCTGTTCCTTAAAAATGAACAGCTTATGGCTTAGGTACAGGCTTCCCTCCAGCAGAACTTTGTTAACTAGATGCTCCCACAGGTGGAAGCAGAGCAGTTTTTGAGATTCCTGCTTCCCCTTACACTGCTTCACATCCTGCCCAATCTGCTTTGAAGAACCTGTGGATTTTATGGAACAGTATGAGAGGTAGTAATGTGGGCAGAAAAAATGGGAAAACCAAAAAATATTACCTTCCCTGTTCTACCATCAAGATTCTCCAGTGGATCCAAGTCCCTACCGCAGATTATTTTTAATTAAATCAAGATTGCTAAAACCACATAGTGAAAATGTCCCCGTGGCTTTAATTTCCTACTAATTATCCTTAAGGATGAAGTCCTATGAAATATTATCCTTGAGGATGAAGTTTAGAAAAATAACCATTAGTTGAATATCTCCCATAGTTTTAAGTTCCTAGAAATACTCTGGCATGTGGTCAAAACATACTTCTTTACATTCTGGAAAACGTTTGAAAGACAGGTTGACCCAGATCACCACCAGCTACGATCTCTGTACTCTCCCTTCCCCTGAAGTGAACTGAAAAATCCCATCATTTTTATTTTTTTAAAAAACCCTAAAAAAACAAAATAAAACAAAAACTACAATATAAAGGCATATGAATCAACCCACGGAAAGATAATGGTGGCCAAGGATAGGGAGGTTTTAAGGATCATGAAGGAATTTCAGCAAATGCAGTTATCTTGGTGTGCATTCATTATCCAACAAGAAAAACAATAGCTTCCTCTCTCTCACACACACACCATTTGAATATGATTGCTACCTTCTCTCTCTCCGCCCCCCTCAGGGCTCCTGACCCTTTAACAGCTGTATCTTAAGGCAGCAATGTGCATCACTGCATCTCTATGAAGAGACAAACCTCCTTAGCCGTATTTATGCCTGTTATCCAGCTGTGAAGCAACACAGAGCTCTTCCATTAAAATGGTGCTAGTTCTACAAGTAGAACAGGCTTTTCTTGTGTATCTGTGCTTTGTCTTCTCCAGCATTATTTTACCATCCAGGAACATAGGGGAAGAAAACCCAATACTGTATAAAAATGCACACCCAATGCATACAAATTCAGCCGTGGCACAGTTGGAAAACTAAATCTTCTGACGGGGGAGGGAGGAGGAAGCAAAGCGGTGTGACAGATGGAAAGGTCTCAATGGATGAATGGTACTACCACAAATAAGTAGCAAGCAGCCAGAGGGAATCAAATAATGATTACAGAAGAAAAATGGGGGGGGGGGGAGAAGGGTTCCCTCAGACTAAAAATTCTTGTTTAACAACATTGGTTGCAATGATATGCATTTAATTATATAACCTTCCCCCAAAATGCACACACACCCATACACACACACACAGAGCCAGAGCGAGAGCGAGAGAGAGAGAAAGAGCAATGAATAAGATAGCTGACAAGTGAGGCTGTGTGGACAATATAAAAAGCTCAACATGTCCTTGGAGGGAAGGGAATGTAGTCCACAATTTGTACTGGCATGCCCCCAAACCTGAACAGATTACTTTCTGACGATCAATATCTGTAACCACCAGAGGCCTGTTGCAAAGTTGGGAGGAGGGAGGGTGGAATCAGCTTCCAAGAGACCAGGTCCCAAGCTTACATTTTATTTTTGCCACTGGGTGCTGAAGTAAGAGTTTTGGACAAGGCTCATTTTTCATCTCTTTATGAGGCTGTGGATTGAATATGAAGTTTGCTGACATGTTCCAAGGGCTTCACTTGGCAGGATTCCTGTCCCACATACAAAATGCTGCTCCTATCTGGCCCAATCTTACATCCGGGCCTTTGCCACCAGCTGCCTGATAAATAAGCCCCATTATATAGGGTTTTCATATGACCATTCTCTCCCATGCACATTTACCTATAGGGGAGAAATGTAATTAAAACAAAACAAAACTATTTTGCTTCACATATTTATTTACCCCACCCCTTCCAGACGGCTTCATTTTAGCCACAAAAAGGTTCTTAATACGAAATGCAAAACGACGAGCAGTTGCATGTATATAGGAGGTGAACATTTTGCAGGTGATCTACAGTCTCCATTCTTGATTGCAGTAATAAGTCTTAAGAGAAATATAATTGAAGGCTTTCCCCAATGGTATAATTCAACCGCAAAAAGAACTAAAACCCCTCTGACTGCTGTTATTGCTGCTCCCATTCTCCTAAGTCTCCAACTATCCTCTGCAATTGGGTTTTTCTTATTGCAATCCCACCTTTTCAGTTTTTCCCATTTTAGCCTAATTTGCTTTTCTGTCTTACCACAGTTCATTATTCAATCAGTGAAAAGTGGGAACGGTTTTGAAGATGCACTGATGACATTTCTCCTTTCTCATTTCATTTTCCTGAAACTAGCTAGCCCATCAGGAAGGAAAACAAGATGGAAAGCAACAGAAAATCTAAGTAGCTTTTTAAGAAACAGAACAAGGAAGAAAAAACAAGAAAGAAAGAAAGAAAGAAAGAAAGGGGGGGAGGGAGCCTGTATTATTAATAGGAAACTCTAGGATGATGGATGAAAAGAACAACAATATCCTTTAATCATAAAGCACTAACATTCCAGCAGTGCTAGTAAGTGAGTGAAGCAATGAAACCATTTGAGACTTAAACAGATGAATTAGGAAGGGTTCCACTGTGGATTCCTGGACCAATTTCAAGGCAGTAGCCTGATTAACTAATGCATAAAAAGCAAGTGATTCTTCCAATCAATAAGCTTTTATGTAAGCATATTTGCGTTATAACATTTAAACACATGAGACAAGTGAAGAACCGGGGATTCCACAAACTGGCTAACAATACAGAAGCATTTCCTAGAGTCTGGCCATTTCCCATATACACACAAATACTTTCCCCCCCTTCAAATGTATTGTTTGTAGTCTGAATGTTCTGTCTTTAAGTACTGATATGCTAGCAGGTCACAAAAAATGTTTGTGACATTTCTTTTTTTAAAAAAAATAATGTTCAAAATTATATTATTATTCATAATAATAATCTCACAATGAAAACTACAGATACATGTAGTATTATACTTTGTTTCTAATGGGGAAAAACTTTTAAATATAAGTGAATCAGAGCCTTAATTTCAGAAGTTAATATAATGGGCTATTTATTGCTCTGAAGCAGAAGTTACTTTTGATTTCATTTGAGCTCTACAATGACACCACTTTAAGTTTATATATGGGGGTCACGTTGACATTAGGAAATATCAAACCATTTTGAAAATCATGTACAACTCCATAAACTAGTTATGCAACATATTTCCCATTGTGGCCAACCGAATGTGTCTTGGGAAGCCCATAAACAAAACATTCTGTGTACCGGGTGAAGAAATACTGCCTGTTGTCTTGTTGAAAAGAGTTTCAACGGATGATTCCAGGTTCTAGTGTTTTGAGAGAGGTGCTTCACCAAATCTCAAATCTCACCAAAAAAACCAAGCCTCCAAAACATCTGCTCCAACTCCAATTCACAAAGCAGGTGATGCCATCTTGTGTTCTTTTAGTGACTCAATTCCAGCGCAGCTAGAGAGGCATATCATCTTGTGAAAGCTCCTGCATCTTTCCTCCAGGTAACATCTGCAGCATTATCCTATATGGTTAGCCATTTGCATGGATAGGTAACATACTAGCAGCAGCAGCATGTGTTACTAGCACATTATAAAACCATCTTATCCATTTTAATCACACAAGTCAAGTTTGTAGACACTACTGGGAGAAGGTATGAAATCACAGTATAGCAGCAACCATGTTACTCCAAGTAATGTATAAGGAAGGCCTATGTCACATCTTGATTATTAGCTACTTTCCTAAGCTGGATACTATCAAAGTCATTGTAACCTATTTAATTAGTCCGCAGACTAATCATAATCATAAAGATGTGACAAAAATGATCTGGTGCCAACTTTTAAGTTCTTACGTATAGAGAATATACACAAATATACAAA
Source organism: Podarcis bocagei (assembly GCF_964188305.1). Lineage (NCBI taxonomy): Eukaryota > Metazoa > Chordata > Lepidosauria > Squamata > Lacertidae > Podarcis > Podarcis bocagei. The sequence goes on along the minus strand of NC_138127.1, from coordinate 32,179,102 downwards.
AACAATAACTATAGATAAAACAATTATAAAACAAAATAGCACAAGGGAAGAGAAGTCTGCTCACACACGTGGTGGGACAGCTTTGATAGATGGCAAAGTCTCCTCCAAGGCGCCAGTGAGGAATCCCAGGATCGGCCTCCTGTTCTGGTGGGTGGAGCTGGCATAAGCCTGTGCCGCCAATCAGGAGCTGGATCCTAGCCTGCACCTGGCACAGTCATACCTCGGGATAAACATGCTTCAGGTTGAGCGCTTTTGGGTTGCACTCCGCGGTGACCCAGAAGTAATGGAGAGTGTTACTTCCGGGTTTTGCCACTCACGCATGTGCAGACAGTCAAAATGACGTCACACACATGCGCGGAAACAGCGGAACACGACCCGCGCACGTGCAGACGTGCTGTTGTGTCTTACGTTCTGTTCGGGATGCAAACAGGGCTCCAGAACGCGTGACCTTGCTGTGGCTAAGGTGGTCACTGTATTCTGTTTTTTTAAAAAAATGATATTTATTGGGAATTTAAAGTTACAGAAAAGAGAAAAGAAAGAAAAGCAAAGAAAAAAGAAATTAAACAATACAAAGCAATACAAAGAGAATAAAAAGTACCAAACATACCATGCACCAAAATCAAAAACAAGAACAAAAAAAATAAATTTTAAAACAAATCCAATATTCCCATACCCTTATCTTCATTAACCTATTTCCTCGACCTCCTCACACCTCCCTTTTTTGTATTCTAATTATTAATTATCTCAGCAAATCCTTTCCATCTTTCACTGTATTCTGTCCTTTAGTTGTCTTAATTTATTTTAGCCTTATCTTACCATAAAAAACCCTAAAACTTAAAAACCTATTTATACATACCGTATTTTTCGCTCTATAACACGCACCTGACCATAACACGCACATCGTTTTTAGAGGAGGAAAACAAGGGAAAAAATATTCTGAATGAAACAGTGGACGTATCATTTTTGTGCTTCATGCTGTGGCCACAGACATGTGATCTGATGGTGAATTTGGGGTGACCCAATGCAAAAATCCTGAGAATCCCTGTGGATCCATGCTTTGTAACCACGTTTTTGCACCATTGCAGCCCCAGGCAACAGTGGGTGCGTGATTTTTTTGGGGGGGGACAGGCTGTAGCCATGGACATGCTGTGTGCTCTGATGGTGAATTTGGGGTGACCCAATGCAAAGATCCTGAGGATCCATGTGGATCCATGCTTTGTAACCACGTTTTAAGTGGGGAGGGAAGGAAAAACACAGAAGGCTAAGAATGCAGGAGAGGGCTATGACGTGAGGAAAGGAAGGCAAAAGTTTCCCCCCACCCACCCACACAAGCCAGCCACTGTTTAAGGATTTCATCCTTTTAAATGGAAGAAAGCATATTTGAATGCTGTGTGTCCCCAAAAACAAAAAGCAGGAAGTCAAATCAGAATTTTTAGCCGAACCTGTAGTCTCTCTTCCCTTCACAAACATTGTTCCTCCGGAGCAGGGAGAGGATAGAAGGACGGACGCTCTGCTTTCCCTCTCTACTTGCCTGGAGGGGAGGGGCTTCCCCTGCTCTTTGTTCGGACGCTCTGCTTTCCCTCTCTACTTGCCTGGAGGGGAGGGGCTTTCCCTGCTCTTTGTTCCGTTTGAGCAAACACAGCAAGGAAACAGAGAGGGCGGGCAGTAAGACCCTGAGGCAGAATGCAGGAAAGCAGCCACTTCCTGTATCACGGAGCTCCCTTCTCCCTGAAGCGCGGTTTGATTTTTGCCTTATTTTTCGGCTCCAGGGACCACACATTCGCTCCATAACACGCACAGACATTTCCCCTTCCTTTTTAGGAGAAAAAATCTGCGTGTTATAGAGCGAAAAATACGGTAACTCCTTATAACATTTCTACTAAAGCCTAATAATTTCATTCCAAGATTTTCCAAACAGTCGTTAATTTTGCAATATTTCTCTAAATGAATTTTAAAACTTTCTGCCAATCTTCATCCACCGTCTCTTCTTCCTGGTCTCGAGTTCTGTCAGTCCTTTCTATCTGTTCCATCTAGTCCATCAACCTGGTGATCTTATGTCCGAGGCTCTTAACTCTTTTCCATGTCCCTTCTGCAGATCTTCTTCATAATTGTACCTGCACTTTACTTTGTCTTCTGCTGGTCTTGTTCTTAATTTCCTTCCTTTGTCTCTGAGGAGTAGATCTCAGGGGAACAACCTAAGAGTGTCTTTATCCCTTCTCGGCCAGTCAGCCCGTTCTCCATGGTTAGCACTAAAATCCAAAAAATATTCCAAAACATACTTCAATGCCCCTCCAAAGTTGAGTGCCTCGACCACTCCAATCTCCTCCTGGCCCCAAACCAAATCCCAAAGGTCAGAGCATCCCTGCATAGGAGGATCTGACCAACTTGCCATCTCCAGTCCCAAAAGGACTCCGTCTCTCCAAGTCTGCCTCACTCCAGATTCAGTCCTCAGAAACGACAGCTTATGCTCCTGCAAGGCCGCATCTCTCTCAACTTGTATTACTTGAGGTTCAACAACAACTTCCTCCTTTGTCTTCTCCGCAACTTGCCCTATCAGGGCAGATTCCTGGGTCAGTTGTTGAGCAGGTTCTATATCAGTGGTCCCTGTTTGACCGAAATTATCAATTGCAGTAGTCATCAAATCCATCTTCACATGAAGCTGCTCCAACAAAGCACTTGTCCTGCACAAAGCAGACACTAAGGTTTCCTGTGTCAACATTCTTATCCAAGGTCAGAGCCTGTTTCTCACGCTCTCTAATCTCTACAGCTGTAGAGTTCCCCAGGTCCACTCCAACAACAGTTCAAAAGCTCCCTCTAGAGGAAACAATTTCTATTTGTTTTGTTTTTTAAAATAATTTTTATTAACTGGCCAATCACATCAAATTAAATCATATCACATAAATTCCGAATTACAAAGCCAAATTTTAAATTTTGTTGGGGGGACCTATATTTCAAGATCCGAAGGGGGATTCTGATCATCTTCTTGCTGCTGCGTTAATGTCCCAATCAGTCCAAATCAGTCCAAACAAAGTTCATAGTTCTATCCCATCTTGTCTTGCTGTTTCCACATCACATCTTGTTCATATATTTTCTCTTTTTTCTTTATGATCTCTTCTGATAGTCTCCTTAAGCCGATAAACACCAATAGTAATAATAGTCCTGTGTGAATTTTCCGTTCTTCCAATCCTCAAATCGAGATGGTTTCCATATATCGTCTCCTTCATAGATAACATCACTCTTTCCATCATAGTCTTGTAAAGCTGTCACTCTTAAGTCCCACTGAGGAGTTTAACCCACAATATATAAACAGCTCTATTTCTCTCTTTCTCCTCCCAGGCTCAAGACCTCCGACAGAACTTCCCAATATGGCGACAGCATTTTTAACTGTGTCATTCCCAAGCTCTTATACATTCCTTGCTCTTCTTAAAATATGCTTTGGTTCGAAAGTTTATCTCCACACAGCCTTAAATCCACAGCTTAAGTCCTTAAAATGACATTTCTGACTCGTGAGGGGAGGGGATTCTTGTTTAATCACATAGGGAAAGAAGGGAGAGTTTTTTTCCCCTCCCCCATCAGTCATTTGCCGTACCTTGTCTTGGCGTATCTTCTCATGTTTTATTCTTATCTTGTTTTGTCAGATATCTCTTCTGTTAGCAGTCTTTACTCCCCCTTCTTTCTTGAAATATGTGCATTCCTTTCATCCAAATTGTTTCCTTTGAAGTTCTGCATCTAGTGGCGCGAAACAGGGACAGCGTTCAGGAGTGCCGAAATCCCACAGGAGGGCTTTGTGCCTAGTGCCCCCACCCCCACAAATTCGGGGGTGGTATAGGGCACAGCAGGCAAGGGCCGCCCCCCACCCCACAATCCTGGGGGGGTTAAGGAGGCTAATTACCCCATCATAGCCTCCAAATTACCTCGTGTGGGTCAGAGAGATGTTATTGTCAGCCATCTTCCAATGCGCCCCCTAGTGGCCCCGAAACAATTTCTATTTGTATCCATCCTTTTACAAGCAGATCCAGCAACAAAATTGCTTTCGTTTTTCAAATCTTTGTTCCTTTTTAGTGCAAAACGAAACATTGGAATCAATATGTTTCTCTTATTTAACTATCTGTCAACATGCGTTATTACTCACAGTCAATGAACTTTCCCCAAACGTCTATCTTTGACAGCCCGTTCCCAGGTTCAAGACGATAGAAATTTATCTTTCTTTACTCCCTCTCCTGCAGGCTTGAACAATTTAAGATTTCCCCCCTCTTCTCCTGCTTCCAAGGGGGGTTTGTAGTTTTAACCTATGGAAATTTAGTCCTTTACAAATGACTTTCCAGACTTTAGCTTGCGATGTCTTTGCTTCAAGCTGTTTACAAAAGCGGAAGGCGGACTTCCTGTTTAGACCTTCCCGCTCCGGTGCCAAATTACGAAGTTTCATAATCCAATTTTCCGTTCTACTCACGGGTACTTTTTTAGAGTCCAATTGTCCACAGGAAAAAAGTCAGCACTCTCCGACAACAGCAATGCGGCTTCACTCCGTGAAAAGAGCAATCGATTCGAAGCACCGCGCCGCTCACCCCACATCGCTCCGGATCCCCGTAGTCGGGTTTCTCCGCATGTAGGGGAGGCGCTAAAGGTGCCAGCCGAATCCCAGGTCCACAGGCTTCTCCCGCCTGTGGTTTTTGATGAGTCTCCGCCTCGCCGTGGCAGTCCAGACCCTGATTTTCACGGAGCGGGTTCCTCCAGATCAGAGGAAGCCCGCCATTGCTGGTGGCGCTAACCCGGAAGTCCCGGTGGTCGCTGTATTCTGGGTCCGGGTAGGAATTTGTCCGCCAGGCAAATTGGCTCCAGCCTGTTGATTTTGCCTACCTCATAGGAATCATCAAAACTTGGTTGGGCATTGGGGCAATCTCAGCCTTGGATAGAGGAGAGGTTGTAGTCTCTGCCTGCCCCTCCAAATGCTGGTATTTAATTGCCCCATGCCCAAGCCAAACGTCTTTCGTCTGTATTCAATAAAGTTTTGGCCTGTTTCTATCCAAAAACCTGTTTCGGTTGTCTTTGATTTCTCTGGGGGTTGGGGCTAGGGAGCCCAACGCCTGGGCCTGCAAGTACATGGAGATCTGCACACATTAGAGCTTCTTACTTTATTTCTTCAAGAAATGTCATCCTCAAGGCATATCTCAAGCTGCATTTTTAAGTCTTCCAAGTTTAAAGAAGAGCTTGGGATGTCACATAGTGGCTGCTTTGGGGGACGAAAATAAAAGACACCACAACAAGTGCATTGGGCTGTACATACTTATGCATAAAAAGACTCCCTTCAAATATTGAGATGTTTACCACACATATATTTTCAGAAGGGAAAAATATATATTCCATGAACTAGAGGTAATCCAATACTCCCTTAACCATAATTCTTTGCAGCTGCTGAGTTCCTGGTGTTCTATTGTAGGCCACAAAATCTTTCAACATTCTGCAATGGGGCAGCTCCATACTTCATCCCTGCACTGTGAAAATTAACCTTTCTTTCTCTCTTTGACTATTGTCACAGGAGCCCACCCGGCGTGAAACTGTCAGGGCAAGCATAGATCAAAAACCTCTTCCCTAAGGGAAACTGCTTTGAGGTACTAAAAATACTGAAAACCACCAAGAAAAACGTTCCTTTTCTTTTTGAAATTTCTTCCCCTTTGGAAGACTTTGGTTTCTTTTTCTCCTCAATCCTAAAAAAAAAAAAATCTCATGAGCTCAGAAGCTGAATACAGCATTTATTTTTTTTAAATAATGAACACATTTTCATAAATATCGAGGACAAAGCAACTAAATCACCAATATCTGTCAGCTTCCTGCAGATTTTTTTTTCTTATTCTAAATACAGTAAGGTAGGTTTGGTCATCTAATGACATTTGGGACATGTCCTTTAAAAACCCAGTAGTACCTTCTGTGCTGGGTGGCAACCCAATCAGCTGTATAGCACAGTAGGCATTGAAAGCTTATGGCTTTGGAGAACACTTTATTGAAAGAGTCTCGCAGCATGTAATACACAGTCTGGCAGTGTATGGGTCAGCCATGGCTTCCAAAGCATTCTCCAACATTACTAACATATGCTAGGCTCTTTACAATAACTTTGTGCCCTGATACACAAGATCTCTGGGCACCACCAAGTAAGACAAATAATTTCATATTTATTAAATATTTTAAAATGTATGGCCACTGCTGTTCTAATTATTGTTGACATTCTTGCTGGCCTTCCTGTTTAAGACTCTTTAACCTCTGCACTCTCCCTTAAATTTATCATGGAACAGATAGCATTATAAGCACAAATGCTTCTCATCCAGATCATATCCTTTTGTACCATTACTTTTACTGGCTTCGTTCTCTCTTATTTTCATTCTAAGCTCCTTATTTTTACTTGCAAATAACCCCTCCATGGTTTTGCTCCTTAAAGTCTAGTGTCTCTATATCAATGGCAGACTTGGGGCTTTAACATTTCAGCAGCACCCATGCAACATCAAAATCCATCCCCCATCTCACCTTCCATTGTTCTTCATCATTGCAGTGCCCCCTGTGGTGCCCTTTCAGCTCGGCACCCAGCGCAAGCGAACCAGTCATGCTCCCCTAAATCTGCCTTTGCCTATATAAACTCTTCTTTGGACCTTTGCTCAACACGTACCAATTTTCTACTTAACCCCAGTATTAGTTTATTTTCCACCTCCACTACTTTCCCCTTGCATTCCAACTACTGGGGTATCTTGGTATTATATTCAATTACTTTCTTAAGGCACATCTCTTCACACTAGGTTATCTTGGCAGACCTGCCTCCTTTTCTTTTCTTTTCTCTTCTTTTCTCTTCTCTTCTCTTCTCTTCTCTTCTCTTCTCTTCTCTTCTCTTCTCTTTTCCTTTCCCCACCATGTGTCTTATCCTTAAGTTTTCATTCTTTGCCTCCTGGCATGGCCTTTAAAAAAACAAAAAAGCCCTTTGCACAGCACTTAGCAATTTTACATTCAATTAAATAAATACTCAAAGAATTCCAGAGTAATTTGGCTCTGGACCAAAACAGAATTTACTTTATAACATTTTTTTTAACCACAACTCTATAAATTACTCAAAGTGGTGCATATTTTTAGGAACCAACTTATTTCTGTAAGTGTAGGTGTTTTCAAACTGTTTTGAATACTGCATTCTAATGTTCTAAACCACATTAGGGTGGTGGGAACTTAGGGTAATGGGATAATAATAATAATAATAATAATAATAATAATAATAATAATAATACAAAATAAAAATGGAAAATATGCACTCTCACTAGAAAGTAATATAGGATACATAACTGATCAGTGACCTGTCATTTTTTTAAAAAAAGAAAACATTGATGTATCATAATCAAAGGCCTTGTTAATGTGTTATGATTTCCTCATATTCTAGGCTTGAGAAAGCCTCCTGAAACAATCACACCTGAATCACTTGTTGCTGGATTGATAACCTGGCCTCCAAAATGTGTGCTGAATCATACAGCTTGAAGGGAAAAGCCACAAGAAGGTAATCAAATCTAGATATCCAACACAAGGCAGCAACTTCCAAATAACTTCTCACAAGTTAATCAAGAACACAAAAGGAATATGCCATGTGCAATTATGTTTAGCGGTTTGTGGAGAAACCCACTTTGGTCTGTGCTTGTACCTGTGCAAATCTCAGGTGTTCCTTGAGTACTCAAGAGGCCTCCCTCTTGGGTATGGACTGTGTCATTTTGGCAACATAAGGATGCATCTGTAAGCATTGCTATTGTGGGGAGTGATGGTCTCTAAATTCATTTACCGTGGGTAGGATTTCCCCTAACAATCCTTGCAAGCAGAAGCCCTGCACAAGGGCTTCTGCTTGTGCAATGGGGCTTTCCCCCTTCTCCTCCCCGTTTCCCCAAAATTGGCTGGGAGCGACAGGAGAACCCCCCAAACAACACATGCAGAGAGGGGAGGCAGATCATTCTTCCCTGGAAGCTGATGTGCTTGCACAGACTGGATCTTTGTAATAGTGTGATGTCGTCAAACTCCGCCTATTGTTTTGTGTCTTCATTTTAGGTGAGTGTACACTCAGTAAACACAATTAGATCACAGCCATTTAGGAAGCACAGCTACCAAGTTAAATTTCCAGCACGTATGACCTCAGTCCATTTCATTTGCTTCAAATGCAGAGGTGGCCATCAGTAAAGCTGTGCCAGAGACACACTGTACTAGCTGAAATCTTTCAACCCATATTCAAAGGCACACATATTACAATAACCAAATTCAGCATTTACCAGTGCATGGATATGTGTGCTCAGAGTATCCCTGTCCAAGAGAGGACACAACTGGCAAACCACCCACCACTCCATGCCACAGAAGCTACTTGATCTTCTAGCAACAAAACTGGATCCAAGCTGCCGCAAACCTGCTCCCTCAAGGGCAGTGCAACCCTACCCAGAACTGGTTGCACACCACTCGCTAATGCTGAGTTTACAACCTCTGTTTCACATGCATTTGTGAAAGCAGGAACTCTCCTTCCTGCTGAGTAATCTGGAATACACTCTTAAGAGCTGGTCCTCAGAAAGAATCACTGTGGAGTAAAATAAAATTGTCCCTACCATTTAGTCTGGAAATCAAATCCACTATGCCTTTCGGAAGAATCTATTGCTTAATGTAGAACATAAATTCAGTAAAGGTTAATTGGAAGCATTAAACTGAAAAGGTTCTTTAATGAATGCATGACTCTCTTTGCAATAGACTATTTGGCTACAGGAACTGGAGGTTTGGGGCTGTGTGTTAGGATTATTATTTTTTACTCAACCCTGTTTAAGAGCTGCCTAACTTTGTACATTAGACAAATTCTGTACAGAGGAAAATAGGTCATCACCCATCTTCTCTGTGGTGCACACACGCCATAGAAGGGTTCTGAACCAGAAAAATGAAACCTGTCCAATGTTCTAAGTCTCTCAAACTGACATGCAGCTTTAATATGAGCAAGTATAAGATGATTTATTTTCAAATCTAATACACAAAGTTCTGGATGTAATTCTGTTAAGCAGTTTTACATTTTGCCGCTAGGAATTTCCCCCCTCTATGTTAAGCTTTAATATCCTTTCAAATGCATTAATGTATCCCTGGAACAGACACTTTAGAGACTCCTGCATGCTTTGAATATTTCCAGGATAAAAACAGCTTTCGATACTCAGTAGGGCTTTATGTACCACCTTGCTGGCACTAAACCTTGTAAAACACTGAAGCAAATGGCTCTTTGCCTATGAAAAATATCGAGGGAGGGAATAATGATTTTGTTTTGTTTTCCCGGCTGTCCTACATAGAATGTGAAAACCAAAAGCACACTCCTACACACACACGCACATGTGCACACACACTTATGTACTGAAAGTTTCATGAAATCAATGGGACATTTTTAGTAAACATGGTTAGCATGGGAATGAGAAAGACAGGTGCTATGTTAACACTGTTAGAAACATTTAAAATGATATTGGGTGAATATTGAAATAATGTATCAACATGTAATGTAATCACTAGGCATGCAAGTCCCTGGTAAGTTGTTAGTAGCATCTGAATCTCCACTTTACTAGGGTTGCCATATTTCAAAAAGTAAGTTAAGCTTAGGGTGATGGATTAATAATAATGGGGAAATCCTGGACATATGGCAGCCCTAACTTTACCAAACCACTGGACAGACTGTGAAGCCAGATTCCACAAATTACTCAAGGCATATGCAAAGAGACCTTTGGGGACTTCATATCATAGATCAAAACTAGGATCTCTTTCCACAGAGAACCATGCCTGTGGTGTCTACCACCACGTCAGAGGGTTGCCCAAAAGCTTAGCTATACATCTGGACCAGGATAAGCACCTATTCCTTCCTACAAATCAGTGATTGCAGAATGACAAGCTTACTATCCTTCTGACCTGAGGATCAACCAGTGGTTAGGCACATGCCTTGTGTGCAGTTCGTCCCAGAGTCAATACTTGGCATCCCTGATTAAAATACCTCAGATACTAGGGCTCAGAAAGATGAAAAGCCTTGAAAAGCCACTGCCAGTCAGAGCGGACAATACTAAGCTAGATGGACCAACAGAATGTCCTAGGATAAGACAGCTCCATGTGTTCCTATAACTTTACTGCAACTTATGCTTCACTTTTGATTGCCTGCATTTTTTTCTCTTGCCCTCTTCCATTTTACCACACAAACAAAATATGACTGAATCAAATAGATGCAAAGAGTAAGATCAGAGTTGATGTGGATTAAACCTGGGACACATTTCTGATTGAATTCACAGGCCATCAACAACATTTTTCACATTTGGGGGCTTCACTACAGCAGATTAAAACACGCCATTACACCATCAAATATGCCCTACCTTTAGCTACCGTTCTATTTCTATTTCCAAAGTTGACTTCTTGGCCAACAGAAAAAACGATCAAAATAAAAAAAATTCCTTCCAGTAGCACCTTAAAGACCAACTAAGTTAGTTCTTGGTATGAGCTTTCGTGTGCATGCACACTTCTTCAGATACACTGAAACAGAAGTTGCCAGATCCTTCTATATAGTGAGAAGGTGGGGAGGGGTGTTACTCAGGAGATAGGCAGATAGCTGAGAGAGCCTCTTGACGACTCTTAATGACTGTAATAGGTCTTACAGGAAAAGGCAAGGGGTGGGAAGGTGAGAAATGGTTTAGTTATGTATAGTGAGATAAGAATCCAATGTCTTTGTTCAGTCCAGGTCTTTTCATGGTTTTAAGTTTGGTAATGAGTTGTAATTCAGCAGCTTCTCTTTCCAGTCTATTTCTGAAATTCCTTTGTAGTAAAACAGCTACTTTGAGATCTTGTATAGAATGTCCTGGGAGATTGAAGTGTTCTCCTACTGGTTTCTCTGTTCTGTGATTCTTGATGTCAGATTTATGTCCGTTTATTCTTTGGCGTAAGGTTTGGCCTGTTTGTCCAATATAGAGAGCTGAAGGACACTGTTGGCATTTGATGGCATACACAATGTTAGACGATGAGCAATTAAATAGTCCCGAGATGGTATGTGTGATGTTGTTGGGGCCAGTAATGGTGTTGTCCGGGTGTATGTGGCAGCAAAGTTGGCATCTGGGTTTATTGCAGGCTCTGGTGCCAGTGTCTGTGTTAAGTCTGGTTGTAGTATTATTGTGGGTTAGGAGTTGTTTAAGATTGGGTGGCTGTCTGTAGGCAATGAAAGGTCTTCCTCCCAGAGCTTGAGAAAGAGAACTGTCATTGTCCAGGAGAGGTTGTAGATCTCTGATGATGCGTTGTACTGTTTTAACTTGGGAGCTGTATGTGATGACTAGAGGTGCTCTGTTATTTTCTTTTTTGGGTCTGTCTTGCAGCAAGTTCTCTCTGGGTATCAGTCTGGCTCTGTTGATCTGTTGTCTAACTTCATCCCCTGGGTATTTTAGTTCTGAGAAGGTTTGCTGTAGATCCCTTAGGTGAGAGTCTCTGTCTGTAGAATTGGAACAGATGCGGCTGTAACGTAGTGCCTGGCTATATACAATGGACTGTTTGGTATGTTTGGGATGGTAGCTAGAGGCATGTAGATATGTTTGTCGGTCAGTTGGTTTGCGGTATAAGGTGGTGTCTATGCGCCCATCCTGTATTTTTATAGTAGTGTCCAAAAAATGTATTTCTTGCATAGATTGATTCATTGTAAGGTTGATTGTGGGGTGAAAATCATTAAATTTCTGGTGAAAGGTGTCCAGGGTCTGTTGACCATGTGTTGACCATGTGACACATGGTCAACAGACCCTGGACACCTTTCACCAGAAATTTAATGATTTTCACCCCACAATCAACCTTACAATGAATCAATCTATGCAAGAAATACATTTTTTGGACACTACTATAAAAATACAGGATGGGCGCATAGACACCACCTTATACCGCAAACCAACTGACCGACAAACATATCTACATGCCTCTAGCTACCATCCCAAACATACCAAACAGTCCATTGTATATAGCCAGGCACTACGTTACAGCCGCATCTGTTCCAATTCTACAGACAGAGACTCTCACCTAAGGGATCTACAGCAAACCTTCTCAGAACTAAAATACCCAGGGGATGAAGTTAGACAACAGATCAACAGAGCCAGACTGATACCCAGAGAGAACTTGCTGCAAGACAGACCCAAAAAAGAAAATAACAGAACACCTCTAGTCATCACATACAGCTCCCAAGTTAAAACAGTACAACGCATCATCAGAGATCTACAACCTCTCCTGGACAATGACAGTTCTCTTTCTCAAGCTCTGGGAGGAAGACCTTTCATTGCCTACAGACAGCCACCCAATCTTAAACAACTCCTAACCCACAATAATACTACAACCAGACTTAACACAGACACTGGCACCAGAGCCTGCAATAAACCCAGATGCCAACTTTGCTGCCACATACACCCGGACAACACCATTACTGGCCCCAACAACATCACACATACCATCTCGGGACTATTTAATTGCTCATCGTCTAACATTGTATATGCCATCAAATGCCAACAGTGTCCTTCAGCTCTCTATATTGGACAAACAGGCCAAACCTTACGCCAAAGAATAAACGGACATAAATCTGACATCAAGAATCACAGAACAGAGAAACCAGTAGGAGAACACTTCAATCTCCCAGGACATTCTATACAAGATCTCAAAGTAGCTGTTTTACTACAAAGGAATTTCAGAAATAGACTGGAAAGAGAAGCTGCTGAATTACAACTCATTACCAAACTTAAAACCATGAAAAGACCTGGACTGAACAAAGACATTGGATTCTTATCTCACTATACATAACTAAACCATTTCTCACCTTCCCACCCCTTGCCTTTTCCTGTAAGACCTATTACAGTCGTTAAGAGTCGTCAAGAGGCTCTCTCAGCTATCTGCCTATCTCCTGAGTAACACCCCTCCCCACCTTCTCACTATATAGAAGGATCTGGCAACTTCTGTTTCAGTGTATCTGAAGAAGTGTGCATGCACACGAAAGCTCATACCAAGAACTAACTTAGTTGGTCTTTAAGGTGCTACTGGAAGGAATTTTTTTTATTTTGACTATGGCAGACCAACACGGCTACCTATCTACTACTAGAAAAAACGATGACAGAGTCCTTTACTGTGTTTCTCTGCTAACAATAAGTTTGGGGTTTTGATAAAGGCTCTTCTGTATGGCATCTGGCCGAACTTGATAGGCCAGTGGCCTGATCTTCAGCTCTTCTTATGTCCTTGTGTTATGTTGCCAGTCAATGCATGAGAAAATAAGTTAGGCAATGGTAACATGTACTGGACAGTGATGTGGCCAAGAAGCAACACTGATTACGGTATATATGACCTGTAATTTCATCAGGGCCTGAAAAGAAAACAAGTGAAAAATATAGGCCAACAGAAGTGCACCATGAAAACCTCAGCTGCTCTTTTCTCTAGGCACTGGAAAGTGGGTGATCTTCCTACTGTGTGCCCCCCCCCACCTCTCCGTGAGCCCAGGTGGATATACCTGACTATATAAAAAGGGACCCTTTGCTCCTGCTTATGTAATTCTCAATATTTTTTGTGCGAGTTCCCTTCTTCTTCTTCTTTTAAAAAATCCACCTAGTTTTCTATGAGAGGATTTGATAAGTCTCTAAATTAACCCATAGCGATTACTCCCAACCACGGAATTCACAACTATTTTATTAAAGTAAGATTAAAGATAATACTTCATTGGTAGAAGTAACAGCAGCATTAACCTCTATTTACCTTGACAGAATAAAGCTTTAATACAGCACAGCGAAATTTAATTGAAACAGATAATTATTTTAACATAAAATTTAAATGGAACTTAATTCCTTATTCTGTATGTTTAATACTTTAATATTCGTCATTAATATCTTTTTCTCCCCCTCACTTCTTTAGCATGCATGTAAAATATCACAACTTGGTCACATTCACTTTGCTTATCAAATACTCTCGAATTTATTTTCACTGGGGATGAATAAGCTTAAAAATCTGGGTTGCCAAATCACATTTTTTCCTCCCTTGTCTACCGCCACACTTCCCCATCCCTTGCCCTCCCAAATCATGTCCAAATTTTTTGACTGCTGGATTACAAAAGATTCTTGTTTGTTTTATATCCTGTGGCTTTATTACATCAGACAAGCATCAAAGAGGCAGCACACATAGGACTGAAAAATAATACAGCTGCACTTTGCTATGGAGTGTTCTGTATCTGCCTGTGTTTTGTTGTTCATGTAATACTTTTCAATAAACAAAGATGTCAATCAACTTTCTGTGCAGTGCATCACATTTCAGATTTAAACCACTTCAGACACATAGCTGCCCCAAGCTCACACATTTAACAGATAAAAATTCAGCTTTCTGTCAAGGCAGAATACAGTATTGATTGGAGACTGTATTTAGGCTAGTGTGCCTGTTGGAGCTGTATTATCTTCAAACTCATATAGTGCCCATTGCAGAGGCGTAACACAAAGTGCATTTTGTTCCTAGTGTAAACTCTTTTTCTCACAGCGCCACATAACATGAGCTGACTAGTGCCTTACCTATGGTACATTTATCCCAGAATAGTGGAAAGTGAAGGACTGAGAAGGTACATACCGAACTTTGACTGTTTGATACGAATCTAGTGTGTTGTGCACCACCTAATTCAAACATTGTTCATTTAAAAAGCATGGCTGCACAAGTCCTTCAGTTTAATGATCCAAGAGCAAAACATGTCGTACAAGCAGCACTTTAAATAAATACATCAGCTGTGTACTAAGAGCCCAAGTATTTGCTGTGGGCCTGTTTCTGTGCATATGTGGTAATTACAAAGTGAAAACATGGGCTATGATTTTCTCCCTTTAGCAGCATGCTGGACTACTCCCCAATATAGTTTGCTATATCCACCTGAACCTCTCTTGGGATTGCCAAAGGTTAGATGCTATGTCACTTCTAAGCTACTGGGAGATTGGCATACAATCCCAGTAAATCTCCAACTAATTGCATTTGAATTTTAGGTGTCACATCTGGTTTTGACCTCTGAAGGTTGACAGGAAAAGTTTGACAGGTCTTAAAGTGACTCCTGACTTCAAAAACACTTGTTTTAACAAAACAAACAGCTCACAGCGCGGCCTCCATGAAGTCTGCATGCAAAGGACTTCTGCCCATGCTACTTCCTGGCCTCCCCACACAACTGACGAGAAGCAACTCTGGGGCCCATGAGGACTTTGTGGATTTTAAGTGGAAGATGCTACCAAGAAGATAGCACCGTCTTATCCTGCACCTTCTACTCCACCCTACTCACCAGTGGCTTGGGAGGGGCAGGGTTCGATTCCGTAAGTAGAAACAGATCACTCCATTCCTTTAGTTGTAAACAAATGCACCCCTTTGTATCTCCAAACCACTGGACTAGGGCATTAGGTGGCATGCCAGGAAGAAAGGTAAAAGAGGTCACTTATGGCAAAAAGAGAGCACTGACATGCCATGCGTAAAATTCGCATATGCTAATATGTATAGATGCAAAATTAGAAATAATTACTATAATTTAAATACAAATGCAATACATCTCAGTGTAGTAGGGCAGGCTATGACTAGGTGGCATGTATCCCTGCTCAGTCTTGCGATCCAAGTGTTTTCAAAACTGGACTTGGGTCAGACAGCCCTTCAAATGGAGAGCTGTCCTTTGTAACGTAGGACACATGGCCATCCCAAAAGAACACCTATACAATTGTGTTGTTCTTCTTGGCAATAGCACCCTGGCTATGGAGCACTCTGCCCTTCCCTAAGGTTCAGCTAGTAGGAACTTTAACTTTTGGATAAAAGCCTTCTCTTCTCACAGACACTTCTGGTGTGACAGGGAGCCTGCATGGTGGCAGATGACAGACGTCGGATGTTTTACTAGATTGTTTTCACTGTGAGTTTTGTTTTTACTTATTTTATTTCGCTTTGCTGTTACCCACCCTGAGATCAGTCCCAAGGAAGAGCAGGATATAAATTCTATAAATAATAACTTTTTCGGTCATACATTTGTATGTTAATGATGGCAGTGAGAATGATGAATCGGAAACAGCACAAAACAAGAGTAAAGACTGGATACATGTGTCTCCCTCTCCCTTTCAACAGGGCAGAAACGATACAGCTCACAATTCCTTAGCCATTAAGGGCAAAAGGGTAAGGATATGCTTATTCCAAAAGGCTGAGAATTGTCAGTTCGTTGGACCTGACTTTTGGCCTTGCTGTCCCCCACCCCACCCCACCCCACCCTCCAGCCATACTGCTGCCTTTTAGTTTCACTACAAAATCTACATACAAGCCCCCCTACCCTGTTTGCCACAGAGTTAAAGCTTTTCTGTATTCTACTTTGCATAAAAAAATTCACGAGCATAAACTTTTCCAGGCTTTTTACCAAGTCTGAGAAGTCTAAATGTGCAATTTCAACAGCATTCACAGACATTTCCTTGACAGCGCAAATAATAGGGAAGCCAGAGAGCCAGTGTGGTGTAGTGGTTAAGAGCGGTAGTCTCCTAATCTGGGGAACCGGGTTCGCGTCTCCGCTCCTCCACATGCAGCTGCTGGGTGACCTTGGGCCAGTCACACTTCTGTGAAGTCTCTCAGCCCCACTCACCTCACAGAGTGTTTGTTGTGGGGGAGGAAGGGAAAGGAGAATGTTAGCCGCTTTGAGACTCCTGAAGGGGAGTGAAAGGCGGGATATCAAATCCAAACTCTTCTTCTTCTTCTTCTTCTTTGCTTGTGTAGAGCTCTACGTGTGCACGGGAATTCTGAAGTTCACACTAGCATTATAGGATACAAGGGCTTGGGGCGAAGGTCCATGTATGCTTCAGTATACCAATAGCAAGCGACACTTTTGAGTAAATGCTCTTTTTTGTGGATGGGGACAATATCCTGCTCTGATGCTCTGAACCTTGGGCCATTACATCAGTAGATAAGTTTCTGGTTCACTGTGATATTGAGGGGGGGGGGAAGAATCTATAATGTTCCCATTGGCCTTAAAAGCAGAAAACATCAGGAGTAGCTTGTTAAATGAATTTAGCAGCAGGGAAGCCTGCAGCTCATCAGCTTTCTCTTCCTCAAAAGCAGGTACTTATTGCAGTAAAGAGGAATTATTGCTTAGGATCACTGGGTATGGAAATGTTTTTGGGTTGTTGATTTTTTTTTGGGGGGGTGTATAATAGTAGGGGGGAAGGGAAGGTTTAAAAAGGCTACCCACGTCCATCGCCTGCTTTGTTTCCAGTGCTGGAATATAAGAGTTTCTTACAGTGTACATATTTCATTTTTATTTGTCTGCATTACTGTAGCTGCAAAACAAACACAGCCATTTTCCTATTTGCCTATGGAACAAATTAAAGCTTATCCTAGGCTCAGAGTGGATGGATTTTTATTATTATTACTACTCACACCATTCAATGAATGCATGACAGCCATTTGCTTTACCAGCAAATACAGCACTGTATCTAAAAATGAAAATGTCATAGATAATCCTTGTCTTGTTTCCTTCAGTTCCCTAAATATTAGATTTAAGACAAAAGGCTCAGCACAGTCTATTGGCTCTTGATACACAAAGAGGCACCCATGTACACCTAAGGCTCCCGTGCATGAAAGGGCCTCTCTACTTTCTTTCAGGAGCAGATCAGAGGCACATCTTTGTCACAATGGTCATATTAGCCTCCCGTGATAAACTGAATGCATCTTTTGATGTTGATGTACATGTTGCTGACTAAAAGTATTAGTTCCGTATAAACAGATTGTGGCCTATAACTTCCAAATATAACAATACACATCATTATGTTTCACTGGTATTGCAAGCAGATACACCCTTCAAAAGTTTTGGATTGTTGATCTGCTTTATATCTTTCTGGGGATGAGAGAAATTCCTAGCAAGGAAAAAAATGCAGTAGTATGCCATTAAATGGATCTTCACTGTATTTATCTGGCACGTCTCTCTTTTTCTCCCTTTTATTGGCCATTGTTTACGGTGAATCAGGTTTTAATGTGTGTAACACTCCAAAAGGTAAGCTAGAAATCTTGTAAATAGATAGATAGATTTATCCGGACCAAGAAAAGAAGTATCCAAGACTATCAAACTAATTCCTCATTCCTCTGCTTGCTCTGATGTGCTGATAGCATGCTAGAGTGAAACACACACAGCACAAGCCAATGCATGTCTAATCTGAAAGTCCCATCAAATACATTCATACTTACTCTCAGGTAAGTGGACATAGGGTGGTAGCCTCAATTTGCTGGGAAGGATACATGTTTCTTTTATCATCCGCTCACATCTACCTAAAATATTAAGGGTTGTATCCAACATTATTCCTATTCAGGATAATAGGACTAAATCTGGATGCTACCCTAAGTCTCCTATCATGTTTTTTTCCTCCAAAGTATGGATACACTTAAGTCATTGTGCAGCTACTTTGAATTCAAATCTCCAGGACCTCATAAGCTGCACCCAAGGATACTAAAGGAGCTTGCAGGTGTAATCTCAAAGCCTCTGTCTATAACCTTTCAGAATTCTTGAAGAACAAGTGAAGTCCCTGCAGATTGGAGGAAGGCAAATGTTGCCCCATCTTCAAAAAGGAAAGGAAAGAAGACCTAGGTAGCAGTCAGTCTGTGAGCACTTAGAAAAGGATGGGTTTCTCAAAAAACCCAAACAGCATGGGTTTCTCAAAAACAAATCATGCCAGAACAATCTCATTTCTTTTCTTTTTTTATAGAGTTACAAGCTTAGTGGATCAGGGGAATGCTGTGGACATAGTGTATCTTCATATCAGTAAGGCTTTTGACAAAGTTCCCCATGATATTCTTGCAGAGAAGCTGGTAAAATGTGGGCTGGATAAGATTACTGTTAAGTGGATTTGGTTGAGTAACTGAACCCATATAGTCCTCCTTAATGGTTCCTTATCATCCTGGAAAAAGTGACAAGTGGGGTTCTACAGGGTGAAGGAATTGAGGGGATGTGCATCAAATTTGCAGGACCAGTAGCTAGTACCACAGAAGACAGAACTAAGGTTCAATATTACTTTAACAGATTGGAGAACTGAGCGCAAACTAACAAAATTAATTTCAATAGGGACAAATATAAAGTCCTACACTAAGGCAGGAAAAACCAGCTGCACAAATATAAGATGGGAGCCAACTGGCTTGACAGTCATGCATGTGAGAAGATCTAGAGGTCTTAGTAGACCATAAGTTTAACGTGAGTCAACAGTGTGATGCAGCAGCAAAACAAAAACAAAAACCTAATGCTATTCTGGCTACATCAACAGAAGCATAGTGTCCAGATCAAGGGAAGTAATAGTCCTGCTCTGTTCTGCCTTGGTCAGACCACACCTGGATTATTGTCTCCAGGTCTGGGCACCACAATTTAAGAAGGATATTGACAAGCTGGAATGTGTGCATACTCTTTCAGTGTATTCCTCTCTTCGCCAAACATGCCCCTTCAAAGGTGGCATTTGTGGAATAGATAAAGGCAAACAAATAGTATTGGTTTCTGAGCGAGTTCAGAGGGAAAACACAAACCTCTGATATCTATAAGAACTTCCCTATTCACTTCCAAAAAGGGTACATTTGCATTCATGAAAATAGATGAATATGTGCTACCCACCATTGACAGTGAAGTGAGCAGGAAAGCTTGGTCATTCCAGAGGTGTGCATTCCTTGCATCACATAGTCAACACTCAGTGAAGAATAAAAAATAAGCAAGCAATGTATAATATTAGCAATACTATACTCACTTACCTGGGAGTAAGCCCCATTAAACTCCATGGGGATGATATCTGAGCAGACTTCTCTAGGATTGCATTCTTACTGTTTCCATGGTGGTTGTTTTCCTGTGTGGCAAATGTGTGTAAAGGATCAACATGACTCTATCTTGCAATATGTACAGATTTAATTATACAAAGTTAAAGGAATATTTTTAAGGCAACCATTCAAGGCATGAAACAAAAGGCCGTCAGCACATCCCAGAAGTCCTGCTGTTGTTCATTTATAAATTATTTCCTGGAATTCACATTACGAAACACATTACAGAAGTGCTCTCTACCCCTCCAGTGTTACAGTTCAAGGTAATATGTGACAGATTTGAACATTTTTTGAAAAGAAAATCTCCCAAGTGTGCAGATTGCAGCATTGCTCACTTAGAGATTACAGAGGCTTTTATATCTGTTACAAACGTGCAGTTATACTGATAACTTCAAAAGTGGAATATTACATATGATGCTGAAAATTCCAAACAAGTCCACTGATATGTTCTCTTTCTTTTCCTTTCTCTCTCCTCCCCACCCTCCTTTTCATTTAGCAATTGCTGGCTTGCCAGAGATCTTGAACTTGAGAAAGGTTAGACTTCACAATGCTGGAGCAGTTTGTGAGCATCAGCAGATTTAGCTTGTAATTTCATTGATCTATGTGGGCTTGCTGTTTGCAAACCAGCTGCTGCACTGTTTCCCCACAGCTACTGATCTGAGTAGCATTGATTTTTTCCCTTACATTAACATAGCATTACTTCTTTAATGGGCAATAAATGACTGGATGTAAATACAAACAGCGCTGCAACAACAAAAGATGGGGGATGAGGGGGATCAGTTTGTCCCCGGCTTTTCATTTATTTATTTATTTAGAGGGCTCTATTAATATTTGCCATTAAAATTAAAAGCAAAAAATATTGACCAAGATAATTCAATTTTGATTTTAGAGCAGGTCTTTTCAAAAATGGTTTTTTCCCCAGGAGGCAGCTTTTTTAGCTGTATTTGCTAACAGACATATATTACACTGCATATGGATATTGCTGTTGAAGCACATAGATTTTCATAAGGCTTAAAAGTAAAAGCACTATGAAGTGCCTTGCCCCTTGCCCCTTTATTACTACACTCTGAAAGGTAACGAATTCTAATTTTTATGTCAGCCACAGCAATCACACAAAATACGTTATCTCTTGCCTTAGTAATCATTAGAAAAACATGAAATGGATTTTGTTACGGCAGAATGGCATAGGAACATTTGCCCGATATAAATTTTTGAAATATTGAATATCCCCTTGTGATGTGAAGTGTCCAGCTTTAAGCCTTTGAAAAGATATCATGTTAAGAATGCTGTGACATATTCTCAGTCTCTAGGAGTGAAATGCATCTTCATATTGTCAGTTGGCACTTGTGTTCCTCATCTGCATTGAAGCAAACCTTACCCACAATACAGCGAAAAGGTGACAAATATAATGGATTTCTAAAGCGTATGCTTTAATATACACAAAGCTTCCATGGAAATGGTTTCTGTGCTATAAAAGACAGTGCTGTTTTTCCAGGAAAAAAGGTGCCAGAGCTCAGTATGTGCCTCTCCCCTGTTCTCTTAGATGGCAATGGTGCCCACCTGAGCGCCGGTGAACTCCGGCTGAAAAAAAGCCCTGGATATACTGAACACAATAGTGTTCAATGTCCACTAACTTTCTTCTATGATGTATACAATCTGTTGTGCTCAGATCTCCTTCTCCATAGAGTATATGAAAGGAAGTATCCCCTACCTGCTATTCTGCCATTTCCAGTCAGCATATTCCTGATGAGAGCCAGAACCTGCATGATTAAAATAAACCAATATATAACATATTCAAATATTTTGCCAATTTCCATTAAAAAAGGGAAGTGTTTCATTATGCTCTGCTCATCTGGTTATTCCCCCAAAATGCATGATTATACAGTAGCCATATATTTAATTCTACTGTACTTCTGTTCAGGTTATCATCGGAATTTGGGAACTACGGTTGTAAACTTTAGAACCAGCTGGAATATTAAACAAGGGTTTGAAGATGGTCTAATCCTATGAGTCGTTCAAGGACATGTCACCATATTATCTCAATTCAGACTAAAGGAGGAATGAAGGGGCTCTACACACAAACAACATGACTGCTTATACTTTGGTTTAATAAGCTACGATATGTTTATCAGAATTATTTCAGTGTGTCTATGAATTCAGAGAGAATGGTGTTTCTCCTTCTAAATGTCTTTTTTACTAATAGCCATGTCACAATACAAAGTATAGAGAAGAAATAACTTGCTTCAACAAGCTAAGATTTAAGTTTTTAACCAGCTGGACACAAAACACACATACACACATCTAATCAGTAACTGCTATGCTCTGGATCATTTATGAACAGCAAGGTGCTTCGTTGACCCTCATAAAGACATCTGCCTTGTACTGCCCATGAGTGTCTCTTATGGACCCAAGACAAGCAAAGTATTCACTGCTCAGCTTGCTAATCTTCTGTATCTCTATGTGCATGTTCTTCAGTGTAATGCAGCTTTTAATTCAGCAAGCTAATTTCTGGCATTTTGGTCCTTGATCCCAGTAAATACTGGAGCCTTCCTTCCCTCCTTTTTTGCAATAGTGAAATTGAATAAGTAAAATAAGTAAAACCAATCCAAATGTTGCACTCGGATGGTTCTACTTTTGTTCTTTGTTTTTCTTTCTCCCTCATTCCCTCTAAACTCAACAGTTTTTAGACCTGCACATTTGTCGTAAGGTGGGCTGTGGGGATTTTGTAGGGATTCTGCGGCACTCCCAAGCTTTGCAATTCTAGCTTTGTGGGGGATGTTGCACTATATTAACAAGCATTTTTATCCTGCTTCTGACTGCTTTTCAGTGACTCAGGTTTGCTAAAGGGTCCTATTGTGGATTGGCCCTTTTGTGATATCAATTGTGAGCCATTAAGGGATTGTGATTAAGTGGGCACCAACTCAAGGAAAGAGGCAATCCTTGTACATGCTTTTTAATGCAAGGTTGCCCATTCAGTCATCACTTTAATTTATCTGCAGCACAGGCTTTTACTGGATGCTAAGCAGTTCAGTGCTTTAGGTTCAGTCGAGTCATTTGTTCCTATGGTTTTCATTCTAACATGCTTAGTTTTGAATGGTTATTTTGGAGTGCTGTTGTTTACAATCTGAGTGTTAAGAGAAGGGTAACTTCCATTCTTTACTTTACACAATCTTGTTAGTTCCATTGATCAGTACGAAAAGACAGAGTAAAGCAATGACTAACAGCATGTTCACCTAGGGGAGATGTCGGCTGCTCCTTTATGATGTAAGTTACAGGACAATCCTACCCAGAATCAACTCCCTGGTCAGCAGCCACCATGTGGGCTAACTGAATGGGAAATCACCCAATGCCTGAGCCAAATTAACTTGCATATACAAACAATAATGTTGTCGCTTGTTTTGATCCAAGAATGTTTTCCTGTGTTTTTTAATCATGCATGTGAGGCAAGAAGGAACAGAAAATGATCACTTAATGGACAGATCTCATCTGTGGCCAGGAGAACTGCTTTAAACCACACCAAATGGGGACATCGTTGGATTCCTAAGTACATTTTCTAGACTCAAACACTCCTTACTTTTGAGCAAACAGACTAGCAAACTTCCCCATAGGGATGGGCATTCCAGAATTGTTATGCAGCATATTGGGCTATATTTGTGGTTGAAATAAAACCAGTGTTTGTTTGCTTTTTCACTTCTAGGTGACTGCAGAACTATGCTTCAGCAGCACTAAGAAGCCTATTGTGGAAAGGATTTGCAGGCACTTAGTGGTACCAACCCACCCGCTGCAGGGCTAATCCTTTGGCACCAATCTCTGGAGTGAACCAGGAGTCTGGGTTGCCGGGCTGTCAAGAGTAAAAACAAGAGAGCAAGGGTGGAGAAAAAGCCAGGAGTCAGGACTGAAGGCAAAGCAGGAGGAGAGGACAAAACCAGATGCAGGACTGGAGAACAGGCCAAGAATTGGTTTCAAAGGCTGACTAGAAACACAGAGGCATACCAGAACAAAGGTAGACACTGGTGTTCCAAACAAGGCACCAGTAAGATATAAAGTTTCCATTTACTCCTTACTCCCAGGAAGAAGTACCTGCACAGGTAAGCCAGAGAGTTGCTTTGCTCTCCACATGAAACACAGAGCTAAACAGTTCTAGACTCCACTAGCACCTGTGTTTGAGAGCTCAAAAGTTGAACCCAAAACCTTTTGTAGCATGGAGCATTTCTGTTCGATGTTCCAGACAGCCAGACAGTCATGCCTTCATTTGGGATATCCCATTCTGTTTCTCCCCCTCAGCATTCGGTGGCCATTTAGCATTCTCACTTGGAGTATCTGGATTATACTTGGTGTTCTTAGTGTTGCTCCTTTAGGTACTCCCCCCCTTTTGTTTTCTACTTCTGCAGATACCCCCCCCCCCCTTTGATTCTCAACAATTGGGATTCCTGCTAATATTTTAAAGTCATAGATTGGGCCTAAACGTCATATACCTATCAAAAAATACCACTCAAGAAGGCTTGATATAGATGCATGTCTTTCGAAGAAAGTCATGCATACTTCCAATCTGCGACTGATGGAGTGTTTATTTGCTAAGTGATTTATCTGCTGTACTTTTGCATGAAGAGTTCAATTTAAATGATATTTCTATCAGCTTCAAAACAGAGAGTGCATTTTAACATTCAGGTTGAACATTACATTCCCCCCCCCCAAGAAATCCCTGGTAAATAGTAATTGTCTAAAACATGTTTTACAATGAAACAAAATGAAAATAAGGGAAAATAGGCTGTAAGAGCAGCTCCCTAATCATGTTAATAGTAGTTCAGTTGTGTTTCTCCTAAATAATCTTGTATTACAGAAGAGGGGGCAGGGAAACCTACACTCGTAGTCATGCATTATACTGGAGGATATGGAAATTATCATTATTTTCATTCTCTGCTCTTTTCCTGTAAAGAGCTTTCCAATCAGTGAAAGTAAATACAACTGAATAACGTAATGTATAAATATGGTTTTATTGTTATGACAATTACATTTTATTCAGTGTTGTTGCTTTTTTTGTAATAAATAGATACCATGAAAATTCCAATACAATTTAGGTACAAGTTCGATTTCAACACTTGGGATTTATATTAGGGTGTATAAATTATGTCAGGGAGAAATGCACTTGCAGAAATTAAATTATGTCAGAAATACTGACAGATTGTAGTCAGCGCGCACCGAGAGGCTCATACTAACACCAGTCTGTTTCAACTTTGACGCCATCAAAATTACATGTTCGCTTGCTTTGTGTGTAGCACTGTAAATGATCAGAGCAAAATAAATTGCTGCCTTCTTCATATCAACTCAAGAAGACTAAAGACAAGTGAGAAACTGAACTTTCGGAGGCAAAGGCACAATACAGCTTTACAGTTAATCATAAGTTAGTTTATGTAAACCAAGAGGAATACATTCTCTGCATACTGCATACATTCCCCGGTAATCCTGTGTGCACAGCTGACACCTACGTGTGCATGCAACCTGGAGCTCCACCAATAAGCTTGCATTGCCCCCTATGGTTGCAATGTATTACTTCTTGGGGGGGGGAGAGAGAAAATACTGGGAAAGTATTCTATGAGCTTTCACTTACTCCTTGGAGGGGCAGGATGGAAGAAGGTAGGAAAGGTGAACTGCATCCCATTACTGGGGTGTGGGTGTGGGTGTCAGGGGCTCACAACATTAATAAGCAGTGCTCCTTTTATTAATGGTGAAAGCACACAAGAAGCTTTCTCAAATTGTAAGTGAACTGGTGGTTCTGTTATTCTTGAAATGCCAGTTATCTCAATAGATGGCATAATGTCTGCTCCAAATAAGAAAACAACAAAACATATTGCTGCTTATTGCTTCCCCTAATGGAGGAGGAGGGCGCCAGAAACTTTGCTCTTCCTTTTTCCATGCAAACAGTACAGATCTATTTCTGCATGGCTAGGCCTCTATTGCGCTACTGTAATGAAGATTAGAATCGTAGTCCCATGACCATTTCCACGGTGTCACAGGAACTGACACAGGGGTAGTAATGGCATAATAGGGGATAGACCATCTATCCAAAAATGTCCTAAGCATCAGTGACAGCGCCCTAAGCATCCTGTCAATCATCCTGAGAAAACAAACAAAAACAGTCCTAGAGTTTCACGGGGGAAGACTGAAAAATTATGATTTTTTTTTATGTAAGTCACACTGTACTTTGGGTTATAATTTCGAAGAGGAATATGGAACCCCATAGTGATGTCAGGAGATTGATAGGTGGGAATCCCTACTTAAGTGGGCCACGAGACAAAAAAGGGAGCTCAAGATCCAGCCTGCCAGCTTGATCTTAATCCCTGACCCTGCTTTAGAAGCTCAGAAGAGTATCCTCTGTCCCAGAGGTGGGCAGAAAGCAGATCATAATCTACTAGTGGATCTCTGGATGACTGGCAGTATATCAGCAAAGATCTCTGACTCTAATTGTTTAAAATAGCAGGAACAAAATTACACTAAACTGCTGAAAGGAGGAAAGCTGAGGGATGGGTAACCAGGGGTGGATTCTTGTGTGTCTCTATTCAGTTTTTGTACTCGAAATAAATTCCTGGATTCAGAATTCTGTAATTCAAAGTGTGCAGTTTTTATACCAAAATTGAGCTGCTGCTTCTGCTTCTTCTGCTTCTTCTTCTTATCATCATCATCATCACCATCCCACACACTTCATTCCAAAAGGCTCCCAAAGCAGCTTACATACAATCCATTAAATCAAGACAGTCTCTATCCGCAGGCTTACAAACCGAACACACACACGGGAGAGGGGACAGGGACAGAAGAGGAAAATAAGGATAGAGAGGTTCCTCCTTAAATACATTAAGGATGGAGAGGTTCCTCAGTCCTGCCCCCAGACTATTGTGATACTCATATGAATAACTTTTAAGAAGCAGTGGCTTTTCTGCAACCAGATATCCTTCCCCTCCTCAGGGACGGCTGGGATCAGCCCAGATTGTGAGGAGGGGAGGAGGAGCTTATTTTGACACTTGGCAAGGAGACAGCCAGAGCCCTATTCTGGAACCACCCTGTTGCCAAGAGACATCTTAGGGTTGTAATGAAAATCAAAGTAGATCCTGCACACCTGGAATCTGGCACCCGCCCCACTGGTGTATTGCCAACATAAACTTGTAATGGCCTTGAACAGTTGCTTAGCAATGAGAATTCTCCACAGCAACTCATGTCCTTCTCAGGTCATGTGATCAGCATTGTTCGGTGAGTGCTGCCAGAGTATGTCTCTCTGGCCCGATGGCAGAGGACAGAAGAGCTTTGTATATAGTTCTGTTTCTGATTTGTTTTCTTTGTGTAGATCAGTAGTGTAATACAACTTGTAAATAACAAAGACATTAAGAGAAGAACTCAATGGGTGAGGTGTTTATGCCTGTCATGGAAATTCACCAAGAGAGGGCTGGACTGCTGCTGCTGCTGCTGCTGTGAAGACGCAGGGAGAATTTCTATGGAGCTCCGCTGGCACAAATAAAAGGTTTCCAAAGAGTTGGCATTCACGCACTAACATAACCCACCACTACTGTCCCATTGTGAAACCCAAACCAAGGGACTGCCCAGTCCTTGCACAAAAAGGAGTCAGCAACATTTCAGCCCAAATGGTGGCTCATTGTATATGGCCACTATAAAAGCTATACTTGTTTCCAGCATTAATTGAAATCAACAGACTTTCTGCTTTCAGTTACAATGGGCATGGGACTTGTTCTATTCTATGCCTCCTATATACATATCTTATCACAGGAGTGAGATTGAAAAATAATTTTCTACATATGTTTTTCTTTTGATTGCAAAATGGTGGGCTATATGTTTTACAGTATTCATTGCAACACTCACAGATATCTACTCTCCTGGGATCTAGTTTAATTTCTTATATATCCATGTCATTTTTCTTTCCTATTAATATTCCCACATGGCAAGTACATTACTTCATGCTGCTGAATTGATTTTCAAGAAGAATCTCTTTTCACATAAATTGTTACTTTTCATAAAACCCATGAAAATTTCAGACAAAATTACACAAAACTCAGTCTCACAAGGAACCAATAGCAACGTGCAGGAGGAATGCCCCGCTTGCAATATTATTCTCGCAAGTATTTGTGAACAGATTAAAACTTATTCGTAAGAAACACATTTTAAAACATAGCTTGCTGTTGAATAGCATAGGATGTACAGTACGTGTCAGACCTGGGAGCCAACCCTAATCCAAGCAAAGGCAACCTTTATTTTAATTAGTCAACACTCATCCCAAAGCTTATTTATATTATTGTATTGCACATTAAGAAATCCAGGAGAGAGAGATTGCTTCACATTAATAACAGTTATTTATTTAAAATCATTTGCAAGGTTTCCTCAGTACTGTTGCTGTGACATCAACTTCTTCCTAGGCCACACCCTAGGAACATTGTGAGGTCATTTAGTTCAACCCCCTGCTAAGTGCAGTTTTCACAATGCAAGCTACACCTACAGCATCCCAGGCAGTTGGTTGTCCAACCTCTGCTTAAATATTTCTGGGAAAGGAGAGTCCATCCACCAACAAGGCTGTCTGTTCCATGGTCAAATAGCTCTTGCTGTCTGCTTTCCCAAAGTCTCCACTGTTAGTTCCAGTTTTGCCCTATGGAGTAGCAAAGAGCAAGTTTGCTCCACCTTCCGCATGGCACCCCTTCAGATATTTGAGGACTGCTATGTTCTCTCCGTCATCCTCACTTATCCAGGCAAACCATAGGCAAAATTTTCAATCGTTTGTGGAGGGACTTGGAATCCAGACTTCTCGCTGTCCTGTGTTCCACCCTTTGGGCATATGTATTATAAATACAAAATGCATACAATTGTAAATCTGCAAAACCCAGGATGGAATGGACCTATAAGAACGCCACTGGTAAAGAAACAGTCTGATCTGTCAATCCGTAACTACAAAGGATCTACACTGACCTTCAAAGGCAGTCAGCTGCCTAGAGCCAAATTGCCAAGGGCAGGGCACTTTGCAACATCAGATGAGTGCAATCAACAGCCATAATTTAAACTACATTGATAATCAATGTTGGACCTTTCCGTTTACACTTTTAGTATTGAATTGTATGCAGAGTTGATTAAAGTGCACCCACTGTATATACATATTGAATAATTCTTTTTTTGGAAATTTTATCTGTCCGTGTGTGTGTGTGTGTGGTGAAAGAATCACCACCCTCTGCATTTTACTCAGAAGAAAATCCCACTGGTTCCAATAGGGTAGGGTTTTCATACGTGCAGGAAATCCTGGACATATCCTCTTGGGAGGGCAACATGCCCATCTGGGGGTATTTTTAAATTTTTAAGGCAATGTCTGGGTATGGGGGGTATTTATATGGGGGTGGGGTTTGGCTCAGGCTCAGGTACATATTTGGCTTTGCCTTAAAATCCTCAGAATCCCACTAAGGCAGCCTATCTCAGTGACGGATTCAGGATCTGTCCAAATCTGATGCACACCCTTAATGTTTAGGATTACAGCAAGGGCTAAACTAAATGTTACACTAAATACATTTTTGCACTTAACGTGACAGGTTCTTAAAAACCAAAATAGCAGGATCAGAAACATGGTGGGCATAGAGGGATTGTTTAACCAATCTCCCCCTTTTATGGCCCTGATGAGAATCACCTCGCTCTCCTGAAGCCACTATTTTTCTCTCAATATAACAAGCAGCTTTGGAGGAAAGAGGAAGGTTTACATTGGGATTGTGACTGGGAGGGAAAGAGTTAAATTACCCCTCCATGCCCACCACAGTCTCAATCCCAATGGATAGGCAGACATGCTATTTTGGTTTTCAGAAACAGGTTACAGTTAATGCATAAGGCTATAATCCTAGCTTTATCCTTCCACTAGCCCGGAGGTAAGCCCTATTACACTCAGCGAGGTTGACTTTTGAGTAGCCTTGTATAGGATTGCACTGCAAGTATATTTGACCCAATTTTGACACTAAAAAATAATAATTCATAATAAGATAACAAAAGACAAAGAAATGAAATAACTTGGGATGGGAAAGAAGAGAAAATGAAAATGACCCTACCAGCCATTTAGCTTGTTTCACAAGAATGTAGAAAAGGGTAGAATATGGAGAAAGAATACAGACTGGGCCAGAGCAAATAATCTCATTTATTCTATTCAGTTTCAACCATCTAAATCGAGATCTTTGTTACCACCTTCCCACATGTTGCTCACAGGACAGGAATTTTAAGTGTCTGCTGATCACATATACCATTAAAATGTCTTCAAATTAATATTCTTATATCTTTTGATGTGGCATTTAGCTAAGTCATCCCACCTCAGGGTGCTGTGTCCAACAGAAACCTTCAGGGAAGGAAATATAAGATAGGGAAAGGTTGCAATTTTGTGACCTCTAGAAAACTTTCGAAAATGTGAAAAGGGGGAAAGATCATTGCCTTTCCTGATCTTTACCTCAATGCAGAATATATGAAATAAAGTAGTTCTCAACATTTTCCTCCTCAGTTTCAACAAAGTTAAAAATGTATATAATATAAAATATGGCTGGCAAGTTCAGGGTCACACAGTGCCTTGTTATAGGGCCTCTGGCCACGGCCTCACTGGCACTGACTCAGCTGCTCTAATTCTCAAAACTTAAAATCCTACAATGCCATACATAGCAGAACACTTTTTAACATACAAAACAGTGGGAAATTCCTCAGCACTCCTCATACATTCCCGACCAGTCAAGTGCCCCTTTCGGGTCCCTCAGCTTCTTTCATCAACATGAGGACATGTGTCCCCTTGGTCCTCTCGCCCATACTGTACACCCTTCTTAGTAAACTCAAACTCTGTCCTCCCACACCAAGCCTCCAAGTGCCCTTTCCCACACTGGCCCCTTCAAAGCTGTATTCTGCAGATCAACACATACACACATACAAACTAATGGGAAGAATGTCATTTGAAATCCATGGGACGCAACTTTGAACAAAGCTAAATAGCAGTCTTGGAGCCTTCTGTGACAGAAAAACAACAATAACCCTGTAAACCTGTGCACCAGTATCATGACCAGATACCCTCCCCACTTCCCCATATTATATTAGTTTCCCTCCAGAGTTATGGGGAACCCAAAAGCTTGATAATATATCAATACTTTTTTGTATATTCTAAAAATGGCATTATTCTTCCATGGTTTTTAGATAATGCTATATACATATAAGGTAGGGTGGAATTGATCTAGGTCGCTATCATGGTCTAGAATAGGGCTGTGTGATATATTGATATATCATCCAAAACCAGTTTGAAGACCATATCGTGATACTGGTTTCATAATTTTTGACCTGGCCAATCATGGTATGTGTGTGTGTGCCATGCAGAAATCACAATATTGGGGGGGGGGTGGAGATGAAGCTAGCTAATACCTCTACACAGCTCCATCCTTATTTCAAAATTTTGACATATCCAATATATCACAATGTTTAGCTGGTGATATATCGTGATGTTGAAAACCAGATATTGCCCAGGCCTAGTCTAGAAAGATTTGCTGGCTGAGAAGCAGCAGCATTCCATAACTTTTGAGATTCTGGTGTTAACCTGAACTATGTTTAATGGATTGAGGCAGACATTCTTAAGGGTACATAGACCTCTTGTTGCTTAAGCCCTTCACAATTTCCAAAGATCATCCAAGCTTGAGTTATGTCCTTATCATATTCAGACAGTAATGGCACATAAAGATGACTATGGGCTTCACCTACAGGGATTGTTCTCCTCTGCAGATTCAAAAATACCAAACTTGTTAACTGTCTGCATTCACGACGCTGGGTTAGTTTTATGATTTCCACAAGTATATTTGGTTAGCATGCCTTTCTACAAATCAACTATTTAAAGTCAGTAACATTTAAGAATGTCCAACTACAATGATAACACACAACAGAAATGACATTTCTTATCATTTCTAAAGAATCTGTTGTCTGTTTTTTTTTAAGAGCATACCAGTTCCTATAGCACAGGCCAACAAGGGTCATTAAGCACCAATAGGTCTCAGAATCTTTCTTCAGAGTCAATCACATTGTAGACTTCACTAGGGATCTCATTTTCCTTCCACACAAGATCTGCAGGGCAAAGAAGGCAAATGAACTATGAAAAATATAATCACTGCTTTTTACTGTTGCCTTTTTGTCATAAAAATTCCATTTATTTAAATTCCATTAAAAAGAACATTTGGCTGCCGAGAGCATAAATATATACTTTTCTTATATTTACAATTTTTCATTCTCATTCTCCAAAAGTCTTTGACATTTCCTTCAATCAACATATTTAAAACAATTTTCATGCCACAAACTAATGAATTTGTTCATGTAAACATGCATTACTGTGGGAGATTAGACATATGAAGAGACATGCAGACATACAAGATTTGTCAAGGTCTTCATATTGTACATTCTCTTTCAGCTGTGGGTAGGAATTGTTCATATGCTTGATATAGTATTTTCAGGCAGTAAGAAAGCAGATAAAAGGAAAGATCTGATCATTAAAGGGGCTATACCAGTAAGATAGGGGTTTTGCTCCAACAACAAATGGTATTGACCAGTTTGTTGTTGTTTGGTCGTTTAGTCGTGTCCGACTCTTCGTGACCCCATGGACCAGAGCATGCCAGGCACTCCTGTCTTCCACTGCCTCCCGCAGTTTGGTCAGACTCATGTTTGTAGCTTCGAGAACACTGTCCAACCATCTCATCCTCTGTCGTCCCCTTCTTCTTGTGCCCTCAATCTTTCATTGACCAGTTACATATGGACAATACAGGTCTAACAATTCAACACATTCCAGCTACTGAGATTCATACACATACATTGTTTACAGTTTCAGGAAACTCTTAATTACATTATGTGTTTGAGTTGGAGCACTTGCAGAGTAAGGATCTCAACATGTACACAAGTCCAATACCTTAAGAAAGTCACCACCGTGACCTGCTTTAAACTTCCATAATTCTAATAACTGTCTTGGATTCAGAGCCAACTAGGCTTCTTATTTATTTATATTCATATCACACCTTTATTTCTATCATGGAACCCAAGGTGGCCCACATGCAGTTCCCATGCAGTCACCCAGGCACTGACCAGACTCACAACGGTTTGGCTCCATCAGAAGGTGGCCTCCTGTCCTTTCAACCTATTCTCTGGGAGTAAACCTATTTTTCAGAATATATCCCACAAGATCAGAGACCAGGCCTGCACAACTAATGCCCTATCAGGCCAAGCGCAACCCTAATGGGCAAAAAACATTTCTGGTGCATTGTTCAGACTGCATGAGCAGAACAGTGAATAATATACTCCTGGTAAGAAGGAAAAGCATGCACGCCAATTTAGATCTCTTCACTACACTGTATATTTCACTGCCTATGAATAGCATTTGGAAATTGCAGTTGGTTCAGTATATAGCAGCTAAGTTACCACCTGGGACCTTTCGATCTGACCACCCAGGGCTAGATTTACTGATGCCGGTTTGCTCCATTCAAACTACTGGATCTAACCACAAGACTTTTAACAGACTGGGGCCAGGATATTTGAAGGCCCAGATACTCCCATACAAATCTGTACAGTCATAAAGATGTGCCGAATTTCTCCAAGGGCCTTTAGATCTAAGGTGAGTGGCTACTGTAAAAAGAACTTGCTCTGTCTGTGGGATTCCCTCCCCAAGCACATTCATTTACTATCATTTATACCAGGGAGGGGGAGCTGTGACTCACTAGAAATTGCTGGACAACAATTCCCATCTTCTACAACAATTGTCCAAGCTGGCTGGTGCTGATGGGAATTTTAATCCAAGAACATTTTGAAGGTCAGAGGTTCGCCGTATCTGATTTTTAAAAATCCTACACAACAAGAATTTGGGGCAGTGTTTAATGAAGATTTTCTGCTGATGGTTTGTTATTTTGTTAGCTGCAATTTGGTCTTATTTGACCTTGGGTAGGGAGTTGGGCCAATTTTCCTGGAGATCACACATGGAGGGGGACATATCAACACCCATGAACAATAAATGCAAGCTCGCTCTCTCTCTCTCTCTCTCTCTCTCTCTGTGTGTGTGTGTGTGTGTGTGTGTGTGTGTGTGTGTGTAATACAACACTGACGGAGTGCAATTGGAAGGAAATGTGGACCTTAACTGAACATTCAGCTCCTTATTACAAGTTCCAGTGTGATCAGTGATTCTTACTTTTTAATGAACAGAATTAAAGCCCCAGGCTTTCTGAGGTGATTTTTTTAAAAAAAAAAGTATATCACAGCATTAAACAATTTAAAATAATGGTTCTAAACAGCTTTGAGAGCCAAATAGTCAAAATGTCAGATATCACAAAACTATTAACAAATTCATTTTCTGGGAAGTAATCCCAATATTTAGGGCGGGGGGGGGGGAATGCATTACTGCTGAAACCAGACAGAGCAGACTTAGGAAGGATCATATATGCTTTTATATTTTTCAGGCATTGCAGATGATGTCTCAAGATCTGTGGCAGAGTCAAGAATGGACCCAAGGTAAGGAGAAAGGTCGCTAATTTCTGTACTCTGTGCTGGTGCTAGCAGACACTCCAAAGGCATTAGCAGCAAGGAAAAATGGAAGGCGCCTAAAACTACTTGAAGTTATCTTCAGGGCCAGAAATCTTAGTCCCCTCTGCTTTTCAGTCCTGTAATATTAACAGCAGCTGAAGTCCACACCACAAAAGCAATTACCCTTTAAATACTCAGTGTCCTCTTTCCTTTAGGTATAATGTAGGGTGGGGAGCTAACAAACAAACAGTACGGAGCAAGCAAACAAAAACAAAGCAGAATGGACAATCGCAAAACAGTGGATGGATGCCTTCCATCAAAGTAAATGTCCTTAGATTAAAAAATTCTGGTTTTCCCCACTTTAAAACAACAACGACAACAAAGGTCTATGGAAACATATTTCTAGGCTACATGTAGTTTTGGCTTGGTTCCACAAAATGAACTGTAGAATTGCCTCAATTTAATTACTACCCCATGAAGCATTCTGACAGCCCCAATGCAATGCTTAGCAAGCGTTTTACCTCAGACAGCTTCAAGATGTATTGCAGCACTGAAATTACAATACATACCATGACTTGTTCTGTCATCCCACTTTGGGAAAGCAGCAAGCTTGTCTCTTTAATAAGCTGTCTGATATACCACCCATTTCACCTGTAAAAACAGAGGTAAAATGTAAGTAGCCATAAGTTAGCATTCTAACTGCAGGCATAAAGCTTAATTTTTAAATCTGTATGTTTATGTGTGCATATATGAATATTGTGTGTGTATGTGTGTGTGTACACATACATACATACATACATACATACATACAAAAAGCAAACAAACAAACAAACAAACAAACAAACACATATACACATATGCTGAGGATCCATGTTGTACTGGTTAAAGGTGGAATCCTATTCACCCTCAACTGATAGTAGGTTCCACTGAACTCTATGGGACTTACTTCTGAGTGGACATGTATAGCATTGCTCTGTTAATCAAAGGATTATTCAACAAAACCTTCATTTGCTTAATCAATGGAAGTTAAAGGCATGCTTGTTACTGATCTAAAGCTAGTTTGGGTGTAGTGTGTTATAGACCAGGAAATGACAAAGAAAATGACAAAGGTGTCTAATCCTTACAACAATGGACAGTAATTTTGGTTTATTAAACTGCAAATTATCTCACACTTCCTTCAATATTTCAGAAAGGTGCCCACAATTGAGGGTTTTGGTTATATGCCAATGAAGTTAATCAATTAATTGATGGATTAGTTGGTTAAAGGGCAGGTGATAAATCAACTTGCAATTCTTTCATTGGAAGACAGCCCTATTATATAGAACACACACAAGTGCACACACTAATCTTCAGATGTTTCCAGCAAAACATATTCAAATCTAATAATGAAGCAACACATTTCTAGCCCCTTCTGGCAATTAAACTCGGCCATTCCATGTCACCCAGTATGCACATGTTAATTACATGTCCACGTGGGTCATATATCTTGATAACATGCAAACTTATTTCAACAGAGAAGAAATGAATTGCACCACAGGCCAAAAGACCAAAATTATTGTTGTCAGTAATATCTGTACAATAAAATCTCTTATCAGTTTATATAGAAATAAGGAAAGTACAACACTGATTAAAAATTTCCTAAAAATCAGATAAGACAAAAAATGCAATTGCATTTCACAGATAAAAGTGACCCATGTATGAAACTAAAATAATAATTTAACAGTAGAAATCAGAGTCCAGCAAAGTTTGGATAAACATATACGTTTTTAAGAGGTGTTTAAAGATAAATACTGTCCCTGCCACGTGAATTACCCAGGGGAGGGCATTCAGGAAAGCAGTCCAAGAAAGCCCATTTCTGCATTTTCACTGGTCAGGGAATACTGAAGACCTTAAACATGAGCTTAGCAGTAGTGAGGGCAGGTGTCTGCTAGACATACCAGCCCCACTCTGTTTAGGGCTTTCCATGTCAGCAACAAAAATCTTGACCTTGTACCACACATACTAGAAGCTGTATTTTGCACTAGCTGCTGATAGTTAATCGGATGCAAGGACAGCCCCACATACAGCACACTGCAATAATTTCATTGTGACCTAACCAATGTGTAAAGGGAATTGGGGGTTGCTTGTGCGTAGAGGATGCGGATGCTCTAGGCAACTTTCCCTGGCTAAACCTTTCCCTGGCTGGACAGCCTTTACTCCGTGGCTGTATCAGTCACTGGCAGAATCCGTCAGTGGGCGTTTCCTGAACTTCTTCCAACATAAAAACTCCTTGACACCAAGTCTCCGCCTAGACTCCCTGCACGGAAGTCTTCTGCGCAGAGTGGGCGTGGCCAGCGGAGGTCCTGGACTCTCCCCGCTGGTCTCTGTGGAAGAGTCCTGGAGCCCCCTCTCCGAAGTCCTTCCCTGCTCCCCTTCCTCCCAGGTGTCACACTGATTTCCTTCCCCAAGGGAAGTGTTCTCTCTCCCTCTGCTGGTCCCTTCTCCTGCATCGTCGGGGAGCCTTACCTCCACTCTTGGCTCCAATGGCAGTTCCCTGACACAATGCATGAACCACCATGGCAAGGCTATGGTGTGCAATATTCAATTGTTCCAGTTAGAATGTATTTGATTATAAGTTTTGCAACCAATAACAGAATTTAAATAATATAACATGGGAATCACCAAGTGCAGCTCTGTTTGTGTTTTTAAAAGCTGTTTATGTAAAACTAGTCAATCCAGAATATGGACTCAAATCCTGATGCATGCTCTGTTAAATGCCCAGCAGTGTAGATAGCAGCACACACACTCGCATGCACACTTGGATGGAAAACTGATCAAGAAAAACACAACTCAAGTCACTGTGAAAGAAGATATTGGAGCCCTTCAAGTAATCAGGTCAGTTGTGGTGAACCTATGGCACACAGGCCAGAGGGGGCACTCAGAGCCCTCTCTGTGGGAACGCGTGCCATCGCCCTAGCACAGAGTTCATAGGGGCAGCATGTGCGCCAAGTAGAGCCATGCGTGCGCGAGTAGCTGGTTTGCCACCCATGGGCTGCAGCAGAAAGGTGAATGTTCCATTCCGCTGTCTTAAAGCACATCGGTGCAGAACTGCCAGTAAGCCTGGCAGCATTTTGCTCCCTCCTGCATCAAATCATAGGATCAAATCATAGGATTGTGGGGAGTTGGAAGGGAACCCGAGGGTCATCTAAGTCCAGCCCCCTCCCCCACGATGCAGGGATCTCAACTACAGCACCCATGGCAGATGGCCATTCAGCTTCTGCTTTGAAATCTCCCAAAGAAGAATTTCTTGAAGGCAAATTATCAAAATGGCCATGTTGTCTGGGAGTAATTCCCTTTTCATGATTTCCCAAACAAGGATAATGCAAACTTTTACCTTTCAATAAAAAGTTGCTTGTATCATTGAAAGCTCTGTTACTGCGTTTTTCTTTTAAGATAAAAGATGTTAATGTATGAGTTGTTTTTTTCTAAATTAAAACCTCAGTATTCAGGTTAAATTGCCATGCTGACACTTTGAGATAAATAAGTGGGTTTTGGGTTGCAGTTTGGGCACTTGCTCTCTAAAAGGTTCGCCATTATTGATCTAGGTGAAAGGCAATACACGGAGGTCTGCATTAATCGATGCAATGCATCCTTAATTGTTATTATTGTTTCATGGTAAGATTATTGTATAATCTTAGAAAGTGGTATAATTTTAGAAATATCATGAAGAGATCCTACACTTCTAAACTTGCCACTACATAACTGATGTGGGTTTTTTAAAATTGAACCACCCACCCAGATTTACCACCTCAATACGCATTATTCTAAAAATGCACAAAGGCTGCAATCCTAACCCCACATAATAATAATAATAAAATAAAATTTTATTTATATCCCGCCCTCCCCAGCTGAAGCTGGGCTCAGAGCGGCTAGGGAGTAAGCCCTATTGAATTCAAAAGGGCATGCATCTGAGTAGACAGGGTGAGGAGTGTGCTGGAAATGTTTGTTGTTGTTTAGTCGTGTCCAACTCTTCGTGACCCCATGGACCAGAGCACGCCAGGCACTTCTGTCTTCCACTGCCTCCCGCAGTTTGGTCAAACTCATGCTAGTAGCTTCGAGAACACTATCCAACCATCTCGTCCTCTGTCGTCCCCTTCTCCTTGTGCCCTCCATCTTTCCCAACATCAGGGTCTTTTCAGGGAGTCTTCTCTTTTCATGAGGTGGCCAAAGTATTGGCGTCTCAGCTTCAGGATCTGTCCTTCCAGTGAGCACTCAGGGCTGATTTCCTTGGAAATATGACACCCCTAAAGTAAACAGTGCAGCAAGAACCAATTGCCCTTCCTCGAGAGACAAGTTTATCAAAACAGGAGACATCAAGATCTGGAAAAGTGTTTACAAAGACTGAAAGCAAGGATTTCTGTTCTCCAAAATTATGATGTCCAAAAATAAAAGGGGGGGAGCACTCCATGAATGAAGTTGTTGTTGTTGTTGTTGTTGTTGTTGCTGCTGCTGCTGCTGCTGCTGCTGCTGCTGCTGCTGCTGCTATAGATCAGTTCCACATGGACTATTGTTCTGTGGTGGACTCAATACCTAGAATCTAAGCTAGGCTTATTTCCCTTTTATATAAAGATAAAAAACAAATCTCTAAGGTCAGGGGCTACATGGGGAAAGAGTGAATGTCTTTGTATGCTTTGAAGTTCATTATTATAGCAGCATATTGAAGCTACTGGTAAACTGAACCTGCATATTCAATATCCGTCTTCAGTATGGGTGGTACATGGACTAGCCTCAACACAACACCACGAGGTAAGTTTATTAGTACTGTAAGTGACAAACCTTTATTTTTGCATGTTAACATTCTGCTGTAATGTATGATTTATGGATCCCTCAGGAAGACCCTCTGTTTATAAATGTATCTTAAATAACGATAGACAGCAAGCCAGGATTAAGTGCTCCTCTTGCAGTAAAACAGAAACACACATAATGTGTTTTTTTTGTACTACTGCATTATGTCTGACAAAAGCAAATTTTGGTTTGAGTGCTCAACCTAACAGTGATGATTAATAATATATAGTGTCATTGCTCATTTTGAAATTGCTTTCATAGGAGCTAATATAAAGAAATATGGTTTAATTCTGTGGTCTTTTACAAACCAGTCTCAGGAATGACAAATAAGGGATTCAGTCATCTAATATGAATCTGCACAGCAATTGTCCTTTTGTAACACTTTACGGCACAGTCCAAGAGACAGTGAAACTGGGGGAAGAGGGGGATATATTTGTAGGTGTGGCAATGTGGTTAACAATGAAAACACCATGTTATATTGGTTTTACAGTATGTAGAGTGATCCTCCCCAACACAAAATCTGGCCAAAAAAAGAAATTTGGAAAGAGAAGATTTGTCGCAAGCACTTTTGTGCAAGTTGAGCCCTTCAGATATTAAAAATAAATAAACTGACATCAAAAACTACAATTCACCACCTCTTCTAACTTACATCTTTAGGTAAGTGCCAAAATATTGCACATTGAAAGTTACAGCTGGTTTTTTATTTGTAGCTAGGGTTGAATAATTGCCCCCATTTTCCAAATTCTTCACTACTTGGGACAATGTTCTGCAGTAGAACAGCTGCCTTAGAAATCATTCACAATGCTGCGTGATTTTAATGCAAATATACACGTGAGAATCTTAGGAACTGAACTTTGTGCTGGAAATCATAGCTGTCTAAGGATTACCAGTAAACTACAGTTCCCAGGATTTTTTGTGGGAAGCTAAGTGGCTTAAATGCATGGTGTGGATTTGAGTAGAGATGGGGGGGGGATGAAACATCCACATACAGGCAACTTGCAACTGGCAACTTGCAACTTGTGTGGGGTGGGGGCGGCTAGCTTCCAGGGATTGTGCATAAAGCCAAAATTGTGTATAGCCAGAACAGTCTGCGACCATGCACGTTAAATGTGCACTAGTTGTGACTCGACTGTATATTGTTTATCTATTTGTCAAACATATAAGCCAACTTTCCAAGGAAGCTGACAAACCCATATGCAGCTCTAATATATAGTATCCAAGCAATCAATGCCAATTGACTTCTGAACCACACATTCTAGAACAATCTAAAATTACTTTACCCTGTGCCAAAGCCTGTCAAAATTGTGGTGCTTTTATCGTACATACCTTCCAAAACTAAGTGAAGCCATGCTCTGGCAGATACCCACAATTGAGGCACCGTAATCAGGAATGCCACAGTCCAGCTCTCACAACTTCTTAAATGACAAGAGAGTAAGATGCATGGGCTCTGGTGCCAGAATCTGCAGTTCCAACAAATGATCCCTTAAACAGGCCATTTGGGCATTTATATAGGTTGCCTGTGCCTGGCTCCTTTCAAAAATGTTTTGCCATTGCATGTTCCACTAGATTTAGCTTCCAAACAATATTTTAGGGCCAGCCCCACATAACATGGCACTAGCAAGGTGCAAGATTCTTATTCTCCTTAAGTGTGCAGTTGGCATATCAGATTTTGACATTTTGTTCCTTCTGCAATCAGATGCAAGGATTGTGGACTAGGAATGCTGCAGATTTAGAAGATGGAAAGACAGGAATATGAACTAGAAAATACAAGAGAAGAAACTTGCAGAGTGTGAGGGGAACAGAAACTGGTAAACCTTTATCCCATTCATAGCAGAGCCACCAGTGCTTGGCAAACCTAACCAAGCAGGCCTGTGAATGCCAGTAGATATCTTATATCTACTGATAATCTGGCTGTAAATTCATGACTTATGCAGAACCTGCCAGGTGGGCAATACTATGGAAAGAACATTTTGACTTTCAGAGAAAAAATGTACCAAGCTATTCAAGTATCTACTTTACTTAACAGGAGTGAGGAACTCAGCACTGGGGGCTGAATGTGGCCCCCAGGACTCTCAGCCTGGCCCTTGGGAGTCTCCCTAGGCCACACTCCTTCCTGGCCCTGTTCCACATCCTCAAGTGTTTTTGCCTGGTTGTACTGTGTCCTTGCTCTGTGATAATGATGCTTGCTTGCCTGGATAGAAGATGGAGAGGTGTTCATCTAGATGCCTCTATTGTACAAAAGGTTAAGCACATCTATTGCTCCACCCACTCTTGTCTCAGTCCCCACCCACCACTTGTTTGCTTATGAGGAAATGCAGCCCTTAAGCTGGAGAGGGAGGGAGGGAGGGAGAGAGGGAGAGGGAGAGGGAGAGAAGGGTTCTCACAGCTTTTATATAAACTAAAATAATTCTGGTCTGCCATCTAAACTGTATGAAAAATGGCTTCTCAACTAAGCATTCAAGGCTGCAATACTATATCTACTTAAATGAACTAAAGCCCATTATATCCCATGGAGCTTTCTTCCAGGTAGACATATCTAAGACTGTGCTGGGGGGCGGGGGATGTATATCTATGCAAAATATACTAATATTGTTTAAAGACACCATAAAGGCCATGTATCACCACCCTCTATGACAGTGGTTCCCAATTGGTGGTCTGTGGACTCAGAGGTTCTGCATAACCCACTCACGTGGCAGCATTCACATAACAAAAAGTACCATAAATATATCAGTTTCAAAAGCAGGGGAGACCATGGCTCGCCTTTTGAAAAACAGGCGGTTCACAGTACTTAGCTAATTGGGAACCACTGCTCTAAGGTGTCGTCGTCATCATAAATGAATAAATAAAAATAGGAGGAATAACCCAACTCTCTCTCTCTCTCTTTCTTTCTGTGTGTGTGTGTGTGTGTGTGTGTGAAAACAAGCCTTTTTCTTTCTTCCCATTAAATGAATATGCCTCTCTCTTTTATTGCATCTTTACTGTAAGTTTAATTGTGTCCCTGCTACACCCTGTCTACATATGAACATTGACTGTCCCTCTCATTTTCCCCAGCAGGAATCATTGACAGTCCTGTACATGGTATTTCCTCTGCTTCAATGGCTTCTCCCCACCCCCAATCCATCATCATCCTCCCCCAGCTATCATCATCGTATTTTGAGGATTTTGATTCAATTTCCATTTTAAATAGTGAATGCTTAAATCCATTTGTAATCTTTTAAAACATACTCAGAAAGACCAAGCAAGTCTCCCTTGCCCCGTTTTTTAAAAAAATAAAATAAAAATATGAAAGGCGAGGAAATAATCTTAAATCGCTTTATGCAGCACATGAAACTTCAAAATAATGAGAGCACTTCGATTTAGAAATGATTGGGGT
The DNA here is from genome assembly GCF_964188305.1 of Podarcis bocagei. Classification (NCBI taxonomy): domain Eukaryota; kingdom Metazoa; phylum Chordata; class Lepidosauria; order Squamata; family Lacertidae; genus Podarcis; species Podarcis bocagei. The sequence continues at coordinate 32,136,564 of NC_138127.1, read as the reverse complement.
TCTAAGCACACGAATCATAAAGAGCTGTAAAATTATTAGAACATTTCAGCATTTTTGTAAGCATTTCAATTCTGAGGTAATCAGGGATTCTGGACTTACAGAGCAATTTACCTGGCATTTGTAGGAAAGCGTCACTCTTTCAGACTGAAGTACACTTAACAATATGAAGAACTCCAATAATTTTAAATTGCTGTATATCACACATGCCCAGAAATCCAATTTATCCCTTAAATAAAAACATTGCAACTTCACAAGTACAGAAAGGCCCACCCACAACATCAAATCAATCTAACCTGACCAATTTGTGGGTCAAATCAGTCAATTTATTTCTTCCATCTTAGGAGTTATACCATGAAGAACTATTATAGACAATTTTTTAAACTCTCTTGTGTATTAGTACATAAAAATTACATTTTCCTTCCTTAATGCTGTGGCATTAAGCTATCCTGAAGTATATATTCAAGTTGCATATGGGACAACCTCATTTATCTGAATGCCTTAGATGACATTTGAATGTTTGCATAATCAGATGGTTGCATTCAGAGGTCTGTGTTTTACCATATATTACATAGACATGAGGATACAGGACAGGGAAGTTTGGATAATGAAGATACTGCACTATGTGCCATACGCAAGTACAGTACATCAGTACATTTTGTAGTCATTAAATAAATAAACCTAGGCAGATCTGAACTTTTAAAAGAGGTAAATTGCAACAAATAGCTGCAGCACTGAGTGCTTCTGTTCAGGGTTCCAGGCTGCCATGCCCCCCCACCCCATTATGTTCCCCTATTGCATCAACAACAATACCACCCAACAGACAGACAGACCCATCTGCACAATACAACACCATAGCACTTTAAACAATCATGGCTTCCTGCAAAGAATCTTGGGAACTGTAGTTTGTTAAGGGTGCTGGAATCCCAACTCCCAGAACTACAATTCCCAGAGTTCCTTGGGAAGAAGGATTAACTGTTAAATCACTCTGAGAACTGTAGCTCTGTGAGGGGAATTAGGGTATCCTAACAATACTCAGCTCCTTTTATAAACTATGGTCCTCAGGATTGCCGGGGGTGGGGGGACACATGACTGTTTAAAGTGATATGATACCGCTTTGAATTGATGGTGCAGATCGGGTGACAGCATTCCATGGTCACTAAGCATGCTGAGTCTTCAGTGGGCAGGTTTTTGGAAGTAGTATCCCCCATTTTCCTGTAGTTATTTTATGCTGCTGCAAGGCTTGGGGTTCCCCCAAACATAGTCATACCTCCTTCTATTTTCTCACTGTTCCTGTTTTGGCTAGTTTGGTTAGTTAGAACCTGAATTTCCTGTCAGAGGGAGAAATAATGCTACCTTATGATATTATATTTCCATCTGTAAAACCAACAGAAACAATATCCAACAATGAGACCCTGAAAAGGTCTGGTTGATTTTTTTGTATAGTCTTAAGAACACACCAAAAAGCACAAGCAGTTAGCACCATCCTAATTCCCCGGGACAGTATATGTATTTCAAGGTGTGGGTGCCACCACACTAAAAGCTCTGCCCTAGGTATTTGGTAAACACCTGGGGTGTGTGGCACCCACAAGAGGGCATCACTTGGTGACCTAAGGGTTTAGGCAAAATGATATTAGAAAAGGCAAACTGGACCTAGGTTGCTTATGGTTTTATACACCAAGTAAAAAACCTAAAACATAGCCTGGTATCTCATTGGTAGCCAGTGCATATCCCTCAACAGATGTGTTAAATGTGGGGCATTCTGCACCAGCCACCTTAAGGATAGTCCCACATAAAGCAGTAATCCGACCTCAAGGCTACCATTCATGGATTTCCATGACCAAGCTATGGCTGTCCAGGAACAGTCATGACTGGCAGATGGTACTCATAGCCACTGAGGCTCCTTGGGCCTTTAGTTCCAATGATGAATACAGCAACACCCTCAAGCTACGAAGCTGATTTTTCAAGGGAAGTGCAACTCCCTTGCAACCAAGTTGGTAGGGTTTAAACTTCAGTTTATTGGCCCTCATCCAGCCCTCCACTGCATCTAGACACAACACCAGTTTCAGGCTTGCAGGACCTCACTTCCTTCAGATGTTACAGAGAGCTGGGTTCATTTAAGCATAGTGTTGAGACCTCGTGTCCAATCCCTTGGTAAACAGCATTGGAGACAAGATGACACACTGCGACGAAAGATATGCATGAGCCTGAGAGACACGTTACATTAGTGTAGTGGGAATGGGAATGGGCATTCGTATCTCTCTCCATCCGGTTTAGAGGGGGCTGCTTAGGCAAGTATAAGTATTGAGGCATTGCCACCAAGAAAAGATGTTTGAAACGTGTACCTATCCATTGTCACCTCCTCGGGCCCTTTAGAGGTGAATGAGGTTTCTATGGGAGAATGTCCAAGTTCTCCCTATGAAGCTAGTTAAGCTTTACGTCCTGCCTGCTTAAACTTTGGATTACCTGAACTGTCTTTACATGCTGTAGGAAGCTCAGAAAAGAAAGGCACAGAGGCTTCCTTTGAGTGCATTAGCAGGCCCAGCAGAGAAAATTAATTCTGAATACAAAATTGCAAGGCAGCCATAATGGGGCAGGACCAGGGCCCATTTCCAGATGGCACATAGCGATCCTATCAGTGCTTCATTTTACAATGCGTAGAGCTGAGGAGGCTCAAGACTACCTAGAAGTCACAGTATAATTCAAGATGCATTGTTCCTTTTTTAAACTGCTCAAGCTGAAAAGGGGCACTAGAGAGCATTTTTAATAATGTTAGGATTTAATTTTTATGTTCACAGCTCATTGAGATAAATGGCATTGGGGGGAAAGAGGTGAGTCTCCACCTTTTCTACAGCTGTTTAACTGCAAAAGAAATTTTGAAAGAACAGGCTGACAAAGCAGGAAGAGCACATCTGCTTAAGCTGTGACAGCTGTGTGTTTGTAGCAGCAAGAAAGTTAGAAACATCATCACAAAAGACAAAAATCCATTGGATGATGTGAAAAATACATATACCTTCACCTAACTGGTGCATGCAAAAACTATCAAAGCACTTCAAAGGAATTTTTTTTTAAGTTGCATAACACTTTGGTTTTATGATGTTCTCCTACCTGCAGTGAATACTACAGATACTTACATGTCAGATGGTGACACAGTAATTTTATAGTTTGTAATAATGGGGAAGTGCCATAGCTCACTGGTAGAGCATCTGCTTTGCATTCAGAAGGTTGCAGGTTCAATCCTTGACAGCCTTCCAGGTGAGAGCAAATTCCTGCCTGAAATCATGAACAGCCACTAGTAATCAGTGTATGGACCAGATGGACTCAGTATAAGCACCTTCCTAGGTTTGGTAAATTACATAGGGATGAGCCTAGGCACATCTCAGTAGGGAGGGAGTTCCACATAGCACTGAGAATTCTGTTCTCTACATTTCCACACCAGTTTGCAATTTTTAAAGCAAAACCAAACAAGTCCTCATCGGGATTTTAGTGCAAATTTCTCCAGCTATACACATTTTGTATGCAATTTTGCTTAATGGAGGCATTCATCCTAAACCTAGAGAGGTTTTTAACTAGCTTTTCTCCTCCGTTGAAACCAGCTATTCTGAAAAACCTTAACCTCAATTATTTTATGACTATCCTTAAAATGTTTCCACATTAACAACACTAACACCCTGGAATATTTTGTCTGGAGCAAAACAGCAGCAAGAGAGAAAACAGAAGTGGCAATGTTGTTTTCAAATATCACTTTTACGGGTTCATCTCCCACCACTGCTTTGTGTGGAAACAAGCCACGCACCTCAGATTCTTTAACAGCACATACTCGTGGAATCTTATCTCCTTCAGGAAAGCGGTATTTGTTTTATTAAGTATCATCACCGCTGCCACCATCCTTTATTTGCTCAATGAACTATCTTGTGGGGGCTCCACAGATGCAGGGGCATGTAGTGTTCCAGGAGCAGCAACGCCGCGTATTTTAACATGAAGAAATCTCACCATGTGAAGAGCTCAAAAGACTGCAAACAGAATCCTTCAAGTGCAATTGCAGTACAAGTGTCACACACTCAGACCGAGGAAATTAAGGTGAGGAAGTTGCTGGGCGACCTCCTCCTAGCCGTGAAGCCCTTGCCAACTGGAAATAAACACAAAGTGCTCTCTGCTGGTGGGGTGGGCTAAACTCTCAAATGTGGTTCAGCATGACACCCCAACAGGAAGGAAAAAAATAGCGAGAGCTGCTGCAGTTATCAACAGTGACATTCAGCTGAACTCTCCCTCTCTTCCTGTCTTTCACTTCTCTGTCTGTCCGTCTGTCTGTCTCCTCCTCTCTCTTCTGGTCTCATGGGAAGCAACAACATTGATAGAAGCCCTGTGTCAGTTTCCATCTGACTGTCACTCTCACTTTTGCCTCTATTATCATCAGCCGTAAGGTGGGGCAGTCCCCAGCTTGGAAGGGCTACTGATCTCTATCTCACAGCCTATAAGCTGCCCTTGCCATGAACCTGACTAAGGGGAAGAAAGAGGGAAAGGGGCGGGGGGGGGGAGGAGAGAGAGACGGGTGGGGGAGAGAGAGAGAGAGACGCTGATACAGTTTGGTTTCTTTTCTTATTTCCTATCCTTTTTCCAGCGCTCAGTCTTTTGTGTCAGCTTTCAGAAATGCTCTGTTTGACTGGCAGCCTGTCACAGATCAGTTACCACCTAAAGCCGCTTGGCAGGGAGAGGTGACGGCCCAGGAAGGGATCTAAGTGGGTTTATCAGTGCTTCTTTACGCCTCGTGAGCTCCTTGACACAAAAGGAAAGGGTATTAAAGATCTAAAGCGAGCCCAAAAGCGTGAAAGCTCCTTATAGGCTGCAAGATGTGGATGTGACTAAATTTTTAAATATTTTGAGTTGATGCTATTCATTTTACCAATAGAGTAGAAAGAATTTTTGTTACAGAAATGAGTGTATGTTCCACATGAGTGATATTTGGAAAAGGGGAGGAAGTCCCTAAAATATGTGCTTAGAATATTACAACTACCTTGCATTTGCAACCGTACATCTGCTTTTAATATAAATTAAACTTTCCCCCCTCTCTCTTTTAGATATTACAGAAGAACCATATTACACATTTACCTTTGAATTTCTTGTGTTTTTCAAAGTGTAAATACACTAATAATTTAGCAACTGAAACTAGACATCTTGCTTTCTTTTTTTATATCCAGTTAACATAAAATATCCAACATTATAGGTAGATGCCACATACAATTAAAAAGCTTTTTTTAAGCATGGAATATTGTTAAGCATATTTATTTCCATCTTCCCAGTGGCTTCTCACAACAGAGTTTTACCAACTGAAGGGTTGCCGCACCACACAATTCATTTTCCTTTGTTCTTAAGTCTTCAATAACTTGAAATAATTTCCTTTACTATTTTCCTTTTAAAAAATCAAAATCCAAAAAAGACCACATATGCCAAGTGAACCAACTAGATGCTCTAGGGATTTCAGGAAGCAACTATTTTCACCATAATATATTAGGGAGAGTAAGTTTATCTACTGTATCTTGTGCAAAGAATTAGGCTATTAGTGTAGACTAATGGGAGGGAATTAAATGAAAAAGATGGCGAACAGCATGGTCCACATTTTTCATGCTAATGTAAAATTTTGAAATTGTGCATTCCAACTTACATGGTTCATATTTTTCTTCATTGACTCATTATGAAAATGTTGGAAAGCTTTGTTACATCCATGCAGGCACAAAGGAAAACTAGGAGTCCTCTGTTCCTATACATACATCTGATCTGTTTTTCATGTCATTATAGCCCCTCCTGGGCTCCACTACTGATGTCTGCCATTCTTGCTGGCTAATAAGTGACAGGTCAAGTCGTCCAAATTAAAGATTTAACAAGCCCTCCAAGGAGCTCTGCACTAAGCTCCAGACAATGTCTGTTCCCTCCCTGTGTGAAACACACACAAAAACCTCCCTCTTGGACTATCGCCTTGTGGTTTCTGCATGAAGCAGTAGTCGTGCAAAAACTTTTATACTTCTCAGCTGCTTTCTAATTTTCACAAACATCCAGCAAATATTTCTGAGAACGTCTTTCACAGTTTGTGAATTAATTTGCATCAGTATCTCCACATGTTACTTTTGTAGTCCACCACTCCCACTTCCCCAGTGCTTTGACTAGTCCATTAAAAAACAAAAAAGCAAAACAGTTTTCACTGCTTACCCAGCAAATGAATAACAACAAAATAGTATTGTTCCAATACTTGGTGGAAACAGGGCAAAATAATTTGGGAAAGGGGCAAAAAGAAATCTGGAAGATGTGAGCACAGCACAAAGCCTGTTGTCTTATTTCACAAGATCAAAAAGGCTAACCTGGCAAGATAGTCAATGGATAAGTTTGTTTATTTGTTGGCTGAAATTATCTCAACTTTCACATAATTTGGAAATCTACAGAACAATCAAACTGCCGTGCTGGGGAGGGTTTGCATGGGGTGTAGGTGTCCCTCTGCCCAACCTTGTTGGGCTCCACTATCAGTGGAGAAGCCTTGCTGGTGTGGAGTGTCCCAGGGCATCCATCCAAATGGTCGGCAGGTGAGCAGAAGCTGTAGTCAGTAGAACTCCCAAAACATGGTGTTTTCTGGGTGGAGAGAGGACAGGTCTGGGTCAGACACAGACTAGTGCAGTCTGTACTTGCTAGATCAGGCATAGACAAACTCTGGCCCTCCAGATGTTTGGGACTACAATTCCCATCATCCCTAAATAACAGGACCAGTGGTCAGGGATGATGGGAATTGTAGTCCCAAACATCTGGAGGGCCGGAGTTTGCCTATGCCTGTGCTATATCCTTGGCTAGATCCTGTGTGGAATTACTGCTAGCGCGTGATGGCAACGGGCGTAATCCAGGCCTCTTCACTGCACCAGCCTGGGAGCTGGCATAGCAATGGGGCATTTTCCAAGGTGCCACTACTAACACCTGCTGTCCCAGTCAGCATGAGCAGCAGGGCTGTGGAAATGGTTATGATGATGATGCTTCATCAAGGCCAACCACTGCTGGACAGAGGTTCAAATTGCCCATTTAACCACAGAACTGGTTTGCAATTATTATTATTTATTTATTATACATACATACATACCCCGCCCATCTGGCTGGGTTTCCCCAGCCACTTCTGCCAACAGGCAGAAGTTTAATGTCTATGTTGTGTTACAAAGACATGAAGGCTGGCAACATCAACCCTGACAGGTGGGAAAGCCTTGCAGTGCCAGGAGACTGCAGTGCCTGGAGACAGGCAGTCAAGTTGTGTATCCATAGTAGTGCCCAGAGGAGGAATGATTGCTGGGAGGAGCACAGAGATAGGGGGCTCCATGGTGCATTTGCAGCACAAATGGATGCCTTCATCTACCCCAGCTGCAATGAAACATGTTTCCCTCACATCTGTCTCTTCAGCCACAGCAGGAGCTGCAACTGTCGCAACAGCTTGACTCCATCCCCAAATGCACACACCTCTATTGTCTCCCGAGACAGACAGATGCCAACAGTGTCTATGTAAGTGAAGCTAGCTACAGTCCTGTGCACATTTGATTTTTGAATAAGTCTTATGTATGACGATTGCAAGTAATCATGTTTAGGGCTGGGGTGATTTTTCCAAAGAGCCTCATATCCTAATGTATTAGGCTTCACCATTAAAACTTGCATTCAGATTTATGTTCACAGGCAAATCCAGTAACTGATGGAAGACTGTGTGATATATATATATATATATATATATATATATATATATATATATATATATATATATATCACATATAAATCAGGTGCTGCTTTGTAATTCTTAAATGAAGGTGAAGAACTGTGTATCACACCAGAGACAGAGGCATTCTACAATGCAGTCCCCAACACTGGCTGCTAAAAACAAGCAGAACTTCCATACTACAACTGCTTTAGTTTCCCACAATCCTAATATTCATTCCACGTTTGCCAAACAACTACTTTCAATGGTTCGTACTATCAATTGCGAAAATCCTATGCAGTTTTATCTATAAACTAATATCATCTCCCCTTTTTTTTCTTGCTAATACCAGTTTTGAGACTTCCTGAACTTGTTGTTATGTAGCCAAAACCTTACCTCAGTTTAATACATAGGTGGTAACATCAAAGAGAAATAGAAATAGCCGAGGTGAAAAGTGTACCCAAACAGTCCCCAAGTAACTAAATGGCATGAAATGTTGAGGGCTTCTGTGGGATGAGTAGAATGGGGTGTCTGGAAAGATAGGAAGAAGAGACACACAGTGAGGAATGGGTTAGAGAGACAGCAATCTCATTGTCTAGAGCAGGCATAGGCAAACTCGGCCCTCCAGAGTTTTGGGACTACAATTCCCATCATCCCTGACCACTAGTCCTGCTAGCTAGGGATCGTGAGAGTTGCAGGCCAAAAACATCGGGGGGGGGGGGGAGTCTGCCTATGCCTGGTCTAGAGGTGTCCTTTCCTGATTAAATAGGAAGCTATTTTAAGGGACCTCAGGGGCAGAACTGAGAGCTCCCATAAAAATCAAAGGAGATGTGCCTATCCCACTCCTCCCAAAAATACCCCCCCCAAAGTAGTAGCAAAGAGAGGAGTACATACTCTTTCTAGTTCAGTTCTTACTTAGTGTGAAACTTAAACACACATGCACACACCTGCCAATGTAAATTCCAAAGCAAATGCAATTCTTTATCGATATTACAGATTTTAAGGACCTGGGACTGGGACAGAGCGGCTTGTCCTACTCAGAGTAGACTCACTGCAGTTAATAGGGAATTAATTTCAATGAGTCTACTCTGAGTTGTACTTAATTGAATACAATCCGATGGTCCAGATTCAACTAGTTGTGCTAGTGAGTCTCCACTATAGTAGTGGGGTTCCCCCCACCTCTCTCATGTGCCCCTGTGCCCTGATTGGCTCTGGGAGGTTGGGAGAATCCCCCCAGAACAGTGGGGGGGGGTCATTCTGTCTGGCAACCAGAAATACATTTGCCAAAGGAGAGATCTCCTTACCACCATTTTGAATTCTACCCAACATCAGTAACTTGCTCCTCACTGAGTCAATGCAATGTAGTAGAATGTCACCCATATTCCATTTTCTAAGTAGTGTTCCATCTACTAAGAGGCACTCTTAATAGCACCATATGCTTCTGAACTTCATTTTATCTCCACTATGACCAGGGCATTTTGAAATGATGCATTCTTTATGTATGTCACATACTGTATATATAATAGACCGCTGAAGAAGACCTGTGATCAAAATTATATTCGTTTAGTTATAGTTGGGCTGATCTGTTTTTATTTTTCTAATGAGTATTTAAAGGCTATGTCAGTTTTAATTTTTCATATCTGTATGATATAAAATTATTTTATATAGCTAGCTTGTTCTCTTTTGTGGGATTTGTTCTGATCCCAATTTGTATGCAGTCATTTTTATGCTGTTCATTGCCATAATACTTTTTTAAAAATAAGTTGATAGCATAGATACTGTTTGCAAATAAATAAATCCCAAGCAATGTTGCAAACCACATCTTTGCTGAAAGAGGAAACTGCAGTTCTTGTTTTAAACATCACCTCTGCAAAGGAGCTAAAACCAGAATGGCACAATGATGTACACCACAAGTCTTGGGAATAGCAATGAAACACTGATTTATTCACTGTAGAAGAGGGCAATAAGAATAAAATAAGGGAAACGAATGGAAATGCAGGGATTGCAAGGAAAGCAGGGTAGAGACATGTATACATTTCTGAATGTTCTTTCATGGGCTGGTACACATGAGGATGTTCTGCTACAATCGAATTGGAATCATTCAAGACTGCTTCTGGGCTCACAGCCTAGCTAGGCTTCTGCAGTCATAGAGTCACAGAAGCTAGTCCAACCCCCTGCAATGCAGGAAACTTTTTGCTCAACGTGGGGCTCAAACCCACAACCCTGAGATTAAGAGTCTCATCTTCTACTAACTGAGCTATCCCAGGATAATGGTACTGCTTTATAAAACAAAGCATCCACAATGGAGGCTGGGGGTATATAAGGGTTTCTTCCAATGTCAATGACAGCAGTAGCCCCTACACCACTGATGTGGAGGTGCCAGTTCAAACAAATGATGCCTTTGAGAGACCCGGTCCTGTTATGATCCTTGCTGCATAAAAGGTATTGTTTGGGGGTGGCATACAGTCCCCAAGCCCTCTTTTTGGTTCAAAGTCCCTAGTGTCTCACAAGCAATTGAAAACAAAGCACCACTAATACAAGTACAGTTTGAGTGATAACCTGGTTGTGATGGATTATATAATCCAAACATTTTCACTGCTTCTCAGAAATTGGGCGGGAGGAAGTGAATGCACACTGAGATGGCCCACAGGAGTGCCCTCCAAATTTGCTGGGGTCACAAGTCATAGAAATTGCACAATTTGTCTCTGATTACACATAAAATACTTAGGCAAGTGGCAGAGGCCAGAATCACAAAGACATTCTTGAAAAATAATTTTTAGCCTACTACTACGACTACTACTACTACTACTACTACTACTACTACTAATAATAATAATAATAGACTTCCGGGGAGGTGCCTCCGGCAATGGCTGAATTCCTCTGATCGGGAGGAATCAGCTCCGTGGAAATCTGGGTCTGGCCGCCACGGCGAAGGCGGAGACCCGTTAAAAATCACAGGCGGGAGAAGCCTGTGAGCGTGGGATTCGGCGGGCACCTTTTGCACCTCCCCCACTCGTGGGGAAACCTGGTTTCGGGGATCTGGAGCGAAGTGGGGTGAGCAGCACAGTGCTTCGAATCGTCTGCTTCTTCCACAGAGTGAAGCCGCATAGCTGTTATCAGAGAGCACTGACTTTTTCCTGTGCACAATTTGACTCTAAAGTAACTACCCGTGAGTAGAGCTTAATCGGGAGAATTGGATTTCTAAAACGTCTAATTTGGCATCGAAACGGGGAAGGTTCAATACAGGAAGTCCGCCTTCCCCTTTTGTAAATAGACTGAAGCAATTGAGGCTGCAAGCTGAAGTCTTGGAAAGCCTTTTGTAAAAGACTAAATTTGTGTGAGGAAGTCGTGGAAATAAGTGAACGAAAGATATGATATTGAAATTGTTTAATGTGTTTTAAATGGTTTTTGCTTTGTTTTGTTTGTCTTATGTGTTAGTGTTTTGTAGTGTTTTTGTATTGTGTTGTGTTGTGTTGTTGTATTGTGTTGTCTTTCTTTTTGCTTTTTTGTTTGTAGTGTTTAAATTTTTGGAAACTCAATAATAATAATAATAATAATAATAATAATAATAATAATAATAATAATAAATTTCTACCTCGCCCATCTGGCTGGGTTTCTCCAGCCACTCTAATAAGAGATATAGCATTAAAATGTGAATCTTACTTTTATGAAGTACAGTGTAGTCATTTTTTCAAATTTCATATCCTGCAAGTACATTTGTTTAGCATTTGTACTGTCTACCATAGTTGCATACTAGCAGTAATGACAATGTTTTCGATGCATTGGGATCCTGTATGGCAGGGGTTTCCAAACTGTGGTCCATGCACCACCAGTGATCCACTAGCTTCATTCAGGTGGTCTGTGGCATGGCCGCATAAAATATCAGTATTGATTTTTAATTGTTGCTTTTTGCTTCTTTTATTTCTTATATTGTATTTTATTACAGTTTGAATTCTATGGAATGGAAATGCTAATATAATAAAATACAATATAAGAAATAAAAGAAGCAAAATAATAATAATACACAGAATCTAGCACAGTGTATATTACAATTGCTACAACAGACAGCAAAATCATTAAGTGGTCCTCCAAGACCATTTTTGAGTGATTCTAGTGAAGGGAGGCTGGGAACCGCTGCTTTATGGAACAGAGAGATAAAAAAGATTTTGTTGTTGTTGTTGTTCAAATGTTAACCAATTTATAGGATTTATTGACAAACTCATGAACACTCAGAGCACTCAGTAAATTAGCTCAATAGGATTTTAATTAGAGCTAAGTATTCAGTAATTCTGAATGTCTTAGCCGAAAAAAGAAGAAAAAATAGTGTGTGCATGTCAGATTAGATCTCTCACACATATGCATGGACAACAGATTTGAGTTTAGTGACTGCTTTGTTGACATAAAAAGCTGGGGAAAGTTTTCCATCTGCAATATATAAGATCTTATCCCATTCCTTTCACAGTGCCTTTGATAATGGACAGTTCTCAAGCTCCACTTAAGAGTGCTGTAAAACAGAATTGCCATTGCATTTCTAAATCAAAACGATCTCTGGCGCTCTCAAAAGTTCATAGGTGACAAGAAAAATGATGACCTTTCCTTGTATTTCTGTGGTCTGTCCTCTTTTTCACCACAAAACTCATTGAGCAGGGATGGGGAAACCCCACCAGATGTTGCAATACAACTCATACCAGTAGATGACTTCCAATATAGTTCTGGAAATATTAAGGCCAAATCTGAAGAAAGTTCTGCTTAGGTCCCATGGGGGGGATGGAGACAGGGCAGATTAGCCACTGATAATTTCTCTCAGTAGCTAGGACTGACTTTCACAGGTTCAGAGAATAAGTGCATCATATCTGTTATATGTCTCAAATTAAGCCTTAACTACTGGAGCATTATAGACTTTTTCTGTTGGAAATAATATGTGTAGCTTTTTTCATGTGAAATGTGATTCTCAAATGAACTCGGGTTGCCATATTTCAAAAAGTGAAAATCTGGACACACAAAATGTTGAGCTTCCGATATGGGTTGCCATACACCTAGATTTCCCCAGACATTTTAATCAATTTCTGATGCTATTTTTGATGGATGAATCCTGGATATGTCCAGGAAATTCCAGACCTATAGCAGCCCTCAATGAACTAGAGGTCTCAATGCTTATGAGAAGGTCTATGTGTTAACAAATAACATTTCACACTACAGCTCCCAGAAGCAAATGGCTAAGTTCCTGAGGGTGGATATTAAGGGCACCATAAAGTTTTTCTCTTTGGTACTCTTATGAATTTGTGAGTGCCCGACTCCCCTAAATCTATTTCCCTCAGCAAAATAGATTTGAGTCTATTAACAGATCTCTGTTCTCTGTTCTCATCATGAATAGGATTTGAAAAAACTGCAGATTATTTTGAAAAAGCACCCATGGGCAGTATCCATCTTGTCTGGATTGAGTATCCATTTTATTATAGGCCTCAGCCATTCACATAGGTCTATGTGACATCTGCTCCCAAGGGGTGCTTTGTACCTAGGCACAGATACATGTCAGGTATGAAGAGTGCATGCAGGTTTCAAACATACCTTTTACCTTTTTTATTTTATTTTATATCAGAGTGCAAAGAATGTGCTTTCAAGTAGTGAAATACTGCACAATGCCACAAAAGAACCAGAGAGCTTCATAGGAGAGGCCAGGACTTCCATGAGCAGGTATAACATGGTGATAGGGATTACTCTTACCTGCATGAAATTGCAGCTGCTGAACAAGCAGACACATTTTCTGAACCTGTGAGCTCGCTTCTCCTGCCGCCCAAAAAACATTTTTTTATAGTTTCAACCACACAGATGCCAGCATGCATGCTGATGCACCCTCACCTCAATAGTCTTCTTGTTTCATAGTTAGGTGGGAATTTAAATCACAGGTTGAATTTGTAATGTTGAAATGGGTCAGTCTAGAAGAACTTTCCTACTGATCATCGAGAATTTTTAGTTCTCAAGGAAGACAGAGCATGTCCATTTGCTCCTAGTCCCTCATAACTCTATAGACAGAGAATTCCTTTCACATTATATCATTTTTGATCATGCAGCCATCCCTTCAAAGAATCTGCATTACCTCTCCCCAGTTTCTCTCATCTTCCACCATATGATCCAACCCCCTGAGCAACAGTTAGCTGGCTGGCAATGAGGATTAAAATGCCTAGTCCAGAGAAGAGAGACAAGTGTGTGATTGGATCCAATCATCATACCATTTAGCATCCAATGTATCTTGTAAGAAATGGATAAAAGATTTTGCCTCTATTCCCATGTACCAGTTGCAGGAACTAAACTTGATTTTCAGATCAACAGAGCAAAAGGACTTTACTAATAAAAATACATTGACTCAGAACAGGGCACGTTTTTGCGTACCTATGATTAGGCCACCTATTTGATGACTAAAATATCAGATTAGCCAGTCCCTGGGCACCACCATCTCTTGAATTCTAAATTTTAAAGAGCTGGGCTTTAAGTCTGCCTGGACATCACAGGTTGAAAAAACAGCTTTGGCTTGGGGGCACAGCACATGCATAACATCCCAAAGGTCCCAGGTTCAATCTGATATCTCCAGGTAGGACTGTGAAAGGCTGCTATCTGAAACCTTGGGGAGTTTGCTGTCTCAACAACAGAGAGCCACAAAACCATTCCTGGATGAGAACTTCTGGGTGGAATGGGGAGCTAGGAACAAAAGGACCCATAAACGAACAAAATAAGATAAGTTGATATGGCCAACTCTTCTGAGTTGGGGATTTCTGAGCTACGGGTGCAGGTGAGGTTGTTCAAGCTTTTGTTTTTCTCTGAGGGCTGGTGGGTGGGAGAATAGTTTTGCTTTTTGTTGCCGTGTTGTGATCATTGTTGTTACTTTTGTTTTGTTTTTAATAGATTCATGCTGTATGCAATGTTAATTTGTATATGCATCCTCCCCTATTTTATAATGTATGTTATTTAGCATAAGTTGTTTGGAGACCTGTTTGGTGATGAGGGACTAAGAAGTTAAATAAATAAATATAATTAACATGCACATATTTGTTACGTAAATAGCAGGCAGAAGGTAGCTTTGGGGGCATGGAGGCAAAGGGGATAGGGGACACTTAACTCTTTCTCTCCCTGCCAGTTACTACTAAAAGCTGCTATTCGCATTCCAGTGGAAGTCTTCATTGGCGCCTGTGAGACTTCTCTTGAAATTCAAATAGCAGTTTTGGCAAGACAGTTTTTGGCAGGACCCAGGCAGAGAGAGGAAGAAATAAGCATCCTCTCTCTGAGTTATGGTTACACTGCTGCTCGGGTTTTCAGCCATGCTTAGAATGCAAAACATTTCTTTCTGAAAGAATCATATCAGTGCAATACCAATTTAGTAATCAGGCACTCAGATCTTAACCAAATTTACTAAAATAGTTATAAAGTTATGTTAATCTTATCCAGATTTAAAAATCCCATCCTTTATGGATTAGAGTCTGCAAATTTTATTTCAACTTTACTTGTATTACACGAAAGTTAATCCATTACCTCTAGATTTTAAAATAAGAAGAGAAGACTTGTGATGATGATATGTGTGCTAAGCAGCCATTCAAATATTCCCAGGCAATACATAATATTGCACAGCACCTCATCAAACTTAATTATATTGTAACTAATAAATCATCAGCCCTTAATCTCTTCAGGAGAAGAAAATACACGTTTGCCCATCTCTTTTGTCAAAGGAAAGAGAACAAACAGGCCTGAGAGTGAGTGAAAAAGATAAATATGTGAATGAAGAAGAAATGGGGTATGGAACAATCGATAAAATAGGAAGGAAGGAAACAAAGAGGGAGAGGCAGAGAGGCACTGGGATTGTTTTAATGGCTGGATAAGTAATAGAAGAGAAAGAAGCCCAGATAGAAATGTAAGAGAGGAAGAAGAGATTCCGAGATAAGCAGGATATTAAGGTGACAGTGAAGGATGAAAGGGAAGACTGGATAAGGAACTTGCAGTCAAAGGGGCGTCCCACACACATCACTTCTACGCGGAGGCTGGTGCTCTGGAGGAAGCCAGAATAAAAGCTGAACACATCCAATTAGTCTTAGTAAAAGCGGAAGATTTCTCTGAGTGGGAGAAACAGGTAGATGTAATAGGTCTATAAGTGCACAAGGTATTATAAGCATATTTTCATATAGACCATTTAGGTACAATTTAAGAGCTATTTTACAGTGCTAATGAGACTGCCTGCAAAAACACCTAATGGGCAGGTAGTAGGAAATCACCTTCTGCCATCCCTAAAACATTTTCCAAAACACACTTACCTTTGGTTCTATGTAGACAATACAGTTCAATGTGCATATATTATATACAGTGGTACCTTGGTTCTCAAACTTAATCCGTTCTGGAAGTCTGTTCCAAAACCAAAGCTTTCTAAAAATCAATCAATCAGTAGCTGAACTGGGATCCACACAGTCACAAAAACAAATTAACTGAAAAAGCCTCAAAACAAAAAACACAAAATAAATAGCAGAAACAAAAGCACCAAATATCACCTCAGAACACTGCAATCAGAAACAGAAGGCTTGAAATACAATGGGGAGATGCAAATTAGCAGCGCAACAGGAAACACAGGGGGACTCAAAACGGAGCATGTACGGCTTCTGAAAAAAGTTCAAAAACCAGAACACCTACTTCCGGTTTTACAGCATTTGGGTTCCAATTTGTTCATGAACTAAGCTATTCGAAAACCGAGGTACCACTGTATTCATAATGGTGGATATCCCAAGGCCAGTCAGGACATGGATAGGGATGCACAGTTCTTTCGGGGGGGGGTTAAAATAATGAGGTGCTGGTATGCATATCTATGTCAAAGTGCAACACAAAATGGTGATGGTACTGGTAACATCACAAAAATAAGCACTAGGGATGTACATCCCCTAGTGTGTCAATAGACACAACCATCAACCTCAAAAAGGACTGCCTCCTTCCACAGGAACCTGCCCATTTATTAAGATCTACATCTGTGGCCTCTCTCTAAATACACCTATTAACAAATGTAAGAAAACTAGAAATTGGGGAAAGGGTCTTTTCAGTGGCAGCACCCTGACTGCAGAGTGCTCTCCCCCAAACTGTTCACCTAGCATCAACCTTGATGAATAACTGTTTTCTGAATGACCATGGTCAGTGCTAATTTTTTTTAGAAAAATAGGTGCTGGAACCTATACAGTGGTGCCTCGCAAGACGAAATTAATCCGTTCCGTGAGTCTCTTCATCTAGCGGTTTTTTCGTCTTGTGAAGCAACCCTATTAGCGGCTTAGCAGATTAGCGCTATTAGCGGTTTAGCGACTATTAAAGGCTTAGCGGCTATTAAAGGCTTAGCAGATTAGTGGCTAAAAGGCTATTAGCGGCTTAGCGGCTTAGGAAAAGGGGGGGAGCGGGAAAAAAATCGGAACACTCGCAAGACGTTTTTGTCTTGCAAAGCAAGCCCATAGGGAAAATCGTCTTGCGAAGCAGCTCAAAAACGGAAAACCCTTTCATCTAGCGGGTTTTCCGTCTTGCGGGGCACCACTGTAATGGCAATGGCACCTACTTGAGAGGTGCTGGAACTGACTGGCCATGGTAAATTGCATATCCCTGCCTCCCCACTTTCTGCATTTAATTTCTTTCTGACCTCACTATTTACAATCCCTCCCCACCCCCCAAAAAGCCCCACCATCCATGTATCTGACCAAGTGGGCTGCAGTCCACAAAATAAGGTCATCATTATAATCATCTAATTAGTCTTTAAAGGTGCAACATAACTCACTGTTTTTCCCCAGCTGCAACAGAGTAACAAGCCTACCCCTCTGGAAACCATTTCAGTGACAAGCTTTCTCTCTTAGTTTTATGGTCTTAGCTTTTTTGTAAACCACTTTGAGTTTGTTGTCTTTTAAAATCAAGCGGTGTATAACTTTTAGGAAATAAATAAATAAATAAAGTAGTGTCCCTTGCTTGGCTGACGATGTAATCGTGTTGTTCGTATACTGTCTGTTTTATTCATGAAGTTGTATTGTTTTAATGTTGTTTCTCTCTCTGGGACTGTATGAGCCATGAACAGTGGGCGAAAAATATTTCAAATAATATCTCCGTAAAGCTCACCCTAATCCAGGGGTGAGCAAACTTTTTCAGCAGGGGGCTGGTCCACTGTCCCTCAGACCTTGTGGGGGGCCGGACGATATTTTGAAGAAAAATGATGCGAGAGCACCATGAGCCCTGGTGGCTGCTTACCTGTGTCTTGCGAGCGGCAGAGGTTGACAGTGGGGGCGGGGGCAGGATGCTGAGCGGCGCGCAAAAGGGCTCCAGAGAGGGGCTGCTTGAAATGGCGGCCACTTGAGCGCTGCTGCTGCTGGCACCAACAAAGCCCAGCCTCCTTCCTCCTCTAGGCAGGGTAGGGAGAAGCAGGGAGGAGGGAGGGAGGAGGTGCTGCTGCCACTGCCATGGGAGGAAGAGGGAGAGGAAGAGGGAGAGGAAGAGGGAAAGAACGCATGCGCTGGCAATCCACACGGCAATTCCCAAACTGTCCGCAGGCCGGCTCCAAAAGGCAATTGGGCCTGATCCGGCCCGCAGACCTTAGTTTGCCTACCCATGCCCTAATCATTTCTTGACCGTCATGTGGTTAGATTTTCAGGACAAGGAAAGCATGGGTAAAAGTACTGCCCATACATGCCCGTTACACTCTCATTGTTTGTCTTCAGCTCCTTCCACACCTTGGAGGGGCTAACCTCTGCACTGAGAAGCACAAGCAGAGTTTCTAAATCATACAGGAAGGTGGCTACCACATGCTTCCTACTGCAAAAGTTAAACCTCCAACAAGTGGAAAATTGCAGAGATGGGCAGTGGGGACATGGGCTTGTTCCCACTTTCCCCCTCTTGTGATACTAATTTCAGGGGGAGATAAACAACTGTATAGGGCTTATAAGAAGCAGCAATCTTAGTACAAAATCCCTCTAGGCTTAACAGTGCTTTCTTGCAGAAAGCATGTTAAACTCTAAACATTCATTCTTGGGAACATTTCACAGCTTCACTCTGTTGTAAAATCCTAACGGAGCACATCCCATGCAATCTATTTTAAAAAATTAAAAAAATAGGGGCCACCTCAACTGTTGGGTACGACTAGCAATTAAAGATATCCTTGCCTAAAGAACCCTTCTGAATTCCGTTTTTGTTGCTAGCCAACGGTAGCAGATGAAAACCATACCGTTTATCCTCTGCTAAGTGTATCTCAAACACATCAATAGGGGATTTTTTGGGAGGTGGAGGGGGGTAACACAACCAACTTTTATTTAACACAAGAATACCTACAACATCAAAGCCGTGCATGCCTAATTTTTAAAGACATTCTTTTTTTATAAAAAAAGCAGGTAGAAATTCTACAACTACTAATAAAAATTTTAAAAACCACAAAACAAAAGCTTAGCTATACTGTCCGATTTGATGTCTTTTTCATGCTGCCTTAGTGATGGCCAAATAATTGGTTGTTCACTTGTGTCCTTGTCTCCCCCGACAGTTCCACAGATGCCCTGAACAATGCTCCAAAGACTGCTTTCAGTAGGGGCAAATCCTCATTAATCATTCCTGGCTGACAGCACAAGGGAACACCTGCATCTGGTGCAGACACCAAGCAATGGCTTATGGGAGCATGCATGTATAAAAAAACCTCCAACCAATTCAAGTTGTGGGAGTAGATGTCTAATAGCCATTTGAAAACCCATCTCCCCTCCTCCAGCCGCCTTCCATCCCCTTCTCTCTCTCTCTCTCTCTCTCTCTCTCTCTCTCTCTCTCTCTCTGGGTTTTCCTTTCATTAAACATCTAAAATTAGACCTGTGGCTCATGTTGAAACTAAAACACCAATGTATCCCAAGGAAGTACATCAGGAAATGAGCAGTGCAGCGTGTTATGATAAATGACTACTAAATTCTTTATGCCTAGATCAAGCAATGATAGCATTAAATACTGATGAAGTGTCACATAATTTTCATTTGGAAGTGATAGTGCTTTGCGCTTCATCTCCTATGGAGTTTATAAATATTTCCCCCTGCAATATATTATTTCATAAACAGCATGTGCTTCTTCTCTCTATAGGTATACATGGGTTTGGTTTTTAAGCGCAACTTTGCCCACTGCATTAAAAGGGAGAAGCATGCTTGTATGTACTGGGTAACATACTCCTGCTTTGCAAAATGTGGTGATGCTTATGCAACTGGGTATGATTTAGTCAGGGTTTTAAACCTGTCCCTACAAACATAATTTGGCCAAGGGATCCTGCTAACACTGACTTCTGAACCCATAGAATTTGAATCTGCTGCTGACGTTGGGAACACAGTTGTTATTTTCCCAGTAACTTGCAAAAAAGCATGGTGCATGGGGAGGCTGGCTTTATAAGCCATGAGACACCATTCTAGTGCATCCAAGTGATCACAAACAGGCCTTTATTTTTCATACAAATATGTTTGCACTCCATCAAAGCACAAGGCTGATAAAGTATGTAAAGAACTTGAAAAAAGGGGGGGAATCATGTCCTATAAGAGGTCTGTAACTGATAGTCTGTTTCAGCAAAAACAACTAAGAGCCTTGGGGCTCCTTAAACACTACAGTGGTACCTCAGGTTAAGTACTTAATTCGTTCCGGAGGTCCGTACTTAACCTGAAACTGTTCTTAACCTGAAGCACCACTTTAGCTAATGGGGCCTCCTGCTGCTGCCGCACCGCCAGAACACGATTTCTGTTCTCATCCTGAAGCAAAATTCTTAACCTGAAGCACTATTTCTGGGTTGGCGGAGTCCGTAACCTGAAGTGTATGTAACCTGAAGCGTATGTAACCCGAGGTACCACTGTAATAATAAATTTATCCTATGATTTCAGCAAAGAGCTGAGAAAGCGGGACGCTAGAAGCATAGCTGTCAACCTTCCCTTTTTTTGCAGGAAAATTCCCTTATTCCAGCGCCATTTCATGCTGCTTCCCGCTGCTATTCTGGATTGTTAGATATCCCCGGGACAGGTGAGGCTGCTGATCCCTTATTTTCAAATCTGAAAGTTGACAGCTATGGCTAGAAGGGCACATCTACCACCTTCTAGTGGAGGAGATTGGGACTGGCCTTGACATGAAGTAGTCACACTAGGCAGCAGATTCCAGAGAAGAAATCATTTTCTGCATCCATTGCTACAATATTCAGTGTGGATCAGAAAGTGCCTCCCCACTTCCCGAGTGCCATTCTCAGACTGTGATGGTGAGGTGGCACCATCTTCACATTTGAGGGAGGACAGGCAAAATTAAGAAGACTTTTAAACTTTTCCCACCAATCTACCTTTGTTATGTACTAAAGTTCTCACCCTGGGCCAGCAGGGGGATACTATAGATAGTTATGCAAATGAAGGATCGAAAGTGACGTTCAGTGATTGGATAGTTTGTATGCAAATGAAGGATCGAAAGTGACGTTCAGTGATTGGATAGTTTTAGAAAGTTGCAACAGTTACATTGTTCTGGAGCTCTATATAAGCAGGCTGACTGAGCTCTTCAGTTCAGTTCTGTTCCAGCTTACAAATAAAGAGCTGCTTTGGAAGAATCACTGTGTTGTCTGATATGTTCACCCACAACATAACAACCTTCTGTTAGGATATTTTCGTTCCACCTTAAAAGGGAGTAGGCTTTGTGAGTCACAGAGTCTGCGTATTTCCTGTTCACAGGAAGTACATGTTTTGTCTATTGCTTTCGTTTCTCTCTCTGTGCCTGAGACATCAACACAGGCAGTCATGTTTTCTTTGTTCTGACCAACACTGAACAAAATTGTAAATAATGCTCTCCTGCGTGCATCTTTCGGTGTGCGAACTCTGCTGATAGAGCGTGCAAGAGCTCTGGAATGTGGGAAGCTATTTCTGGGGCTCATGTCGCTAATTAACTGATACTGCGTTTCTACGAGAGATCGCTGGATCGTCCGGAGACGGCATGGGGCATGATGGCCTTTGTCACCCTGGCAGTATCCCAACACCTTCATCCTAGCTTTTGAGGGACATGCAACTATGAACACATCCATCTACCAACCCCAGAGATCCCATAGGGAATGAGGTGGTCTTTCAGGTATTTTGGCTCTGGTCCTGCCTATTGTTACTTCATTAGCCCCAGAGGAATACATCACATGACAGGGTGGGGGAAGGTTGCCTATCCCTGATAATAAAAAGCAGTGCTTTTTTTCTTTAAAAAATGTTTAGGGGTACAGTAGTCTTATTTTCCTACTCATATTGAAATACTGCCCCACAATGAGGCCAAACTTAGATTCACAAAATGTTTAGGGGTATGCGTACGCCTGCATCCCCTCCCCCAGAAAAAAGGACTTATAGTAAGAAACAAAACACTTTAGACACACCAATTCACACACTGATGTGTATCAAAATTACAACCAAATCCATCAAGCCAGGTAGCATCTAGCCTAACTGTAAATTGTTCTCTAAGGTTTTGGTAACTAGGTATTTTTTCCCTTCCGCTCTGCTGTGACCATCTTTTTCACAGTATTACTCGCCACTGTTAGCTCAGTCCACAAAGATAGAGATTATCAAACCAGGGATGCCCAAGCAGCTGGAACAAACAAGGTCAACCAGCTCAGACCATCAGCACTAAAAGGAACAGGCATTGCTGCCTTCCCTCCTAGAAACCCACCATTTATTTACTTTTTTATTGTATATGGTGAAAGCAACACAGGTAATCACATTTACATTATGCACACTTTTTGTCTGGAATGTTTCCCTTTTAAAATGTTTCCCTGTGCTCATATTTTTTGGTTTTGTCAAATGTAATATGAATTTATTTGTACTACAATTTTAAAAAGATTTCAAAAGACCTCGCCAAAGCCTGCCTGAGGGCACCTACAACTTATATTCTTGTTACTTGCATGTATGACAATTTGTTATACTTCTCGGTGTTTGGGGGTTTGTTTGATTTTGTTGTTGTTGTTGAAGGCAAAAAAAAACCCAAACACATTTCTGTAGCATTAAACAGTTCTTATGCACCACTGAGGTAAAAACAGATATCCACTTTGTGTCCATTTTACACTGTCAGCATTATGGTTATAAACAGTATCTCATAAGGGCATAATGCAGATAAATGTAGGAAGGACTGGTCTGTATGAATATTTTTAGAGATTAATGTGAGGTGTCTTGAATGTATTTTTGGTTGTAGCAGCTTCACCATTTCCAGTAACAGGCTGCAATCCTAAACAAACTTACACACTGTAGTCAGTGTAACACACTTTTCTGTAGACATACATAGCTATTAGTAGTAGTAGTCCTATTTGGGTGTTCAAATAAATACATGAGAGATTATTTATTGTTTATTATTATTTATCAAATTTGCATACTGTTCTATACCCATCGATCTTGGGGCAGTTCACAGCATAAAATCACAACATAAAAATCAGAAAATACATAATAAAAACAAGAACAACCCAATAATCCCCCTTTCCATAACACATTTTAAAAGGGCATGGGATGTCAGTCAAATCAACCAAAGGCTTGGTTAAAAAGGAACATTTTTGCCTGGCACCTAAAGGTGTATAATGAAGGCGCCAGGCAAACCTCCCGGGGGGAGAGCACTCTACAAGTGGGGAGCCACTGCAGAAAAGTCCCGTTCTCGTGTTGCCACCCTCCGGACCTCTCTAGGAGGAGCCAGGTGAAGAAGGGCCTCAGTGGATGATCTCAGTCCTGTATACCTGAAGGAGCGTCTCCACCCCCATCATTCTGTCCAGACACTGAGATCCGAGGGCCTTCTGGCGGTTCCCTCATTGCAAGAAGTGAGGTTACAGGGAACCAGGCAGAGGGCCTTCTTGGTAGTGGTGTCCACCCTGTGGAACACCCTCCCATCAGATGTCAAGGAAATAAGCAGCTATCTTATCTTTAAAAGACATCTGAAGGCAGCCCTGTTTAGGGAAGTTTTCAATATTTAATGCTGTATTGTTTTTAACAGTCGATTGGGAGCTGCCCAGAGTGGCTGGGGAAACTCAGCCAGATGGGTGGGGTATAAATAATAAATTGTTGTTGTTGTTGTTGTTGTTGTTGTTGTTGTTGTTGTTGTTATCTCAGGGTCCGAGAAGGTTCATGTGGAAAGAGGTGGTCCTGGAGGCATTGTGCTCCTGCACCCCAATAGGAAAGGGACAGGCATGGCGGCCCCACTTCCCACAGCTCCAGTGTCTGCTACAGACTAGAGTTACGAGTTCTAGGGCTGGCTGGAGGCTGCGTGGGAAAGCAGCAGCTGTTGCGCTACCTCAGCTGTTAGGCGAGGAGGCAGAGCAGCCAGAAAAAAGCCCCGCTGTGCCTCCAGTCTCTTTGGGGCTTCCTCCACCCTCACTGCCGTCCTCTTGGGGTTTCAGGGAGGGTCTCCTCACAAGCCACAGGGATTCTCCAGTTCTCTCCCGCTATTTCCTGGTATGTATCTGTTTATTTTATTATTTCCTGGCACCACACATATACAGTAGGGAAGGGCACTTCTACTTGAATGTCTGAATACCTGCCAATAACTACAAGTGCCCTATTATTGACTTCACCCCTTTTTCTTCTACAAGTGAGCAGTAGTTTCCAGGATTTTCCTTCCTACGACCAGGTCTCTTCCCTCAAACATTAAGGTCTCTTAAGTTAAGGTCTGTTAAATTGCATCAATAGTTCAGTTGATTGAATAGTGTTATATATAGATAGATAGATGATAGATAGATAGATAGATAGATAGATAGATAGATAGATGATAGATAGATAGATAGATAGATAGATAGATAGATAGATTCCATTTTTGTAGAAGAATAATCTGTGAATTGATTGGATTTTATTTCTTCCTTTTCACTTGGTTTCTCTACTTTATATACCGTATTTTTCGCCCCATAAGACGCACTTTTTCCCCTCCAAAAATGAAGGGGAAATTGGGGTGCGTCTTATGGGGCGAATGCCTGCAAGCCTCGCGCGCCCGGCAGGAGGTCCGACCGGGTGCGCGAGGCTTGGGGCGGCAGCCTGTCGCCCGAAGCACGGGGAGCCCTCTGGAGGGCTCCCCCTGCTTCGGGCGAGTGTCTGCAAGCCTCGCGCACCCGGCAGGAGGTCCCACCGGGTGCGCGAGGCTTGGGGCGGCAGCGGACTGCTTGCGCGCACCGAGAAGCTTGGGGCCAGCTGAGCTCAGCCCGCCCCAAGCTTCTCGGTGCGCGCAAGCAGTCCGCTGCCGCCCCAAGCCTCGCGCACCCGGCAGGAGGTCCCGCTGGGAGGCTTGGGGCGGCAGCGGACTGCTTGCCGGCATGCAGAAGCTTGGGGCGTGCTGAGCTCAGCACGCCCCAAGCTTCTAGGTGCGCGCAAGCAGTCCGCTGCCGCCCCAAGCCTTGCGCACCCAGCGGGACCTCCTGCCGGGTGCGGGAGGCTTGGGGCGGCAGCGGACTGCTTGCCGGCATGCAGAAGCTTGGGGCGTGCTGAGCTCAGCACGCCCCAAGCTTCTAGGTGCGCGCAAGCAGTCCGCTGCCGCCCCAAGCCTTGCGCACCCGGCGGGACCTCCTGCCGGGTGCGGGAGGCTTGGGGCGGCAGCGGACTGCTTGCCGGCATGCAGAAGCTTGGGGCGTGCTGAGCTCAGCACGCCCCAAGCTTCTAGGTGCGCGCAAGCAGTCCGCTGCCGCCCCAAGCCTTGCGCACCCAGCGGGACCTCCTGCCGGGTGCGGGAGGCTTGGGGCGGCAGCGGACTGCTTGCCGGCATGCAGAAGCTTGGGGCGTGCTGAGCTCAGCCCGCCCCAAGCTTCTCGGTGCGCGCAAGCAGTCCGCTGCCGCCCCAAGCCTTGCGCACCCGGCGGGACCTCCTGCCGGGTGCGGGAGGCTTGGGGCGGCAGCGGACTGCTTGCTGGCATGCAGAAGCTTGGGGCGTGCTGAGCTCAGCACGCCCCAAGCTTCTAGGTGCGCGCAAGCAGTCCGCTGCCGCCCCAAGCCTAGCGCACCCAGCGGGACCTCCTGCCGGGTGCGGGAGGCTTGGGGCGGCAGCGGACTGCTTGCCGGCATGCAGAAGCTTGGGGCGTGCTGAGCTCAGCCCGCCCCAAGCTTCTCGGTGCGCGCAAGCAGTCCGCTGCCGCCCCAAGCCTTGCGCACCCAGCGGGACCTCCTGCCGGGTGCGGGAGGCTTGGGGCGGCAGCGGACTGCTTGCCGGCATGCAGAAGCTTGGGGCGTGCTGAGCTCAGCACGCCCCAAGCTTCTAGGTGCGCGCAAGCAGTCCGCTGCCGCCCCAAGCCTTGCGCACCCAGCGGGACCTCCTGCCGGGTGCGGGAGGATTGGGGCGGCAGCGGACTGCTTGCCGGCATGCAGAAGCTTGGGGCGTGCTGAGCTCAGCACGCCCCAAGCTTCTAGGTGCGCGCAAGCAGTCCGCTGCCGCCCCAAGCCTTGCGCACCCGGCGGGACCTCCTGCCGGGTGCGGGAGGCTTGGGGCGGCAGCGGACTGCTTGCCGGCATGCAGAAGCTTGGGGCGTGCTGAGCTCAGCCCGCCCCAAGCTTCTCGGTGCGCGCAAGCAGTCCGCTGCCGCCCCAAGCCTTGCGCACCCGGCGGGACCTCCTGCCGGGTGCGGGAGGCTTGGGGCGGCAGCGGACTGCTTGCCGGCATGCAGAAGCTTGGGGCGTGCTGAGCTCAGCACGCCCCAAGCTTCTAGGTGCGCGCAAGCAGTCCGCTGCCGCCCCAAGCCTTGCGCACCCGGCGGGACCTCCTGCCGGGTGCGGGAGGCTTGGGGCGGCAGCGGACTGCTTGCTGGCATGCAGAAGCTTGGGGCGTGCTGAGCTCAGCACGCCCCAAGCTTCTAGGTGCGCGCAAGCAGTCCGCTGCCGCCCCAAGCCTTGCGCACCCAGCGGGACCTCCTGCCGGGTGCGGGAGGCTTGGGGCGGCAGCGGACTGCTTGCCGGCATGCAGAAGCTTGGGGCGTGCTGAGCTCAGCACGCCCCAAGCTTCTAGGTGCGCGCAAGCAGTCCGCTGCCGCCCCAAGCCTTGCGCACCCGGCGGGACCTCCTGCCGGGTGCGGGAGGCTTGGGGCGGCAGCGGACTGCTTGCCGGCATGCAGAAGCTTGGGGCGTGCTGAGCTCAGCACGCCCCAAGCTTCTAGGTGCGCGCAAGCAGTCCGCTGCCGCCCCAAGCCTTGCGCACCCAGCGGGACCTCCTGCCGGGTGCGGGAGGCTTGGGGCGGCAGCGGACTGCTTGCCGGCACGCAGAAGCTTGGGGCGCGCTGACCTCAGCTTGCCCCAAGCTTCTGGATTAGCGCAGCGCACCTGGGGGGGAAATAAATTTTTTTCCTTTATTTCCCCCCCTAAAATCTAGGTGCGTCTTATGGGCCGGTGCGTCTTATGGGGCGAAAAATACGGTACATATACTGTGTACGCAGGAGACATGTAAAATCTAAACCTTTCCATTTAGATCAAATGCCAATAAATCCCAGAGTAGATCTGACTCTAAAGACAGCAGTCAGTCTTGTTCTCTTGAAGGCTTAAGAGATATCTTTTGCTTGACACTAATAAGCTGGAACAACTTCAGCATACAAATAAACAAATAGGACTTCCTGATAATAATAAAAAACCCCAACAGAAGACACAACGAATTAAACTGAGAATAAAAGCAGATTCTTTGGATACAGAAATGACTAGTTATATGGAAAAAGTACAAAAAAAGGATAGCATAAGAAAACAGAAATAAATAAATACGAAAGGCAACACTGGTTCAATGAGAGCCTGGAGACTAAGCTGCAACTTGACCATGTGCCACATTTAAAAGGTTCTCCACTATTGTTAAATGAAGTATGGTAGCAGTGTAGCCTCCTTCCACCTGACTACCCCCAGGTTATGTGATGGGAGGAGAAAGTGTGAGCAAGGCCTCCTCCTGGGTCTAAAACTACAAGGCAGGGGTGGCTGCCCTTTTTCAGCCTGATAGTCACATTGTTTTCCTGAGACCCCTCTGAGGGCTCCACAGCAGCAGCAATAGTATGTGCGGCACAACAGTGGCCACCCTACTCTCACATATGCACATGCACAGACACACAATATTGGGTGGGTGGGGATTTGAGCCCATGACCTCAAATAGCAATCTCAAACAATTTTCTATGAGCAAACACAATTTTATCTATATCCTCTGTATAAAGCTTATGCCGGATATTTCACCATACAACACCAACAGAGTCCCAATGAAGTCAGTATTAAATAAATAAATAATGTATGCTATGGCATCAACCAAATTTTCAGGGGTGTGTGAGGGAGCACAGGAAATCATTGGATCCGGGGATTGCTCAGATGCACCCTTGCCACAGTTACGCTAGTGGCTAATGTTTCTTTCAAAAATTATGTAACATTAGAGCAATTCAGCATGTCAGAGAGGTTGTTCAGATTATTTCCCCTACACTTCTCTTTTATAGTCCCTGTTGTAAAAGGAATAATTAACTGAAATCCAATTAGTGCAGATTTAGAACACCTGTTGCCACAATCCTTTGAATAACTTTTTCATATTTTTGTTTTTTTCTCCCTGACTCTTTGTTTTAAGATGAGATACATATCCCTATCCAGTTGCTCTTAGGAATATACATATTTGCATCTACAAGGAGCAGAAATCCCATTGTAAGAGACTTAAAAGACCAAATGAGTTTGGTATATAAACAGACCGCAGGTAGCAGCAAACGGGGAGAATTACATTCCTTCAGAAAATCTAAAACAGCTTCACACAATAATAATTTTGCTTAACGTTTCTTCCCCTTTCAACAATGAGTGCTTCAATTTCCAGCTTAATTTATTAAATCTTTCTCTGATATTACAATTTAAGGGTACTTTAGGCACAGGAGTAATATATAGAAACAGTTCCTTTTCCCAGCAGAAACTCATATAGTTCTCATTTTATACAAATGTGTGGCATCTTTTGACCAGGAATGAATTTTGAAAGGTGCAATGGGAATTGGAGCAACTGAAAAACCTGAAGTGGTTTGCTTTAGGAAGGTAAATTGTGCAAACCTACTGAATATATTGAAGAGTGCAGATGGTATGGGTATGTATCTGTACTTCTTATCCCATGATGCATTAAGGGCCATTCGCTTGCTTCCAAACATCATTTGACAGGTGAGAACCTATTTACGGTTTAGGTGGTAAAGAAAGCATACTTCACCACTGCATTTCTTCAATGCCATCCATCTGAGAGTTCGTTCATTCATTCTGGTTAGGGGCATCATAATTATTGACCTGGGGAAGCATACCTTGGAACTTTCACAGAGGTACCATAGTGAATTTGCTGTACATTTCAGAAAGTCACTCTGATCTGTACCAACTGGCATACCATAGATATTACAGAGTCACAGATGGTTGGGACTAGTGCTTCATCTGGTCAAATGGTTACAGATACCTTTCAGCTGATGATACACGTCAGATATGACCCTACCTAAAGAGAATAGGCATGACTACAGTGATCCATGTTTTAGTGACATCCAGAATAGAAAATTTAGGTTTGCCTTTCAAAAACATTGACTAGTACAAACCATGTCCAGTTGCCTCCTGGTAGCAACCAGGCAAGCAGAACACATCTTCCACCAGTAAAAGGTAAAGGTAAAGGACTCCTGGATGGTTAAAGTGGCTGCTGCCGCTTTGCCAGTGAGTCTTGGGGAGGACCGCTCCCCCTGCAAGCCCATTCTCCACCTTGGGCCTGGGGGCGGGCCCCATACTCCACCTCAGCATATAAGGCTCCAAGGAGGCCTCGGGACATTGCTGCTGCCGCTTTGCCGGTGAGTCTTGGGGAGGACCGCTCCCCCTGCAAGCCCATTCTCCACCTTGGGCCTAGGGGCGGGGCCCACATTCACCACCGCCACAACTTTAAGGACACTGGTGCTGCTGCAGCAAATGTTAAAAATGTTTTTATATATTTTAAAGTATTTTAAAAGTGTTTTTACTTTGTTGTACCACCATAAACGGTGGTTTTTATTCATGTATTTTTATTTTGTTTTGTTTTATTTTGGGTTGGGGTGGGATGGTTGTTGAGTGGGGTGGGGATTGGTTTTGTTTTGGTGTAATTGTTTGTTTGTTTGTTTGTTTTGCTTTTATATTTTGTAAATGGAGGCGAGTATGAGGCTTGGGATTCCTACCGTGGAGGGGCGAGGGAGGTATGGCGGTGGGGGAAGATGTCATAGGCGAAGGGGATCGAGATACGGATATGCTCGTACCCCTTCCAATCTGCGCCCCATCCCGAGAGACAAGGGTAGGGTGAGCAAGGATTACTCACCTCCGTCACTGGTGTTGTGCAATGCCAGGTCTATAGGCAACAAAACTGCCACCCTGCGAGATTTCTTCACCTCGCAGGGGGTCGACCTGACTTGTGTGACGGAGACCTGGGTGCGCGAAGGGGAAACTGTTACCTTATGAGAGATGGCGCCCCCGGGTTTCTCCATCCTCCACCAGTCACGGACTGTGGGCCGGGGGGGGGGAGGGGTGGCAATATTAATCCAGGAAGATTTTGCTTTCAGGGCTCTACCATCACCATCAATCCCCATCATTGAATGTGTTGGCCTAGTGTGGGGCTCCGAGGTGAGCTTGGCTGTCTGGCTGGTGTACCAGCCACCTAGCGCACCAGCAGCCACCCTGTCAAGCCTGCTGGAGGCGGTGGCCAGCTGGGCCTTGGAGTTCCCTAAGCTATTGGTATTGGGGGACTTCAACATCCATGCTGATGCCACTCCCTCCTCACAGGCTCTGGACCTGGTGTCTTCCATGGCGACACTAGGGCTCTCCCAGTTTGTTTCGGGCCCCACACATCAAGCGGGCCACACGCTGGATTTGATCTTTGGCGTCGGTATAGATGTGATCATGTTTCCTTTGATGAAGGTGCCATGGTCTGATCACTACGCTCTGAAAGCCAGGATTGACGTTCCACCCCCACCCTGCTTAGGTGGTGAGCCAATTTGGGCTTGCCCGCAGAGGCTGATGGACCCTGATAGATTCCGTCAAGCCTTGCGGGACCTTTCTCCCCCTGACTGAGCTTGTTGAGGGCTGGAATACCCAGCTCCTGGCAGCCATCAATGAGATTGCACCTAAGCGCCCTCTGCGACCCCGCAGAAACCGGGCTCCCTGGTTTACCGAGGAGCTCCGGAAAATGAAGTGGGACCTCAGACGGCTAGAGCGAGTATGGCGGGGTGCCCGTGACGGAGCTTCAAGAACATCTTATAGGGTTTTTATGAAAACCTACGAGATGGCAGTGAAGGCCGCTAAGAAGTCCTACTTCTCGGCCTCCATTGCATCCGCTAGCTCTCGCCCGGCACAATTATTTAATATAATTCGGCCTTTAACGTCCCGTGAAGGATAGCCAAATTTAAATAACAATTTGACACACAGCTGTGAGGCATTTGCGAGCTTTTTTGCGGAGAAGGTCCTATTTCTCCGCCATGACCTCCCTGCCAATTTGGATACAATAAAGGAACTGGAGGCCCCTCGACTGTCCTCAGGTCCAGTATTGGACCACTTTGACCGGATATCCCCAGTCGATGTGGACAGACTCCTCCGAGCTGGAAAGCCCACCACTTGTCCTCTCGACCCGTGCCCGTCTTGGCTGATTAGAGCATGTCCAGACGAGGTGCGGGCCCCCCTGGGGGACATCATCAATTTGTCCCTTGGCACCGGGACATTCCCAGGGGAACTGAAGGAGGCAGTGGTGCGCCCGCTCTTAAAGAAAACATCATTAGATCCCTTAGATCTATCCAATTACCGCCCGGTTTCGAATCTTCCATTCCTGGGTAAGGTGATTGAGAGAGTGGTTGCTGAACAGCTTGGTAGGTTTCTGGATGAAACATCGGCTCTGGATCCATTCTAGTCCGGCTTCTGTGCTGGTCATGGGACTGAGACGGCTCTGGTCGCCCTAACAGATGATCTCCGCAGGCAGCTGGATCAAGGCGGGTCAGGGCTGCTGATTCTTCTAGACCTGTCAGCAGCCTTCGACATGGTCGATCACGAACTCCTGGACCACCGCCTTGCCGACATGGGAATCCAGGGCACAGTCCTTCAATGGCTGCGCTCGTTTCTCTCTGGTCGGGGACAGAGGGTGGCACTTCGGGGGGAATTGTCATCGCGCCACTCCTTGGTGTGTGGAGTGCCCCAGGGTGCAATACTCTCCCCGATGCTTTTTAACATCTTTATGCGCCCCCTCGCCCAGCTTGTCCGGAGTTTTGGGCTGGGCTGCCATCAGTATGCTGATGACACCCAACTCTATCTGTTGATGGATGGCCATCCTGACTCGGCCCCAGACACACTGACCAGATGCTTGGAAGTTGTGGCTGGGAGCCGGTTGAAGTTAAATCCTTCGAAGACAGAGGTCCACTGGCTGGGACGGGATGATATGGGATTGAGGGGGCAACTCCCATCTCTTGCGGGGGTGCAATTAGTGCCAGCACCGTCCGTTAAGAGTTTGGGTGTAATCTTCGATACCTCCCTCTATGGAGGCGCAGATTGCAGCTATAACAAAGGCGGCATTTTTTCATCTCCGCCAAGCTAAGCAGTTGGCTCCTTACCTCTCTCGCCCGGACCTAGCCACTGTGATCCACGCGACATCACCTCCAGACTGGATTATTGTAACTCGCTCTACATGGGGCTGCCCTTGAGACTGACCCAGAAACTCCAGCGGGTGCAGAATGCCGCGGCGAGACTCCTTACGGGGTCTTCGCTGCGAGATCACATTCATCTGGTGCTATACCAGCTGCACTGGCTCCCGGTGGAGTACAGGATCAGGTTTAAGGTGCTGGTTTTAACCTTCAAAGCCCTATACGGCCTAGGACCCTCGTACCTACGGGACCGCCTCTCCTGGTATGCCCCACAGAGGAACTTATGGTCTTCAAATAAAAACATCTTGAAGGTCCCAGGCCACAGAGAGGTTAGGCTGGCCTCAACTAGAGCCAGGGCCTTTTTGGCTGCAGCTCCAACCTGGTGGAACGCTCTGTCACAAGAGACAAGGGCCCTGCAGGACTTGACATCTTTCCGCAGGGCCTGCAAGACAGAGTTGTTCCACCAGGCCTTTGGTCAGGGCGCAGCCTGACTCCCTCCTCTGGCAATCTTTACAGAACTTTAGTTTATGGTTGCCATCAATTTTGATTTTAATTAATTTTTATAATGTTTTTAGAATGTTGTACTATTTTAGTGTTGTTAGCCGCCCTGAGCCTGGCTTCAGCTGGGGAGGGCGGGATATAAATAAAATTTATTATTATTATTATTATTATTATTATTATTATTATTATTATTATTAAGTCCAGTCAAAGGCAACTATGGGGTTGCGGCACTCATACTGCTTTCAGGATGAGGGAGCTGGCATTTGTCCACAGAGAGCTTTCTGGGTCATGTGGCCAGCATGACTAAACCCCTTCTGGAACAACGGAACATTGTGATGAATGCCAGAGCACACGGAAACGTCATTTACCTTCCTCTCACAATGGTACCTATTTATCTACTTGCACTGGCGTGATTTCAAACTGCTAGGGACAGAGCAACAGCAGATCACTCCATTATGGGGATTCAAACCGCCAACCTTCTGATCAACAAGCCCAAGAGGCTCAGTGGTTTAGACCCCAGCGCCCTTGTACCAGTGGTTACCAGTGCATTTCCAGGCCAAATTTAAAGTGCTGCTTATTACCTTTAAAGCCCAGAAAGGTCACTTAAAGAATCCTACATCTGTATAAGCCTGTCTGCACATTAAGATCTGTATCTGAATCCCTGTTAATATGCCCACAAGGAAAGGAAGGGAGGCTGGTATGTACGCATCCAGGGCTTTTTTGACAGTGACCCACAACTATGGATCCACAACCATGGATATTTTCAAATGGAATTGAAAATCCTACCTTTTTACCTTGGATTGCAGAAACTAGTAAAGGCTGGGGATCTGATTGTATGGTCTTGGTGGCTCTATTATGCAGTACTTTTGGTGTTGGGTTGCTAGTTTTATTAATGTTTGGCTGTTTCACTGAAATGCTTTAAAAATATTATCTATGGTATTCTATTGTCATATTGTATGTGGATCACCTTGGGAATGATTTTGAAAGGGAGCACAGAAATATGTTAACTAACTGAATAACTTAGCAGAAACAATAATGGGAGAAATGCATGATAAAATAATGAAAAAGAATTATTGTGATAATCTAGAAATGTACTGCCTGGGTTTATAGTGATGACGTCCACAAATTGATATTACAGCGAGAGTCATTTACAATGCACTCCCTCCATGTCATTTTAGAAATGCCTACCAACTGCAGCTGGCCTGGATCATTTCCAGGTCAGTGTGAAAGCAATAGGAACTCTGATCATGTTGCCTTCTGGCTGACCTAGAAACTGTCACAGTTTCACAATGGCCCACACAGTGTTCCCAGGAGTAGGGCAGGACCAGGGAAATGGCAGCGACTGTTTGGAAGAGCAGCACAAAAATGTTCAGGGAATGAATGTCTGCTGGCAGTAAGTACAACCAGCTGGCAGATGGATTGATCTAAAGGATAACATGATAACAACCGAGTCTATTCTTGTTGTTGTTGTTGTTGTTGTTGTTGTTGTTGTTGTTGTTGTTCTTGATGATGATGTTTCATGGCAAAGTAAGAGTTGAGCACAGAATTCTTGCTGTAATTAAACATTAGCAGTATAAGATATGTGCGAATAAAAATAACCAAATTAAGAAGGGTGAAATATTGTCAGTTTGCTAAGGGAAAAAGAGAAGTTCACAGTAAAGATTTTCATAAAACCTTTTTAACACCATTAGCATCAGCTAAAGTGGAAGGGTGTACATAGAAACAATGGGATCTGTTTTTAAGAACAAGAAAAGGCAGTGACATATGTTCTGTGCAGTTCTAAATACCCTTGTCTGCAATTTGCTCTCATCCCAAACAAATCTTTATACGAATTCAGTCTCAGTTCAACATCTGCAGGTGCAAAACCCAAATCAGCGACTGAAAAGGGGGCAGGTGCTGAAAGGATTGTAGTCTAGACTCGTCTTTTTAAATCCATTTAGTGCCATTAACCATGACTGAGTGCAATAATTCTGCATACATCAGCACTGTGATCACCTCCCTTATTTTGCTAACTAGGAGATCTGTATATTTATCTGTACAGACAATATGGGGGGGGGGGAGAACATCAGCTACAGCAAACCCAATGCAAGATAAAAAGATTAAGGCTGCAATTCTCTACCTGCTGACCTGGGGACAAGCACCACTGAACTCTGTACTGCTTATTTCTGACTAGACACATATAGGATTGTGTAACTATCACAAAATCCCAGATAATCTAATAAAAGAAATTAAGTGTATCTCAGTTCACTGAGTATTAGTGCCATACTATACCAAATATATGAATAAATCTACATGGAAATACAGTAAGCAATTTAGAAACAAAGCTTGTTACTGGCATTGTGCTATTTTAGAAGCCCTGAAGACATTATGAGTGTTCACTCCCTTCATAAAATCTACAGAGCACATACTAAGCAATGAATGCTGAAGCAGATCTAGAGAAAGGCAGTCTTGTTTAGAGGAGTGTCCAGAAACAAACATAAAACATCCAAATTTCTTTCGAACAGAGAGTAGCTACCACCAAATACACTTGGGGTAAAGATGGGTAAACAAGAGAAGACTAGGATAGATAGCATGGGTCTGTGATGCCTAAGGAGGTCAGGCTGCACATGCAGGCAGGAGGCAAAGCGATCTGAGGGTACAAAGCCAATTAGTGGATTAAAGGGTAAGAATCTAGGTTCTGAATCAGGGGTGGGGGTGATAATATAGGCAGCTAAGGGAGAGGATTAGAATAAAGAAGTGATAACAATATTCAGTTGAGAGGAAATGCTGTCAAGAGCTGAATGGGAAAAGAGGGGGGGGGCAATGGAAACAAAACCTGTCATTTAATCAAGGCCTGTGGTGGTGAAAGCCTGGCCCAAAAAATAAAAAAATTAAAATGTTTGGTTTGAAGCTCCAACTGTACTCCAGTCATTGTTAGAAGGCATGAACAGATGGCAGATTTGACCATTTTGGTACAAAACCAAATGAGTAAAATTGTGTATACAG
Source organism: Podarcis bocagei (assembly GCF_964188305.1). Taxonomy (NCBI): domain Eukaryota; kingdom Metazoa; phylum Chordata; class Lepidosauria; order Squamata; family Lacertidae; genus Podarcis; species Podarcis bocagei. Next base: position 32,100,838 of record NC_138127.1, on the reverse strand, counting down.
TGGTACCTTGGGTTACATACGCTTCAGGTTACATACGCTTCAGGTTACAGACTCCACTAACTCAGAAATAGTACCTTGGATTAAGATCTTTGCTTCAGGATGAGAACAGAAATCGCATGGCGGCAGCGTGGGAGGCCCCATTAGCTAAAGTGGGGCTTCAGGTTAAGAACAGTTTCAGGTTAAGAACGGACCTCCAGAACGTATTAAGTACGTAACCAGAGGTACCACTGTATAAAGAAATTGCACTTTGTTCCAAAACAGTCACTACTAACCTAAAATTGAAGTAAAATACTTTACATAGTCCTGAACAAAAATAGTAATTAGAAATACCCACTTTTGACAGGAGTGAGCCAGTAGTAACTTTCATGATGTAAGTGAACTCTTTATTAGAAGAAGCAGGATCTGCACAGGAGTGTCAGGCCTATTGAGCCTGACAACTCTTCTTTGATAGGTCTTGCCTCTATGAAGGGCCCTGCCTTTCCATAGGTGTCTCGATCTCCTCCTCCCCAGGGCTTCCCCCCAAGAAATCTGGGACTGCACCAGCATCCCTGAATTTGCTCCTCCCACTTCATGCCTCTTCTGGTTCTGGGAGACCGTGGGGGGGGGTAGAGCTTGCCACGGCAGGAGCTAAGGCATCTGTGTCTCTTTACCAGCCGGGCTCCTCTCTGCCTCTTGGTCTCCCTCCTCTTCTGCTTCCGCCTCTGCTTCTGCTTGTGGACTTCTCTCTGCCACAGACTCTCCCTGTTCACTAAAGCCTATTACCTCTTCAGCTTCTGACACCTCCTCCTCTCAGGCTCCTCCCTCTTCTCCATCTGACCACTCATTGTCATCCCACCAACAATCCCCTGACTCTGAGCCTTCTGCTCTTGGGGGTTCCCCAGCTGGTTCCTCCCACCACTCCTCTGAGTCCAACCAGTCCATGGCAGACATGAATGTTAGCTGCAGAAATGGAAAAACTTGACAATTTTTTACAGCTTTCATTGTGGCATAAGAACTTACGGACATAAGTTAATAAAAAAACTAGCACATAAATTGCATGTCTGCAGAGGGATGGAGGATCCAGAAAGCTTTTATGTCACCTGGTGGGATTTTTATTTCTTATGCTTAGTTCTTAGATGTGCAGCATTCTCTATTCATCTTGGGGAAAATTGATGTCTTGATTTATGCTTGTGTGTTACTTATTTCTTCCTCATTATTTATTGTTTGCCTGCTTGCTTTCTATATGGTATGATGTAATACTCTGCTACTACACCTTTGGGTTGTGAGTAATGGTCATTATGTTACAAAGAATCGGAAGAAAAAGAAGAAATGCTTACTCGTAGCCAAGGATGCTGAATTTCTTGCCCCCTGGTCCATCCTTATACACTGTTCCAGCTTTTGCCATCCTGGTGTCTTCCAGATGTTTTGGACTACAACTCCCATCAGCCCCAGCCACAGCATGTAGTTGTAAGTGCCAAGTTATAATCCAAGGCATTTGAGGGGAACCAGGTTGGAGAAGGTGGTACTATTCTACATCACCTAACAGCTTAGTCCTAAGTATGTTTCATGCAAAGCGTAAGGCAAGCAAGATTAAGCAGCAGGAAAGGACAAAGTTGCTTTCCCTATACTACCTCTAAGAATTTTCAAGTGGTTTTGGAGCTTTTGCCTTGTAGCGAAGATGCAAGGAGCAGTAAAGGAAGGGGTATCTTGAGAAAAATCCAGCACTGTGATTGACAGGTGTGTCAATGGAACAATGCATGGCACTGCCTTGCATCCTACACACATCCATATAAAATGTTGCAAGCATCTTACCAAAGAATACCCCTACATCCTCTGTGAGTTGCATATAAATACTCAGCTAAAAAAAGGTGGCAGGGCAGCAGAACCATTTTTTTAAATGCTCCAACTTAAACCCAACTCCCCACCCCCAAAACCCTGAAACTATTTGTCTGATATTTGGCAAACTCCAGTCCTTCAGAAGGGGCTGTGATGGTTGCAGATTTCATCCAGTGCATTTGTGGGAAGCACAGATAAAGGTTTGTTTATGCAATGAAGTGACCTTAGAAAGCGAGAGAATTAAATGAAGCAGCATCTGCCCATGAAACAACATAATGAAGCGGCTTCCCAGATGAATCCAAACCACAACTAGTACTACCACAATAACACTTCCTCTTCTCTCCCCGCCTCCATCCCTATGCAAAACTCCGCAATGAAATTTCACTAATATAATAAACCTTGACATACATTTTACCCCCAAAAAAACGCCCACATTTGCCGTGTCATTTCATTTGAGGTGAGGTTCAGTGACTAGACAAAGCAGCTCAGGCAGGGACAGGGGAGTTGCCACAAACTCTCATATACAGATGGTGAAAGGAATGTGGGGATACACCACATGGTTTCTAAAACTTTTCATTTCATTTGGCATTATTTTTTATTTCAAATCAAATCAAATTTTATTAAACGGTCACAGACCAGATTAACTCGTACAGCTAGTCAGCGAAGCATAACACCAGTTCGTTTCAGTTCATTCATGGAACCAGATAGACAAGATACAAGCTAAAAGGATTTGGGTCTTTCTTTTTTGGGGTCTCTCTGTTTAAAACAGATCCTAAGGTTGATGTTAGCAACTTTCAGATCTAAAGCCTTGTGTAGAGTCATGACATACAAAGAGGCGATCCAGTCTACAGGGTTCATATGTTATAGCACTACCCAACATTTAAAGATAAGGGAAAAGGAAAGAAAAAGGATAAGGGAGTGTAGGAAATAAGCACGAAGGTATAAATAAACAACCTTCACCCATATATTCCACAAACCCTTTAGACTCCCACGTTGCAACATCAGCAGCTCTACATCCACAATTTTTTATTGTAATCTTGTGGCTCTTTATTTGTAACTTATATGAAAAGAATCACATTGATTGGGGCAGATTTAACTCAGTAAAAAACCTATTCTGCTGAGATTGTCTGTGCTAGGTGATTTTATCAAGTTCTCTTTTGGTTCCATTTTCTCTCTCATCCTCATCCCCAGGGGAGACAGCAGCCCAGCTTGCAGTGCAAATTGCCCTAAATTGAGTTCTTTCTCTGCCATATACAGGCCTTCTTTTGGCTCCTCAGCTTGAAAACTTTATGCATTCTTTCCCCCCTTCTTCTCCCTTAACAACTCCCCCCATTCCTTTTTCCAATTAAAATGGAGAAGTTTGCACCGATACCTGCTCCCAATTAAACGAATACTGCATTACCAGCCACATACTCTAGATCTTCTTTACCCTCCCTTCATTAGCTTTACTCCTCTGAGGCTTCCTGGCCGACTGCCAAGGACTTATGGCAAGAATTCAAAAATCTTGTACACTTTATCCCCTCAAAAATCATTCTCGAATTTAAGCAGCCTACTCCTCGGACCCAGCGTGAGAAACATTAGGAAGTGATTCTGCAAGGAAGAGACAAAAAAGGGAAGAAGAAAGAAAATGATTTATTAAAAAAGGTTAGAAAGCTCCCATAAAAGAAGCAAAGTTAAAAGAGGTTAAACTTCCGGGCTAATTGGTACTGCTTCCTTTTGAGAGAGCAAAAAATATATAACCTGCCTTGAAAAATAATAAATGGCAGCAAGGATTTCCTGCTTTAGTTAGGAGCCTATTCATGCCTACAGGAAATGCATCATCCTCTTAACACCTCAGGCATGTTGGCTAGAGCTCACTTAAATTACACAGCAGCATAGAAAAACCCAGCTAATCAGAGACTTAAGCAGCTGCTTTAAAACACACACACACACGAGATTCCCATCTAATTTTCCAACACTAGTGCACCACCGTATCAGCTATTCTCATCTGACACTTGGAATAGCTAATATCATGTCAAGCTGTCAGGAATGATAGCCATATTGTCAAGCCTGAAATAACAGAGAAAGCCGCTGTAGCCTTGGTGTTACCATTTCAAACTACAAGAAGAGAGGGGGGGAAGCTTCTCCTCTTAGATTAGGTAAGCTTGCCCTATTTATCAAGCAAAGATTTGTCAAACAGTTAGGCATAACTCGGCTTGCCTGTAGGCAGTCCTGTACAAAACTACAGTAACTGGATGTTAACAGTCTAGGAATTACAGAGGCCAGGGGCAGCTGTCTCAAGGAAGCTTTGGAAATGCATTTAGGCCACGTTTTCTCCCAACACGGTACTCCTCGCCATGCAGAAATGTGCATGTCTGAAGGGAATGTCATGTTGGGTTTCAGTAAATTCCCATGGATTTGCATGCCATCAAAGAAACTGGCTTTGCAGCTGCTTTTGGGTGGTGCTGTAAACAAAGGTACATTTCCATAAACCCCTGTTATGGTTCTAACTTCACACCTCTTTGTATGATGGGGAGCACCATGCTAAGAAAAAAATGAGCCGAAAATGTGTGCACAAGAAATTCCTAATTCAAACTGTGCACAAGATCTGCTACTACTGAGACATCAGAGTTCAAGCAACCCTGGTTTTCTTTCCACTCTAGGCTTTGTGCTGATTTGATCTTCCATCATCCCTACAGGGACATCTTGAGTGACATCATTAAGACTTTTTGGCAGCGTTCTGTTCAATCCCATGATGTTTCAAAAGCTACCACATACTACAGAAAGGGCCTTCTGTAGCATCTGTTGCTTCGTGGTATACACTCAGCATGGTATCACCTTACAGAGCTCGCTCCTAAGCTGGCTTCTCCTCTCTGCAGTGTACAGCATGGATAGCATTATAAAAGGATTAAGATATTGACAGGGTTCCTAAAATAAGCTAACTGAAGGAAGTTCACAGATTATTATCATCACAGATGGAAAGTCTCCCGATCTCTTATCCCCATTACAGCCTCAAAAAAACCTTCCTGGAGGTCATGGGGGGAGGGAGTCCCTGAACAATGTGGAGCAGAACATTTATTGCAGCTGGGATAGGAGGGAATCACCTAAGATCACCTTGTTTAAATTGATTCTTTTATCCCTGTTCTTGCATCTCCCCACACCCTATCCCACATAATTCAGAGGGGCATGGTAATCCTTTGGAGCAGGTGGCTCCAAGAGGAAAGAGGGGGCAGGAAACTCCTTCCATGAACTTCCTTCACTTAACATGTTTTAAGTCTAAGCCATTGTCTCTCACTACGACTTTCAGAGCACTCCCAAAGATCCTGCAGTTACAAAAGTTCTGGCACTGCCTCTCCTGCTTGCTGCGCATCATGGGTACCCTTTCAGATTTCGCTTATGGGGAATGTCAACCACACTTCAGTTAGGGAGGGGACAAGAGCTCAGCAAAATGTAAATCCCCACTCTAAAACCACAAAGCTAAACAAATCAAAACATTGTGCTTCAAGAGCATTTGTCGTGGTTACTTTTTATTATAATACAATGCCCTGCTTTATAAATACAGGCATCAATAACCATCCTTAAAATAAAATAAAAGCAAAGGGATATGTACTTTTGGCATGCCTAATGCATAGGACCACTTTGCTAGAAACCAGAGTCACACCTAATGCCAAACTTTCACATGAACAAGTCCTGTGCTTGCACACTCACTCCTTCCATTGCTCCTTGTGCATTCCACTGACTTACTTCAATGGTTTGAACTAGCAAACCTCTTCCCTTCAAACCAGGATTGTGGCAGGCCAGCATTCCTGCCTGAGAGGGCAAGGAGAAGCCATAAATTGCTGGTTCTGATGTAATGGCAAGATATGGGTTCCTTCAATCCATGAAATAAGAAATGAAGCTGAAAATGCAAAGAGGGGGAGTCGGAGGAGGACCAAAACACTATGAGTAGGAGGAGAGATAAACAGAAACTCTGACAGTGACAAAAAAAGTGTGTGAAGTTGGTGAGTTTACGATCAGGAGGTCCATCTGCACAGCATTCAGTTTGACATGTCATTGAAACATCCAGAGGGAAATGTCAGCAAAAACATTGGAGATGTTGAATTGAGCACAAAGTGAAAGGTCAGATTTTGGGAAATACATTTGAGAGTCATCAGGGCATCTGTCATGGCTTCACATGGGGGAAAGATAGAACTCTTTGCTGAACAGGCACAACACTTTAGTTATATTTGCTATATGATATAAAGTATTTAAAGACATTTATAATCTATCCGGCTCATTCCCCCCAACACCTTTTGAGGAGGTGTTTCTTACCCCCATTGTACATGCCATGAAACCTCCAAGCACCTCAGTGAGTTCATAACTCAGTCAACATTTGAACCCAGGCCTCTCAGGTCCAGGTCTTCCACTCTTGACTGAAGCATCAACACAAGTTAGGCAGATGTGCAAAGAGAGGGTAGGTGAACACGAATTTGTTTAACAATTTAATTAAAACAGCTCCAACTAATACGGACACCATAAGATCTCTGTGTGCTTGGAGCCAAATTCATAAGAACTTGAAACTCGGGAGCTAAATCCTAGGGGTAGGAAGTCAGTAAAATCCCAGTGTTCAGTGTTATACTAAAAGGGAAGCTTGAGAGGCCACGTTATTTGCCTGGGAAAAGTGTTATTTCTCGCTTACTTAGATTGTATAAAGTGGCTTTCAGACAGGCAATTCATTTATAGCTTCCTTGTATTAAGTCCTAAAAATCAATAAACAAAAAAGCCCCTTTGACTAAAAAAATGCACATCTATTTAGACTTAAATGCTAAAATGTTTGCCATATTTCAACAACACAAGGATCACAAAGCACACTGCAACCCTTGAGACAAAAAGACAAAGAAGGATATCAAGAATCAGAGGTGCATTTATCAAACCCATTCACCAAATATAGGTTGAAGGGCCTCTTTAAAAGCAACACATCACAGATTTTAATGTATGACAAGGCAGAGTGGAAGAAATGGAAGAACTCTTTCTTAACTCCCTGCAGAGATTCAAGATTTTCAAGAGATACAAGAGGGAGTTTCAACACGTTGCCTAAACTCAACAGTCAAGAAACTGTCATTTGATCAGCTTCTGCCAGACCACAAGAATAATGTTACACTGAAGGCAAAGACAATAAGATCTGAGTTACAGCAATAATTTAATTACCACGAATATAGTTCAGGCCATGGAGAAGGCAATTGTCCATGAAAGGCCATCCACAAAGAAATTCATTACTAACCAAGTGTGGGTTCTGAACCAGTTTATGTAATTTTAAAATACAAATATATAGTGTTAAAGAGTCATCAGTAGATAATAAAATATTTACAATTGTGGATAAATCACAGAAGTGCTAGCCATGTTTCAAACTCTTCAGACCTACATGCTCTAACTTTGATCCCAAGAGAGCAATAATATTTTATTGGACTTGATAATCTCACATGAAAGACATGATTGATTACTCATTCCTCAGCAAGAAAGAAGTGATCAGCCCTCTCCAAGAAAGTAAAATTATGGGCACACATCATTAATTCATGTATCAGTGGTAATTACATGATTCTACAGGTCTTTGACTACATTAAGAATGCCTGTAAAGGGGGGGGAGAGAGAGAGCTGTATCCTTAGCTTATGGAAAGCATTGCCAGTTTAGAAAATGAAACACATTCACTGCCACAACTAGCTATTTTGCTATAGCTGGGCAATGGTTTAAAGACAGAGCAGTCTCCAGTCCACATCTCATTCTGCAACTCATAAGCTTCTCCCTTCCACCTTCCATGTAGAGTTCAGGGGATGAGAGACAATTACAGGGTTGCAGTTGCATTGGACACTGCATTGGGCATTTTTAGTTGCCTGCACTCCCAGAATGGTGTCTTGAAAGACAAGACTTTTGCTTTAAGGTTATATTTATTGAATACAGCGTGAGAATCTGCAGCAAGATAACCAGAGACTCTCCTAGTATGGGCAGGTGGAACCAGTGAAGGCAGAGAAGGAGACACCTCCCTCCTACTACCCTGGGCAAAACCACCCCAGGTGGGATCTGTCGCTACCAGTGGGTGATGATAAGAGGGAAATGTCCCCGTCCCCCTCCCAGCACAGGGGAACAGTGGATATGGGTGCATAGGCCAAGTCCCAAGAACACCAAAATAAGGAACCTGCTAACCCGTTTGCCAATGAAAGGTTGTTGGAGAAGTGCCCTTCACCCACTAATGCCTTGGGGGTACTTACCAAAAGAAAATGTTAGGTATGATGGGCACAGCTCAAACATGGGATTTTTGTCCTCAGCACATATGACAGCCTCCTTTGCATTCATGGGACCCATGTTAAAGGTGACCCAGAGACCTATCTTTTCCACACAGATCCTTCTTGCTAGATCAGGTCTTCCAAGTATTCTGTGGTTTTCCCTGCTTCTTCTGCTGTCACTGCTGAATAATTACAAGCAGATGTATGAATAAAGTAATGTCACTAGAATCCATTAAAGGGGATGCTGCTCACATAGAACCAAAATAGTAAGGAAAGATGAGATCTTTTGTTTTATTTTTCCCCTTCCAAGCACTAACGGTGAACTATGCAAATGTGATAAACCTATGCAAATGTTTCCAATATGAAATATATTTTCAAAGAGAGGGTGAATTAAGATAAGCAGAGAGTGAATAGGGGTGGGTGGGGGCTTTGCCTTTTGCCTGTCCAATAATTTCCTGCTATAAATGCACAATGTTTACTGTAATTCAAAGAAACATCATAGTGAAGTATGAGAGCGGCTTTTCAGGGGCTGCAGTAGACAAGATTCAGAATGAAAAATCTTCAGTGCCAGACAAGAAAAATTTGCAATAATTTTCTATAACACACACAGACTTTTTAGCACCTTTATTGCAGAAGAAATACTAAACAACCATGCTTGCTTTATAATAGCATTTCTATAATAATGGTATTTTATAACAGAAGTGCTATTATTACAGAAATTGTATTATAATAGTAGCATTATTATTGTAGAACCGCTTCTATAGCAGAAGCACTGAATAAGCCCAATTGTATACAGAAAATGACTGTAAACTTCATCCTCCTTCGGTGATGTAAATCTCTTTTGCTCTTCTGTCTAATATGACAGACTCAGGGATAACCCCCAAACTTGCAGATCAGTACAAATCCGAGGTTGGTTTGACTTCGTCACCAGTACTTTAAAAGCCTTGCCTGAAACTGAACCAACCAAAAACTACATCTTTTTCTCCACTACATTCCAAATTATGCTTTTATTCCTAAACAAAAGAGATAGAACTCCTCTTAGATGTGTACCTCTCTATATTTTGAGGAAAGCCATTAAGAATATTTTCTGTATAGTCATAGGGGCTGAAACCATGCAAGTCACAAGGGATTGTCCTTTGTCTCTGTTGCCCTGTTTGCTATGGGAACCCCATCAACCACTTCAGCTATAACTTGTAGAGAGCAAGCTGGGACTTCTACTTTTACAGAGGGTCATATCCACTACTGGTTCTGTGCTAGTGGGGGGAAAACCTTCCATGTGCATAGGACACCCAATTTCAGTACGCTCCCACCCGCCCCACTTCAGCTTTCTTTGGCATATTCTGTACTGTTCCAGAAGGTTTCCATCCCTCAGGTCCTGTGGCTTTTTTAGTGAGGAGCAGCTGTGGTAGGGCAGATTGACAAGCAGGAGATACCCCACTCAACACAAGAAAAAGTCTTTTCCAGTTGCAATTTATTCTGCAATTCTATTGGCTGCCTTTTCTGCACTATAGTTCAGTGTCTTGATTGCTTAATTTTAAATTTACTTTGTAACTGGGTTTTTTTTTAAGCAAACTATGTTAATAGGTGAAGGTTAGGCTATACTTTTTGTGAATGAAAGGGTAAAATGAATCTGATTAAAAGTTAGCAGAACATTTCAAATAATGTTCACTTCTAGAATAAACGGGGGAGGGGGTCTGAAATGTGTGTGTTTTTTTGCTTAGAGAGAGAGAATGAGAGAGAGGGAGGGAGGGAGATGGAAATGTAACACTGAATACTGTAAAATGCTTTTGCAGAAATCTTATACCCACATCAACTACATTAATACAAATTTCACCCATCATTCAATAAGATATATATTGCTTCGGTAGTAACTTAAAAAGCACCTACAGAATTTAACTGTATATGTAGGCAATGAATAAGTAAATTTAAGTCTATAAAACTCAACTTCTTTTTTATTAAAGTTATCTTACATTACCTTCAGTACTGTAATTCTAGTGCAGTATAGAAGACAGAAAGAAATTAAGATCCCAAGCCAGTGACCTTTTTAACATGAAAATAAAATCCTATATATTTCTAAGTTGATGCAATCAGATTATACCATCTGGTTAGGATACAGTCTATGAAACAGTAAAGTGAGAAAATTCAATAAACTCGTATCCTCTCCAGGCAATTCTATATTTTTTCAGACTGTCATGAGAACTTTCTATGTGTATTTGTATGAAATAAACTTAACGTATTGATTTCAAGCAGGAAAGCCTATATTTTATTTATCATTTGCACTGCAAAAATTATTATTTTTACAGCCACCGAGTTAGTAATTATAAATGAAAATTATAAAGAATTATTATTTGTATTCATACCCTAGCTGATTGATATATGCAGAGCAGAAATCATTTAATAAAATGAATATTTATTTTAAAAGCTTCTTTCAGTGGGTGGGAGATAATGTTGCATTATCAGTTTGAATAAGGAATTCTGAATAATACTTTTAAGTTTCTTAAGCAAATGTGGATAAGGGTAGCCTTACAAAATGTTAAGCCTTCCAAAATTTCATGGAGGCAGATAAGGATGCTCTTGTACATCTATGGGTGGTCATGGTACCATGAGGACAATGTGGCAGTCTCTTGTATGGCTTACTGGAGAGTGATAGAGCCAATACAATCCAGACGGAAATGTGCCACATTTTTTAATTTCACTGAGGGTTGCAGGTTTCCTGAAAAGTTTGCTTCTCAGACCAGGAGAAGAAAGAGGAACAAAGCGAATGTGAAAAAGAGAGATCTGTTGATAAAACTTGACAGTGTGCATGAAGTACAAGATGGGGCCTAAAGTAATAAATAAAGCCAATTAGTAGGGGCAAAGGATAAAGAGGCACATTTTGGAACCAGAGTGATAATTCTAAGCAGAATATGGGAGATGAGAACTAAGACGTGATAATGGTATGCAGTTTAGAATGGAAATGGGAAAGAATCAAGGAAATGTGGGATGAAAGCAAATATGAAATCCAAAATTAATCCAAGCATACTCAGATGAGCACACCATTGATTTAATGGTTCAAAGGCTGAACCAAGGAATGCACATACTCAGCATTTGTTCTGATTTTACAACTAACAAAATACAGTGGTACCTCTGGTTACGAACTTAATTTGTTCTGGAGGTCTGTTCTTAACCTGAAACTGTTCTTAACCTGAAACTGTTCTTAACACTTTAGCTAATGGAGCCTCCTGCTGCCGCCGCGCCGCCGCCGCACGATTTTTGTTCTCATCCTGAGGTAAAGTTCTTAACCCGAGTTACTACTTCCAGGTTAGTGGAGTCTGTAACCCAAAGTGTTTGTAACCCAAGGTACCACTGTATGCTTCTTGCCCATTTTTGGTGACCGCGTTAGTATTCCACAACAATTACATTCCTTAGTTACTACTTCTTTGGCCTCAAAAAGTTTTCCTCCATTCTCTTAACACAAGTCTTCAGCAGCAAATACTATTTTAACATAGGCTAGGATCAAAAGGGCTAAATACAGTATTTCCACCTCTTCCGTGCAGTTCTTTTTTTCTTTCGTTCGTTCTTTATTAAATTTGTGGCATCCAGATGCAGGAAGCTGCTCCTGAAAATTTGAGGCGTCCACAAAATGGCATCAGGTGTAGTGTCAGCTCTATGTTTTGAAAGATGCCCTTGGATAAGAAGTTCTTAGTGGGACCTTCTCTCTGAGTCAACCAGCCTTCCTCTTTGTCCCTGTCACCACTGTCCATTCACTTGACCGCTCTTTCTAGGCCCAATCCACTTGAACAAGGCAGATGGAGAATGCTCTAATCCTCCGCTTGTGTGCATGGAGAAGGTATGCTGGGCAAAAATGGTAGTCACATACACACTTGCAGCTTTGTCTGTTTCTTGGTATGGTCGGGAGCACCAGACTGAAATGCATGGAAAAAACAATTCCATGTGCCCATGAATATGTACCAGTGCTGCTAGCCTGGTGACTACCACTGAGTTGATCATTTTAGTCTACAACTGAAATGGAAAGAGAAAATACTGATGATCCATACCTTCTCCTAGCATGGCAGGTAGGTGGAAGGTGTGGTTTCACAAAGATCAGTGGATTTATACCAGTGATATGTCATGCCACAATTTCTACTTGGAAACTGCTCTTCTAGAGGAAACTGGGTTTTCAAGACCTGTTGCCGCACAAACCATATTAATTCACATAGTAAGGTAACCAGTCCTCACACATTAAGTCCAATCCTCATGCATGTCAGTGAAAAATATTATTCCAGTATGTAGCTGTACATGTCTTATTGGTTAATCTATACACTCTCTTCCTTCCTAGTTACTAAATCTACTATGCTAACAGATTGTGATATATGTATTTATGGCCATATCCTGGAATGCTAGAAAATTAAAAAGAAATGAAGCTGTAAATGAAAAGGCTGCTATGGATGGATCTCTCAGAAGTGATATATGTGATGGAAGTGATTAGCTTTAACTGATCTTCTTAAAGAACGTGGACGAATAATTCATTATAATGGCCCAGAAGTGCAATTAGTGAACTATAGTGTGGATGGCACGGCTGTTCATAGATCTGCCCATAAGAGTAATTATATTTTGAAAAGTACTTAGTGAAAAATTGATTGAATGGCTCTTATGGGCATAGATGATAGAGATAAAAATATGTAAACAAAAATTGCCATTAATATGTTGTATGTCCAATTTAGATTTTGTTTGATGGAGAGTTTCAATGAGGACTAATGGTATTTTTGTTGAGTTGTGATTAATCTGGCCTGCTTGGCATAGATACTGCCATTTTGCAGTTCCCAAAATTCCGTTTTGACAGTTTCTAAGTGCATCGTCCATCAGTCACCTAGGCAACACCTTCAGAAGGGGGTCACCTAGCCATTCTGTTCCAATTTCAATACTACTAAATGCTTTCTCAGCTGGAAAAAAAGAAAAGAATGCAGTTACCCACTCTAATTTACGATGTCATTCCTGATTTGACCAGCTGTAATTGGCTCTGGAGACAATGAAAGTAAGCTTGTACTCTGGAACTAGGGTTTCCATAGACAGTAATTTCTTTCCTCCTTCTACCTGATGCCTGAGGACATGGCTTCGCAGGAGTTGTTCTGGTCAAGAGACCAAAACGAGGGAATGGAGTCCTTCAAAAGATGCAAACCCACAAGCACCTACTCCAGAGAGAGAGAGAGAGAGAGAGAGAGAGAGAGAGAGAGAGAAATGTTGAAGGGACAGCGCCCGCCATGATCAGTGTGAACCATCAGAGTTTTGCTAATGGTGGACGATCTACCACTTCACTCTCATCATTTAGGATTGCTCATATTTCAGGAACCAGTTGTGAAAAAAGAAGCTATTGTCCATCCTGGGGCTTAATTAAAATACCATGGTGCCTTCACTCTAATGTCTCATTCCCAATTGTTTGCATTCCCCCTTTTCCCCTTTGTCGTCTCCTTCACAGCTTTAATTTCTTCTTTTATCTCTACTCTGCTTCCTTTCTATTGATTCTTTTCCTCTTATTTTATTATCTACCATTTCCCTCTTATCTTTTGCCTCCCTTCTTTCCCATTGCATTTCTTTTTATCCTGTCAAACCAAACCTAGTTTCGCTCATTCTGCTTCCTGCAGAAGCCATCCAGACAAAACTTTCTTGGCCACTATCTTCACTATCAACTCTTAAGGTTTCTTCCTCTTTACAACCTATTATGCCTTCTCCTTGCAATCACCTCTAATGATGGTCTGCCCTTCTTCCATCAGGAAATGCATAGCCTTATTAGTTCCATACTGCTAGGAAACGTGGAGATTTCAGGGCATGTAACGGTCTTCCTAGATGGCACAACTGATGTGTTAGAATGTGGGGCATGATGAAGAGGTATACTGCAGGAATGTAGGGTGATTTAAAGTGAGGAAGAGGTAGGCAGGGATATAGTGCATGTGCCCTTTCAATACAAGATGCCCAGATTGTTTGGAAGATGTCTAGTATGAAGCCAAAAGATTTTGTCTTGTGTTACTATGGTCTCTGAGATCAACCAGTCTCTTAATGACAGCACCTGGGTACTTGGTTAAGGCTGCAGGAGGATTGAGATGTTCTTAATGGTTGCCCCTCACCCAGTACTCTGTGTGCTAAAACAGAAGGAGGGAAGGAAACTAGACTCTGTTGTGCCCTATGGTGCTGCATCAGTAACAGGGCTGAATCAGTCTTAAGATCTCAGTAAAAACGCATAGGACTAATGGTGATAAATTATAGTTACAAATATTAAACCAATGCCTTGAATACACCATCTCTTATATAACTAAGATGAAAGTACTCTTACTCAAAATTACTGCAGCTTTTAAAGATTAATATGAGACATCCTAATATATTCTTGTATTTGCGCTTTTTATATGTTGGAGAGGATAACAAACAAATTTTCAACATCAAGTTTGCATTAACTGGCTAAAGCGTTCTCTTCAGCCACCTACAAATGTGTTTGGTAAATTAATTTGCTTAACTAGATTATTTAATCCTTAAACACACAGGCTGCCCAAGTCGTTGTTTAACATGCATGATTCTAAAGGTGTCTCGTGAACAAATGTGACATATGAAAAGGCGGAAGATTGATCAAGATGAAAATTAATGTTTGTACCAGTGGCAAAATCTTTCAATTTTAGACCCATAGGAGCCCTGGTACAAATTAATTGTTTCTGTGATTCTAAGATCTTCATCAATCAGATGTAAATTACACCATGCATGATTGGCTGGCTTTCCCGTTCTTAAGTCCCTGTAGAGACTCATTGGCTGCCAGCTGGTACAGAAGCTCAACTAAATAGTTGCCTGCCTGACACTGCCTGGGGAATCAGATCTGAAACCCATAGGAGAGGGTATTCACTGTAAAGTAAGAACTAAGGGCTAATTAATTCAGGGAGGTTCAGCAGCATCAGCACCCTTTAAGCCCCAGGGGTGCAGAGAGAACCACCAGCATTTGGTACAAGTTCCTTATGTATCTGCACCTTCCCACAGAGAGATATAAGCTCTCACAAAATACCATTTTCGGCTATACCTAGAACCAAAATGTAACAAATGCCACTATTTCTTCTTTTCTTCTTCTTCTTCTTTTTTAAAAAAATCCTTTTTATAACTACAAAAAGAAATCCTAATTAGCATGAGTAATAGGCTCATAGCTTGGCTTGCTTCTGTAAATAAAACTATGCTTTGAAGAAGACTTTTTTTTTTAGAAAAGAAAAAAAAGACTAGTGTTAGAGATTTTTGCTAGTATCCCAAGCTAGTTTGTAAAGGAAATGTGGCCCAAGCTACCATCATAATTAATTTATTGTAATATAGCTGCTTGGCATTATACAAATTCAGCTGTATATCAAAGAAACAAAGCACATGGACAAAATCTCACGAATTATTGCAAAATATCAAATCACAACACAAGAAGAAAGTCAGGATCTTTATGGTAGTCAACAGCATTTTCATTAATACTAGTGCATACTAGTAATGCCTGGAAAACAATTTTTGCTGTTCTAAACATAGCATACTAACCAGCTCCAAAATTCATATCAAGCTAAATGGTAAAAAGCACAAGGGTCAGAGAGGGAAAGTGGTGGTTTTTTGGTTTTGTTTTGGCTGGTATTCAAGCTATATGTGTCTGCATCTTGCAAGAGTCTAAAGATGGCTTGAACACCAGCCAATTTCTCTCTGTGTCTCCCTTCATCTAGCATAAGGAAGAGTTCTGCATAAACTAAAAGCTCACACACTATTTTGGTTGGCCTAATAAAGGTATCTCCCTTAAAAGATTTTGGATTTTTTTCATGGGGCCAAATTGGTGTTGCGATACTTACCAGTGTTTTTTATGCAGGAACAGCAACTTATGTCAGGAAGATAGTCTTTACAAGCTAACAATGGTATTAAATTAAAAATGCCCCACACAGAGCAGTCCAAGGATTCTAAAAACAGCTTCAGTTACTTCTATCACATTTACAACCCAATCCTATGCATGCTTACAAGGATGAAAGTCCCCTAAGGATTACAGTCTTAATTAAAACTTTGTGTGTGCCTTTTAATTGGACCACATTGCTTCAATAAACCTTATTAATCAATGTATATATTAACTTTCAGCTCTTGATCACTAGTCGCAGCTACCAAAACTTGTTATTTTAGAGTACAGTGCAGTCCCTCCCATCATCCATTTAGTTATTTGAAATGCCCAACTGTCCAGATAGCAGATTGTCAAGTTAATCTGCTATACATTTCTATGTTAAAAGCAAACTCTGAATTTTCCAAATCAAACTCTTGTATCAACGTGAGCATGTCTACAACACTGGACCCAAACAAAGCCATAGAGCTGATAAAGGAGCGAGCCTCTGATCAGCAGTTACCTTTGTTCAACAGTCAAATTGAGGACAAGATGGTGGATGGGAGGCTCTGTCCTAAAATAGACTGGTCTATTTTCTAGCACAACCACAACTACTCTGGTTTTACAACTGGACCATTTAGCCCTGGTAACCTCTAAGCTGATAAGGTTTTGCCATCATTGAGTTGTTGGGTTTTGTTTTTTTTAAAAAAAGGAAATAGGCCCAAATTGTGGAAACATTTCAGAATGAGCAAAAGTTACTGCTTATTATGACTTGGGGGGGAGGGGATTATAAGGTCACGTCTGTGACCTTTGGCTGGTATGTCAGCTGAGTCACATTCTGCCATTATCAGAAATTGGAAATAGGGTCTATGGCTTATAGTTAGAAAATGGTTCCACAGACTGTTTGAAACCCTGCAGTATAGGAGAGGTAAGGTTAAGGATGGTCCATGCTCAGCTGGAGTAGAAATGAGAGACACTGAAAAGTGGTATGCATTTTTCTTCCATAGACTCTGCATGGGAGCTTTTCAGGCAATGGCTTCTCCATTTCTACAGTGCCTTTTGAGAAACAGTTCCCCCGCCATTTAATAAGTCAATGTCTAGCATGTGCCATTGCCCATGATTAGTGTGAATGTATTTGTAGGGATATATATATGTGCATTTTTGTGGCCAGTGGCTCAACAATTGCAAAAGGGTGTCTTCTGCACATGCTCAGTATCTGTTGTGGTAGGTTAAGTGGAGGGGGTGGTTGTATAGCATGTTGGGTGGGCTAAGAATAAGTGTCAGACAGAGAGGATCAGCTGGGAAGTAAGTCAGAGTGTGGCTTTGTAAGGAACGTAAAAGGATGGGACCAGAGGGAGATCTGAAAATACAGAACAGGCCTTAGCCTGAAAGAATTTTCATTTCATATATTCATGCCTTTCTAAATGGTGTGTGATTTCTTTTTAACGATGATATTTCTTAATTTCTTTCTCCATATATTGTCTTATCCTGGAAACGTGTGGTATAATGGTTAGAGGGTTGGATTAGGAGGACTTGGGAGACCAGGGTTCAAATTGCCACTCCAGGACACTGGGTGACCTTGGGCTGGTCACTGCCACTCAGCCTAACCTACCTCATAGAGTTGTTGTGAGGATAAAATGGGGAGTTTGAGAAAGATGTGAACACCCTGAGCTCCTTGAAGTGGGATATAAATGTAATAAATACTATTTGTTTGTTTCCTGCTCCTGGGATAAATCCTTGAGATGGGAGTCACCTGCCACTATTCTCCAAGTTATGTCCTACTTCCTATAGATTATTTCTCACTCCCCACTTCTATGCTCACTGCTGCTGAGTTGCTTCCACCACTCCAGGTATCCTCAGGCTGGGACTTCCCAATCCTGTGGCTTTTTTTCATACAGGGTATATTGGCCACTGCCCCTCAGGGAGTCAGGATGAGGAATAAGTTCTCATTATGGAGATGGTTGGGTGCCTCCTCAAACCATTTAGGTGAAATGAAGGTCTACTGTACCGTACTTTCCATTCAACAAATAAAATAGCATTTAAAATAATTTCCATAAAGGTTCCATTATGGACATTGTTCCAAATTTTTGTGCAAGCATAAGCTTTCTGTTGGAAAATGGGAGGAAAACGGGGTTTTTTTTGTAAATTAAGGTACAAAGAAGTCTGTTGCAGTTGCTGCTCCCTTATACTTTCAATTTCCTTCCTCTCCCTGATTTCTATCATCTTGCTTACAGAAACGTATTGTTTCCACTTGGGAGCAAGGCTTAGAACTGCAGTCAGGATTTCAATTCTTGTTAAGGTCTTTGGATCAAAGGTCTGGGCATAAAGGCACTATTCTTTAAAGACAATTTCTGCTGAGCCACAAAGGTGGTGAATCAGCTATAGAAACTGAAGGCACACTTCTTTTTCTTCTTTTTTGCTGCTTCATACAGTGATTACAGTATATTTTCCCCATAGCATTTATTTAGAGCATGCCTATGTGTGTGTTAAAAGATGCCCCTCATCCCCATTTTTAGTGATTTTATTTTATTATTGTGAACATATTCATTTCCTTTTGTTCCCTCGATGGCTGCTTCTACCCCCCCCCCCTTCTTCCTCTTCACCATCATCTTGTTTTTGCTACCTTCACCCTCTTTTGGTTGTAATTGCAGTCCAATATGATTGGCTGTGGCACACTCACTTGATGACATCACAGCACTGTGAATGGCCTGATAAAATTATGAGGTTGCCACAACCAATCAAACTGAACGGCAGAGAAGGCAAATAATAATGAGGGGAAAGGTGCGCAGAAAAAGAAGCCGGCAAGAAAGCAAAAGGTGCTGAAAGCACTGGAACTCTTTATTTATCTGTCCTTTCTTATCAGACTGATAAACTTGAATACTCAGGATTTCAGAGAAGGAAATAACCATGTGGGATTTTGACATCACAGCACCATATATAGAAAAATACTGCTATAAATTATTTTCCACTATTCTCATTTCCAAGGATTTGGGTGTGCATAAGTGGGAGGATGGGGGCAGGGGGACACAGGAGGGAAGAAAAGAAGCTTGATGGGCATTTATTCAACTAACATAAGAACTCGGTGATTATTCTCACAGCCATCAAGATAGCGGCCCATAAAAAACAACATCTGGAAGTCAGGGGTGGGTGGATACGTCAATTTTGGTTTCCCTCAGTCTGAAGTTTGGATTTCCAGATTTCAAAACCAGTTTGTGAATATTATTATTCCAAGTAATCCTCATGAAAATTCAGCAGCATTTTAGCACAGATTTCTCCTAATGTACATTTTTCTGTATGTAATATTTTCCTAAAATATGCAGGAAAGGAGAAAAGGCGGGGTGTATATTTAATATAATAAAATGTGACTTCTTGATTCTTTCGCTGTGTTTTGCAACAGCCCATCATAACTTCAGTCATTAAGATTAAAAAACCAGGGTGGACTCAACACCGGGACTACTCAGTGTAATTCTGTGATGTGAAGACTAAGGCTGTGGGCATTCCTATATGTACTGTACATTGTTTTCAGGGGGGCATGTCCAATTGAACTCATGAGTCTTACTTTTGAGTAGACATGCATTGGGTTGCACTATAAATATGCTATCTTTTCCCATGAGTCAAGACAGGCTTTGCCTTTAACTCACAAAACGTATTGGTGATAGTAAGTTGACCCTACTCACTGTTCATAGGAAGAATATGGTGCTACAACAAACAGCACAGATTGAGGGGAAATTCCGTCCCCATTTTTACTGCCCCTTTCCCACTACTTAATTAAAAAAAAAAATCAGAGCACTCTCTACAGAGTAAGTTTCAACCACAGCCTTTAAATTAACAGGAATGGACTATTCACATTAAGCTCTTACTGTTTGAGGGCCCAAAGGTCACTAGCGGTGAATGTGATTTAAAATGTGGAACCTGGGATAGAGAAACCACACATATCATTTGATGTGTGAAATGACCACAAGCCCTTTTAACACTTAATAAAATAATAATAATAAATTTTATTTATATCCCGCCCTCCCCAGCCAAAGCCGGGCTCAGGGCGGCTAACAACAATAAAATAATCAATCAAATAATCACACAATCTAAAAATATTTCATTATAAAAATTAATTAAATCAAATTGATGGCAACCAATTAAGTAGAATTATGTGCAGGTTGCCAGAGGAGGGAGTCAGGCTGCGCCCTGACCAAAGGCCTGGCGGAACAACTCTGTCTTGCAGGCCCTGCGGAAAGATGTCAGGTCCCGCAGGGCCCTAGTCTCTTTTGACAGAGCATTCCACCAGTTTGGAGCTGCAGCCGAGAAGGCCCTGGCTCTAGTTGAGGCCAGCCTAACCTCTCTGAGGCCTGGGACCTTGAGGATGTTATTATTTGCAGACCGTAGGTTTCTCTGTGGGGCATACCAGGAGAGGCGGTCCCGTAGGTACGAGGGTCCTAGGCCGTATAGGGCTTTAAAGGTTAAAACCAGCACCTTAAACCTGATCCTGTACTCCACCGGGAGCCAGTGCAGCTGGTATAATACCGGATGAATGTGCTCTCGCAGCAAGACCCCATAAGGAGTCTCGCCGCGGCATTCTGCACCCGCTGGAGTTTCTGGGTCAGTCTCAAGGGCAGCCCCACGTAGAGCGAGTTACAATAATCCAGTCTGGAGGTGACCGTCGCATGGATCACAGTGGCTAGGTCAGGACGAGAGAGATAAGGGGCTAACTGCTTAGCTTGGCGGAGATGAAAAAATGCCGCCTTTGTTATAGCTGTAATCTGCGACTCCAAAGAGAGGGAGGTATCGAAGATTACACCCAAACTCTTAACGGACGGTGCTGGCACTAATTGCACCCCCGCAAGAGATGGGAGTTGCCCCCTCGATCCCATATCGTCCCGCCCCAGCCAGAGGACCTCTGTCTTCGAAGGATTTAACTTCAACCGGCTCCCACGTAACCATCCAGCCACAGCTTCCAGACATCTGGTCAGTGTGTCTGGGGCCGAGTCAGGATGGCCATCCATCAACAGATAGAGTTGGGTGTCATCAGCATACTGATGGCAACCCAGCCCAAAACTCCGGACAAGCTGGGCGAGGGGGCGCATAAAGATGTTAAAAAGCATCGGGGAGAGAATTGCACCCTGAGGCACTCCACACACCAAGGAGTGGCGTGATGACAATTCCCCCCCAAGCGCCACCCTCTGTCCCCGACCAGAGAGAAACGAGCGCAGCCATTGAAGGACTGTGCCCTGGATCCCCACGTCGGCAAGGCGGTGGTCCAGGAGTTCGTGATCGACCATGTCAAAGGCTGCTGACAGATCTAAAAGAATCAGCAGCCCCGACCCGCCTCGATCCAGCTGTCTGCGGAGATCATCTGTTAGGGCGACCAGAGCCGTCTCGGTCCCATGACCAGCGCGGAAGCCGGACTGGAATGGGTCCAGAGCAGATGTTTCATCCAGAAACCTACCAAGCTGTTCAGCAACCGCTCTCTCAATCACCTTACCCAGGAATGGAAGATTCGAGACCGGGCGGTAATTGGATAGATCTGAGGGATCTAATGATGTTTTCTTTAAGAGCGGACGCACCACCGCCTCCTTCAGTTCCCCTGGGAATATCCCGGTGCCAAGGGACAAATTGATGATATCCCCCAGGGGGCCCCGCACCTCGTCTGGACACGCTCTAATCAGCCATGACGGGCACGGGTCCAGAGGACAGGTGGTGGGCTTTCCAGCTTGGAGGAATCTGTCCACATCGGCTGGAGATATCCGGTCAAAGTGGTCCAATACTGGACCCGAGGACAGTCGAGGGGCCTCCAGTTCCTTTATTGTATCCAAATTGGCAGGGAGGTCATGGCGGAGCAACAGGACCTTCTCCGCAAAAAAGCTCGCAAATGCCTCACAGCTGTGTGTCAGATTGTTATTTAAATTTGGCTGTCCTTCAAGGGACGTTAAAGACCGAATTATACTAAATAATTGCGCCGGGCGAGAGCTAGCGGATGCAATGGAGGCCGAGAAGTAAGACTTCTTAGCAGCCTTCACTGCCATCTCATAGGTTTTCATAAAAACCCTATAAGATGTTCTTGAGGCTCCGTCACGGGCACCCCGCCATACTCGCTCTAGCCGTCTGAGGTCCCGCTTCATTTTCCGAAGCTCCTCGGTAAACCAGGGAGCCCGGTTTCTGCGGGGTCGCAGAGGGCGCTTAGGTGCGATCTCATCGATGGCTGCCAGGAGCTGGGTATTCCAGCCCTCAACAAGCTCAGTCAATGAGTCGCCAGGGGGAGCATGGTCCCGCAAGGCTTGACGGAATCTATCCGGGTCCATCAGCCTCCGCGGGCGAGCCCAAATCGGCTCGCCACCTAAGCAGGGTGGGGGTGGAAAGTCAATCCTGGCTTTCAGAGCGTAGTGATCAGACCATGGCACCTTCATCGAAGGAGACATGATCACATCTATACCGGCGCCAAAGATCAAATCCAGCGTGTGGCCTGCTTGATGTGTGGGGCCCGATACAAACTGGGAGAGCCCTAGTGTCACCATGGAAGACACCAGGTCCAGAGCCTGTGAGGAGGGAGTGGCATCAGCGTGGAAGTTGAAGTCTCCCAATACCAGTAGGTTAGGGAACTCCAAGGCCCAGCCGGCCACCGCCTCCAGCAGGCCTGACAGGGTGGCTGCTGGTGCGCTAGGTGGCCGGTACACCAGCCAGACAGCCAAGCTCTCCTCGGAGCCCCACACTAGGCCAACACATTCAATGCCGGGGATCGATGGCGATGGTAGAGCCCTGAAAGAACAATCTTCCCGGATTAATACTGCCACCCCTCCCCCCCGGCCCACAGTCCGTGACTGGTGGAGGACGGAGAAACCCGGGGGCGCCATCTCTCGTAAGGTAACAGTTACCCCTTCGCGCACCCAGGTCTCCGTCACACAAGCCAGGTCAACTCCCTGCGAGATAAAGAAATCTCGCAGGGTAGCAGTTTTGTTGCCTATAGACCTGGCATTGCACAACACCAGTGAAGGAGGTGAGTAATCCTTGCTCACCCTACCCTCGTCTCTCGGGATGGGGCGCAGATTGGAAGGGGTACGAGCATATCCATATCTCGATCCCCTTCGCCTATAACATCTGCCCCCACCGCCATACCTCCCTCGCCCCTCCACGGTCGCAATCCCAAGCCTCATACTAACCTCCATTTACAAATAGAAAACAAAACAACCAAAACAATTATACCCAAACAAAACCAATCCCCGCCCCACTCAGTGTCCAACCCCCCCAAAAAAACAAAAAAAACAAAATGGAACAAACAAAAATACATAAATAAAAACCACCATTCACGGTGGTACAACAAAGTAAACAATAAAAGCACCTTTAAAACACCTTAAAATATATAAAAACATCTTTAACATTTGCAGCAGATAATGAAATAATATAATATTATCTCCCAGTGTGCAGTAATATCTACTGTAATGCTCAGTTCCTGATTACAGTTCCATAGAGCATATTTCACTACAGATAGAATCTAAGTAGGGACCCTCTTCTGTACATATTCTTCATACTCTAACCTCTCTTTTGCTAGAGGCTCTGTATTAGAATGCAGCAGTGCTATTTCCCTCTCTCAGGTGACTCAGAATATAGTAATAGGTGACAACATTATTCAGTTTACTTCTTTCATTTTGGAAAAAAAAAGTGTTTAAAATGATTCAGGTTTCTTAAGATTAAAACATAGGGACGTGTTTTCTACCTATATGCAAAATTATAACTTGACCCTCCTAAGCTGAAAATGCACGTTTAAGAAGTGACTTACGAAGTGGAAGGCAGATTTTATAATTTATGGTTCACAGGACTCAGCAATTTTGTATTATATAGAAATTTAATCAGTATTGCGGGAGTTGCAGATACAGCACGGTAGGAGGTACTTCTGACATTTCATGGAGAAGTAAGCAAGATGAGGTACAGTATGTGTGCATAATTCAGTAAGGTGGGGTGTTTTTGTTAAATCACTGACTCTGGGAGAACTACCAACCAATGTGGAACATGACACCTGCACCACATTTAAAGAAAAAAAGGACCAAATACTCTGCTCATAGATATAGCTCAAATAAAAATACAAATAATAACATATAAAATAATATGTGTATTGTGTCTGCTGTGAAGGGTACAAGTGGGTATTATTTGCCACTTATTATTTCCTTTAAAATGTACTAAAGGGGCCAGGAAAATCACAGCACTGTGAAGGGGAAATAAAACATGTATACATCCTTTACAACAGACAATAGCATATGAAATGCCTGTCTATCATGGTGTCACATGACACCTACCTATTGAGCTTTGCCAATTTGTCGTTACCCACAACTCTTTCAAATTAGGGTAGCATGTATTTTCTCATCCATGGTACTGTTGTGTATGCTGCTACAGTATGCCAGCATTTTAAAAAATGGCAATTTTAGGAGACCGTTAGTTTAGGTCCTACCACCCAGTGCCTCTTATTTACTTGTTGACAGCCTATTACAATGTCATCATCTGGACTCACAGGAACAAGGCTTGTCAGACCATGAACCAATAATGTATTTCATCCCACCATTAATCTAAGCCTGGAACAGCCATGTGATGAAGAGCTTATTTACTTGCACATCTTCTAAAATGATATACTCCATTCACTATGCGCAATGTATTTCTGCTATTTACATTGGCCAAACATGTCCTTAGAGAAGAGTAACACTCCGAAACTACTGGGGGAAGTCACCAAACTTCAACATAAAGGATTCAACCTACAATGAAAGAGAAAGCATTGATTTGGAATTCCTTGGCAACATTGATAGTGAGGAGTCTGTCAACAAATTCTAGGAGTGTGTGAAGACCCCACCCCACCCAGAGCAATCAGATTCAGACACTGACATAGATGGGACAGCCCAATCCATTGAAGGACAATGCAGACCCCAGGATCATGGTGAGTCCTAAATCCAGCAGATCAAGGGCTCTTGAGTATGAGTTCCCCAAGTCAGGACCTCCAAATCAATGCCCACAGAGACTGCACCCCACTCCCCCAAGGAACTGGCCTTTTTCATGCCAGGCACCTATGGCCCCATGCCAAATTGGCAACGTGCATGGAAGGACTCAGAATGAAAAACTCTAAGCCAGATGCCTCTACATTTCATTTTTTCAAGCAAGGAAACTGACTGGTGGCTCACCTTCAGTTTCATTGAGAGAAAGTTGGTCACTTGGAATTTCCTTTGGTGCCGCAGCTACTGGATAGCCTGCCTAGCTGCCTTGCTCCATCATACCCCACGGGATTTGAGTCAAGACCAGGACATCTTGCTCCAACTCATAGGCACAGAGCAAATGCTTTATCAGCCTGACAGGCTATGTGAGCATCTGAAAATGCTGACTAGCTGCGCCCTTCAAGGGAAGTACTCAATACTACACCAACCTCAATGTCCTATGAGAAAAGTTTCCAGGGACCAAGGGCCATATGGAATTCTGGTCTGAGGTCTTCCCTAATAACTGAGTCAGGGGCCACTAGGGGCGCATCGGAAGATGGCTGACAATAACATCTATCCCAGTGTTTCCCAACCGGTGTTCCCCGGCACACGAGTGTGCCGTGAGACACCGGCTGGTGTGCCGCGAGATGCCTGGAGGGAGGCGGGCGAGTCGGGCGGCGAGAGGCGGGGCGGGGGCGGCGAGGAGAGGCCGCGCCTCCTGCTGCTGCCTGGCGCTCCTCCTCGCAGCCGGCAGCGCTGCCTGGGCGCCTCCGCGCGACTCTGTCTCGCTGGGTTTGGTCTCCCAGCAGAGACGGGTCACACGCGCCCCTCCCTCCCTCCCTCAGCCTGCGCGGAGGCGGATTGAGCGCAGCTGAGAGGAGCTGCCGAGGGAAAAAACGTTCACTTTTGTGCGTCCCTCCCGGCATGACGCTGCGCGCTGACGTCACGGGGCGGGGCTTTAATGGTGGTGTGCCGCGAGATTTTTTTTTAGTACACAGGTGTGCCGTTGCCCAAAAACGTTTGGGAAACACTGATCTATCCAACCCACACGAGGTAATTAGGAGGCTGTGATGGGAGTAAATAGCCTCCCTACCCCCCCCCCAGGATTGTGGGGGGGGGGCTGCCCTTGCCTGCTGTGCCCTATACCACCCCCAAATTTGTGGGGATGGGGGCACTAGGCACAATGCCCTCATGTGGGATTTCGGCACTCCTGAACGCCGTCCCTGATTCACGCCGCTAGCTGCAAAAACTTCAAAAGAAACAATTAGGATGAAGCGAATGCACATATTTCAAGGAAGGAGGGGGAGTAAAGACTGCTAACAGAAGAGATCTCTGATAAAACAAGACGAGTTGGAGGAACAAGAATAAATCATGAGAAGATACGCCAAGACTCGGTATGGCAAAGGGACTGGATGGGGGAGGGGGGGAAACTTTCCTTTCTTTCCTCTATGTGATTAAACAAGAACCCTCCCCCCACAAGTCACAAGTTAGTAATGCCGTTTAAATAACTTAAGCTGTGGATTTATGACTGTGTGGAGATAATTTACTAACCAAAGCATGTTTCAAGAAGAACGTGGAATTTATAAGAGCTTTGGAATGACGCAGTAAAAAATACCGTCGCCATGTTGGTAAGTTCTGTCGGAGGACTTGAGTCTGGGAGGAGGAACAGAGCTGTTTTTATATTGTGGGTGACACTCCTCAGAGGGACTTAAGAGTGACAGATCTATGAGTTAATGATGGAAAGAGTGATGTTATTTATGAAAGCGATGATATATGGAAACCATCTGATATGAGGACTGGTCGAACGGGAAATTCACTCAGGATTATAATTGGTGTTGGTTAGCTTAAGGAGATTATCAGAAGAGATCATAAAGAAAAGAAGAAAAAATATACGAATAAGATGAGATGTGGAAATAGCAAGATAAGACTGGATAGAATTATGAACATTATTTGGACTGATTTGTGGACATTAACGCAGCAGCAAGAAGATGATCAGAATCCCCCTTCGGAACTTGAAATATGGGTCCCCTCAACAAAAATTTAAAATTCGGCTTTGTAATTCGGAATTTATATGATGTGATTTGATTGGTCGGTTAATAAAAAATATTTTAAAAAAAAAATAATAACTGAGTCAAGTTTGGGTTCCTTATCAGTCTGCTGAATGAGAATGCTGCCAGATGAGCCACACCAATTTGCTACAGCTGAACAGCCATGAAGGATCCATAACTGTAATGAAGAGCATCTTTGATGACTGCCTGAAGGCGGCAATGACTATCACCGCCAATACCTGCAATACTCCTATGGTTGCATTCTTCATCATTAATATTTCATTTTTCATTCTCAATTACAGTAACATGCCAGAACCAGACTAGCACTACCACATGCATGTGCCCACAGCCTCTCTGCTTTAAGGGATAATTTATCCCTACACTGATTCTGATAAGAAGAGAGCTCAGAGGAGACTCCTTCCCAGCCTGCCTTTGGAGTATGCAAGCACACACATGAAAGCATGCTGGTCATTGCAGTGACAGGAAGTCTTGTGCGTATCCCCCTCCTTCCCACCTTTGTTCTTTCCCCCAAGGCATTGGTTTGCAAGATATTACCAAGAGCCAGCAAGAGAAAAGAGGGAGGCAGCCAGAATAGAAAGAGGCACCACGGGTCCTATTCTGCACTCTGCTCTCAGCAGGGTAGGTGACACCCTTACGATTAAGTTGATGCAGCTACCAACACTGTTGAAGAGATGTTGGTAACAGTACTATTTTTCCCAAGCCAGGCAGCGACATGCTGAACTACATAAGGCAAGTTAAACAATTTTGTGAAACTCGTGACAAAATCTCTAACTGGAATAGACACCTTTTCTGTTTACCATTGTAAGACTTGGGGTTTCTGTTTGGGTTTACATGACAGTATTCATCAGCAAACCTCCAAACTTCATCTGAATAAATAGAGCATGAAATCGCTTTCTCACCCTGCTTCTGTGCATCATACCTAACAACACTGAAACTTTGAGTGGAGGGGGGGAGATGATGAAAAACACACACCCCACAACTGTTAAAGCAGTGCAAAAACAAATTGTCAGGTTATTTTCTCAAGTCGGCATCTTTTTCTGGAAACGCATGCACACTTGTTTAGACCATTTACAAATGTGAGCATTTTTACTGCAATATTTGTTTTACCTTTACCCTTTATTTTCCCACAGGTTTTAAAGAAGCATCTGCTTCCAAGTTGTCACTGTATACTGTAATAGTGACTTTAATATTAGCGGATAAATATTTCAGTCTTCTCCAGACACATAGCCTGCTGTTAGCAGGAATCATCTCTGTATGTTTAAGGCCTGATTTAATAAAATCTCCATCTGTCTTCAGCAGAACAGAAGGCTGTGCAAAATTGTAATGGTCGCAGAGAGTCCACTGGGAGAGAGACGGTTTGTACAACCTTGTGTGGGCTTCTACAGTAAGGAGGAGATATTGATATTGTTTTGGAGTTTGTTTTTGGTTTTACACTTACTCTCCACCTTAAATATCATTTCAATCTGTTAAAAGTGAAAGGCATGCACCTATTTTTCCTTCCCAACGCTTGCTGTCCTTGACTCTACAATATTCCACATACAGGTTTCCTGATAGTGAACACCCATTATAAAATATGCAATGCAGCTTTCTCTATTTGCCCATGAAATCAATCATAAAGTTTTTTGGGGGTGGGGTGGGGAAGCAGTAAATATTGGCAGGCCTCTTCATATGTTTGACACTTTCATGGTCACAGTTATATAATCTCAGTAAAATATACAATAAATAGATGGGAGAGATGATATGTGGCATTATAGGTTTCCGGATAACAAAAGTAACAGAAGGCTAGTCTATGTGTATTGTCATATTTTGTGAATAATCCCATATGCACAAATGGTGAGAAATGCTTAATTTCCTTTATTTTGTCTTCAACATTTTAATCACTTATTTTAATAAATTTATATACCCTGTCCTTACTCCCAAGGGGAGCCCAGAGCAGTTAACAAATATATAATGAACAATATTATATAAATGAAGACAGCAACACCTACTAGGTTATTAATCTTACCACTGTCACTAAACAAGTATAAGGAAGTGGTCCAAAAGACAACCACCTTGGGCCTGAAGTAAATCAAACAAAGGACATCCATTGCAAATTCTGCCTATGGATTACACAGACTAGAAATTAAACAGACCAGTTGTGTAGTAAGCCACAACCACACGTGAACCACACAAGTTGAAAGTGAACAAAAGGCCAGGGCCAAGGACCAGCAATCTTGCTGGGATATAAAACACCATCCTTGGGGATCTCGGAGTTGGAACCATCCAATTCCAGTTATGTCATTGAGTGGGAATAGTTAACCCAACAGAAAACAGAGGGAATGAAGGCAATAACTATAGGGAAATTGTTGGAATAATGGTATATAATGTACATTGTGGTCCAGAGTTACTAGCCTGGGAACATGGAGTAGATCAGATGTATAGAAGAAATCACTTGAAAAACATGGTGTACGATTAACCAGTCCCATATCAAAATCATAACTAGATTGGTTGGACTGCACAGTCAATACAGGCTCAGTTTTCATTCATTCCTTTACAAGACTCATCTCAAGGTCTACGTGTCCAGCAATGATTTGTTGTGTCAAACAATTATATCCAGTCTTCCCACATTTGCAAATGCAAAGGTGCAGCATGTCAGGCAGAATGTCATCAACATGAATGAGTTGAGATGCTATGCAAGTAAATGTAATTTCTAGTAGCACCAGAAAGCTTTATATTATCAAACCAACACATTAATGGAAAACGTCACAGCACTATGAAAGACAAAAACCTTGAATATTAAGCTTCCCTATTTCACAGAGAAGTGAAAGCAACCTAGCAATGGTTACATTACAATTAGTGAAAACATAAACTTTGGGTTTTAAAGAATGGATCATTAAGCACAATTAATGCATTGCCCTGTAACACGATAACAGAAATAAGTGCAGCAGATGTAGCAAACTCAGAGCATAGTTGATAGCCAATCTAAATTCAGTCTACCAACACCTGTAAATGCAAGCAATATGTTTCTTTTAAACAAGGCCTGGAAAGCATCTCCCAGGATATCCCTAGGGACTGCACACTTTTTGAACTAATTAATCACTAGTTGCCACCAATGCTCCACTCCACTGCATATGAAGCAGACATGACTTGGTAGTTGAAGGCGGGGGGGGGGGGGAGAGAGAAGGGGCTACAAAGAAAACTGCTGAACTATCACCGTTTAAGAGAAATATAATTTGAACACAATATATATTAACTGAACAGTAAACTTGACATTAAAATGGATTGTACTTCAGTACGTATTTTTAAGACTACAGGGGTTTGCGAGGATGCTTTCTATTGCTGAATTATATTAAATGCCCAATAACTGTAGCCTGTTTCCTGCTCTCGAACTATGCTGCACATGAATTTAGTTATTGTGAAATCATGGGTAAAAGAGATGCATGCATTTTGCATGTAGGTGTTTTGCAAGGAGTTCACCACCACCTCCTCCAGCCATCCATAGCTCTTAATACTGACAGCTCAGATACAAAAATATGTTAAGGGAAAACGTCAGTGTGAAGTATGTGGAGGCATGTATGTGAGTGAGAGTGAGAGGAAGAGAGAGACAGAGGTGCATGTGTGTTGGTAAGTGCATGTGTGCGCTTTGTGAGCATGCCATGAGTGTGCTGTGGCAGCCTTGCATATTTTCCTCCCTACAAGCGAATGCACCCTGTTGCTATTAGATGACAACAGAATCAGTCTGTGAGTGTGGGTGGAATCAATAACCAGAATCAGGACCGGTAGTACATAGCTGACTTCCCATGTTAAGTATGAAAGGAGAGGGGAGCAATAACGACTGTATTCTCACTAATTTTATCCTATGTCACGCCCCTATGTTTTAATTATTTAAAACTCAATGCAATAATCAGCATTTATAAAATATTTAACTATTTTCATGACACATTTTTAATTTTTTTTTAATTACCTTTTCATGTTTTAAAAAATCACTGGAATTCAACGGAGAAGGGTGGAAGGGGAACAGGGGGAGGAAGAGGGGTGAGAGGCATTTATCAAGATATGGGTACACCCAGGGGTCCTAAAGTCTGGAATTCAGGAGACAACAAATTGATAGGTCACTGTGCCATTTGGACTTCTGGCATGCCATAGCATACCTTTGGGGACTTTCTAGGCAAAATAAATAAATAATGCAGCTTTTATTAGTTGTAGTCATATACAAATAGTCATATCTCAGTGTTTCCCAAAGTGTGGACAAGATCAGAACTCTGTAACTACTGCTGTGCCCTTTAGTTCAAAGAGCACAGATGATGTGTGGAATGAGGAGGGTGGTGTTGATCTGCTGAGAGGGAGGGACTGCTATTTTTGCTGTTGCACTGTGCAACTAGTATACCACACATATATGCCACTGCACATAATGTTTCAATTTTCTATTTCACAATGCGAATATGAAAATATTCTGAAATCAAAACGAGAAAAGTTAAAATAAATCATCTATCTCACTCAGAACCAAAGAAAAATATATTATTTAAATGACCACACTTATTATATATTATTATATCTTAATAAAAACACTTTAGAATGGAACAATGGGGAAAAATAAAAATGAGAAGAGGCTAGCCATGTTACAATAAGGTTGGTTGTGACACAGGATGATATATTGTCTCACTTCAGAAATCATTCAAAAATTATATTGAAATTGATTTTGTAAAATTTGGATAGCAAAATTTATCCAATTATTTCAATATATTTGGGGAATGAAATTGCATTCAACTGAAGACAAAGATGTCGGAGTTTGGAATCTTATGTCCAGGAACTTGCTGTGCCTGTCAAGCTTTTTGAGTGAAGTTTTTGGCTCAAAGCTATTACCACAAAATTATATTCATGCTGATGTAGAAGTGAGATACAGAGAGGCAAAGGCTGACACCTACAAGCCACATATTCGCATCATTGACTTCAGTGGATTAATCCAGAGAAGAGTGATTGAGCATTGCATCTTCAGTAGCATATTCAAGTTCACAGGAAATCTGCAGTACAGAAGAAAACAAAATAGCAATCTCCTAAATACTAGATCTCAACCCTATGACTATAGATAGTAACATTTAAAATGAATGCCTTCCCCCCCCCCTTTTGTGCAAGCCAGAAAGCAATCCAAAAAGTTTAAGGTAATGTCCATAAAAATGAAAAGAAAAAAAAGATATAGGAACAGGAGTTTTCAGTTCCTATAAAACTTCATATATAAGAACCATCAACCCTCTGGAAGAAAACAATCATAATGTTTTTGCTGTGTTAAAATATATTTTAATTAGGTGAGATTACATAGTAAAAAAAAATTTAAGTTCTAAAAGGTACCTTTTTAAAATCAACTAAAATATGTAGATAATATGTTGTTTTGATTGCCTGTATATTTAGTCTTCATCAGCTGTAAAAAGATTGTGTGTGATTTAAAATGCCTAGAATTTCAGCTAATAGCACAGGTTTTCTTTTAGAATAAGCAAAACATTTTAAAATAGCAATTACTGTTATAATTGCGAATTGCTAAAAGTTTTTGAATTTTTTCATAATGTTCTTGGTTTGATTTCCAACATCATTTTTGATTGCATTCATTACTAGGAGTTCTTTTGTTGGTATTCATAGACTGCTTTTATTTTTAACATAAGTGTAGACTTAAACTGCTTTGGAAAATTTGAGAGAAGATCAAGTCACTTGAGTTATTTTATGTGTACAAAAGAACTTTTCTTAAGGCACACGTACATAGCAGATCCCATACTTGCGTTCAACTTAGTTTGCTTTATGTTTCAAGCACAAATGTGAATTAGTTATCAATTAATGCTTAGTATTTGCCCTAATATTAGGGACTCCTCATTATGTTTTACATGTTTCATTTTTCTATTAGGAGAAACTGCGATAACATATAAATGGATAATCATTATCACTAACAATTATGTAGCCTTCTTATCTACTTCACTCACATTGTATTGCTTGAACTCCTTAGAGAAGTGCCTTGCATTTGCCAAATAGTGTGCTGCAGGAACCAGTAAGGGAGACAGCAGTCCAGCAAAAACACAATGATGACGCATTTCAGGCGCAATGCAAAGAATCTGCAACTGGATCCCATTTCTTTTTGTTTGTTTTTTTTCAAATTCAAGGACAAAGAACTCAGAAGCAATAAGAATCAGTGACGCTGGCATGTCCAGTAAGAAAGCCAGTTCATTAGGAATCACAGTCAAGTAAAACAAAAAGGGATCTGTTCAATGAGATATAGCTGACACTGGATCCTATGAGAAATTCTGGCTTTATGAAAATATGGGGGTGTAGAACTATTTTGTGGGTGTACTTCACATACTCCTTGGCAGTGCTATTTTTCTAGAAAAAGAATTGATGGAACTCACCATGAATACCTCCCTTGTTCTCTTATAATGGCAATGGCACTCACCTGAGAGGTGCCAGAACTGAAAAAAGCTCTGCTTCTTGGTGTCATGGTCTGGTTGGATGAAGAAGAATGGTGGGAGGCACCAGTTGGGGAACCCCCAAAAGAAGAAGACTAAGAGCCCAAGGACTGGTGGTGGGATAGCGATAAGTGATCAGCAGGAGAAGAGCGAGGAGACTGGGAGGAGATATTGGAAGCTGAAGAGATATCAGGGTTTAACACCACATCTAGTTTGGCCCTTGGCTGAATGACTATGGGCATCTCCTAAGTCAGGGCGGTCCAACCTTTTGGACCACAAGAATATTTCAACACAAAACCCATTGAAACACAAATATTCAATTTTGTGTTGAATATTTCAACACAAAACTGTTCATAGTAAAAAGTGTTCATAGTATAGTATTTTTAATATATGTATTTCATATATTTAAGGGTAAGCACTCTTAAACATGAGATCTACTCCTAAGTAAGTATGTGCTGAATCAGGTTCTTAGACTGCGATCCGTAGAACTGGATCGCAACTCCGCGCTCGCTGACCTGGGATTAAGCCCTGCTCAGGTCAAAATGCCGAGCAAGCCTTATGCATGCCTACTCATTAGCAAATGCTGTTAAGTTCACTGAGACTTACTCCCAGGTAAATGAATACTGTACAGGGCTGCAGCCTAAAATACATATGTGGAGATATCCAGTTGTCCAATACCAGTGTGGAAGAAATCTCTCGCATTAATACATTATTATAGCTATGATTATTTTGTTGATGTTTATATATACAGAGAGTGGCCCCATGTGAGGTTAGAGAACAGGAGATGGGCTGGCCCTCTTGGCCTCGCAAGGGCAGAGGGAGACACAAGCGCCTTTGCCATTTGTTTTCGCACACGCCTCACAGCAACAGCAACAAAAGCCGGCTACTCGAGCTGCTTTAAGAAGTCCTGAATGAGGGCCACCAAAAATGGCATCGAGGGCCACATGTGGACCCTGCATGTTGGACCACCCTGTCCTAAAGGATTATGCCTTGTTTCCTTTAGTGTTTGTTTTATTTATGAACTCTTGCTGTCTCTTTTCGGCAAACGGCTACATTTGTGGTTCTCTTTCATGTAAGAAAAAATAGTGCAGAATAAAGCTTCACCTTGCTTTGTAATGGGAGCAGAAGGCAGCATGGCTAATGGTGAAGTGATCATATTTCAAATGAGAAAAGGGCAATGTTTATGGAACATAACACCCAGAACTAAAAGTATTTTCCATTTCTGATTATAATTTCTATTGGACTTTTTTTGTATACAAAGTGCATTACAATTCTTATCCCAAGTTATCTATCACAAGCAACTAGCCTTATTCCAAGAAAGGTCAAAGTGACAATTTAAAGTGGTAATTTATGCTGTCTATTATGAATGAAGACCTGTATTACATTAGTCAGAGGTCAGTTATAAGTTTTCAAGAACAGAGTCACCTTTGCTTTTGTGAAAGGCATAAAGCGATCTGATTATATGTAAGACATGTAATTTTGAATTATGCAGTTTGTTGATGCCAGCTGTTGATTTTTGAAGTTCTGTATTGATGTATATTTTTAAAAGACAAAAAGCACTATCTATAGTTTTATTGCCTTATTTTAAGGGGGGCGGGGGGGGGGAGAGATGTATTGCTGACACAATGCCCAAGAATGAACTGTCCCAGAAGTGATTACTGACTGGCACTCATATGCAGATGAGTTCCAACAGATTCCGTATTGTCAATATGAAACTAGTTCATAACCACAAAATACACAGTGGCCCCCTGCTGTGATTAGAGGAGGCATGCCAGCCATGTCAGAGTTATGCTGAACAGGGAAGACAGGTTTTAGAGGAAAGCCAGTGCTCTAATTACTACGAAGAAGCAGGGCTACATAACTACTTCTTTAAAAAGTTCACAATGTCTTTTAAATGTTTTCATGTGTCCAGAACTATGGCAGTTTATTTTTTAAAAAATGTAGGACTTATTTGCATTAATTTCCTGCTTACCTATTTAGTTCAATTCCTAAATATTTCATACAATGAGGATCCCATCATGTGCAGGCTTGCATTTTGCATGCATGTGAGGAAAAATAATTAAAATGCTGTCCAGGGCAACATTTCCTGGTTCTCCTCCTTTCTTTCTGAACAATACATCTCTGTCGCTTTTGTTAGGTTTTCCTCTTTGTCTTGCTTTCTTTCTCGTCCTGCACCATTTTATTCTCGACCTCATACTTCCCTTTCTACTCTAGAGATGTTTGCAACTGCTACCCTTGCAAGGATATGGGAACCTGCTTTGGATGCTTTCCGTCTAATACCTAGCTTGTTTCCAGGTATGCCTCCTTGCACTCCTTGCAGCAACCCTTTTCCCATGCTCCCCCATCATCTGAGCTCCTTTTCAGTGGTGGTGCTCTGGCTTTGGAATGCTCTTGCCAGAGAGGCTGGCAAAACACCCACTCTGCTATCTTTCCAGAACTAGGTAAAGTGAAATGTAAGAACATATTAAGAGCCTTGCTGGATCAGACCAAAGGCCCATCTAGTCCAGCATCCTGGACAATCTGATGCCTACGAGAGACTCACAAACAGGACCTAAGTGCGGTAGCAATTTCCATTTGCAGCTCCATGATATCCTTTTCTAGCTGTACACTGTCCAAAATGCTGAAGCTCTCCTTCAATTTTGGACACAGTTATTTCAATCCTTCACGTTCCTATTTCTCAATAATTCTTTTAGCATGAGCTGGCAGGACAAAGAGGAAGGACAAGAGGATCCCTGGGACAAACTGAAGATGGGGAAGGGGAGGTTGGGGACTTAGGAGGGACACACGGGACTTTGGAGGATATTGAAGTGGCAGCTGGCAGTTCACAGGAGTCAGGAAATGGGCACATGTCACCAGAACTAGAGGTGCCCCCATCAGCAGACAGGCAAGGGGACACATCCCAGCTCACCAGTTGACCAGGTGGAGATCATGAGGCTCGTTAGGTCTGGGAAGAGGTTTGTGGTCCATCAGCTCAGGGCAGGTGAGAATCACATGCTTCGTCAAGTGGAGAGGCACAGCAGCTCAGCTGGAGCAAATTCAGGTGCATCAGTTGGGAAGGATGAAAGGGAAGCAAGGCAGAGACACTGTTCTGCTGAACTTACTCTGTGGATGGCTCACGGTTTGGCTGCTTTGGGAACTCCAGTGGACTGTGACTTCAGGCTGACCCCAGGTGTTCAAACCCTTGATATTCTGCAGAGGAGGGAACCTGACATTACAGATTGTCTTTAGACCTTGCTTGTTGCATTGGGCCTGGACCGATATTTGACCATTTGGACTGTCCTCTAGTGTTGCCCTTGGGACTGCGTGCACTATTGGGACTTACTTCCAGGTATGCTGAGGTTCAGGACATTAGGTGCTTTATTCATAGTAGTCATACTTTGTTTCTTCAGTTCTTTCTTAAAAATAAATCTAGTCATTATTAGCAACCCATTGCATTTCAGTTGTCCTGTTGTCATTTGGTCTCTTCCCGCCCCCCCCCCCAACTTGCTTCATACTTTTGAGACTCCTGCCTGAAACTTGTTCTTTATTTAGCAATTTCCTCTTTGCCCCTTTCATTGAAAGAAGCTCCTGCTCCTTTAGTTAGCTGCTTTTATTCACTCTTATACATGCTTGAACTAGTCCTGCTGATTGGAAGGCTGTACATACATTTTTCCTTCAGTTACTTATTTGAAGTTGAATTTCAGCTTAAACATTTTCAGAGCACTGAAAATATTTTGAACTATCCCTGATTATGGCACTCACTGCTAACAGGGGCTATATTGCCCCCACATTAAATGTGTTCAGGTGCCACATTTTAAAAACATCATTCACCACATTTTGGATGGTTAATGACACACTGTTGCTGAAACAGTATTTTTTTTTTTGCTGCTGCTGTTAGAAAGTTGATTTGAATTGGTTCCCATTTTAATTGTTTATGAACCTGTATATTTGTATGATTTTTAAGCTATATATTTGATTGATGTTGTTAGTCAGCCTAGGCTCTGATTATGAGGAATAAATAAAAAAGAATACAAACATATTTCCTTCTATTTCTTAAGAACATCCTTTAAAAAGTCAGCTCTTCAGAGTTTCTTGTGCAGCTGCAATACAAATGAAAATTATTTAATCCAGTGATGGCCAAATGGTGATCTGTGTGCTCTAACCAAGCCCAAAATAATTTGTCTCAGGAACTTGAGAATTCTGAACTGTGGTTCTAAACAGCAATAAGTTTCCCCTATCTCATTTTGGGAACAGACACTTCCTCACCCTGCAAAACAAATCTCTTCCCTATTACTGTTGGTATGTGTGCTCCCCAATTCCTCCCAACCTGTCCCATATTTGGGTAACCAAAGGTGGCAACCCTAGAGACTGACCATCTCTGCTCTGATCCATAGTGCCAAGTCCATGGAGTGCTGTCCCTGTGTAGCAGTTTTGACTAAGATGGG
The DNA here is from genome assembly GCF_964188305.1 of Podarcis bocagei. NCBI lineage: Eukaryota > Metazoa > Chordata > Lepidosauria > Squamata > Lacertidae > Podarcis > Podarcis bocagei. The sequence continues at coordinate 32,063,101 of NC_138127.1, read as the reverse complement.
TCAGAAACCAGCTTGAAAGCAAGACATAAGATGGTTCAATTCAATGTTTAACTCGGAAATCTTGCTATCTGTATGCAGTATGTTGGATGCATGAACTAAAGAAAAACCCACCATCAACTTTTAGGTGGATGTGTGATAAGTATCTCTGCTGGAAGTCCTTCTCACATACATCATGCAGAAGCTGTATAGAGGGAGAGACCAGAGACTAATAAGGAATTTGAAGTCATTGCACGTAGGAGATAACAAAGTGCTGGTTCTAGGCAACAGCACCAGGAAGTTCAGGTGTTTGTTTAATATTCACTGTGCATATTCCTAAGTAGTCCATGCACATTTTTTAAAATTTACATTAAATGTTGCTGCACTTCTTTTCAGCCCCTGTAAGGAGAGATATATTCAATGACAGGTAATGGGACTAGGGAAAAGTGGGGAGGGACTTGCCAAAAAAGAATTAGGAAGACATTTAGTAGAAAAAATGACTTATCTTTGCATCTGTTATTTCTATAAAATGCTAGAAGCAGAGAGCAATGTTCTTTCCCCCTGACTCCTTGTCATATGCATTGCTTTTTCCAAAAAAAAACAACCCCTATGTATTTTTAAGCACTTTGAAAACCAAAGTGATAACCCAGGAAAGCACTAAAAAGTAACATAGCTATCGAGATGTATACTACAAACAGTTCTATAGATGCATTTGCTTATATTATAGTTTGAGCTTTTGGAAACTGTTGAGTAAAATATGCATATACTTGCATTAGCTGCACAGCCAGAATTAGATTTATGGACTATTTTTCCTTAATGCTACATTTCTGTATTTAGTAAAACTGCACCCCCTGACCGAGCCTGTGTGTGTGTGTGTGTGTTCCAAAGACATTAAAATGCCTAAAAATAAAAAGTAGCAGCATGCAAGATAACCAGACACTATTGCTAAAAAAGGCTGAAGCAAGAAAGCATGGAAAATGAACTTTAAATATCCTTTATCAATAATACATTTGTCACAACAAGTCTACTATACATTTGACACAAACATGGATTTCTTACAGATTAGGGCTGCAGTCCTACAGACCCCGCTTACCCAGGACTGGGTCCCACTGAACTCAATGGAGTTTCCTTATGAAGAAACATGCATTGGATTGTCTTGTAAGAGCTATGCGTCCTGTAGACCCACACACTGAATAACTGGGCGGAGAAGAGGTATGTGGAAAATTATTTTCTCTGATATATTAAACTACAGAACTGTGCACAAATAAGTCTGTCTATACAGCTACAATTCCACTGAACTCTGTGGTTATAACTTCTAAGTAGATGTTCGCAGAAATGGTTTGGTTTAACCAAGAAGCTTCTCATTCTGATAATAGTGATATGCAAGTATGCAATATGATTTCTTATGTAGAAATATAAGTCTACTGTCATAGAATCAGAGTTGGAAGGGACCCTGAGAATCATCTGGTGCAACCCCCTGCAATTCAGGAACATGCAGATTGAATCCCTTCACAAAGGGCCTTCTTCGTGGTGGCATACTGATTATGGAATGTCCTTCCCAGAAAAGCTCACTTGGCTCCAGCATTGGCATTTTTGTGGCACCAAGTGAAGACTTTTTTCATTTTAGATCCCCCCCCCCACATTGTTTTTTTAAATTCATAGAACTATCTTGCTTTCTCCTTTTGTTGGCTTTTATTACTTTTTAAAAATGTTTTATGATCTTACACTGCCTTGTGATGGTTTTATTCTCATTCTATGTTCTTTTCTGTGTGCTAGTGTAGTAGTCTGTGCTGACTATTTTGATGGTTTTTAGCTTTGATTATGTTTGAATTTTATTGCCCACAAATAAAACAACCCAGAAGGCATAGTTAATTGGGCTGCATATAAAATGCCATAAATAAATAAACAAACAAATAAAGCCATTTTTCCAGCATAAAAATGTATGCACGCACTCACAATTTGATCAATCGTAAAGCACGTGACCAGAAACCTTAACCGTTTGAGGACACTGAATCAGTTCTAATTTACAATTCGAATTCAGTCAGGTATGTGTCCTATAGAGAAGAGGACTGCAAATTGCATAGTAAGGTAATGGTTCTCAAACTGCTGGGCAGCGCTCCTTGGGAGGCAGTTGGCATCTGAAAATGGAACACAACTTCTAGGAATAGATAGGGTGTGTGACTGCCCTTAGCAGATAATTCAACCCATACCAATTTGTACAGGAAAATCAGTAACACTGTTTGTTGCTTTGTTCGAAAGACGATTGGAAAACTATTTTCCTCATTCTTCTCAGCTTCATACGCAGAAAGATGGCTGTGGGCAACTGGGTGTATATGGTGATCTCTGTTGGCACACTGTTGGTTTTAAATTTGAGTGGAGTTTTTAGATTGTGCTGGGGTGGGTTTTTTGCCATTTCATTGTTTACTGTCTGGGCATTCTTGGGAGGAAGGAGGGCAAGATACAAATCTAATAAATAAATAATAAATAAATACATAAATATAATCAATGTTGGGTTAAGTCAGCCAAAAGAGGGATAAGTTCAGAAGGGAAGGGAGGGCTATGTTTATAAAACAACAACTGAGCATGCTACTATAGGAACAAACAAGCTTGCTGGGACTATATTCACATTTGTACTAGGGAGACAGCTATTTGTTTTTTATGGTGCACGAAGATGTGTCCCTTTGACCTACAAGAAACACTAAAGAAACCAAAATTCTCTAACAAAATGCTTGAATCCTACTAAGTGTATAAATTATGAAAATAAGCAGAACTGCATTATGTCTCTTACTTGGTAGGATCAATTCTGCAAAGCCATGTATTCATAGAGAGAGGCAAAATAAATAATACTCAGCAACTCTGCCCATATATTTTCAATCATACATTCATAACAATCAAAGCTAGAAACTTCAGTTACACAATAAAATCAGATTTTTAAAAAATGCAAGTTGAGATGGCAGGAAGTTGAATTCTGCAGCCAAAGCCCATCCTACTGCTTTCTTTGTACCTCTGCAGCAAGACCATTCCATCGAGGGACCATGGCTCTGTGGTGAACACATGGTTTGCATGCAGAATGTGCCAAGTTAAATCCCTGGCATCTCCACTTTCTTAAAAGGATCAAGGAGCAGAGGGGTGTAAGATAGCTCTCTGCGTAGGATCCTGGAGAATCTTGGCTGGTCATAGTAAACACTGGACTAAATGCATAGATAAAATAAAAACATCAGAATGAATACTGTAAAGTTTAACTTGCTGTAAGGCAACTTCCTCTATACCTGCACACTGAGCACTGTCTTTCGGGAAGCTTGAAGCCATTATCTAATTTTCATGAGAGGTGGAGTCTTAGAGGCATGTAGGAACTGGTGAAATAAATACCCTGTTGAAGATATGCATTTTTTACATAATGAAATGCTCCATTCTGAGGAAACTAGCTGCAATGTTTCTGGAGAGACGTTTTGATTGGTTAGATCAGGCTTCTTCAACCTTGGCCCTCCAGATGTTTTTGGCCTACAACTCCCATGATCCCTAGCTAGCAGGACCAGTGGTCAGGGATGATGGGAATTGTAGTCTCAAAACATCTGGAGGGCCGAGGTTGAGGAAGCCTGGCTTAGATTTTCAAATTTACTGGCAAATTCAGATTATCTGATCTGGCTTCACATGAGCTGCATCCAAAGCCACCCAAATGTATTGGATGCTCAGAGAATTAACCGTAGGTTGCATATGTGCAATCATTCATTTCCTGCCTTGTTGATGGTTATTTTGTTCTTGCATGGCTGCAGTTTTTATTCACAGTGGGGAACCTGCATATTGTCTGTATGGTTTATTTAAAATTAAAAGCTACAAGAGGAAATTGCCGCCAAGCTTTCCTCAAGGTCACCTACTGTACATTCCAAAATTCTGGACTGAGCAAGTTTCTGACTCCCTTGATTTCAGCTTGCTCTCTGTGTAACATTTTCCATATTGGCTAGAGGGCCTGGGGACCAAATACCAGATTCTTAAGAGGCAGTAAAATGCCCACTGCTTCCACTGGACAATTCTGCAGCAGGTAACATCCGCAAGCCATATGAGGCTTCGATGAAGGCCCTGAGTGTGATTAGCATACTTGTGCAAGCCTGTTCAGATACCTATAAGCTTCCACAAATGCAGTTATCATTACCATTGTCGCTTTTATCTCCATCAGTGATTACTCTCTTTCAGGCAGGTATAAAGGCAAGCTGAATATAAATGTTTTGTCATAAAACTCCTATTCAAATAATGAAGAAAAGGTTATAATGGTACTAAATACAATCGCTCTAATACTCCAGCTCTGTTTGACTTTATGCATATTCAAGCTATACACCTGCTATCTTGCAAGAACCCTTCCCACTCTCTACATCTGTACCTAAGCAGCAGCAGTGTGGTTTTAAAAGCTGCCCAGGCATCTTTACAAGATGCAAAGTGCTATAATGTTGCAGGCATCCTGACTAAGAAAGGGAAAATCATGACATCATTGTTATTACTGTACTCAAGCAGCCTTGAAATCGGTACTGGGGTATGCTTCCCCCCACCCCACCCCCCATTCTGGGGAATAATCTCTTCCATTCTTGCTTCCTTTGCAAACGGAATGCCTTGGCTGGTTATCAGCTCCAGCCATGTAGTGCCACCCAGGGGCCAAACGAATCATCATCTAATATTGCCATTTCGCCAAAAGCATCCCTGAAAAGCAATATGAAACATATTCAGGACAGTCGCCCTGTGCAGTCTTCCGTCCTCAGGCTATATGATGGTGGTACCTCAAATGTCCATTTGCCTTTTTCCTCTCCCCAAACTCTCTTTTTAAAAAAACAACAACAACCATATGCAAACAACAACATAACAATTTAAGGACCACCCAAAAGACAAAAACTAATTACAGCAGCCTAGTGACAGTACACAGGTACTGATTTAAGATTGCATGCCCAATGTCTGGGTAAATGTGGCTCGTTGCAACAATAAAGTGCAACCGGGGGGTGGGGGTGGAAGAAGAAGATAAAGCAGGAGATTACAGACCTTGCTGTGGTTTGATAAATGGCACTCTACTTCACTCTGCTTATTGTATACTTCATACCTTGCTCCTGAATATGGAAGAGAATTTTATTAAAGATTTAGCCACGGTGCTAGTGGTGGTGGTGACTGTCTCACAGTAATTTTCCTACAAAGTAGTTTAATCTATCACAGGGCAGACAGTGCACCTTCTTACCATGTATCATATCTGTCTATTGAGTAAGTGCTATCCAAATGCAATTTCTTTTCATTTTTGGAACCTGTGATGCATATTCAAGATACATTTTCTTTTTGTCGGTGGCCTAAATTAGGACCTGCATAAAAGAAAAGGTGGGGGTGTGGAACCACCAATAAAAAGTAAACTAGACTATAGCTGTGTGTTTTCTTTCTCTCGTTCTCTTTCCATTTATGAATCACCCACATGTACGTATGGGCACAGTGTTCTACAAAATATTGTTCTAGGGCACAAGAACATTCTTGCATAAAATTTTCTCTCTCTTCTCTAAAAATTGTATAATTATTTGCACTGTGTCCTAACATCACCATAGCTCCTGGTTTTCCCTCCCCTCCCACATTTCCACATTATTAGCTTCCACAGGTAAGCACAGAATGTAATGATGTCAGGATAGGACAACTTGAGATGATGTCATATCCGAAAGCATATTCTGGATAAACAAGGCATGGCAAACTATTGAGACCAAGGCGTGCATTGCTTTATGAGGCGTCCTCAGAGGACCACTTGCCAGGGCCCCCAAAAGTAGGTGTGCTGAAAGAATGAATTCTAGGGGCAGGAGAGAATTTTGATATTCTTTGTATTTTAAGGAGAAACTCCCTAAATCATGCTTTTGAACCAGTATGCAGACTGAAATATCGTGAGCCTTCAAAATTCACACTTATCTTAATTTTGTGTTGCAGTTTTATACCCAATGTGTGCACAAATACATATATTAGTGGGGAATATGTATAACAATGCATATATTAGTAATATATAGTTTACAAAAATGTATTACATTAGGGAAGTTGCTTAGGAAAAAAATGTGTATATTAGTTATCTACTATATCCAGTTCTCCTGGTCTTTGATGTAAAGATGCATTTGTACAGATCCACTCTCCCTATTGCCATGCTAGCTAACACCGCTGGGTAAAACCCACAGTCTCTTCCCCTGACTCTCACAGATTCAGACCCTGACAACAAACAGGACAGGGCATGGACAAGATACGGACATCAGAAACAGCACCTAATGAAAGCAATGCCCTAGAGACTATTGTATGCACCTCTACATTCCTCCAGCAGGAGGGTGAATGACTCAGCAAGTCATACACTGGACTCCTAGCTCTGTTGCTATAGTAACCCAGGGCACCTTTTCACTTATCTCTGAACATCCAGATGTGCCAACACAAGACATGGGCCAAGCACTGAGTAATTTGACCCACTGTTCACATTACACCAACACACACAAGGGCTAAAGTTGTTCTTGTTCTAGTTAAAAGGTCCTGATCAAGCTTAGGTGGCCCCACACTCAGGGCTATCTTAAGCATATCCGGCGCCGTGATGCAAAGATCCCTCTGCCCCCCCCCCCCGTGTCCCAGAGTTGTAAATCTGCTAGAAAAATGCTCGTTTCTTGTGTCTTAAAAAAAATAGGTCTAGCAAATTTGTTGGTCATAAAACATTGTTCAATGTGGAAAATGAATCAGCCCACGAAAAAGTCACTAAAAGTCAATGTGTATCAAACATTTTCTCAACTGGAGCCATGGTTAGTTTGCTTTCATCTCATTAACACATTCTGTATGCTTCAAGCACCAGTTAAGAGATTTTGCGTACTATTGGTCAGATAACGTTGTTAACATCAGTAGAATTCACAACAACAAAAATCATAGAATCATAGAATCATAGAGTTGGAAGAGACCACAAGAGCCATCGAGTCCAACCCCCTGCCAAGCAGGAAACACCATCAGAGCACTCCTGACATATGGTTGTCAAGCCTCTGCTTAAAGACCTCCAAAGTAGGAGACTCCACCACACTCCTTGGCAGCAAATTCCACTGTCAAACAGCTCTTACTGTCAGGAAGTTCTTCCTAATGTTTAGGTGGAATCTTCTTTCTTGTAGTTTGGATCCATTGCTCCGTGTCCGCTTCTCTGGAGCAGCAGAAAACAACCTTTCTCCCTCCTCTATGTGACGTCCTTTTATATATTTGAACATGGCTATCATATCACCCCTTAACTTCCTCTTCTCCAGGCTAAACATGCCCAGCTCCCTTAGCCGTTCCTCATACGGCATCGTTTCCAGGCCTTTGACCATTTTGGTTGCCCTCCTCTGGACACGTTCCAGTTTGTCAGTGTCCTTCTTGAATTGTGGTGCCCAGAACTGGACACAGTACTCCAGGTGAGGTCTGACCAGAGCAGAATACAGTGGCACTATTACTTCCCTTGATCTAGATGCTATACTCCTATTGATGCAGCCCAGAATTGCATTGGCTTTTTTAGCTGCCGCGTCACACTGTTGGCTCATGTCAAGTTTGTGGTCAACCAAGACTCCTAGATCCTTTTCACATGTACTGCTCTCAAGCCAGGTGTCACCCATCTTGTATTTGTGCCTCTCATTTTTTTTGCCCAAGTGCAATACTTTACATTTCTCCCTGTTAAAATTCATCTTGTTTGTTTTTGCCCAGTTCTCTAATCTGTCAAGGTCGTTTTGAAGTGTGATCCTGTCCTCTGGGGTGTTAGCCACCCCTCCCAGTTTGCTTGCCCCTAGCACATTTCACAGCTTCAACTGTGGCAGACTATCAATGAAAATAATGCATTGGTCAGTCTGAACCATGTCAAGTAAACTATGGAAGTAGCATATCCACAACACAAACTGTGCTAGTACTTTCATTTCAAGTCTAATTCCATAATGGGTACAATCTGAGGGAGCCACTACTCCCAGCTGTGAAAAGTAGTGGAACTTGGCTATCAGACATTTTGAAAATGTGATAGTTTACAGTACATCCTAGCAGCCCAGTGCCAAGTTCCAAGCATTGCAGTGGGTTGGACTAGATGACCCTTAGATTCCTTCCAACTTTACAATTCTAACTTTACAATTCCAACTCTTACAATTCTCTAAAAACTCCTTACAACATAATGCAATTTAGTCCCATATGATTGTGCAATTATAAATAAATGAGTCCCCCCCACCCTGACAATAATGGACTCAGGTAAACTCTGCATATTTTTTTGGGTAAGATACTTTGGTCATAATAACAGGCTACATCCAACTAAATCCTACTTAGGGCAGATCCTTTGAAATTAATGTTTGGATTTTTAATTAATTTCAGTGAGTCTACTCTGAGCAGGACTAGCATCCGAGGCAACGGGGGGGGGGGGAGATATGTAAACTTACATAGTAGGAGGAGGGCAAATGAGGGCTGAGAGCAAATGTAAAATGTGATCTTCAGCAGGGTCCCTTCCAACTCTACAATACTATAATTCTAGGGCAGTGATCTACCCAGAGTTGTTGAGCCTTTTTGGGGGAGGATTGGCCAGAGTTTTTGAACTTTTTTTTAGGGTGGAGGGCCAACAGTTGTTGAGCTACTTATGGCAGGGATTAGCAAGAGTTTTTAAGCTTCTCTTAGGGGAAAGAGCACAAAGTTGTGGAGCTATTGGAGGGTGGGGGGGTTGAATAAAAACGCTCACCCAACAATTCACAGCCCTCCCCACAATCAGCCGCAGATGCAGGGAATAGAGGCTTTCACAGCAGCCCCTGCGGTGGAAATGGGACAAAGCACTGGGAGCATAGCGAAATCAGGAGCACACAGGGGATCACTTTTTTTAACCCTGTGGGTTCCAGGGTTTGGGTCCTGAGTTGAAAGAGCTTTTGCTTCTCTCCTTCCCACCCTCCTCCACTTGTTTGCTTGCCAGTCTCCTTCCCGTCCTCTCCCTGCCTGTGGCCAGCACCAGACACTGCTCTGTGGGGCTTTTGCCGTAGCGCCTCCTCCTCCTCTGAGGAGACCCGAGGAGACTCCCGAGTTGGCAGAGGGTGGTGGATCCGCTGCTGGGAGCCCCTACTGGGTGGGTGCCGTGGTGCATGGCACCACTCAGCCAAATGGAAAAGATAGCTCTGTTCACACTGGCCAATTGCTAAAAAAAGAGGCCAAACTGTGTAACTAGTTTCATGATAATTGCTAATGTTCACAGTTAAATCACACTATGCAGTTATGCATTATCTTGCTAATCTGTTGTTTGCTGCCCTGTGCTGTTTCGGTTAAAAAAGGGGGGGGGACAAGATAGAAATTCAATAAACAAAAAACAAAAAAGCTTGGCCATGTACTGATGTGATGCACTAATCAGAATGCAAAATGGACATTTGTGGTTTGGCTATTCAATGCACATTAGGCTTCCTTCAGGAAACAATACTACTTTGAAATAATGCAAATATTAATCCATATAAATAGTAATCATTGGGCAAGCTCTCTGTTCTGGTAGCATATGAATGAGCGCTAAGCCTTGTAAATTGGGGGAAAGAGAGATATATAGGATGGCAAAGATCTGAACCAGAATAACATAATAAAACCATGACATTACACTGCCACTGTCAGGTTCTTATGTTGATGTTTCAAGGCAGACCTGACAGTGCTTGAAGCTTAAATTAATGAATTGAAATGAGTACTAAGGTTTTAGTATATTAATAGATTGAGAGAGGTTAATCTTGTGAAGCTAATGCTCGCCCAATTCATCGCAAATTTAATTGGTCTAAGGGCGCTTCTAGGCTATAGCTATTTGCAGGTGGGGTTCAATCACATACGGGTAAATTCAGGTTGTTCGATTAAAGCTGATTTGGTGCCCTCCTTCAACAAAACCTCTTTCCCCTACAAACCAGACTTTTTGTGATAAGAAAAGTGATGGGGAAGTACATTGGAAAGGGTGGAAAGTTGTTTGATGCCACACTGTATTTCCCTGCAAACAAGTCTGAATGAATGCTCAGTAAAATAGCCGATGTCATCCACAAACTTTGGGCAAACAAATCAAGATTAATGCTCAATGAACAGGTCATCTGGAAGCGACCTAATTCAGTCATGCCGACTGGGGCTGATGGGAGTTGGAGTCCAGTGTTATCTAGAGCAGTAGTTCTCAACCTGTGGGTCCCCAGATGTTGTTGGACTACAACTCCCATCATCCCTGAGCTCTGGCCTTGCTAGCTAGGGGTGATGAGAGTTGTAGTCCAACATCTGGGGACCCACAGGTTGAGAAAGGCTGATCTAGAGGGGCACAGGCTAGCCATTTTAGGTGTACATCTTGACTTAATATGACCCACTTCCTTCCCTCTCCCCAAATGCCATACTATACCTGTCTACCTTGGGTAAATGACCGTGTATGATATGCAACTGATAGGCCATTCTGAAACAAGAACAAGGCTGATTGTGGTCCCAGGCACAGTGTATCCAGGGATGAGGAGGGGCAAAGCAGTGATCAAAGAATTGACACAACAATATTCTGGAGTTAAATTGGCCACAACTTAATATTGATTACAGATGCAGGTAGGCTTTGGGTACATAGCCTCCCATTGAGGTTTTTAAACAGGGCCATGCCCAGGTTAGGGATCAGCCTGAAGACACAGGTCAACTAAGCTAACCTGCCCCAGGTGGCAAATGGAAGTTCTGTGGCCCATCCACTCATCTTTTGACTTCAGGACAGGAACTTCAACCCAGACCCCTTTACCAGGGTACCCTGATATATCGCACCTGGTCGAGGGAAGGAGGTGATGAACCAGTTCACCTGTTCCCTGGAAAGAGCCTAAGGATTCAACCCAATGCTTTATACACCCAAAGTTGTGATGATTACTATGAGGAAGGCAAAAAACACAATTTGTCTGCAGGCAAATTCCTTCCTGACCCTGAATGCAGTAACCGATTAAATCCACACTAAGGTCAGCTTATTGTGGTGCTTTCAGAACTGTAGATTAGGGTGGGCAGGAGGGTTGATCTCTCGCTAACTCTGCTGCTTGGTTGTCAGCACAGCTGGATTTTAATCCCCACAGGCAGACCAGAGTGAAGACTTCCCCACAGCAGTCTGCCATTGAAGACCCACTCCCTTTGAAGGCCTCTATTGGCCGATTCAAATTTAAACTTTGACAGCCTATGCTGGCCAGTCACGGGGGGGGGGGGGGCAGCAGCCAGTGGTGGAGCAAGGCAATTGGGCACCTATGGCGGCACGTGTGCCAGCCGCCCACTGGGGCAGGGCCAGCCACCGGCGGGGCGGGGCCAGCTGGGGCAGGACACTCCGCAGGGCCTCCGATGAGTCCGCCTGCCTCCTCCCACTCAGCCATCCTACAGCTGAGGGGGAGGCAGCGGGCGGACCATTTGGGGCAGCGTGGAGCCTGTGGGTGCCCAAGCCACTGCGTCACTCCCAGGAGAGATGTGTGGCTTGGGCGCGCTGCAGGCCCAATGGTGAGTGCCGCCAGGCATTTTGTCACCTCAGTGGTGACACCTGGGGCACACCATGCCCACCGCACCCCCTTCCTCCACCCCTGGCAGCAGCTCCCCTCCTCTCTGCCCCCCTCAAGCGCTGTGCCAGGCTGCAACTGTTGCCCACCTGATAGGGGAAGTGATCTTTCTTCAGATGTAAATGCCTGCAAAAATGCCATCTAGGCAGCTTAAATACATTAGACTTAATATATTAGGCTTTCCCTGGTAGGGGAAAAAAGTGAACTTTATAGGTTTTGTCCAGCACTTTAAGGTAGCTGAATCATTTAATATTGTTCTCCAACCTAAGTGAAAATAGGAACTTTACAGATGCAGGGAGGCTAACACCCAACACTTAGGCTCATTAAGGAATTAGATCAGGAAATTACCGGTACTTCTTGTACCTGTGTGTGGAAATATAAGCCTTATCAGAAAATGCTATAGTTTCATTAGCGTCAGTTACAAAGTTATATTAGAAAAGCTGCACCAGCCAGAAGGGGAAATAGTTTCAAACACTGAACACAAGATGTAGGCCTTCCAACTGCAGGTCATCACAGTGTTATCTAGGGAGTGTTGGCAGTTACCTCCTATTTTATTAGCTACTTCCTTCCTTTATTGACAAGCATGGTGTAAATGTTCGGGTTAGAATAATTTTTCTGAACATTGTTTCATGTGATCTAAGGTACAAACTGGACAAGGGGATGTGTTTCTTCAGACTAATGGGTATACTTCTACTTCTTACAGTTCAAAGAATATTCTTTTCATATATGATCAATATAATTTCAAAAAAAACAAAGAAATGGGAGGAAGGGAGAAGAGCCCACACTAATCTAGTGCAAAGAAATTTATTCACAACCAATTACTGATATCATTTGATACCAAAATTTGAGTAATGCTCTGAATCCCCCTTGTCACAGAAAACTCAGCTCTAAATTCCAGTTAGGTAGTAAACAGATTTCCTTCTGAATTTTTTAACTCCTCCTGGAATTAGTAGGGGCCATTATTTTGCATGCATTTTGCACTAATTAAGGGATCACAGCAGCATGGGAATTGGGATGGCTTAGAATTCAGACCTGAATTATTATTACTGTGCCTGGTTATTTCTTGCATGCAGATGTTCAAATCTAATTTGTTCTGCAGTATAGAATTTGTAGTGTTCAAAAGTGCCGTACAAGTTCTTTTTCAAATCAAGTTGTAACATTTTTGCTAGTATCTTTTGGATTCAGAACTAAAAGCCATGATCCAACAAAGCTGGGGGTTGAAAACCAGGCGCTGCTGCATGAACATTCAATTAGCAGAAGGATTTCTGCTTATGCAACAGAATGTTTGCCCTCTCCCCCATGTGTGTTAGCCACACACAATGTAGGGGTGGAGGGTGGGGCCAGAATGGGAAAAGTCTCACTGTGCAAGTGGAAATCCTTGTGTTGATGGGATATGGTAGTTGAATACAGCCCTGTACGGAGACCTGCAGGAGAACCCTGTGTACAGCCAGATGTTTCTAAGACGTTTCTACAGTGACTGCATGCATACCTGATGTTGTATATTAAAAATGAAAAGCAGCTTGCTGCTTTATCAGTTTGATCAGGGGTTATGAAAACTAAATATTTTTTATATTTTTTAAAAATAAAGGCTATAGGCTTCTGCATACCAGAAATTTTTGTCTATGAAATCTTGGTCTAGGCACATACTGTCCTGGGTTTATTTGAGGGGGATATTGGGGGGTTACACCTTTCTTTTCACTGCAACCAGTGCCTTGATTTACCTGTGGCACCACTTTTCTTTATATTTTTCCTAAATAGTTCCATATGTAATATGCCCCTGCTCAAATAACCTTCAGGCAAAGTTGGAAGGGTAAAACACCTTCTAATGCAGGAATGATTTAAATGCCACCTGTCCTTTCTTAGCGTAAGTACATAAAAGTGGAATACAGGGTTGGTTCCATACCTCACCCACAATGCCAATCTGAAGATAGCAGTGTTCTGTCCAGAGTTGGAGCCTGCCCATTCTTTTGACTATAGTCAGGGTATTACTGGCAAAACAGCACTGTGTGTACAGGGTAATCTTATTGTGGCAATCAATCAACAAGTGATAACAGACAGCAAATTAGAGCATGCACTATAGAGACAAAGTTGACAATTCACAATAACTGTGGCAAAAGTAGCTTCTCCATATACAATGAATCAGCCATAATCTTGCATAGCTTTGAAGTGACAGATCATTCATTTCTTGTCCTACTCCCATTCCAAATACATTATTTATTGAAGTTGTACCTTGGTTTTCAAGCAGCTTAATTCCTGAACATTTTGGTTTCCGAACGTTGCAAACCCAGAAGTGACTGTTCCGGTTTGCAAAGTTGCAAGAGCTTCCTTCAGCTAATCTGTAGCCTTGCTTTGGTTTTCAAATGTTTTGGAAGTCGAACCGGCTTCCAGAATGGATTCCGTTCGACTACCAAGATATGACTGTATTTATTATGTATCCTGCCCTTTCTCCCAAAGGTGCCCAGGGTGGCAAACAGTAAAATATTAGAACAGTGCAATTTAAAATCAAATAAAAACATATTTAAAACAATTAAAAATCACCTTAATTTTTTAAAAAATATCTAAAAACATTTAAAAGCAATTGTATCCCTTCTCAGTTACTAATTTCAAAGTGGCCAAATTATCAGAATCTCTCAGTCCGCAAATCCCTGCGTAAGCAGGAATGTCTTAAATTTCTCCTGAAACTGGATAACAGGAACAGCATTCTACAAATGGGGAGCTACCACTGAGAAGGCCCTGTCATGGGTCAATGCCAACTGGATAGTGATCACAGGCGGTACCTCCAACAAAGCCTCCCCTGTAGTCCCCTCTGGTTCAAGTAAAGTACCAAGATATGGTATCATTAAGATGCTTTATTTTAGTTAACTGAACAGACCCAAGGCCTTTTGATCTCATTATCATTTTGATGCTGCCAACCAACATTCCAGTTGCTCATTGTTATACTAGTTTCTCTGGAGTAAATGGCTATCAAAGCACAACATTTGAAAGCAGCCTTTAAGCATATAAAGGTAAAGGTACCCCTGCCCATACAGGCCAGTCGTGTCCGACTCTAGGGTTGTGTGCCCATCTCACTTAAGAGGCCAGGGGCCAGCGCTGTCCGGAGACACTTCCGGGTCACGTGGCCAGCGTGACGAAGCTGCTCTGGCAAGCCAGGACCAGCGCAGCACATGGAAACGCCGTTTACCTTCCCACTAGAAAGCGGTACCTATTTACCTACTTGCACTTGGGGGTGCTTTCGAACTGCTAGGTGGGCAGGAGCTGGGACCGAAAGACGGGAGCTCACCCTGCTGCGGGGATTCGAACCGCTGACCATGCGATCGGCAAGCCCTAGGCACTGAGGTTTTACCCACAGCGCCACCCGCGTCCCTATTTTTAATCATTCTTTTGGTTCACAACTGGAAATGTTCCTAGGACTGTAGTTGTGATGAAAGCATCACTGGTGACCTAATAGTGATCTTTGGATCAGCTATAAACTTCAAGTCCGGACCATACTTTTATATACTTCTGACTGATGAAAGCAAAACATAAAGATGCTATCAACCCATAAAATATGTATTTATTATCGCTCTGTGTACTACTCTAGAGATATTGATGGTGAGTGCTATGGAGTACCAATATGCGGTTACTAATCTGGAGGAACAGACATGCAATTTAATTACAATTAAGGGCTGGATCTGGTTGAAGTGATTCATCTGCCTAAAGTGGCAGTCTGCTTTGAACCTGGCCAAATTAAGTGATGTGAAAAGTATTTATAGAACAGTAGAAATACAGTAATTTTCCCGGTGGAAGCAAAACCAACAAAATACCAAAGCACTTTCCTAGACGAGCTCAGTAGTGTCTTTTAAACTGCGTTTCCTAAATGTCAACTTACTAAAGCTATACAGTGTTTCTCCAGACATGTTTGCATCTCATTAATATAGCTAGGAACTCTTCAGATTTGGCTGCAGTCTCCGCTTCAGATTCTGCTCATGCTGTGTGTTAGATGCTTCTCTCAATCATTTGTCGCATGAAACAGCGACTGCTGGAATTCCTTCCAGGCTTCGAGGAGCAGCTTTTCCCACTGCAGAACTCAAGTTTGCACTTGTGCTCATGGAATGTACAACTCTGTCCTCCACGAAGCTAGAGCTTTAGTTTAGCTTTCCCAACCTGTGGAATTGGGAATGCAATATTTTTCCAGGGCTAAGCCAGTGGTGAGGAATCTGCAGCCCTCCAGATGGTAGCTGGGATGTTGGTTTCTGTTTCCCTCACTGAGCAGCTGCTGGTAGTCACAGGACTCTGTTTTCATTCCACAGTCCAGATACTGTTGGATTCCCACGGGAAAGGGAGACGGGATGTGACGTTTACTGGTTTCCTATTTCCTTTGTACTGTCGTTTCCTTGTTGGAGTTGCTCTCTGCTTCTCACAGAGACAAGATGTATATTTGTATGCTCTCAGCATAGCTTAGTAATAAAGCTTAGCAATGTAGCCATACCTGCCTCATCCTTCTGTTGCGGACTCTGGGTTATACTCTGCTGGGCTCAAGCCAAGATGGGCCGTATCAGCTCGGAGGACTGGAGCTGAATTTATCTAACATGGGAGTCCTAGAGCACCCGGAAGACCGCAGCACTCTCCTGCCCTCAGCATTGCTCTCCACATTAGGCTCAGTGACTGCAACAGCTTTCAGTGATCCAAATCTTCCAGAGTCAATGTGGATTTGGGTGAACTCTCCCACTCAAAAAGAAAACGATCTGCTGCAGGTTGTAGGAGGAATTCAGTAGCAGCCCTAATTGGAGGTTTTTGAAAAGAGCTTGCTTTGATCTGGGTTTTGTAATGTTTATTTTAAACAGCTTGAAGTGGAGCTTCCTTGCAGAGGTTTGCTTTGATCAAGCAATCTCAACTCTTGGAAACTCTTAAAAAATAATAATCTTAGCCACTATAGCCACTATAGCCAAAACCGTTTTGCAGTTATGATCCATGCTATGTACCAGATGCTTGAAACAAGCAACATCTTACTGCAGCCAATAGTCCATTCACTTCCATTCTTATCCAGCAAGGCAACAATCAAAGCTTAAAAAGTAGTTGGGTCTCTTCACAACAATGGGACATGACTCAAAGAATCCCCCTCATCGTAAAAAATGGCATCCTGTGCAGGGCAGTGTTTATACTATTGGCCAAGCTTCACCAACCTGGCACAACCCGATTGTTTTGGACTACAATTCCCATCAGCTCTAGCCAATACTGCCATGCTGTCTGGAGCTGACAGAAGTTGTAGTTCAAACCATCTCAGGGATTCAAAATTGGCAAAGGCTGTCATAGGTCAAATATGCTGTTATCTGGGTTATCGGACGCGGGTGGCTCTGTGGTCCAAACCACTGAGCCTAGGGCTTGCCGACAGAAGGTCAGCGGTTCAAATCCCCGTGACGGGGTGAGCTCCCGTTGCTCAGTCCCAGCTCCTGCCAACCTAGCAGTTTGAAAGCACATCAACAAGCAAGTAGATAAATAGGTACCGCTCTGGCGGGAAGGTAAACGGTGTTTCCGTGCGCTGCTCTGGTTTCACCAGAAGTGGCTTAGTCATGCTGGCCACATTACCCGGAAAAACTGTCTGTGGACAAATATCGGCTCCCTTGGCCAGTAAAGCCAGATGAGCGCCGCAACCCCAGAGTCGTTCGCGACTGGACTTAACTGTCAGGGGTCTTTTACTTTTACCTTTTAAATGCCATGTTTAGCATGTAGGTATAAACCTTTCAAAAATTAAAAAAAGAAAAACATCTCTTAGAAACATGTAAAAGCACTTTTTTCCCCCAAGCATAGTGCGTAAGATTTGTTAGCGATTCACATGTGTCTTTTTGAAACCTGTGAGTCTTTAAAGGCCTCGTTAATGTGATGTTTTCAGTGCATGCTACAGTAAAGCTTGATCTGCTGTGGTGAATTATCAAAGATGACACAACATCTAAGATCAGAAAAATCAAATGAATGTTCATAGTCTCAAGGGCTTGTTGTTGTGAAAGGGGGAGGGGGTACACTGGCATACTGGTGTAGTTTAATTCACTACTATCATATTTCAACCAACTACAACATGGTGCTTTTTTTTTTTTTTACAACCTAAGAATTATAAAAACACAAAACCAGACACAGGCATATTCAAAAACCGAATTTACCAAACATAGCTACGGGATAAATTTGGAGAACTTTATTTTTAGACTAAAATCCTTCCATTTCTCACACTTGAAGGCTGGTTCTGTTAAAATTATGGCAACGCTTTCTCCACTTACATCCTTGTTTGCAGCTATGTGTCTAATTAATGTGAAAATTACAAATGCATAAATCTACCTACAAGAGAACCTCTGTGTCTGGCAAGATTCTGGAGTTTTTGAATCTCCTGGACACAAAATTATTCTTTTAAAAGCTCCACGGCTGCAGACCCAGAGACACTTGACAGGAGCCCACAGCCAGTCCAAGGCCCTGATAAATATACTGGTATATTTACATATATACATTACTGGAAACTTGTAGATCAAGGATACAGGTGGTGCTGTGGTCTAAACCACTGACTCTCTTGGGCTTGCTGATCAGAAGGCTGGCAGTTTGAATCCCTGCGATGGAGTGATCTCCTGTTGCTCTCTCCCAGCTCCTGCCAGCCTAGTAGTTTGAAAGCATGCTAGTACAAGTAGATACAGTGAGGGCGGAAAGTATTTGATCCCCTGCTAAATTTGCCCATTTGCCTTCTGACGAAGAAATGACAAGTCCATAATTTTAATGGTAGGTTTATTGTAGCTGTGAGAGACAGAATAACAACAGGAAAACCCCCAGAAACCCACTCACCTTTTACTGGACTTAACCGTCCAGGGGTCCTTCACCTTTTTCTTTACCTATATCAAGATAAGCAATCTATCATCCAACAAAAAGGCAACCGTTGTTTCTCTGCACCTTTGGAGTTTTACAACATTAGGATACTGAAATTACTTTAGGATTTTAACTCCCTCCCCTATTTCACACATTTGTAGGGTGGCCACATTGTCCTACTTATCCGTCCTCTGTTTGAAGGAGTTCTCTATTTAAAAACCCGGTTAAAAATACACTTAAAGACAGAGCCGTAAGTAGAGAGGACAGGGCCCTACAGACAGAGCAGGCAGAGAGGTCATGGGAGCATACGAAATTACTTTATACCAAGTCAAACAGTTGGGCTCATTTAGCTCAGTATATTCTACACTGGTTGGCAGCAGCCAGGAGCATCTTGCCCATAGAGGCAAGTGGCGCGGGGCGCTGGGGCACCAAGTTCTGGAGGGTGCCAGGGAAGAGGCAGAGGCTGGGTGCAGCGCCTCCCAGCATCAGCTTGCTGCCCTCGCCCGCCTCGCTGAAGCAGCGCCACGCGTGGAGCCTCCGCCTCTTCCCCGCCGAAGGACCCACCCTCCAGCCCCTGCCCGCCTCCTCCAGCCCCGCAAAGCTGCCAGCAGCATCGTAAAAAGGTTGGCAACTCTGGGAAACAGGGGGGGGGAGATCTTTGCACCATGGCGCCAGATATACTTAAGACGGCCCTGGGAGCAGCTCTCTGGGATTTCATGAAGGGCCTCTCCCAGGCCTACCTGGAGATGCCAGGGACTGATCCTAGGACCTTCTGAACCTGAAAGACGTGTACTAAGGTACAGTCCTGCCACCTGCTCACAGCCTTCTGCATTATGTTTAGATGCTTGATATTTCTTTTTGAACTATAATTATTTCCAAATTTGCATCTATACATATAAATCAGCATATACAAATATATGTCCATCTTAGAATTAGTTTTGGTGGTGCATAAGTGGCCCCCCAACATGTCTGACACTACTTCCCCCAAGTATTTGCTCCTGAAGAAATAATACAGATTATAATGGACAGTAAATAAAAATGTTTTAAAAAATGCACCAGTTCCATCATCTAGGGATCTGAATAAAAATTAAGCAATTTACTTAATAAAAATTAGAGAAGACTGTAGGATTCAGGAATTAATTGCCTGAGTATGCATACATTCTGTTTAGTTAGATTTGGCATGATTTAATCAGCCTAGAGTGACCCCTGATGGTAGAAAAGTCAAGTGAGACTAACCATAAGAAAGTTTGTAGGTATCATAGAGGCCAAAAGGTGTCTTGCTGACCCCAAAACTATTAATTAGTAACTAAGAAAGCAGCACCACAAAAAAATCACTGCTCCAGTATTTATCTCTAGAGGTTGCTGCTAGTCTGCCTCATTATCATCTGGATGGAAAACAGCTCTCTTCCCTGGGAGCTCTCTACAACAGCCTTATTGATTAGGTTCCCACAGTGTTAAATCATTCTGTAGCTTTCCTTGCATTCTGCCTACTTCCCCACCCCTGAATAATAAAACCATCAAAGATTTACAGGGGTGTGAAGCAAGGAGGATTTTGGTAAACACCACCGCAAAATGCAGATTCTATTTATACAATGCCCTTAGAGCCAGAACACTCCGCATGCCAAAACAGCACTTGAAAAAGCCAAATTAAATAAATCCCAGCTTTTGTTTTGCTCTTGCTGTAGTCCCCCTTGGATTGTCTGCCAAAAACATCTGAAATTGTCATAAACAGAAAATTTGAAATAACAGCATCAGAAGTTAATCGGGGAGCATCGCATACCTTGTGTATACTCCAGTCGAGAAAACACAAACAATGCACCTCTCTGGAGATATGAGCTGTTTTTCCAAGGGCCTGATCTTACATTACCTGAACATTATAATTGCTTTCTTAGATGTGGAGGATGCTAACATGGGAAGTAGCCATGTCATCTGCCCTTTCTATCTCCTCAGGTCAAATTCTACCTGAGTAGCAACTGCACAACAAAGGTCCGTATAGTAAAAGCTATGGTTTTCCCAGTAGTGATGTATGGAAGTGAGAGCTGGACCATAAAGAAGGCTGATCGCCGAAGAATTGATGCTTTTGAATTATGGTGCTGGAGGAGACTCTTGAGAGTCCCATGGACTGCAAGAAGATCAAACCTCTCCATTCTTAAGGAAATCAGCCCTGAGTGCTCACTGGAAGGACAGATCCTGAAGCTGAGGCTCCAATACTTTGGCTACCTCATGAGAAGAGAAGACTCCCTGGAAAAGACCCTGATGTTGGGAAAGATTGAGGGCACAAAGAGAAGGGGACGACAGAGGACGAGATGGTTCGACAGTGTTCTCGAAGCTACTAACATGAGTTTGACCAAACTGCGGGAGGCAGTGGAAGACAGGAGTGCCTGATGTACTCTGGTCCATGGGGTCACGAAGGGTCAGACAGGACTAAATGACTAAACAACAACAAGCAACTGCACAGAAAGGGCCACTGTAGGAATGGGCCCTTGGGGCTACATCCAATGTAACACACTCTGTTAGTGCAACGATTTACATGTGTGCAATGGAACTTCCCCCCTGCCTCCCCTCAGATCTCTTATGGGAGCTCTCCCAACCCTCCGGAGCACATCTGGGGTGAGGGGAGAAATGATTGATGTAACATAACAAGTACATTAGATACTGCCCATAGTGTCTGGAGAAGGTGCAGACCTTAAACCATATATGTTCACCAAAAAGCAGATTATGGAAGCTGCACAAACACTTACTTTAGACAATGTAACACTTACATTGTATGGCAGCACTCACGCTAAGAAAAACCAGTGAAAATCAGGGACACAACAAACATCTGATATAGATAGTTTGATTTCCATATCCGTACAAAGAGGAGTTGTGGAAATATTACAAGATGAGCCATTAAACACTGCTGAATCCTTTGGTGGAGAAACTTAACAAGCAACAGTAATAAAAAATATATGTATTTCCATGGCACTGACAACCTTGCACTTGTTGTTTTGAGAGTTGTCAAGGCGCCTTCCACCAAATATAGAAGAATTATGGGCCTATGTGTTCAAAGGATGAGCTGGGAAGGGATGCAGGAAATAATACCAGCAGTTCCAAACCTATGCAAAATATCTCCAGTCTATTAGTTCCTCATCTCTTAAAGACAGTGAAAAGTTGAACTGGCCAATAGTATAACAGCCGAGAAGAGAAGCAAGCTCACCTACTTTCATATGTCGGGCACGGATCTATGTAACAAAAGGAAAAGGGAGGAAGGTATAAAGGTGAAGTGATATATACAGTGCAAAAAGCCCAGCTAATAACAAGAAGATTGTGAATAGCATCCCATGGCTACTTTCCTTGCAAACACACACACACACACACACACACATATACAGTGGTACCTTGGGTTACAGATGCTTCAGGTTACAGACTCCACTAACCCAGAAATAGTACTTGGGTACTATTTGCTTCAGGATGAGAACAGAAATCGTTCTCCGGCAGTGGGAGGCCCCATTAGCTAAAGTGGTACCTCAGGTTAAGAACAGTTTCAGGTTAAGAACGGACCTCCAGAATGAATTAAGTTCTTAACCCAAGGTACGACTGTATACACAGACACAGACACACACATACACAGAGAGATTGGCATTGCATTTACAACCCTTATGGTGAAGATCCAGTAATAAATAATTTCAAACCCATTGAAGTTTGCTCTCAAAAGCATGTGGCTTAATCAAACAATCATCAGTAACATGATTTAGTTTGCATGATTTTAAATTTGGTAAATAATAAACAGAACCTTCACCCAAGAGTTTCCCATTCTCTTTTTGAACAGAACCTTACTGAACATAGAAAGTCATCAATCACAAGGCAAATTTACTTGTGTGTTCTCTAAACTTGGAGCATAAATTTGGTAGTGAGAAAACTTTTTTTAGCATTGGCAATATTGTATATATATAATTTTGCTTAAATTACTCAATATCAATTTGGCAGGCCATGTGAGAGTTTAATGTTTAGCCTGTAAAAGAACAGAGTGAGAGGAGATATGATAAATCTAAAGGGCTGTCATATGGAATATGGAGCAAGTTTGTTTTCTCCTGCTCCAGAGGGTAGGATTCAATCCAATAAATTCACGTTACAAGAAAGGAGATTCTGACTAAACATCAGGAAGAACTTTGACGGTAAGAGCTGTTCTGACAATGGAACAGAATTCCTTGGAAGGTGGTAGACTCTTTCATTGGAGGCTTTTTTTAAGCAGAGATTGGATCGCCATCTGTCATGGATGCTTTAGTTCAGATTCTATGATTCTATTATTTTAATTCACTCAAAGACTCAGAGTAAAATCTGCCTTGCACGTAAAATAAAAAACTTGGCTCTGCCTAAAGAGAAGAGCATATTTGGGGTTTTTAATAATGCAATAACCTTAGCCCTTTGGCACCTTCCTTGCTGACTGAATGAAGGGGCTTTTGAGAACATATCCAGCTAGCCCTGCCTCCTAGGTCAGCCCCAGCAAGCATGGCCAATGGGCAAAAAGGATAGAAACTGTAGTCCATAACGTTGGGATGGTACCACATTGACTACCCCTGCCCTAAATGCTAACATGCTTCATCTAGGGGGCTTGACTGGTATTATTCTGAAGGAGGCCCAATGTGTTTATGCATGTACATGCTTAGGTTCTTCCATAGCAATGCAAGCCCTGACCAAAAAGTGTTGCCGCCCCTGTGGAGGGGAGCCCTACTTGAATATATTTGTATATGTGTTGACTACCCTCAGACTAATGCAGACCCCATGTCAGCTGGGGGACATGGCTTAGCAGAGGCAAGGGGCAGGTCTATAAGGGTGCACTCTTGGAGAATCCTTCGTGTGTTTGGGATTCATGGTACCAAGCACCCAAACAGTCCATTGAGACAAATTGGGCAGTGCCTCACCAGAATTGGTCAGTCCTCAACCAGCTCTCACCTGCCTGCCTTCTTACTTGCATCCAGTCAGGAGAAGAGCATTAACTGTCAGCTTTCTCCTCCCCAGCTTCAATTCTGCCCTTGTGCAACTCAAGGCAGGAACAGGCAGGAACAGGGAGGACAAAAGTGGATTTAGTTGGCTCTGCCTATCATTAGCTCTGGCCCCACCTACTGATGGCTTCTTTGCCTTTTGCTCCACCAATCACAAGCCAGCTTTGAGTGTATGCTTTATGTATCTCCGAAGGCAGTTTCTACTGGGACAAGTGGGGGCAGTAGAAAATGGGTCCTTGGATCTAGAGAGAATTCTTGAAGGATGTGAAGGAGGATTTTCTTTTCCTGAGGATAAGAAGTTAGTACTAGCTACTGAGACTTTATTAAGCCTACTCTAAGAATCATTTTTCAATAAGTGTTTGAAATGTTACAGCCCTAATGTAGAGTGTTGGTGTTCCACATGGCGGGTGCAACACTGCAGCAAATTTACAGAGTTTGTGGCACTGATGACTCACCAAAAAAGTTATAACTGCTAAATGAGGGCAGGTAGAGACTTATTCAAAGGGACAGCTAGAGCACATTAATTGATGTGATGTTAACATGTGTAATTTGATATTTTGTTGACTCATAAATGAAAGGGGAGAACCACTCCCAACTGGTAAGAGCTGGATGGATTATGAAGTCTCTGTTAGATTCTTCAAATACAAATTGTTGAATAAATTATTCTTCCTTAACAGCTGTTCACAGGCAATACCGTATTGCAAATTGTTATCACACACACACGCACACACCGTGTGTGTGTGTGTGTGTGTGTGTGTGGTAAAAAAGTTTTACCTAATAGTAGTAAAAAGCTGACCTCTTTGAATGGAAGGGAGCAAGTTTTACTTTAGTCAATCAATAATTGTTGTTGCCTTCTGTAATTGTTTTTTCCTTACCATCACAAATGGCCTTATGATAATAATCATGCTATATGAAGTGACATGAGAGCTCTTAGAGAAATTTCTAGCAAAGGACTGCAGCCTTTGTGGGAGGTAACTCTTAGAATTATCTTAAACCACTACCTATCTTCCATTACAATAGAAAAGGCCTTTAATCGATATAATCTTTTTTTTTCCCAAAAAGAGCAACTCCCCCCACTTTCTTTGCAATTCACTCATCTTAAAAAGAGCACTATAGCTTTTGTGCATAACTTAATTCATTCTTCAAGACAAGTACAAAATTTGTCACTGACATTTAGTGCCAAGCCACCGGCAATGGATAAAATGAACTGGTTAGCAATTTAACCTGCCTTCTTTTTTTTCAAGTGGAGGAGGGGAGAGAAAGCAGGATGGACAATTTTCTGTTATCACAAGCAAATGGCTAACATTTAGCAAGATTTTTATTTTTATTTTCCAGCCCATCCTAGCTTCAAGAAGAAGAAAAAAGTCAGAGTAACAGGGGTTTTTTTTTCTCTTCCAGAGTTCTAAATCATCTTCTCAGCCTATTCCTTTAATGGTTTAAAGTAAATGACTATCCAGAGGATAATTAGGCAGTGTGCTGTCGCATCGTGTCAGGTCACAGCTGGATTTAGTCAGCATTAACCTTTGGGGAGAATTGGAATATCAGTATCATTTAAAATTAAAGACGTGTAAGCAGGCATTTCTGGAGATGTTAGAAAAGTAATTGTCTGTAAATTGTTTGACCTTGAGATTTAATTGCATGCACAACACACATTCTAGCAAGAACCCTGGACGGTCTTCATTCTCTCACACCTCCACACCTCTCACTTTGCTGAACCTATTAAGCTACCTGTGGATTTTTCAGTAAAATATTAAAGATTGTTATATATGAAGCGTAAATGCTTTGAAGCAAAAAAGAGCCTCCCGAATAAAAGAAAAGTGGTGAAAGGCAGAGCAGGCAAACACTTATATTTGAATTTCAGGTTTTCCCCGCCATATTAAATTATTTTTTAATATATACCCGCACACATACACACACAATGCTCCTGTTAAAGAACGGGGCTTAATTTTTATTTTTTTTCCCCCTCCCTCCCCCTCCTGCTAACAAGTTTGCATATTATGCCTTATTCCCCTTTTCCCTAATGAGACAGCTTATGCTTTCAAAGTCCCTCAAGCTAGGCAAATCTCTCTACTGCCTCCACTGTTAATAATGAAACTTCATAATTATACAAATCCAAGGTGGCCAATCAGCTTTTCAGGCTGAGCCTTCGGGTACCTCATGCATTATGTATGTGGCGCTTGGGCCTGTGAACTCACTTGCTTATATTAGAAGCCTAATTAATATTTAATCACATGTGCAGAGGGCAGATGAAGCTGTGCGAGCCGCCAAACGAAGCGCAAGCTGACAAACGGACAGGTGCGGGCCAGCGCAGCGCAAACATGCACACACATGCGTACGCCGCAGCAGATACACACACAAAAAAACCTCACCAGCAATATTCATCTGAAGCTCTGGGGTATATGCATAGTCTGGACAATATTGACTTTTGCCCAGAATAATGAGTTAGGAGTACCGCCAGTGCTTTTTTCCTGAGGGTACTCAATAGTAGCTTTTTTCCAAATGTTAAAAATGTGGCACGTAGTGTAACAACTTCATGGTGAGTACCAGCACCTCTTTGTTTCTATTAAACACACAAGCAGCACTGAATATGCACCTACCAGTGGCCGGCATCAACGTTCTGCAATAGGCAAAACTTTAAGTTTGCCTATGGAAGATGCAACCAAGGTTATTCAGTCAAGGTGCTTTCTGGGCAGCCTCAAACAAGGCTGTGCAAATCTCCCCCCCCCCAAAAAAAAAAACCTGGCTGCAAGGTCACAGAAAACCAGTGGGATTCCCCTAAATTAATAAGAATTGGGCAAGAGATTGTATATATACCAAACAGGGTTGTCGCAAATATAAATGGGATAAAAAATAATAGAGCACTTTGCATACTGTAAACAAGAGCAGACATTACTAGCCATCATACTCATACCACATAGCGAATTAGATCCCATGAGACCACTTTGTGTGTTTGTTTTTGAGATTCTTGCTTATACAATATGTTTAAGTAGGAAATGGACAAAAATTGGATTCTATTTATCTGTATTTTGCTGGGGTGGTGGGGGTGGAGCGCATATATACTGTATGTTATTATTTGTTGCCTTATACGAAGGTAGGCCTCTGGCCCCTCCAGACCAGTACAGTGGTACCTCGGGTTACATACTCTTCAGGTTACATACGCTTCAGGTTATAGACTCCACTAACCCAGAAATAGTACCTCGGGTTAAGAACTTTGCTTCAGGATGTGAACAGAAATCATGCTCCGGCAGCGCAGCAGCAGCAGGAGCCCCCATTAGCTAAAGTGGTGCTTCAAGTTAAGAACAGTTTCAGGTTAAGAATGGACCTCCAGAACAAATTAAGTACTTAACCCAAGGTACCACTGTACTGTCCACTCTGATGGGCAATAGGTCTCCAGGGGAGATTCTCCCAACCTTAGATTTCAGGGCTGAATGTGGGAGCTTCTGCATCCAAATGAACACTCAGGAATTGGTGCACAAATAGAATATTTGATACATTCCTTGGAGCTTTTGATTCTGGACCTTCATTGTTGTCCTAATGAGAAAAAAAGAATGTCCTGAGGAGGAAGAGGAAGAGTAGTAAATATGGGATTAAATGTTTTAACTATGTAGTGTACAAGGCAAGGCTGAAAGAAATGAGCATGCACAGCTTAAGAAAATTAAGGGTTGGAAGACGGTATGATAGCTAATACTGTACCTACAAATTTGAATTCTTGTCCAAAAGTGATAGAAAAGTCCTTTATCTTCCAGTTATACAATGAATCATTTGAACCTTGTTCATAATACACCCATTGTTGCCTGGGGAGTGATGGCAAAAAGCTGAGAACATCCAGCTATTTTTTCTATTAATCTCATCTGATCCTGAGAACAGCAGTGAAACTCCTGAAACAATGCATGAGAACCGAAGTGGACTAGAGGAGGTCTAATTCACTAGGGGTTGAATTCAGACACCATAAATTAAGAACTTTGGTTGGTAATACAGCTACAGCAATTCCTGGATTAGGATAGCTGGACCATGCTCTGGTAACCTTACAACTGGATTCCTGTAATGCGTTCTGCGTGAGGCTACCCAGAAGCTGGAGAACACAGCAGCTAGTTTTGCTTGTGCATTTAACAGACTGCTTGTGGGATTTGCACTGTCTTCCAGTCTGCTACCAGGTCAGATTCAAGGTGCTATTGCTAACAAATAAGGCCCTATGCAGCTCAGGAACAGGTTACTTGAGAGAACCCCTTATCCCTTTGATGAAGTCTGCTAAAAAGTTTCTACTGTAAAGTTCCAAAGACCTCAGAAACTCATTCTGCAGTATCTTGGAGCAGGGCTTTGTGTGCCCCTGTCCGTTCTCTGTGGAATAGCAATCCTCTCAAGTTGTGACAGGTGACCGTACTAGCTGTACTTTCCAGAGAGAAGTGAAAAAGGACCACATGTTTGAAGCTCATGTGGTAAACAACATAGTCTGCCTTGAAGATATCTTTCTTTTCCATAATGATGCACAAGAAATGACATTAAAATAAATCATGGGCAATTATTACTATTAAATGTCATTTTGAACATTTATTAATAATGCTAACTTGTGAAACTGGAACTGCAGTTTCTGTATTATTGGCCAAAAGATAATGTCAATAAAGAATTTACAATCTTTTGTCTGTTGTGGAGTGGTCTTAGCTGAATGCCTGTATAAAGTTATAACAATGTAATGTGTAATATATGTAGAGTACCACAACAGCCTGATGTACCCAGTTAAGACAAGATGGCAAGAAAATGCAGCTTGTTGTAGCAAGCTTATAGTTGAGCATCTAAAAAAAATCCTTCTGAGATCCACAATATAATAGTTCCCATTATTTATCTAATGTGACTGCCAAGCAGAAAAACAAGGCTCCCATTGGCACCAATCAAAGCTTCCTTGAAATATAAACAGCAGCTTCAGATCAGCCACATTTGTTGAGCCTGATGCAGGCAGAGAAAAAGTTAGCCTTCCTCTCTCCATTTCCACAGCTCCAAGGCTGCTTAGACTACCCCATGGCTGCTTTTTTTACATAACAAAAAGCATACACATTAATTGCATCCACATAATTAAATTCACATCTAGTTGGGCCTTCAAGCCCATGGCCATAAAAACTATGCAATTCGGGGTGGCGGGTGTTATCTGCTACTTGGATAATATATCTAAAGAAACACAGGTCATGTTCGGAAAAACTTCAGAAAGTCACAATAGGATAATATCATTATTAGGATCATCAAAAATGTCACTTTCAA
Source organism: Podarcis bocagei (assembly GCF_964188305.1). Taxonomy (NCBI): domain Eukaryota; kingdom Metazoa; phylum Chordata; class Lepidosauria; order Squamata; family Lacertidae; genus Podarcis; species Podarcis bocagei. The sequence continues at coordinate 32,034,579 of NC_138127.1, read as the reverse complement.
AAGCAGTCTTATGAGTACTCTGGAATTCTTCTTCAAGACTGGATGTAAAATAAAACGGTAGGGAGGGTGGTGATTTGGGAATAGTATATAGTCTGTGCTTTGTAATATTATTAAGGTGGAGTGCAAGCAATGTTATGCAGCCTTAATTAGACTTAGCCTCTGCTAGGATGCACCAGGGGTATTGAGACCAAGAAACTATAATAGATGTTCCCTCTAATTTTTTGAAATGATAAAATCAGCGTAACACATCAGTCTCCCACAAGGAACCACATGGGTCCCTTGAAAGACAGCAGAAATGAAGAGAAATGGCATTATTTACAGTAACAAACCTTCAGCTTTATTTTATGTGTTAAACTATATGATGGGCAAATAGAAGCGAGATTGAGTAGCATTACTTAGTGGTTGGAGGCAATGTAAACCTCCTTATCACCCCAAAACCTAAGTTCCATCTTAAGGTTGTGGAAAATAATCTTCCAGTTATAGAATTCCTCTCCTCAGAGCTGAATTCATTAATCTTCAAAAACACACACAAATCCCGCTTGTGCATTCAGGTAGAAAAGATCCAAAAGCCCCATTAGAATGTCCTCACTGTCAGAAGCCTATTGTGCATAGGCCAAGATGATCAATTGCCTGGACACCAAGCCTTATGAGGAACGGTTGAAGAAGCTGGGGATGTTTAGCCTGGAAAAGAGGAGACTGAGATTTGAAGATAGCCATCTTCAAATATCTCAAGTGCTGTCACATGGAAGATGAAACAAGCTTGTTTTCTCCTGCTTCGGAGGGTAGGACTCAAACCAATAGCTTCAGGTAAGCAGATTCTGACTAGACCTCAGGAAGAATTTTCTGACAGTAAGAGCTCTTCAACAGTGGAATGGACGCTCTCCGAAGGTGGTGGAAGATCTGGATCACCACTGATTCTACTTGCTTGTGACTGGTACCATTAATAATGAAGTGCTGGTTTCCATGGGGCCTGTCAGGCATTCATGGAACACTTTATGGCTTCATTTCTCTGGAAGTGGGTCAAGAAACCTTCACCAAGCTCAGAAGTCACTCAGAATTTTTGGCTGACCGTCTCTGTGATTGCCCAGTTCATATTACATTTCTTCATGCACACGTGCATTCAAAGCAGACACTAAAGCACTGCCCAAAAAGACATATGCCCAAAATATGCTACTTTATACTTATAAGTACAAATTTAGTGATAATTACTTTCAGCTAAATAGAAATATAGTATATATCCCTATAGTGTGGAAGACCGGGTGACTGGTTGGTCTGTGTGCCTCCTTAGCTGGCCGCTCAGTTGATTGGCAGCTTCAAGGCCCTGCTCTGTCTTCTAACTGTTCATTATTTGTAAACTAGGCTTGGAGCAAACAGTCTTTCAAACAGAGGATTCCTTTAAATGGAGGGCTATCCCTTCCCCTTTAAATAATAAGTCCCATGGCCACCATAATCCACGGACTGTCAAGGCTACTCATGTGGAGAGAGAGTAAGAAAGAATCATGTGTGAATCATCTGCCATTTTTTTTTGCTGTAGCCTAAAATAAATAAATACAAATCCAGTCCCTACTAGCCGTAAGGCTTCTTAGCTATAGCAACTTTACCAAAGCTCTTTTTGGTATTTTGTCAAATACATGTTCTAGCCTCATCCTGTCTTATCATATAGCACATAGAGTAAGCTTATTACAAGCCCACAAGAAGTTTGAAAAAATATTAAGCTTAATGACATTTGAATCTTTAAGTCTGCACCAGTGCTCCTTGTGGCTTAAAGACCCTAAGCTCTAAATACCACAGCGGCTGCTACTTCATACTTCAAGTATGAATGCTAAGAGCGGGAACTCTTGCTCATACAACAAACTGAAATCCACAAGCATAAGGATATTATTAACTATTTTAGTCATCAGTTTTATTTCTTCTATTGTCTTGCACACAGTACCTACAATGGCAGTGTGTTGAACAGGTCAAAAACTGCTAAGTTTTATGGATTCTGCTCTAGTTCCTTTTTTGAAGAAGTTGTAGTAAACATAGACCCATTAGGAGGAAGTCATATGCTGCACTTGGTAAATTCAGGGGTTAAGAAATCCTGTCCTTTCACTCAGATACCATGCATAAAACAGGGGCTAAGGAAATCTCTTCTGGAATTTTATCATCTTATAAGGTCTTCCTTATTAACATAAAATACTGGAGTGGTAACCCCCAGCCACTCTGGAACCATTATTCATCAAATATAGTGCAGGCTTAGTGTCCTGAATCATTACCGTAATGCATAGTTAAATAAATTGTGCCAGAACACAATTTTTCTCACGGAAAAGCTAGGATGAACTTCCCAGAATGAACATCAAGTATTGGCATTCATGGTTATGTCAATTGCTGTATATCTCCCGCCCTGGCCCCCACAAAAAGTGCATTCCCTAAAACATGCTAATTTATTGTCATCCGCCTCTCCAATTCAAGGTACCAAAAGTTTCCCTTCTTTACTCTGCAATGGACATGAATCAGGATTGACCACTGAAAATGGCACCCATATGGTGACTTGTTTATTTATAAAAGTAATTGTATACAACAATTTCATTTTTTACAACAATTATATACAGTCATACCTTGGTTTTCGAACAGCTTAGTTCCTGAACCTTTTGGCTTCCGAACATCGCAAACCCGGAAGTGACTGTTCGAGTTTGCGAACTATTTTTGAAAGCTGAATATCCGACGGGGCTTCTGCAGCTTCTGATTGGCTGCAAGAGTTTCCTGCAGCCAATCAGAAGCCACAATTTGGTTTTTGAACATTTTTGGAAGTCAAACGGCCTTCCAGAACAAATTCCGTTCAACTTCCAAGGTATGACTGTATACACAATAAAAGCCACTGTTGTGTTTTTTTCTAAAAAAATAAATAACGGATTACCAACTACAGTGGTACCTCAGGTTAAGTACTTAATTCGTTCCGGAGGTCCGTTCTTAACCTGAAACTGTTCTTAACCTGAAGCACCACTTTAGCTAATAGGGCCTCCTGCTGCCGCCACACCGCTGGAGCCCGATTTCTGTTCTTATCCTGAAGCAAAGTTCTTAACCTGAAGCGTATGTAACCTGAAGGTACCACTGTATTTCAAAAAAATGTTTGTGTTAATTGCTTGCATAAGCCTGGCAGCAAAGGAAACTTTTCAGCAAAAGCAAACATATAAAGCTGAATAGAGAAGATTCCTGCTGAAACTGGAAGTTCATTCCACAAAACTGGGTCAGTGACACTGTAGGCTTGGTTTTACTTTGATGTCAAATGAGCCTTGCCAAGTCAGGGGATAACCAACAACATTCCTACAGATGATTTCAGTGATCGATCTGGGATATAAGAGTCCAGGCAGTCCCTAAGGTATCCTGGATCTAAGTCGTTCAGGACTTGAACCATGCAAGAACCTTGAACCAGGCTCGGCAGCAGATGGGCAGCAAATGTTGATGTTTTGACAATCATGTCACATGTTGTTGACTTATCCCTGCTTAAGGTCGTAAGGCTTAGCGCTGACATTAAGCAATGCTTTTTCTCCTGACACGGGAACTATACTGGGTATCAGTAAGAAGAGATGGGCAGCACTATGTGTTGGGCTGCCTGCAAGGGGTATGTCATCAAGAAGGCCATTTCTGGCTTCCTTCTCATCATGCTGCAGTTCTTGAGGTATGAGAGATGAGAATTCTGCGGGGAAGGCTGTGGGGATTAATTTATTGAAGAAAGCAATGGTCGCTGAACACATCACAGAAGAGAAAATTACTACTTGAAGACTTATGTTTAGGTTTGTTTCATATATTCATAGAAAACAAAAGGACTGCAAGATCTGAAATTAGGTCCCCGAAGTCCTTATTTCTCCTCCAGTAAATGTTACTGAGTTATACAGCAGAGCAACAGTTCTATTGGGCTAATAGCTAACAGTTCTATTGGGCTAATAGGTGATCCATTCTTTAGAATCATATTCAGATGAAACATTAACATTAGAAAATGCTCCACACACGCATGGGCACACAACGTGAAAGCACCAATATTTCGGAATAGAGCTACATGGAAGTGTTCTCAATGATACAAGGCAGCCAAGAGCCTGAAAGCTAAAAGATAAATGTTGCTGTACAAATACACAGGAGGTGTAGTGCCCATAATTAACTAATGTAAGATGCTTTTCTTAAATGTACAGCTTCATTATAATCTATTGTGGTTAAAACCAACATTATACATTCAGCAGAATGAGAAGTGGGTCTCTAATTTTATGCTAGAAATAAAACCTACAGCATTTCAACAGTACACATTTTTAGGATTTTTTTTAATACACTGTTAAAAATAAGAATTCTATTTTCTTGTCTGAATTCAAAAATGATTGACTAGTGCACGGATATCAAGTAATAAATAAAACAGTCCTAGTGCCTGAAAGACTCTTGAATAAAGAGAAAATTATTTTTGGATTTTCTTTCTGATCAGATATGAAATATTCTGAAACGCCACCACTATAATTTGATAAAAAGCTTGATATCTCCAAATGAAAATAGGACTCAGCACTTTCATTTTTTTTCTCTCTCTAAAGGAACCTAGGTAAACTGATTTTCAAAAAATGAAAATCTCAGGCATAAAGGTGGAAGTAATGAAGCAAGTTTAAATATGCGCTGACCTTTGAAATGAACTGCAATCCATGTTGTTTGGCCAGGATCTGGCTGTGTAGCTGTCTCCATTGATTTCCAAAGCATAAAAGACCCGGGTGTTAGAGCTGCTCTGCTCTCTGGTGGATGTTGACAGGCACTGCTGCAAAGCTGTGAACACAGGCAGAAACGGCCATATGCTCAGTGCTCTGAAATATAAAACAAAGAATCCATCAATATATTTTTTTAAAAAAGAATATATATATATCTACGAAAGCATATATATATATATATATATATATATATATATATATATATATATATATATATATATATATATCCCTTCTGCTGGAAAAGAAAGAAATAGGGATGTAAACTTTTTCAGGTTATAAAATAGATCCTTTTTATGGCTTTCCATGGCATCTAAATGAAAATCCAGTAATTTGGTAAATGAAAACATAATCCGATACAAGTCAATTTGAAAATAAGTCCATTGAGTTCAATGGGTCTTACTTCCAAGTAAGTAGGTATAGAATTGCCACCTAAAAGGAACATATCCTTAACCAGGCTTCCTCAACCTCAGTCCTCCAGATTTTTTGAGACTACAATTCCCATCATCCCTGACCACTGGTCCTGCTAGCTAGGGCTCATGGGAGTTGTAGGCCAAAAACATCTGGAGGGCCAAGGTTGAGGAAGCCTGTCCTTAACTATGCAGCAATTACTTTTTTATCTGTATGTTACTGGCAGTAAAATATAACCTTGGTGTAGAAACAAGGGCCCAGTTTCTCAAGTGGTTCCTTACCAGTCAGACATTCTGCCTCACCAATATTATTTTTCTAGACAGAAAATAGAAAGGAGGGGAGCTTTCCTTCTATGCTCTCTCACTCTCAGCCCAGTTGTTTTCTGAATCTGCAGAATAATCAGCAATGCCAGTAACGTAGGGCACTTGGGATCCCCTGCCTTAGTAAGCCTTACCTTCTTATCCCTCCGCCCTGCCCCTTGCATTGCTGCCAGCTGGTCTCCTGCCAAGGAAAGATCTTGTGAGCATGCAGGTAACAGCTGATACTTTTTGAATGGAAGTTGTACCAGAAGTGGAGGACACAACAATCTGTAGCCCATTTTGGTGGTACAATGGCAACTTTTGTTTTGGCAGAGAATAAACTTCGTTACATATTTTGGCATACGTATGTAAACATCTATGAGACGCTAACAATACACAGTGGTTGATACAACTTATGAATTCCAAAAAATATTTAAGCAGGTGTGTCACATACAGAAGAATACATATGTACCAGGGGTGTATATATGCTCTGTACAATCTCTGAATAATGAGCAGAATCCATATCTAGAGGATATCCATATGACAGAGCATAGAGGAACTTCCATAAGGTGCGACGGGGCAAAGCGGAGTCACACAGAGTGCCTCCTCGTACTTCATAACTCAGTACGTTTTTTTTAAAATGCAAGTACATAAAGTGCATATAATATCTTGCCAGAGAAAACCTATGTCTCATTTACTAGCCATAAAGTTAGTGGGAGCTGGAGCTGCGGAAAGGGTGGAGCTTCAATAAGCAAAACTTAACAACACGCTGCTTTGCAATGGGCACATCTTGCTTTCCCTAAAACGAGGGAAGTTTTTCCATGGCTATCAGATCCCAGCGGATTGGGGGAGGAGGGATAAATAAACAGGAACAGAATCACATGGAGGAAAGTGAATCACTTTCTACTACTCTCCTAATCAACTTTAAAGATGCAGAGCACAAATGCCCCTGGAACGATCTGTCTGCAGTTTGACAGATTTGTTATCCAGGGGCACCTCTCTCATGCCTGCAATTCTGAAACCAATTGCCCACAAAGCATTATGGGAGGTTTAGCGATTCCCCTTTTTACACACTCTAGTCTAACCTGCAATTGCTGCCACGGTAGCTATCCTTCTGAAATCTGGTTGAGTTCATGCTCTCAGAAAGGGGAACCAAGGCTGCAAATTTTATCCAGTTCTTACCAAAAGTTGGATGTTTCCTTTTTCAAAAAAGAAAAATAAAAGTGCCCAGCCCTCAAGCCCCTGGATGGATTTGTTTGCAATTTGGCAAGATTAATCCCTTTGCTATGCCTGCGTATTTCATTAATTTCTGTCAAAAGCGGGGGGGGGGGGGAGTTATGGTTGTTGTTGTTTTTTCTTCCTCATAATACTGCATGATAGGAAACATAGCTGTTGTGGGCATGAAGCACAAGTAAAACTGGGCAGAGAACAGAGCAACTCAGAATAGATCAACCTGCTTCCTAAAGTCAAATGCAGATCAGAAATGACTCCTGAGGGTCGGAGTGCAGGGAGGGAGTGGAGGCCCCTTAGAGAGCTGCCCGGGAAGTAAAATTATATATATATAAAGACTCTTGAGGCTGGTGCATGTCTTTAGTGTTGTTGTTGTTTAGTCGTTTAGTCGTGTCCGACTCTTCGTGACCCCACGGACCAGAGCACGCCAGGCACTCCTGTCTTCCACTGCCTCCCACAGTTTGGTCAAACTCATGCTGGTAGCTTCAAGAACACCATCCAACCATCTCATTCTCTGTCGCCCCCTTCTCCTTGTGCCCTCCATCTTACCCAGCATCAGGGTCTTTTCCAGGGAGTCTTCTCTTCTCATGAGGTGGCCAAAGTATTGGAGCCTCAGCTTCAGGATCTGTCCTTCCAGTGAGCACTAAGGGCTGATTTCCTTAAGAATGGATAGGTTTGATCTTCTTGCAGTCCATGGGACTCTCAGGAGTCTCCTCCAGCACCATAATTCAAAAGCATCAATTCTTCGGCGATCAGCCTTCTTTATGGTCCAGCTCTCACTTCCATACATCACTACTCTCACTTCCATACATCACTATTTTCCAGATAAGCATAGTATAAATAGATTCATATTTCTGAATATTTCTAATCAGTAGTAGTCTTGGTCTGAGGGAGTCCTGACCAAGTCTGACCAACTAAAACTACATTGTTACACACAATACTTTCAGCTTCTGCAAAAGTGAAAGTAACTTTAATTATCACCGTATCCTGAATTTCAACTATTTTCAACATATCCACTTTTTAGGAGATTTCCTCAGACTCAAAATATGCCCAGCATTACTATCATTGTTTCATACTACTCTATCCCTCAGACCCCTTCTTGGATCACTGCCTTGCTGTGGCGAAGGGGCCTGAATAACTCAGAGAAGCTACGAACTATGCCATGCAGGCCACCCAAGATGGACAGGTCATAGTGGAGAGTAATCTAAACTGCGGGAGGCAGTGGAAGACAGGAGTGCCTGGCGTGCTCTGGTCCATGGGGTCACGAAGAGTCAGACACGACTAAACGACTAAACAACAACAACAACAACATTCCCTCAGAGGTGGGAAATCGAAGAGCTGAATTCTGGACTCTTATGGTGGATTTTGCAGTAAACTGGTAATTTACAAATGGCAAAGGTTGCACACAGGGAAAGCAAGAATTCGTGTAGACAGTATAAAATCAAGGCAATGTCAATCCAATGCCCAAATACCCAAAAAAAAAAACTATTAGGAACCATTTCCAGTAAGTCCTAAACCCAGGCTATCTTTTCCCCCTTCTTGCTATATCAGGAATTAAGACATTAATAGGAATTAAGACACTGTTAAAGGTACCACGTAAAACTTGTTCCACGTTTGTAAGATCTTTTAGTGTCGCAGACTTTGGAATGCCCTGCCTGTTGACATCAGCCAGGTGCTGGCACCTTAAAAAAACAAAGTACCAACAGATACAGTCATGGGGGGGGGAATCGATGCATTTTGTTAACACAGGCTTCCTCAACCTCGGCCCTCCAGATGTTTATGGCCTACAACTCCCATGATCCCTAGCTAGCGGGACCAGCAGTCAGGGATGATGAGAATTGTAGTCTCAAAACATCTGGTGGGCCGAGGTTGAGGAAGCCTGTGTTAACAAATCCAGTTCTTGCTCCAGGAATGTATGGGAGGTGCCTGGGAAAATGCTTGAGTGAGCTTCAGAACACTTAACGCTGATTTCTGTAGTCAAACAAGGCATAATAATACCTGGAGACAGTCCCATCCGTAATCTCTTGGAGAAATAAAGGCAACCATGATTTCAAGTAGCAAAGGTGGGCATTTTTGTCTAAAAGAAGACTGAAAAGGTTTATTTAAAAAAAAAAAAGCAACTGAGACTTCGAGGAAATATTATTAAGTACTCACCTGGTTAAATTAAAGTTTTATAGCACATACATTTTATCCATATATAAACTCTCTTGACAGCAAACTGGCTATTAAAAACGGAACTACATTAATTATATTCATAAACAATTTGCCTGTCAAGCAACTTTGCTCCAAAATGTGACCTAACTAAAAGGCTTATAACAGCTTTCAGATAGTAAACTCGTGACATCTTCCTTTTCCCTTCCATCCATAACCCTATTAGTTGTTTGTCCTCTCATATAAATTCAGCAGCGTAAATTTCAAGAGACTACTAAAAATATTTAGCAATATAAGTTAATAAAATGCATGTTGCTTAGTTGGCCATCTCCCTTAGCTCTTTAACAGGGCTTTACATCTTCAAAGGGTTTTGCATACATTAATTGGTTACTATGTTTTCTCCAAGACTCACAGAGTAACCAACAGATGTGCACCAGTAAAATTCTGAGTCTCCAGATACAGGTATTATACCAACTGTCAAATTATAAACATATAGTATAGACATTTCTTTATACCCAAGCGTTTCATGAAATAATTATAACTACAAATCCATGATGCACTGGGACTAAAGAGTAAGGGGAGACTGGATTAAATGACAAAGCTTGCTCCCTACAAGGATAGAAGCATGAGTTGAGATGGAGACTTGGGCTGAGGGCGATTAATACAGCATCTACAGTGTTATAGCCAAAGGAGAGTAAGTATGCAGATATTCATTTTATCTGCAGAATGAATTTACATACAGTGGTACCTCGGGTTAAGTACTTAATTCGTTCCGGAGGTCCATTCTTAACCTGAAACTGTTCTTAACCTGAAGCACCACTTTAGCTAATGGGGCCTCCTGCTGCCGCCACGCCGCCAGAGCACAATTTCTGTTCTCATCCTGAAGCAAAGTGCTTAACCTGAAGCACTATTTCTGGGTTAGCGGAGTCTGTAACCTGAAGCGTATGTAACCTGAAGCGTATGTAACCCACGGTACCACTGTACATTAGATTAAAATTTGGAGATAGAAATCACTGAATAGACATAGATGGTTGAGTTTTAAGAAAACAAGTCAGTTTCTTAAACCATGATTTGACCTTGGCTTCTTTCTGCTACTAACCACTCTTAGTGGGACCACACTGTAGAAAACTTATTTCCCCATCCTGTTTTTACAGTTGGGCATAGCTATGTCTTCGTAAACTTAGTTTGGCCACTTGTATTATCTGTTGGCGGTTTTTATTATTTTATCTATGCATATTTTGTGCTGACCTTCTGTGTTTTACTGGAGTTTTAAAATACATTATTGTTGAAGGCTTGTTTAACTTGATGCGATTGAGCAATGCTTTCTAAAAGGTGAGATATATATTTGTTAAATAACTTAATACAAAGGTGAGACTAATTGCAGTTTGTCTGAGTTCTGATGTCATGCCGGCCTGCAGCTGGTCTAAACTGGAAGCAAACTCTTCCAAACTCCTTCTCACCAGTGCACCAGAGGAGGAGAGAGAAGTATGTGGGACTAGGACTGTCTGTGGCTCACCCCGGTAATGCTAAACCATGGACCAGAAGTATGTACAAATGCAGACATCATATCCCAGAACTGTGACTATGGCCAATCTTTTGTGCAAGGATAACATGAGGCAAGAAGTAACTTCATTTGACAAGCAGCTCTTAACTGCTGCAAAGTGTTGATATGTGCTCTTATCAGAATTCATTCTAGCAAATCCACTGATCAGCAGTGTAATGATCCTTACCCTCCACCCCAATCATTTCTTACCTTCACTGAGCTCAGCCTTCTCTCTCTCCACTTCCCCCAGACACAGTTTAGATTGAGCCTTCCAATGAGTTCTGATGTCACTTATCTGAAAGTCGGCATTAGATGCTTATTCCTCCTGTTTAATAGGAATACCCTTTCAAACTGTTATCAGATGTCTTCTTATAAGAAAATTCAGCCATACAGCAGGTAGCACTTAACCTATTGTAGTGCCCTAATTTTAACTGAACCACTGTCCCGAGTCAATTAAGTTCGTGAATATGTATATCAAGATTAAAATTAGGTGCAGATAAATAATAATAGGGGAAAACTGTCGGACTGTCCTACAGTTTATTTAAAAAGTCAATCAACTTTCAAGTGCAGCCCAATAAAACTCCCTTTCGCAGTGAATATTCTGCAGAAAGAATTTAAAACAGAAGCATATCTTAGAGGCAAAGGTAGGATAATCACAGTAGTATGCTACCTTCCGAGAGGATCTCATTATTTTGTGATTTAATCTCTGCCTGCAATTTGTGTGTGTATATGCTATAATCACATTTAACCTTGAGGAAAGCCAGCATCTGGTACATGTGTTCAGCAGGGAGACCTTATACTATTAAATGTGAAAAACTACGTCTGACTTTACACTTGCTGTGATGACAACAATAGCTCAAACAAATACTTATGTGCTTTTAAGCTTTCTGTTTGTGTGAATGATTTCAGATGCCAGATAATCACCTGTGTTACCTTGTTAACGTACTTCATCTTTGTGTCAGTGAAGATCATGCTGATGGAAAGGGGCAAGTTATATAAAATATTTTTCAGGCATGCATAAAAGTATTTGGAAAATAACTTGATTTTACATTCACTAGTTCTTTCATTGTCGTCTTTCCCCATTTTGACCTTCATTTACAAAGATACCTGATGAGAACATAGGAATAGCAACAACCATAATGTTTCCTGTAATTCTTGTTTGTTATATGAACAAGCATTAACAACATTTCAGGATAATTCAAGGTCATTTGTTTCTTACGCTCAGCAAAATAGAATTTCTTATTATGAAGGGTAAAAAAGCTAATGAAAGCTCCAGATAGCCTCCAGCTGAGTGCTGGGTTCTGGTTCAGCTTTGTGTCCATGATTAAGGGAATCAAAGGCACACACACAAAAACCTGTGGCTATTGAAATATTTCCACATATCAGCATAATCTTTCTCCTTGATAAGAATGCAGCCCAGCAGCCAAATGGAAGATGGCAGCCTCTTTGTTTTGGTAGGTGTAACCAGGGATATGTGAATTGCAAACCATAATCACCAATTGATATATTAGTATAAGCAAGTTTTAATAGCAACTCTGCCACATACTTAATGATAATCTGTCTTAATCTGCTATTGATATTTGCATGTTACGTAATAGCAGGATCACTAGGCCTTCAACTGAGGAGGAGAAAGCTTCAGCGTCACATAATATGATGTGCTATACTTTTTCATGGCCAGAAAAGAAAGGGCTGCAAAGAAGAAACAAGAATGCAAAACAATCCCTGCCAAATGAGACCAAAGACAGAGACAGATTTAGTGTAACGCAACCAGTTCTGTCACAGTGGGCGCCAAGCTTACTGTAGGTAAAGCGACCACTGACCATTAGTTCCAGTCGTGGCCGACTCTGGGGTTGCGGTGCTCATCTCACTTTATTGGCCGAGGGAGCCGGCATACAGCTTCTGGGTCATGTGGCCAGAATGACTAAGCTGCTTCTGGCGAACCAGAGCAGCGCACGGAAACGCCGTTTACCTTCCTGCCAGAGCAGTACCTATTTATCTACTTGCACTTTGACGTGCTTTCGAACTGCTAGGTTGGCAGGAGCAGGGACTGAGCAATGGGAGCTCACCCCGTCGTGGGGATTCGAACTGCTGAGCTTCTGATTGGCAAGTCCTAGGCTCTGTGGTTTAACCCACAGCGCCACCCATGTCCCAAGCTTACTGTAGGTGGTGCCAAAATAATGACGCAGTGAATTGAGCAGAATGAAAGAGGAGAAGCAGGAAAGGGTACAAATTTTAGCCGCACACAGGGCGCCACTGAAATTTGAAAGACCAAAGTCTGCCCCTGCCAAAGGCGCATCTGTTTTCACAGTGGCCAGCCAAATGCCTACTCATGATCCTCAGCAACTGATATTCAGAGGCAGATTGTATCTAATAGTAGCGGCATAATGTAGTCATCATATTTAACATCCACTGATATCTTTATTCTCTATGTATTTGTCTAATCTCTTTTTAAAAGATGTCCAAATTGGTGTAATTCTATGGCACACTAAGTCCATTCCCCAGCATTGATGTCAGAAACCAACCACTGACTGAAACCCATGGGGCATGCCTGCCAGGCAGAGGAGAGGGTGTCACACAAATTTGCTCCAGTGAAGTGTAGCAAATATTTATATGCAGAATTTACTGTTTTAAAACATTGTTTCACTGTATGATTCCACTGTGGAGATTTAAGTGACAGATGCATTTTCCTGTAAGAGTTATGTTAGACTTAGTTTTACGATTAAGATATGCTTTAATCAATACAATTCTAACTCTAAACAAGGAGTTTTAAGATAAGCTCTGTCACTATTGTAATTCAAACTCTATTTAGGCAAATTTCACTCATAGATTATAGTTTCTCCTGCATGCATATATTAGTGCAAATGAAGAAAAGACAACCTAAATGTCAGCGTGCCATTGTCAATGATTCTCTCAAGTTCTCAGGCAAAGCTGTGATTTATAGCTGCAAGCTGTAGTATACCCCTTTTATTGGGGCAACATTGACCTTGACTTGTGTCCTTGGAATAAAACAGACTACTAATCAAAATCATACTAGGCTTTTAAAAATCATTGTTTAGAATACTCCTAATTCATTCTGAACCATGCCAGAATTATCACTGCTTCCAAAACCAAAACCAAAAACCAAAAGTGTTGCTGGGAAATAGAAAGTTTTGCAACTGTCAGATCACCTCTTGTTTAGTTGACTAACAACATAAACCTTTGCTCTCCATAAATTATTTTTCAAGGTTTGAAAAGTATTTTTGGGTGTAAGCTGTGCACTTGATTAACTTGCACTGCCCTTCCACGTTGAGTTTTTTTGAATTTTAATAGATAGCCAAGTTCATCATAATGCATAGTTGATTTCAACAGTTTTTGTCAGATATTTGCAGAGGTTTCACATACTCATTAGTAGAATCTTTAGAAATCTACAATTAAATTAAAATAGTAGTAGTTTACCATTACTAAATGTCTTCTTCCTTGGATACATCCCAACTCATTCATTAGTAAAATCATTCAATGAGATAATCAATGTGAATGAATGCATGGAAACAAGAACAGAAGAAAGAAAACAGTTCAATCAAGAACTCCAATTTTACATTAAAATCCATTGTCTTTAGCATCTTTAGTCATAGGGTGCATGGGGAAGCAGTTAACTGTTTAACTGCTTCAGTAATATTTTTATTAATAATTATCATCATCACACTACCATTCTATCAAAGAGTTCAGGACACTGCATGTGATAAGCCCACCTCCACCCTAACTTTAAAAGAAAATTGTGAGGTAGGCTGAAAGGCAGCATCTAAAGCCATCCAGGTGAACTTCTAGGCTCTGTTTTATGGTTTTCGTACAAACACAGACTAATTCAATTGTATCCAATAAAGTTGTCCCATTCATGTAAGGCTTTCTGCTTTTGCACCCTAACCCCCCCCCCCGCACTTTCTTCCTTCCTCCCGTCCCCCTTCCATCTGTATGGGAGGTACCCTAGTCCTCTGGTGCAGGGGGCGGGGCTCAGCGGGGAAAGGAGAGGGAAGGAAAATTCAACTGCACAAACAAAAGTCCTTGCACAAACAGGACGACTATGTTGGGAACAACCCTATGTCTTCTCAGAAATAAGTTCCATTGAATTCAGTGGGGCTTACTCGCTTACTCCTAGTTACCTAGGGTTAGGATTGCAGCCAACTTGACTCTTTGGCAAAAGGCCCTAAAAGTAAGATAGAATTAACAATGCTAAAGGTGTGCAAGCTACTAACAGGCTGATAAACTCCAATATCTGGGTTATTTCACCCTCTAAGTGGCTACAAGTGTTTTATGTCAATATGTTTTCTCGAACCCCCAAGTAAGTGCTGAAACTAACATTAAAGTACCTATCAGGTGCTGTTATATCGGCTTTTGGGTTATCCTCTGTCCAAATCTTCATAATCAGCAATGGCCAACTATTACAGAAAGCATTACTTAAGATGGACAGATACTGTATATGGCTTATCAAGGGTATCCAAAACATGTCTATTTTCCTAGTATGCAAAGGTGTTCTATTTGCTTTAGGGGAAATCTAAATCTTCTGAGAAACATGTTTTAAAATTTTGGACATCTTCAGGTAACATCTGTTTAATTCTTACAATGATGTCATGCCTTCATGTGGCGTTTCAAGAATTTTGGGCCAAATTATAAGTGGTGGTGGCCTGACAGGTTTGACTAATAGCAGCTGAAAGCTTATGGGCTAAGTTACTAGTACTCTTTGGCTCCTTAGTATAACTTTGTGAACAGCAACAAATGAAATGCAATTGTGATTATAACATGGACAATGCTGGTGGGTGCTGTGGGGAGTTAGTGGTGCAGCAATATCAGAAGAGCTTCGGGTAACCCATACTGGTATTGAAGTACTGGTAACTAACAACCTGCTATCCTTAGGTAAAGGTAAAGGTACCCCTGCCTGAAGGCCAGTCGTGTCCGACTCTAGGGTTATGCGCTCATCTCACTCTAGAGGCCAAGAGCCGGCGCTGTGCGAGGACACTTCCGGGTCACGTGGCCAGTGTGACGAAGCTGCTCTGGCGAGCCTGCACCAGCGCAGCACACGGAAACACCGTTTACCTTCCTGCTATAAAGGGTGCTCCCACTTAAGGGTGCTTTCAAACTGCTAGGTGGGCAGGAGCTGGGACCGAACGACAGGAGCTCACCCCACCGCGGGGATTCAAAAATACTAGTAACAGTCTCCAATATATGCCTCATCCACAATCATATTCTTTAGTGTTCAAGTGACTGCATTGAGGAACCCTTGAAGGAAAAAGGAACAAAACACCATGTCATCCAATAGCTATACAGTGGTACCTCGGGTTAAGAAATTAATTCATTCTGGAGGTCCGTTCTTAACCTGAAATTGTTCTTAACCTGAGGTACCACTTTAGCTAATGGGGCCTCCTGCTGCCGCCACACCGCCACTGCGTAATTTCTGTTCTCATTTTGAAGCAAAGTTCTTAACCCGAGGTACTATTTCTGGGTTAGCGGAGTCTGTAACCTGAAGCATCTGTAACCCGAATTACCACTGTATTTCAGAAGAAGTACTTACTAAATCTTCTGAGAAGCATGGGTATAATATTACAAACATACTTATGTAAGGTTAACGGGGGGGGGGGGATCTGTACAACATAAAGGTTAAGCTAGTGTTGACATTGACAGTTGCTGGGGGATTATTATTTTTTTCTATTGAAAAAAGCTACAAAAATATGTATCAGATTTAGCCCAAGCTGAGTTCTTATCTCTTAAGAATAATTGACAATGTTTAAAGTCTTAGCACTGGGATTATGGAGTGAGGACAACTGGAAGACTCTAAATTACCCTTGAAATTCCTTGAGCTTAGATCTGATGCAAACTTGAGTAGCACTAATTTACACGTTCTACTATAACAACTTCTAAAGAACTGCTCTATTGCAGTCTGGGATAACTATATTTTAGTATACTGCATTCTTTTGTAAACAGACAGCATTTTAATTCTAACAAATATTCTTACATAGACAATGCGTAAGAAAAAAATCAAAACTATATTTGGCATTGGCAGAGAAGTATATATGCGGTTGGCCCTAAGTGTTTGAATAAATTAATGGTTGAAATACCAGCTCAGTTAGACA
This sequence comes from Podarcis bocagei, assembly GCF_964188305.1. Lineage (NCBI taxonomy): Eukaryota > Metazoa > Chordata > Lepidosauria > Squamata > Lacertidae > Podarcis > Podarcis bocagei. The sequence goes on along the minus strand of NC_138127.1, from coordinate 32,018,132 downwards.
GCTGAAATCATTTGATTCTATTCAAAGTGCCCTTGAACAAAAGTAGGGACATCATGACTGTTCCTTCCTGTGTACTCTGTAATCCTTGCCAATGAAATTAGTGTCTATTGATTTCCTAATTCCCTAACAAAAGTGTCAAAATAGAAGAGATAAATGAAAATGCTATTGACCTCTGTTCTCTACATTTTCTACACCTGTCTACATATGAATAGGTGTTGTTTACAATTTCTTGAAAGTCAGAAGCATCAATCTACCTGATCTTAAACACAGTTCACTGAGATTTCCAACCTGCCTCAGTCTATATTATTAAACCTTATCATGTTCCCAGCTATATGTAAGATGTTAAATAAAATAATCCAGGAACTGTTAAATAAAAGTAAAACTTATTCCAGATTTTAAACCATAGGTCTTTATGAGGCAAATTCATAAAAACCAAACCAAACCAAGCCTGCCTTGGAATGCTAACATTCACAAGATGAAACGTGTGCTAACATACCAGTACTTGTTAACAGATAAGGCGCCACAAAACTTTTTCCAGCCTGGCAGATCCTATTAGCAGGTTGTTAATGAAATGCATTAGTCAAAATAATAATGAAAACTGATGTCCAGGTCACATAATATTCTCTCTTGTCAATGGAAGTACATTCTTTTAAGATAAAATGACATCACCCAAAAACCCTTAATGAAGTCAGGCAACAATCCCAGGAAAAATCTTGTTTTATAAATTTCTTTAGCACAGTTGGCAAGTATTATCAGTGAGGTTTAAAATGAAAAATCCAGGATGGGGTCATAGAATCAGAGAATTGTAGAGTTGGAAGGACACCTGAGGGTCATCTAGTTCAACCCCCTGTAACGCAAGAATCTCAACTAGATCATCCATGACAGACGCTCATCCAACTTCTGCTTAAAAGGCTCCAACAAAAGACAGTCTACCACTTCTGGTGGGGAGGGGGGTCTCTACCACTGTTGATTTTAAATATTTTTGAACGGTTTAAATACTTTTAAAAACTGTTTTTATTGATAATTTTATTGTTTTATTCTCTTAATGAACCACTTTGAAGATTTATTACAATCAAGCAGTGTATGAATGTTGTGCTGGGTAACAAACAAGTTACCAAGTCAGTATCTTCATTTCCTTGTGGGGTCCTTCAGGCTTCTCTCAGGATTGCAGTGCGGCCTGAAGCCTGGTCCAACAACAACCTGCCATAATTTGGCAATAGTTCCTTCTGGCATGCTGCCAAGAAGCCTAGTTCCCTTCTTAGCAGACCTCCCTGAGCTCTTTGCCACAGTGATATCAGCTTCCCTTCAGATGCTGCTTCTACTGGCTTCCTTCAGGCTTCTCCCAGTCTCCCCCTAAATCCCTCACCATTTCACTCCAACTGAATTAAGCTACAGTGGTACCTCAGGTTAAGAACAGTTTCAGTTTCAGACCTCCAGAATGAATTAAGTTCTTAACCTGAGGTACCACTGTACTCTTATCTGAACAGCACTGAAACTGGCCTTTCATTTTCACCAGTCAGGCTCATCCACCCAATCTCTACCATTCTGCCTTCTTATTTGTCTATAAGGATGAGTCAGTAAGACCACAAGTCAGTTTGGTTCACGGCTAAAGCTTTACATACATAATCTTTACTATATAAACAATCTGATTTCTCTGCAGGGTTACAACTGCCAGTTAAAAAATATACGGTACCCAGCAATAAAACAACTCTCTCCCTCTATCTCACTGTGTGTAGGCATTTTTGAACCTAACTTCCCACTCCACTCTCAAAATGAATTTTATTCTCTGTGAAATTGATAGAAGAAACAAGAATTCATGCTTCTACACCAGCTTCCTCATTTTATTTTAATTGTGACAATTCTCCATTAAGCAGTCAACCCATGAAATGACTTTGGATTTTACTTGCAGGTCATACACACTATTAAAAACCAGAGAGGGGAAAGTATTCTCTTAAAGTTGTTTAAATGACTTTATCATTTTTAGCATTATTAATTCATGCTACAAATAGTTTATAGTGTCAAGTTTAAAACTTCCTGTAATTAAAGGATGAAAAATGACAGCACCATTACATTAAGAATTAATAGTACACTTCCTCCTTGAAAATGGATTTCATATTTTGGCCACCACATAAAAGAAAGGAAATGCAACAAAAGCTTCTTCTGCTAAAAAAAAGCTACACAATGAACACCAAGGCCCTCTGCACACATGATTAATGCTTACAACATTTCCAGTGCAGTCCTATGTCTACTCAGAAGTATTCCCAGGAAGTGAGGTTAAGACTCCAGCCTTAGTTGCCTTGATACTATGATCCCAAACAACTAGGGAAACAGCATTTTAACTTACTGAGCTAAGCCTGCTACTGGAGGACACGTAGACATAAAGATACTGATGAAATCCACTTGGCATATTATAAGTAGGGAGGTGGAAACCCTCAGTGTGGATGATGACACAAAGCCACAGATAGCTCCAGAGGGATTTTCCAGGGCCCCAAGACTAGAAGAGGGTCCACCACTGTAACAGTGCTACCCTTTTTGCTTTGAACACATTATTAAAAAAATAAATAAATCAGATGCAGCCTGAGAGAGTCTGTCCATATTATGAGCACAACTAATGGTACTACTATGCCCAATGGCTTCAAAAATCCTGTATCCAGCATTATATTATTAACAGTGGTTTGCAAATCCACAGCCTGGTTTACATACAGACCTAAACCATGGTTTAAGCTTTCAGATGTAATGTTTAATTATAATTAAGGATAACAAAATACAGTTAAGTAGAATGTTTATACAGAACTAAATGGATGAATTGTGCAGATTCCATATACAAAAAGATTGAAAAAGTCATATGTGGTGGCATTAGCTCATCACACACACACACACACACACACACACACACACACACCCCGGGGAAAGCTAAACTGTTCTAGTTAAATTATGACACTACAGGGATCTGCCAGCAGAATCACACCATGGTAGCTGAATGTACAACACTACTTCAGTTCACTGGAAAACCTGGTCAGTAGTATTGAGGAGTATATCAAAACTACATCCTCTGCCCTTGCCCAGGATTAGTAGAAGATCGCTGAGCATCCATTCAAAAGTTTGGCTGTTTTTTTTTAACTGGGAGCTGTAAGTGAAAAGTGGTGGTCTCTTCCTTTTCCTCTAGGTTTGTCCTGTAGTAGACAATGACACTTTCTTCTCACAGGTCTTAGATGCTAGGCCTCTACTTACTCACAGGGCCTGCCCTCTACCTAAAACATCTACAGTGGTACCTTGGGTTATGAAATTAATTCGTTCCGGAAGTCAGTTCTTAACCCAAAGCATTCTGAACCCGAGGCATGCATTCCCTACATAGGCCTCCCGTGGCCCCAGAAGAGGAATTGTGTTTGTATCCCGGAGCAAAGTTCGCAACCCGGGACACCTACTTTGTGGAGTTTGTAACCCGAAGCATTTGTAACCCGAGGTACCACTGTACTAACCAGCCAACAGCAGGCTACATAGCAAAAATATAGAAACAGGGGGCAGGCCCTGTGGCAGACCCACAAGATGCCCGCTGTTTTCCATGTCAAGTCCAAAAACACTTTTTCAAGACCAAATACTGTCATCCAAACTGTTAATATGCCAGCTTATCTTGCAGTATGACATATACCAACTATGTTCTTCCATGTTCTACTGGCAAATAAGCCAGTCTCCACAGAAAAGAATAAATGAACACAAATCTGACATTCAAAAAGGGTACACTGTAACAGACCTTAAAGTGCTCATACTCAGACAAAGACACTTCCAAGTAAAAAAACACTGCATTACATTTCATCATGAGGTTCAGCACTATCACTTGTGACAGGGTGCCCATGCTATCAAGCGTTTTGTTTCTTGAAAGGCCACTGCTAATAACATCATTACCATCTATACTTACCTAAAGGAATGACCGCTGGGTGTGAAGCACACTTCCGCCCACAGACAAGCCACAGCTGTCTGAACACCATGTCCTCTATCTAACCTTTGGCTTTCTCAGTGGTCTGCCGTGCCCTGTCTGTGACCTTTGTCTCCTTTGTTTAAACATTGTTCAGGGGGAAAGTGACGGGGTAGAAACAGGTGCCAAAATAACTTTGTACCACCCCACGATCGCGTGATTGGAAGATGTGTAAAGGGCACAGTCCAAAATGTATCTGACTGGTTTTGCATATTGTGCTAATAAAAAGAGCCTCTGAGGAGCTAGCAGGCAGCTTGCTTATGAATAGCTCACCTGCATCATCAACTCCTGTCTCATGCCCTTCTCTTCACTTACCTGAATTTTATTTATTTCTGATATCCCTATTTACAGTAAGGGCCCTCCACCGCCAGCACCATGGCTTTAAAAGGTAAAGGTACCCCTGCCCGTACGGGCCAGTCTTGCCAGACTCTAGGGTTGTGTGCCCATCTCACTCAAGAGGCCGGGGGCCAGCGCTGTCCGAAGACACTTCCGGGTCACGTGGCCAGCGTGACATCGCTGCTCTGGCGAGCCAGAGCCGCACACGGAAACGCCGTTTACCTTCCCGCTTGTAAGCGGTCCCTATTTATCTACTTGCACCCGGGGGTGCTTTCGAACTGCTAGGTTGGCAGGCGCTGGGACCGAACGACGGGAGCGCACCCCGCCGCAGGGATTCGAACCGCCGACCTTTCGATCGGCAAGCCCTAGGTGCTGAGGCTTTTACCCACAGCGCCACATGGCTTTATAGACACCTTAATTCAGGATAACGTTTCATGTATCTGATGATGTGGAGTGTGGTCCATGAAAAGTTTATGCTATAATACATTTATTATTCTTTAAGGTGCCACAGTACTCTCCCACCCCAACCCTTGCCACGATTAGAACCAGCTGTTGCTCATTTTATCTTGTTTTAAGTATATCATACCCATTTGCTTTTACATCTTTGGGCAAATGCTAAGCAAACATCCCAAGAGAACCTCAGAGACAATGTCACATTCATTAGCCACAAGTAGCATCCCCCCCTTCTTTTCCTGTAACCTCACAGACCTATTAAAAGACCACTGGCTGCCATCCATAACTGAAAGCACTCTTATAACTTCAGTCTAGACATGATCTTATCTAAAAGCGCCTTCAGTCATTTTGTATTCAGAAGCACTATCCAGATTTTTTGTTGGCTCTTTAAATATATTAGCCTGATTATTTTATTACAGCAACTATGTCATTGATCAAAGAATGAAAATGTGAGAACGGATATAATGAGTTCAAACTGTGGTGATTTAACCAGTGCTCCATTTGTAAAGGTAGCCACCTTTGACTAAAGACAGGGGAACAAAAAGAAAGCACTCAGAATAACAGCAATATGGGAACTTTGGGTCAAAGTGTTAAAGGACACTATTTCAATAAAGATACAATAGATGGCATCCAATTGGTTTCCCTCTGCTGAAGGAATAAGGAGAGAGGTGATTTTTGGCAATTCTCCCTACCTTCTACAACCCTCCATGTCCTTCAAGTCTTCTCAGAAAGTTGGAAGACCCTCCAAAGCAGTTGTGAGATGTGTGGAGAACTGCAAGAGAGGAGGAATCATTGAAATTGCCTTCCTCCATGTACTCTCCAATAAACCTGTTTGCTAATCCAAAAGCATTAAAAGTGTGATAAAAGCTTAGAGGTACGTTGCTACATTAAGTGCCCAAAGAAGTTTGGTCAATATTGTTACTAGACCGTAAATCTTCAGGACTGCAATGTGTAATGAATTGAATAGTCTGATGAATTAAAAAGGTGCCCAAATTAATAATGCACATTTTTAAATTCTTAATTTTTTTAAAACATCACTGTTTAGAAATCCATGAATTATAGACACCTTCTTAGAAAAATAAACCCTCTTTTCCACAGAATAGAATGTCTCTTCTGAAATATTGCAAGCTATGCATTACATAAAAACAATGAAGTATGCTGTTTTTAGAACTATTTATTCATATGCAAATTCATTAAGAGTTAATTGAAATATTAAAATTCACACTATTGGCTAATATTTATTTAATCAAGTGACAACTCTATTAGTTTTGCTCCACTTATGTGCCAGAACCATTTGGGTATTCATGTGGGGTGTGTATCTCAAATGGTCTTTCACCTTTGTATGATGCCCAATGTCACACAAAAAACCGCTCTATTGTTAAACAGGGCTTAAGGATGTAGATTGAAAAATCAATAAAAAACATGCCACTGCTCCAGATACAAATTGCCAGCAGTCAATAAAAAGGAAAGATTAAGGAGAGCTACAGAACCATGAAACAAGGCCATGTCTCTACCACAGATCACGTGAGTCATCAAACTCAATCCAGATTTTCTTCCATTCTTCCAGCACTGATCTTTATTTCAAAGCTCTGAATCAATGCATTCAATTTTCTCAAATATGCTTTATTACTATTATTTTGTTTCTAGGGATGCTGCTTTTCTTTATCATGGCATACTTCATTTGCCTTTTTGATAAGGATGTACTGTAAACTACAGGTCTATATTTTCTTAACCATTTGACACAATTAAGTGTTGTCTGTTTCAACGAGATCCCTTGCAATCATGAGTGGAAACAAGTTTCTACGCTCCAGCATTCTCTTTTAGGAATGCAAAAGATTCTTCTGATGAGAGAGAGAGAAAACAGCATAGAAATTTAGCATGCCACCCCTAAAGGCACACATACTGATCATGAACTATTTCCACCCTACCTCTCTGAATGGGATATTAAGAGTTGAAAAATCCAAGTATGGATAAGCTTAAATCTACTGTCCATGGCTTTTAGCTTATCCTTTCTATCTTTATTCCCAGCTACAACAAAGTTTTAAGTACATATAATAGCATTTGCCTACATTTTTCTTTTTCTCCCAACTTTTGTTTGTTGTTGTTTAGTCATTTAGTCGTGTCCGACTCTTCGTGACTCCATGGACCAGAGCACGCCAGGCACTCCTGTCTTCCACTGCCTCCCACAGTCTGGTCAAACTCATGTTGGTAGCTTCGAGAACACTGTCCAACCATCTCATCCTGTCGTCCCCTTCTCCTTGTGCCCTCAATCTTTCCCTGCATCAGGGTCTTTTCCAGGGAGCCTTCTCTTCTCATGAGGTGGCCAAAGTATTGGAGCCTCAGCTTCAGGATCTGTCCTTCCAGTGAGCACTCAGGGTTGATTTCCTTCAGAATGGAGAGGTTTGATCTTCTTGCAGTCCATGGGACTCTCAAGAGTCTCCTCCAGCACCATAATTCAAAAGCAGCAATTCTTCGGCCATCAGTCTTCTTTATGGTCCAGCTCTCACTTCCATACATCACTACTGGGATGTAGTGCTCTAATTACAAGCTCTTTGGGAACGGAGTTTGTATGTGTTTTATCCATATCCTCTTGGAATCACATGTAGGGCTAGAAGACCAAGCCTACGATCAATCTGCACAGGCGATTGCTAAGGTTTTCTGCAAGACCTGGATGCACCAATAACTTTATCAGAGGATTGCACTTCTGGATGTGTACTACTCAAATGTTCCATCAAAAAGAAATGAAATGTTTCCTTCAAATTAATAATAGAAAGAAATACTAGCAATTTTCCAAGGTTTTCTAAAAGGAATCCTGAGGGACAAAACTATCTTTATTTCAGAAAAGAAAAAGATGAAAAGATACAATCACGAGAAGCAATAAAATCTCAAGAGAACAAAATATGACACTAACACATTATTATTTTTTCCTAAAAGGCCAAGAATGCAAAGCTGTAACAGATACTGAAATGTAACTAGTGCACTCATGGCAACAGTGCTTTAGAAACAGCTTGGGTTAGTAAATTTTCTTTTTTTAAAAAAAAGTAACACCCAGATTCAATAGAAATGGCTATACATATAACCGTGTATAATTAGAAATAATTGTTCCAAAATACGTGATTTCAACATCTTAAAAAAGCATTCACCCACAGAAATGCTATAGGAAATTAAGCACACTTAAACTTTATTGACATCAAAGTTAGGCATGTTTGGAAGAGCAAAAATATTGCATTGGGGGAACCTATATTAAGTGTCACAGGATCTCTTTACAGATCTTTAATAACTTACAATAAGACTGTTTGCAAGTCACACAAATGTATATCACATAAGTGAATAAAATCCAGAGTACTTCAAAATGCACTGGAGCTTATTACATTTGTAGTTGATTTAGAGTTTATTTGTTTGGTGTTTGCTATAGATGTAATTTACTGGATTACATTGTTTTAAACATGGATACTCCGACTGTGGTTTACAATCTCTGTGTTTGCAACTTGTGTTTACTCAAAACAATTTTAGAACACCAGACTTCACCATAAATGTTAACAAGGCCTGATTATAGTAAACATTCATTTCATTAGCCTAGTATTTTGACCATAACTCAGGTGAGTATACTGACAATCCTTGGACCTTGCAGGAGCCTATTCCATAAACTAGCTTCCAGATTTCACACACGCTGCATGAAACAGTGTGCTTAAACTTAGACTATCTTTGTTTGCCTGAGATTTTCATAGCCATTTTTCTTGCAGTAATAAGTTTCCCACTGCAAGTGTGTTCTGCAAATAATAAAGTGGCCCAGTTCAACCCAATACAGTGGTACCTCGGGTTAAGTACTTAATTCATTCCGGAGGTCCATTCTTAACCTGAAACTGTTCTTAACCTGAGGTACCACTTTAGCTAATGGAACCTCCTGCTGCTGCTGCGCCGCCGGAGCATGATTTCTGTTCTCATCCTGAAGCAAAGTTCTTAACCTGAAGCACTATTTCTGGGTTAGCGGAGTCTGTAACCTGAAGCGTATGTAACCTGAAGCGTATGTAACTCGAGGTACCACTGTAGTTCAACCCACTTATTGACATCCTTGTTATTCAGATAGCAATAAGCTTTTAAAAGAAACATTGTTTCACTCAATGCCTGTGTTTGTCACAAAATCTGGTTTTAGGCCCATGAAAACCTTAATGTTAAGTTAAAACAAGAACAAAAACCTGATCTGACCCTTATTTGGTTCCTTGTTCAGATTCCTCGCTTTCAGTCTACCAATTTCCAGATAATTCCTCAAAAGCTATTTTGAATCCAATTACTATTCCTAATGTCTGTTGAACCTTGACATCTGATTAAAATTCTACACAGGTGTTGGGAATAAATAGGGTTATACTGTAGTTAGTTTCTGGCAGGACTCCAAACACAGCCCTGGGTGGCAGGGTTTCTTCTGGTGTGTTGTCCATAAGAAAGATAGCATAGAAGCCAACTCCAAGGGGCTGTGGGGACTTTGGCCCCCACAATAAAATTCTGTATTTGAGGGGGCTGGATGTGAACAGTGCACAGATACCATCACTTCCCACCCACAGTACCTCCAGTTTGTCTAGATTAAATTTCAGTTTTCTCAGCTGCAACTATTCCAAAGCTGCCTCCAGACACTTGTTTAGGAGTTGCAGAGCCTCCCAGGGACTTGTAACTGAAGAAGAGAGGGAGAACTTGATATTATCTGTACATTGGTGACACCCTAGTCCAAACCTCTGTATGACTTCTGCCAGTGCTTTAATCCAGATGTTGAACAACATGAGGTACAGAGTGGACTATTTTGATATAGGGGGCCCAGCAGCTGTCCATGGAATGGAATAGAAGTCCCCTAACACTTCTGATATATCATCTGCAGCAGGCTGAACACTGCAACACTGTACTTCTGAAATTCATCCCAGTAAGACAGCTCAGAAGGGTAGTATGCTTGATAATACTGAACAGCCCTGAGAGGTTCAGGAAAGCCAACATGGTGGTATGTTCCCTCTCAAGTTTTTGGCATATTTCCTCCAGCAGGGCAACCAAGTCTATTTCTGTACCCAAACTACACCAAAACTCAGAAAGGAATGGATCTTCCTTCCCCAAAACCACCCAGAATGCAGCGTCCACCATCTTCTCCATCTCCTTAACTAAGTTGGAGCCTGGATAACATATCAAAGAGAACAAGCTTGGTTTCTTAAGCAATGAACTCACCACTGAAGCTTCCAGAGTAGTAGAGACTGAACTCACCTTCAAGGTGCAATTAATCACCTCCAAAATCTCTTTCCTCAAAGACACATCAGCAACCTTTATTACTCATGAAGGTCATGGGTCCAGAGAAGAGCTGGTAGGCCTCAAACTCCAAGCACCTTGTCCATTTTTTCAGGTAGCACAAGCATAAAGTTATTTGTAATAGCATGACAGTACAGTGCTCTTGTCTCTACCATCTACTAAATTATAAATTATCAGTGTCTGCAGCCAAGCCATTGTCAATGTGAGCAATTTTCTCTACTAAATGGAAAGCAAACTAATCACAGCAAATGTTTGAACAATCCACATCTTTGATCTCCTGGGCCTCCCCAAAAGAGGCTGCTAACCACCAAAAGAGCCACAATGGCCAGCACCATGTACTTGCAGTGGTGGCAATGAAGTAAGATTTATTTGCCACCCTCGCTGTCACAGAATAAGTGCAAAGATAGGCTCTCGTGTGTGTTCACTATTGTTCAGTCATGCTAGCGATGCATTCTCCATCCTTAACTCACTCTGACACTGTGTTTTACCTGCTGAAACCAAGATATTGATTTCAGGCTCCATGCAGGTGTTGGTAATGTGACAGGTTTAGTATACAGGATTATATGCTGCTCCCTGGCAGGGAATTAAACATAGGGCAGCAGAAGGGTTTCTCTTAGTTCAAGGGAAGAGGGGAAAGGAAGAATCTATGTGCTAGATAAACGTAAAGGGAATGGTGCACAGTTAATTAACAGTGGTTGAATACAATACATCAAAAACCACCTAGCTAGGTTCTAAAGGCCTTACTGGGACTCCTTCCCCTTGCTCGGGTAGCATTTATGCATCAGTATAAAAACCATTGGCCCTCATGTGTGCAGTAACATACAAGAGGAAATTAATCAACAAAAGACAGGATGAAAGAGAACACCTCTGCTTAGGATTTGCATATGCTAATTTATTTATATTATATCTACTACAAATTTTGGAAAGTTGTTTGTCTGTTCTTTATGGATTTAGACATCTCTTAAGATATCATAACAAAATTTTGCATGATGATCCCCGAGATCAACAAGGAGATTTTTGACTGTTTGGATACAATTGGACACCATGAAAATGGTGAACCGAACTTTTAAAGACTGCACTTATTTTAACCACTGATTTCAGAACTGCACTGATTATGATTATCATTTTGGTTTTGTTAGAATTCCCAAGTAATGCCAGGCAATTTCCGCTAGTTAGAAATAATTGTTGTAATTTAAATAGAAATATACATCGCCACAGTGGGGATGACTGAGCCATATGCCCACTTAGTCCGCTGTCCAAGTGCTAAAAAAGCAACTGTTGATTTTCTTCTCATCCATGGTTAAGAATGAAAGAACTGTGAGACTAGTTCCATGTGTTTCTCAAACCACACACAAATCCTACACCGTAAACTTCTGTCAAAATTCAGGGGAGCTTAACTGTGATAATTACTTAATACTTCTTACAGAAGCTAATTTATACACATTGTTGTTTCAGGCAGTTCTAAAAGTTTGTGAAGTCAGTGGCTAAAGTCTGGTTGAACCATCATTCATATACATGATGAATAGGAGCTGTATACTCATGAAATTGTCTCTCTTACTTAACTCTCTAATCAAACAACTGTATGACACTAATTTTTTGGTGAAGGCACAATGGTGAATGTCATAAGTAACACTTATTTTGGTTATATGGCATTTACTGCTCTTTCATTTTATGAATGTTATGTTTATATATACAAAACATAATTAAGATTATGGAGCAGCTTGTTAGAATAATTTGTTTAATTTATATCATACCCTTCTTCTTGAAAGGACCACAGAGCAGCAGCTGGTCATATGATGGAGATGGATAACTGTTGTTCAATGAGGAGGGAGGTAAAATATTCCTCAAGGCCAGTTTCATAACATTCTTGGCCCAAGCATCCCATGGTGAACTCCCTCTTCCATGAGTGGGCCCTGGTAGGCTAACCTGGCAGCCGCCACCAGTGGTGAGTAGCAGGAGTAGCACCAGGCAGTTGGGCCTAGCTACCGCTGAAATTTCCCACAATGCCACAAACTGATACTACATTATGGTATTGTGCAAAATTTAAATAGCGGCTAGATCCTCCATCCCAGTCCTGCTTGAAGTGCCAGGCTAATTTTCTTTAAATAAAAAATAAAAAAATCAGGCCTTAGCCAACCAGAGTATTCAGGCCTTGGCAGCTGGCCAAGGAAGCCAGGTGCTTACACGAGCCCAAGGGTCCATCCGCCATATCTATCACTTGACATATTTTCCTTGTACTGTTTAACCCTTTGTTATCACCAACGTTGTGGCAAATATTGTACAGGAAGATTGAATCAACACTTGTTGAAATGTGAATAACTGTCATTTTTAAAGATGACACACACAACTTGGAGAAATAGCAAAAAAACACACACAAAAACACCCACCCTTAATCTGTAAATTTCATCAAGGAAAAAGCCAGATGAAACTTTCTGTTTCGCTGTTTTCCTAGACTAGAGCATGCATTTCTTTCAGACTTTACAACATTTAGACAAATTGTCTGCAGAAGAAAACTAGTTCTCAGCCTTCCTTCCGATTCTCACCCCCTTGTTTTTGTTAGTTTGTTTGTACAAGCCTAATATTTTTCAACTGTGGAACTTTTATCTGTGAATATCTAAGAAACCTGCCTTGTGGAAAACTAATTACTGAACCACTGAGAGCCTCATAATGTCCTGCATTTAAGTCCTGAGCATCATACATAATGCATAGGAAGTCTTCTCTGCACTCTGATTACAGCACACTGTCATTAAGTGAGCAAATTAAAGATGTGAATAATTCACTGGCTGAGCTTATTGTCAGTGCTGCATTGTGAAATTAGAATTTCTAATAAGTACTGCAATTTTTAACCCAATTAACACAGAGAACATCTTGAGTCTGATTAGTACAATAAAATTTATTACCTTATTCGCTGGCTTCAAAACAGCCAAGCTAAATACTGTATTTAATTATCCACCATTTGCAGCTTTGCACTAAAAAAATGTTTATAAATATACATATATAAAGAAACCTTATGATTTCAAACAAGCTTTTAAATATTTGAGCTAGAAGAAGAAAAATCATTCCTACTGAAATCTATAACAAATCTAGCCAATTCAAACAAGTTACATCTGCACATGCAAGACTTGGCGTGTATATCTTTTTAGCACTAACCATGATGTCACTGTTGAAACCCGCTCCTCTGACATATTCATTTCATTTGAAAAGAAGCAACATAAGAATCACCAGCAAAGTAATGTTTACAAACAGGAAACAGACACTCACACACCAAAACACACAATGTACATTAAGTGGTAGGTTTCGTGAAGCATAGCTAAGGCACATTTGCTGTTTCTTCCTCTTCGGCATTTGAGTCTGAAAAGAAACCCATTTTCAAAAAGCAACACGAGGAGACAAGAACAGGTTTCTTACCTTGGAAGAGTCCCCATTGCCTTTCCTCCTAAATCCAACTCGGCATACAGCATGTTGCTCCTTGGCAGGCACAGCAACTCTGCTACCATAAAGAAAAACCAATCTGCTGGATTGCAGCTTTTGTGTCGACCTATTTTCTCTGCTTGTGTTTAAAAAACAAAAATGGCAAAGATCCTAAAAAGTCCAGCACATCTGGCTGTACACTGTAGACTGTTGCTGCTCCACTATGGTCTCCCTTGCCCGGATTCTTCGTCCTGGGGAACTTTAATCACAGAGCTGGAGAGGGGAATAGAAGGAACCAAATTCAGCACAATTAAGACATTTAATAGGGTATTTCCTCCCCTCCCCCTCTCCCCATCTTTCCACTGTTCCTGAAGCAACTACCTCGAATCTTGTTTTTGCTTGGAACCTATTTTAGCTTCGTCATGCAGAAAAGAGAAAGTGAGAGAGGATAAAGGTGGTGTAAAAATCAGACAGGCACAATGAGAGACAGAGAGAGACTGGAGAAAGGGGCTTGTCAGTGCAGAAAAATCTGCATATGGAAATCAGGGTTACTCTGGGTACAGATTTATTTTACTGCAGCGTCGTACTTAACTCTCCCCACCCCCAAGACAAGTAACTTGAAAAGGGATAAAAGAGAGAGATGCTCTTAACGGTTTGAGCAAAAGGAGCTAGTTACTTACTAAAGAGGATTTCAAAGATAACAAGTTTACCTTCTGTCGCTGCTGCTGCTGCAGCAGCAGCAGCAGGAAGTTAACTTTATTAGAAATGTAAGTTTTCTCCACTTTCTTTTTAACTGATAAGCAAGGAAGAAAGGAAGACTAAAATGCAGGATCATATCAGAACTACAGTAAATTAGAGTTAGTGGGGGTGTAGTGTTTGATACCAGAGGTCAATCCCAAAATAAGGGATGACCTTGGGTCACTTAGTCTTTTTATCAGCCTAACTTACCTACCAGGTAAGAAAACTGATGTATGCCACCTTCAGCTCCTGGCAGGAAATGCAGAATAAAAATGCAATAAACACTTGGTTACATTAAAAAAAGTGTCTGCCTAGCTATTCAGAATGATTGTAACTTGTCCAGTGGGACATTCAGTCTGATGCTTGGCATGTTCACCTGGTGAGGTTGCCAACTAACTAATTTAAGGCTGAGGTAGCCATTTTTTAAAAAGAAGTCTAGACCAGTTGTCAGACAGGAGTGGGAAAGACACATTTCCCTGATTTCCATTCCCAGTTAATATTTTAAATGGAAAATTCAATGTGTATTTTGCATATGTATTGTAAACTACATATGCATATTGTATGGAGGAAGCCGTTTGATGGTGAGCCATGGAAAATATTATGATAGTGGATTGCTTCTGGACTGACTTGGTTCAGCCGTTGGGGGTCGTTTTGCTGTCGGTGGTATCAGAAGAGCAGTCTGGGCCTCCGGAAACACCCTGCAGTGGGAGGGAGAGAAGGGCAGGAGAACAGCAGCACAGCAAGATCAATATCATGCCATTTGCCAAACCTGTTGTCAGCCCCTCTCTCTCTCTCTCTCTCTCTCTCTCTCTCTCTGTGTGTGTGTGTGTGTGTGTGTGTGTTCGTTCTCCATATTTGCTTGCCTGGGTAGTCCACAAGTTAGCATGGTGAACAGGATGAGTAGCAATCAGGACTCTTCATCATTTGGTCTTTGGATATAGATATGCAAAAAGGGCAGCACATGTCTCTCTGTATGTTTACTGTGCGTAAGCATGAGAGGGGGTGTAGTGGGATAGCTCAGTCAGTAGAACATGAGACTCTCGATCTCAAGGTTGCAGTTTCAAGCCCCACGTTGGGCAAAAAGATTCCTGCACTGCAGGGAGTTGGGCTAGAAAATGATCCTTGTGGTACCTTCCAACTCTATGATTCTGGTCTAGTGTGTATGTCAGTCTCTCCTTAATGTGTGCATATGAAATTCTATGGAAGTTTGTAGTTCTGTGTGTGTGTGGTTAGGGAAGCATGCACATCTATAAAATAAGTAAATGTTTTCCCTACACACTAAAATTCTTTAATCTTGACTCTGTAATCTGTGGCTTGTCTCATTTTACAGAGTTATCTCTTCTATACATTTTGTGTATTCTCTGCCATAGAGTCATTCACTGTCCTTGGGGATTAGACTGGGTCTCACTTTTCTTCATCTGGAAAACAGATAGAACTAGAAAATGTTTTTTCTAGAATGTCTTCTGAACAATTTATTCCTTAATTCTGTTCTGTGAGTTATGTATGAGACTTGACATGGTGTCGATGGCTGGACCACAGACTCCAGTTATCCTATGTGCATACATGCTCAGCTCTTGGGTACTGGTTCCAAGGTAAGTGTATACACAACTGGGCGGCATAAGCATAACTCAGTTCACTCAGAGATAAGTGCCGCTTTGCTCAATAGCATATACCCTGTAGTGGGAGTGCACAGGATTGTGGCATTATACTACAGGTGTATTTTTATATCCCAGGGAACTATTCCCACATACCTAATGGGGCTTACTTTTGAAGAGAAGAAAATGTGCACAGGTGTGCTGCTTGGCTTTAAGTCTTAAGAGTACTTAGAACATAAGATCAGCTCTGCTGGGTCAGACCAAAGGTTCAATTACTGCAGCATTCTGTTCTCACTTCAGTCAACCAGATGCCTGTTAAGACCACAAGCAGGACATAAATACAATAGAATTGTCCTCACTGGTGTTTGAAGGCATACCTTCTCCAATAATGAATGCAATGCACAGCCATAATGACTAGGAGCCATTGATCGCTTCATCCTCCATGAATTAGTTTAATCCCCCTTTAAAGCTATCCAAATTAGCAACCATCACCATATATTGTGGTAGCAAATTCCACAATTAACCGTGTGTGAAGAAATACTTCCTTTTGTCTTGAATCTTTCAGCAGCCGGCTGAGATGATCCCAGGTTCTAGTATAATGTGATAAAGAAGAAAACTTTTATCTGCCCACCATGCCTTATTTATTTATTTGATGTTTATATCGCTTTTCTGCCCTATTGGGAGTCCAGAAAAGTGTATCATCAACATAATTAAAACCAATGACCTACAATTAAATTCCTAACACCAGATTAAACCCAAACCACAATTTAAAACCAAGCAGCAGCAACCACGTAACACAGCAGGTCTGGCCACACAATGATTGGGTTCCAATTGTGTATATGCTACTATCATCTCCCCCACTACTCATTTTTTAAAAACTGAAATATTGTAAACTTTCCTCATTGGGGGGGGGGGGGGGTTGCTCCAGTCCCTTTACCATTTTAGTTGCCCTTTTCTGCACTTTTTCCAGCTCAACAATATTCTTTTTGAGGTGAAATGACCAGAATCAATAGAGACTATTCCAAGTATGGTCACAGAGTTATATCGTTGGTTTATTGGGGTTTTTTAAAAATTTGAAAGCACGTATATACTGCTTAACAAGTCAAAAATATCTAAGCGGTAATGATATTGGCAGTTTTGTTTTCAATACTTTCCCATTTTTTCCCTAGCACTTGCCTTTTTCAATATTGCCATACAGTTTAGAAGTGAACCCCATTATAACCATTGTGACTTGCTTCAAACTAAGTATGTATAGAAATTGGTGCATGTCCCTGCATGAGACTGGTGATGAACAGCTGCCTTCATTTCTGCTCTTGGGCTTCTTTGAAGTATCTGTCTGCCCTTTGGCTGTTGGACTCCATGGATCTTGTGTTCACCCAATGAGGCAGTTATTATGTTATGTAAGGGTACTTATTCTACCATTTAAGGGCTACCTATTTATTTTCTGATTGGATACTCTTAAATAAACAAAATGTGAAATGATTCAACATGAGAATGCTATCTCCCATCCCTGCAGCTTCATTCTAAGAAAAAAAACACATTATTTCTGTCTGAAATGCATCCATTAGGGACACACAAGGTGGACAGCTTCCTGGCTCTGTGTTCATTATCGTAAGAAAATGGACAATTCTATTTGTACCACCTTCTTGTCTTTACAAACCATGTTATCACACAGCTGGCGCTCATTCTTGCGCCTGTAGATTTAGCCAAGTATAGTGTTCTGTGGTAACTTGAGAGGTAAGTGGTGGAAGTCCGTATTATGCAACTAAGAGTGCAAAACTATGTATTCCCTTCCCGAGAGGTCCGTCCTACTGTGCTTAATCCTAAATAAGTGTGTGAAGGATTTTAGCTTAAATCTGCATTCCTATGCACACTTGATATTGGAGCAAACCTATATAACAGCCAGTTGTTGTTGTTGTTGTTAGCATCAGTCTGTTTTGAGAGAAAATGGATTGCACCGCCAGGGGTGAAGTCAAACTGCTGTACCAGCAGCACTTAAGTACCTCCCCATGGCACAAGCCTGGGCAGTGTGTATGGGGATCTTGGGCGGCCCAGACAACAAGACCCCCCCCCCAGCTTTGCTGATGTAGTCCAAAGGAAAGCAGAGCAATACGTTTGGCAGCAGTTTGGTTGCAAGAGTAGCTGGAAGGAGGTGTGCAAGGTGCCATCCATCTTAGGGGCTCCACTTTGGCTATGTGTAGGATTTATGTTATGTAGTGTAGTTTTCACCCTGGGCCAACAGGGGGATACTGTATATAGTTTTCACTCAGGTCTGTAGATAGTTTTCACTCAGGTCCGCGGCAGTTAGTTTAGGCGGGAACTCTGGGCTGTTGTGGTTACAATGTTGTCAGCCGGCTGCCTATAAATACAGGCCGGCTGAGCTGTTCGCAGTCAGTTCTATTCCAGCTTGTCTTAATAAAGAGCTACTTGAAGAAATTGCTGTGCCGGCTGCTATGTCAACCCACTACTTAATAGTGGCGACGAGGATGGGATGGATGGACATCAGAGCACAGCCAGATGCGGCCAGCCTCTGAACTGAGCTGAATCACAGAGCGAAATCACTGAGCGAAATCACTGAGCGAAATCACTGAGCGAAATCACTGGGCAGAACCAATTCAGAGCTGACTGTTCTGGCTAGAGCACTGTGTTCCATCCATCGCCCTTCACGCCGGCATCGGAATCATGGCTTCACTTGTGCCTCTACCGCCGTTTGCGCCAGCCTCTGAGTCATGGGACTCCTACCTCGCTCGGTTCGACTGCTACCTCCAAGCCAACGAGCTGACAGCAGTATCAGTGGATCGGAAGCGGGGCCTATTTCTCAGCCTCTGTGGGCCTGAGGTGTTTGAGACGGCCCGAGCATTGGTTGCGCCTGAAGCAGTCCAGGCAACACCATGGGACACGATCCAAGAGAAGCTCCGCAACCACTACGCACCAAAGCCGTCCAAGATTGCTGCCCGCCATGCGTTCTACCACCGGAACCAGGCAGAGGGGGAGTCAATAAACAACTACGCCACCGCCCTGCGACAGGCTGCAATGCACTGTGAGTTCCGAGATTTAGACGATGCCCTGATGGATCGAATCGTCTGCGGAGTCCGGGACATCCATCTGAAACGGCGTCTCCTAGCCAAGCCAGACCTCACGCTACAGAAAGCCATTGAGGAGGCTGTGGCCTCAGAAGCTGCTGAACGCTCCGCCCAGGAGATCCGCAAGTCCAGCAGCCCGCGTCTTGCTAGGGGGCCAGTTCCGGTGCATCATGAAGAGGCCAGCAGTGATGAGGCATCCTCCAGTGAAGACGATGACGTGCACCAGACAAAGCGGGAGCGCCGGAAGCTCCAACAGAAGTCCAAGGGCCAACCGGAATGTGCTGGCTGCGGAAGCGACCATTCCCGTGCCAAGTGTCGATTCAGAGACGCCATCTGTAGGAGGTGTTCCAGAAGGGGCCACATCGCTAAGGTCTGCCGATCGGCTCCGTCTGACACCCCCCCTTCATCGACTCGCAAGTTCAAGTCTTCACTCCAGTCCGCCAAGGAAAGTTGTTTCGCTCTCACCAACTGCCGCTGCCCGTCTGGAACCACGATTGACCAAACCGACTCGTCTACGCGACGCAAGCTGAACGTCACGGTGCTCATTGAAGGAGCTCCATGTGACATGGAGATCGACACCGGGTCTGCCCTGTCCGTCGTGTCATGGAGCACCATCAAAAGACTGGTACCCAGAGTATCCAAAAGGCAACTCGACTCTCACCGCGTACACCTGAGAGACTACCAGGGAAACGACATTCCCGTGGTAGGCGTTGGCCGGTTCCGGATCGCCTTCAAGGATTTTTCGGGCCTGCTCCGGTTGGTGGTGGTCGAAGGTCAGCGGCCAAGCCTCCTAGGGCTAGACTGGTTTGATGCCCTCGGCCTGGAAGTCACCGGCATTAACTGCATCTCTAACGCAGAGACTGAGGGTCTGGTCAAAGACTTTGCCGAGGTTTTTGACGGCACCTTGGGACAATATACTGGTACGCCCATCTCCTTTAGCCTTGATCCACAAGTCGCTCCCATCAAGCTTAAGCCACGCCGGGTTCCCTTTGCTCTCAAGGCTAAGGTGGACGAACAACTGGACAAACTGATCGCCCAAGGAGTTTTGGAGCCCGTTGACCACGCAAAGTGGGAAACCCCCATCGTCACGCCTGTCAAGCCAGATGGGTCGGTGAGAATCTGCGCTGACTACAAGTGCACAATCAACAAGGCACTTCAGCAGCACGCTTATCCGGTTCCTGTTGTCCAACACCTGCTGCATTCCCTAGGTGAGGGTAAGGTCTTCGCTAAGCTGGACCTTGCCCAAGCCTATCAACAACTGCCAGTCGATGATGCCACTGCTGAAGCCCAGACGATCGTCACCCACCGGGAGGCATTCCGTTGCCGCCGGTTGCAGTTCGGGGTGAGTGTGGCTCCTGGCATCTTCCAAAGCCTTATGGAGCGTCTCCTGCAAGGGCTTCCGGGCGTGGTACCATATTTTGATGACGTCTTGGTGTCTGCAGACTCACACCAGCAGCTGTTCGAGCGCCTCCGTGCCGTGCTGACCAGGTTCCAGGAGGCCGGGCTCAAGGTAAAGAGGGAGAAGTGCCTGATTGCCGTTCCACAGGTAGAGTTCCTGGGCTATCTTATCGATGCCTCCGGCCTTCATCCAACCACATCCAAGATCCGCGCTATCCAGCAGGCCCCCACCCCGAAGGACAAAACGGAGTTGCAGGCATTCCTGGGGCTGCTGAACTTTTATAACATGTTCCCCACAAAGCCACAGTGGCTGAGCCTCTTCACCGACTCCTTAGCACTAAGACGCCTTGGGCCTGGGGTCATCGAGAGACGGCGGCCTTCAACGCGGTCAAGGCTCTCCTTTCTTCAGACAGTGTGCTGGTACAGTACAGTGAATCCAGACCTCTGGTCCTTGCCGGCGACGCCTCACCTTTTGGCATCGGTGCTGTCCTTAGTCACCGTTTTCCAGATGGAAGAGAAGCACCGCTCGCCTACTTTTCCAGGACACTATCTCCGGCGGAACGGAATTACAGCCAGCTCGACAAGGAGGCATTGGCACTTGTGGCTGGAGTGAAGAGGTTCCATGAATACCTCTATGGCAGGACTTTTGACCTCATCACTGACCACAAGCCACTCCTGGGCCTCCTCGCCGGTGATCGTCCAACTCCACCAGTCCTCTCACCACGCATGCTGCGATGGACTGTTTTCCTGGCTGCCTACCACTACCGGCTCATCCATCGCCCGGGGAAATCGATGGGCCATGCCGACGCCCTCAGCCGTTGCCCTCTTCCAGCATTTGTGGAAGACCCGGCTCCAGCTTCATCGCTCCTTCTGATTGAGGATCTTCCGGCAGCGCCTGTATCGGCTGCCACTGTGGCCTCCGCGTCTGCCCAGGATCGCACCATCAGCCGGGTGCTCAACTGGGTGTGGAGGGGGTGGCCACAAGGGCCTTTTGCATCGGAGTTCCAGCCCTTCGCAACCAGACAACATGAACTCTCAGCTCATCGCGGCTGTCTGCTGTGGGGAGACCGCGTCGTGATTCCCCAGGGACTCCGTCAGCGCGTCCTGGAGGCTCTGCACGTTGGCCACCTGGGAATTGTCAAAATGAAGGCGTTGGCTCGATGTTACGTCTGGTGGCCTAATATGGACGATGCCATCACTGCCTGGGTGTCCGCCTGTCAAGCGTGCCAAGAGTCGAGGCCTGCACCACCGGCAGCTAAGGGACACACCTGGGAGACGCCAAAGACACCCTGGTCGAGGGTGCACATTGATCTGGCTGGCCCCTTTCACGGCCGGACCTTTATGGTAGTGGTGGACGCCTATTCCAAATGGCTGGAGGTCGCCCTGATGCCCTCCACCACTACCGAAGCTGTCATCCGGGTGCTGCGAGGCCTGTTTGCAACGCATGGGTGTCCTGATGTCCTTGTCTCTGACAACGGACCGCAGTTCACGTCAGGCACGTTTGAGCGGTATCTTTTGGAACTGGGCATCCGCCATGCCCTAACGGCACCTTTTCATCCATCCAGCAACGGGCAAGCGGAAAGAATGGTGCGCTCGACAAAAGAGGCACTGGCGCGCCTGGACCGGGGAGACTGGCATGAGCGGGTCGCCGAATACTTGTTCGTGCAACACATCACTCCTCATGCGGCCACAGGGAGGAGTCCTGCTGAACTGCTTATGGGCCGCCGCCTCAGGTCACCGCTCGACCGGCTACACCCAGACTTTGCCGTGGCTGAACCCCCAGGCTGTGCCAACGCACCACGGTCATTTGTCCCAGGAAACCAGGTCTTTGCCCGGAACTATGTGGGGGACATCCCTTGGGTGCCAGCCACAGTAGTGGGAGTCACTGGACCTCGCTCGTACCAGGTGGCACTCGAAGACGGACGTTTGTGGCGACGGCACATAGACCAGCTTAGGCGCAGGGTTGGCGACTTGGACACTACTGAGGTGCCCCCAACTGCGCTTGCGGCTCCAGAAGAGACACGTACAGATGGCGAGGCCCCACCTACACCTCCCTCGCAAACTGCCAGCGTGGAGCCGAACCAAGCCGTCTCAGAACAGACTCAGACCACTCCATTTGCGGAGGCTCCACCCACAGCAGCGGATCCAGGGGAGTTGGTTCCAACGCCACCTAGGGTCGCACCACAGCCTCAGCGAGAACTGTGTGGCCCTCCGGACTTGGCTACCAGTCCCCGGCGGTCTGGCAGAGTTTCCAAGCGCCCAACTTATTTAAAGGACTACGTTGTTGGACAGGTATCACTGTTGGTCTAAGTATGGGAATGTAACCGTTATGCTTTTGTGCCTAATTGAACCATTACGCGTAGTGCTGTATATAAGGAAACCATTACGATTGTACCTAACGCCTTATCTGGGTGGGGAGGGGTGTTATGTAGTGTAGTTTTCACCCTGGGCCAACAGGGGGATACTGTATATAGTTTTCACTCAGGTCTGTAGATAGTTTTCACTCAGGTCCGCGGCAGTTAGTTTAGGCGGGAACTCTGGGCTGTTGTGGTTACAATGTTGTCAGCCGGCTGCCTATAAATACAGGCCGGCTGAGCTGTTCGCAGTCAGTTCTATTCCAGCTTGTCTTAATAAAGAGCTACTTGAAGAAATCGCTGTGCCGGCTGCTATGTCAACCCACTACTTAATAATTTACACCTTAGGCTTTTCTTCTGAAGATATCCCAAAAGGCAACAAAGCTTTAGGATCAGAGTTTTCGTCCTCCTAGATGGGCTGCCCTCCCAGGTTGAAAAGCCCCATCTACCCCTATCTTCTCACTTCTCTTCTTGACTGTTGGACCCACTATTGGTCTCATCTGCTCAATGTGCCAGAGCCTGTCTTCACATGCAGGGGAAGTCCCTAACTCACCAAGGGTTTGAGATCCATTGGCTACCCTCACCTGGTTCAGCTGGCCAGTTGAAGCAGTTTCCCAGGGTGTGGTTGTAGCTTCTAGGAGCCACAGGTGAGTGCAGGATGAGGACCAAAAGTGAACAAACTACCTCAGGAGCATGAAGTGCCCTCCACCAGAGATACTACCCCTCCCCTTACACCCCAAACACCCCATCGCAATCCTGTACTACTTCCAGATAAGCATGGATATAGAGCTGGGCTGTAAGACTTTAACCCACTTAGCATTGTGGCCCACAGAAGCTCTGTGCCACCTGAAGCTGCTGGGGAAAAATGAAAAGCAAATCACCAATTTTTTCTGCTACTGATATGCTGGAGCAAAAACAATCAAACAAAATCAAACCTGTTAAAGAACTACTCTTGAGCATGTGCAACTTCTCATTTTAAAAACTCACATATCATAGCACCAACTAGACAAGTTGCTTGCTTCTGATAACCTGGTTATAAACACATTAGCTTGGGAGCAGCTACTAGTTTTAAGTATGTTGAGACACATTTTAATTATTGTTCCTAACTAGTTTTCATTATTCTATAGTTTACAATTGATGTTTTTAAATGTTTTAAGCTGCCTTGAACCCCAGCTTGGGAGGAAGGTGGGCTAAAAAGTAAATTAAAACAAATTATTAAATTAAAACAGCTCTATGCATGCTTGCCTGAGTCAACCAAAGTGAAATTACTGCGACTTCTAGGACGCATTTTGAGTAAGTGAGGAATTGCTCTTTTTGCCATTTATAAGCACGCAGGAACACAATGCGAGACTGCAAGGCTGTTAAAACCTTAAACCCACTAAGTAATAGCAGCAGCAGCAGCAAGAAGAGGAGGAAAGCCCCACGAGCAAGAGTTTGCTCCAGGCAAACAAACCCTGCAGGCTTGGGGAAGGAAAATAAAACGCAGCCCTGCCCGCTTCCAGGAGCAGCACTTAAGGAGAGCGCCGTTAATGTGAAAGCGGAAGAAGATCCTCTCGGGGCCTCCGGGTGAGAAAGCAAAAGGGGCCGGGCCTTCAGCGAGGAGGCTCTCCGGCCAATCGGAACGCGCTGCGTCAGCGGTTGCCACCTCCGGAGCAGGCGCTGTTACGCGGCTCTGGCGGCGCGCGGGAGTTTCGGGGGAGAGTTGGCGGCTGTTCTGCGAAAGGAAGCGGCGGGCGGGACGGAGGGGGTGATTGACGTGGGAAGCGCGGGAGGCGGCGGCAGGTGAGTGTGCAAGGAGGCGCTGCGGGGGGCGGCAGTTGCCTCCCCCCCATCTGACCTTCCCACTCTCAAGCGGGGTTTCACGGGGGGGGGGGGACGGCGAGTCTCTGGGTGCTGCAGGCAGAGCGTGTTTGACTGGGTAAAAAAGTAAGTGCCATGGCGCCCAATGGGACGTAGCCTTTTTCATGTACAGTAGTTCTAAACTTTAACCCTGAATCTGGAAGCCTTCCTCTCCCATCCCAGATAAATGCTGCAGATTTATACACCACCAGGGCTGGGAACCTCAGGACCCCGGACCCAAATGCAGCCTTCCAGATTTCTCTTGGGACTCCCCCCCCCCCCCGCTAGGCCTGCTTTGCACTCTCAGGTGTTTCTGCGTGACTGGAATGACTTTGACCTCCCTCTTGCCCGGATGGAGGGCAGAAGGGGATTTGTGGGTAGAAACAGCACAAAAGTACAGTGGTACCTCGGGTTACATACCATTCAGGTTACAGACTCTGCTAACCCAGAAATATTACCTTGGGTTAAGAACTTTGCTTCAGGATGAGAACAGAAATCGTGCTCTGGCAGCACAGTGGCAGCGGGAGGCCCCATTAGCTAAAGTGGTGCTTCAGGTTAAGAACAGTTTCAGGTTAAGAACGGAGCTCCGGAACGAATTAAGTTCTTAACCCGAGGTGCCACTGTAATATTCATTCATGCCCATTGCTCTGCCAGCTTTGTGCCTCGGGTCCCACCATTTTTCTCTCAGAAGGAAGTGCGGCCCTTGGGGCTCTGCACATTTCTGTGGGGCTAAGCCGCATCTTCTAAGCATTCATTCATTTTTATTCATTAATCTCCTGAATTCAAAAGGATCCCAGAGTGGTTTACGATGAGTGAAACACAATGAACACCGAAACGTGTACCGAATGAATACTGGTACTGAATATAGCAGCAGACATAGAAAAATCCATACCTCAGTGCCTTTAATCTTGCTGAGTACAGTAGAGGCTTCCTGTGCCACTAAAGGAGGGGATTTCACTTTTGGGGTGCCGCTATGGAGAAGGCCCTATCTCATGGCACGGCACAGTGAGCCCTTCCTGATGGTGGAAAAGGGACCCTCCACTGATCTCAGGGCTCAGGTCTGAGATCACATACACAAGGGGCAATACCCTACAAAGAAGGGTATACATTAGCATCATCAGGCCGCAATGCAATGCACATATACTGTGCTTGGAAGTTAACCTTGTTGAAATTATCTACCTCTGAAATAGGCTGTTCTGAGTATTTCTTAGTCACCAATGAGGGGAATACAGGCAGCACATGCTTAGGGGCTTGGGTCTTCTTGATTCTATTTTACAAATGCCTTTTACACCCACCTAATCTCTCTGCAGCCACCATGAATGCAGTGTACAAGCTCCTTTAATATGTTATGTTGCTGAAGGCACACATTCAAAATCAATTGATGTGGATTAGTTTATCTGCTAATATCTGTTAGTCTCTCTTTTGTAATCAGGTGGTTAGAGGTGAGAGGAGAGCAAGGTGTCCCACATACCGAGTGCATGATTATGAACGAAGTGGGAATTTTAAGTTTGTGCATAACTGTGAACATGGAATCAGAATCTACTGCGACAGTGTTTACTGTAACAATGTGAGCCTGTATTTGTCACATCATGCACTCTATCATTTCAAACACCCTCTTGAAATTACCCGCACTCAACTGATATAAAAATCTGCCATAGCACCACTATTAGAGATGAAATGATTTGCTAAGTTTATTAGGTGTCTGCTTGTTCATTACAGTGCTGGGCACTTGACTGTACACAATACACAATTTCCCAGTCTTTGTTTTGAAATTACTGATTTGCCAACAATAAGTAAATATTAGAAAATAAATTATAAACAGATGGTTTATTTATTATCCTTGCTTTGTAGTTAACATACCCACTTGCATGATAATGTTAATCACAATTGTGCCAAAGAGATTTTACTTGTAGCTTGATTTTCTTATGATAAATTGATATTTTCCAATTGTACACATACAAAAGACACTGGAGGAAAGAAGAAAATAACATTTCTAAATGCGCTTTACATTACTTATCAGACTTCATAAGACGAACCTGGCTGGATCAGACCAGAAGCCAATTAAGTCAAGCATGGTTTCCACAGTCAAAATAAAAAAAATTCCTTCCAGTAGCACCTTAAAGACCAACTAAGTTAGTTCTTGGTATGAGCTTTCGTGTGCATGCACACTTCTTCAGATACCTGAAGTATCTGGTATCTGAAGAAGTGTGCATGCACACGAAAGCTCATACCAAGAACTAACTTAGTTGGTCTTTAAGGTGCTACTGGAAGGATTTTTTTTTTAATTTTGACTATGGCAGACCAACACGGCTACCTATCTGTAAATGGTTTCCACAGTGGCTGACCAAATGTCTATGAGAAGTGCCTGAACAATATGTAAACACAATGTCACTCTCCTTTTTGTGTTTCCCAGCAGCTAGTATTCAGGGACATACTGCTTCTAATACTGGGAGTAATTTATAATAATCATAACTAGTAGCCACTTACAGACTTAATCTCCTTGAAGTTATCTAGTTCCCTTTTTTAGCCATCCAAGTTGACAGCCATTACTATGTCTTGTACTGTATTGACAAATTCCGTAATTTAATTATGCACTGTGTGAAGAAGAGCCACCCATTCTTGTTTCAGCTAATCTTAAATTGAGACATGTTCCTTTTGTTTATTTTGGCTGTACTCTTTATTTGTACACGTGCCTAGGATTGAACCCAGGTTTAGGTAGACATGCCTAGGATTGCGCTGTAAAAGAACTACACACAACTGTATTCAATATGACTTACTTCCAGGTGAGGCTGCTGCCTTAACCAGATAAACAAATTATAGAGGGCCTTGTAGCTTACAATTAGTATGTATATGTGATTGCCGCGAACAAGAAAAATTTGGAAAGATACAAATACACTCCATGTTTAAGATTTTAATCTTAATATAATTTTAATCTTAAATTATATCTAAAAGGCTTAGGAAAATAAAGGGTTTTTCCTGGGGATGAAAAGACAAAGCCGTTATCCAGCAGACCTCTGGAGAGATGATTCCACAATTGTGGCTGGGGCTCTAATTGTGTAGTCTGGTCTTGGTGGCTATATTATGCTAGAATTGCTAGTTTTATTAATAGAGAACCTTTTCTTAAGATGCTTTTAAATGTTATTTACAGTGGTGCCCCGCAAGACGAATGCCTCGCAAGATGGAAAACCCGCTAGACGAAAGGGTTTTCCGTTTTTGAGCTGCTTTGCAAGACGAATTTCCCTATGGGCTTGCTTTGCAAGACAAAATCGTCTTGCGAGTGTTCCGATTTTTTCCCGCTCCCCCCCCCTTTTTCTAAGCCGCTAAGCCGCTAATAGCCTTTTAGCTGCTAAGCCTTTAATAGCCACTAATCCGCTAAGCCGCTAATAGCGCTAAGCCGCTAAGCCGCTAATAGGGTTGCTTTGCAAGACGAAAAAAACGCTAGACGAAGAGACTCGCGGAACGGATTATTTTCATCTTACGAGGCACCACTGTATTGTATTTTATATAAATTGCTGTGGGAAGCATTTTAATTTTGAAAGGGAGTATATAAATTTGTTAAATACAAAAAACCCACACTCAGCTTTCTGGGGCACCACCACGAAGAAGGCCCTCTCTCTGGATCTCATTGGTCTCACCACAGATGGTGGGGCACCAACAGAAGGTCTTCCACAGAATATAAGTTATCCTTTTAAGCCTTATAAATTCTTCACATGCTCAGTGTCCCATTAGGAATTAATGAGGAAACATTTCATAAGTTTTGTTTCCTTATAAACATTGGGATGCTCCCCAGGTTGAAAACTTACTGCTATTTGGGATATCAGTGGACATTTATTTGCAAACAATGTTTCTAGCTTGGCTTCATGTTCTAGTTCTGTAGCCCAAATGTAATTGTGACAGTTTCACATTTAGAAAACAGAACAGACACAAAACATGTACTATGTTACTTCAGAGAGAAGTGTGAACAATGGATGAAGATTTCAGTGCTCCCTCGGCGCCTTCATCACTCACTGAGAGCTTAGAGATGGCTATGGAAGTGGAGAGACAATGCGCCAGACTCCTCAGTTTCTCCTGTGCATCAGACACCACAAACGGAGGGAAAAGCTTTTCTGCTGATTCTTATTTAGCAAGTGGGTCTCTTAAGAGGTATGTAAAACTTAAAAATGTCACCCTTGGGCTTTTGTCTTGAAAATACTATTGGGCAGGCTTGACTTTACTAAGAATGTTTCAGTGGCATAATTACTTTGAGTAGTATTAAAATCCCCTGTGTGTGAGTGTGTTCAGGACTGAGAGTTTAGAATGTTTAATTAGTTTCTTCTAACAGCTGTTGTGTGCCACAATGATCCCATTAGTGTCTTCGACTTTTGTTTGAATAGAGGGTATGGGAGCTCATTCATACGTTACTGACGTAGCATAGCTTGATGCTGGGGAAAAAAACAGTTTCGTTTCGGCTTTTTGTTGCAGTGGTAATAAATTCAGATGCTGATGCAGTGCCAGTGACACAACAGAACTGCAGTACTGGTATTGAGAAGTGATTGGGAGTTCTAGGTGTCCTATGCAAATGGTGCATGGATACATTACTAGTGCAGGGTCTTAACACAGGGGAGAAATCTGTAACAGCAACATCATGTTAGCAATACTTTAGAGCAGCTAGTGTTCCTTATATCAGCCAAGATTAAGGAGCTAGGGCAAGTTGTAGGGTTTTGTGCTCCTTCTCCATTCTGGCTCACCTTTCTTCCATTCTGTGCTATGATTTCACCAAGGCTTTCATCAGCATCAGCCAGAGCCAGGGCTTGCGGTTAACCAGGATATGAAGCTGACTTCAAAGCAGAACCTGCTTTGTTGAATTATATTGGTGCCAACACAGGAGTGTGCATATGTGTGTGGGTCAGCAAGTGTCAGTGGTATAGATAGTGGATAAAAGGTCGTGATCCCATGACAAAATGATACTAATTCACAAGTTGGATATATGTAGGACATCCTTGGGAGGAGCTTTCTGGGTGTGGAGGAACATGGGGAATGCCACCTGAATTTCAGTAATAATGGTATCCCCCTATGTGCCTTCTTTGATACTGTGGGGTCTGTTCTGCACTTTGTTAGACCAGGGAATTAAGGGCAGTGAAACGGGTAGATGACAGCTAGAGTGCAAGTAGTGAAAGATGTGCTGCAAAGCTGCCTGAGCAGGAGTAGAACAATATAATCACGGAAGGAGGCTCACTTCTTTGCACCAGTCGCATCCTCGAGTAGCCATTCAAGTTGAGCTTTTTCATTCACTTCTACTCCAGAGCATTTTGCCAGCTTCAGCCATTTCAAGATCGGGATAACCAGTCATTCATGTACTTGTAACCTCCAGATTGGATTACTGCAATACATTCTATGTGGGGCTGCCCTTTATGTTTGTTTGGCAGCTGCCTCTGATGCAAAATGTGGTGGTTCAACTGCTCCCTGTTACACTGCTGCTGTATGAATTGCACTAGCTGCCAATTAGCAAGTTAAGTTCAAGCTGCTTGTCAAAAGGGTATACAAAGCCCTATGCAGTTTGGGACCAGCAGGCCTAAAATACAGTCTCACCCCTTATATACCCAATTGATCACTGCTCTGCAGGAATCGGGTCTTTAGTGTGGTGGCAACAGTCCTTTGGAATTCCTGCCTGTTGTATATTAGGCAGGCACCATCTCTGTTGTCTGTTCTATGGCTACTGGAAAGTTTCGCCTTTCTGCAAGCCTCTTAAGTGGATATCTTTATCCCAGTCTGCATCTGTACTAGAACTGTGTTTATATATGAAATTGCTTTGTATTATTTTATATAGGGAACATTTTAAAATTGTTTTTACATTTTTCTTGTCTTATGGTTATAACTTATTTTTTATATATTTGTTATATTTTTAGTTTTAACCTTTGTGTGGACTGTATGATAAAGGGCAGGTAAGAAATCTAATAAAATAAATAGCATTTTAAGAACCTGTGAATAATGCTGCCTATGTTTTTCAGGGTTTTGCTGGGGCTGGATCCTTTTCCAAATGACTATGAAGAAGACATCATAGAGTTATTTGGTTTCCAATGGGTTACCGAAACTGCTTTAGTTGAGTCTTGTACACTTCTCTTTGGATTATTTAGGTATGGTTTTTTTAGTATATTTATCTCCATAGCATGTATACTGAGCCAAATTATTGTCCTCTAAATATACAGCACTTTTGGAGAGAGTGGATCTGAGGGCTTTGTTAGGGTCTTTCGAACATAAAACATTACTTTATTATTGTGGTACATTGTTGCTGAACCTTGGGAAATGGCCATGCTGTTGCTTGTGTCACACAAACACTTTTTTAAAAAGTTCTTATTGAGTAAACATGCATAAGTCACACTAAGTTCAATGAACTTTCTGGTAATTGTGCTTAGCATTACACTTACAAGCTTGTTGCTGTTGTCAGTGCAAAATGGCTGCAATGCTTCAGAGCCAGGCTTCCAGGTGAACTCAGCAACACAACATCAGCATAGTGCTAGTCCAGTCAGAGTGAAAACATGCATTGCAGCAATGCCCACAGCACAGAGTGACTTAACAATGTAACATCCCCACCAGTCATTGCATGGTTCACAGTCCAGGCAAGGGCAGAACCATGTCACTTGGCAACAGCACCACCAACCAGGGCACTGCATTCAGACAGAGCATCACCAGCTCTTCATGCAGAAGGCCCCAACTTCAATCCCTGGCATCTCCAGTTGGGGTGGGAAAGGTCCTGGTCTGAGGTCCTGGAGAGCCACTGCCAGTTAGAGTGGACAAGGCTAAGCTAGATGGAATAATAGTCTGATTTGATATAAGGCAGCTTCCTATGTTTCTATGGCTTTAAGATCTTTGGGGGAGGCCCTTCCTAGCATCTGACGTCCAACAGCTGTACATTAGCTGGTGGCATGGGCCTTCTCTGTGATAGGGCCCTAATTAGGAAACAGCCCACCCTGTGAGGCAAGGCGGCCCAACTTTTCATACCAAGTGGGCAGCAAGAGTACTTCCACACGGAACCAGAGGGTCACACACTGCCTTTGGCTTTGCTTGAGGGAGCAAGTCCAAAATTTGATACCACTGCCAGCCCTTGCATTGTCTTCCCAACGTCCCAAAGCAAGGCTCCGGACATTGGGAAAGCAGCTCAAAGGCTACCAGGGTGAGGGGGCATCAAATGTTGCTGAGGGCCGCCCCAAAAGGCCTCAAGGGCCACATGTTAGACCACCCCGCTCTGAGGTATGCCTGTTGCTGACTCTTTTTTCCATTTTGATGCCAGCTTATTTGCTTTTAATTCTTTCAGCCATTTGGCAGGTTATTAGCTTTTCAGCTTCAGGCTAATGTAGCCACCCTGCGGTTTTATAGGTTGCATTTATGTTTTTATATTTACTCTGTTGTTTGTTTATTGTTTTGTGTTTTAAATTGAGCTTCACTGTACCCTGCCCTGTATCCATTTCCAGTGGAGGGTGGATATAAACATCATATTATTGGGCATTGCCACATCATATGATGCAAAAGGGGGTGATATGCAGGGGAGAACTGAGAAGTAGACTGATGCTACTTAACCATTCTGCTACTCCAGGAATAGAAATGCCCTCTAGATGTTGTGGACTACAACTTCCATAATTCCTTACTCTTGGCCATGCTGCTGGGCTAGATCGAAAGTGTCGTCCAAAACAAATGAAGGGCACCACCATCTACCTTGCAAATTTATTCTCTCCCCTCACCAAACCATTTTAAATATATTTTCTCCTCAGGAAAGTTCTGGAAACAAGCCTGGCTGAGAGAAAAATAGGCTTGAAGAGGGAGGGTTTTTTTTTTTAAAAAAATGAGAGAATCTATGGTCACTGTGATAGAAAAGCACCCCTTCCTCCTGCCTTCACTTGTCATTTTTCCAACCCTACCCTGCATTCATGTTATATTAACATGTGTTTGGGAACAGTTTACTGATCCCTGCTTGTGGCTGGTTGCAGCTACATTATGTGGCCCATACTAATTACAGGATGAGATCATGGGGTTTACTTTGATGCCTGCCAGTTTTTGAAACATTGCTACTTCTCTCTTGGTAGTCATGGGGCCTGTGGGTTTATTGGTTCTTGTGTATGGGGTTCATTTCACAAATTGCATTTGCCCCAAACTTGAATATAATATTTTCCTCTAGTTCTAGCCTTGACCATAGCTATCTATTTAGCATCTGTATTACTGTTAGATGAGGCTACACTTCAGAATAGTTTGACATTTGAAAATTGCATCCAGTGCAGAACGGATCTGCCTGCTTATTAACTGGCATTTCCTGTAAAAGGCACCTTACTCCTGTTCTGTATGATTAGCTGTGGCTGTCAATTATTTTTTTTAGCAAAGCCGGGGATTCAGGCTATACCACAGCCTGGTTATAAAAAGTTGCTTAACCTTTTGTTGAGTATGTTGTCTCCTTTTGTAGCAAGTAAATTTAATAGCCCCCGGACAATGTGCCAATCAGTGCCAAATGCTAAATAACTTTAGCAAAATTTTCTGTTGAAGATACAGAGCCATACTTAAGATCAGAAAGCATATATAGCCAATGCCACATCTAGAGTTGGAATTGCATTTTTCTGATGCTTTAGCACTTATCTTAAGCTCATGGTGGGGAACCTCAGGGGCTTACTGGGACCATCAAATCCTCTCTGTATGGCTGTCCCTCTCTCTGGGCCACACCTCTCACCAGCCTTGCTCTACACCCTCCTGAGGTAGCTAGAATGTGTCATTGAACTGTAATACTACCTCTTTCTTGCCTGGGTTGGGAGATTATATAGATGTGTTTTACACACACACTACTTATTCTTTGGCAATCACTCATAACTGAGTAAGCTTGTCTTCCATGAACACGGTCTTAACAGTGAGTCCATAAGTGACTGTGGAGGACAATTCTGGATCCACAGGTCCTTCCACAGTAAGGACATAGGTTTCCAGGCCGGGGTTGATCACAGTGAGGGTTTGCCAAATGTGCCTTTCAGTAGGTGACCAGTAGATTCATATCTGCTGCAGCCTTCATCTGTCTTCACAGCCGTTGTAACATACCACTTACTATCTTCTGCCGGTTCTGCCATTGAGGACTTCTTGGATCATTCTTTGTCTAGCTCCTCCCCTTTGACCTTACCATCTTGGGTGACCCTGCTGGAAATACAAGACTCCCAACGGCTTCACTCACAAGGGTCATAGGAACGTGCAAGCCCACTCACTATGACAAGGTGATGATCCAGCAAGTGACCATCACACACACACACACACACACACACACACACACACACTTTTGCCTGGTTGGAATGTAGTTTATTGTACAAAGCCAAGAACCACATCCATTGTCCCAGCAATCACTTGCAAGCAGCCCTCTGGAAATTGCCCATGAGGAAATGAGGCCCTGAGACAAAAGCAAAAACAAAAAAACCACCCCCCATCTCTATCTTAAGCCAAGACAAATATAGACTTCCCTTGTAGTTTCTTCAAATCTCTTGTTTATTTCCCTTGTTGTGTTTCAGCCTGCCATACATTAACATAGTTCTGGTATTCCCATACTCTCTGTTAGTTAAACCAGGAATAAGCACTAACAAACTCTCTTATGTGGAATCATCATTATCTGTAGGAGGTGATCAAGGGATCAGGCAGAGCATGCAAATTGGCTTGATTTTTTTTCAGTTTTTTATGTACCTTTTGTTTCAACTGTTAGTCGATTTACCCCCAAGAATGAAGAAGCTATTGGTTGATTTTGATGAAAGAACCTGATTTTAGATTTCAAAATTTTGTTGTTTGTATGTGCTTTCTTTGTTGATAGGCAACAAATACACAAATTGGAAAACCTCATTCCACCAAGTTTATCTGACTTTGGTAAGTTTTTTTAAATGCTTCTAGGTTGCTTGTGCCTTGCTATATATCTTTAGCAATAAATATTTTGTTTGTTTGTTTGTTTTAAATGGAACCTTCCCCTTTCCCTTCCTCCAGTATTCAAAACTTATGAACTATACACAATTTCGATGCACTGACTTGATATTTCTCATAAGTGAGCCCTATTAAAAATTGCTAACCTTTAAAAGAAAAAGTTTGTTATTGCAACAGCCATAGTAACTCAACGGGGGCAGGGGGGGTCACAATTGGCTTTGTCCTTGTCCTCACCCATGGGTAGTGGATCACTTGATTAAAGTGATGACAAATGCTTGGACACAAAAGTGTAGCCATCCTTTGGCATAATGGATAAGTAAAGAACACCGTCAGTTGGCTAATACATTGCACATGTTGAGTTGGCATCCATAAAACATGGTCTTTAAAAATGTTTTGAAAGGTGCATGCCAAATCCCAAAGCTCTTTGAAGCATTCATGTGCAGATGGATGTACCCTGTCCTGGGATTGTTTATGATGAAGGGCAAGATAAACATGTTTTAAATAAATAAAGAGCAAGCATGAGACAGATTTATTGCTCTATACACAGGAAGATTTTTGTCTACAGTTTCCCATGCACATCCATCAGGGCAAAAATAACTGAGGGAGGATCAATCCCTACTCATGCATTTAAGCTGTTGGATCAGGACCAGCAAAGCTGAAGCATCAGATGAACTACAACTTGTTTCCTCCGATTCTATTTTAGCTTTTTGAGGTTCTTCTGTTTCCATCTTTTGTATGGAATTTCTTTCATTAAGGTACAGTTCTGACATTGTGTATACATCAGTGCCACTTTAAATAGTGAGCTGTCAGTATGTAGTAACATAACCATCCTAGTAGTGTTTTCCATGTCACAGTAGATCTCTTGGGTATTTTTTAAAGGCATGATGTGTGTAGTAAGCTGCTGCATGTAAACAGCTTCTTTGCAGAAAGGTTTCAAACAGTTGCCATGTGGCCGCTGGTTATTTCCCCTTATACGATAATGTTGTTGTCTATAACGCTTTAATTTTATTTAAATTGAGTGTCCATATGACGTGATAGAAATTATTTATTCCTGTTTGTTCATTTGTATTTTTTATAATCAACTTGCACTCTGTTTCCCCTCCAGTTTGGGGGAAATGGGTTATGTCAGTGCAGCATACCTGAAAGCACACATTCCTAATTTCTGCCTTGGTTTCAGGTCAGGCTGCAGAACTTCACTGGGAAGCCCAAAACATCAGGCAGCAGTGCATTCAGTTCCTGCAGTATGTGAAAATGTTCATCTTCAGGTAGGTTGTCAGACATGGTTCCTGTTTAATTTTTGTTTGCATAGTTGGTGCTGCATGATATTACATGTTAACATCTTCATTCA
This sequence comes from Podarcis bocagei, assembly GCF_964188305.1. Lineage (NCBI taxonomy): Eukaryota > Metazoa > Chordata > Lepidosauria > Squamata > Lacertidae > Podarcis > Podarcis bocagei. The sequence continues at coordinate 31,982,424 of NC_138127.1, read as the reverse complement.
GATATCTGGTGCCACACGAAGCAGAAGATGAGTTGCTTCATCCATTTGAAAAGCAGGAAGCACAATTCCCTTCATTACTTGTTGAGGAACTCCATTCTTTGACATTGCACGTTGGACACCTGCATGAACTCTCTAGTTGTGTTCTTGGAGGATTGACTGTTCCACCACAAGCAAAGGTTTTGACTCTACTTTTTGTTGTTGTTGGCGCATATAGACATTTCTAGTAGGCACATATTATAATTTAGAAAAGAGGCATTATAAACTTGCTGGCCAGTTATTCTTGCAAGTTCTCTCTTATCATATTGCCAAGAAAGGGACATTTTGTGTATCCCACCAGGGCAGTGTTATAGCTTATGGCACTATATTAGCACTAACCTAAGACATGCACCTGAGTTACATCACCTAGTGGGACAGATAATTCCAATATTGTTTAGTAGTGCCACGGTGATATTTGCATGGTGGCTATATTTCTTGTGATAATGCTAATATGGCAGCAAAATGATTGAGCTGCCCATCATTGCTTTCAGTCACATACGTTTTTGGTAGAATATTTTAAAAGTCCACTCTAAGTAGAACTTAGTTAGATCCAGTCTTGTGTTAACATTTTGATAATAAGTTACACTTCATGCCCCATTATAAAAATTGCAACCCCACTTCCAGAAAATGAAAAGTCATTTTGCCTTTTGCCTGAACATGCGACATTTAAAACCAGGGGTGGGAGGGGCAGGGGTATACCCACAAACACACACATGGAGGTTGCTTTTCAAACCTTTGCATAGTTAGCCTGATAGTCCTGGTAATGAAGGGTTCCCATTCATAGGAATGTTCTTAAGCTTGTTCAACCAAAGTCTTTTTAAAATATTCTTCAGACCTTCATGCTAATCATGCACTCATCTGAAAGAAAGAGCCTGTGAACCTGGGGTTATCGGGAATATTTTTTTGCAATGTTTTCTTTTAATTACAGTTATTTTCCCCATCATGGCACCTGATGCATCTTCATCTAGACATCCACTGGTCATTGTTGGAAATTCTTCATTTTCTTGGTGAAAAGATGCCAAGTAGGTTTTGCCTTTGCAATTCAGATTGTTCTTTTGCATTATTTGTGTGTTGGGTTCTATGGGAGATGTTAAACTCTTTGGTTCAAAAAGCACATGTGCAAATTATTGGGAAAATAGTAGTCTGGAAAGTAAATCAGCACATTTTTTAAATTAAAAAAATCATTTAAAAAGTCAATTTATCTCTTCACAGCAAAACTCCATTTTTACATCAATTTAAATGACAATATATCTATCCACAACTTATTTTAAACCAATTAAAGCATATTATTTGTCCTATTGATTTCAGTGGAATTTCTGATCTATTTCTGCATGTGGGTGTTCGTAATCTCATCTTTTGGCTAAGAACCCCTCACTTAATTTGCACACATGTGTTAGTCTTTCAGTACAACCCTAAACCAAATCTATTACTTGAAAACAAAAGTTAGTCTTTAGTGTTCTTAAATTCATTTGAAAGGCTGGCAACCATGTGTACACACATGGCCAAGCCAGCAGGCCCCTGTGCAAATTGACAGGATATTCAGTAAGCCCTTGCTTATTGTCCCTTGGACATCCTCCCGTTGTGTTGGGAGTGAGTTGAAGTGGAGAAGAAACCAGCAGGTTGTAAGGCAAATCCAAAAGCAATGCTCAGCAAGCTAAAGGCTTCCATTCCAGTGTGCTGGTACCCTTCCAGTACAAAATGCAGGTCATTTTATAATGGGAGCCTCTACATTTTCTCCCCATTTACAGCTGAAAGAGTGCATTTCCCTGCCTGTGGAAGGTCCTGCCCTCTGAAATATTGTGCAGTGGGTTGGGGTGGGAAAAGATAAATACATTCCGTGGTGTCTGTAATTTGTGGAAGGACCACAGCTTAGTGGTATAGCATCCTATTTGCATGCAGAAAGCCTTTGGTTCACTATCTGGCAAGCCCAAAAGGAGTTGGAAGAGACATCCTGGAATGCCTCACATGTTCGTTGTAGATAATGCTGAACTAGACTGACCAATGACATGGCTCAATATAAAGCAGTTTCCTATGTTTGTAACTGCTCTAACCTAGGAAGGTATTTCTACCTCAAACTGGAGAAATTTCCCATCGACTGTGTAGAATTTCTCAATTCTGTTTGTGAATAAACTGCAAACAAAGTACCGTATTTTTCGCCCCATAGGGCGCACCTAGTTTTTTTTGGGGGGGGAATAAAGGGGGGGAATTATTTTTCCCCCAGGCGCGGGGCTGGGGCGGGGGAAGCCCGAGCTTCCCCCGACCCCAGCCCCCAGAACAGGCTGCTATCTGCAAGCCTGGGGAGCCTGGCGGGAAGTCGCGCCGGTCTCACCAGGTTTGTGGAGAGCTCCCCTGGGCTTCGGGATGCAGGCAGCTCTCTGGAAGCCTTGGGAGACCGGCGCGACTTCCCGCCGGCTCCCACGGCTTGTGGAGAGCTTCCTGAAGCCTGGAGAGCGAGAGGGGTCTGTGCGCACCGACCCCTCTCGCTCTCCAGGCTTCAGCGAAAGCCTGCATTTGCCCCATAGGACGCACGCACATTTCCCCTTCATTTTTGGAGGGGGAAAAGTGTGTCCTATAGGGTGAAAAATACGGTACTTCAGTACATATCATGGCTTTTATTCCTTGAATTGCTTCCATGCCATTGCAACAATGTATAAAACTGCTTTATTAACACTCACCCCTGGTCAAATGGGGTAAAAGCTGATACAGTCATACCTCGTGTTGCGTCCACTTCATGTTGCGTCTTTTCACGTTACGTCCTGCGGCAACCCTGAAGTACTGGAACGGGTTACTTCCGGGTTTCGCCGCATGGGCAGAAGCGCCAAATCGCGCTGTGCAGCCTGCGCAGACGCAGCGCTTCTAGTGGCAGACATTTCATGTTATGGACTGGCCTCCGGTATGGATCCTGTCCGTAACACGAGGTACCACTGTATGTTGTCAGAGCAGCATGGAGAAACATTATGATTTTGGCTGAATTAAACATACGCTGTAAAATTTCCTTTACCTGCTGCAAAACACAATGTCAGAAAACTAAGGACAAATTTGGGGTAATCCCCCCCCCTTAACATTTTCTTTAAAAGAACATAAAAAAAGATGACTTGCTTTTCTTTGCTTAAATAAAGTGAAAGTATGTATGCATGTCTATGTCTGTATTCATAAGGTCAATATCAAAGCATAAACTTCCTTCATTTCCTTTTTTATTTTCTAGGGCAAACAGTGTATGCTCACAGATTCTCAAATTTAACAGGTGAAAATTTAACCAATATCAGTTTGTTTGAAGAACATTGTGGAAACCTCTTCTATGATCTGATAAGTTTGGCAGCTAACAGGTATACAAAGGTATAATGATCATCTTATTTTGTAATGTTGTACGAGTGTTGCATAGCTGGCTCTTTAAAGCTAGACAGTAAAAGGAGTTTCCTATCTGAATTTAGCTTTTCATCAAATCCTTATATTTTAGCTTGTATTAAAGGACTATATCATTTAAAGACTCTTGGTTAGGAACTGTTTATTCACCTCTACTTGCCAGCTGAATGAGGAAATAATTTTGAGATGTATTTTTGCCCTGAGTTGAAATAAGCACTGTATTAAAGACTATAAGTAGCAAAAACTGCTGTAAGTTATACAAAGTTGTAAAAACAGCAAAATTGAAGAAACTGTTTGAAATCACAGAATTTAGCTTTCCGTGGCTTCTAATTCAGATTGTATGTAAACATATATATTTTTAAGTATTTTAAAACACTTTTCTACTGCCCTTCATCAGATTTTATTTTCTGCCATATTTGTATGCCAATGCAGTTTAAATTCTTAAGTATTAGTGGTATCATTATTTTTATATATTTCTAAGCATTCCATCCCCAAATAACAATTGAGAAAGTGGAAATAATGTTACCATTAAGATCACTCCTTTGTTAACACAGTTTGTTGTTATTTAGTCGTTATTTTACTTTGTATTTTAGCAATCTTATCCTTCTATGAGAACATATTTCTAAGTACTGTATCCGAAGAAAGCTTTGTTTGGAAGACTTTTAATATGCACTGAGTTTCCTTTGCCAATCTGCTACCTTCACAAGTTCCAGACAGCAAAAAGCTTATTAATAACTTGGGTGATGAAAACGTTAACCAATAGAAAAGACACCCTTGCAATTGTGTAAAGGCCAGTCTAGCGTGGCATGTAACAGCAAGCAATATATAGCTAAATATAATGCAAAATAGTGAAACTTTTTTTTTATTTAATTCTGAAAATAAATGGGAGTGGTATCTAGTTGCTGTATGTGGCTACAATACCACCTGCTGGTGGATCAAGGTAAAACCCACTTGATTAAAGATGGCAGACTAACAACTCATGAAATAGTACATTGTTTCAGAACAGAAGTAGTGATTTTGTTCTATCATGTGTTTCATTAGGGCAGTGCTGTTTGTTCAGCACAGAGTTTGCACTGGAAATGTGAGAGCTCTAGGTAATTTGTATAGCGCTTCTTAAATCTAAAATTAGCACACTTTGCTCTGAAGGTGCGTTATGCTCTGTAGAGTTTCCTTTCTAGCATGTATGTTTTGATTTGCAGCCTCAGTGTATTAGTAAGGTGAAAAAGCTCTTCATGAATCCTTTCACAAAAAGTAACAGCTATTTGTGGGATATGGCTTGTGTCCAGTTAGAGGCATAAATGCATCCCACTGCTGTTGGTGAATTGAGATATGAACCGTTTATAACCCAGCTGCCAATTCTCATCTGTTAGGGAGTTTTAAGGAAGAAATAGATAAGTATTTTATCTTTTTTTAAACAACAACAACAACAACAACAACAACAACCCTACTAGGTGGCAGGGGAAAACACAACTTTTATCACAGGCCCTTTTAAAAATATTAACTTCCTCTTTAACAACAACCCTCAATATTCAAAGTATGTTCCACTTTCTGGCTTATTTAATCCTTTCACATTTAGAGTTACCATACTTTTCCATGTATAAGATGAGGTTTTTTTACTCTAAAATAATGTTAAAAAACGGGGGTCTTCTTATACACGGATAGTTCATAGGGGTGACAGGTGATTGGTTGCACCCACGAGCTTGTCAGTGGTGATTTGGTGGGTGATTGGTGGCTGCGGCAAGGGCTGCTTTGGATTGGCTGCTGCTGCTGCGGTAATTGGGTGGGTGATTGGTTGCCGTGGCAAGGGCAAGTGTTCATATGTTAAATTCCACTATTTGCTCTGAGGAAGTTGTTTGTTCATCGCAGGTAAGGCCCTCTGAAGCTCTAACTAGTCACCACTACCCTTGCACATGTGTAAAAGAATTGTGGATTTTGCTTATTCATCTGCTCAATCACAGAAATAAAGGATCCCTTACAGAGGTAAGACTCGTTGCATGACTAGCATGGGTAATATTCTATGAAAACAATTGCATTTGAAACATTCAGATATTCATAGATGGATGAACAAATGTCCCAAACTATTTTATGTACTGTAAGCATTCTTTTACACTTGGTTCCGTTCTCTAATAATCTGTAAAGGGGTCTGTGTTCCTTTAGAGGCAGAATGTGGGGCAGGTGGGCATGGTTTGGGCCAAACTGCCTTACAGGGCAAATTGGTACTTGTGCCAGGTCTAATCAGGATCCTGGGGCAGTGGTTCCCCATGCCTGGTTTAAAAGGATCACTTTGAGAAGCGCAGCAAGTGATCTACCCACGGTTGTCTACAAGCTGGTAAAGGAAAGCAGCAACAGAAAAATTATTACAAGAGATGGACAGGGTGACTGGTATGTGTGAGCACTACATTATAAAATTGAACTTCTTTTTTAAAAAAAGCTGAGTGGCTTTCTTTTCATTGCAGTCTTTTTGGAGCTGTTTGAATAACATTCTAAAGGATGTATTTGAAAAAAAGAGGGATACAGAAGCAGTGTCCGCCTTCAAACCAATTCCATGCAAGGACTCCCTGACTTTTTGTTGGTGGCTTATAACTCACTTGGCATTACTTCACCATGTTGACCGCAATGGGAATGTAGATGAAAAGGTTGGTTTGTTTTTACTGCTTCCTAAATCCTCTCATAGATTTTTAAATGTTTACTTAGGCCTTGTGCCATACATAGATTTTTGGCACACATGCTGATAATGTTTGCATAGTGAGTTTATACCTTAAAAAGATACTCTCTTTTGTGATAGGGTAAAAAAAAAAAAAGGAAGAATCAGGATTCCTCTCTCCCAATCCCCACCTACCTACAAGTTTGGTTTTTTTACCCAGTCTCTCATGACATTATTTAGTGCTCAGGATCCTTACAAATACTAAGTCTAATATGGAACTGATAAAATAGTCCCACAGTATTTCCAATCTACACAGGTTTGAATTAAAAATGTTTGTTTTTTTCTTTACCTCCATGCCTTCTCTTGAAGCTGTAACTTATCTCCTACGCCTATTCTAACATGAGGGTGTGCCTGGCATGTGATAAACATATCATTGAACTGAGGAGACTGGGCCAACTTTCAGCTTAGAAAAATAAATCAATCACTGAGCTGCTGCCAATGAAATTTGGGCTGTTTACTGATTATTCTGAAAAAAGTTCCCAGCTCTCCAACTTCTGTCTCCTAACCCTAGACCTTGACTGAAAACCAACCTTTTGGGGCCAGGTGGGCACATTTTGAAATCTGAGATACTTTCATAGAAAACAGCTGGTTGGTTCAAGGTGGGTTTTCTTTTATTTTTTTTTAGGAAGGTGGAGTGTAAGGTTTTATAAATTAGATTCCTGTAGCTCTGTGAGAAGATATGCAGGATGGTACTAGTGGCAAGCTGGAAGAGATGGAATTTAAATAGGAAAGTTTCTCTGTCAATAAGAAAGTATGAAGCCTTTTTTAAAACTTAAAGAAGAGAACATATAGATCATATGTATCTTTCCTCAGCTACAAAATAGTCCACATTATCGTATCCTTAAAGGCTACATTCATAAATGTTTAAAACCAAATAGAATAGTAATATTACCACTTTTGAACATTGCAGGGGTCAATTTTAACGCTGCTCTGGGCTATTGAAATAGAGTCAGAATGACTTCAAGCTAAACATTCTTGCCTTTGAATTGTCTAAAATGACTACTTTGTAAGATATGCAAAGAGTGGTTTCCAGCTGAGCAGCTTAGCAGCTCAACAGGTGAGCCAGAAGAAGAAACTAGTTTTCTCCTGACATTGTTAAAAAGAAATACTACCCATATACTTAAAAGTTGTAGTCCAAGTTATGATTCTTTTACTAAACATGACAGAAGAATACAAAATGATCTTCCAAGCCCCTGGCTCCAGACCATACATGTGCTGTTTTGCACAAATAATAGTATAAATCTTTTTCTTAGACTTCAATGCTGTATGTAGTGTGAGAGTGAGAGTGGGGTGTTCTGGAATTGCTTGCATACTTTTTTTGTTTGTTTCAAAAGGCAAGGCTTCTTTTATCAAAATGAGCAAGCTGAAAGTGGGATATGGCAAACTGTTGACAATTTTCAATATGTCTTTGGTCTATTGGCTCAGAATTGTTTAATAAAGAACTTGTGAACTGCTTCATTGTCCTTCATTCAGGTGCAGGAAAACTTTTCTTCACTCTTTGTAGACCATTACATCTTATTACAGTGGTACCTTGGTTTACGAACTTAATCCGTTCCAGAAGTCCGTTCTTAAACCAAAATTATTCTTAAACCGAGGTGCCCTTTCCCTAATGAGGCCTCCCGTCGCCTGTGCCCTTCAACCGTTCTGATTCCATTCTTAGACTGAGGTAAAGTTCACAAACCGGGACACTACTTCCGGTTTTGCGGAGTTTGTAAACCGAATAGTTCTTAAACTGGGCTGTTCTTAAACCGAGGTATCACTATATACATTAAACAGGGGAAGTCTTGTAACAATGTTACCCACTCCCATGAAATTACTTGTGCTTAAGGATGGCTAGAACTAACTAATGGAACCAAATTTCGTATGTTGGTTGTGGTGTTGTAGAAAGATAGATTTGATAGCTACGATGCACATTAACAAGTTTCAGCTGCTCTTGTCAGTGCCAGATTTACGTATAAGCTAAACAAGCCATAGCTTAGGGCCCCACTCTCTTGGGGGCCCCTAAAAAATTTAAAGGGGAAAAAACTGGATGTACAGTTCCAAAATATAAGATAAAAAACAAATAAAATAAAACCTACATATTTGTTATGTGCAAATGGCTTTAGGTACCTATTAGGTCCATAAATTACCATTTAGCATATATTCAACATAAAAAGTGACAATTTGTTGTTGACAAGGACAGCTGGACATATAAAGGACCCCATTACCTTCAGTAGCTTAGGGCCTCATCAAACCTAAATCCAGCCCTGCTCTTGATACTTCAGAGGTAGTGCAGTAGGCATGTATTCTGGATTTTAAAAATTAAGAGTAAAAAACTGCAGTGTACTTCTAAGAAAAACAGGTAATTTTGCTATGTGTAATGAGTACTTTTTCTGGCCTATCCATACTACCGTAAAATATATTTGTTCTCTGTGAAGACAATAAATGTTTTGCCTATTAATCAAACTTAGTGGAGAAAAATGAGTGTTCTACATGCCCATTTGTAGCAATAATTAAAAGAAGGTAAATATCACTTAGCTTGCTATGCATAGCTCACTTAGTATTTGCTTGCCAAAACCAGATATTTATCATTCAATATGGTTTTTCATTCAGAAACCAATAGACTCTAACTGGTCCTTTGTGGAAGATCTATTGAAGCAGTCCATCAATAGTCAAGTAAGTATGTTAAGAATCACAGGCAAGTTTGATTGGGCTGATTTGGGGACAGAATGTGAAAATGATTTTATTCACCACATTGCTTTCAGAAATCTGGTTTCTTTAACTCAGGAGTACGAACAACCTTGATGATCTGTGTGAGCTAGGCTGCTGTGTAGTTTCTTTCTTGTTAGTGGTCATACTCCTGAGTGCTTGTGTTTTGAAGATAAATTGTCAGATAGGGTGGGGGGGCTGGGGAGAGATAATTATCGTGGACGTATTACTTGGTCCCTTTGACAAGATGTATTCCGAATAAGAACAGGATGCTTAGAAAATGTAAGCTCTATGCTGAATCTGAGGGTATCAGGTTGAGAGACGTGATGGGAGAGATAGTCTATTGCATTGAAAATTCAGCTATATCCTCATCACAGCAGGAAGGTGACTTGCCTTGCTGAGCAATTTGTCTTACAGGCTTGAATCAAACTCTTACTGATAAGGTTGTAGCTTCTGAGCACTCACTTCATACCTTATCATTTTTCTTTCTACAGAGCTGTTAATGCAGTACTTTGTGGCCCAGAGGTCAAAACTGACCTCCTTTTTAGAGTGCTTTTAAATATGCTGTACAGGTTAACACGTCCTCTGTAAAATGTGTTTTTAGGTTGCGTGGCACAAATTGTAATTTATGTAACATCAGCTATTACAAGAATTTCTTTAATTTGTTTGTATATTTATTGCATTTATGAGGTGTCACATAAAATTTACTGGGTGTCCTATAAAGATATGTAGCAGAGGACTGGAGGCCAAGTAACGGCTTTTCTTTTGGCTTTGTCTAGTCAAGAGCTACATTTAACACTACGATGGTGTTTTGTGATGGGAGTGAGCCTTGAACTTCCATGTTCTCTCCCTCTTTCTTCCCCTCTACTTCTGGCACAGCAGTGAAGAGATCAAAAACTTTCAATCAACCACAGTTTAGGGTTCCATCCAAACACTAAACTGTGGTTAATCTCACCTAAGGTTTGTTTAAAACACGCCTAATTCATAATTTGTGGTTTAAAGCTGACTTGTTTCAAATAAGACATGTTTAAAATTAGATGTAGTCTGATGGCTTCAAGTGGTCACATTTAATTTTAAAAAAAACACAGTGAAAGCTTGCAACTGCTCTCTGTAGCTGCTCTTCTGGAGGGGGGAATTTGTGAGCCCAAAGGCTTTGTGGGCTCATTTCCATGGTTTATTATATTGTCTTGACGGAGCCAAAATGTAAGCATGTTATGATACTGCATAGCATAATTTTAGTATATCATCTAGATTTTTTTACAGTGCATGTCTACACAAAAGTAAACCCCATTGAATTCAATTGGACTCACTACATTTTAAATGTTTATAGGACTACAGCTTTACTATTACTCTGCAAGCTGCTGTAATTATATATATTATATTAAAATTATATATTTCATATATAGAGAGAGAATAGGTTTTAGACGATTTAGCCAGTTTATTACTGCACTTGCAATAATTGTTGGGTTGTTGTTTTTTATAAAAAAATGCTGCTATTATAATTTGTTTTTAAGGCTAAACAGAGTGTTTGTTATAAGAACAATGTAGGACGTAACTGGCTGCTGGAGTTATGGGAAGTGTTTTGTAGAAATTAGATCCTTTACAAGACTGTTTTTGAGAAAGCTGTTTTCCACTTCTGGCTTAGCTATGCAATCAAATGATTTATCATGTGATGGATAAGAAAGAAGAGCTGCAGGTTATCCAAAACTATTTGTTCTTGTTTTATCTTGGAATAATTAATAATGTTTACCAATATGTCCTGTGAAAACTAAAAACTAAAAGGAAGTCCAAAATTAATATTTTAAAAACTTAGCATGTACCTACTATCCCATAAAGTGCACACCTTTCCTCGATTCAGGAGTTGTAAGGAAGCCATAGCTAATTATAGCTCCCTGCAATCTGCTTTTTGTGTGTGTTGCAGGTATGGTTTGGAAAAGGCATACAGTTACCAAATGGTGGTGTAGATGGATAGCACACGAAATCTTTAAATCACATTTGCTTCCACAGTAACATGTAGTTTTCTATGATTTTGAAGCACATAAGTTGCATTTTGGGTAGATCTAGCTGACATTCCTTCCAGGCTGCAAGTCCTTTCTATCATATTTTTTTAGCCAAGCGGCTAACTTAGATGCAGGTACTATAAATGTTTAGGGAACACTTCAGCCCAGTCCAAGATGATGCAGATCTGCTACAGAAATCTGAATATATGCTCCATGAAATTAAACTTTGATTGAGCTAGACTTATTGAGGGGGCTAATTACAAATCATGTAAGAGCAGCATGGAATAGTGGTTAGAGTGTTGGACCTAGTACCTGGAGCTCAGGGTTCAAATCCTGCTTAGCCACAAAGCCCATTGGGTGACCTTGGGCCAGTCACAGACTCCCAGCCTAACCAACCTCATAGGCTTGTTGTGAGAATAAAATAGGGGAATATACATGACCATGAGCACCATGAGAAAGGTAGGATACAAATGTAATAAATGTCATATAGCATGCAGTGAAGCAAGCTGAGCATCAGAGAAGAGAGTTTCCTCATCTACCTTTTGTCACTAGATATTGTGACTTTAGTATGTGGATTCCTTGCAGACTACTGACCAGTCAGATGTAGATGTGAGCAAAACCTATCCACCATTCCCTTCCAAAAGGAAAATGTGTGGGGCTCAGTAGGGTGCTGACCCATCTCAAAAAGCCACTGTAGGTCATAGTAACTGAAATTCTGAGTAACTGAAATTATTACTGTGGTACCTCCAGTTACGAATGGGATCCATTCCGGAGGCCTGGCCGCATCCTGAAAACTTTGTGACTGGAGGCACCCTTCTGCGCATTCACGCGGTACGATTGAGTGCTTCTGCGCATGCGCGCGCGGCGAAACCCAGAAGTATACACTTCCGGGTTTGCCGCATTCACAACCCAAAGTTTACTTATCCAGAGGGATACGTAAGCAGAGGTGTGACTGTACAGTCTTTGGGCAAGGATTTTTTTCTAAAAAGATAACATCGTTGCTTAATGATTTAGAATGCATGATTTGTATTTTTCAATCAATTAGGCCTAGGTATATTGAGTTCGTTCACACCATAGGGCTATATAAAAGGGGGCTCCCATGGTTCCTCTTCATTATAATGTCACATCAAGGAATGGAATCCGGGGAGAAATATGCAAGTGGATAATGGGTGGGACTACACTGATCTGAGTCAGTTCTCGCTTGTTTGTCTTAGAAAGTGGCTGTAATCTGAACACAGTTGAGGGGTGAAACAAGGATAATTCTGCGGTAGCACCATGCAGTCTTGACCTCAGAAATGAATGCAGATTGGCCCATTCCAATATAGTTTATAGAAAATTAGATTTAATTCTCCAGGCTTCAAGATGTTACATTCCTGGCCCACATGGGCATATGCATAAACGCCACATGTCACAAAGTGCTAATTACCAATATTATCTCGACAGAATCTTTGCAAGCTGAATGGGCCAGGATCAGTCTGCTATTCATAGGCCAGAATGTTCTTAGAACAAGCGTTTTTCTATTGTGTCCAGTGGGTCTTAGCCATTAGAAAGTGGTCTTGACACAATTCAGTATATAAACTTCTGTTTGGAATTTACCTAGAGGTGGCCTCCTTATCTGGGAATTACGCTCCAAATTATCTTTCATTGCCCCTGGCTTTATAGCTATATGATTCTAATGCATAAAAATGTAGGTAGAGTTTCAGTAGATGACAATGCTGGTACTTGTCAGATTTTATTTTCTAGATCACTGCTCATATTAATGGATTGGCTTGCTTCTAAACTAGAAATAACATTTGGGGAGGGGAGGGGGATATTCTCAGAATCCGAGGGCTTTATATTTGATTGTGACCAAGGTTGTTTTTACTATTAAAAGAAGAAGAAGCTTGCTAAATAAAACAAAACTGCATTTGAATGTCTTTGTTTGCTAGACTGGAATATTAGAGGAACAGTTACGAACGCATCTTCAGTGCTGTTTGACATTAAGTCGTATCTGGGATATGAACCTCTCAGCCATCACCATACTCTGGGAACATTATAGCAAGAATCTGGTTAGTAAATAACGTCCAAGAAAGCTGTAAGTGGGCACCCGTCACCTTGAGAAAGTTGTTATCTAGTCAAGTCTGCTTAGCAGTGGAAATGCTTATGGCCTCATTCCCCCTGCCAAAAAAAATCCCTCTACAGTTTCATTCATTTACAGTTTCCATCCCACTTCTTTCAAAAGGGTCTGAGTAGCTTCCCAATATCTACATTTTTCTTAAAGGGAGGGGGAAAGATACAGAAGAGGAAAGAGAGCAACACCCTCCTATCTGGCAATCATTCTCTGACATGAGTCTAGATTGTTCTTCCCCTTTGCCTCTGCTTCCACAGTTGTTTGCAGAATTCCTCCAGGAAGGAAGGGGGAAATGGGATCCCATCAGTTGTGATCTTCTAACCAAATAGATACAACCAAGCAATTCTTTCCCTTTTAAGTGTTCTTGCAGGCTGGGAAGCATTGCCTTCCCTTAGCCCCTTTTCATTCTGTAGTGTGTCTCCTTTGTGTCTGCAGTCACTGGACCTTTTAGTTTCAGCTGCCATTCCCACATGGTTATAGAAGAGCCTGGAATGGAGCAGTCTCGTGTAGAGGTAGCAATAAAGCCTTGTGCCAAGGAAGGGCATAGCTCAGCTGTAGCTTCAATATACTGTATTTTCTTTCTTTCTTTCAGAACAGTCACTTTACTATTCCTTGGTTTGGTCTCAAAGGTCTTGCAAATATTAGTAAAACACCCATGTCTATGTATGAGTCGGTGAAGAGATGTTGTGGCGACATGCATACTCCTGACATGTATACCACCAGCAATAGTTACCAATTTTTTCTTCACATTTTGGTACAAGTAATGAAGAAGGCAGTGAAGACCAATGGCACTCATCCCTGGAAGCAGATCAAAGGAAGGTACAGTGGCTTTTGCAGTTTTCCACATGTTGATACTTTCAGTGATTGACTAAATTTGTTTTATCTAAGAAGGTGTACGTCTGTAGTGTCAGTATTCATGAATTCTGAAATATTCCCCTATTCGTTTTTTTAATTATTATTTCATAAAAATTATTTTTAAAAATTTGATTATTTGGGGGGGGGGGAGGACCTTAAAGCTGTTTACAAAAACAATGAAGTTACCATTTAAAAAATACAACAATAATCGAAAATATACAGAAATTTAAAACCAAAACAGGTAAAGGTAAAGGGTCCAATCGTGACCGAATCTGGGGTTGCGGTGCTCATCTCGCTTTATTGGCCGAGGGAGCTGGCATACAGCTTCCAGGTCATGTGGCCAGCATGACTAAGCCGCTTCTGGTGAACCAGAGCAGTGCATGAAAACACCGTTTACCTTCCCACTGGAGGGGTACCTATTTATCTACTTGCACTTTGACATGCTTTTGAACTGCTAGGTTGGCAGGAGCAGGGACGGAGCAACAGGAGCTCACCCCGTCGTGGGGATTCGTACCACCGACCTTTTGATCGGCAAGTCCCAGGCTCTGTGGTTTAACCCACCGCGCCACCCGCGTCCCTAAAACCAAAATAAATTAGACTAAAGCCAATTAAAACTTACATGAAGCTTATAAATGTATTGTCGTTTTTTTATTACATCTGGACATTTTTTGGATAAAAGGATGATGGGTGAGGAAATGACTTCAGATGAGCCCTGCTGGATTGGACCAATGGCCCATCTAGTCCATCCTCCTCCTCTCACAGTGGCCAACCAGATGCCTATGGGAAGCCTCCAAGCAGGACCTGAGTGCAATAACACTCTCCTCCCTTTTGATTCTCAGTAACTGATCTTCAGAGGCACTCCACCTGAGTGGAGGAGGAGCATAGCCATCACAGCAAGAGCCGTCAGTCACTAGCTGGATCCTGCGCTCCACCCCTGCAGTAGAGTTCTTCTCACTCTTTCAGTATGCCTGGACAAAAACCTCCTATACTGTCAAATCTAAATGAGCCTTCAGGTGTTTTTGACAGCAACTCCTGTCATTCTTTACCAATGGATGTTCTGATTTGGGCTGAAGAGAGCCCCACAACATCTGGTGCATAAGAGTGTCTTAAGTAATACAGAGTAGACCCATTTAGAACTAATTCAGCTACATATCTAGTGGTGGTGCATTTACAACATGTACAATCATTATTTACAGTGGGAAGCTCTTCTGCACTGTCGTATTGAGACCTAGCTGCCCTATTCTGGTCTTTGAGCTACAGTGGTACCTCTGGTTACGTACTGAATTTGTTCCGGAGGTCTGTTCTTAACCTGAAACAGTTCTTAACTTGAGGAACCACTTTAGCTAATGGAGCCTCCTGCTGCCGCTGTGCTGCTGGTGTGAGATTTCTGTTCTCATCCTGAGGTAAAGTTATTAACCCGAGGTACTACTTCTGGATTAGCGGAGTCTGTAACCCAAAGTGTTTGTAACCCGAGGTGTTTGTAACCTGAGGTACCACTGCATTTGTCCGCTGAATACCAGTAGTCTCTGTGAAGATGAGAGATGGCTAGAACAGCTGGCAGAAAATATTGTTGAATCCATTCTTCTTGAGGTGTTTGCAGTTCATGTTAGCACAGTCGACTTCCCAGTTTTTTCATCTGGAGTACTCTGGTTCCAGACAACTGGTGGTTAAGGATAGGCCCACAACTCACCTTGAGCAGAAAGAAATTCAGCAAGGTCATTTACCATTACGGCAGTTCTTTGGAAGGCAGGTTAATGGAGCTTATTGAAGGAAAGGCAAAATACAAAAAAAAGGTTTTAAGGAAAGTGTCTTTGTGCTTCTTTTGCAGGATTTATTCCAAATTCCACCAGAAAAGAATGCGAGAACTGACGGAGGTGGGCCTGCAGAACTTTTTCCATCTTTTCCTCGTGTTGGCAGCTATAGCAGAGACAGAGGACGTTGCCAGCCGCGTGATGGAACTTCTGCATTTCCTTAGTCCAGTTTCTACGAGCCTTTCTCTGAGAGCTTTGATCTGGAAGGGCTACTTTGCCTTCATCTTAACGTATGTTGAAAGGAACATGGATATCAGTGTGCTAGCTGAGGAAGTCTCGAATGACTTCCACAAAAAGGCAAAGGAATTCTTAGTTGCCAGAAATGACCCCTTGCAGAAACAAAACCTCTGGGTGCTGCTTTCCACTTACGTTGATGGTGTCCAAGAAGTTTTTGAGACCAGCTGCCACTTGCACCTTTCCGAAGAAAAGCTGCTGAATGATGGGTTTAGTATGTTGCTGCCTGGTTGCCGAGGAGCTGAACTTGCAAGAGTGTTTAGTTTCTTGCAAGATGTTCTGTTCAGACTGAGGTAAGAGGTTTTTTTTTTAATTCATATCTTCTGAAGGTTTTTTTCTGCTTCAAACTTCTTTTATCAGATTTCTCGCACATTGACTTTCATACACCTACAGTGTAATACGTGTAATTTATAATTGATTCATTTTAAATAATTTTATCCCACTTTGCAGCATAAAAGTTTTGGGTGGCAAAGAACAGAAATGATAAATTCATTATAACTTAAATTAATCAGAGGGCTAAGGCATGTAAGCAGAAGGCATGGATTCTTTAAATTATGAATTAGCGTGATGAAGATGTTGGATCCATTTTGGTACAAACTTACCATATTCATCCAAAGAAACATAGAGGCTAACTCAAACTCTAAAAGGTGAAAGCCACAAAACTGAAAACAGTCTACCAGTGTGATAAGTCTCCTGTTTGAGGCCTGACTTGGACTGCACAACAATAGTGTTTCAAGTATCTGGCCACCATATGGAATGAGAGTATTGCATTCACCTTGGTGTGTTTTGAGAATTTAAATGGAAGAATGCAAGAGATGTTAAGGGCTGATGAACACATGTTGATCACTTCTTGATGGCAGTATTAAGTGATGACTTGCGTCAGCGGTAGCTGTTCTGCCCCACATAGTATGGTCAGTAGTCAGGGATGATAGGAACTTTGGTCCAGCAATAACTGGAGAAAACCATATTGCTTACCCTTGACAGTCACTGTTGACAGACAGCATCGTATTGCTTTTTAATGGATTTGAATCTCACTTGTATGGCAAGTCAGTAAATGAACGATATGTACGAACGAGTACAGCAGCCTTGTATTTCATCGGGGTTGCAAAGCAGGGACAAAGCTCTGCTTTGCTATCCTATAGGCTTGCATACTGGCCATGGAAGAAGTGGCTTCACTTCCTTTGTGATCAATATGGAAGCTGACTGGAATGGTGAAGTGGGGCAGAGCGCTCTGCTTCACTGGCATGCTAGCCGACTGGATTGGTGAAGCAGCTCTTCTGTCTCTTTTGAGCAGTAGCAATAACTATTGCCTCCACTGTCTTGTGCAGGAAGCAGGTCAAATTGCTCTCCTGCCTTCTGCAAGCTGGGCAAGCTGCTTGGCTCGTGGGATTCCATGGATCCCGGTGCAGCTTGAAAATAATAGAAGAGGTTTGACAATTGCGTGCTTACAGAGGCAAGGGTGGGAAGGAACACACTGCTTTAATGCTGAGCTAATAAATGTGTTGCCCTCCAGATGTTGCTGGAATGCCGCTCCTAGCATCCCTAGCCATTGGCTATGCTGACTGGGACTGGTGGGAATTTGATTCCACCAACAACTGGAGGGCAACACATTGGATATTCCTGGCTTATTGAAATGTAAGATTTTGGCATTCTCATTTGCTTCTGAACTTATACGCAATTGTATATTCATCATTTCTGTTGTAGATCTGGCGCGCGCGTGCGCACACACACACACACACACACACACACACACACACACACTTTTTATATATTACACATACCTGTTTGTAGAGCTTTTGCAATATTTCACGTAGCCCCAAAGTTCCTGCTTAGATAAAAACGACATAAAACAGGAGAATGGCATGGTGACTAGTAAAAATTGGAAGGATAGTGTCTCATCACTAATCAGTTTTGCCTTGATTTATTGATACAGTTTACAACCTCCAAACTGTCCTTTCCGCAATAAACATATTTCTGTCCACTAATTCACATTGGAGGCAGCTCTTCAATTTGAAGGGGGGAAAGCTGCCTTGGGGAGGTCAGAAGACATCTTCCCTTGCCGTCCTGACACAAGCCCTAATGAGGCAGTTATTGATTGGTCACTGTAGAAATCTGAGGATTTGTGGGGGAGGAGCGCTAGAAAATATGCATTATGAACAGTGGGAAGAAACTGACCTGCATGTTTACCTTAAGTACTTTGTTACTGTCTGGATAGTTTGACTTCTGCTGTCACTAGCTTGTAAATCCAAGGACAACTGATTATTTTTTTTTCCTGGCTGTCTTTGAACAAAGATAAAGTGTTTGACAAAGGGTAGGTGATTTATTAGGAGGGTCTTTGTAAATTGGTTTAACTTGGTTTTTAAAAAGTGCAGACTATCCAGATGCAGAAGACACACTCTGGAACTGTACAAAAGCATTGCACATGCTACCTTGGAAAAGGTCCTTTGGTCTTGAATGGCCTGCATAGTCCAACAGAGATGTATTTTTGACATTCAAATAACATGAAATTCTTAATTTGAAAAAGTCTTAAATGTTGTATGAATTAATGATAGCTGTGAAGTTCTGATTCCAACTGCATGCTTCTTCACTACCTGATTGGAAAGCTCCTTCCTAGCTGATTGCTGTCAACAGGACCAGCCCTAATGTTAGGCAAAGTGAGACCTCAAGTAGCAAATGCTGGAAGATAGGGAGCAACAGTAAGGTAGGGGGGACAGAATAATTTATATTATTTAAAAGCATTTCTAACCTTCCCAGCTCACAAGAGCCTGGGGGTAGAGCGCAATAAAACAAGGCAAAGATATAGTGTGTCAGCAACACAGCAATATAAACAAAAAACAGAACAGGAAATGAACAAACCAGAACGACATACAACAAATCAGGATAATTACTGAATGCCTGAGTAAGCAAATACATTTCAGCTGGTGGCAAAAGCTCACCAGTGATGACACCAACTGAATCTCAGAAGAGAGGAACTTTCACAAACATGGTGCAATGGCAAAGGAGGTCCTTTCTCTGGATACAGATGCCATGTCCATTTGGAAGAACTAATAGGGTCTCACTTGTAGTAAGGTCAGTATGGGAGAAGGAGATGTGCCTTGAATCTCGCCATGTTAGTAGTAAGCTGGTAGCCACTGCAGCTGCTTCAGGACAGGTGGTATGCAGTCCCAATATACATGTGCTGACATGGCAGGAATCTTCTCTTTCTCACCTGCCCCCTTTCCCAGTCATGAGGAACAGTGCTACAGGAAAGCATCTCCAGTGCCACTTGGTGATTTTGTGAAGGGGTCCTTAAGATTTCTGTGGTTCATTTGTGGATGAGATGAGTAGATAAAATTAGATTGTACTTAAGGTCAACCAAACCTTCCTTTCATGTGCTGTGCTTGGCCATCAGTAGCATATCAATAAGCATTTGGGTGGCTTGTGAAAGATTTCTCCTCCCTGGAGTTTCACCAGAAACTAAGTCAGGTTTGGGTGATAGCCAACTATAGTCATACTTTGCATAGATGACTGAAAGCAAGTATGGGTGTTACTTAGTTAGATACCACCCTTTATGTTTGTGCTGGTAGTTGGTAGCCAGAGGGTTTATTCTAATGGGCTTCAAATTCATATCTCTATTTTTATTTCTCTGCTTTTCAGCATGTTACCCTTCCCTAATCATGAAGTGCTTAATATTTTTAAATAAAATTAATACTTCTTGCAACTTGAAAATGAACATGATGGTATAACTGTTTACTGACCCTAGTAAATGAATACAATATGCAGTATTTTGACAAAAGATATGAGGCAAATCCATAAACCTGTTATATTATTGGCTGCGCTTGTGCTAATGTATGCATGTATGTTGGGTTTTTTAAAATGATTTTAGGTTGTTTTGCTTCGGTGCTATTTTTAATATGGTTTCAATTTTTTAAAATATCTATAACTGATTGGTGTGGGGTTTTTTAGTTGTATCTGTCTGTTATTTATTCATTTTATAAACCGCCTTGGGTTCCACCTTGAGAGAAAGGCAGAATGTGTTTGCGTGTGCGTGTGTACATATACAAACCATATAATAATATTTATTTCCCAATTGTATAAAAGCAAAATGCACATAGCAATATTGTAGCCCAGTGTGGAGAATCTGTAGCTTATTCTTTGTGGGTCTGCCAAGAATAGGGTTATAGAGCAATACCCTTGGCCAGATTAATAACATGCATTCTTGGCTGCCTCTCTGATTTGGCAAAGGAGCAAATGTCTCGCTGTAGCAATCCTTCCTGTTTTAAGATCCAGGTGGGAATAAGATATCAGCCCTTGCACAAATGTAATATTTCTGCCAACTGTACTGGGTGTAATAGTTCTAGGACTGTCAGAATGTGCAGGTAAGTAGGAAGTGAGATCACTGATTAAAGAGAGAAGCGGCTCCCTGTAGGCAGTTAGTTAATAATAACTTCATATGCCACTTTTCTGCTAACCCAAGATGATGGCTCACAGGAGCATTCCTTTATTGCTGATTAAGTAGCATTATGAAAATACTGACTTGGCTGTGTTAACTAAATGCCTTGGTATTTAAAGCTTAGAATGTCAAATAGTTGTAGCAATCCCCTTTAACACATCACATAGAGTTTCTGGAATCACATTTCAAGTCTCCCTTCTTCCTTTTATTTGAGGTGATAGTA
This sequence comes from Podarcis bocagei, assembly GCF_964188305.1. Taxonomy (NCBI): domain Eukaryota; kingdom Metazoa; phylum Chordata; class Lepidosauria; order Squamata; family Lacertidae; genus Podarcis; species Podarcis bocagei. The sequence goes on along the minus strand of NC_138127.1, from coordinate 31,961,968 downwards.
GAAATGGCATTTTCTCCCCCATTTTGCGGAGTGAGGCATAGCCAACAGCTGTACTTTAATTATAGCCATTCATGCTGCTGTGTTAAGGGACTGTCATCCTTTCCATTATAACTCCTTTTATTTTCAAGGATTTATAACACAGCTATGAAAATTTGCTCTTGGGCTAAAACGTGATTCGTGAGGTCTTGTAAGAGTGTTCGCTTTTTCCCTATTTCTTTTTTCTTAAGCAAACATTAAAAAGCTCTCACTTTGCTTGAATATAGCCTTCATGTTGAAAAGAGGAGGGGGGAGAGAGAAGAACTGGATGCTTTCTAGAATATTCTGTTCGTTTCTCTCTGAAACAGTTTCCCATTCTGTACTTGCATCTAGTATCTAGAGCAGTAATTTTCAAATTCTGTGCTGCAAGATCATTTCTAGCATGCTCCGAGAAATAAATGAGGGTTCCTTGATCTGTCTTGATTTCAGTCTTCATCTCATGGGTAAAACTGGATGGTTTAATTACGCTCCAAGTAACAAAACAAAAGCCACAGGATTACCTTACCTGTGAAGGAAGCACTCCCACAATAGTGATTTACACAGGAATTCAAGGGGTATGATTTCCAACAACCTGATTCTATTGTACACAAAACAAACAAACAAAAACTTCTAGTGGATTTTAGAGCATAGTAGTAGTCACTATTAATTCAGAGCTAAGAGTGCCTCAGCTACCAGAGTTTAGGGCAGGGGTCAGCAAACTTTTTCAGCAGGGGGCCGGTCCACTGTCCCTCAGACCTTGTGGGGGGCCGGACTATATTTTGTAAAAATAAATGAACGAATTCCTATGCCCCACAAATAACCCAGAGATGCATTTTAAATAAAAGGACACATTCTACTCATGTAAAAACACGCTTATTCCCAGACCGTCCGTGGGCCGGATTTAGAAGGCGATTGGGCCGGATCTGGCCTCCGGGCCTTAGTTTGCCTACCCATGGTTTAGGGTAATACTGGCACAGAGAGAGCTCTTCTGCAAGGTACAGTTATTTGGATGGGATATTTGAAACACTGTAAATCTAAAATGGGTACCAGCAAATGACTTTAAAATTATTGTTGTAAGGGGAATTTTCACAGCTTGTGAACTCTGAATATGGTGTGAGAGAAGTAGGAAACAGGCATAAATCAACGATAGAACAAATGAATTGCATGCAGGGAGGTCCTAGAGTAATTCCCTGAAATCTCTAGGTAGGGCTGGGAAAGACTGATGCTTGAAACCCTGAATGTTGGGAATCACATGTGAGATACCCATGCAGCAGAAGTTGCCCCCAGTTCCAGTCTCCACACAGAAGCAGCTTAAAAGGTCTAAACTAGTTTACTGCTGCAGAAGATAAGGCTTCAGTAATACAGTTGCAGACATTGATATCTATGGACAGTTTGTAGGCTTTTCAGATACAGATACAGATATAGATATATTTAAGTACCAAGTATCTCTGTTGCTCCAGCAAGTCAAAACGTAACACAGTCAGACTTACTTCTCAAGATTGACCCTGACACACCAAACTGGCATGCCTTAATCCCTTATAGCAGTGGTTTTCAACCAGTGTTCCATGGCACCCTGGGGTGCCTTGAATGATGGATGGGTTGCTGGCCTCTGTCTCTCTTTCCTTCCTTCCCTCCTCTGATGCCCTCTCGTGTCTCTGCCTCCCCAAGGCTTGCACAGCTGTTTATCGCAGTATAAGCTATAAGCTCCACAGGTGAATGGTGCCTCTGGGAGGCACCTCTCTTTGGGGCAGGGGAGGGGGGGAGCTCAAAGACCAGGTACGGCAGGAGCAGCTGCCTGGAGGACTTCTGGGGAGAGGAGAGGATGCTGAGGAAACACTCCACAAAGGAGGGTGTTCGAAGCAGAGTGAAAAGCTGCCAGCTCTTCAGGCAAGGGGTGACATAACTAGCTCTTGGGCCCCACAAAGAACGTAGTTGGTTAAGGGAGCTGTGGACTCAAAAAGGTTGAAAACCTCTCACTTATAGAGACAGCACTGGGCTGTTACCATAGCAATGGATTTGACTGACCTTGCACCTGTTGGCTTAGCTCATTCATGCAATGATTTATGCTCATGAAAGCAATTGGGCCTTTTCTACAATGGCTCCCCATTTGTGGATTGCTGTGCACAGGGAGGCTCCCCTGGCACCTGCATTACATATCTTTAGGTACCAGGCAAAAACATTATCCCAGGCCTTTGGCTAATTAATCTATGGCCTTTTAATGGATGGACGGTGTTGTTTTTGTTCATTGCTATGGTGTGTATTTTTGTAATTTTGTAATTTTATATTGCAAACTGTATAGAAATATAATAATAATAATAATAATAATAATAATAATAATAATAATAATAATAATAATAATAATATAATATATCATTTGCTTCCACAGAACATGTGTATTCTTTATACATATGTCTCCGTGGCTACACTAAGAGAAATCTAGCAATATTAAAAAGGGCACTGTGAAAGGAAATGGATTTAACTAGTGGCTGTTGTAGCTGTTAAAGCCTGAAGCATATTGAATTTGCAATTTAGGAGGGCAGGAGGCATGTATAGAAAACATTGCAAAAAGCTTGACTGAGGATTAAAATTATAAAAGGTATATAGCGAAGACTTTGAACATTATGTAAAGTTTATGTGGATATATTTTGGAAATGTGAAGCTTAAGATACCTTTAGGTTTGTAGGGAACAAACCCTTGATAATAGAAGGAACAGTGTCTATCAACACTCTGGACATCATTGCGCTTTCGTGCAGGTCTGCAGATTAATTTTTATATTTTTGTGGAGCTTGTAAACTTGTAGTTTATAATGACACTCACTGAGCCTTTGGATAAAACTGAGCTGTAGGAAAATGTAGTGGTCAGAGGTGCTAAACTTCTCCTTTGGTTAGCTTTTGTGTCATAGGGTCAATAGAGTTGTGAGCTGTTGTAATTTAAATATATTGCAGACTGAAAAAACAACAACAACAGTATTTAAGGTTTATCTGACAACATTTCCCCCCTTAGCCAGAGCACCATTCCAGCAAAAATGGTTGTCTCTCTAATATACATTCTTCGATAGCTAGACTGTTGCTAAATCAACAAATAAGAGTGTATATTCATTATTGTTGTAGTGCACCCTGTAGTTCTTCAGACTGAGTGTGGAATTTCTACTTTGTATCTTTACTATGGAAATATATACTTGGTGGGGTTTTTTTTGGGGGGGGTTAGGGGGAGGGGGTTGTGTTACACTTTGTCATCAGAAATGCCCTGTGGGAAGCCCTCCGAGCCCATCAGGATACTTTCTTCTTCTTCTCTTTTTATATCATTGAACAGATAAGCTGATAAAGAGAATGCAGAGAAGTGTTTTTTACTCTGGGGTTTCAATATTAGCCCTTGAACAATATATTTTTCCAATATATTCATCTTCCTGAATACTATTGTCAGGGGGGAAACGTAATAGGTCTTAGAATTGAGTTGATCTTTGCCATAAGCTAAGTCTTCCTTCAAAAAAAAAAGGTTTGTTTTCTCGTTTTCTCCATCTCTATAAAGATGCTTAGAGTGCTATTTGTTCAGTCACAGGTCGTTGCCTCTGATTTAGGAAGATATTTATGCCATGGACCTTAGATACAGTGGCTGTTCTGGTCTTCTTTACATGGATATGAGAGGCTCTTCTTGCCACACAGTAGAAGTTGACATTGACATCACAGAAATGGTAACGATAGCTGTCATGTGAGCACTGAGCACTCCCCCGGTATTCCCCCCTTTTCTGAAAGGTCTCCCAACTCTCTGAAACATATTTATTTATTTATTTATTTATTGAGTGGGTAGGAGGATGAATCTCTTCCACAAACAGCATTTGTTTCACCAGCAGATAGACACTGTTGTGTTTCACCCAGTGTTTATAAGCAAATACTGTATTTTTCCATGTGTTAAGACTAGGTTTCCCCCCCAAAAAATAATGTCCAAAATTTAGGGGCGTCTTATACACGGATAGATCTTTCCCCATTTTCTTAAATCGGAGTCCCCCAAAATAGGGGGCGTTTTATACATGGGGGTGTCTTATAAGGGGCGGAAAATAGAGTCTTAACACAGAAATAAAATAGCAGTATACAAGTTAGAGGGAATCACCTTTCTAAAAAGGCATTCCACAGAGGTTCACCGTATTTAGCTTTCACACTCTACTTTAGAAGCTATATTATGTTTGTGCCCGTATACACCCCCCAAAAACAAAACACGTGTTTTCTGTCCTCTTCTTTGGGAGAAATAATTATATACATTTGCAGTTTTTATTTCCTTGCTTAGCCAAAAAAATTAATGAACAACTTTATTTTGATTTAAATAAAAGCTTTATTTTGGATGCTCCTTTATTTTAACTCTATTATTCATAACATTTTACAGCATTTACCCCCAAAACACACACACACACACACACACACACACACACACACACCCAAGCACACAAACGCCCTCCCAGGAGTGGTATGATTAAACAATGAGCTGGAATCCCAAAACTCTTCTGTCTCACATTCCCTGGCTAAGTTGCATCATAGAGATGAAGAGAATCATCTCTTATTGCGGTTATGTTCAAGATAGCCTAAAACAGCTGGAGGGGCCCCTTGCTCTCTTAAGGCTGCATTGCCCAGTGCAGCTCGCTGAAAGATAAGAAAATGCTGATCTCAAAGAGGGTAGCTGTGAAAATGCATTGCTCTGCCTAGGCTACTACCATGTCAAAAGTTGCTTCTTTTCTTCTCTGCTGTAACCATTTTATCTAGCAAACCTGCTCTGACGCTTGTTCTGTAACCTACCTGTCAGCTATACATGATTTACTGTTGTGAAAGACTAAATCCACCAAATATGCTTTGGGGGGGGGGAGAGAAAAGTACAAAACCATTTCAGTGTATACGAGCACCTGCTGCTCATGGCTCATAGTTGTTTAGAAAAATATGTGATCCCTGAAGAACATCAATGTACATATATTTTCTGGTTGAAGCACTCCACTTTTGAAACTACAGGTTTTTTTTCCCTTCAATGAACTTTCCTCTTCATATTTCTTTTCTTTGCAGGTGGTGGTGGGGAAAATAGCTATTTATACAGATTTGCGGGATTTCTCCCCTCCCTCTTATTGAACAAAGAGGGGGGAAGGGATGCAGTGATAGTTAAAATAAAATAAAATCTAATTAGCATTGAAATACCTTGATTTGGATTGCTGCTTCTTTAGCTTGGAAGACCATATAGATAGATAGACAGATAGATATCTTTGTCTTTAGGATAACTTGCCAGATTTAAGGCTTATTTAAAATGAAAAGAAAGCTGAAGCAATTTTCTTTATTCCATTTCAGTCTCCTAAGGCCTATTTCCCCCTGGTGAGCTCATAGCAACAGGGGGGTTTAAGGGAATTCAGCTTTCTGCAAATTAATGTCTCACATCATGAAAATTCAGGACTTCCCCCCCTCCTTCCTATCTTGAAAAGTAATACAGTGAGTGCGAGTATTATTTCTTGCCAGCGGGTGGAAGATGAATGATTTTGTCACAGTTTTACTGCTTGATGAGCAGTGTCCTGAGGGTCAGGCTTAAGTCTGTGTCACTATGCTGCTCATTACTCTTGAGCTAAATAAGGGCTGATTGGATCTAAATTGCCTAGCACATGGGCCACAGATGAGCTCAGTGAGTAGGGGATGACCTGCTATTCAGGCTGGGAGTAACCCCGGTGTGCAAATGCTGCATTAGAACACCGTGGGAGAACGAGAGGCTACTGACTGCTGCCAGCAAAAGAAATCGAAATGTAAAAAACTCTTTGATGCTGCAGTGTTAGAATTTGAAATGTAGGAAGTGACAGGTTGATGGTACTTATCAGCTTTGGCTGGATTAGAGAACAGTGTCATCTTGCTTATATAATGACAGAAGAATGAAGCAAGTTCCCAACCAGCCTGCGCTGCCTGCACCCGGTGGCTGCTGTCAGACTTGATGCTGCCTCCTACTGGCAGCCTTAATGCTAGAAGTGGCAATGGCATTGACAAATCTATGGTGATGATACACTTTTAATTATTATTTTTTTAGTGTTCCAGAAACTGGAATGAGAAGAAATGTGTGTGTGTCTTTTCTCCAGTACAAACAAAAATGGGAGAAATAATGCCGTGCATTTCTAGGGTGTAATAGTCCTTTATAAAATACTTGGGAAAGGAGGCTTTGATAATGAGGGCTATGCTAAGATATTCTGCCTTCATTTTTTATTCAAAAGATAAGCACATTCTTTTATTTATTCTGTCTCTTTGGGAACGGTTTGTGCTGGTTTTAGAACTGTGATTCCAGAGGATAAACTTGAATGAAAGCTTGCTCTTTCCTCCACTGGAGGTTTTTAAACAGAGGTTGGGTGGCCATCTGTCATGGGTGCTTTAGCTGTGATTCCTGCATTGCAGGGGATTGGACTAGATGATTCTTAGGGATCCCTTCTAAGTCTATGATTCTATAATTCTATTAAATAACATTGAGAGTACTGACCTTGGATTTCAGCAATTTGAAGAATGCTTTGAACACTGCTGTGTTTGTCTGGTTATGTTTAGTGTACTTTGGGCATTGATCTTAGCACCTCCGCTTGTTGACAGATCTGTGATCAGATCTGCACCCTCCTTTTATTCTGTTCTGATGCCAGTTGGGTTATTTGAGAAAACTCTGTGCTCATTTAAATTTTTCAGTTCATGGGTCAGAGTGCACTTCATCAGATGAATGATGTATTATCTGAGTTGTGTATATGTGTGTACATATGGAATACAACACATAGACACACACACACACAAAAAGATTGGATGGAAGTTAGAAGGAACTGAAATACAAGAAGCGACAGTGGTATTCTTAGACAATGTCTCATGGACTTTTATGAGAAAGACAATAGAGACTATGAAGTTTGGAACAGAATTTACCAATGCGATAAAAGCAATATATACTGAAAATGGACCAATATAATAATCAATGGCAGCACAGCAGATAAATGAAGCATCAAGAAAGGAACTAAAGAAGGCCGTCCCTTGTTGCCATTGCTCTTCATTTTAATATTGGAAGTCTTAGCCAGAAAAATACAAGAGGACAACGATATAAGTGGAATCCGAGTGGACAGTGAGCCCATAAGCTAAAAACCTTCGTCGATGATGCAGTGATGATGTTGGAGCACCCGTTGAAAAGTTTCCCAAAGGCATTGGAAACTACAACAAAATTTGGCAACCTAGCTGGATTTTATATAAATAAGGAAAAGACTAAGATGATAGTTAAAAATTTAGAACCACATGTTAAAGAAAGACTGGAAGCCAGATCATGAATTAAAATAGGGAGGGGGGAGATTATATATTTGGGGATATGACTCAGCCAAAAAAATGAACCTTTTCCAAGACAATTACTCAAAAATTTGGAATGATATTGAAAAGGACCTAGAAAATTGGAGTAGAATGAATCTCTCCTTTTTAGGAACAATTTCTGCAGTCAAAATGAGTATCTTACTCAAGATGGTTTTTTTATTCCAAACATTGCCATTGATAAATAGTTCCAATTGCTTTAAGCAATGGAAGAAAGATGTAACAAACTTTATATGACAAGGGGGAAAACTGCGAGTTAAATATAAAATCCTCATAGACGCAAAGAATAGAGGGGACATTGCCCTCCCAGACCTTAAGCTCTACTACAAGGCAGTGTGTTTGTGTTGGATGAAAGAATGGGTGGAGTTAAAGAAACACTAATATTTTAGACCTAGAGGGATTCGATCTATGTTTGGGTGGCACTCCTACCTTTACTATGACAAACTCAAAGCACACAGAGGTTTCCCAAATCATGTGATAAGAAGCTTGTACATTGTCTGGTTGAGATATAAAGGCCTTTTGGAAAGGAAAACCCCACATTGGATATCACCTACTGAGGTGGTATGAGTGGGGGGGGGGTTGGAAAATAAGTGGGGTACATATAAGGCCTTTATAGAATTTAAAGAAGGAAGAGTAAGACTAAAAGAAAGGAGATATAAGAATGGATTATCAATAGTTTAATGGCTCCAATATATTCAATTGAATGAAATATTTTTAAAAGAAAAAGGATTAGTGGAAGGAGGCTCAGAATTTGAAAGAATTGTTTTAGGAAATAGCGGAAAATTAATATCTAAAATATATTAAAAACTATTAGAGTGGGAGACCAAAGACTAAACGGTAAAAGCAATAATGACCTACTGGGCAATAGATCTTGGCCATAATATAGAATTATCAGTGGAAGAAATTATGGGGGGGATGAATTTTTCAGCCTGCTATATTATTAAAGAAAACCTATAAATGATAATGTACAGGTGGTACTTGACACCCAGTAAGTTGGTAAAAATGTCTTTTTTAAAAATCCAAACTGTGCTGGAAGTGTCAAGAGGTTGAGGGAACCCTAATGCACATATGGTGGAAGTGTAAACAAGCTTGTGGATGTGGACAGGCTGCTTGGACGAGTGAAACCAACCACCTGTCTCCTGGATCCTTGCCCATCCTGGCTTATAAAAGCTAGCCAGGAAGGACTGGGCGATGGGCTTCGTGGGGTGGTGAATGCTTCCCTCCATGAGGGAGCCTTCCCAGACCCGCTGAAAGAGGCGGTTATTAAACCGCTTCTTAAAAAACCGCTTCTTTAGATGCGGCCACGATGGCCAACTATCGCCCAGTCTCAAATCTTCCATTCCTGGGCAAGGTGATTGAGCGAGCGGTTGCCGAACAACTCCAGGCACGCCTGGAAGAAGCGGACCATTTGGATCCCTTCCAGTCGGGATTCAGGCCTCATCATGGGACTGAAACTGCCTTGGTCGCACTGGTTGATGATCTCCGGCGGGCTAGGGACAAAGGTGAGAGCTGTTTCCTAGTTCTGCTGGATCTCTCAGCGGCGTTCGATACCATCGGCCATAGCATCCTTCTGGACCGTCTTGAGGGGCTGGGAGCTGGGGGCACTGTTATACAGTGGTTCCGCTCCTTCCTCCTGTGCCGTGTTCAGAAAGTGGTGTTGGGGGATGAGTGTTCAGACCCCTGGGCTCTCACTTGTGGGGTGCCTCAGGGTTCTGTCCTCTCCCCCATGCTTTTCAACATCTACATGCGGCCGCTGGGAGAGATCATCAGGAGGTTTGGGCTGGGTGTTCATCAGTATGCGGATGATACCCAGCTCTACCTCTCTTTTAAATCAGAACCAGTGAAGGCGGTGAAGGTCCTGTGTGAGTGTCTGGAGGCGGTTGGAGGATGGATGGCGGCTAACAGATTGAGGTTGAATCCTGACAAGACAGAAGTACTGTTTTTGGGGGACAGGAGGCGGGCAGGTGTGGAGGATTCCCTGGTCATGAGTGGGGTAACTGTGCCCCTGAAGGACCAGGTGTGCAGCCTGGGAGTCATTTTGGACTCACAGCTGTCCATGGAGGCACAGGTCAAATCTGTGTCCAGGGCAGCTGTTTACCAGCTCCATCTGGTACGTAGGCTGAGACCCTATCTGCCTGCGGACTGTCTCGCCAGAGTGGTGCATGCTCTGGTTATCTCCCGCTTGGACTACTGCAATGCGCTCTACGTGGGTCTACCTTTGAAGGTGACTCGGAAACTACAACTAATCCAGAATGCGGCAGCTAGACTGGTGACTGGGAGCGGCCGCTGAGACCATATAACACCGGTCTTGAAAGACCTGCATTGGCTCCCAGTACGTTTCCGAGCACAATTCAAAGTGTTGGTGCTGACCTTTAAAGCCCTAAACGGCCTCGGTCCAGTATACCTGAAGGAGCATCTCCACCCCCATCATTCTGCCCGGACGCTGAGGTCCAGCGCCGAGGGCCTTCTGGCGGTTCCCTCATTGCGAGAAGCAAAGCTACAGGGAACCAGGCAGAGGGCCTTCTCGGTAGTGGCGCCCGCCCTGTGGAACGCCCTTCCAGCAGATGTCAAAGCGATAAACAACTACCTGACATTCAGGTGACATCTTAAGGCAGCCCTGTTCAGGGAAGTTTTTAACGGGTGATATTTTATTGTATTTTTGGTTTTTATGGAAGCCGCCCAGAGTGGCCGGGGAGGCCCAGCCAGATGGGCGGGGTATAAAGAATAAATTATTATTATTATTAAGCCAAGGATTATTGGGAAATGATCTATGTTGAACTAAAAGAGATTTTTAAATTTACGTTTCCCCAGAGACCCAAGACCTTCCTACTAGGCATAACATATGACAATATCCCTAAAAAGGCACTCTGTTTCTTCTTATATGCAACCGCTTGCAGCCAGAATAATATATGCCAAAAAAATGGAAGGAAAGTGAAATCCCAACCAAAGAACAATGGCAAAATGAATTGATAGAATACCCAGAGCCAGCATACATGACAGTGAAAATAAAAAAAACAAGATGAAACTCAGGTAAAGGATGAGTAGAAATACTTGGGAGAATATTTAAAGAGATATAATATTTAACTTACAAGTAGGAACAACATTTTGAGCAGCAGTTACCAACAATAAGGGATATTTATAGGACAAAATAGGATGGAAGAAAAGGATATGCAGCAAAATAAGGTTTGATTAGAATGCCATTGGGCAAATGGACTGGGAAGTCCTGAGAGAAGTGATTTATTATGGAAAATTTACAGTGTACATTCATAATTTGGAAAATGTATAAATAAAAAAATAGGAGGAATTGAAATAGAGAAAAGTGGAGAGAACATTTCTAAAAAGTTGGCTTTTCTGAAATGCACACACCTTTTCTCAAAGGCTGGAAAAAATAGCTAGGAATGCTCCAAGGTTTCCCCAGGGTGACATTATGGTTCAGGACTGGTACCAATAACATTTTTATAAAATTTCGCTCCGCTTTACAGGGAACACTTCTCCCTGTCTCTTAGTAGGAAAGAGAACAGGGTAATTCTAATATAGCAGGCCCATGAGCTTGCCTCGCTTCCCTTCCTCCCCTCAAAAGCAATCTGCAATGTTATTAAAGATCACTTAGCCACAATCAGGTCTATGGGAAAAGATCTGTGGAAGGCAAAAATTGCTCCCATCCTTTTCCTGTGGGGGTCTCTAGGGAAAAAGTGCTCTGCTGACTGAGATTGGGTGATAGATGAGCAAAGGGTGGACTACTTTTAAATATTATTTTCAAGCATGTTGTTGCTTTTGTTCTTAAACTGAAACTGCACAAAAGGAATAAAGTTTCTTAAATTTGGTGCCTTGTTTAAAACAAACTTCACCACCACCCTGACATTTACATTCAGTCTTTAACAGTGAAAACCTTTGATATGTCTGCATTATGAACGTTATGACAGAAAAACGGTAGTTGATAGAAACCCTCTTGAGCTTCATTGTTGCCTTTTAAGTTTGAAACGGGTGGAAGGGACACAAGACTGAATTTCACTTCATTAGAGTTCATTACAAAAGGGTTTTGCTGTATTGCAGAGTGGTGCTGAACCTCTGGAATTTTTAATGACTTCAGACACCCTTTAGAAGGCTGGGAAACTGAGAGCACAATGCTGTTTCAGTGGAAGTTATTTTCTAAACAGGAACATTTCTGAAAAAGTCCTTAGTAGCTCTATCTTCATGTAAATTAACACTGTAAATTGTGCAGCTAGTGAGGGGGGTGGTAGGAATTAAAATAATTCCAATAAATGGTTTAATTTATGCCTCAGCAGTTAGCATGCTCCTGGTTAACAGAAATACCCTTCGGCTACACAGGATTTTGGAGGGTTGTAGGGCACTCATTTGCACATAAATAGCCATTAACTGATAAATTCCCAGAGGTCTCCTGTTGCATGCTAGTGGTTTTGACCTACTTAGCTAGCTTAAATTTGTTTTACAGAATTATTATAATTCCATCCTTGGCACTTAAACTTTGTGATTAATGCATGCCTCACAATACAATTAAAGTATAATTACACAGATTTACAGTTTGCTATCATGGTGTTATTGTTATTACAAAAGAGCTGGTTTGGGCAAATATTAGAAGAATTAGGGTTCTGATACCCATCACTTTGCAGTTATTAAGTGATTATGTTAAATGGGACTCCTTTACCTCTGAAGAATGAGTTGGAGAGAGGTGAAACATTAACACACTGAATGGCTTTAAGTGATTGTGCAGGAGCTATAAAGTAATTTCTGTCACATATCCGTAGATGATAGGATGCTTTTATTAATCTTCATATTGGAGAGGGCAAGAAGCACCCTTTAATTCTGTTCCTTTAAATCATTTCATTAAGAGTTGAAATGTAGAGACTGTGAGGGGTTGTGTCAGTTATCATAAGTAATGGTTGTTTTGGATAACATGCATCTGAAATCTGGAATCACAGTTGATCTAAAACACAGAAGTGGAAAACTGGAAACTCATACCAGCACTCAACTGATCCTAAGTAGATCTGTTCAGACTAGCATTCTTTATGCTCAAGTGCTGGATCAGCTTGAGGATCAATCTAAATTCTGCTGGCTGCATTCAGTCCAAGTATGCCAGAGAGGTGGATGAAGATTAATGAGCAGGGCATGTCTGCTGTAGCAGTCTACAGTGGGTCAATGCCAATTTGCAGCATCTGTAATGCGCATCTGACCTGACCCCTCTGCACTGTAACACACATCTGACCTGCATGGTGTGCGCTGACAACATATGGAAATTGGTATAGACTTGATGGAGCATTTGTGTTGCTATGCTGAAATCTCTGCCATTATGAAAAGGGGTATGTTTTCCAACTTACTTTGGTGGGGAAAATGGGCTTTGCATACAAGCTCTTTCACTTTGATGTGCATGGCTTGGGACCAGATTTAATGTTTTCAGATGCAATACCAGGGCTGCCTCATTGTGACATGTTGTGTCGCTTTACAAAATTTGCACTAAGTAAATTTCGAGTCTTAATGAAATTGGTTTTTTCTCTCTCTAAAGTACTGAGGTCCTATTTAACACAATCACTTAATTACTGGAAAGTAATGGTTGTGAGAATCCTGATTTTTCTAATATTGCTCACCATTTCATAACTACAGGAGCTCAGATTACGGTAATTCAATGCAATAGACAGGCAGTACTTTCATTGCAGATGAGTGGTTAGTTCGTCTGCATGTTGATTCAACTCATGGGTGGGTCCTTCTGAATAGGGTTTAAAAAAGTATTTACTGTACCTCTTCAGGAGTAGTCTTTGTATAATTCTTACTAAGAAGATGTGGTTGTTCTGTATTTGGGATTGGCAGGTAATGCCTGGAGAACCCTTTTTATCATGTCAAGTTCAAGAGCAGGCATTACAGCAGCATTGCCCTCCCTGGTCCCATTGTGCACTCAACATCCTTGTCTACTAGAAGCCTAAAGGGCAGAGAGGGATGGGGAAGACATGACTATGGGACTGCTGAGGAAATTGGAAGTTGTCTTCACTGAGACCTGGAAATTCTGTTTGGGTGAATACAGATGGCAATCAAACCACGTGCAAAATACAGTGAGCTCTTACCACTTGGTAGAGAGTCATTCTTTGTTATACATAAGAAAGCATGATAGGGGAAACTTGCACGACATTTGAGGAGCTGGTAACCATTTGGGGGGAAAGCCTTATTACATGATAAGCTGTATTTCTGTGCCTTTGTGCCTTCTTTATCAAGCGTAGCATTTATACTTTTGTTTTTAAGGGAACATAAGAAGCTGCTTCATACAGAACCCATCTAGCTTAGTAAGGTTGACACTGACTGGCAGCAGCTGTCTCCAAACACTCCTTAGAGATTTTGGAGATTGAACCTAGGGCATTTTCAATGCAAAGCATACGCTCTTCCACTGAGCTATAGCCATTCCTATTAGCTGATGCTTTTAGCCTGTTAACTGTTATAATATTATTTGAAAACAGCATTGATTTTTTATTTTGTCTTATCTAGGTCCAAATAATAGTTTTGGTTACTAACAGAAATAAAATCTTTTGAAGTATAACTAGTTATTTTATATAAGGGATGCTCTGCTCTTGCAGTAAAGTGTGTGACAGTGTGGTCTTCTACCTGTCTCCTCTAAAGTAAGTCACATTGTGTTCTATGATGCATTCACTCAGGTAGATGGATGAACAAGTGTAGCCTTGGTTGCTCTGTTTATTTCCAGTGCTCCTTATTTTTAATAAACTTGCATGCAAGTTAATTTTTATCCTAAAGGGTAGCACAAATGCAAAGCATTGGCAAAATGAGAAATGGTCAGCAAATAAGAGGTTTGCAGAGCCAACTTGCAACGGCTGCCCTTCCATAAAGAGAAACATTTACCCTGCCATAATAAGAGTGCTAATGAATTCAGAAATCCATTGATTTCTCTGCCTCCGTGCAGATTATATGCAGACTTGCTTCAAGGAGAGGAATTTATGAAATGTTTGCTACATCCAGCAAGCAGTGCCGCTATAATACTGCTGCTTCCTCAGTGGTTTTCGTTGATCCTGTAGAGTGAAAGGACAGGAGGATCAGCTCAGGTCTAAATGAGATTACAGCTGGTTCGGCAGCTTATCTGGTCTAATGCCAACTAGTGTGGCTTTGCAGGTCCTAAGGGGTTTACAACAGAAACTGTTTATTGAGTATCATCGGTTTACTCAACACAAGCAGCCTAATCCTTCCCAGCCTCAGCATGTTGCAGGATTGTATGTGAAGCCCAACCAAAAGCTGGTGCAGCCAGAGCCTCAAGAGCCCTTTTGTCTCGCGTGATATTGATTTCCTCCCCTCCTTTCTAGAAGCATTAAAAGTCAGTAAAAAAATAAAACCGATAACCAGCCCTATTGTGAGCAAAAGGTTAATCTGACCTAAAATCTTACAAAAGCACCCATTAACCCTAGAAGGGATGGCAGCCTTTATTTGCATTTCCATTCATTGGTTTTCCCCCATTCCCCCCTCCTACCCTCAGATTTCAAGAAACAAGATAAGGAAAACATCTTAGAAATGTAATAATGCAATGCCTTGCAGTTTCTTGTCTAATAGCTGCTACGATTTTAAATAGTAGAGTTTGTATTGGCAACTACAGTTTTGACTTCCCTCACATCTCAGAGAGCTACTGTTTCTACCTTGTGAGAGGAAACTGTAGGAGTCCAACTCTGCTAATTCCTTCCCACTTCTCCTGAGTGGATGTTGAGTGTACTTATGCACTGGAGGAATACAAGTAGGAATGCTCCCAAAGGAGGAAGTGTTTAGATGGGAAACCTCTGTTCTTCCAGATGTTGCTGGCCTCCAATCAGCCTCATCCAGAATGGCCATTGGTTGGAGATAGTGAGGGTTGTAATCAAACAGCATCCGGAGGGGTCACAGGTTCCCCACCCTTCGTTTATATGCCAGATAATTATCCCATTACCAAAGAATCATGTGTTTGATGTGCTGCATATAGAGGCTTCCTGTCGATGACAAATGTTGTGCCCATCACGCCACTGCTGCCAGAATATGAGTTTCACCCTAGGAGTGCAAGGATTTATCAATAACAAATCACTCAAGGCAGATTGAGGTGGCAGATGCTGGAATCTTTATTTTACTTTCTTTCCAGTCGTATCTTATTCTTTTATGCCGTAAGCTGCCCAGAGAACAATGTTACCCGGCTGTTTTATAATAATAAAAAAACCAGTTAAATTTAATAAACTAGTAAAATGCTAGGAACTGTGGAGCACTTGTGGGAGTTTGCCACACAGCTTATCCTGCACCTCCTATGCTAACCTGTTTCCCTCAGGTGCAGTAGAGAACACTGTCCTATATCCCTTGTTAAAGTAAGCATCACCTGCCAATCCAATTGGCTTATGTACTTGTAACTGTGTGTGTGTGTGTGTGTGTGTGCGCGCGCATATGTCTGTCTTGTCATTTCCCCCAGGTAGTGAAATGTATTGGGCCATCCTGGTCAGTAGAATCAAGTGGCAGAGCTAAAGCTGCTACTTCTGGCTCCAATTGAGGGAATCAAATGTTTGAGCACACCTTCCCATAGAAACTGACAGTGTTAGAAGGAGCAACCTGGCCTCACAGACTGTTTTAATAAGCAAGATGGTCTTTTCATTTTCCCTCCACAGGAAGCATCCAAACATGCAACATTTCAATGCCACCTGTAGCTGAATGTAGTACAGCCTAAGAAAATTTTCACAACTTCTAATTCTGCTAATTATATACAATGTCCCTAAATAAGGCCAGCTGGATTTATTTAGCTGGTGTTGGTTTAGCTCTCTCCATTCTGCTCCAGTGGGGTAGATAATAGTGGAAGGCACAGGTAATATTTTTGATAAGATATCAGATGGGAAAAGCAGGTTATCTGTCTCATACCCATGTGTGTAAAATTCCCATGTGTACGTTTTCCCATATGAGAAAGCAGAGTGAAATGGATTCTGCTAAAAATGATGATCATTCTAAACATGAAGCGAGTCCATAATTTAAACCTAATGGACAAGTTGTGTTCATGATAAAAATGTAATATTTATTCTATCGCTTCTATTTTATCAAACAGGTCTCTAAAGCAGTGGGTTCCGCTCGTATAATAATGAATGTTTAGTGCATTTGGCAATAAAAGCTATTGGCAGTGAGTGCTTAAGTTCTTTGTTCAGTCACATGAATGGTGCAAATCAAAGCATTTTTTGTCACTGTGAGACGTTTTCACCTACATATTGCTTCCCCCCATGCACGGGTCACTAAATGAATTACATTCAGTTTTACAGCTTAGCTGGTGTTGGAACTTGTTAAATTGATGCCCAGTGGTGGAACTCGTAAAACAGTTTCCTGTTAATGTGACGAGGCAGAGTTCACATTGTTGATGGTGGCTTTGATCTCATAAACTATCAGTTCATGGTGTCTCAGAGCTGCTGCTATAGGTTTAGCAAGCCTACCGTTGTCTCTGAATGACAGAAAATTAGCTCTGTTGTCTATCACTTGCTGTAGAGAACAATCTGAAAAGTGAATGGCTGGTGTCTAATGAAAAAGCTTTTGCTAAAAAGGAAGATAGGTTACATGAACAAAACATTTTCCCTACTACTATACATAGATTCCTTCAAGAACATTAAATATTTCACTTGCTACTTTATCAGGTTACAGACTCCGCTAACCCAGAAATAGTACCTCGGGTTAAGAACTTTGCTTCAGGATGAGAACAGAAATCGTGCGGCGGTGGCAGCGGGAGGCCCCATTAGCTTACGTGGTGCTTCAGGTTAAGAACAGTTTCAGGTTAAGAACGGACCTCCAGAATGAATTAAATTCGTAACTAGAGATACCACTGTATAGGAATGCTCTGTTAAGTAGCGGTTTCCCATGGGTCTTAAACTTAGCTGGATCTTGCCCTTACAAACCAACATACCACTCTCTGCTTAACACTTGCTTCATTTTTTGAAAGCAACCTTTCATTAGTACATTGGTACCTCTGGTTGTGGACAGGATCTATTCCGGAGATCTGGCCGGATCCTGAGGTTTTCACAACTGGAGAGACCGCTTTTGCACACGCACACACAGCGGTTGAGCGCTTCTGCGCATGCACACATGGCAAAAACCCTGGAAAATACTTCCGGGTTTGCCGCTTACGCATCCTGAAGTTTTTGTAACTGGAGGGATACATAAGCGGAGGTACCACTGTAGAAGGAAAGTTCATCCTCAATATTTGATATAGAAGCTACAGATCCATTCCAGCCATTTTATTCTACCTGTATCTCTCTGCGCTCCCAACTTCTGAGTGGATTGTGGCAGCTGAAGGAGCCAGGATGCCTCTCAGTATAACATTACAGTGTACCTGGGCCCACCATGTGTGCACGCCCGGTGTGCACGCCTATGCTAATGTCATGTGTTCACCACTTCCCAAACCAGTAATGGGGAGAGCACAGGCTGCAGAGTAAAGAAGAGTGTGTATACAGCCTAAGCTTCTGAGTCCCCCAATACCAACTTTTCAGAAGGCCTTCTAAACCCAACCCAGAGAAGCTATACTGATTTCATTACTTTGCCTCTCTCCCCCACCCCCCACCCACCATCAGATTCAATAAATATGGAGAAACCATACACTAGTGTAAACTAGTGTGCATGTAGTCAACTGGTTACTTGGATTGTAAATCAGTGTTCACTAATCATTGTACATTTTCTGTCAAAGTTTTAATGTGTACATATTTATCATATACTTTGTACTATAGCTTATATCCCTTCTAGGCATGACTATATTCAAAATATTAAAAATGCACATATTATACATAGTGTAAAATATATGTGTTTAATGCATAGTTTAATTTATTAGACTAATATTTAAAATTTTATAAACACGGATGTGACATTTGGATCTAATTCTAGACTTGCGGATGTGCTGTTTAAATTTGGAGTATCCCTTTTGCTTCAAATCTTTTGAATTTTGTACTGATATGTGAATATATGCTGCAGTCAGAGATGACAAAAAAACCAAGCCTTTCAATAAATCTGTATTCAGGCAGTTCAGAACAGGCAATACATTTGGTTTGGGTGATGTATGCATCTTTTGAATGAAACCATATTAAGTATCATAATCATGTCCCTTTAATTCACAACGTCTACAGTTCAGTAAGCTTTTATTATGACAAAATACTGACGAATGAGAGAAGGAAACATCAAAAAGATAAAAAAGCTGCATGTTATTTTTGTTTGTACGTGGGGACGTTTCAAAATTGGAAGATCTTCCAGAATGGTATCCATTGCAGCACAAGAGGCCGCAGTTAGACTAAGAGCCCTTTACTGCTAAGTAAATAAACTTCTGAAAAATGCTGAACTGATTTATGACGTTAAATACTTGAAAGGGTTTCAGCTTTTGTAATAGTTGAACAGGAACAGTGTTATTGCTATTTAATTTTAAAGTTCTAATTGAGAGGAGAATTTGAATGGCAACAGCTCCCATTGCTTTGTCCCAGCTCCTGCCAACCTAGCATTTTGGAAGCATGCCAGTGCGAGTAGGTAACTCCAGCTTTGAACTATATGGTTACTGACTAGCACACTCCGTGACAGATGATGAAGAAGGGAAAATATGATAGAGTTGCTTTCTTCTCTTTTTCACAGTCACTCCATAAATGATCCCTGGTTTAGTAACCATGCAAGCTAAAAATAGTTGGCCATGTCAACATTGTTCCCATAAATTTGTCACAATTTTCTTTGTCCTTCCGCTTTGCTTGCGTCCCAGATCACTCTTTTCTCGACGTCAGCCCTCAAATTTATTTCAAAATAGTCTTTTAAGGTTTTTTGGGCCTTCATAAGGATCTCCTTGTCTCGAAAGAGGGCGTCATTCATTCTCCATCTAAATTGACCAGTTGTTGTAAGTTTCATTTCCATCTTCACGGCGTTATGGTCGGAGCAAGTTTTTGGGCAGATTTCTACCTTCTTAATCTTTGGGGCCATGCCACTAGTAATCCAAATTTGATCAATTCTGGTCCAGGTCAACATTGCTTGGGAGAAAAAGGTTCCCTCTCTCTCCAGAGGGTTCCTTGTTCTCCATATATCTATCAAGTCCATATTTTCAGTCATTTCAAAGAAAGTCTTAGGAAGTCTCCCTTCCTTACTGATTGTTAGTCTTTGTGCCTTATCCATATTAGTGGAGACCACGCCATTCATGTCTCCCATAATTATCATATTGTAGTCCAGATAGTCCGTCAAGGTTTCATGAAGTCTCTTAAAGAAGTCAGATTTGCCTTCATTTGGTGCATAAATTCCAACAACTAAAAGTTTTTCTCCTTGTACTTGTATCTCCACTGCCAAATATCTCCCTTGTTCATCTTTAAATATCATTTTTTGAGCCCATTTTTCTTTCACATATATTACAACTCCTCTTTTCTTAACTTTGTCTGATGAAACAAATTCTTGTCCTAGCCTTTTATTTGTAAGTAGTCTCCTGTGGGCTCTAGTTATATGAGTTTCTTGTAGGCATATCAAATCCAGCTGTTCTCTATTCAATATATGGAATACTTGTCTTCTCTTCAAAGGCCCATTGAGCCCATTACAATTCCAACTAAGGAATTGCAGAGCCATCTTGTTATTTTCTTAAGGCTCCTCCAACAGCTCCAAGTTGTTGCTCTTCTTCTGATGGTGGTGGTTTTTGTCCAATCGAGAGATTCAGGATATCTAGTGCTCTCCTCTGTTCTGCAAGTACGTCCACAGTCCCCTTCTGCAAGTCCTCCTGATTTCTTGCCAAAAATTTGTCTTTATCTTGAATTGTCTTTATTTTCACCTTTTTTGCCTTGTAGTCAAATGACAGTCCTTGTGGAAATTCCCACCTAAAGCGGATGGAATTTTTCTTTAACAAAAGAGCCAGGTCCTTGTAGAAGTTTCTTAAATCCAAGATGTATTTTGGGATGTCTTTAAAGATCTGTACAGTTGAGTTGCCAATTTGCAGGGCCTTTTCAAAATGTAGTCCTAATATTTTGTCTCTTTCCTCCTTGGATCTAAATGTAATCAGGCAGTCTCTCGGGGTCTTTCTGTCCTGTTTTTTACCCAGTCTAAAAGCTGTTGTAATTTTAAATTCGTCTTCCTCCAGATCCCAGCAGTCCACAAACTCCCGTGTCAGGTATTCCGCAAGATTGTCTCTCTCGTTCTCCGGGATCGATCTTAATTTCAAATTTCTCTCTTTTCTCTGTAACTCCCACAAGGCCAAAGTTGCATCATGCTCATAAACCTTCTTGGCAATCGACTCTAATTTCTCTTGCGTCTTTCCAGCAACAGCTTTGGCATCTTCGGCAATTTGACGTGTAGTAGCGTTTTCCTCCACCAGTTTATTTATAGATTCTGTGTTCTGGTTTAGTCTTACTGATATTTCTGTTAATTTTTGTGTATTTTCTGAAGTCTGTTTTGTCAAAGACTCCAGAGTTTGATTTATCTTGAGCAGAGCGTCTGTCACAGCTTCCATAGAGGCAGCTGCTCCTTTTTCCTGTTCTGTTGTTCCTGCTGGTCCTGGAGTTGCAGCTGAAATTGAGCCTCTTTTCTTTGTCTGTTGTTGTTGCAGCTGTTGTTGTTGTTGCCTAATTTTGGCTCTTGTGACAATCTCTTCTTGTGCGCCACTCATGTCAAGGTCACTTCCCACGGGAGCTGTTTCCTGTTGGAAAATTCCACTGTCCTAGGCCGTGCCGAGCTTTACTTTACCCTCTAGGGGGAGCAAATCAAAATGGCCATAAAATAAAGTGTCCAAGTACAAGAACAAAGCAGAATGTCCAAAGGTATAAAAGAGAGAGATTAACACAGTCAAAGTCAATGTTGCTAAAAGCTTGTAGCTGCAAATTGCCACAGTTTCCCAGTTTATGCTGTTTCTCCTTGTAATATACTGTAGCCAGTCACTATGTGAACTTTGTATCACAGTATCACTTTGCAGGCAAAAGTCAGTTCAGTGACCTATTGTTCTGAGAAGGCAGACCGTTTCGTACTTTCAATAGATGAGACAGCAGAGGATTTTTACTTCAAGTAAATCATGCAGTTTTTAAAGTCTCATTCACCTCCCCTCTGCCCTGCTAGCTAGAGGGGAGATCTAAAGTCTCAGTGCCCGGTTTGATTAATTAAAGAGCGGGTTTCAGCGGATGCAAGTTTAAAGTTCCGTTGCTTTCACTTTCATGCAGTCGGGGGGAGGCAGACTTCCTTGATTTAATCCCCCGCTTTTAGCTCAATTTTCAAGGTTTAAAGGGTCCCAATTGTTTTTCAAATCCTACTCACGGGAATTCCGTCCAGATTTTCTTTTCAGGAAGAAATCGGCGCTCTCCGCTTATGGCGACGCGGCTTCACTTCGCAGGCTGGGTAGCGACTCTCAGCACCGCGCTCACTCCCGATGTCGATCCGTAGCCTTTAAAAAGGCTCTTTCACGGTACCGGGGGGCGCAAAGGTGCCCACCGAGTCTCCTTGTTCTCAGGCTTCAGCGCCTGAGATTTTAGGGGTCCCCCGCTCGCCGTAGCGGGTAAGACCCGAACTTGCGAAGCAGTCCTTCTCCGGAGCTCGGAGGCAGGACCGCCATTAAGCGCTGGCACCGACCGGAAGTCTCCCCCCGATAGAGTTGCTTTCTTCTCTTTTTCACAGTCACTCCATAAATGATCCCTGGTTTAGTAACCATGCAAGCTAAAAATAGTTGGCCATGTCAACATTGTTCCCATAAATTTGTCACAATTTTCTTTGTCCTTCCAAGAAAATCAACACAAGAATGAACAGTGAGGTAGAAAATGTTTGTTTTTAAAAATGTTTGAGCTTGTTTAATTTTTTACTTTTTGAGTTGTTTAATTTTCACAAAAAAATAAAAAATGAGTAGTCAAGCCTGGAATGCAGTTCACAAATGTAAAAGCCCCTTTCTATTTCAGCCCTGATTATGGCCTGCCAGCAACATTAGTTTTATGAGATATCTGACTGTCCTTGATATATGCCATTGTCTAATAAATACTTTGACCGCTTTTTATAGAATTTAATAAAGCAAATGTAGTAATGTTGCCTGTGTCTTAATCTACAATCTCAGCTGAGTTGACCAGGAGATAAATAGGAGCAGGAATGATAGTGCGTTGCTACAGATTGTTTTTAATAAGCATGTTATTTAGCTGATCATCTAAGAACAGTAATGCCTCATATCCTAGTCTGCCAGACAAATTTATTAATGCTTCCTGCCCCTCCTTCCACCCATTTCTCTGAGAACATTGATTCCCTGCAGACACATCTCTACTGAACCTTTAGAAAGTCAAAACTTCCAAATTAGATTAAGTAGTAGGAATGGTACTAACAGAATCAAAGAAAATTGAGTGTGTTATTGAATTCATGCCACATTGTCTCTGGAAAAGACTGGCGTTGTGTATAGTGGTAACTCCTGTCTTATTCCACTAGTAAAACTGGGGGCATTGATTCAAAACCAAACCGCACAATGTATCTAAAAACTGTTAAATCTTCATTTTTCTGTTTTTTCTTTGGTGTGTGTGCTGAGGCTTCATAAATAAAACTTCAAGGGGAAATGCATTACCTAAAATTATAACTGTTTCTGTGCCAGTTCCAATTCCTGTACCCTTCCATACCAAATTAACTAATAGTAGAAGATCTGACTTTGGATTGTAAGCAGACCGACTTGTCAGTTGATAAATGCACGCATTCATTTTGGAGCCTGCCTGTTTCTCATTTGGGTCTGACACATTAAGAGGTGCGTAATTAATGGTTGACATCAGTAATTAACATTAACTTTATGGTGCTTAATATGCCATCATTTATCCATCAGATAGGTGGTATGCAGAAATGTCTTTGGATCAAGGTTTTAATTATAGAAAATGATGTTTCAGTACTTGCATTTTGTACAGTGCAAATACTGCCTGTACAGTAATACTTCTAAGGAATTCAGGTGTGTTTCTGCACCACCACCACCAGTACAGAGAATGTTAATATTATTTGTGTTTCTCCCTAGGACTGTGCACAAACACTTAAACCAGGGACTGCCTTCAGGGAATACAGGCCCAAATGCTCAGTTGTCGTCGGTGGCGAAAGAGCACCACCTTGCTGTTGCCAGAGCTCTCTGGAGAAATTTCTTTCCCTTCTTGAAGAGCCAGAGGATGCTGCAGACTCCTTGTTCTCAGCTTGCAGATACAGCTGCAGGTCTGTACAGCAGTTTGGCTATCCTGTACATCCTTGGTACCGTCTTGTACTTACTTTAGAAGCTGTTAGTTAATTTGTCAACAAATAATGGAACTTCTATAGGGGTGTTCAGCATTTTTACATGGGTGGGTGGCTGTACACACACACACACACACAGAGAGAGAGAGAGAGAGAGAGAGAGAGAGAGAGAGAGAGAGAGAAACAGACCAACACATTATTAGTATACTCTGGAGTACTCATCTTATTAATATGGAGTCTCTATATCCACAACTGGAGTATCACTTTTCCTCTGCTATCATTTGTTACATTTGAAATATGAGCTATAATTTTCTGCAAGGTTAATGGTTGATGCTGCTAAATGCTTCATCATATCAAATGTGATGCATATTTTCAGAGCTTAAATGAGTTTGTTCATAGCTCTTCTGCTCCTCGAAATTCCTTTCTCCCCAATGTTTCTCTCAGATTATAATATTCATTTTGTAAATGGCTTTCTGAGCATATATCAGACAACATTTAAGCACATGGTGTGACGTCCCGATTTAAAAACAAAATACCACCACCTTTTCTGATGTCTTAGTCTGTAGGAATGCTACTCGAAATCCTAGCAGATGGAATAGCATATTGAGAGTAAACTATAATAGTGCTGATCCTTGACTTTAGTGGAGCTGTGCCCAGCTGATCTGGTTCTTTTGTATTTTGATACAATATCATTTCTTCCATGAAATTTCTATATCGTAATACTGCATATTTCAATTTGACAAGGCTTGTGCCTAGCTATAATGGCACACTGAATCCATTTAAATAATATTTGGAAAAGGCAGATTTGAATTTAAATGTATTTTAGCCCAACATGAATTAAGAACTGAGTTTTATGAGCTCTCAAAGACCCGGTCAATAATGGAAATAAAGAAAGACCCTTGAACTTCAGCAGCTTTGCAATAATTAAGATATAATAGTAATAGAAAAGAATGTTGTAGAAAGGAAACGCTCTGCCACTTGCCAAATGTATTAAGGAAATCATTCTAAGGCAGAAACCTAGTATCCTGTCAAAAAGTCCATTCTGGTTTTCTTTAGCTATTTGTTAAAAAAAAAAGAAAAAACCCATTGGATTAACAGCGCTGTGTGAAAATTAGCACTGCGGATATAGTGATGTATGTAATTCAACAGTTTAGAAGAATGAAAGGGAAAGTGAGCTACAAACTATGATAAGAAAATATAATGAGTAAATATAAGATGATATAGTAGCACAGTATTATCAACTCCCCCCCCCTTTGTTTAACTGAGGAACATCTTTCATGATATCCATAACATATTGTGATACTCTGCTGAACCCCGACACATACTCTTTTGCTGCCTCTTACACACACATTTTAAAAATATGGTAATAGGTGGCAGTGAGTGACTGGGGAAGAAGAGGGGAGAATGAAAGTCCTGTGGTGCACTGTTGTAAAAATGTGTGGGACCCCAGTAGATGCTCATGGAGCCCTGATTGAAAGCACTTCCATAGTACTAACAGCACAATCATAACCATACCTACTCGAAGTAAGTCCTATTGAATTCAGTGGGGCTTACTCCCAGGTATGTGCTGTTAGGAATGCAGCCTAAGGGTATACATATTGAACTGGTTATCTTTTTTTAAAGAATACATTTGAACTCACAATAGCGGTCATTCCGCTCACGAAAAGTGTACGAGTTTCCACTTTCTTACAAAATGTAGCTTTAAGGTGATAGGAATTCCTTATTGGATGAGAAACTAATCTCCAAACTTCAGAATTCTTGAAGACAAAAAATGACATTTATGATTCTTTCCCCTTTTGTATGTAATTGCCCCTGCAGGTGGAAAAACAGCACTGGGGGGGGGGGATAGATTTTGAGCAGACAAATGTCTGGCAGGGAAGAGGAGTTCCATCTCTCTCCTCTTTTCTCCTTTTCCCAAGCTGGAACTCTCCAGAGTCCCAAATGCATTTCATCTAGTGTGTTTTTGGGGGGAGGGGGGTGCCCTTTATTTTGAAAAGAGCTACAGAAATACACAAGATGCATGCTTTTACCCTGAATTTTCCCCAACTTTCTTTTTAAAAATAGGTTTTACTTTACTGGCTTTGGATTTGCCCAGCACATGTACATCAGATCTTCAGCCTCAACCAGTTTTATCAATGATGCAGCTGTTCGGGTGGGATGATATGGTTTGCCCTCGGCTGGTTTCAAGGTATCTAAGCCACCTAATACAAAATAGGTGAGTGATGTAAACTTACTTGACAAAGTGAGAGCAGATGCTTTCTAGTCATATGTTTTATTCTCTCGTTTACTGGTTTTTGTTTCAGTGGCCTTCAGAATTTACGGTACAATACCCATGAGTTGTTTGTTGCAAGTGCAACTAAGTAATTTTGTAAAGAAAGAGTCATAAACATGAGAGCTTTGGCTGGCAAAACTTCCTTGGGTTGATATAAAGTGTTTGCACTAGCCTAGAGGAATTTTTGACCTTTTTCTTTTTTCTTTTTACATCCAACTCCATCCTGTGCCATATCACAAATTACTTTTGAAATTCTCCATTTGCCAGTATACATTGATGGCCTGCTTTTCAGGAAGTGAAAGTCCCCTTTGGCTTTGGACTAAGGTTCTTTGGGCCCTAGTCTCTTAGTCAAAAGTACAATAAAAGTATAAATATTTATACAGAGCCACGTTACTTCCATTTGTTGTTCTGACAACTGTTATTTATTGACAACTGGAATCTCATAGCACCTGCCATTGTACAAACCATTTGGGGAATCATCTGTAAGATGCAGGTATCTAATTCTGGGTAGTTCACCTGATGTTATGAATTCAACTGTATGTAACACTTGGCACACAATTGTGGGAATTTGCTGCACCACCGAGGAATTTCATAGCACATTTTTCAAAAGGCATAAACTAAGAACAAGCTAGACAAGCATCCATCAGCCACACTTTAAATTTAGACTATATTGCCTCAGGGTGGCAGGTTAAACTAAACAACCCACAAGACCCCTTCCAATTCTCAGCCTTTATAAGTGATTTGACAAAATATGTGGGAGAAGGCACAGAGCTTACATGTAGGAAGATGTCCAGAGCATTAAAATCAATGGGAGTTTTACCTTGAGCCTTAATGACATAAATTGTAACGATAGCTTGTATGATTTAAAAGGGAGAGGATGGTAGCTAATACAAAGCTCCTGGTTCAATATCTTGCCTCCTGGTAAAAACAAGAAATATGGTTGAAATACTGGAGAGCCGTTACCAGTCAGCGCAAACTGTGCTGAATTAGATGAGTCAGTGGCCTGTCTCAGTTTCCTTTGTACATGTGCGTGCAATAATTTTTTTTCTGGTTTTGAGATCCTTTTGATATATTCATAGTAATGTGTCATGCCTTTATATTCAGAACATGCCCTCTGTTCTAACTCAGAGGCAGCTAGTGCAAATTGCCCTATTATTTACAAAGTTTCAGGTCTTTCAGTTATATCAGAACTATTGTTCACATTTGTTTTCCAACCCAATGATGTCTCTAAAGTAGGAATATCTAGCCCTCATTTCAGGGATCTGATACAGCCCAGCCCAAGCTACTGCCTTCCGCCTCCCCAAAAGAAACACCACAATTTTTGGCAGCAGAGTCAACAAGAAGACTATACGTAGGCACAGCAGTGGAATAGGTGAAGCCCAGTTGAGATGGGCCTCATCTGGTCCCCAGGAAGTCTGAGAATTGACCAGAGAGGAGGCTATAAGCACAGAGTCGGATCCTAGAGAGGGACCAGGTGGGATAACAGGGAAGGGACCCACCCTTATGTAGCCAGACACTTCCAGTCATGAAGGAAGAGTACACACAAGTTCCCAACTGTTTCAAGGAGAAGGTCAGGTGGGCCAAAGCTCAGGACGA
This sequence comes from Podarcis bocagei, assembly GCF_964188305.1. NCBI lineage: Eukaryota > Metazoa > Chordata > Lepidosauria > Squamata > Lacertidae > Podarcis > Podarcis bocagei. Next base: position 31,934,626 of record NC_138127.1, on the reverse strand, counting down.
TCTCTCGCTTGCAACAGAGGTTAAAAATAATAATAAAAGTTTGTTCAAAGCAAGAGGAAGATCAAGCAAGTAGTAAGTCCTCCACATGGGAAAGACAGAGGAATGCTATTGGGGGGAAAAGAAGACGGAACTGCTGAACGCATACTTTGCCTCTATCTTCATTCAAAAGGAAAACACTGCTGAACAGAATAAGTGATGCAAGGAGGGAGCTGCAGCCCAAGATAGGGAACGAGGTGGTAAGGGAACAACTAGCTACTTAAATGAATCAAATCTCCAGGGCCAAAGGGTAGTAAAGGAGCTTGCAGATGTACTGGTAGTACATGTGAACAGAATCTAGGGGTCTTGGTAGACCACAAGCTTAACACGAGTCAACAGTGTGGTGCAGCAGAAAGAAATGCTAATACAATTCTAGGCTGCATCATCGGAGGTCTAGGGTCCCAATGATGGGAAGTAATAGTCCCGCTCTATTTTGCCTTGGTCAGACCACACCTGGCGTACTTTGTCCAGTTCTAGGCACCACAATTTAAGAAGGATATTGACAAACTGGAATGCATGCAGAGGAGGGCAACCAAGATGATAAAGGATCTGGAAACCAAGCCTTATGAGGAGCAGTTGAGGGAAGTAGATACGTTTGGCCTGGAAAAGAGGAGACTGAGAAGAGATATGATAGCCATCTTCAAATATCTAAAGGGCTGCCATGTGGAAGATGGAGCAAGCTTGTTTTTCTTAGCTCTGGAGGCTAGGACCCCAAACCAATGGCTTCCAGTTACAAGAAAGGACATGCTGACTAAACATCGGGAAGAACTTTCTGAGAGTAACAGCTGTTTGACAGTGGAGCAGACCTCCTTGGAATGTGGCAGACTCTCCTTCCTTGGAGGTTTTTAAGCAGAGGTTGGATGGTCATCTCTCATGGATACTTTGGTTGAGATTCCTGCATTTCAGGGGATTGGACTAGATGACCCTGGGGTCCCTTCCAACTCCAGAATGCTACGATTCTAGAATTTGTTGCAGCTTCATTTCTCGTACTACTGCAGGGAAAGGGCATGATATTTTGTGTCAAAGTGCTCACAGAGTATCCCCTGGTGACAAGCAATGGCAGAGGGTTACATATGAAAACACAGGGGGGGAGGTACAAAAAAAGAGGACATAGGGTGACTTTCCTATCTATTTGCCTACTTATTTTTTTCTTACTAATTCTTCTTTCCTGCAGTGAATTGTCTGAAGCTCTTACTAGAATGGGTCATATGTCCTACCAACCCTTGTTGGTACAGTCTTGGTTTCGATGCGTTTTGCAAATGTTTATCGATCAGCCTCCTGATACTTTGATCAGGACAGATGCTGAGCGAACAGCTGGTAAGTATGCTTCTTTAATATACAAGTGTTTAAGAATATCTGTGTTGTTCCCAATGTTTAGTCAGAATCTCATTTCTTGTAAGTTCGGGTCCTGCCCCTTGGAGCAGCAGAAAACAAGCTTGCTCGATCTCCATGTGACAGCCCTTCACATATTTGAAGAATTGTTCTTGAAAAATAATTAGTGCTCAAGTTACGTAAGTAGAGAGCATGGCCTAAAGTCAGCAATTGGGAATATAATGCAAATTGTTGTTTACTGTAACCCACCAGACACAGTGGTTGTCAATGCAGTGCCTTCCAGATGATGCTGGACTTCAGCTCCCATCAGCCCCAGCCAGCATGATCAGTGGTCAGAGATGATGGCCGTTTTAGTCCAATAACATCTAGAGGGCACATTGGCTACCCCTCCAGTAGAGACTACTTTGCCTTTCTTGTTTTGTTTGCTGTTGAGTACTGAAAATTTATTGTCCAACTTTGTAATCATAGTCACGAGTGCTGATTAGCACCCCGGCTCAAGGGTGGGAGGAGAAATTTAGAGTTGAATCCAAAGCTGTGCTGCATGAATTTGCTGTCGATCCGTGCCAATTATTTTTTCATGTTCTCATGATAACCAATAGATAAGGCTTATATGGAACAACTGACCGAGCTCACAAGATTGATATTAAAACTTCCAGAAGTTAGAGATATCTTTGCAAAGGCTCATGTTGATGATTCACTCTCCAAACAAGACCCTAATGATGCTGTTTTTCAATTTGTTAAGGTACAGTATTTCCTAAAAATCCCAGTTTTGGAGGATTCTGAAAATGAAATGTTTGGGCCCACATTTGAAGAAACATTTGTTTTATTTCAATGAAATATTGGCCAAGACTCATTATCTTATACTAATTATTTTTGCACGCCTGTTTTCATTGTCTCAGGCTGTTGGTAAAAATTACACTGGACTTCAGACACTAGCTGAAAAATCAGCCATGGTGGCAAAGGCACTGGAATACCTTGGTGATGTATTAAAATATGTAAAACCCTACTTGACAAAGAAAGGACCTGCGGAAGGATTGCATCTCACCTACAGGATTATAGGTAAATATCACATATTCCTTTACTATATAAAATTATGCAAAAGGATGATTTTTTTTAAAAAAAACCACCTCCCAATTGTTTGGTATGGAAACCAAAATTGAGAAGAAAAACAGTTCTGCCTTACAAGGCATTCCAGGGCATTAAGTGTCATGTGGACTGTTTCTACTGACATTTGAAACATTGTCTTCCTTTCTCTAGGTCAGTGGTTCTCAAACATTTTTCTCTGGGCCACACTTTCAGAATAAAAATTAGCTCACGCCACACATCTTTTTTTATTAATAAGAAATAGGTTGGAAAACGAAAAGAAACAACTCCTAGCAGTGCTTGATTTACAACATAGACCACAATTAATTTATCATATGATCGTGGAACACCCAGAAAGTATAAAACAATGCAGCTACATAAGAACATGAAGCATTCCCATGGGGGGGGGTTGATAACCATACTACACTGAAATGTTAAAATATTTCTTTGATTGTCCTTGACTCTTGCTGCCACACTTGCCATCCTCTCCTGCCACATCCTTTGAGAACCACTGCTTCAGGTGCTGTCTAATCAAGAAACTGATCCTGGTGGCAGATTCCCTAGTGTGAAAATGTAGTAGTTACGTGTGTGTGTGTGTGTGTGTGTGAGAGAGAGAGAGAGAGAGAGAGAGAGAGAGAGAGAGAGAGGATGAAAAATTTGCCACTAGAAGCCATTTCTGCTTACCCTAATGCTTTGCCCCAGAATGACTGGAAAATATGGCAAAGGTGGTGGTCTTCCCCTCCTTCCTCTTTCTCACATTCATTCAGACATGTCCATTGTCATGCTTCCATGTGTATACACACATGCACAATGAAGACCCTAACACATGGACAGCATTCTTGTGCACTTTCTAGGGCAGACAGTGGTTGAGAAATGTAACAACACATGTACAAGGTTATGAGTGGAATATAAGAACTGTTAAAAACGGAAAATGTCACTCTCCTTTCCCTGCTCAGCCCATCAGAAGCTTCCGCTGCAACCAGGTTCGTTCTGTGGATGAAAAGGAGCCCTTATCTTTGTGGAAGGGCAAGTCTGGAACTAGCCCAGTGAGACTTGCTTACGTGGCTTGTTCATCAGGAAGGCTGGGAAAAGCTCTGCATGTGAGCAGGGCCCTCATAAAGGTCACCTGAGCCTCTCACAGGCAACTGCTTCTCTGCTATTCTAGTGGAGATTAAAGATGGTACAGTCAGCTTGCAACTTGCGCGAATTCAGCTTTAAGTGCTTGGCTGGAAAAAATAAAAAAGTTGGGGGCTGGCTCCTGTGGTGGGAAGCACCAGCAATCCACCGGCCATTGCACTCACCTTGGGAGAGCATTTGGAGGTGCAGAGAGTGTGTGTGTTTTGACTATACATGACTTTGGCTTTATGTGCTATCCCCGGAACATAACCCCCACATAAATTGAGAGCTCATTATAGAGGACAACCCAAACACATAGACTAAATCCCATATAGCTGTGCACTTGTGTGAGGGTGCTTCAGAGGAAAGGCAAGAGCAAAATATTTAGAGGCTCACTGTTTTTGGCTCTTACATGATTCTGGAGGAGTAAATGTTTTGAATCAAGGAAAAGTAGATGGACAGAACGCTTGATACCTAAAGAGACATTGAGCCTGCTCTTATATATAATAGTGATCTCCAGTGTTGCTATGTAAATATAATTAATAGCAACAACAATAATGATAATAATAGTTGTTCCTGAATCTTCAAGGTAAGTCATATAAAGTGTTGTTTTTTAAACTTATTTTTCAATGTTTTGGTTTTTTTTTAGCCTTGATTGATTCCGCCCAAGGAAAATTAATAACCAAAACAAGAATAATTTTCTTTCAGATATTTATGCATATGCTGCCAGACAATTGTGTCTTTCAGCTTTGAAATAGCTTAGAGTAAATTACAGTGTTAAGGACCATTGGACATAGTAGTCTGGGTCAAAGAGAGCAGTTTTATTTCAGATGTTCCTACGGAATAGTTAGGAAAAAAATAGATTAGCACCGCTGGAGCTGTTGTTAAGTGTCTGCTCTCTTTCTGTGTTATGTTCCACTCCACAAAATTAGTGTAGTTGCCTTTATTTTCAGGGATGACAGGTTGACTTTTGCATATTAATAATGTCTGTAAAAGCTTATTTTCATTCTCTTCCATTATCTGTATTGGTTTCAGTTACATACATCCTCCCTGTGTTTTTTTCTTTTAAAAAGTAGTTCCTATTTCATTGATTACAGTGCATAGCTTGAAAACAATATATGCAAAACTAAGCGGGCATTCTAATTTATTTCTGTATGATACTCCCGGTTAGAACCTTTGATAACAATCCAGCAAAGGTGAAGCTGTAACAAAGTCCAGCTGAAAACCATGAAATGGAACTTCATGGCAACTAACTTAAGTCAGATTGATTTCAGCGGGATTGGAGTCGAAGAACAAAGGTTCCCCATCCCTGCTATAGACAAATGTTTTATATAAGGTGGTTTAGCTGAGGCCCTCCAGGTGTTGTTGGGCTTCAAAGCCCACCAACTACATCTGACATTAAACAATGGTCAGGGGTGATGAGAGTTGTATTATAGCGATCTTTGGAAGGTCAGCTTCCCCAGCCTTGATATAGCAAATATACATAAGTACAGGTAGTTTGTATGCAGGAGGAAAGTGCCATAAGCTAGCATTCTTTCTCATGTAGATTAACTACAAAGGGTTGGCTGTAGAATTCTGTGGTTCTAAGTGCTGTGTTGCTTGCATATTAACAATTGCAGTACAGCAAATGTCTCAATCTTTTCCTTGTTTATGTTATGCGTGTGTCGGAGCCCTGTTTTCCAGCATGTGTAGACATAGTTGTAGGTGGAAGAGGGTGTAGCAATGACATAGCACTAGTAATCCACATAATATGTAGACAGTCCTTTGAAACTTAAAGAAACAGATATAGAATGATACTGCAACTCAGCCTAGTGGCTTGAAAGACAACAGTAAAGATTTTCAAAGCAGCTGAACTCTGATTTGAATCAAGGCAGCAGTCCTGGGGAAAGTACTGGCACTGTACGCCACTTAATTTTTATTGATACGTCTGTTGATGAATAGAGGCACGAGAGGGGAAACACTGCCACTTTTAAGTTGTGAGAGCCAATCACAGGTTGTTGTTTTTTAAAAAAAATCACACCCATTATTAGCCCAAAGTTTATGACTCATTTTGCTATGAATGGACATTCACTATTCCCAGGTTGACTAAAGTGGGTTATGTGAAAATGTGACACTTGGTTGCTATAGTTACAACCAAGGGAAATGCAACCTAGCAGAAAGCCTGTTTATGCCTTCCGTCTTCTTTTTACCAGTTTTGTCTTTCGGGTTTTTATTCAATAGGATGCCTTGTGAAGTCTTGGGCACCCATACTGGCTACTTCCAAAGCACAACAGCTCTTGTTCCGCATAATAGATTGCTTGCTCTTGCCACATGCTGTGCTCCAGCAAGACAAAGAGCTGCCTGCAGCGATGTTGTCTGCCATTCGGGAGAATCTTCCTCTGTTTCTTCAGGTGTGTATGTCTGTGTTAGATAGATAGATGATAGATAGATAGATAGATAGATAGATAGATAGATAGATAGATAGATATGGAAAACTAATGGCTGGCAACGGAGGCTTGTTGTTTTTACATACACCGTGCAGGTGGCGCTGTGGTCTAAACCACTGAGCCTCTTGGCCTTGTCAATCGGAAGGTCAGCAGTTCGAATCTGTGTAACGGGGTGAGCGCCCGTTGCTTTGTCCCAGCTTCTGCCAACCTAGCAGTTCTAAAGCACACCAGTGCAAGTAGATAAACAGGCGGGAAGGTAAACGGCATTTCCATGCGCTCTGGTTTCCGTCACGGTATTCCGTTGCACCAGAAGCGGTTTAGTCCTGCTGGCCACATGACCCGGAAAGCTGTCTGTAGACAAATGCCGGCTTCCTCAGCCTGAAGCAAGATGAGCGCCACAACCCCATAGTCGCCTTTGACTGGACTTAACCGTCCAGGGGTCCTTTACCTTTTTTTACCTTTTACATATTGTTGAACAGTTGATCTTAAAAGTCCTGCTAATGGGACACAGCTTCATGGATGTTGGTGGTTGTTCAAACATCTAGCAGAGCTACATATCCTTCCCTGTAACGTTTTACAAGCTAAGACAACAGTCCTGAAGAAACTTACTACCTAAATAGTCATTCACTGATATAGTAGGGCTGACTGCTATTTAAATGGCTTTGGAACTTTGCTTAAGAAAATAATTGAGATCAAATGATTTCTCCACACAATGAGAGAAACTGTTGTAGTTAGATTTTTTTTTTTACTGTATACCCTTTATAGAAAATAAAACGATTAAAACAGTTACATAAAAGAAAGCACAGAATTTAAACAAGGAAAACGAAACCATTGTTAAAATCATCAGTATAAAAGTTTTCATCAACTTGATAGTCTACTGTATAATCTTTGAACTTTTGTTTATAAGTTTTTAAAGAAAAATATATGAGTGCTATCTTGTAAATAAACCCCTTGGCCCAAATTCATTTTCCCCCAGTTTTTAAGGTACACAACAAGGGTCTTGTAAATCAGACAAAGGCCCATCTAGTCCAACATCCTGTTCTTACAGTCACAGGCAATGTGGCAAAAAACTCCATCTATATCTATTCCTGATATTGGTGCTGCTATATAAAGTTTTCATTGTGGAGAGGAGCTGGGACTCAACTATACAGCTGCAAATAAAATGTTTTAAGTGTGTTTTAAGTGCAATATGCAGTTTGACACTATATGGCAATGATGAGCCTTATAGAAAATTCAATGTATTTTTAAAAACACTTTGAGAAAAAGCATTTACAGAACAGATTATTATTATTATTATTATTATTATTATTATTATTATTATTTACCCTGCTCATTTATTATTTATACCCCACCCACTCTGGGTAGCTTCCAACAAAAGATTAAAAATACATTAAAATACATTAAAACGTCAGTATGTAGATTCCATCCTGAATATCTGTATTACTATGGCCCCAATAGCCCAGAGTACTTCCCTGTGATACCAAAAGCAGGTGCCAATCTGTGAAGGTAGCATGTAGGTACTTCAACCCAAGTAGCATTCTGAACCCAGAAAAAAATATGAATCATACCATAACAAGTTCTGTTCATGGGATAAACCAGTTTTGATTTAAGAGACAATGTCTTACTACCTTAGAGGTTTTCGTAGAAGTCTTGGGGTTCTTTAAAGGTCTTGTGATTCCCAAACTGTGGCTCATAGGAGTCCTTTTGATGGCTCCCCGGGGAAAGAGTATTAGAGGTAACTCAAAGGACAAGGGATTCTAAATTCCCCTGCCTTCACATCTTGGGTTTATAATTTGATTGTGCCATAATGGAAATGAGCATTGCCCATGCCAGGGCTACAGACTTGTGCCAAAATATGGTCTTGCAAGTAAGCCCATAGACTTTAACTAGCCTGCCTTGTCCACATGTATCAATTTTGGTACATTTGTGGCACATCAATAGTATGATTGCCTGGATACTATTGTCACTCACTGCAGGTTTACTCAAGCCTGCCTGTTGTAGCTACTAGTAACAAATCCTGGTTAGTTATTCCTTCAATGCATATCTACACTTGAAGTATTAATTCCAAGATAAAATTCTTGGGCAGATTTTCTTACCCTAAGCACACACAGATTATTAACTCATCAGACAGGTGATTGACAAAAAAATTAAAAATTATCCTCTGGGCTGAAGATTTTCAAACCTATTACTGGCAGCCTCAGCATTCCAAGTAGAATGAACAATGGCTGCTAATGCTGATGGCATGTTTATGGTACACCAACCCCATCATGCTAACTGCATTCTCTAACAAAACTCAGTTTTGTGTTTTCATATTTGGTGGAACAGTGCAAACATGCAAACAATATTGGCACGGATTACTGATTCTCCATTGAATTAAAGAAAACATTTCACCCATTTTTCTATTCCCATGAACGTGCCATGATATATTTTTCTATTGTTACTGATGCTTGACCATTTTGCTAGTGTGAATTCCAAGTAAGAGTCTTTGTGAATTCTTCAATAATAACCCTTATGACAGGAGACTCGTGATTTACCTCCGTTCCTGTCAATCTCTGGAAGCACTCTCAAAGAAATCTGCTTATACAGATTGAGGGCGGGGGGGGGGGAGTGAGGGAGAATACACAGAGCATACAAAAAGTCATGGACAGAAACCCATCTTAACTCTTAGCTGGGATAAAAAACCCACCAAAGATTCATGTAAAATAAGAAAAATGTCCAAAAATAATAACCCAGGTATGAAACAGATGAGCCGTATGGGTGAGATACAGTAAAGCTCAATTCTACGTGCAAAATACCACTCCAGGTTTTTTAAGTCTAAGCTACAGTTCCTGAAATCAAATCGTTTTTGAGTATATGCAAAAGTAAACATTAAAAGTGAAAGATAAATATTATAAAAATAATATCTGTAAGCAATACAGTATAAGAATATTTTTTGAAAAATGACACTTCTAGAGCCACAGTGATACCCAAGAGAATTTTTGCCCCATGGAACATCCTTCTCTCCCCCCCCCCCCCAGCATGCCTTTCATCTCACTTGAAGTATTTTGTTTTTGTGTAGGTTATGTTTTGGGGGTGTTTCTGATTCTTGTGCCTTTCTTCCCTTTCAAACATTACAAAAACATCAAATCCCACAGGTTACTTCAAACCTTATGTTGTGGACTTCCCCACCCCGGGCTTCATTATGCTGCTATGCATTTGATACCACATTTTTAGGATCATTTTAAGGAACTTCTCCAGTGTTTCTACCTTTAGTTTCACAAGGTGGTTTTAAAAACAAACAAACACCCAAAAATTCCTATTCCGTCTTTTTTAAAACTCCAAAACCTCTAGAAATTGATGACAGTCCCTGTAGTGTTTTCAGGCAATATAAGCCAGGCTCCCCCATTATGTAGCCAGCAACATTCAGTTTTGCTCGGTCATTCAGACTTTTTGGCAATGGGAATTGTTTTAGGTACAAGATGGATAATGGTGAATTCCTCATGTTGTGTCTTTCCCCCCCCCCCCCATTTCGTAGGGCTTGTCCTTTATATGCTGCCAGTCTCAGACTCAAGGGGCCTATTTGAATCAGTTGCTAGGAAATGCAATTCAACAGTATTTTGGGCGCTTCCTCTCTTCCTCACCTTCCGCTCCTCGAGCTGGACAGCAACACCCTATTTTGCTGGCCATGTGCAGCACCACCACCATCCCAGGAGTCTTGCATCTCCGTAAGACCGCTATGCAAGTCATCAGGTAATGCCCAGGAAAAGCGGATATGATGTATTTGACATTACCATTCTCCCCAGGTAAAGAGTTTCAGGGGCATCTTGTGTTCTTATAGAATAAGTTGTGAAAGTTAGGAAACCACTCAGGGATATGCCGATTTTGTTAAACACTAGAAAGTACTCGTGTTATTATTATTATTTATTAAAAGAAAAACTGCACAGAAATGATTGTTTATTTATGACTCACTTCTCATGAGGCATCCAGGAGTGGTTTACAGATATAACTTATATAAAACAGTTACTTATATAGAAACATCGATTGGCAGTGTGTTGTAGTGGTTAGAGTGCTGGCCTAGGACCTGGAAACTAGGCTTCAAATTCAGTCATGAAGTTCACAAGTGACCTTGGGCTTCACCTGCCTCTCACCCAGCGTACCTGATACAGCTGTTGTGACGATAAAAGTAGAGAGTTCCACATATGCCACCTTGAGTTCCTTGGTTATATATTCCTTAGTGGGATATAAATGTTTGTGTGTATGTGTGTGTGTATACATGCACATATATGCACAGAGAATTTAAAAAACACTTATAAATATTAACAACAGTTTATTGCAACAGTACTTACATAAAATCAACTCCAAGATAGGTACCAGCTGGGATGAAGATTTTTAGAAGGCTTGTTGAAAGAGCAACAGCTTTAGAAGGCGCCTATCTGATATGCAATGGGAAGTGCCACAGTGAAGGCCTGATTCCAGCTTTGTGCAGAATTGACCTCCCGATAGGATAGTATCTACAGGGTGAGGTGACCTCATCAAAAAATGCGTAGATATAAAAGTATTTGAGTGGAAGCTGAAATAGAGGCATATGGATTTGTTTGAATAATAAGCAAATGTGAATAAATTGCTATATTGTTATTTATCCAAATGAACATGAGATAGGCACTGCTGATTCACTTTTGGACCCTTTCTGATTTCCCTCCAGTGAAAGTTACCTGTCGTTCAAAGGTCATGCCCCTCCTCCTCGCCTGGCCTCAGTTCTCGCTTTCATTATTGAAGCATTTCGGAGGACCAAGAGCATTGAAATGTGTGACGTGCAGCTGCTGCTCCCTTCTGTGTTGAAATGCCTTGTGCTGGTTAATGAACCACAAGGTGAGCTTGTGAACTTACTGGGTTTTTTTAAAAAAATAAAAAAAATACTTTAGAGCAGGGATGGGCAGAACGTACATAGGGATCTACTGGTAGATCTCTGGATATTTTGAGGAAGATGGTCAAGGACTTCAGACTCCCCTTCTATTAAACTGCACTGCAGAAATTAAGACCGGAGTGCGGGGAATAACCAGGAGTGCATTTTTGTGTGTTGAAGGACTGGGTTTCATGCAAGTTTTGTTCTTGCCTTAGAATTCTATATTTGAACTGTGTTTCTTTCTATTTGGGGTTTCTAGCACACAACAAGATAGCTCGCACAAGCCTGAAATCTGCCTACCCCTCCTTTAGAGCATAAGCAAAGAAACAGGTCTATGCCTTGAGCAGCTCACTATCTACAGCAGGCATAGGCAAACTCGGCCCTCCAGATGTTTTGGGACTACAACTCCTGTTATCCCTGACCACTGATCCTGTTAGCTAGGGATGATGGGTCCCAAAAGATCTGGAGGGCCGAGTTTGCCTATGCCTGGTCTATAGGCATGCTGGCATCCACACAAACTTATCAGGCATTTGAGTAGTCTAGGGTGCCTTCTTGGGTTGCCAAATCCCCAGCTTAAAACGAGCTGGGTTCTACTCTGTCATGAACATACGCTTTGCAAAGGCCAGAAGTAAGGCCCACTGAGTTCAGCAAACATTTACTCCTAAGTAAAGCGTGTTAGGTTTGTAGAAAAATCTGCAACTGCCAGTTGTAATTTATTCTTGTAGTAACAGAATGAGCCTTTTGCATCAGTTTAAGCTTGTGCCACTCAAAATGGATGGTGTGTGTGAGAGAGAGAGAGAAAGAGAGAGAAGCAAGCCTATATTGTCTCCCAGAGCTGTTTTCCTCTATTGACTATTAGAAAGCTCCATGTGATTTGTTTTCTGCAGTTAAAAAACTGTCTACAGAGATTCTACAGTGTGTTGTAGAAGGCTGCCAAGCGGGGTCAGGAGGAGAGCTTGCCACCCAGCTGATTTCTGTGTTTAGGTAAGTAGAAAACTGGCCAATTGGCACTGAAACTATTGCAAGGCATTTGACAGAAAACATGTTCTTTTAAGCAACTAATTATCCCTAACATAATTTGAAGTTGATTGTTTATAGTACTCCCATTCTTGGCAAAGCGGGTTGTCATGTGGATTGGCCAAAACAAGAAAGGGGAAACTATTTAGAACGAAGCCACGTTCATTCCCTTCCCCCACCCTCAGTGGATTTTAATGCCATCGTACAAAGAAGGCATTGCAGGCTTAAAAACACAGGGGCACATATTAGGATAATCCTCGGACAGAATTGCATATCATCCCTGGCAGGGAACTGCCTCCCACCTCCATGGCGTGTGGGTGACTTTCCTCTTGTGAAATTATCACACCATCATCAGCAAGTACTATTTGAGCCCTGTTCAGATGCTGAATTTCCCCATGTGATTAGAACTGAGTGAGGAACAGCAGGGATGCACTGGCTACCCCTCTGCTCTGTGGCTTTGCTGTGCCTGCCTCCATCCTCCTTTATGCCATAGAGGGCAAATGTCTGCACTTGGGAGCCTGACATAGATCTGTGCCTGGGATTCTTTTGCATTCACTATCTCACACCACTGCTAAGCCGGTGCAACCTAGAGGCTTGAACAAATCATGAATGTGAGAATTTGTCTGGGGCTCCCTCATTCATTCATTTATCACTTGATTGTTAGGAAACCTCTAAGTGGTTTACAAAAATACAAAACAAAACATTGACATTCTCAATAATTTTTTTAAAAAAATCCACTTAAAAGCAGGTACAGTGGTACCTTGAGTTACAGATGCTTCAGGTTACAGACTCCGCTAACCCAGAAATAGTACCTCGGGTTAAGAACTTTGCTTCAGGATGAGAACAAAAATCGCACGGCGGTGGCAGCAGGAGGCCCCATTAGCTGAAGTGGCACCTCAGGTTAAGAACATTTTCAGTTTAAGAATAGACCTCCAGAACAAATTAAGTTCTTAACCTGAGGTGCCACTGTATTTTAAAACATTCGAAACCCGAAAGCATTTGTGTTAGAAAGTTTGGAGGGGATCCCTGACCCCAAAATGTGAATTCAGAATTAGCTAATGCTAGCAATACTTGCAGTCAAGTGAATAGTTTTGGCACTAGAGTCCACTTAGAAGTGGGGACAAGGGGGTCACCGATATAGGTTTCTTGTCAGATTAAAAGCTTGAATCAAAATGATGAACTATTAAAAGAAGGAAAGGGTGCATATTTTGGCGAGAGAATTTCATTTAAATTTGGCACACTTCTTCAACAAGTGATAGCTAGACGGAAAGGAAAGCTGAGCATCCCTCTGAAATTCAAATTTCCTAAGATTAACATTGACTCTACATGATTTTGTCAACTTACCCTTATCACACCCAGGGGCGCAGGGTGGAATTTTAGATCACTTGTTGTATCGGAAATGGATAAAGGGCTTTTCATCACAGTTTTAAATTGTCATTTGTACAAACTATGGTTTGCTATAATGTTTTGAATTGAGTACTTTCTCCAGCACATGCTGTATTGAAAAAATAAGTGTTGTATACTTGCTGGATTAGTGGTTAGCTTTTACATTTTTTATATTAAAAATGTGTATATATTATATTCCCATACTCCCTTTCTTGCTGCTTCTAGATCTGATCCTATGAGCTCCCTGGACTCGTTTTCAAATAGAAGTACACATTTATTCAGTAGAGTTTGTTTTCTGAGAATCATTTTTTTTTGTACCTTGCACTAAATGCCCTTGTTTCTTCCTTCAGGCAGTTTATCCAAGATTACACTACTGTGTATGATAATCAAGTTTACAGCATCTTGGAAGCAGTGGCAGTCTTGGACCAGTCTCTAGTTATCAGCCTGATTCCTGCTATGACAGAGGCCCTGAGGAATTCAGAGTACAAACAAGGTCTTGGCAGAAACGCTGTGCAAAGGTATGTTTGGGGATTACGGTTGCTTTTGGGTGATGAACAGAAGTTCACTCTCTCCACAAAAGGCCTATTTAAACTTACAGTGTAGGTTTCTCCAGTTAAATTCTTCCTAGATACTTAGCAAATATGGATGAGATTTATGAAATGAAACACCTTTTTGTGTTTTGTTAAATGCTTTACATCAAAATATGCCAGTAAACTGTTATCAGAGGCTGATCGCTTCGCAAAGGACTCTGCTTTTTTGGCTGTGTGAACCCTGTCTTATTTCCTGTTAGATTTTTGTTTAAATATAAGCAGTATATAAATTGCCCAAATAAATGCTTATTTAATTATCTGTTGCTTTCCATGCAAACATCATATAGTGGGTCCCCACCCCCACTCCATTTATAAGTAGTAGGCTAGTGTGACACTAAGGGTCTTTGGTATGTGCTTGAAAAGCAGGCTCTCAGAATTAGAAGGAAATAAAAGTCATATTATTTTTGCTGCTCCTGGCAAATATCTTTTATCAGAAGGAAGCTGATTTATACAAAGCTTGCCTCTCCCCACAGCTTCTGCATTTCAGTGGTTTTCAAACTATGCTGATGCTTTCTGTAGGCTATGGAAGTGGAAACAGAAGCCAGTTTAGTCCTGCAACTATTTATATTATTATTATTAATAATAATATTTATTGAATTTATATACCACCCTTTAACCGGAGGTCTCAGGGCAGTTCACAGAACAATTAAGGACTTCCACTCATTATGCCTTGTCTGAGTCCACTTCTTAAGGTCAAAGGAATTGTTACTGACATAACATAGGCACGCAAGTCACGGCCTCTGCTTAAATAATTGCTGGTTATCTAACTTACATAATTTTTAAATACAGGGTTATCTGACCAGGAAAACCAGCTCTTGAAGCAGACTCGCATCTGTATCACAATATCCACCTGGTCTCCAGATGGATGGATACAAGTGATGCAGATGGTTAGGTGCACTATATTAAATCAAAGTTAGATTGAGTCTTAACTATGGTGTCTAGCAGGGGTGAGAAGCCTCACACCTAGAGGCCAAATGTAGCCCTCCTGGCCTCTTTATCTGGCCTTGCTTCACATCCTCCTTGGGTGTTTTTGTCATGGCTGAAATGTGCCCTCGAGTTCTGGCAATGCTTCTTGCTTCCTTGGAAGGAGAACGGGGGGGGGGTGAGTTTGAGTAGAAAGTTCACATTTGTTGCTCCACCCAGAATGGAATGAGGCCCTCAGGCTGAAACGGTTAGAATCACAGAGTTGGAAGGGCTCCCAGGGGTCATCTAGTCCAACCCCCTGCAGTCCATGAATATTTTTGCCCAACATGGGGCTTGAACCCATGACCCTGAGATTAAGAGTCTTATGCTCTACTGACTGAGTTATCCCACATCTCTGTTTACAGAACAACCCTTACTGGCTCTTTGGCATGGCCATGGTTTTCATTAGACATTCTGCACCTGCTTATACGTGGGTGGCGCTGTGGGTTAAACCACAGAGCCTAGGACTTGCAGATCAGAAGGTTGGCAGTTCGAATCCCCATGACGGGGTGAGCTCCCGTTGCTCGGTCCCTGCTCCTGCCAACCTAGCACCTCAAAGTGCAAGTAGATAAATAGGTACTGCTCTGGCGGGAAGGTAAACGGCGTTTCCGTTCGCTGCTCTGGTTTCGCCAGAAGTGGCTTAGTCATGCTGGCCACATGACCTGGAAGCTGTACGCCGGCACCCTCGACCAATAAAGTGAGATGAGCGCCACAACCCCAGAGTCGGCCACGACTGGACCTAAGGGTCAGGGGTCCCTTTACCTTTACCTTTTTACGTGCTTATACAGGTACTCAGCGTTCTTTCATTTCCCAAGGCTTCAGAACAGTTCTGAGGTTGATTTCCTCAAATTCCCCTGAAGTAACCTACGAGTGACATGACTGATTTCTCAAACTCTGTGACACTGGTTTTAATTAAAGTGTTATATACTTTTTTGATTTGTTTTGTTTTTTTACTCCTTAACAGAGAAGCCTATAAAAGACTCTTATCTCTGCTCCAAGAGGCTGGACAAATGGAGATACTGAAGCTGTGAAATGAAACGCATTAGCGGCACGCCGGTTGTTACTTTCCGCACAGTCATTGCAAGGAATGCTGGTCCTTTATGGAGACTGCCAATTCCCTGTCTACAGGTGGACGCTGTCTTAGCTTTAAAATGTGCACTTTGTCCCTCGGTAGCCTTTGGCTGTAACGTTTTAATAGTGCACGCAACGTGGGTGGGTGATGCAGTAGTGCCAATGTTTTTCTCTTCCATACGGCAACTGCAAAACCATTGAATCCTAGTAGCAGGGACTATCAGAAGGAAATGACAACAGGTAAAGGAAAGTTGATGACTTAAGGTATTGTTGAAGGGTTCCCCCCCCCCTTAAAGCAAAAATAGTCAAAGGGCAGCAGCAAAGGTAATCTCTAACAGTAAAGTTTTTTCTGCTCTAATGAATCAATACGCTGTGGCTGTCAGGCCTTTCATTCTGACACCTTGAGTGATGTTTTGCTCACAAACACTTCATATGAGCTTGGCGGCTGCGAGGGGGTTCAATCTAAGCAAGGCCAGGGTTAGGTCAGGATGCTTCAGCCCCCTTATGTTAACAGAAGAGCTGGTGTCCGTGTTGCGTGGAACGGTGACAGCTGTCCTAGCATTGTCCCTGTATTAAAAATGTGTAGATGCGCACTGCAGAATTCAACCTCTTAACCCCCTTCTCTGTTGTCCTTGTACGGTTTTGCTCCTTGTACGGTGGAGCGAGCCGCGCTCCCCTACTTGAATAACAAGGGCTGGTGCAGTTATAAGAATTGCTACCCAGGTCACTATACAAATGTCATCAATTCCTTTTCTCCCCACCACCCCAGTTTTCTATTATCAGCATAAGAATCCCTAGCAAGGAAAAAAAGTTTCAACCAGATTCTAAGACAGGGAGGAAGGAATGCAGGTGCAAAAACATCTTAATTCAAATCTCTGCTTACTTTTTTTTTTGCATCACATATGATTACATTTTGTATGTAGTAAATTGGATTTGTTAGATATTTCAGATGTTTATGGTATTTTATCCCTACAGTTCTGAGCTCTATCATAATTCTCCCTGTAATTTCCAAATTTATTTGATGTATGGAATTCACGCTTCCATTAAATTACACAATCTTAGCAACTTACAAGTCATTTGAATTGCAGTAGTGAGTTGTATGGACTTGGCGGCAAAGTCAGGGAACCAAACTAACTTTTCAGAGTTAATGATGAAAGACTGGTTTTTTTATGTGTGTGTCTATCAATTACTGCCATGGAAACTTCTCCATAATCTTGTTCAGAGCCTTTCTGTATTGTTACCGTATTCTTATGTAAAGGTAGCAGATTATCTCTTTCCTAAATCAACTATCATTACTTCAGATAATACAGTAACTAAAAGCCTCTCTTAGGCTACTTAATATTGCAGAGCATGGAGGTTCTTTTTATTATGAAAGTGACTTTTTGAACCTGCATTGTAGCTTCTTGTAAGCTCCTACACCTGGGAGTTTTATTCATCTCAAAAGGCCTCCATTTCTAGAGGGGGGGGGGGAATTAAGCCTCTTCAAGTGAGATGCCTTCAAAATCTGAGTCTCAGATAACATCTTTAGCATAGACTTCTTCAAAATGAAGCCTCTGTCTTCTGAAATAATAGAAGTGTATATTGTAACAAACTGTCTAACAGAACAGAGTGTTTTTTATTATTTCCAGAATAATTAATACTTAACTGGGATTTCTTTTTCTTTTCTAAAGGTTTATGTAAAAGTAACATTGCTCTCAGTGCATAAAAAATTACTTGTTAATGTTTCCAGTTAAGCAGTCAGTTGAAAGATTTATTAACAAACTGGCTTTGAAAATACTATCAAATGACCACTGACAAATGATCATATATCTGTGGCTTTATGCAATAGATATGATTAATAATATTGCAGGTGAGGTTTGTAAGGTCTTCTAGCTGGTTAACTAGAGAACTTCCAGAAAGTAGGAAACTGAAAAAGTGATTTTATAGCCCACAAAAAATGATGGAAACTGAGCTGCATTGATCCGTTTCTGTGTTGTATATATTTGTGTGTGGATGCCAAAAGTTGTTTATGCTTATTTTAACATTGCTTTGTTATAAAGTTGTTTTGTTTTTATGGTAAATTCATTTATAAAATTCAGGACCACAAATCCTGATCATGGAACCCACTTCAAAGCAAGTATGGGTCAGAAGTATGTTACCCTGATTTATAATTGCATGTCTAGAAAGACTGATGTCAGTGTGACTACCCTACAGTATTCTAACTGATTTGATTGCAAACTAAAAATCCTTTTATTGTGACTTGCTTCTTAACCTGTTTCTGTTTCAAACTACGTCTGGCTTTGAGAAGGTGTGACAGCTGTTGCTGTGATCACATCAAACTGATAAAAGGAACCCATCAGTAGACTGCGTTTCAGAAGGTCCACTGTGCACCTATTACTTTATTATTCTCATCTGTATAAAGGGGAATGTTCCACATTGCAGTAGGGAATTCTTCACAGAACGAAGGAAGCCCCTGCATGTATGCTTTGGAGCAGAGTGGGGGGTGGGTCCTATTAGATCACCAGCTGTTACTATTTTTAAAGAATATCTTCAGAAAGTGTACTGCTAATTAACTCCTGAATCAAATCTGTTTGACCCTAGTAAGGATCTTAGTACCTGCAAATCTCAACTTGTCAATTTATAGTTATTAGTAGATGACAGTTGGGGCCTGCAAAGCATTGTAGCAGATCCGAGTAGAATCCCACCAAACTCTTTAGTGGATGACGGAATCAAATGAAGGCTCCCTTTCCGTCCATCTTGTTTCCTCACCAACGATGTCAACTTTTCCAAGGCAGTAGATTAGCGAGAAGGAATAGAATCGTAGAATTGTTGACTTGGAAGGGACCCTGAGGCTCATCTAGTTCTTCAACCTCCTGCAATGCAGAAACATGCAGCTGTCCATACAGGGATCGAACCTACAACCTTGGCCTTATCGGCACCATGCTCTAACCAACTGTGCTGGTATCCGTGGTATCTGTCACCAGCGCGGGGGGTGGGGGTGGGGCATAGATGTGTCCATTGAGGCCTTTCCTAGCATCCACAGGGCTTCTTTCCCAACTGAAATTAGGCTTGAAAGAAGCATTCTGTTGTAGCCAATGCATACCACAGCTGTTTGCAGATGAACTCATAGGCACCAAAATGGACACCTCTATAAGTAAGTGAAATGTATTGCACTCAGCCAGAATGCAGACTTCCTCTTCTTGCATTCCAGTCCACTCCTGTATATACATGTTTCATGCAAACTGCAGAACTTTGGAGAGGGCTTGGGACTTTAACTGGGAAGCCTATTGGACTTGGCCCCATTTTATTTTATTTTTCTGCAAGGGGAGAGTGCACTTGGTGGAGAACCTCACCTGACCAGTTTCCATCATCAGTAGTCAGCATGCTGATGGACAAGGTAAGAAACAGACTAATATAGTTTAAGGGTCTGCTCTAGAGTATTTGGGGACCATTTTTGTGACGAAGTTTTTCCATCTTTTTTTCCTCCGAGATGCTTCTATTCTCCATACCTGTGTTGCACTGTACATCTGGATGGTAAGTCTTATCTTTCGGTTTTGTATGATTTTCTACAGTGCTATATGTTTCAATGCTCTTTTAATCCAGGCTCCTCTTGTAAACCTGAAAGAATCTGGGTGCCTCCGTTACATTTTCACTTTAGTATAGGGAAAGAAAAAAAGTCTAGCACATGCACCACCTTCTCCTCCCCCCCGAATTGCTTAGTTTCTTAAGCATCAAATGATTGTCCATGATACTGTTAAAAGAGGGGGGTCATTGTTGCAAAATTTCATACTAATTGCCATCATTCACAATTATATGTACATCCACTTTGTAAAATTTTCCATTTTTTTATTGTTGGGAAGATGAAGATGTGTTTTAAATTACAAGAGAGCTTCATTTCAAATTAAGTGATGAAGCCTCTTCCTTGTCACAAAAGCTTCTAAGATCCAGGGGGTGTAAAAGATACCTTTTATGATAGAAGAAAGCATGGGGTTTTTTTATATATAAAAAAATCTAAATAGTATTTGGTATAGTTTTCCTGGCAAGTTATCATAGATACACTAAATGGATACATCTAAATGGACCAGTTTGTCAAGAAAATAGGTAATGCTTATTGTGCTCAGTTTCTTCATTTCTTCATTTAATTTCATGTCTGGAGACAGAAGTATTCCAAATATTAACTGAGACAGGCATGAAAATGGTTAGGAATCAGATTTGCTTTTATAAAAAAACAGTTTCAGACGCACAATCTGTTCATCAGATCAATATACTAAGAGCATTTTACGACGTTTGTATAAATTTGCTGATGGAATCTTACTTTTCTAATGCCATATACAACACCCTGGTCATCAGTGGGCAGTTTGCAAATGTTTGTTGAAGCACCTACTCCTTTGGTGTCTTATGATATTCTGGCAAGTTAGCAACCTTTGCTTCTCTCCTCCCCACTCCGCCTCTTTTATGGTAGTGAATAGGTCTGCTTCTGGCTGTCCAGAAATGCACATTGGCTTATTTCAATATGTTTTCTTTGAGAAACTGTTACTATTGTTCCCAGACCCTTCTTAGTCGGCCATTTTAGCTGAGTTCAGATGTTCAACCTAGCTCAAATTGATGTCTTCGAATAATTTATCTGCTTCTTCCTATTCAGTCCATAAATGTTGCAATTTTTCTTTCCCTCTGCTTCATAGTGTTTATCACATACTAAAAATGGGAATTCTCTAGCCAGAATAGACATTTTATTTTCCCCTTTAGTGTGAGAACCAAGTTATTTCTTTGATGGTAGAAGAGGTTCTTGTCGTATGGGTGGGCCTGCTGGGAAGGTTTCTGATCAGATCAGGACCCCTCACACCTGCTCCACAGGCCACGTTTTGGCCCAAAGTCCCGAGGTTCCCCATCTTTGCTTTATCTATAGACTTCTTAGTGAGGTGGCTACTGCTGTGCGTACATTTTATTAATACGAGCAACAGTGGGAAATGTCTTGGTCACATGGCTTGCTATTATGTTGTGGTTCACAATCATGTAAGCAATGCATAGATGATGTGACATAACATGTGCAATTCAGTTTGTGTGAGACTTGGATGATGCAGAGTCTTCAACTATGTTCATCCAGTTGTGCTCAGTTGTGCTCAGTGGGACTTGCATGCAGATTTCCCAAGTTCATTAATTTACTGGAATTAAAGTTATAGGTAGGCTCGGTAAAAACAAAAAAACTTGGTTGTTGAAATTTGCTTTATCTGACATTGCAAGCACTAGTTGCTATGTAGTGTCATAAACAGACCTGCTGAAATGCTCCCTTTCCAAATTGAAATCTAATTGGCAGTCCTCCAGATGCATTCACACTTAAGAGTTTTTTCTAATACCAAGAGAGCATTTTTTATGTCTTAATGTCTGTTGTGCAAGGCACATTGGATGCCAGAACAATGGATAATGCATACCTCTGCAACAAGCATGGTTTACAAATCTGTATAGTTGTTCCTTTCTTTCCACACCAGAAGTACCATTGAATGAATGGCAGGTGTATCTTCCTCACCATTAGAAAAGCACAAATTGGAAAGTCAAACCTTGCAAAGCATAGCAAGTTGCCACGTTTAAAGATGTGAAGCTGAACATCCTGTGCCTGAGATTGCAACACAGTAAGTGGCTCTTGCAAACCAATTATAGGCAGGTTGCTTAATATAGTGGAATATCATGAAAATGGTGAGCCGTTTCTTTCAAAACTCAAGAGGAACCAGACAGACTAGATGCATATTTGTTTTGGGAATACTGTACTGCAATTCCTACAACTTGGATCTAGCTGAACAGGCCGGTCAGAGACCCAGAAACAATTTATTGTTCAAAACATACTTTGGGAGAAATGAATTTGCATCGAGTAGATTTTCTAGAGCTGAATTTTTTAATGAACATTTGTGCTTTGGTATGCCAAATGTGAATTCATATCTCCAACTGTCACTGTAGTTAACAGATATGAATGCTTTTTAGCACTTAAGATTGATATAGTCTTAGTATCCTAGTAAGAAATATTTTAACTGATAAGAGTTTATGGTTTATGGTTAAAAATTATCTGTGGTTTATGGTTAAAAATTACTCATCCTATGCAAAATGTGCCATGACTTGATGTCACCTGTTCTCCACAGTGGAGGGATCCATTGGTAGTGGTGAGGAAGAACTTTTGCTGATTCTGTTCGTCTTCCTGTAGCCTCCAAAGCTATCTCCCTCACTATTCTAGAGGGTCTTCCAAAACCTCTTAAACAGAGCAGGAGATAGGTAACGAGTCCCCTCCACCCATTTCTAGTGCTTATCTATAAGCACTGTAGAAATTGCATCCTTGCAAGGGTGGTTTCATCAGGTCAAGTGTTTGTGTGCAACAGATTGTCTCTTGCAACACCTTTATGTGTGGTACAGGTCTTAGGAATAGTTAGCATGCACATAATAGTTTTCAAATGTAAAAACATTGTGAGGCAGAGATGATACAGTAGTCAGACAATAAAGTTTTATTGTAAACTGTACATATGCCTGTAATATAGAATGGAGGCACATTTGTATGAATGTTTTCTGGTAGTAACTTTTACCTATGCAGCTGGCAGCTTCTTGAACTTAGTTTGTGAATTCACACAGCAGACAAACAAAATGGTTCCCCTTGTAACTGTGAGTTGACCAATTTTATTTTCAAGGTTTTCAAAAATATGAAGATATTGTACACTAATAAAACTAAACTTGGAGCTGTCGGTAAGAATGGTCTGCATGGATGAAACTGAAATGTTCCATCAAATGGGTATTATACAGTAATGACTGCAGAAATGTGAAGGTGATAACCCAGTTATATCACCCCACTTGTTCAACTGACATGTCATTTGGTGCAAAAGTCAGGGAGAGAAAGGGGAGCCCATTGCGTTCACCGTCGTGACTGGCTCTCTCCCTTAGGGCCTGTGTTCTAGTTCGTTACTGTCAGGTATTCATAGTCACGATTGTTCCTTGGACAGGAAGCCAAGACTTAGGGACCCTGGCTCTGTGATAGAGCATATACTTGTAGGAAGAGGGTCCCCGGTTCAATGCCTGGTATCCCCACTTGAAAGGAACAGGTAGCACATGTCATAAAATGACAGCTGCATGAGACCATAGTAAGCTGCTGTCAGTCAAGAGCAGACAGCGGAAGTTAGATGGAGCAATAGGCTGACACAGCATAAGGCAACTCCTGCTAGACAATGGAGATGTATTGTTTCCAAACAAGGTTCTGTATAATTTTGGGAGCCATGTGTTGATATTTAGCACTCGAAAAATCCACTGGCTCCAAAGCATTCTCTGACCTGACTACCTGTTAGTTAAGACAACTGTGAGGAAGTAATGTAGACTGCAAAATAGGCTCCTCCAGTCCAAAATAAAAAAGCACAATATTTAGGTTTCCTAACAATACAATTTCCAGTGCTCCCAACTATACATAAAATGTGTGACTAATTTTATTGAAACTGCCCACTACCACAGTAAGCAAAGAATATATCCCTCCTTTCTAAGTGCAAACTCTTGTAACAGTTGCCCTTCCAAAACTGTATTGGGGGAGGGGGCAGTGCATAGCATATCTTAATGCCAACTGCTTTGCCTTGCAACATTCAAGCTGGTTGCTACTACCTTACCCCAGCAACAGGATCCTCAAGTTAATGTGAATGAAATACTGTTTCCCATGTTCTCTTACTTACACATTTTTAGTTGTTAAATCCCTCTTGCCTTTTTTGTTAACTGTAAGTGCTAAAAATTGGGAAGGCTAGTATAGAGCAGTGCAAAATTGCCCAGGGCCAGATGCTCCATCAGTTACTTTAAATTGCTCTTTAGGGCAAACTTAAAATAGGCAAAAATAAATTTCAGAATGGTCTCTAGACAAGAGTTATTCTCCTTGCAGCTTTTGCCAAATGAAGATATTGGAATAAAGCAGGATGGGGTGGGGACAGCTTTCCTAAAAGTTTCTACTAAATAGTTCTGTAGTTTCAAAAACCACTTTGGATACAAAGACATACAAACTCAAGCTTAACGAACAAACTTCACTATGTCTAAGTTGCAATTCAAGGTCTAATTCTATAGGGAACACTACAGCAAGGCATTACAACAACCTTTAATGTGCCTGTCTCACTCCTCCGTTCTACATGACACATTTGTTCTGTTGATAGCACCACCTAGCTGCCTTTTCTCCAGCATAAACATTTAATAACTACATTGCTTTTAGTCCAGCCTTTAACCCTCACCTCCATGAGGCAGTCATAAGAAACATCTGGTTCTTCAGAGGCTAACAGAGCTCCTTACACCTGCAGTTGAGAAATGTTGGAATGCACAGCAGTTACAACTTCAAGGTTTTTCTAAGATCAAGAGCAAGTACTCAGATAAGTCCTTTTCCAGCCTTTTTTTTAATGAAGTCCAAACTCATTGCCGTCGTAGCCCACAGTTTGAGAATTTCTATGTTTAAGTGAAAATTCATTTTTTGCACGTCTTTGACAGTACCTAGCGCTAGAAGCAACAACCTATGGAACTAAATCAAGGATCCCTTTTTTGCCAAATATATTAAATTGCATATGTAGTATTATGTTTCCTCATTGACGTATCACACTCTCTTTTGCAAAGCACTTTGGGAAGTCAGTAATCCTGGCAGATCCTTATAAGTGTGAAGCCAAATAAACTGCATAAAATGTTCCTAGAAATACTTAGTGAGCAAAGATGCCCAAGCCCTGCTTGAAGGTAGGAGGGTCTAGGTGCAATTCTGGCCCCCTTTCATTAGTGTTCTTTTTGGCTTCTACTGCATTTAATACAATAAAGAATTTCAGAACAATTCTTCCCCTTTTGGTTGATTCGAAGATGAAATCAGGATGGATGAAGCAGCTTCCTCTCTCGTCAGTCACGCTCCTTTTCTCACATAGTGCCTATCTTGTGATGAGGCACTTGCAAAGGCTGCAGGTTGGGGCATGTTGAGTAGGGTGCCGGAAGGAAGCAGGCAGCTATCCCATTAGAAGGAAAAGGCAAGGTGGGCCCATAGAAAACCTCTTCTTTTCCTTCCTTACTAACATCCAGCACCTAGTAAGAGCCAAAAACAAGGTGGGTAAAAGCTTAAATATTTATCATGAACCAAAGGCAGCTATATGTATTGCTGTTCCACTGATCTACCTATTCTGTATAATCAAAGTTATGTGCCAGCCATCCCTAAAAACAAAAGAAAATACCGTATTTTTCGCACTATCGGACGCACTTTTTCCCCTCCAAAAATGAAGGGGAAATGTGTGTGCGTCCTATGGTGCGAATGCAGGCTTTCGCTGAAGCCTGGAGAGCGAGAGGGGTCGTGCGCACCGACCCCTCTCGCTCTCCAGGCTTCAGGAGAGCCCCACCGCCAGCCCCACAAGCTCGGGGGACAGCGGGAGAGGCGCAGTGCGCCCTT
The DNA here is from genome assembly GCF_964188305.1 of Podarcis bocagei. NCBI lineage: Eukaryota > Metazoa > Chordata > Lepidosauria > Squamata > Lacertidae > Podarcis > Podarcis bocagei. The sequence continues at coordinate 31,909,342 of NC_138127.1, read as the reverse complement.
CCCGCTGTCCCCCGACTTGGTTAGAAGGCTGGCGGGGGGGGAGCCTGCTCCTCCCCCTCGCCAGCCCCGCAAACTCGGGAGACAGCGGGAGAGGCGCAGCGCGCCATTCCCGCTGTCCCCCGACTTGGCTAGAAGGCTGGCGGGGGGAGAAGCCTGCTCCTCCCCGTCGCCAGCCCCGCAAACTCGGGAGACAGCGGGAGAGGCGCAGCGCGCCTTTGCCGCTGTCCCCCGACTTGTCTAGAAGGCTGGCGGGGGGAGAAGCCTGCTCCTCCCCGTCGCCAGCCCCGCAAACTCGGGAGACAGCGGGAGAGGCGCAGCGCGCCTTTGCCGCTGTCCCCCGACTTGTCTAGAAGGCTGGCGGGGGGAGAAGCCTGCTCCTCCCCGTCGCCAGCCCCGCAAACTCGGGAGACAGCGGGAGAGGCGCAGCGCGCCTTTGCCGCTGTCCCCCGACTTGTCTAGAAGGCTGGCGGGGGGAGAAGCCTGCTCCTCCCCATCGCCAGCCCCGCAAACTCGGGAGACAGCGGCAGGGGCGCAGCGCGCCTTTGCCGCTGTCCCCTGACTTGTCTAGAAGGCTGGCGGGGGGAGAAGCCTCCTCCTCCCCGTCGCCAGCCCCGCAAACTCGGGGGACAGCGGCAGGGGCGCAGCGCGCCTTTGCCGCTGTCCCCCGACTTGGCTAGAAGGCTGGGGGGGGGGGAGCCTGGTTTTGCGGGAGGCGGGGGAATCCCCCCGCCTCCCAGGAAAGCCAGGAGAAGCCGTGCAGCCCTTTTAAAAGGCGTGTAGCTTCTGCCGGTTTTGCGGGAGGCGGGGGAATCCCCCCGCCTCCCAGGAAAGCCAGGAGAAGCCGTGCAGCCCTTTTAAAAGGCGCGTGGCTTCTGCCGGTTTTGCGGGAGGTGGGGGAATCCCCCCGCCTCCCAGGAAAGCCAGGAAAGCCCTGTGCAGTCCCTCCGCCAAGGAGAGGCTGCACGGGGCTAAAGGGGAAGCCAAAACAGCGAGCGGGATCCATCCCGCTCGCTGCCTTGGCTTGATCCATAGCTGCACGCAACCCCTCCGGCAGGGAGAGGTTGTGTGCAGCCTGTACGCTGCTCTTTGGGGCTGCGGGGGGGAAAAAGATTTTTTTTCTTGAATTCCCCCCCTAAAAACTGGGTGCGCCCTATGGTCCGGTGCGCCCTATGGTGCGAAAAATACGGTACCCAGAATTTGAGCACTGCACCTGTTGCAAACAAGTTGACCCCAGCATGCCTGAACTGTTGCCATGCTCTATGGCACAGAGCTGGTCTACACATTCAGCAGAGTGACGTCCTCAGACTACAAGTGAGGACTAAGAGTTTCACTTTTTGATGCTCTCAAATTTAAAATGATTTGCAGTAAGAAAAATGACCACAGTAAGCAAGTCAAAAGCTGTGATCTAACTATGTAGGCGCCAGGCTCAATAACAGCAACAGGTCTTACATGTATTGTAGCAAACACTTGTACAACACCCCACTTCATATTAAATGCTGATCTCCAATACTTGCATACTACAGTACATAGAAGAATGGCAATTAAATATTTGCATCCTTTTTTTCTTATTTCCATATATTTTAGTTATTACAAATGGCTTCCTTTCATGTATGTAGTAGAAAAGATTGTGTCTAAATGCTTCCTCTCAAAATCAATGAAAACTTTTAAAAAATGATCAGTGTAAAGCACATTTCTTGTTAGAGACACAGCTTTGAGGATTTGTTTTAAGGAAAGATCAATACTTGGCACACTCTAAAGGCATGCAATTTTTGTAAATCGCCTAAACATACATTCTTAAAACAATGTGAATTGATGTTAAAGACCAGGATTCCTACCAAAGTTTTCATTGGGAATCAGCACACATGCACATGTCAACTCTGTTGGTGCCGTACTATTTCTGCTTAAGCATACTTATTAAAAGCAAGAGTTAAATGGTAGCAGTGGAAAATAAATGTATGTGGCTGTACTACTATGAAGACTGCTGAACAAGCAAGCACTTTTTACCTTTACCCCGATGAGCTTTTTAAAAGTAAGTGTTGTTGCCAACTTATGATCCTAGCAGTTTAAACAAGTTGCTTTTCCTCTTTTCTTAGGAGTTTAAATCAATTGCATAGGTCTGTTTCACCAAAAAGATATCCCAGTGTGAACAATTCTGGAAAAGGTAACCTTGCAATACCACTGGGAGAGACTCGAAAGGAGACTAAACCACTGACCTGGATACATGCGGAGGGTTCATTTGTCCAAAACGAGTAGCCACCAACTAAGTATATTCTGCCATTGTGAACAGCAACTCCCGATTCATTTTGGCCTGAAGCAGAAAAACAAAACCTTATGTGTTTGTTAATCATTCACATATATATTATAAAACTACTTCTATCCTGTGGGATGCTGCACATCGATTCAGCTAGCCAGCTGTTTACATGGAAACGTTGCTATAATCTCTCTTAAAACAGAGTCAACAGACAAGCTTATTGGTACATTTCCAATGTTTTTGAAGAATCTAAAATAGTACAACATACCCATGCAAGTTGTAAGTTCTACTTATTGTAAATTTCTCCTGCTGCTGCTGCACACATTTGCCCAAGCATTTCTATTTAAGTATATTTTAAAAACATGTACAGCACTCTTCAGTGTTTCTATTCCCACCGTGCACCAAATAATTGCTATTTTGAGGGGAATGGGTTATCTCACAATCAACAGCCGATGTACAAGTTGTGTTTTTGAACTGGTATACACCACAGTCAGATACAAGTGGTCTTTACTGGTTGTGATAGCACTGGTCACTTTTAGAGCAGGATAAAGGGCACCTGAACTTGTTTTAACAACTCCCCATCTTCTGTCTTTGCAGTTGATTAGCAATAATAAGCCACCTATGAGCAAAAGACAACAGTAGCAGGTACTGGTCATAGGATAGAAGGAGAAAGACTGGAGTAGAGCAGGCCGGCAACAACCTTTGCAGCCCCACCCAATAAAAAGAAGAGCTTCTAAATAGGTTGCCCTACATGACGGGGCTGGCCTGACAAGTCAAAAGTGGTGCATGTCTGGGATGAGGAGAAGTAGTGTTTTCAGCACTCCGCACATTTAATTATATGAAGTAGGGAAAGTAATCCAGATATTTCCTCTTGTATCACAGAGTATCCAGCACTGGGCTCCTGTTGGTCTATTGCTTTGATGCCAGAACTTGCATGAAGCTGATTGTGTTTTGCTTCCCTTGCAAATCAGCAAAATCCAAAGCTCAAACAGTGCAAACTAACTGAATTTAAAAGTGAGGGAGGAGGGAAGAATTTGACTTGAAACTTTGCTCTACTAAAATATACAAACAAAATACTTGCCTGTCAGCAGACTGAAGTTGCAGCGTGTCCACTGGTCAGTGTCTATATTGTAGGAATCTATGTGGCGGACAAGAATCCTGTCATTGTTATAATCCAGGTCATTGCCTCCTAAAACGTACAGCTTCCTTTGCACAGCTGCCATTGAATGGTAGACTCTTCTCTGCAACATGGGGCTGCGGCTAAGCCATTTATTCTGTAAATATAAACATAAGAGAACTGGTTCACATTAATTTCTATAGGGGAAAAAAATATTCTTTCTTACTAGGTTCAATGTGGCTTGCAATAAATGTTACCCATATAGCCACATCAAAATAATGTTTGAAAATTAAGTAGTAACTTAAGTTTTCATAGCCTAAGCTATTAAAATTAACCAAATGAATGAAAATTTAACCAAACATTTTCCCAGGCAGAAAAGTCTTGCTTGGTGCCCTTTTATTTCTTAATGTGTATCTGGTTAGGTAAACAATAGTGATATTTTTAATTGGTAAAAGAAGAGGTGAAACAAATTTATTATTAGAAGAATGGAGAGTAGTGTGCATGAAACAGTGGAAATCGTAAAACAATTGCACCATGTAGCCCCCATAATGTATAGCTATCCGTTATATTGTGTATTATTTGGCTAGGAGGAATTAATATTTGCATTAGCAGTCCAGTCCCTTGACACAGAACTATAGACACCATCTGCTTTGCAAAGCCTGCCTGCATCCCCTGATTATATCTTAGCTTCCTCCACAGCAGTGACTGCCAGGTAAGCTGCTAAGCACTGCAAAGGCAAGGAAACAGAGGGGCCTGGTGGGGTCATTCCTAATAAGCCAGTGTGTGAATACTAATCAGCAGTGGAGAAGCAGAGGTCACCCCAGCCTGCCTGTTGGCAGGTAGCTATGTGCTCAGTGGCAGATGGTAGGCATTATCAGCACTCCACAAAGGCCTAGCGCAGAAACAGGCACTAGCACCGAATTATAGAGGTATTGAGATTCTGTGCAAGGCGCAAGCAGATGTGAGGTTCTTCCAGTGCCCACAGTATACAATATGCCAGCAGAATTTTTAAAAAGAGCGTGTGTGTAAAAACATGAAGCCGACCTCATTGTAAGAATGCTAACACACACTTTCTACCTATTAACTGTTTGTGTTTGGGGGCTCTGGCCTAAAAGGAACCCAAGTATGCAGAGGGCCAGAAAGTGGGAAGAAACAGCTTCTGAGCCCCCAAAGGCAACAAATTATAATACACATAAAAAACGGGAGCATTAGAAAATGTAAATAAATAGGCAGGATGTTATTTTGTTCATCGTGAGGCTGAAACTGCTGTTGACAAACATTTGCATGCAAAACAAATCCTAGGCTTCATACAGAGAGAAGTCAACTGGGCTAGGTTTTGGTGCAAGAAATGCAGGTACTTCTAAGGGGTTTAAGGTGGCTCAATGCACTGCTAAAATCAAGCCCCTTTTCTGTAATCACAAATCACTATTTTACCAGCAAATGGGACTAAAGAATGCATGAAATCTGTCTAAAGCTGGAAGTAGAAATTATACAAAGCAGATGGCTTCTGGTGGTGAATAAGGCAGCTTCCTGGGTCTGTTCTCAACATCTTCTCTCAACTTTTAGTGCAGAACTTTCCAAACTTTTCATGTCGGTGACACCTTTTAGACATGCATCATTTTGCAACACAGTAATTCAGTTTTACTAGCAAAAACCAGAGGTTAAACTAACCCCTTTCCAGCCCCGGGAGGAGCGCAGGGAGTGTTCACACAACACAACTACACACTGCAGTCGACACACTAACATGTCACGAGACACAGTTTGGCTCTGGTTTAGTGGAACTTGCGCCACATTGTGTTTCTCCGCCAACACCAACGATGTGAAATGGAAGTGCACAAATGTCATATTATAAGGCACATTGCACCAAATATTACTTATTTTCAGCAAACATTTACTACATTTGCACCCAGCCTTTCTTCAAGGTAGTGTAGGTCATTCTTTCCTTTCCACTCTATTTTGTCCTGTCAGCCATGTTTGAGGTAGGCAAGGCTGAGATAAAGTGACTAGTCCAAGGTCATCCAGTGAGCATGTGGCTGAATGGGCTTTTGAACCCAGGTCTCTGAAGCCCTGCATTTCCACCCATTCTTCCCTAACCTGGTGTTCCCAGCTGCTGGACTACAGGGAGGCTGGTAGCAGATGGGAGTTCAAGATTTCCGAACACTGTTCCAACCATGACAAGGAGAAGAACAAGATACAGAACTGCCTTTACCTGTTATGTGTTGTTAGGTTCTTTTAACTGGTTTTTATTTCATTAGGAGAAGAATATTAACTGAATGATTAAGAATCTGGTCTAAAGGTTCCTCAGAAAGTTGCACTAATATACACTTGACTGCATTCCAAAACATAGCTAAGTCTACATAACCCCACTGATCTCAATGGGCATCAGAACACTTAAGTCTGAGTTGGACTGTGGCTTTTGTGTTTTAAGAATTACAGCCTTCCTAAAATGTGTTTGGGGCAGTTGAGATAGACAAATAGTGTGATCTGGCTTATAATGCAGATTCCTATGACAGATAATACACTGACTTTTAAAACTTCTGCTTGGATGGGTTGTTTCTTAAGTATGTTTACTTATTTATAGGTATCTCAAGTGCCACCACATATGCATAGATCATAATGTTAATAGCTACCTTTCTAGATCAGATCCAAGGCCCATCAGTAACCTGCAAGATACCTCTGAAAGCATGAAGCTGACAACTATTTACGTTACTTGTTCCTAGCATCTGACATTCCACTAGAACCTGCCTCTGAAAATGAAGTGATAGGTGTGTATGCATACAGAGAACCGTTAGAATCATAGAATCATAGAATCATAGAGTTGGAAGAGACCACAAGGGCCATCGAGTCCAACCCCCTGCCAAGCAGGAAACACCATCAGAGCACTCCTGACATATGGTTGTCAAGCCTCTGCTTAAAGACCTCCAAAGTAGGAGACTCCACCACACTCCTTGGCAGCAAATTCCACTGTCGAACAGCTCTTACTGTCAGGAAGTTCTTCCTAATGTTTAGGTGGAATCTTCTTTCTTGTAGTTTGGATCCATTGCTCCGTGTCCGCTTCTCTGGAGCAGCAGAAAACAACCTTTCTCCCTCCTCTATGTGACATCCTTTTATATATTTGAACATGGCTATCATATCACCCCTTAACCTCCTCTTCTCCAGGCTAAACATGCCCAGCTCCCTTAGCCGTTCCTCATAAGGCATCGTTTCCAGGCCTTTGACCATTTTGGTTGCCCTCCTCTGGACACGTTCCAGTTTGTCAGTGTCCTTCTTGAATTGTGGTGCCCAGAACTGGACACAGTACTCCAGGTGAGGTCTGACCAGAGCAGAATACAGTGGCATTATTACTTCCCTTGATCTAGATGCTATACTCCTATTGATGAGGCCCAGAATTGCATTGGCTTTTTTAGCTGCCGCGTCACACTGTTGGCTCATGTCAAGTTTGTGGTCAACCAAGACTCCTAGATCCTTTTCACATGTACTGCTCTCAAGCCAGGTGTCACCCATCTTGTATTTGTGCCTCTCATTTTTTTTGCCCAAGTGCAATACTTTACATTTCTCCCTGTTAAAATTCATCTTGTTTGTTTTGGCCCAGTTTTCTAATCTGTCAAGGTCATTTTGAAGTGTGTTCCTGTCCTCTGGGGTGTTAGCCACCCCTCCCAGTTTGGTGTCATCTGCAAATTTGATCAGGATGCCCTTGAGTCCATCATCCAAGTCGTTGATAAAGATGTTGAATAAGACCGGGCCCAAGACAGAACCCTGTGGCACCCCACTAGTCACTCTTCTCCAGGAAGAAGAGGAACCATTGATGAGCACCCTTTGGGTTCGGTCAGTCAGCCAGTTACAAATCCACTGAGTGGTAGCAGAGTCAAGACCGCATTTTACCAGCTTCTTTAGTTTCACCAGCTTTCAGCCTGTTAACATTATTTGTGGCACTTAAAAAAAATGATTAATAGTTCTAAGTGCAAGAGGCCCAGGGGTTGACTTGGCTCACTTAAATAACTACAGGCTTCTCAGCTGGGAAATCCCAATGAGCTGGGCTGGGAAAGATGCTAATATCAGCAGGAGTCTTTACATTTCCAACTATTAACTTATACAAATAGATACCAAGGTCATGATATTTACCTCACAATAAGGATGCCGCACTAACCGATGGCAGGATCATAGGGATCAAGGATACCCATCTCTCATCAGTGCTAAGGCAGACTGGAATACAGGTTTTGCATAAACTTCCTGTATCTTCCTTCACCATGAGCTTCAGCGCTCAAGTAACATACATTGCAGGGACCGAGGCGGCTGGATGGTGGATATTAAGACACATATGGGTCACCTATTTCCAGACTGTCCTGGTGAGCTGCTTCCTTGCATACTAAAGAGCAAGGGAAAACAGGGCTCTCTTAAGGCCTGCCAGGATCTGCCAATGCGCAGGAGCTGCGCTTTTATATCATCTAAGCTATTGTTGTTTGGAATGAGATGCTTTACTCATTTGATAGTGCATTTACTCACATACTTTGCATTCTTTGTGTTTAAATAAATACTTGTAATATATAAACTTACTTGTGAAGGATCATACACCATTAGCCTGTTCTGATATTGTGCAGTATTTGTTACTCCTCCTGTAACAGATGTTTACAGTGTTACACGAACATTAAACACAGTTGGGAGTGCATTAAAGCAAATTATCTACCATTAGGAAGCATACTGCAATTTTTTCCATGCTACATGCAAAAAAGAATTTGTCAAGTTTCACTTTCCAACATCCTTATTTCTCCAGTGGCAAGTTAACAATATGCCCATGTTGGTTCATGTGCCACAAACCACAACTAGGCAAAATAAGTCGCACCCTTTGAATACTAAAGGGTACCTGAAGGTCACCATTCTGTTTCTTCTGCTAAGAGAGGTCCTCTGAACAAACACAGTTAAAGTAAGGACAGCAATAATATGTTGCATGATGACACAAATATATGCAAGACATCTGGAAGAATAGGGCTGTCCTAAGATTCAATTCAAGGTATATTATATTAGGGTGGGGCGACCCTGTACGGTACCATAACCTTGGAGAAGTGTCAGGATAAAAATACATCTAATCATAATATATGCTAAAAACAATGTCATCTGTAGCCACCTATTCTGCTGACTGAACTTCTGTGATGTTGCAGAATGCTGGTGAACATTAGAGGGAGAAATTGCACAATGTCTGCTGGTATAAGGTAATTTCTCATTGTCTCCATGTAAATTAATTTTAGGAAGGGCACAGCTTTTTCTCCATCCCCACTGTCTGTCACAAACATGTACTGAGGCAAATCAGGTGTAGCCTATTTGGTACACTTCCGTGTCACCATTTGCAAGCCCATGCGCATTGTGTCTCGAGAGCTAGGAAGAGGTAGTAACTTATGAACAAAAAAAGAACATGACAAGATCTTGGAATTTAACTGGCCACTACAGATGACAGAAGGCTTTGGCATAGCCGCTGGGTATGTATCCTGAATCATTCAGCCCAACTACTCGATTATTATCCACAAGGGTCGGTCCTAGGTTAAGGATGACCCCTCCTAGGCCACCAGATGGAAGTCCTAATGGTCCATCTTCCGTCTGGACCTTTGGCCAGAATCTTCAACCCAGACCCCTTTACCAGGGTATCCTGAGATTTTGACATAGCCAAAGGGAGGGTTCCTCTTATCCTTCAAGTTAGACTGAGGATCCAACCCAATGCCTTCCCCCCCCCCACCAAAGTTGTGGCAGTTGCTTTGAAGAAGTCAAAAACCCAAAGGGGCCCAATTTGTCTACAGGCAAATTTCTCCCTGGTCCCGAATATGGTGACTGATTGAACTCCACAACAAGGTTGTGCCTACATACGCAGAGCCAAACTTACAGGGAGGCATGGATTGCCAACTGTGCTCTGGCTCTAAGTGCAGCCAGCTTAAATTCAGTGGCGGTGGACCAGAGTGAATACTACGTTCAGCTGGTCGGCTGCTTAAGACCTACCCTCTCCCCCCACAAAGGCCATGATTGGCCCATTTGAAGCTAAGATTTTGGCAGCATACCCCTCGCGCCCTCACCAGCTCCTGCAGCTGCACTAGGCTGCAGCTGCCGCTTCCCTAAAGAGGTAAATAGTCTCTTCCTATGGATCCCATTACTTGAAAAAACTACACTTAAATTGCAAAGTTGGAATTTCAAGTAACAGCTATGAGGATGAAAGAGTGAAATGAAAGTGTGCTGAAAGGGAGGGACGAGGAGTGTGACTTAAAAGTTGGGAAAGGAGGAGCTTTGTACTTTTTACAGAAATGCAAGGAAATCTAGAAATCTGCTTCGTGGCAACCTCAAAGCTCAATCAGATCAGAATGATTAGATGAGAAATTGTGATCGCATTTCTTTTCTCTCTTTTTTTAAGGTAAGTAGAGGGGTGACCAGTAGTGGGACCATAGCACACAGGAAGTAGTGTGGGAAGGGGGACATGACTCTTTCTGCCTGTGTAACTGTTCCCAGTAAGACTATCCGTGCTGTTCATTCCAGGAGTGAAGAGGCCTTTTTATGCATGATGGGTTGGGTTGGGTTATGGGGCCGGAGAGACAGGAAAGAGTGTGGAAACAGAAAAGCAGAAGGGTGGGCAGGCTGACAGAAAGGTACAAGGTATTTTCATTTCAAAATGATGGGTAACTAAAATCTAGCTCCTCTCTCAACCCAGCCAATGATCTGTACTAAAATACCTGCTATATAAGCTTGTCCACAGGACAAGAATCATGCAAATTCAAAGGATACTTTCGCCATAGGCGTTTGTCCGGCTGGGTCTTAACACTGGCATGGAAGCATAAAACGTGCATTTCTTGGTACCGGGGATGTTTCCCTTCTGCATGTTTAATTTTTCTCACGTGCACACACATGCCTACACCTTAAAGCCATTACGTTCCCTTTGCCTTCTTTCTGCCCCCCCCCCTTTTAAAAAAAAGATTCATTTGCCAAAATGAGATGCTATGGATTTACATACAGATTTGACGACAGAAAAATAGACCTGGAATTAATAGCACAGCCTCTATATGTTTTAATCCTCCCTTCCCCCCTCAGATCAAATACCCTTGCCTCCAGCAGAATTCCTGGCTTTGAAAGTCATCAAGCTGATTTGACTGCTCTTAGGTTAGGCTGCCACATGCTGTTCCACTGCCCCCCTGCAATCACCGCATTTGCAGGAAGATTCTCTGCCAACAAGTATATTTTATAGATTGGCAGTTTTGCTCTCTCTCCTCTCCCCCATCTCCCCTTAACTGCCACCTTCTCCCCAGGGGAGGAATATGCATCTTAACAGCTTTCTATAGATTCATCTGCCATTAACTATGCCATTTCTTATCAGCATCAATTTTCAAAAAACCAAGTTTATCCTAACTTTGAAGTGCTACAGTGGAAAAGTTTCAGGGCTGTTGTTCTTTTTTTATATAGATATAAAAAGCAACCTACCAAAATTTAAATTTAACAAGCCCATAATGCCCCCCACAAACGACCATTTTAAGAATACTCTAGGCAATGGAGGAATAGGTATAAAATGTCTTTTTAAAAAAATAGCAGAAAAATAAAAGTTTAAATGGTACCAGAAAAAGTGATGTTTTTCCATCATAAAATGGGACAATCAAAAGGCAATTGCTTTTACTTCCCTGTGCTGCTTTCCAAAAGGAGAATGATAATATCAGTGGAGATGATATCCGGGTGCGTTTAAAAATAAAGTCTATAATAAAGTCTTTTAGAAGTCAAGCAACCTGTAAATAGCTCATAGGATTTCAAATGCAGGAGGAGAAAAATGTTTCAGTAAGCGATTGTAATTTTTTTGGCTCGCTGATTGCTGGCTGAATTTATATACAACTACTGGGATAAATAATGCACCGCATGAGAACAACTTCGCTGTGTTGGATTAGTGATCTATTCAGACCAGAATCCTGTCTCTGATGCCATGAAATAAGTTGTTTACGGAGTATACCATTCATTCCTAGCCTCTGCAAGTAGTACAGTATCCTGCTTCAGTTGTTTGTGTTCCTTTGTTTCTGAATGCCATTGAACCTTCACCACCACTATAACTTCCTCTTGGCAACCATACTATGTATGGATGGGTCATTTCCCTACCTATTTTTGAACCGGCCATCAGCCAAATTTCAGTGTGTGTGCCTTTTCATTTATTTGTTGTGGAAGTATTAGGAACAGTTGCTTAATTTCATGTGGAAAATCTTTCAGACCTGCTTTTTCAAAGCTCATCAAACTGCACCATAGCACTAAAAAACGTATGATTTGTAGTGCTATACTTGGACTAGCACAGCAGTGGGGAATCATTTTTGTCTCTAAAGTAACAAAATAACTTTCTATGTGTAAATTGCTCCAAAAAGTACATTTTTTTTCAAAATTTTTGTTTTCTTTGAGAAAAAACTAAGGGAGGGGGACAGATATCCCCCTTCCCATGTCTTCAAAATTTCCATAAACCTGTCTCTAATCAGAATTTAGCCTCTGTTCTTCAGTTGGTAGTTGGGGTGCTTAATCCTGTTTTGTTGTAAACTATTTGCACAGCAAGGCAAAATGGAACCCTGCCCTCCTGCTGGATGTAGTTTGTGGGACAAGTCCTTGTGGCCCAAATTGGACCCCCTGGTGGACCAAAATTAGCCCATGGGCCAGAGATTCTCCATCCCTGTACTAGCACTATATAGCATGATATCTGACGGACTGAAGGCATGACAAGAGGGAGGGCGGCTTTTTACAAGAGAAAATAAGGGTGCAAATTAAGTGCTTTGCTAGGTCAGAGCCAGGTTCAATGTAGGCTCACATTCTGTCTGCAACTGTGGCCAAAATTACACTGTGGAAGCTTGTAGGAATATCCGTGCTCTGATGTTTGCATCCAGCAGTCAGAAATGTATTGACTGTAATAATATACAATCCGTTTCTGAATGTGGTGCACAGGTTAGAACAGGGTTTCCCAAACGCCAGCTGCTTTTGGACTGCAACTCCCATCTAGCTAGCAGGACCATTGGTCAGGGATGATGGGAGTTGTAGTCCAAAAACAGTTGGGGATCCAAGTTTGGGAAACCCTGGTTAGAGTGTTGAACTAGGACTGCAAGACCAGGGTTCAAATCTCCCCTCAGCCTTGGGCTAGTTGCTGTCTCTGCCCAGTCTTCCTCGCAGGACTGTTCTAAGGACAAAACGGAGAGAGGAGAAGCAAGTGCACCACATTTAGCTTTTTATAAGAACAGTGGAATATCAATGTAATAATCAACTAAAAGATTTTAAAATAGCTTGAGATGAAAGATACGATTCATGAAAGCCTTTCCTATGCAATTTCATGAAATGGGAAAGGAGACGGACTGAGGAAGAAGGGATAGATGTGTTGCTAGTCACCAGTGATGCCACAACTTTCGAAATCCCCAAGATCCCCGCTTTGGTTGTCAAAAGAAGCGTTTTCCCCCATTGCAGTATGAGTGCTGGGGAAATGTGATCTCCTTGGATGGAAAAGCAAAAACATTCCTTGAGGGAAGAAGTCTGGATTCTGCGTAATAAGCAAATATCCGCTGTTGGTTTCAAACATATAAGCAGTGGTGGCTGGTACCCATTGGCACAGGTGGGGAGATAGGCAGGAGTGGTGTGGTACCCACTGAGCAGTGGTGGCTGGTACCCATTGGGACAGGGGGGGAGAACAGGAGGTGGAGCCAAAGCCAATGGTAGGTGGAAGCCACTGATTCCAGCTTTGTCCCCATCCTTCCTACTGAATTCCCTAAGTGCAAGACAGAGGAGGAAGCTGACAGAGATCATATATTGTGCCTGTTGTATTAATGCATAACGCAAGTGGGGGGGGGGATGTGTGCTCTCATGCTCCCAATTGGCAAATGTCTTTTAAAACATAGAAACCTTGACCTAATATGAGGAACAGAATTAGCATTCTCGCCATGTCCATTAGCAAGGTAGTGAAAAGGAACGTCAAGTATTTCCCTGCATGCTGGTCGACAGGAGGGGGCCCTTTCAGGCATGCTCAACTAGCTCTCTTGGAACATTTCTCTAACCACTTGTAAAATGGGCTGCAGGACCAGACAGACCCTTGGAATAGCTGCACTTTTAGCAATGCTTTCCCCTGTCATCTCGTGTATCTCATACTGTAAGCCATTATTATGAAATGTAAACCTTCGGCGTTTTGTTTAAACGTAACAAAGACTAAAGAAAACATGACCTTTTGATTAGAAAGACCTTGAACCCATAATTTTGAGAGAGAATAATGTATTGGGGGTTCTTTTGGGGTTAAGTAGATCCTGCCACAGCCAGGTGTATACAGTGGTACCTCGGGTTAAGAACTTAATTCGTTCTGGAGGTCCATTCTTAACTTGAAACTGTTCTTAACCTGAGGTCCCACTTTAGCTAATGGGGCCTCCTGCTGCTGCCGTGCTGCCGCAGCACGATTTCTGTTCTCATCCTGAAGCAAAGTTCTTAACCCGAGGTATTATTTCTCGGTTAGCGGAGTCTGTAACCTGAAGAATCTGTAACCTGAAGCGTCTGATACCTGAAGCGTCTGTAACCCGAGGTACGACTGTATATGGCACTGACATACGTCTTTCAGCTACACCGACTATAAATTCCCATATAATTATACACCAAAATTTGTTTCAGATAACACAGTGCTGGTTAAACAACAAAGAGCTTGTGCTGTTTGCATATCAGCAGTTCAGGGTGACTACTGATGCTGCAGAAGCTTCAGGAGACTTGGGAAATTCTTCAATTTAATTATCCTAGAATGAGCTAGCTTGACATACTTGGATTTAAGCCAATTTAGTCCCATCAACTTCATCTACAAAGAATTTTCTCTCACACTCTGACACATACGCACACACCCCTTCCTGCCCACCCAACCTCATGCGGAATCTTAGCTTGTTTACAGATTAGGAGAGAGGCAAAGATTTGGAGCTTGCGGCCTTTATAAAGTTTGCCAAAGTGTAAAGACAGCAGTGAGAGGAGGAGAAATCGAATGTCCTGCAAAATGTACCGGTTAGACTTAGAGCATTTTCTTCTTCCTTTCAGGTGCTGCAATATGAACTATAACATCATTCTAAACCCTGAAAGAAGGAAAAATGGTCTAGCCCTAACCAATATATTTCTTCATTCAGAAAAAGATCATTAAACACGAAACCATAATGGTTCTGGTGCATTTCAAGGCTATTTTGCTTGAAAACTGAAAGCATGAAAAGTATGCATCTCTTTGTGAGCAAGCCAGATCAAACACTTTTCAGAAACTGCAAAATTTAGCATTCTATAAAACCTCAAAATTACCAGTCAACAGGTGCAGAACATAACTACAGAATGCATTTCTAACATATCCCTGTTATTACTCTGCAATACAAAGGGAGGGGAGAACATCCATAAAAAGCCTTAGACTCCATTTCCCTAGCAGCATCTTTAGAAACTGGGGGGGGGGGTTAAAAATCCCCCAAGAGAAAGACACACCAAAAGTATCGCCCCAACTCTAAATTTAAAACCGACCAACTTTATGGATATGAGTGTTATTTCAATATTCCTTTTCTGTACAATACTTAGAAATATGTATAAAACATTCTCACTTTTGGAAAACAATACTCCCATTCCTAAGTTCACTATCTTTCTTCCCCAATACAACTCTGTGTTTAGTTCACTTTTGTTGTTATCTACTTTCTTATACTTCAATTTATTCTAAACCATGGCTTTCCTCAGTGCCATCATTCTTCTGCTGAGCTGTATTAAAAAATGTGTGCATAGTAATTATATTTACATCAAGGGTGTAAGTATACAAACATTTTCTCCCTACCCAAAAGTCCCAGTGTAAAGCTTTTTTAATTTCAATTTTAACTGTTCTTTTTCAAAACCAAACGCTGCACCTTGATTATATCCCCCTTACTTTAGCTGAAGTTTCCTTCATATTTACTACTTGTGGTTCTTAATCACTATACTAACTCTCCCACCCCTTTTTGCATCCTAACTTGGTTTCTTAAACTTTGGCCTTTGGTGAATGAAAGCTAAACCCATCTTCTCCAAGACAAGTTTCCTAAAACCAACTCTCCACTGACAGTGTTTTGTCATCGCGCAAATTGCTGAAATGAAACATTTTCTACCTGATATCCAAAGGAGACCATCCACAACATATCCCGCATGACAGGAAAGGGATCTGTCAAAGGACTGAACAAAAGTCCATTTGTTCTTCTTAGGGCAGTAGCGCTCCACCGTAGGCAACACTTGACGCAGCTCATTTCTACCTCCGACTGCGTAGAGGTATTCGTCCACAGCTCCCAACACAAAATGTTCCCGGCAGTTCTTCATTGGACCTATTTCAGCCCAAGAATTGTTTCGAGGGTTGTATCTACAAGCAGTCCGTACTGCACAAGTGCGGCCGGTGGCATGCTCAACTTCGCCACCTGCTACAAAAAGGAAATCTCCCATTACAGCAACACAGTGGTGGCTTCTTCCTACCGGCATGGGAGCCAGCTCACTCCAGTTTGCAATCCCTGCTATATAAACGTTATCCTGGTCTACAGGATTGAAGTATCGAAGTTCTTTAACTTTGCAGATCTCCCGTTTCTTCCCGCCAATGATGTAAAGAGTGTCTGACTGGAAGCGAGGTTTTGTCCTTCTGGTCTGCCATATTGGCTGTGCATAGATACTCTGGTGATATACCAAGGCCTCATTGATCAGTGCTGTGGCGGTTTCACTAGCTTGGACAAGAGGGTGAGAGAGGGCTACTGTATGCAAGGTGTCCACGTCCATAAGCCCAAACCGAACATGCTGGAGAAGTTCATCCATGTATTGGTAACGGCAATTGTGTTCTAGCCACCTCACAGCTAGCTAGAAGGGAAAGTGGGGGGGGGGGGACATGAAGTTATCTGCATTAGCCACAATTCAGTGTGAGACTGCTTGCATTCCTAAAAGTACATTTGCATTGCCTTATCAACAACAAATTATACTCCCAAATTTCATCAGATGCATACATAAAAACATCCCTTCATCTTTCCTAAAATAATTACGACTATCAGTAGAGTTTATGTATGATAACAGAGCTGTGTTGGCTTTTAGCTCACTGATGTTTTTCTGAACCCACAAGGGAGAGTTACCCTGCATGACAAAACACAGCAAATGGTGCAACATTCCACAATGACTGAAAAGCATATATCATATTGGAAATCAATCTGTTAGAATACAGAAAAAAGGAGACTATGGCCATGTTCTGAAGTTCAGGTGTGCCCTGTTCTCAGTTGTGTCCTTCCCTGCTTGTAAAAGCCTTGTGCATGCGTGCATAATCAACTACACTTTACTTTCCTACTACTAGATATGTGTAAAATAGAATATACTGCAAGAAGCACAAAGCACTGCAGAAGCCAAGGAGCTTGGAATCATTATAATTTGCCATGACCTAAACAGAGTTTCTTTTTGGATGAGCTAAAAATGGGGGGGAAATAGGTAGTAAATAGAAGCAAATTAGTGTATCTACCTGCAACATTTTCATGCAACATTATGAATGCAGTTATTGTACAACCATGAAACAAACCCTATGATTATCTGGTAGCTGCATTGGATGCAGAAAAAGTCCATAGCCCTGAGTTCCCATTGAAGACAATGGAACAATCCAATCATGACTTTAGTTCCATTGGTTTCAATGGGAACTAGTTGTGTCCAGATTAGATTTGATGGAGTGGAGCTGCATTTATTATAAAAAGCACACCTGCTGATCAGGCTGAAGGTCACCTGCATACTATTTCATATACAAGGGCAGGATCTTCCAAGATCAACATACTAAAACTACATTGCATTGTATCATAAGCAATGGCAGCCAGCAACGCAACAAACCATGGGTGCAAACTGTGGCAGCTACCATGTTGTCCTGCCTCTTCTCTCAGCTAGCATTTACACACTGCCTTGGCCTGCTATAGAAAAATACACACACACATTTACACACCACCTCACACAGCCTTAACAACATCCTATGAGACATGCAGTTATTTAAAATATGGTGCAGATTAATTTTCTACATTCTTATTCCACTCTGTATGTGTGTGTGTGTGTGTGTGTGTGTAAGTAAAAATACGTTAGACACAGGTGATAAACAACTATGCTAAGCTAAAGAGAAAATTAAAAGGAGTGTTCTGCTCAATCTGTTGTGCCTTTGAGCACAATCTGAGGGGAAGAAGGGAAGCAAAAAAAGGCAGAGAAAGCTAAAGCGAAGGTCATAGAGTGAAAGAACTTCCTCAGGGCACAGAATAAATTAAATCTCAAGGAAAAAAAAATAAAATGCGATTTCCTGAGTGCAAGGCACAAACTCAAAATGACAATGATTGACAGCCAAACTATATCCGTGCAATATCTAAGGCTGCACGTTCTCATTTACCTCAGTGTAGCCAGCAAGCGCCCATTAAACATCCGTCTGATGCCCAAATTAACCTTCTTGGCAAACTGAAAGAGGCACAAACTATCATAATCAACCTTTCATTATCACAGCAGCCTCTAGTTAAAGGGTCAGAATAATTGTGCCATCAGAGCCCTGATTGTTTTCAATCAACAGACGGCTGGAGTGACAGCTCAGTGATGGAGTAGTTTGATGAAACCGCACCAGGCCTAATCAGAGCAGATGAAAGGAAGGCATGATTGGTGCAAATGAACAGTCGTGCCTCTCTTTTTCATTTACAATCTGAAATTACTCTTAAATTTACAGGCCCCCCCCCCCTTATGAGTACCTCAGAAAGAATATTTGACTTATTATGAGTTCTGACAGTGCAGAGTTATAAAACACAGGTAGGGTTTCCCCCACCCCCTTCCTCCAAGTGGAGGCTTTAAGTGTGTATTCAGCATAATTTTAACAAAATTCACTCTTGAAAAGGCGCAAAATGACTGAAGATTTGCAATGACCTCACCTTTCAGTACTGTTTGATTAGCAGGGCAGTTTATTACAGCTAACAACCTTCGCAGTGACAGGAGGGTTTTCTGTAGGGAGGGTGGGTGTGGGTGGGTGGAATAACAGCAGCAATAATTGATGGGCAAAGGTCTTTTCTAAATATTTCTTCCTAACCAATTTATTGTCATACCCAGTTTTAAATACGCACATTTACACTGCTTTCCCTCTTTGGAAGAATTCAAGGCAAAGATCATTTCTTAAGCCAATTAGAAGTCAGCAATTTTGTTCAACATACTAATATTTAAGCATTTGGTTAGGTTGCATCCAATGCAAAATTTGCAATTTTATATATAGGCATACAAATATATAAGCTTAAACTGCTTAAATTTTATTTGCATGGCTTACAACCTTAAAACAAGTCAAATCAGAACTAATTTTCATTAAAGAGGCCCATAATATGCCAGTTATACCTAAACC
This sequence comes from Podarcis bocagei, assembly GCF_964188305.1. Classification (NCBI taxonomy): domain Eukaryota; kingdom Metazoa; phylum Chordata; class Lepidosauria; order Squamata; family Lacertidae; genus Podarcis; species Podarcis bocagei. Next base: position 31,890,640 of record NC_138127.1, on the reverse strand, counting down.
ACTCAAGTCTCAACTCCTAAACTCTTTCGCACAGCTCTGCATAATTCGACCACATGGTTCCCTGAGATTCCAGCAGCTATTGAAATAAAAGCACGAAAAACATAAATCAAAGAAAACCTTTTTGTACTGCTGAACAGAGTAGGTATTTCAAGTGGCGAGCAGCAAGACCCTTTACTTTGTGTTCTTGAGCTGCATCAGATATTTGGCCAATCATACACCTCTACAGTATATCAGCATTCAGGTCAATGCAGCAAAACAAAAGGAGGCTTAGCAGCAGAGATTAATTTGTATCATTTCTACCCAAAGAAGGGCAAGCGTAAGGAGGCTGATGCTGAAAGATATTCACATTCCATAATTTTATATGCATTCTGTACACAGTCAATTAAGTGAACCCACCTTTCCATGTCCTTTTATATACAAACAATTCTACATCCTATCCACGAGCCCTCTGTTTACTTCTCACAGGAGTGTCAATGCAGTGAAGCTATTATAAGATGGGCACAACCCAGTCAAAGCTAAACATTTTTTTAAAGCCCCTTTAATTCCTATGGTAAATAGTATGCCTTTCCCTCTCCCTTACAGAAATCAGTGGGATTTAAAGAGGCTCAACTGGATCGCAACCAGTGGAAATTACTGTCGGACATGCAAAGGGCAATTCCATGATCAAACATGTTCTAACTACTGACAAAATGGGGTATAGTAGCTGTATAAGGCTGGAGAGCACCATAGCAAATTATCTTTTGCGAAGCAGTCTTTCCAGTTTCTCATCCCATAGACTCAACTTTTGAATGGCTGGCAGTGACCACCTGCTGTAGATTGCTGGCTAGAGGTGTAAGTTGGTCCTAGCAAAGTCTCCAATAGCTACTGGTGCCCTGATGTAAGAGGGGAATTCTTCCTCTTCAATAGCATCCATCACCATTTCCATAATTTTGGCAAAATCTATAATGTTTCCGCATGTATGTCAGTTATGTCTGTCTTTTCACTGTCTCTTTCCGAACCAGTTTGTTTCCTTCACCTTAATCTCAAATTTCTGATGGTGCTTCTCCTGCCTATATCAACAGAAACTATTTGGGGAACCTGCAGCCATTTACCTGGAAGAGAACTCCCTAGGGGCTTCTTCCAAGGCAAACAGTGGTCTCTTTGCCACATCAGCTGCCACTACACCAATCATGAGGAACATTCATCTCAAACCTATCTGCATGTCAAGCAACCCAATATTCCTCAAGCTCAGAGCAGACTGATTTTTAACCGGCATAAAAAAGGTAAAAAATAAATGTGAACACACAAGGTAAACAACAATACAGCTACTTTAACAAACATTCCCACTTTTTGCTAGTATTTTTAAAACAATATCAGATTCTGTTTGGGGGCAACACAACAGAAAGTGGAGCATGGAGCAATCTGCTGACTTTATTGGTGCTGTCATTTTTGAGGATGCAATATGAAAAATTCAAATTTTAAGTTCATACCTTGTGATGTTGAGAGTCTGTGCTTTAGAGAGACACAGCAGAATGCAACTGCAGAGTTAAAAGTAACTGCTGTATACATTATTATTTCTTTCCTATTGTTTAGTCATGTCCGACTCTTTGTGACCCTATTATCTGCCCTTAAAAAGTTACCGGTGAAATTTCAGGGGGAAATTCAGAAGTAGGCTCTGGTGCAGCATGAAGTGCAGCTGCTGGGGGGGAAGTGGGAGGGTAAGGAAAGAAAACATTTTTTAAAAAACCAAGCCAAGTGCTAATTGTGATATCCTTTTCAGGTTACATTCACTCATGGATTTCATGCCTCCATTCAAATAAATGAGACACTCAGCTCCTGCAAAAGCTGCCTGTGATTGCTAGGACACATGCAGTTTGTCATCTGTAGCAGAAGCATTCAACAGATGGTTTCTTGTTTCATTTCACAGGCTGTCTACTTTGATGAGCTATGTGTTTCTATGAGGCTGCCTGCATGCCTCTATTCAGATGTTCTTCCAAGACCCTGCTCAGAGTACTCTCAACTTCTGGAGTTTATTATTCCCTCCTCTAGTGGCATGCAGTCACTGGACTAAGGGGACAAGGCTGGTCCTCTAAATGTTTCCCTGGTGCCTCCTTCCCCATGCTGGGGAAGCTTCTGCCTGGCTTAGGGAGGGAGGTGCGGGGCTCCGTTGGGTCCAAGATCCCTTCTGCTATCTTCCCATCCAGTTTTTGGAAGGAGGCAGAAAGCTCCGCCATCCTGTCAGAGCTCTGGCACCTCCTTCGCAAAGCCCAGAAAGCTTCTGACTGGCTTAGGGAGGGAGGCGCTATGCTCACGTGCGTGATGTCAGCATGTCACAATGTCACATGCATGACATTGACCTCACAAGCTGGCACCTCTGGCCCTAACTGTTCCTTTATGGAAAATTTCACCACATACCACTGCCCTCCTCTGTTCCATCCACTGGACTCCTCCTTGATGAGCTTCACAAAGAAACAGAACGTGCTGCTTACTTCTTCAGCTTTAGAAATAGCTTGATACTATTGGCTAGTTTTGAACTGCAATTTGTTGGTTGCTGCACTTTGTCGTTTATAATTGTAATTTTATGTCGATATTTTATATTTATTAGTTGCCTCTGGAATCTGTGGTTAAGGGACAAAATGTTAATGTTAACTATATGTTTCAAGTATTTATTTTGCAGGGTAAGAGTGTGGCGGAGGAAATCACTAAATAAATACTAATACAGGTGGGTAACTTGCAACATCAAAAGGGCAGATAAACTCTCCAGCGACAGATTACCAGTTCTTGAGCTTTGGGTCCAGAGAAGCCGGACACAGCCATCAGAGCAGATGAAAGACCTGCACATGGACCAAATTTCTCAGACTGCCATCATCCACTTTTCTTAGTCACTTCATTCCTTTAGCTCCATAAATTCTGATTTGTGGCTTTTGAGGGTTTTTCTGCACAGGTTATCAGGCCCTGCAAGGGCCAGTTTTGTTTTGCTTTTTAATGATTATTATGTCCAGCGTGTTTTGGTTGTGTTTGGAGGTGAATATCTGTTCAAACTACTCAGCTATGAATGGTCATTGGGCAGTCTTTGGCAAGTCGCTGTTTCTCAGCCTGACCTCCCTCACAGGCTTGTTGTGCGGCTAAAATTGCATCCTTGGGGAAAGGTCATGATACAAAACATTATCAATAAAACTACCCTTTTCTTCTTCTCTATTCCATTTCAATAACTATATAATCAGACATCCGATTTCAGATGTACAGTCAGAGCACATTATGAGCTGCCAAGGCAGGGACTACAGCTCAGCACCGCAGGAGATTAGAGCCAGTAATGGTAGCTGCATGAACATTCATGCATTTCCTGATCAGCAGGTTGCAGCAGCCAATTTGGGTTCTTCTTTTCCTTAAGGTCTTGGCAGATAGATGATTACCAAGGCTGTTTTGTAGAACTTTCCGACTGACATAAATGTGTTTTTCCTCCCTTAGGCTGCATCCTCCCTTCTCTATTAGAGCCCAAGTTCACAACAAAATGCTTTGTATTACATGAGCCTCAAAGTGGAAAGCCTAACTACACACACACACACACACACACACACACTTGCTATCTGTTATCTATAGTTAATGTTGCCAGAGTTTTCTCCCATATATATCCACTTTCAGAGTGGCTTTCAAGTTGACAAGCAGTCTCTAACATAGCTAGATTTCACAATTCTTCTCCTAGTCTCCAGCACTGCTACAACATTCAGATTCTCCTAATTACTTCTTCACAAATTAGTTTCACTCTTTCCTTACTAAACTATATGCCTTGCTTCTCCCTCACTTCTTCAGAGAGAGAGATATATATCTTTGGAAAGGGAAAAAAGTCTGAAATTATAAATATATGGACAGAACAAGAAGCTTGTGTCGACTTCTGGGTAGATTAGAAATCTTACAGATGCAACTCAATAAGGGAGGGGGTTGAACTTGTATTATAGACAAATAATTCTTTGCGACAGCCCTGTCTCTTACTGCTGCATCAATGGCAGTATGTCAAATGCCACCACGCTGATGCAGAACTAAATGATCGTCACATGACCAGAAAGAGTCAAACTGATGTGCCCGCAGTGATTCATCATAATCATTACCCTTATTATTTTATTGTTTATATATCACCCCCTTCTTCTCAATGAAGCTCAGGGCTGTGATGACCTACCTCCCCACAAGTGGCAGTGGTAAGTAGTTGTTTCAGATTTTGAAAAGTGATTTTCATATAGGAATCTACAGCAAGACCTCAAAGCCTGCTTAAAAAGGAAGAAAAGAAAAACCTTTCTTTCACAAAAATCAGTGAATTTGGATATCCTTCCTTTGTGGTTAGTTTTAATTTTTTATATATATATCACATTTGCACACACAAATAACTCACACTAAAGTAGAACGAGTAAAAAAGATAGGTCAACAATGAAATGAACATAGGTTGCCTATCATTAATTTATCAGGAGGGGGACATAAAATGCCTTCCAGAATTATTTTTTAAAGCGGGTCTTCAACAGCATCCTAGAAATGATTAGAGAACTCCTAAGTGCAGTCTCGCTGCCTTGAAGGCCCTTGTCCCTGGAATCTAGTGCACCCATCCACAGGACCAGAGACCAGGGCTTTTGATGCCAATTTTAAGACTGACAGGTTACTATGGGCAAAGATGGTCCTTAAAAGAAATACATAAGGACCAGGTTAGGACTTACAAAAGGCTAACATCAGTAACCAATGCTAATTGCCCTGCTTTGATGCTATGCCTATCTGTGGGCGTAGGATGCATGGTTATTAGCCTAGAGAGGCGAGCTATCTGTAAGACTGCCAGCAAGTGGACCAATGGGAGGCCCTGGCCAAACTGATGTATAACTAATGCATAAATGTTTTCCTGGGTGCAGACAAGTCATGACAAACGCTTGCTGTTTCGGTGTCTGTCCCGATTCTGTAAAGGCAGCAAGGCTCTGCAGGTTGGTTTGTAAGTCTACATTTAATTCTAAGAAAGCACCAGAACTGATCCCTCTGGCACTCTGGGCATCCTTCTATTATATCCCTGCATTAAACCACTCACACTAGCCCTTCTCTGAGCCTGTGAATCAGAACAGTTGCATGTGGTCTTAAATACTGGCAGTAGAGCATAGTGGAGAAAGGAATAAGGATCCACACCCACCCAAAATGGTTCCCACTCCCAGACTCCAGGCTTAACACAGGCCAAAGTCACAACAGGGTGACTTTTGCCCATGATTGCTATGGACTGCGATAACAAGGAGAAAATGGTCTTAACGTTCTTATCGAAAGCAAATGAAATATAATCAATAAAATGCTTTCAGTCTTCTCATTTAGTTAAATGCACATAGGGCATTTTGGTTTAAAAACACTTAAAACTTTTCAAACTTGTTTATTATCATCAACATCCCTCCTCATCACCCTCACTATTACTAGAAGCGCATATTTCACAGCAAACAAGAAAATACAGAACTATATACTGAAAGACTTTTCCTTGCAGCTCAGTGCTTAGTTGAGGTAACTTCTATGCGTAGTCAGACCTCAATAGTGTTCAAAAAGTCAGACATATATTTTTCGTCTAACTACCTAAACCTGAATGTACATTGGCGGTGAGTCATCGCTTCAGTGACACAGTGGAGGAATTCTTTATGCCTAGACAATATTGCCATCCACTCCAGGGGTCCTGCCCTTGGGAAAAGAAAGGAGGAGATACACCATTAAAATTTTGGCCGATGCTTATTGGAAGCTCAGCCAGGGGATGATGCCTTGGGGTGGAATACTAAATCAGAGTTATTCCTGTGCATGCATGCATGTGCATACACAACATGGCTACATATGGCATTGCCAATGTCACACCGATTAACGTGCTATAGTAACCAAAGAGTAATATTCCTCATAAGCGTCTCTAATACATACTCCCCCCCCCCAATCATTTGGGCCAATTTCCTCTTCCTTTCCTGGCACCTCCTGCACTGTTGTTGTCCTTTAAGACACGGGATGGGGATTTGTCAAAGTCAATGAGCACTTTATTAAAGGGAGAGTGCTCAGTAATGAACAATTCAGCAATTTAATGAGATTCTGTAGCTCTGTCTCCAGCCTGTATATCAAGTTTCACTTCTATAAAGCACCCTGACACTAATCCTCTGGCATACCCAATCTTCACCCTGGGCAGAATATTAGATTCTTCCATGGTATATTGCATTACCAGTATAACCTTAGCAAAAATGATGAACTTAACTACACTTGAGGCAACAGAGCAGGCCTGATTTGATTTTCCTGTATTGGGTTGACTATGAGGGAATTACTTATTTACTAAGATAAAGCAAAAACAGTTTCTTATTGCCCACTGAAAGCTTGAATTGGCAAATATTTATGTATGTCTTAATTCATTCTGGAGGACCAGGAATGAAATATATATATATATATTTGCCCACAGCAGTAAAATAGCTTAAATATTCTACGTAACAGCATTAGTAACCGTTAGAGAGGCAATTATGATAACACCTAAAGTGGTCAGTGTACAGTTTGCTGCCACTCAGAAAACAGCACATTAACCACCGAGGAACACAGTGCTAGCTACAGAATACACACCCTTTTTTTCATGGGGGTTTCCTTTCTGGAAACCTAAAATACACCAAAGAAAACACCTATTGTCGTCCTTCAGTACAGGAAGAGAGACACATTTTATGAAAATACAGGGCTGCATTAGACACCCTGGAACATGGTTAAATGGTTCTCCTGAAGGCACAAATTTTATGCGCACTGCTCAAAAAAGGTATACAAGTGGCAACCATTTTGTGCACATTCAACTGACGTGCAACTGTCTATGTGACAGTCCTTTTGGACCCAGAAGAGGGTAAAATGGGGGGGGGGGACAGGGGCAAGGCAGGCTTATGCATGTTCCACCAACGCACACAGGGGGCAGGAATGGAGCCTTTCCCCAAAATAGTCGCCACCTGTACTCACTATTCCATCCTTCTAAAACAACAGTAAAACACCAAGACACTGGCTGGCTACCACCCATCCACTGCTCTAAACACTTGCACAAGTAGACCTTCTGTCTGGCCCAGTTCTGATGTCCTGCTAAACAAGAATGTGTCCCAGTGTCCATTGAGTGTGGGGAAAGATCCTCTCTTTGCAATTTTAATTGTTAGACTCAGATTTTGCCGAGTGGTTTTATTGTACTGAACCTTTCAGAATTTTGTCTATAAGCCAATAAAAGTTTGAGATTGAATATTCACCCCTCCTTCACCCCTTTGAGAAGGGCAAAGGTGGTTATACTAAGGTGCTGCCAAGTCACTCTGTAAAACGCTCCTCATGCATAGGCCCTATAGAATGTCCTAGTAAGAAGTGCCCACTTGCAAGAAGAGCCTATTGCCATTGTAGCCCAGTTCAGAAACTTGGTGACGCCACACAATTCTCAGGGATAGGATGTGGGGGTGTCCAAGGATCTGCGAATTACTGGAGTTCATGTGGACATACAAATTTCATGAACCAGTCCCTTTATCATCATCATCATTGAGGTTGTTGCTTTAGACCCTGCCCTTCAACAAATTTCCAATAAGCATAAGCTAGTATTGGGAAAATAATACACTAATGCAAGAGGTGTAAGCTATACTATGTGCTACTGGAGTTTAAGATGCTTACACTAGATTTTCTGGCTTCCATTATATCTATATCTATATTGCATCTCTTCCTTAGCAAAACACATTTCAGGGATGGCACTGCATTTTTGTCTCATTGCAAACCAGATTACACTGAACACCAAGGGGCAGCACAACAGTCTCTCATCTTAATAATTTAGACCGCACAATTATGCAACAAAGCAGAGAATGTGATCTCCCAAATGATTTTTTTTTTAGATCAAACTAACATATTTTGCAGATATAAAAACCAAGGGTGCAACCCTTCCCAATGTATTAAGAGGTATCCAAAGGATGTAACAGAGGTCACCTTCAGAACATATGGATGGACACTCAGTGCATTAGGACATTACACAAAATAGGCCACCTAGCAGTTCGAAAGCACGTCAAAGTGCAAGTAGATAAATAGGTACCATATTTTTCGTCCCTTAGGATGCTCCGTCCCATAGGACGCACCTAGTTTTTTGGGGGGAAAATAAAGGGGGGAAAATTCTCCTTTATTTACCCCCCGAAAGCAGGTCGGGGAAACCGAACCAGGTCAAGGAACAGCGGGATGGCGGCGCTGCGCCTCCCTGTTGTCCCCCGAGCTTGTGGGGCTGGCCGATGTCTGCCCGGAGCGACGGGCGCTCTGCTTCAGGGTGCCCCGCCCGCCGGGCAGCAGGCTGCTATCCGCAGCATGGGGAGCCCTGCAGGGAACTCCCGCAGGGCTGCCTAGGCTGCGGATGTGTTCCCAAAGTGCCAGGCGCTCTTCTTTCAGGGCGCCCGGCGCTCCGGGAAACAGGCTGCTATCCGCAGCCTAGACATCCCTAGAAAAGCAGTGCTTTTCCGTGCACTGCTCTGGTTCACCAGAAGCAGCTTAGTCATGCTGGCCACATGACCCGGAAGTTGTCTGCAGACAAACACCGGCTCCCTCAGCCTGTAGAGTGAGATGTGCACGCAACCCCCGAGTCATCTGCTACTGGACCTTACGGTCAGGGGTACCTTTACCTTTATCCTTGCCCAGCTCTCCCCCACCCGAGGGTTTGGTCATGAACCATGAGTTCTGCTAGAACAGCATTCCATTGCACATGGTCACAATTCCTCAGTACACAGCCACAGTCAGATTGTGCGTCAATAATTTCCATCTGTTGCTTCCACGAAAAACGTGATTTGTTCTTAATCATTTTCTTTTCTGTAATGCTCAAGGGTCCACAGTACTAGTCCTCCTACAGTTTAACATACACTTCCACTTATCTTTGCACTTTACCTGCCAAATTTGTTCTTCGCTCAGTGACGTGAGTCGGTCACTCTTCAAGACCTCTCGGATGAGGCAGTATGGTAGCGTCAGGACTTCTTCTGGGTGGTTCTTCTGTAGCTCAGATAGGTGTTTTACCAAGAAGTCAACCACCGCTTTTTCCAGTAAAGTGAGGTTAAATAGGTCAGCAAGTTTATATAGGTCCAAGTAATTAAAGCTATTTAACTCCTGGTCAAATAAAAGCAGAAGAAGAAAAATTAGGAGTACGAAGTTCAAGCAGAACTGAAAAACTCTGCAATGTGTTCAAACACTGCATATTTATGGTATAGAAGAAAACATGGCAATCCAAATTAATCCCAAATAAACCCTACCTTGTTCCCATATGAAATAATTCATTTATCTACAGACAAAGAGAAATTTTAGGGGCTAGAAAGGGAAGGTACAGTACCAACTTAGGGACTTCTAAACCAACATCTGCTGATTCACAAAAGAACAAATGAGAGACAGATTAGCTAGTGTGTAAATCAATCAAATTTCTTTTGTAACAAGGAAATTTGAGAACAATCTACAACAGCTGTCACGCCTTCCTTGGCTTTGGGTGAAGATGATGATTTGAGGGGGTTTACATTAGGAGAAGATCCCTCAGGAAACCTGGTCTTTCTTAGGGTGGTTTAGAACAGAGTTATAGGGGAAGAAATTCCACCTAGTCCCTGAAAGAGCATCCAGAAGATGAAATGGCTCTGTTTCAGAGAAAATATATTAAAAACAATCCACATATGGTATCATGCCCTGATGAGATTTAATGTATCTGCTAGGTACCATGTCCCCAGTTTTGGGAGAGGCCTAGTGCTAGGGTTTGAAGAAGTTATAGCCAGCAGGGCACATATATTAATCTCTGGTGGAGTGCCCACAGTTTTTGAGATTTTGGGATACAATATCCCAATGTCATAACTTGAAAAACAACTCGCTAACATCACTGAAAGTACAAGGCTGAAATGTGATGAAAAAATAATGGATTCAAGTGTTCAGACAATTATCGGTTGATGTTGTTTAAGATGTCAGGTCCTTTGAATAACTAAGATAATGGTGATGAGACCCATAATGAGAAAAAATATTATGCCGTCATGCCATTGAAGTTGCTGAGTCTTTTCTTTTGGCTGGAGTTATTTGTTTGCTGATGTTTCTATTTGATTCAAGTAAATAATTGTGGTTCTCAATATTATTATTTTTAAGTGTGGGAGATGACTTCAGATGAAGAAGCCCTTCTCTTATTTCAAAATAAATTTGTGTTTCTTTAACAGTGCACCCCATACAAGGCTTCTGGAAATTCAGGAGAGTTTCAAAAGCAGGTTGGAATCTACCATTCCAAGTTTTAAAAAGATCAAATGGGGAGAGCCCAGTCCTTGGGCTCATCTAATGCCGCTCTTCAAATCCTGGCCAGTGTGAAAAGAAAAATTATTGATATTAGCTATCACAAGCACTCCCCATATTTTCTATACTGGCATGATATACTGCTATCACATTTTATTCTTGCAGTAACCCTGTAGGAAAATCAGGCCACAGTACAGTGACAGGCTGTGTAGACATTTGAACCCATGCCTCCCAAGTTCACTGTTCCACACTACTCACTTCTCTATAACCTATGCTTTCACTCAGTGTTTCTCAAACTTAGGCCCCCGGGTGTTGTTGGATTACAACTCCCACCATCCCTAGCTAGCAAGGGATGGTGGGAGTTGTAGTTCTGCTTTTTAACCACTGTTTTAACCACTGGGCTGCAGCTATCATATACCTCTCTTCTACATATGGTCAGTCTGATAAACAACTTGAATATGGAGCTTTTAAGGATCTCAAACTTTGTCCCACATTATTATTTTAAACAGCACCGAGTCCTTGCCCACTCAGGATACAAGAACTTTAGTTCTGAATTCCACAGCCAAGGAAGCTAAGTATATCAGCCTCCTCCAACAAAATTCACTCCATTGTAATACCAATCACTTCTTCAGCTTAAAATTATACACTGCGATACACTGCTACCCAGCTGATGAAGCTGCATGCCAAAAAATGTCATGCTGAGATTGTGAGATGTATATTACTGATCAGATAACCCACCTTCCAATCAGCGATAGGGCTTTGGAAGCATAATGACATGACAAAAGTACAGGAATTGTCTGCAGGAGTTGAACTTTTTATCTTCTTTTGGTACCCACCCCCCTAAAAATATATTAAGGCAGTTATCTGAAACATAGCAATCTAAACTGCCTCCTTGGAATGCATTTCAAAACAAAAATGTTATAGGAACAGTAGTATTTTTTTAAGACATCTACTAAAAAGTAATTCAGTTCAGAAATGCAGTTATAGTTGTTAGGAGCAATCCAGAACTGACCATAGCTTGTGATAGCAATTTCACTTTCAAATGCTTTACCATATTATTATTATATATGTTGCATTGAAGTCCAATGAATGTCAACATACACATGTGAAAGTCTGGACCATCAAACTATTTATTTATTGTTCTATATAATGTATACCATCAACATAGCTCTAGTCAACTTTTGTGCTTGCCTGCAAATTCAGAGGTACACACTAATGAATAATGTTGACAATCACTGGTTGGCTTCCCCATCCCTGTTTCCTGTTTTGTTACTCCCATAATCTTATATAGGTTTGTGATACTACAGAGAACTCAGGTGGGAGCAGTTTCCTTCAACTTGTCCTCAAGTGTTGCACTAGCCTACCAGACACCCAGATCTCTCTTGTGGGTCAGGCAGATAATTTATAGGCCCACTGCCAATCATCAATTCTCAGTCATCAATGGTAGCCAGGTTTCCTGCAGGCTGCAATAAATTATATCACTATTAGCTATTGGGTACCTTTGTAAGAAAATGGGGCACATTAAACCAAGGAGGAGAATGCCAATACTAAATGTTGCTCTATTGATGCACGTTCAAATGGCACAACCCAGCCAAAGCATGCTTAACCCTACTCATTTCAAACTGGAAAGTGTAAGCCTATACCATATAAAAATAAGTGAGGCTTACAATATTTATCATTGATTGGATTATGCCCTGTTTCTTAATTCAGTGACTGGATCCAGACTTTGGTCCTGCCAGGAAGAGCATTCTCTGAGTGCAATTCTGCTCAGAGTATAGAGCAATATGGAAGGTGATACTTGAGGTTGCAGGGGAAGGGAGGAAATCAAAGTTCCCCACTGCAAGCACTGGTTCAAAATACTTACATGATCAGAAGGAGCTTTTCCCATCTAACACATGCTTTTTATTACTATTTATTCATGCAGTGATTAGCCTGGTTGGTTAAAATGTGATCGAGCGTACATAATTTAATAACACTTTAAACTGGCTGCCATTTTTAACTCCTCTTTATTTTATTGTGATATTGGTTGCTTGTTTATGAATTAGTTCGGAGAGGAGTTGTTCTGAATTTTACTGTTAATTGCCTTAGGCATTTTTTTTAATGGAAAGGTGGAGTATAAATGTAAAGAAGCGAAGCAAAAGACTCTAGTGTTTTGCTTCATGAAAATGCTCTCATAGCTTGTTAATGCGTGTCAATTCTTTTCAAACTCTGTTTTAAAATTAATTCAATCATCTGTATTCTAGAAGCCTTACTGAAAATATCATAGGAACTTTTACACACGGCTGCAACCCTCTGAACACTTACATTGGGAACATATCATAAAGTTGGAAGGTACTTCATCTAGTCCAACCCACAAGCCAATAAAAAAAAATGCAACTAAAATTCGGGGGGGGGGGTTACTTAAAAAAGTAAATGTGAACAAGATTGGGTTGCAGAAAGGTTTAAACCGTGAGTGTGCACTTATTTCATCAGATTAGCAGAACTTTTACAAGAGAGCTTGTGCCCACAACCCTTATAAATGATATATATGAGTCCCGTGAATTTGTATGGCTCACACAGCTGCAAATTATAATGTACCTATGGCTCTCAACATATACACATTACGTATGCCAAAAGAGACACCAACTACAGTGTATAGGAAAATACTCATCAACATTCTATTTTAGTATTATTTCATATCACTTGCTTTTCCTTATACGTTTAAGAAAAGCACTGCATGTGCCACCGAAAGGATGTATGTAAGTAAGAGGCTGATAAATGAGAGTTAATCACAACCAAGTACACAGCAGAGTACAATATACCTCTGTTCCTGTGTGCTGTGCTATAAAAAGAAAAGAAAAACACAAGGAGAACTAAGGGGAGAGACTGCATTTCTTTATGACCTTATTTGAAAGATAAACTCCTTAGGGAAATACAATTTATTCAGATTATCAAGACCCTGCTGTGCAAATCTACAATCTGGGAGAACACTACAGAGATCAAAAAATATTTACTTTATTCTGTTGGGTATAAAAGCTTCTAATGAATGCATAATTAAGACAGGAAAAAGTGTATACAGCTTTAGAAATTCCATCGCTCAGCCAAGCCATTAATATCCAAGGCATCATACCCATTTGTTACTCCACCTGCTTTGTTTTTGGATTACAGAATAATTATAAATCAAGGTATTGTGTGATTTTCCATCCATATACCACCAGCCCTTCCTATACACAAACATGATGCACTGAAGGTGATTTTGCCCCTCCATCCATCAGTTCCAAGATGAAACAATAATTCAATTTAAAATATCAAAAAGTGTATATACTGCAAATTGCCAGCTAGAGGTACAGAGTTTGTATACATATCTGAACAGCAATAAAGAGATGGTGTTATCTTTAACTGGTTGCATTTTATGACAATAGATACTGACTAATAAGAAATAGGTAATATACTAAAATTATGTGGAAACCATATATAAAACCCTTTCTACAGAGGTTAACCTCCTCCCCCAAATATACACAAACACATGCAGAGAGAAAGACCGAGCACACTTGGCAAACCAACGTCCATCCTATATTAAATGCCAGATTTTTATTTGACTATATAATCAAACACTATCTACACCTTAGATTTGGTGTAGATATATAAGAAAGCCAGTCCCTTTCAAAAGCACTACAATTTCCAGCATTTTATATCATTTGCCACACCATAGTTGTATTAACCCTGCAGAGGCTTAATTGCAAACTCACATCTATTGCAGCATAATATCCACACAGGTAGGCATACTTTCTGCGGCAAAAAGCGACCATGAAGCTCCTCTACAAACCTCATTGACATAATTAGGATTTATGCAAATATCTCAAGTGTTCTTGGGTATCTTCCATTCATTTCAACTGGTATTTAGGCAGATAAATTCCTAGGAGATCTATCATGTCATTGATAAATAATACAACAATAATGTATCCATCACCTATTAACCAAATCTTCTAGGAAGCACACAGCTTGGATCAAATTATAAAACAAAACATCCAATGAGAGAAAGGAACATTAGCCCAATTCAGCGTAGGATTAAAAATATTAAAATACGTTAAAAGGCCTGGGTAGACAGAAAGACCATGGCCCAATGCTGACAAGATGTCATTATAGACATCGAGTGGGCCACTCTAGGGAAAGGGGGGCACCACTGAAAAGCTGCCCACCCCTAGGGATGCCATAGGTCCAGACATATCCAAAATACTGCAGTTGGCCGCAGTGCCCGGGCAAAAATGGAGAAAAAATTCCGGGAAAATCTGCCCGTGTTGCAGTGCTGTTTTTGCCACACACCCCCCCCCCAAAAAATAGTTCAAATACAGGGTTGTGTTGTTGTTTGCAATTTTGCCCCAAAAGCTAAGCTTTTCTGTACAGATTTTCACTATTTTAAATATGGCAACCCTCCCCACCCCAGATTAGAAGCACCATTTGGGTTCCCAAACTGCCTTTCCCTATAACTCTCCTGCTAAAAATGCCCCCCCCCTGCTTCTAATCCTAGTCAAATCATGTGCTTTAATACTAACCATGGTTATCTTTAACTTGGCTTTGCACAATCCCATCATTATCATGAACGTTGTTTCAGATGTTATGCTAATCACAGTTAACTGAAAAGGAGATGATGAAGGTGGGGTACAGGAGATGGAAAAGAGGAAGTCTGCATGTCCACAGGAGACTTTTGCTCTCTTTGCTGTGGTTCAAAGATTGAGAGAACCAGTCCTGTCAAAACCATTACTGTTCCCAGTATTTCACACCCTGCGCCACATCTTCCCTGCTAAGTTTCCTTTCCAGATTTGGCACTCTTTGTATGCTCAGGGCTGCAACCAGCAAGGGCTCTTCACATGTGACAATCTGTTTCCACCCACAGATCCTGCTTTTTTCTTTGAGGCAGGGGTCTTCAGGATATTTCAAAGCCTTCTTGACTGCAATGGCACAATAGAGCTTTTATGGCCTGCAGATACATTTTAGAACCTACTTCTTCAGCCTGATTACCCAACTTTAAGACACACTTTCTCTGCTCCCTACCGAGATCCCTGCATTGCGGGGGGTTGGACTAGATGACCCTTGGGTCCCTTCCAACTATATGATTCTACCAACCCAGGGCTTGCCAACAAGAGCAGATTATTCAAATTTCATATGTACTTTTCATTAATTCATTCCAAGTACTGAACCTGTGTTCTTATTTTTGTGGTGCAGGTTTCATATTTGAGTGGGGCTTTACTCAATGTAAGCATGAATATAGAGAGAGAGAAAGAGAGAGAGAGAGAGAGAACAGAAGTCCTAGGGCCCACCTAATAAGTTTCCCACTTTGCTAAAAGCAAAGCAGATTATCACTTCTATTTTAGGCTGCCGAAAAGAATAATCACTCAAAACCCGGCAAGCATCTGACAGACATCTGAAGATGAACTTATTCTTTTCCCATCTTAACCTTCCTCAGTAGCTTTTGGATGAGAAACAAGATTTAAAATATGAAGGCTACTCATTCTTCAGAGATGTCTATTAACATGGATAAAAACCAATTTAAAAATTTTGTGCATGTGGGTGGATAGGACTGGGGAAGCTGAAATAAAATATTCCTCCATTTCTTTCCAAGAGCTAAAAGGGCTACATGCATCTGGTACTCATATTTCCTATTCTCTCACATTAGAGAAGCAAGTCTCCTCTTTCAGGTCACGTATCCCACATAAAAGTGCTAAACTAATGCCGTTTAATGACAAATTAATGTCCATGAATAAAAAATACACCTCTAATAGCATAGAGTAATTTGCCATTACAATATCATCATTGGACATGCCCCTGGTTTAATATGATGTATTTAATTCATAACTTAATGAGTGATATATAAAAAGAGAGAGATGAACCCTGCAATTACATTTATGTGAGTCTGTCACCTTATTTGTAAAACCTTAGAGTCATTTACATTCAAATTAGAACAAATGAGTGATTTCACAAAGTGCAATGATAAATGACCACTGCTGCACAAGACAGGGCTGTATTTCCTGTGAAACCGTTAACAGTTCCCCATTATTTGTTAAAAATTACAATGCATATTGCCCAGTGTTGTGTGAATAATGACTTTTTTACTGATTAGGTCACAAGACTAATATGGAGCAAAATAAATAATTTCTTTTCATTTTTGTTCTTTCTGACGCTTTAATTTATTCAAACAAGTGGGCTTACACTGCCACCTACTGCTTAGTGGTGAGTATTGTGGGGATTCCAGAGTCTTTCAAGACAAAACAAAATACACCCCAATCATCTATAATACCAGTTTTGTTGTTTTAAAACCTGAAAGCTTCCCACCCATCCCAAGTCCAGTGAGACTCCCCTCTGCTCAAATGCTGGCTGGTAAATTACAGGACATGTAATATTTGCACGTACCAACCAGTTCCACTTGACAAATGAAACACAAATTAAGTGATAAGATGGATAAATATATATATATATAGTACACGTCATTATCATTCAGCAAATATCTGAATGAATGAAATCAAGATGCAGTTCCTAGATGGATGTCCAAATGCATGCTTATTGCTTCATGCGTCACACCACCAGCACAGATCAAACATCACAGGCAGTGTGTCTTGTGATTCCCTTCTCCCCTGCCTTTTCAAAATGACAGACAAGCAGGAAAATTGTGTGCTCCATGAAATCTGCCACTTTAAGCAACTGCCACAGGGCAAGACCTACATCACAGTTGCTACCCCTGAACCTAGCACCTTTCAGTCAGCAGATGTTCACAGGTTCAAAAACCAAGTTATGGGGGGAAACAACCTGCCTTTAAAACATTATTTGCCGTGTTGTAAGGACTGCATGAATGCAGACGCTTAACAAAAGCTCCTGCCAGCCCATGTGGATTGTAGCACAGCACCTTTTGTAAGATTAATTCCCTGCACATGTTAAACTATGAATTAGCCTAACTATATAGACTTTAGTTGTATCATAAACTAAGCCCCAGTGTCTAATCAAGTCTTTCTATCAAGGTAATAAAAGCTCCCGGGAAGAAAAACCACAACACTTTCCAGCACTTCTCCTTGCCTGCCAGTAATAATTCAGATAACAGAATGTAAAAATAGAACATATTGCTGTGATTGTTACTGCTTCTTAATAAAGACAACAGCACTGTATCGAAGAGTCACTCTACTGGACTTCTCTACAGCTGTTGCCACCATAAATTCCTGTCCACATTCTAAGAGGGGCATGGGGCGAAAAGAAATCCTGCAAATCTTTCTAGTCCTTCAATTCAGAAATTCAAGATTAAAACCAAACCCTCGGGAATCCAGCAAACTTCAACACAGTTCAGTGTTGCTTAATTAAAACACTGAGCAACTAATGAGTCGGCAAAAGTTCTAAGGAATTCATGGCATTATATACCTTCCAGTTCCTAATTCTCTGGCCAGCTAGTTGTCTACATTAGCTGTATCCTTGAGACCAACCTTCATACCACATAGAAGACAATGCAGTAATCTAATACATGAACACCTATGGTTAAATTATACCAATTCAAGAATGGTGGTAGCTGTCTTATTAGCTGCAGCTGGTTAAAGGCACCAAGGAACACCTGGGGTTCCAATAACTAGGTCTACAACAACCTGCTCCTTTAGAAAGAGTGCAGCCCCATCCAGGCCAGTTCCCTGGACCTGTGAATAGTTCACCCAGTTCAGATGTCAGAGTTGGGCATCATAAGCATATTGATCATAAAGGTAAAGGGACCCCTGACCATTAGGTCCAGTCGTGACCGACTCTGGTGTTGCGGCACTCTTCTTGCTTTACTGGCCAAGGGAGCCGGCGTACAGCTTCTGGGTCATGTGGCCAGCATGACTAACCCACTTCTGGCGAAACTAGAGCAGCGCACGGAAACACTGTTTACCTTCCCGCCAGAGCGGTACCTATTTATCTACTTGCACTTTGACGTGCTTTCGAACTGCTAGGTTAGCAGGAGCTGGGACCGAGCAACGGGAGCTCACCCCGTCGTGGGGATTCGAACCACCAACCTTCTGATCGGCATTCCTAGGCTCTGTGGTTTAACCCACAGCACCACCCGCATCCCTATATTGATCATACCTCACTCCAAATCTCCTAATGACTAATTCCAAATATGATTTGATGTTAAACAGCACTGGAGATAATATGGTGTCCTTCAGCACCTGTAGCTCCAGAGCCAGGGGGGATGAGAAACACTTGTACAACGTTATCTTCAGGACTGGCCACACTAGTGTCTCCTTCAAGGTGGAAGGCACCACCCCACCCCCACTTAAAAACACCTAGCTCCCCACCTCCAATCTAGCTTCAATCAGCCATGAAAGACAAGGATTAAGAGGATATGTGGTTGGGTGCATACTTGCAAGCACTTGGCACATGTTGTTGGGCTGCAAGAACTGAAACTGATCTCACATTGAAAGGTTTGATGGAGCATTGGAAACCTTACTAGAAGTTGTGTCAACCATGGCATCAAGCTCACTACCAAGGCAGGTGACTGCCCTCAAAACACGCAGCAAGGAAATCACAAAGGGTTTCTGAGGTGTCCTGGGTGGGTTCCATCTACCAATATAAGTCTCAAGAGCCCACAGACCACCCTGAAGAGCTCCACTGGGCAATTACTCAATGATCCAATGGAGTAGGCCTGCTTCATTGTTTTCATCACCACTAGGTAGGCACCATTATGTGCTCTAACTCATGCTTGGTCAACTTTGCAGTGGTACTTTCACCATCTGCTCTAGCAGTCATGCTGCCTATTTAATAGCACATAGCTCCGCAGAATACCAGGGGACAGGATTTACCCCACAGTGTCAGAGAGGACACTATCTCTGATTTCCATACCCCCAATGGTATGCATGCTGCAGTCTCTCATGACAACAGTTCCCCACACCACACTACAGTAAACCAACACAGCTGGGAAAGCTGCTGGGCAGTAGGCTAGGTGGTAAACCAGCAAGGCCAGTCCCCAGAAGGAGAAGTCAACTCCTATCCCAGATCCTCTAGTCTATGTTGATGCTGCACAAAGTACCAGACAAGCAAAGCTGGGCAAAATCCACTCCCCCCAGCTCACCCACCCAGGTCTTGGAGATAAACGCCAGATTGGCTCCTTCATCCACTATCAAAACTAGCAGACACATAAAGGAAAGGCATCTGAATCTTATCTCTATACATAAAATGCAATACAGAAGCATCAACATTTAGAATGAGAAAACTGGGGTGACTTGATGAAGGTTTAAAAGATCCCAAATGGACAATGTTTTTCTTGAAACCAAGCACAAAATAGTGGCAAGCTTCCAAGCTTTTCAATAGTTTTCATCAGGCAAGATGTTCACAAGAGTAATGCAACAACAACAATAAAAAGTGTTAGGGTTGGTTAATGTTATTCTAGATTCGCTGTACCCTATACAAACCCTATGGCAAATATAGTGGGGGGGGGAATCGCCACAAGGGGAAACAGTTATCTCGCCACTTCAAACTGCAGCAATAGATCAGACAAGATGAGTGCTATTGGTTCTACTTCTCTTGCCTTCAACCCAGTAATCTGCAGGCAAAAAAATAGAGGGAAAAGAGCACCCTAAAGCCATAGAAATGATGGGCTGAGACAGCCATTTGCTCATTTTTTGGCAGCCCTGTAAGTAACTTCTATTTTGAAAGAGGGGGGACCATTATATTGCAGAGGGGGTAGCTAATCATTTGTAAAGTTGCAGACACCCACCAGCGAGTGCTCCAGATGCTCTGTGAACCACCTTTCGCAAAGCATTCACTTTTGTGACAAAAACACTGAGAAAAGAACTATTACAATTCAGTGATTCTTTATTTTATGTTTTGCAGAAAAGGAACAGTTTCCAGGTCCCAAAAATGCTGTTTTAAAATGACTTTGCATTCTACGCACCAAAATGTCTTTATCTGAAAAGGTTTGGGTAGATCCCTGTTGTTGAAACAATGCTCTGCAGGAACCCTGCAATATAGCTGTTTACTTGTACAGAAAGTACATAGGCAATATTGACCCTCTTTAGCCTAAAGAATGGAGAGGAAGGTGCACAGATGGAGATAGGAGCAGGGTACTTAAAGCACCACCTAAGCCATGAAGGTCTAAACATAGCACTATGAATTAGACCTCAAAACAGACTGGAAACCAGAGCATTTGGCATAGCACAGGTGAATCATTCTCATAACGTGTATAGATGTACTTGTGTTTATTTTAATTGTTTGAGTGTTTTGATTGTGTTTGTAAGTCACTTTGAGAAATTTATATGAGTAAACTGACAAAATAATAATAATTATGTCCAGTTCCAGGTAGTAATCTAAACAGCAATATCCTGCACTAATGGAAGTGTTTGAACAATCTTCAAAGGCAGCCACATGTGCCACACATTACAGTTGTCTTCTCTGGAGAACACAGGGGCATATACCTGATTTCTGCCTCCCCATTCCCAAAAGAAATCCGTCCTGTACAGATCAAAGGCTAAACAGAAGTCCAGTTCAAAGTCTTAATCAAGGTATTGTGTAGTTATCGCTTTCTGTCATACAGCTGAAGGTGCTCATCCCGACCTCACACATGTAACACAGACTTAAGAATTAAGCTAAGTGCAACCAAATAAAGGGGAGAATCAAGCCCCTTAGCCTTACCTGGATAAGATAGTGAGAACATAAACTAAGCATTTCCAGCAGCTGCAGATGGCTCCCTGCAGCAAGCACATCTTGAATCACACCTGGTTCCAGGAGTACCTATATTGGGGAATAAAGAGAAAGAGAACTTGTAAGGAATTTGTCCTTGAAAGTGCTCTGCAAAATATTCAATGTGATATTTGAAGCTGTCAATTCTTACAACACTCCAGGTGCATAAAGTTTTGCATTTTGTTTGAAAACCCTTTCAAACAAAAGGTTTAACTACAGTTAAAAAGCAGGCACTGTTGTTTCTCCTCACAACAGACAGGAAGGAGAGAGAAGCACTGCTACTTATTTCTGTAGCCAGCAAATATTATTAAATTACACCTATTAACAACATTTTCCTTACAGCAGATTCATACAACCAATATGCTGAATGGTGCCCACTTATTGCTTTAGCCCATGTTTTCTCAGCAGCTCATGGTGAGGGGAGTCATCGGGCTAATTTGCCTTGCGGAGAAGCTGCCAGATTTGCATACTACTACAAACATATCCCCCTTCATGGATCACTGCCTTGCCGTGGCAAAGGGGCTTGAATAACTCAGAGAAGCTATGAGCTATGCCGTGCAGGGCCACCCAAGATGGACAGGTCATAGTGGAGAGTTTTGACCAAACGTGATCCACCTAGAGCAGGAGCTGGCAAGCCACTCCAGTATCCCTGCCAAGAAAACTCCAAGGACAAAGGCAACAGGCATATAAAAGTTATGACATTGAAGATGAGCCCCTCAGGTCAGAAGGTGTCCAACATGCTACTGAGGAAGAGCGGAGGACGAGTACAAGTAGATTCAGAGCTGATGAAGCGGCTGGGCCAAAGCTGAAAGGTCGTTCAGTTGCGGATATGCCTGGAAGCGAAAGGTTTTCCCAGTAGTGATGTATGGAAGTGAGAGCTGAACCATAAAGAAGGCTGATCGCCGAAGAATTGGTGCTTTTGAATTATGGTGCTGGAGGAGACTCTTGAGAGTCCCATGGACTGGAAGATGATCAAACCTCTTCATTCTTAAGGAAATCAGCCCTGAGTGCTCACTGGAAGGACAGATCCTGAAGCTGAGGCTCCAATACATTGGCCGCCTCATGAGAAGAGAAGACTCCCTGGAAAAGACCCTGATGTTGGGAAAGATTGAGGGCACAAGGAGAAGGGGATGACAGAGGACGAGATGGTTGGACAGTGTTCTCAAAGCTACCAGCATGAATTTGACCAAACTGTGGGAGGCAGTGGAAGACAGGAGTGCCTGGCGTGCTCTGGTCCATGGGGTCAGGAAGAGTCAGACACGACTAAACGACTAAACAACAACACAAACATATCAACATTGATCACACCGTTACCAAAAGAAGTCAAATATTGTCAATATGTCCACCTTGTGTGCATATTCACTAGAATGTTCAACAGATAACTTATTTGTTTTATTTCTAACTTTGCACAAATGTAGCTACTTTACACTACCACAGAGATATCCCCCATGTTTTTGTCATCTACATGAAGCTTTGCGCATTAGCAGTTTTGAGATCTGCAATTGAGCTAGTAAGGACCATAAACAAAACAAACAAACAAACAAACAAACAAACAGAGGGGGGATGTGAACGTAACACATTCCAAGTAATTGTTGTGGGAAATTACAGTCAAACGTTACTGTGCATGAGTGCTTGTTAGTGCATGAAGGGGTTACGACCATAGAGCTCTATTCCTAGATTCAGCTAGGTATTCCCCCTCTTTTCCATGTGGAAATGAAGCTGTTTCCCTTCCTGTTCCTCACTCCTCTCTTCCAGCCATGTAATCCACCAGGACGGATGTATCTGAACTTCATCCAAGTTCAGACTGAATACTTGTAGCTATATTGTGTATTTTGCACCCATGAGTAATCTACTTGTGTTCTCCTTGCTGCTGCATGGAACAATGTGGGAATCAGACCTTTGGATTTAGTAAGTAAAGCTGGGAAAATAAAACCTTCTTCACCTGACACTGTAATATCAGCATAGGTACCAGGTGAGCCTTTCTGGGGAGAAATGCCACAGTTAATGAAATTTTAACACTGACCACAAATGACCTACTGTAACTTAAGAGGGTAGGGCACTGATTCTCAGTGCATGGACAGGTACATTTGGGAAAGGGTTCTTCAGGCCTCTAGATCCCAAGCCATATAAAACCAGCTCTTGTGCTTAGAAGAAAACTAACAAGTGAAGCTGTTGCATTCTGCTGCCCATTCTGTCTTAGTACCAGCTAGCGGGGCAAATCTGTGGCTTGTTCAGGCTGCAGGAGACAGCCTGTCTGACTCTCTTGTGTCAGTCACATGCTTGAGAGTGGGGTAGAGACAGGCTGTCATTTAAGTGCTGTGCTGCCACCTTTCTCCCTCTTCTTTTCCTGGCAGCAGCACCCACCACCCTCCCTCCCTGTCTCTCCGTTTGAATTTATGGCTGATCCACCTGTCTGTGGGGTTTTCTTTTGTTTTTGTTTTGCCTATTCCATACTGAATAGCTGGGTGCTAGGTATCAGATGGTCTGCTGTACTGTTAATTCGGCTAATCTGATCTTCAGTTTGGTTGATTTTGGCGGTTCAGGAAGGAAAGTAGTTGCATTTTAGCCTTTGGGCACCTTTCTGGGTGATGGGCTGCCCCCGAGGCTTACACTCTGGGCTCTGCATCTCTGTAGTAGGATAGGGGCCTTGAGGCTAAACTGCTTCATCTGACCAAAGCTATGGGGCCTTGAGTGGGTGGGGATGGAGCAGCACAGGCATTCCTACTCACCGTCATGGGGTGACCTGGGAATGTGAGGCAGGCTTGACAACCTTGCCTCCCCTTCCTGCAGGCAGGAGTTTTGGTCTCCCCAGTGACTGCTGTTGTTTAGGTTCAGGTTTGCTCCTGTACTAATGTTTTCCCTCAACAAGGTTTTTTATGGGTTTTACTCTTAACTGAAGTGCCCCTAGTTCAACCCAGCTTCTGTGTCTGTCTCTCTATTCAGTGATCAGGTCACAAATATATCACAAGTGCCAGGGAGGAGCCAGACAGCTGTGTTCTGAACTAAAAGAAGTTTATGAGATGTCAAAGGAATCCCTGCACTGTGGTAACCTACCTGGAATTAACAGCCTATGGATCATTCTGATAAGCTATCTCTGTCCTGGAGAAGTTGTAGCTCAGGGGTAGTCAACATGGTTCCTTTTCAGATGTTACTGGACTCTCATCAGCCCTGGCCATTGGCCATACCAGCTGGTGCTGATAGAAGTTGGAGACCAAAACCCTCTGGAAGGAACCATGATGGCTACTTCTGTTGTAGCTGGTGCACTAAGTTTAGCTGGCAAAAGGCATAACATTCAACAGGGGCTTTCAGTATCAAGGTGGCTCAGTCACTCCCCAACTGCAAGCCTGATCTTTTAAGGCTGATCTTTGGTCAAATGCAGCAGCCATCAACAGTACCTCATGAAAAGTACTAGATAAACAAACTTAGATCAAGTTAAGAAAACAACCAGCTAAATATAAAAGGACTGCATTAAATATTATGCAGTGACTGCTAAAAAGCTAAAGACAGATTCAAAACATAACCTGACATCATAACTTAATACGGTGGTACCTCTAGTTATGAACTTAATTCGTTCTGGAGGTCCGTTCTTAACCTGAAACTGTTCTTAACTAGAGGCGTGCTTTCGCTAATGGGGCCTCTTGCTGCCGCTGCATTGCCAGCACATGATTTCCGTTCTCATCCTGGGGCAAAGTTCTCAACTCTAGGTAACTCTTCCAGGTTAGCAGTTTGTAACCTGAAGTGTTTGTGACCTGAGGCATTTGTAACTCGAGGTACCACTGTATACACTTTAAAACATGATCTAATAGCTCTAGACAGTATCCTAAATATAATTGCTAAAAATTATTATATAATTCATAGGGAGATGACTATTTTTGTATTGAGAATTTCCCATAACCTTACAAGTGTGTCTAACAACCATTTCTAATGAACACTGCTTCTGCTGAACAGAAATAATGAAGTATTTCCACACAGATTTCCTGTTCCCATTTTAATATCCAATCCTGCAACACCAGCTGTTTTCACTAGAGGTCTCAAGAAACCCACTTTATACAGAAAAGGAATGTTCTACTTTCCTGCTGTTTAAAGAAATAAATGAAACTGAGAAATAACAGAACACATATTTTAAGGAGATTGAATGCATTACCTATATAATCAAAGTACTACCTATCTGATAAATTGTTTCACATACAACACAATCCAACATGGTTTACTAACTCCTTGTAAGATGATGAACCAGAGGGCTGACTAAAAACAAATGAGCAAGTCTCCTATAGCATACCAAGTACTGCAATTGTGGGGCATTAACAGGGGTCATTTACATTATCCTATAGAGGTCTACTCAGCAGTATGTCCTGTAGAGTTTTTTGGGACTTGCTATCATTTGGCACTCCAAATGTTGCTGAACTGCAACTCCCATCATCTCGGGCCACTGGGCCATGCTTGCTGTGGCTGATGGGAGTTGTAGTTCAGCAACACTGGAAGGCCAAAGGTTCTCCACATCTGTTGTATTGGATTGTAGTCTTCTCTCTCTCATTCTTCCTACATACCTCCCATGTCATCACTATTCCATCCTGGTAAGAAACCTGTCAGAGAAGTTAAGCTGAAAGAAAGTGACTGGCCCAAGGTCATCCAGTGAACTTTATAGCTGAGTATGGATTTGAATGTGTTTCCCAATGCTGAGACTGTCTTCATTTAGCTATCTGCAGAGGACCTGTAATATATAGCTCAGTTGGTTAGAGCATGGTACTGATGATTCTGAAGTTGCAGGTTTGATTCCCATAAAGGACAGCTACATAGTCCTCTATTACAGAGGGATGAACTAGATGATCCTCAGGGTCCCTTCCAACTTGATGATTCTAAGTACCTATAAAGTTCACATACATCGGGCCAGCCCTAGACTAAAGTGCACCCCAGATGAGTATTTATTAAGCTCTGGTTACACAGATCTTTAAAGCCCTAACCTGTGCCTAGAAATGTGGCACAAATGGAAGTCTGGATGAGCCCTAACTCTCAAAAAGCCAGCTGGCCAGACCACTGTCCATTTGCAAGCTACAAGATGACAGCATTTTCAGGTGGCTTCCTCAGCATGTTTGGTATTTCAATCAATATGCATAAACTCACTCCTCTGCATGTCCTGTTAAATTTAGAATGGCTTTACCTCCAGGTAAAGTTAATGAAGACGGGGCTACAGAATGGCTTCATCATCATCAAAACAAGAACAAAACATATGTTGGAAAAGAACAAGGATAATAAATGAGGCATCCCCTTTTCCCTTCCCCTGGTTGAGACAGAAGAGTAGGATGTTGGACCGTACACGGCTCAGGTTTGCTTTGAGCAAAGAGTTATAATTTTTTCATCTCAGTGAGGGCTGCTGTGAAAAGAGCTTTCTATTTACTGGTGGGAGTGGTAGGCCCTGGAAATTCTGTTTCAGAAAGAAAATATCCTATTCCCTTGGTAATACTGTACTGATGGACCAAAACCTATTGTGACTAAGACTTTTCAGAGCAGTGTGTAGGAGGCACATGCACAAATCCAATTATTTGCTAACAGCATTTCTGCCTTACACCCACGCAATACTTTGAAATCTTCACCATTAACACTTCAATGGTTTTGAGTCACCTCATGGGCACACAGGCTTCTCACTGCTCTGACAGCAGCTACTAACATTTGAAAGAGCTGTCTCTCAGGGAAGGCATTCCAGCAAATGTAGAAAAACCTCCTGGGCTCTTGGCACACATGGTTACAATAATACAATACATATCCCTAACAAACAGTGTCTTTTAAAAGGCACAACTCCAGTTGATTACATGGGACTGCACATTTCACTTATGTTAAAATGTGCTCAAGGTGAGTATGATTATAAATGAATTTTTAAAAGGCCAGCCTATTTCACTTAGCCCTTAATTCCCAAATATCTGAAAGACTGTATTTCCCTACAGACCCCCCTGAGTATTAAGATCAACAGCCAATGTCCTTTTAAATGTGATGTGGAAGGGGAGATTGTTCGGTTGTCTTTGTTCTTATTTTTACTGGTCTCCCTATCATCCAGATACTGCTATCTCAGCTGCATCTGAAAATCACATCAGTTTCTAAAGTGCTTTGCAATGTGGCATAAAGGACTGCTCTTTTAGAGTCCCCTGTAGACAGAAGTAGAAAGCTGTGCAGTTCTTTCGATCCTGGCCAATGTGTTTTTACATCCTCCCTGAAAGTGTGATGTTGATCTGGAACTGAAATGCAAACCTGTTGGAGAAACTGGACATGGAGGAAGGGTTTAATCTCCTTCATGAGCATAAATCATCCCATGCATGAGATAAGCCAACAGGTGCAAGGCCAGCCAAGCCAGTTGCCATGGTAACATCCCAGTGCCGTCTATTCTAAGGTGACCCCGTCTGTTTTATATGCCTGTTAAGGATTTTAGTACTATACCTGTCCAGTGTACGCGAAGTCCAGAGCTTGCTTTAAACCTATGCTTGTGATGCCATGTAAATTCACCTCATCTGCGCCACTTTCAACCATACAAAGGCTGAACATCGCCTAAGAAAAGAAAAGAAAAAATTGTCTACATTACATTGATCAAACTTGGATTTCCTATTAAAGATAAGGGACTTTTGTTGCTGTTTTGCTGTTCCCTAATTAAGATAGCTAGTAATACTGCAATCATCAATCAGTATGCGATTTATTCCAAAAGTAATTTATACTGGTTTCATTTCATAACCAGATATACATGACAAGCCTGTGATCTTTCAGAAAAACTACTGTGTTTGGACCCTTCCAACTGAAAAGCAATATCCTGCCCCCCCCCCAACACCCTCCAAATCACTCTGTGGTCTTGGGCAAGTCTCCCTCCATCTCTCAACACCCTACCCCAACCATCAGTAAGAGGATAACAAAACAATACTGCAGCAAGCATTTTTACTCCCATCCTTCGGTTAAATAGAGTAAGACTTGTAAAAGGGCCATTGTGGGCATACAACCCACAGCTGCTGCACATACAGACCCCATGTGAGATCCTTAGGCTCCCTGCTGGATTGCAAACCTTCTAGCAGCTCCCTGCACTCCCACAGACAATCACATGGAAGTAGGGAGGGCCCTGCACATTTTAAGAGTTCTGCAGAAGAGAACATTTCAGCAGATGTAGGTGAAATGCAAGCTGCATCTACTGAAACCCCCTCTTCTGTTCAGCTATAAAAAGGTGCAGGAGCCCAGCCCTCACTTTTTTATTCAGCCACCCTAAATGGGCACTCCTGGCAACATGAATTAGTGACAGAAGCATTTAAAAGTCTTAACAATTACAACTACACTATGTAACCAATTTACAACTGTACTGCAAATTGTAGTTACTAATTAAATTCCATGCCGTTTAAGCCTGAATGGAAACACCGTGATTATTTTTTATTTGCAGCATAAAAGAGAAGATACGGGCTGTGCTTTTAATACATCGGAAAGTCAACTATTTATGACACACCCACTTTTTTAAACAAAGAAATGTGATAAAAACCATTATCTGCAAACACAATTTAATGACTTCATAACCTCCAGTGATATCTATTCAGTGACCTCTTTTTGTTTATTGATGAAATACCATCGTTAATTACAGCCTAACAGTTTTCTGAATTATATGAACACACAGAAATGTCCCTGATTAAATCTGTTTTCTAACTTGAAGATCAGCGAACTTTTCAACACTAGTATATTCTGTAGACAAAACAGACCACTTTTGCCAGGGGCGGGGGGAAGAGTGTGCATTTTTTTTAATATTACTGTATTTTTCCATGTATAAGATGCCCCCCATATGTATAAGATGATCCCTCTCTTTTTGATCCCCAAATTGAGAAATCAGTATTTTAAAACATCAGATAGAACAACTTTTCATTAAGCATTTTATCCACTGGATTTTCTCATTCCCAATCCCAGTTGAATTTATTAAGCTTTAAAACAGAGATAAGGAATCTGTGTGTCTCTAGGTACTGGATAATAGCTCCCAACTGCTGGTTGGGGCTGATGGAAGTTGTAGTCCAAAACATATAGAAAAGGACCAGGAAGTTATTTAAAATCAGGATATAATTTTTAAAAATTTTAAACCTAAAAATTCTTATGTTTGGGGAAAGGTAAGTTTTACTGCCCTTTCTGCTGAGGGTGATGTGAGTTTTTATTTATTTACTTAATTTTTTAGGTTTTCAACAACACACTCAAAACCTTGACCCCTTTGAGAAGAAGTAAGAAACAGCTTGGGCAAAAGTCATGTTCTATTCATTCTCGCCACAACCCTGAGCAGTAAAGCTCAAGATACACACTCATTGATAAGCAATTCCTCATGATTTTTAATCTGTCCAACGTGTGTGAACAAACCATAGAGGCAGGTCACTGATAGGGTTCCTTCCTATATACTAAGATTCTCCTTTGTACTTGCCAGGCAATATTTGCAAGAGGAGGCCTTCATCCCCACCCACAAAGTTTGCTTATGCACACAGTTATTGAACAGATTGTGAAGAAGCCACAGTGGAACTACACCCACACCACTTCTTGTAAGTGAAAGATCAGCATGGAGGCATAAGCAGAGTTCAGGCAAACATTTAAAATGCCAACTGGCATGATGAAGGCAACATATGGCGATTCTGCCTGCCAGCCCCATGACTAGTCATTTGAGTGCTCCGAATTCTTGCCAAGATCACAGCTCACTGCCTCAGCCCAAGATTCCATATATTTTCCAGGACATTGTTGTTGTTGTTTAGTCATTTAGTCGTGTCTGACCCTTCGTGACCCCATGGACCAGAGCACGCCAGGCACTCCTGTCTTCCGCTGCCTCCCACAGTTTGGTCAAACTCATGTTAGTAGCTTCGAGAACACTGTCCAACCATCTCGTCCTCTGTCGTTCCCTTCTCCTTGTGCCCTCAATCTTTCCCAACATCAGGGTCTTTTCCAGGGAGTCTTCTCTTCTCATGAGGCGGCCAAAGTACTGGAGTCTCAGCTTCAGGATCTGTCCTTCCAGTGAGGACTCGGCTGATTTCCTTAAGAATGGATAGGTTTGATCTTCTTGCAGTTCATGGAATTCTCAAGAGTCTCCTCCAGCTACTATTATTATTTTACTCCACCTTTCTGTAAAGGTATTCAGCTGTTAAATCAACAACAGCCACATCTTTAAAAGCAGCACTACACTAACCAGACTAGAACAACAAACTAAAACAGCAGCAGCAGTTCTGAGAGCATCCACTTAAATAAAAATCTTCACCACCCACCTAAGAACAAGGAGTGGTAGAAACAGGTGTACCAATCTTGGGGACATCATTGCGGAAAAGGCCGTGTAACAAGCACCCACATACTGATCACAGTAGGATCTGAAGGGTCTTGTGGGTGGCGAGTTCCTGGGCAGCCTCATATGAAGGAAGGAGTGAGGTTCTGTAAATATTCTGATCCCTGACTACTTAGTGCTTTAAAAGCACAAAACAGCACCTTGAATTGAGCCCAGAAACCCAGTGAAAAAGGTTTTCAAAAAGTTGTAACCAGACACATTCCATCTATATTTTGAACAATATGAAACCAATTTTTCTTCAAGAACAGCCCCAAGCAGACCACATTACATTGGTCTAGTCTGAGGTGAGAAAGCGCCTGAATGATTGAGACCAAGTCTAGTTTCTCGAGGAAAGGATTAGCATCTAAAGTGAAGTCAGCGGAACACATTCCTGCCCACCACAGCTACCTGGCAATCCCAGGAGAATATTTGTGATCTGGAAGCATTACTACTTCTGGAGGAGTGCAAATCTACCTTGTCTCCAATATTATAGTAAAAAAACTGTAATCTTGTCAACAGCCTCTAACCACAGTACCACCTTTCAAAAAAAAAAGGTTATATTTTAGAATAAAACCTTCAAGCTGCTTTTACCTAGTGTACCACCTACAATTAATCTCAGCTTTGCTAATAGAGGACTACCATGTGTGTGATCTGTTTAGTGCTGGAGAAAGATCCATTACGTTTGCTTTTTATAAGCCAGGAATCACCCACAATTTGTTTATTTGTCCAAGCAGCTAACAGCACAACCTGAAATCTGTCAACCATCTAGCTGTGGCCAATTAAATTAAGTCTACAGAATGAATCCTAGAATCATATAATTGTGGAGTTGGAAGGAACCCTGAGGGGGTCATCTAGTTCAACCCCCCACAATGCAGTAATCTCAACTAAAGCATCCATGGCAGATGGCCAGCCAACCTCTGCTTAAAAACCTCCAAGGAAGGAGAGTCCACCACCATCTGAGGAGGTCTGCTTCAGCTCTTACCATCATAAAGTTCTTCCTGATGTTTAGTCAGAATCCCTTGTGACATGAAGCCATTGGTTCAGGTCCTACCCTCCAGAGCAGGAAAAAACAAGCTTGTTCCATCTTCCAGGTGACAGCCCTTTAGATATTTGAAGATGGCTATCATATATCCTCTCAGTTTCCTCTTATCCAGGCTAAACATACCCAACTTCCTCAACCGTTCCTTATAATGCTTGGTTTCCAGACGCTTGCTTGTCTTGGTTGACCTCCTCTGAACACATTCTTCTTAAATCGTGGCACCCAAAACTGAACACAGGTGTGGTCTAACCAAAGCAGAATAAAGCAGTATTACTACATCTTGTGTTCCTTTCCTAACACTGTTATAACTGGGGAGTCTGTTGCTTTTGGGGGGAAATCTTTGTCTCTCCAGATGATACTGAACTACAACCCCCACCAGCCTCAGCAAGCATGGCCAATGGTCTGGGACAATGGGAACTGTAGTTCAGCAACATCTGGAGGGCTAAATGTTCCCCATATCTGCTTTAACATCACGTCAGCATTTCACATCGCCCAGTTCATCCAGCCTGATGACTAGCTCTGCAGCACTTGAAATTTGCTTGTGACATTTTGGTTAGTTCTAACAAATATGGCGTCCCACTTTACATTTTGGGGGGTGTGTGTGTTTCCTAATGAGTCCAAAACTATGCTTTTTATGTGTTCAACTTACAAATTTTACTGAAGGGAATAAGTGTCCTAAAATAAAACTAGGGAAGACAACGGCATGTCTTCTTCCAGTGTTCCAGATCACTTGCCTTTTCAGGCCTTAAGGGAAGTTAAAAAACAAAACAAAACTTAATGCTTTAAACTGGAAAACTACTATTGAACCAGAACTTCACAAAGCATACATTGTAAGTTAACTCAAAATATGATCTCAAAGAGATACAAAGTAGTTAAAATAAAATAGACTGCGTTAAGTGTGGAACAGGGTGCCCTAGGCTCACACCCACTGCCAACAACTGTGTACACACCCTATTTAGTAAATACAGTGGTACCTCTACTTACGTGTCCCTCTTGTTATGTATCCTTCAGGATATGAATGCAGCAAACCCAGAAGTATATTTCTGGGTTTCACCGCGTAGCACTCTATCGCGCCGCGCGCATGCGCAAAATAGGCACCTCCGGTTGCGGAAACCTCGGAATCTGACTGGAGCTCCAGAACGGATCCCATCCACAACCAGAGGTACCACTGTACAGGAGCACATACCTACAAACATGTAAATGCCTACCTTTAAATACTACATATATGTCAAATAGATTTCCCAGTTTTGTTTCACAATCCTATATTCACTTATCTAGTTTTAAGCCCCATTGAACCTAATGTGGCTTACTTTTCAGTAGACATTAAAAAAAACAACCAACTTGTCCTGTGAAGTATTTGGTCAGACCATGATCACTGTTTACACGGGCAAAAAAAATTGGAAAGATTTCAATACTACTAATTATCCAAAGATCTATGGTGTTCTAAAAACAGAGCTGATGGACAGAAACATATTACTATATTAACTTACTCTGAAGTAGTCACTGCATGCTGCTAGGACTGCCTTGTGGGCATGGAATTTCTGCTCTTCCGCTATAAGAGTTATATCACAGAGGATCCCGTCACTTCTTTGCTGGTTCAGAGCAGCCAAGACAGCATCATTATGAGAACTAGACTGGCAAAGCCTCTGGCCAGTCAGCATATCTTGAAAACTGCAAAAGATGAAGAAATAATCACACTCGCAAGCATGAAAATACCAAGAGTGAAAGGCATGCATATGTTTTCTACTTTTTTCATTTCTAATTACGTCAGTCAAGCATACAATCCTGCACATATTTACTCAAGACCCCCCCCCAAAAAAAGTGCCATTGAATTGAATCAAACTCTGAAGTGAGAGTAGGATTATAAATCGGATGATTTGGTACTACTGACACAGGTTAGAAATGGGTTTATTATTATTTTCCCACTCTCGTGCTGTAACCAAAGGTCTATAGCATCACAGTGTGGCAGGGCTATTATTATGGCCCACAATATAAAGATGGACTTAAATCTTTATGTACAACAGCATCACTCTGCAAGACATTCACAATGTGGCCATTATCTCACAGCTTCAACTGTCCTAGCTATAAAAATAGGCGTATTATAACTGTAAATTGAGGATTAATCCAATTTACTAGGATCCCTCCCAGCCCTCTCAGCCTAATGACTTTAACTGTAGAAGAACCACAATTGCTGGGGCCAACAGTGTAAGAAGCCAGTTAGGCAAATTTAGCGTGACAGATTCACTTTTTAAAATGAGGATTGGCACTGAATGACTGGCTTTTGCAGAAATAATTAAATGGCCAGACTTTTGGAAGGCTCTTATCTTCAGCAGGCCTCTGCAGGGTCAGATCAAAGGCCCAACTCATCCAGTATCCTGTTTCTCCCAGTGTCCAACCAGATCCCTACGAGAAGTTCTGCAAGCAGGATATGAGTGCAACAGCAGCCTTTCAACATGTGCTTCCCAACAACTGGGAAGACATATTTAGACCACGTTGCCTCTGACAGTAGAGGTAGAACATAGAATAGTGACTAGCAGCCACTGACACTGTTACCCTCCATGAATTTGTTGTATCTTCTTTTAAGGCTATCCAAGTTGGTGGCCATCACTGCCTCTTACGATAGCAAATTCCATCGTTTTCACTGTGTGCTGAATGAAGATGTCTGGCCCAAGTCTTCAAATGTTTAGGTACAATGGATGACTAGTGTTATGAAAGAGGCAGGAAAAGCTTCACTCCATGCACTTGCTCTTCACCATGCATAATTTTATACACCTCTATCATATCATCACTTACTTGCCTATGTTCTAAAGTGAAAGTGCCAAATGTTGTAACCTTTTCTCATAGGATTGTTGCTGTATCTCTCTGATTATTTCAGTTGTTCTTTTCTGAACTTTTCCCAGCTCTACAACATCCTTTTTGAGGTGAGATGACCAGGATTGTGCACAGTATTGTAAGTGTGGCTACACCATTTTGGCTGCCCCTTTTTTGAACCCATGTGCAACCTGTCTATTTGTAAATAAACACAAATAATATGAGATGTCCAAATTCCTGAAGAATTGAGGCGCAAGTTCACATCATAGTTCATGTAGCATCATATATAAGGAGCAGATGTGGCAGGGACAGGTAAGAAACAGAGGCTAAGGAAAATGGGAAGGTGTGATTGGGAGCAATGGGAGGGGAATATGATTAGGAACATCATGGGAGGCATGTTTCCAACTACCCCATCCTTTGCCCTTTGAAGCCTTCTAACAGGCATGGCCAAACTTGGTCCTCCAGGTGTTTTGGGACTACAACTCCCATCATCCCTAGCTAACAGGACCAGTGGTCAGGGATGATGGGAACTGTAGTCCCAAAACAGCTGGAGGGCCAAATTTGGGCATGCCTGCCTTATAAGAAGCTGCTGCAGGAGAGGGACTGTCAGCAACTAAGGAGAAACTGTGATGCTCCCTTGTTACTTTTGCTACTGGGTGCTGCATGTTGTTTAAGTCATAGTGTTCTATTTATAGTACAGTTGTACCTTGGTTCTCAAACACCTCGGTACTCGTATGTTTTGGCTCCCAAACACCGAAAACCCGCAAGTAAGTGTTCCGGTTTTTAACGTTTTTCGAAAGCCAAACATCCAACACAGCTTCCACTTGAGTGCAGGAAGCTCCTGCAGTCAATCAGAAGCCGCGTCTTGGTTTTCAAACACTTTTGGGAGTTGAGCAGACTCCCGGAATTGATTAGGTTCGAGAATCAAGGTTCCGCAGTATTGAAATGTAGCTTTTCGTATGTTGTTTTATTTTTGTTGTGCTATGTTTATGAAATTGTTACTGCTTTGCAATATTATTACAAAATTGTTACTATTTTACTGTTTTTGCCTTGTTATTATGAACTTGTTACTACGTTATTGCTTTCCTATGTTACTATGGAATTGTTACTCTGTTATTGTTCTGCTATGCTGTTATGAAATTTGGTAATGTTTGTTTGAAATTCATCCCTGTTTCTTTGTCGCAAAATGCTCTGAGCATGATTTTTTTTTTTTTGTAGGAAAGCAGCATACACTTAAAATGAAGGAATGAATGACTTCAATTACAGATACTTTAGTGGTTTAGTTACACTAAAGGGAGGGAATCCAAATGCTTCTTGGGAATGGCGAGTTTTGAGTAGAAACTACAAGCAAATAGGGGAGTAGATCACATAGAGGCAGTTCCAGGCAAAAGGTTCAACAAGAGAAATGGGTGGAGCCACTTCAGACAGCAAGGAATCTTGCTGAGGGTGGTGGCGCTTGAGTAGCAAAGGTCAAAGGAAGGGACCTGTCAGGGGATATAAGAGCAGAGAGACAAGGAGGGACAAGGCCACAGAAGGTTTTGAAGACATAGGTAAGAAGTTTGCAGTAGTTTAATCCACACCAAGCACTTGTGCAAAGTTGAATAAATAAGCTAATGTTCCATCCTGAACTTTGGGTTAGGGAGACCTACACATTAATGAACAAAATAAATATCCCCACTAGACAGACAGAGGCACTATTGTCTAATCAGAAAATAAAATATCCACATGGCTGTAAAAACAGATATGAGAGTCACCAGTCCTCATTATGTAGCTAAGCAATTATAGCGGGGGGGGGGGACGGGGACAAGTCTGAAAAGCTTAGTACCATATTTTTCGTCCCATAGGACGCTCCGTCCCATAGGACGCACCTAGTTTTTTGGGGGAAAATAAAGGGGGAAAAATTTCCCTTTATTTTCCCCCCAAAACCAGGTCGGGGAAACCGAACCAGGTTGAGGAACAGCGGGATGGCGGCGCTGTGCCTCCCTGCTGTCCCCCAAGCTTGTGGGGCTGGCCGATTGTCTGCCCGGCACGCGGGGCGCTCTGCGCTCCTCGCGCTGGGCGGCAGGCTGCTATCCGCAGCATGGGGAGCCCTGCAGGGAACTCCTGCAGGGCTCCCCACGCTGCGGATGTCTGCCTGGCACGAGGGGCGCTCTGCTTCAGGGCGCCCGTCGCGCCGGGCAGCAGGCTGCTATCCGCAGCATGGGGAGCCCTGCGGGGAACTCCTGCAGGGCTCCCCACGCTGCGGATGTCTGCCCGGCGCGAGGGGTGCTCTGCTTCAGGGCGCCTCTCGCGCCGGGCGGCAGGCTGATATCTGCAGCGTGGGGAGCACTGTGGGGAACTCCTGCAGGGCTCCCCACGCTGCGGATGTCTGCCCAGTGCGAGGGGCGCTCTGCTTCAGGGTGCTCCTCGCGCCGGGCGGCAGGCTGCTATCCGCAGCCTAGACAGCCCTGCGGGACCTCCCGCAGGGCTGCCTAGGCTGCAGATGTCTTCCTGAAGCCTGGAGAGCAAGAGGGGTCAGTGCGCACCGACCCCTCTCGCTCTCCAAGCTTCAGCGAAAGCCTGCATTCGCCCCATAGGACACACCCAGATTTCCCCTTCATTTTTGGAGGGGGAAAAGTGCGTCCTATAGGGCGAAAAATACGGTATGTCCTTTTCACAAAATTGTTACATGTATGTGGACTTATTGAGACACCAACACATGATGTGTCCAAGGATTTAGTTTCTTTTCCTCCATTCACTTTATAGATCCAATCATTTCCAATCACTCATATCAAGATTCTCAAATAAAAGGGCCACTTGGAAGGGTTGAAATATTTGACTCCTTACCATAAAAAAAAAATTAATGTCCATGCATGATTTGGGGAAAAGGTTTTACATAGTTTGGTAATCCTAAATCAGATATAACCTCCTAACACACAAAACTGTTAAAGTGTCCGTATCTTTCTAAATATATCTTTCTAAATCTATTACTGACTTCTTTTGATATAATTGACAATTTGTGGCAGCACTTTAAAAAAGGAAGAAGAAGAAAGATGCAGAGCCTCCTATACAGTATTCTGACAGCAAAAATACTATTTTGAAATTCTCTGTTCTGTCATTCAGATGAAAAGCCTATGTTGGAACATTATATTCAAATAAAATGGCTCTTCTGCTTTCTACTACATGCACACAAATTTTATTATGAATATCCTACAGACAGATAAGTGTGCTAAGGTATCAAGTGAAAATGTGTTAGTTTGAATCTGAGCCTAATTTTGTGAACTGAATAGTTTGAGAGGTGTGACTTTATTTGATAAAGCACTTGAAAGGGCAGGGGGGTGTTTCAGAGTTCATGTTTCTTTCTCTTTTAGTTTTTAAGAAGCACACATAGAATTACATGTGAAATATGTAAAGATATAGTTATCAGAGCAATTACTCTATAAAAATGACCTCCTGCTGTTTGATGCATAATCCCATCACAGTAACCATCACAACCAATTTAATTGCCTTAATCAAATCAAGTTGGGGAGGGACACATGGAGAGAATCTCACTGTTCTTTCTCCTTGATTGTTCATCATCACTGACAATAAAAACAACCTGTCCCCAAAGTTTAAATGGCAATCTACTGGCTGAGCCCATGAAGTTCAACACAATGCTACTCAGTCTTCTGCCTTTACCTGCTTCAGCCCTGACAGGAAGACAAATCCTTTTTGTGTTAGGATGCTCAACATGCAAATGAGCTGAGAAATCACAGAAGGAGCAAATCTTTTACACCAGGCTTCCTCAACCTCGGCCCTCCAGATGTTTGGAGACTACAATTCCCATCATCCATGACCACTGGTCCTGCTAGCTAGGGATGATGGGAGTTGTAAGCCAAAAACATATGGTGGGCCGAGGTTGAGGAAGCCTGTTTTACACCATGCACAAATGTTTCCATGGGGGTAAGTTGCAGAGGAAAAAAACCACAGAAGCCTATCACAAGAGCAAAAAGTAAATCCTCCTAGACATGTCTCGGTACAGTCATTTTGATGTAATATTTATGTATGCATTTTGCCATCCTGCTATCCTCTAGGCTAGCATACAGTGAATGAACACACACTCGATGGAAACTGGCAGGACAGCTCCATGAACTATACCTGAGGCACACCTCAGACGGCATCCTTCAGCTTTGCCCTTCTGAACCTCTTGCTTCTTAAAAAAGTATAGGGAAAACAGTGCACATTCCAGCTGCAGAGAAAAAGAAGAAAACAAATAGTTAGAATTAAAAGCCCAAACTTTTGTTCACCGTACAGAAAACCCACCACTTCAAAAAAATAATCAGTATATGTGGCAAAGGTTGCCGACATCTCTTATTAATGGAACAGACTGGCTGCAACAATTTGATGACATAATGGAGCCATACTAATAATAAAACCCTAAATACTTTTTTGTGGGTGCAAATTAAGATACAAGAAGTAGCATTAATAGAATACTCATTGCCTGATTGGTGCATTGCTTCCAATTTATCGGTGTTAATTTTATGTGTATACTACTTTCCCTGTGTGTTCAGATGCTTTACATGAAGCTGATATTGTGTTACAATATTAAAAAAGCCAGCCCAGAAAAAATAGTCTGCAATAACTCAATAGTTACAGCACAACAAATACTTAATATGATGCATAACTAATACAAGTGTTAGATAAGATTCCACTAAACAATTCATCAAAAAATATTAGAGCACCATTCAAAAATGGTTTGCAAATACAAAAGAGAAACAAAAATATTCCAACAGGAAGAGAAATATCTAGTTAATACAGGTTATAACAAAATCAATAATCATTAAACAAATCCACAGGACAAAGTGCATAATTAAGAACCAACAAGACTACATTAAAATCCAATATTGACTTGTCCCTTTCACAAACTCGATTCATATGCTCCACCCGATTAAATATACCATCATATTATCATATTTTTCTTGCTTTCACCAGGGAAAAATACAACTAACTTTCCTTGTCCGCTCACAGGAGGTTAACAAATTGTGAGATTAAATTTTCCATTTAGCACAAAACCAGGGTCCGATTTGTGCTAAATGGAAAACCTATGACGTACAATGTGTAGCTGACACAAGTCTCAGGACTCTAGGAAATCTGAAAAGCATTATTTATTCCATACACACTGCTGGACAATTTTCTGTCTGTATGGCATCTTTTCCAAAAATTATTTCAATACACTTCCAATCAGTTTTAACCTTCTGAAGTCTTAGCTGAGCAAAAGCATGAGCATTATAGCTTCAAACTTTTAAAATCTGATTTAAGGGCAGTTTATTTAAATCTCCCCCAAAAAAACAACAACCCTGCAGGAAATTTTGCAGAGGCATTTTAATCCAAGGACTGGAGGGTTATTGCAGAGATTCCATAGTTCCTATTGGGTTGCCATTAAACTCATATTCTGAGTGCTCTTCATTTTTTTTACCAGTTCACCTCAGAGCCCATATCTGTCTAGTAACCAAAAAGTCTAAGCCGCAG
Source organism: Podarcis bocagei (assembly GCF_964188305.1). Lineage (NCBI taxonomy): Eukaryota > Metazoa > Chordata > Lepidosauria > Squamata > Lacertidae > Podarcis > Podarcis bocagei. Next base: position 31,851,134 of record NC_138127.1, on the reverse strand, counting down.
AGTTAAATACAGGAAGACTGCATACAACAAGGAGTGGCAACAAAGAGATAGAGCCAGAGAGTCAGATGATGCAAGTCCATCAGTAATTGTTCCCACATGAGCCTTACTAGGTGTGTCTGCAGATGTTTATTTTGAAGCTTCCCTTCAAGCAAAGGTGAAACAGTGTTTCCAGCCACCCTTGTTTTCCACGTTCCAGAGCAGCACCAGTATGTTTTGAAATGGGTTCACGCCTCAAGTGCAGAAAAATCAAGCAGTGAATATGCATATGTACGCATGCCGACCATAAGGCTTTGCCTAACCATATGGCCAGAGGCTATAGATATCCAGCGATCTGCACAGCTGATAAGTTTTACATTAAAAAATAATATTTATTCTCAGAAATACAACAGGAAGCTCTTCAATGTCATTCTCGTCCTCACATCTGAGAATGCTCCACGTATGAAACACAGTGAAATGGCAGAATGCACTAAACCAAAGATAGCCAATTTGGTATCTCCATATGTTGCTAGACTACAGCTCCCATCATCCACTGTGCAGGCTGATGGGAGTTGTAGTCCATAACTATTGGAAGGGCCCCCACATTGGCTACCCCCTGAATAAACCATTTCAGAGTATAGTAAAGGTGTCCCTGCAAACAGAAAGTAAGTACTGCAACAAAAGGACTGAGCTAGAATCCATATACAGTACTAAGTTTCCTTCATACAGAATTTTGTTTGTGTTTCATGTGGGGAAATATTCAAAAACTGTGCCCCACACTGGGAGGTTTATACTTCAACTTATGTCCTCCAAAAAACTATCACTTCATTTTATTTTATATGTAGACCAAGACTAACAGGAGCTAGCAAAGAGAAAAGCAGAGCTGACAACTTCAAGCATTGTGAATCCAAGTTATTTTTCACCTTTCAGAAGGGATTGTTGTCCGAGAGATGAGGTGGTCTCATTCTACGTATTTACCCCATAATTGTGCAGCCCCCACCATCCATCACACCATCACTTTCATCATTCTATTAGACATAATAATATGTTTATGCTGCGTAGCAGATGCAAATGGGTTCTGCCCCAAAATCAGCATTTTGCACTATGTGCCAGCAATTTTAAAACCGAGAAAGTTCACAGAGGCACTACCTTCAGGGTTGCACTCTATTGATAATGTCAGCACGACCAGCAATTACTGTTTTAATAAGCCCAAGCATTCCCATGTAGAATATTTGATTCCAGCTGCTTTGATGTACTACACAGCAGTAGCAAACACTGCCCTGGAAAGGGTGGGCTGACTTGAAAAGCACATTCTGCTCCAGGAAGGACGTTATGACCAGATTAAAGCTACAAACCCACAGGCACAGCACATCCCATGAAACAAAAACACTGAGCAATTTCAATCTTTCAAAACCACTAGGAGCTATAGTGTAACTGATTTGTTAGAAAGCACAAATATTCCTTATTTGCTTTAGAGAGAGACAACAAACAAAATACCCTTCTATTTTTTAAAACCTTTGTTTTAATTATTTTATTGCTGAAAGTCATACAGGTGACAGGCATTGAATATTCTCAGCAACAACACAGTAAAGATTTAAAAGCACAGTGGGGAGAACTAGAATGCTAAAACTGTTTTTGTGTTATTTTTAAGTGCATAGTCAGTGCTGGAGGGTGTTAAGCATGTTAAGATCTATACTGTACACAACTGCAATAGAATTTAAACCTCGTGAATTTAAACATTTGCAACAGTTCCAGTTGGATTCACTTGCTCATTTTATTGCCAAGAGTTAGAAAAAGCCAGGAATCTGTCTACATTTATTCAGTATAAAGCACACAGTGATGGGAAATGTTTTAGACGTAATAAGGACACCAACCTGCCCACTAATGTTATGAATTCTTTTTATATAATGTCTATCAAGTTAACTGTTGTTTGGCTATAAGTTTCAAAAATGTATTACTGCACGCAAGAACTAGGAATCACCGAGCGGTCTTCAAAAATGGAAATAAGAGTGGCTAAAGCAAACATCATTTTTGTGCTTTTGTGAATTTGCTGCCAAACAGGATCTCAGGTGTAGGAAGACAGCTGAAGGTCTATTTCCATCTTCCCAACTTCAAAGCCAATGAAATTTATGGTCAAACATAGTGCTGACAATTCCATTTTTGGGTGGGTGGGGGTGGTATTTAGATAGAATGTCCTGTTCATCGCCTATGAAAAGTGAAGGGAAATCTCATACATAGTATCCTTTATTATCAAATGCCAAGAGAGTTTACAAAATATATTTAAACAGCATATATTCAAAGCAACAGTAACTCAAAACATCAATGCAACAACCGCAGTAGGGAAACTAATCAAATAATCATTAGAATTTCCACTTAAATTACAAAGATGCATTCTGCACCCACATACAGAGGAGTGCTACTTTCTCCCCCTTTTTAAAACAACAACAAATCTTGCTCCGGTACATTTAATGGTACCTGAACACATATGCTTAGCAGGTGGTGCCTTTTTCCTAGCCCCTTAACTTCATGGCAAGAAAAGCATTGTGTGCTACATTTCTGTATGTCTAGGTACTGTTAAAAGGAACCAGAGGAAGACCATTAAAAAATATGGCAGGCCAAGTTATGTTAGCAATCCTGTATGGAAGACAGTGCACTACTATGGGAGCTGCCTGTCCGCAGATGGAAGCAGGGCACAGAGAAGGAAAAAGGAGAAGGACACAGAACACAGTAAGGGGCGGGCGGGATGTCAACAGCACTTACATAGCTGCTCTAATTCATCTTATTGTCAAAAATAGAGAGGTTGCTTAATATCTCCACCTCAAAATGTAGGAGGTAATGGGAAAGACTTCTGTCTGAGATCCTGAAGAGCCAGTGTCAGTCAAAGTAAATAAATACTAGGCTACATGAAAAATTAGGAAGTGATCTTCCTGTCTCGGTGTGGACGGAACAGGAGTATGACTTCCCCCTATTCATGTGATACTTATTCAGAGTTATCAAATCACAGCAAGAACCACCACAACCACAACTCCAAGGTGCCACTGCTCAACAGAGAGAACACAGCAGTTGCCTGGAAAGCGGTTGGGAAATGTACTTCTGCGTACAGTATTTTGAACTATACAGAACTAAGGAAATAACCCCTGAGAAGAAGCAAGTATCACCTGACTTCATTTACAGGAATCTGTCTTATTCCATGTCAGACTATTTGGCTACCTCAGCTACTATTTATTGTCTATTCTGTCTGGCAGCAGCTCCCCTGGATCTCTGGCAGAGGGAAATCTTCTCTGTCACTAGCTACCTGATTCTTTTAACTCTGGAGTCAATAACGCGTTGCCAATGGATGCCTCACGGCAACGTTAGGGTGATTGCCAGGCTCCCCTCCATGCCCACTTGCTGAACAAAATGAGCTCTGTGGCTGCAATGATGTTTGCTTGGACCTTTATGTTGGGCCTTCTCTGTCTGCGTGGGTCTTTCCATCCCAATCGGACAGCAATGATTAGTATTTGGATTGGTGTGAGAGAACAGAAGAGGTGAGGGGTTCAGAGCAAGCTGAACATTGGAGAGCTAGCAATTGTGACCCCTCTCCAAGTTCTCTTTCGGCCAGTCAAGTTAATGTCTGGTATTGGGAATTCTGCCAAAGGGGGGGCATTGGAAATGTCTACAGGGGAGTGCGCTGTGGGTGGGAAAGGGTTTGGCACTGTGTGCCTCTGTCACTATTAAAAATCAGACATGCATCCTACTTTCTCCCTCTATGTGATTTGAAACATATCCATGTTTATGTAACAGAACACGTACTTTATTTGATATTTTGAACTGGGCGGTGGGAGGAGATATTATTGATGGCTAGAGGAGCCTTCGGTGACAGGTCAGAGACAGGTTATAATGAGAGCATGTAGCAGTGTCTCAACTCAAGGTATATCTGGATGCAACCAATTTGGCCTGGTTTGGAGACCGAATCTCTGGTGGATGACCCATGCTGGAACATGAACAAGGGGAGTATCGCAGGTGGAGCCTCATAGATACCAAACACCTTCTGGGTTGCCTAGCCATGGTTGGACTGGAATGCAGGTTGGCAACAACTACAGTTCTTCCTGATGCAGTGTGGTTGTTTTTCTTTTTAGAAAAAAATAGTGCCGGTACTCACCATGAAGTTGTTACAGTAAGTGCCACACTTTAAACATTTGGAGAGGGAAAGGTGTCAGCATTGCGTACCCTTGAGCAGCCCTAGAAAAAGGCACTGTCCTGATGAATCATTCCCTGAAGGCGCTGAGCTGGAAACTTCTGTTCTACCTTGTGCCTTTTGATTTACTGAGTGCTAAACAGATTCAAATTGGATCCTGTTCCCTACACAGAGCAAAGGCATCCTGCTTATGGCAGTGATCCTCTTCCCTCCTCCTCCAATGAGAAATCTTTGTAATTGATAGATTTAAAATATTCCTAGAAAAGGGTAAAACATGTCCTTAACAGGCAACTTTCAGGAAAGAACTACAGAGGCAGGTTGTTGATTTTCTCTCCACACCCAGGAGAGAAACTTGGGGCCCATTCAGGTGGCCTATTTATTGAGCATTCATTCTACAGTGGTACCTCGGGTTACATACGCTTCAGGTTACATACGCTTCAGGTTACAGACTCCACTAACTCAGAAATAGTACCTTGGGTTAAGAACTTTCCTTCAGGATGAGAACAGAAATCGTTCTCCGGCAGTGCGGCGGTAGCAGGAGGCCCCATTAGCTAAAGTGGTGCTTCAGGTTAAGAACAGTTTCAGGTTAAGAACGGACCTCCGGAATGAATTAAGTACTTAACCCGAGGTACCACTGTAATTTGCTTACATAAAGCTTACGCGGAGGTTAGTTTATATCCAGTATATACTGGGCAATAATTGTTATACGGGACCATGGGAAAGCAAAGCTTCCACTAAAAGAATGACATTCTTAACACATTAATTCTTAATTAGGGTTGCCATATTGTGAAGATCAAAAAAGAGGACGCATTTGTCAACTTCTACTTATAACTATGGATCGCTATGATGACTATGATGTGTCCTGGAAAAAGAGGACATATGGCAACCATATTCTTAATGTCTTCCCCAGGAACTGTCACAGGGGGAACAAAGCAAGTTGACAGTTGGCGGGGGGGAACAGGGTACTTACTTATCAATACTTAATTCTAGTTCAGTAATTACCTTGGGCATCTGTAAAATTAAAGTGTCAGCTTTTAGTATCCATGCAACTAATCACGGCCAATATGAGGCACAGCTTTCAATTCAGTACAGTCATACCTCGGGTTGAAGTAGCACCGGGATGAATATTTTCTGGTTGCGCTCCACTGCGACCCGGAAGTAATGGTGCACGTTACTTCTGGGTTTTGCCGCTCACGCATGCGCAGACGCTCAAAATGCACATGCGCCAAATCACAACCTGTGCACACGCAGACACGGGTTGCGTTTGCTTCTGGATGCGAATGGGGCTCTGGAACGGATCCCGTTTGCATCCAGAGGTATAGTACTCCTTCACACAGCACAGTTAACCTATGGAATTCACTCCTACAAGAAGCAGTGGTAGCCATCAACATGGTTGGCTTAAAAAGAGAATTAGACAAATTTGTGGAGAATAAGGCTATCAGCAGCTACTAGCCCGGGGGGCCATGATCTGCCTTCACTGTCAGAGGCAATACGCCTCTGAACAACAGTCGCTGGCAACCGCGGGAGATGAGAGGGCTGTTGTGCTCAGGTCCTCCTTGTGTGCTACCCACTGGCATCTGGTTGGCCACTGTGTGAGAAGGATGCTGGACTAGATGGGCCCCTAGTCTGATTCAGCAGGCTGTTCTTATGTTCCCAAACTAGCTAATTTAATACTTGTTTCTCTCTCTCTCTCTCTCTCTCTCTCTCTCTCTCTCTGTGTGTGTGTGTGTGTGTGTGTGTGTGTTTACTATCTTAACTACTTAGCCCAAGCCTGGGAGTTGATTTACACCACCATTTTGACCTGACAGAATCAGAATTGAAATGGAACATTTTAGGCAGGAGTCTATTCTGAAAGATTTACCTTTTTGTCCAGACAGTTAGGCAGCTCATACTGAGTTGACCCATATTTCAAACACCCCTCAATTCAAAAAGTGGGTCAGCCCATTAAGGGCTGGCTGGTGATCTGTGCATGCAATGAACTACTCATGCATATATTTTTGCATGTGGGGGGAAAAAGGCACCTTAGGCTAACTTCATCCCAGGTTTCTGCCTCGGCAAAATGTATGCACTATGTTTTCCACACTTAATTCCCTTGAACAATAATAAAATTAAATTACATTTTTTAATCGGTGTTATCTTCAAATATAAATAATATTTATCGGAATTCTCATAATTAACTGCTGGTACTCTGGGTCCTTAGGGACCCCTATGACAACAAGGAGATATAAGTCGTCACTGCCACCTGATTTCACTGAAAGGGAACAAAATCAGCTTTATGGAGATTGGGTAGCAGCAAGGTAACAGCCTAGTTTCAAATGACCAAGTCAAGTATAACTATAGAAAACATTAAATTCAGTCCTGTACAGTTTTTAAGTAATCACAAAAGGAAACTCAAGTCAAAGAACAGTTCATATAGGCTTGGTACATTTTCCAGCAGGTCTGCTGTGTCCTTTAATGGCTCTATGAAAGACAGAAAATCATTTTTTTAAAAAAACAAATATTTTTTATTTAATAGAAATTCATAAAATTAAGCTTTGTCCACCACACAACGATGAAGAGCATCACCCAGTGGCATAGTGTGGGTTGTCACCACCCGGGGCAAGGCAAGTAATTTGCGCCCCCTAACCCGTGGATCTAGGTAGGGGCAGAGAGCTGCGAGTGCGAGCACGCCCCCCAGATATTGCGCCCGGTGCGACCGGCCCCCCCTGCACCCCCCACGCTACACCACTGGCATCACTTGACCATTTATGCACTGAAAGGTATTGAAACCCACAGATTCATAAATCACCTAAGAATTTTGTCCCTTTCCTGTTAAGTAACCTGAAGGTTGGAAAGTACAGAGCACACACTCCCCGAAAGCAGAATAATAATCTGAAACGGTGATAGGGGAACCTGTTCAGATGCTCTTCACTCGGACTCCCATCACCCTCAGGCAGCACAGCCAAGAGCCACTGATGATGGGAGTTGTAGTCAGACAGCACCCCCATCCCCCATCTAAAGGGTTGCAGAGAAACGAAAGTATTGTGGTAAACCACTTGTGGACTGAACCCCTCCCCTGAAGCAATTCTGCTCCCCGCTATTCTGCAGCCTTGTATTCTTACAGGCGGGGAGCGAACGCTAAGAGGCGGCCTTTGTGCCTTCAATAGTCGTGCAGAATGGAAAACGGCGGCATTTCCTCACCTCCTGCTCAACAGGACAAGCAGCACCTGCCAAATCCCCCCCCCCCCCTTTGCATGGCACAAAAACAACAGGAAAAGCAACGCTGCCATCCCAAACACATTTGCTCCGGCGTAACTCTCCCCGCCCCCCCTACCCCGGCCCGTTTCCTCCGTGGCGGTGTCCTTCCCCCGAGCCCGCGCTCCCCAACAGGCGCCGCAGAAACCGAGCCGCCTGCGAGTCAACTTGAAACCGCACGCGAGGGCTGCAGCAGTGGCGCCGGCCTCTCTAAGGCGCTGTTTGAGGTTGCCCTGGCAACCGGGCAGCACAGACGGGGCGGGTGGGGGGGGGAGAGAACCCCCTTCGTTATTGGCTGAGGGGCAGCCCAGAAAGCTCCGCTTCACGAGCCGCAGAACTCAAGTGGACTTTTTTTTTTTTTTTTTTTTTTTGCCTGCGGCACTGGGGCAATTAGCCCGGCTGAGGCGCTGCTGCTGCAGCTGCTGCCGCCTCTTGCTAAGCAGGGCCCGCCGTCCCCTCCGCCCCGTGCCCTTCCGACCACCGTCACCAGCAGAACATTATGCATATATTTGTAAGGGGACCCCTCACCCCCCCCCCCCGCCTTGAAGGTCCCTGAGCCGGTGGTTCAGCTGCCCGAGCGAGCGAGCTCCGCGTCCTAATCCCGCCGGGCTTCCCGCGCGCGCTCACCTCTCAAGGAGACGCCGCGTCCCGCTTTGTCCCCGGGCTGCTCTGAGGAGGAGCCGCGGCGGCGGCGCCCGAGGGAGAGAGGCGCCCAGCGAAGGCGCACTGCTTCTGGCAGCGGGACGACCTCGACTGCGCTCCACTCGCTGGTACGCGGCGGCGACAGGAGGAGCAGCAGCAGCAGGAGGAGGAGGCGCCACTCTTTCTCCCACGCTCTCCTTGCCTTGCCTTCCCCGCCTCCCCTTCTCCTTCCAGCCGGGTCTCCTCCTTGCCAGTGCGCAGAAGCAGCGACGGCGGCAGCCACGCATTGTGAGAGGGCGGCGAAGCCGGAGGACGCCGAGCAACACACCTGCCGGAGGAGGAGGCGGAGCCTGAGGCTCCTGGGGCGGAAAAGGAGGCGGCCAGGGGAGGGAGTCCCGCCCGTCCGTGTTCAGCGCCGTCGCTTAAGCGTAGCTGCAGGCGCCTTGGAGGGGGATCAGGGCAGCCTGGAGCCCCACACAGCTCACGGGCCTTTCCAACGGATCCGACCCTAGGAACCCATTCCTAGGGGCCGAGGGGTCTTCGGGCCACCCAAAATATTTGAGGGGGCCCCCTCCAAGTTGATGGGCATTGCCATTCAAGTGGGGTGCGCGCGCCGCATCATGGCCCCTCCCCAATGTTTTATTCAAGTTGGCACCCCTGAGTCCAACGCAGACTTCCATACCCCTCTGTGGGCTCAAGATGTTTTGTCCCAAGGGAAGAGGGCTCCCCTTTAAACCCGTGTGCTGGAGTTATAGCTTCCAAGTGACCCTCACTGTCACTATTTGGCAGCAAGTGACTTTTCGAATTGCTTTCTCTTATGCTGCCCGGTAGAACCCATTAGTTGTTGCAAAGTGAGTAGATTTAAGTATGCAACTCACGTGTGTGTGTGTTGCTTTGATCCAATTTGCTCTGGAATATCACTGATGGAGTAGGTGGAAAACCCTGTCACTGCCCCCAAAAGTGATAGGGTGCAATGTAGAACCAAAGATCAAGCTTAAATGGATTGGTGGGGGGCAGACATCCTAAAAGGAATCTCTTCTTCAGGAATAGAAAAATGTTTGATTAACAGGTGTGCATTTAAAGCTTCAGTTGGTTAATCCCATCAGTTAAAATCTGTAGCTGTAGCAATGAGTAATTATCAGCTGCCTGGCTAGCATTTTACCTCTGGAAGAATGTGTGGCTATACAGTAAGATGCATGGTGATAGGACGCAAACAAATTGTCAGTACTTCTTCCTGGGATAAAAAAAGGTGGACAAACCTTCAGTAGCAGTTTCAAAAGCCACCTGCAATCACCTACACTAGTTGTGAACATCATGCCAAATGATGATGATCTGTTAACCAGCATGGGAGAGAGAGAAAAAATAGCTGTCATGTGGCTAGCATCTGCTTCAAGGTCTGACACATCTGACACTGCTATAAAAGGAAAACATATTGCAAATCAATAAATGTGTTTGCTATCACCTCTTAAATAAGTAAAGATTGTAAACTCAGAGCTAAAAAGACAGATGGTACTTTGTTGGGCTCACAGTTAAATTCTCTCTGTCCTTTATTAATTACTTCCTACTCACACCTCTGAAGAACAATATTAATAGTGCTGTGCACCATCTGGAAAAGTTAGAATGTAGCATGCCTCCCCTATCCGAAACTGAAATGGCCTTAAGCCAGTGTAAATTACTTACCCCAGCATACATCTCTGCTTACTCTGGGGTGACAAAAAGCCCTGCTAGTGTAAGTTATATCAAATATAAAGGGCAAAGAGAGGACGAGGAGTGAGTGTATTGGGGCAGGAAGAAGGATAACCAATCCTCCAATTTCGCTATACAATATTCTAACTATTCATTTACTGGTCAGAGTTCATTGGCCACAGAGTACCAGTAACTTACACCACCCCAAATGCATGTGTATTTATAATTTACTCTGTATGAGTCAATGGGAAGGCACAAAATGAAGGCTGATATTGTGTGCGCCTGCACACACACATGACACCGCCTGGCCAGGAGCAGTTAGGACATAACTTAACAAGCACAGGAGATACCCCCAGCATATCTGCCTGAATAGCATCGCTCTTACCATTGTTCTCCATAAGAATACAGTCCAGTACACCAGAGGGTTAACTTGTGGTTCTTTGGAAGTTGCTAGACTCTAATGTCCATCAACTCCAGCCAATATGGCCAGAAGTCAGGGATGATGGGAGTTATAGCCCAACAACATATGGAGGGCCAAAGATTCCCCTTCCCCGCCCTAGGCTGTGTTCAGGATTGCAGTCCAAAAATTGCATTTTCATGAACTGTTTCACAGCCTGTCATCACTAGAATTCACAAGTCTCAAACTGCTACTTCCTCTTTTAAGAGCTCTGGAAGTTGAGCGCTGTTTGTTTTTATACCAAGTGAACCAAAATAAGACTGAGCATCTGGGGAAGAGATCATGATTATTTTTTATATAGAGAGGGAAAGGCAATTCTGGTGCCTGTTTTTTGTAATATTGATTGTGAAGAATCAAGAAACCAACAAATTAGCAGAAAAACGATAGAAGTCTTTTTAAGATAGATAAGAAATAACAAATACATAGCAACACCTGGTGTGTGTGTGTATCTGTAGGAGCTAGTTCATACAATCATTTCTTTCTTTTGTGAAAAGTAACCACAGATTAATTTGGTTGTGAATAGTGACCATGATGGATGAACTAATACAGGCAGAACTTCATATTGCACAAACACAGGAGCCTTCAGTGAGACATACTGGTTATGTGATAGCATGATTCCTTAATAATTTACAGCTTTTGCTGATCCTCCAGTTCTGAATATGTTTTATTTAATACGAAACTTGATACCACTTAAACCAATGAGTAGGAATCACTGTTTCAAAATAATAGCAGCCAACCTCCTGAAAGGATTGCCTTTGCCTGTTTTGCTTCACATTGTTAGCCAGACATACACAAGACCCACCCAATGTTATTGCACATTTTATGTCTCCCGCCACTGCCCCTCCAAATCCTTGGCTTTCCTGTAATTTGTTTATTTTTAAATTATTTTTTATTAAAGATTTATTGGTTTACAAAAGTATGTGCAATGTCTCTTTTTTCAAGTTACATTTTCTACAGTTCAGTTTCAGTTGTTGTGACATTAGTGCTACATTAGGAAGAAAAGGGGTGAAGAAGTGGAGGGGGCCATGGTGGGTAGGGTTGGGGTTGGGTGGCGATGTTTCTATTTTACTTAATGTATGTGTGGGGTTTTGCATCAGCGTCGTTTGTGTAGGTTCTCTTTGCTATTCACTTGTGTTCCTTTGGTGGTGAGAGAAGTTGGGGTTGGCCTAGGGTGAGGTTGCTTGTTTGTGGTGAACTTTGTTTTCATGAGTGAGTGGGGTGGGTGGGTGCTTTGAATTAGGTTAGTCATATTGATTCATATGCTTTTGGTGAATTCTTGTCATTGTCTTGTTGGGCTGTGTATGTGATAATGGGGAGCCATACCAGGGTGAAGGCATCTTCTTCTGTTTGTCCCTGTGTCAGTTTCAGTTTATTGGTTAATTTTTCTAGTAAAGCTGTTTCCCATACTATTTGGTACCACTGGTCCACGCTTACTCCTGACAGGTCTCTCCAGTGTCTGCTTATGATGTTTCCGGTTGCTGAAAGTAGGTGGGTTATGAGTTCTTTGTGATGTAAGTGGGCATTATCATCTTGGAAGATGTTTAGTAGAGCCAATTCTGGGGCGATTTCTAATACAGTGGTACCTCGGATTAAGAACTTAATTCGTTCCGGAGGTCCGTTCTTAACCTGAAACTGTTCTTAACCTGAAGCACCACTTTAGCTAATGGGGCCTCCCACTGCGGCCGTGCCCCCGCCACATGATTTCTGTTCTCATCCTGAAGCAAAGTTCTTAATCCAAGGTACTATTTCTGGGTTAGCGGAGTCTGTAACTTGAAGCGTCTGTAACCCGAGGTACCACTGTACTTGCTTAGTTATTTCACATATTTCTTGTATGGCTGTTGTCCAGAATAGCTGGATTTTGGGGCATTCCCACCGTTGAGCAGAGAAGGTCTGCAGGGGGCTTATCCTGTTTGCTTGAACACCAGTAGAACACTTTGTTCAATTGGAGGGTCATGCTTTATCCATGTCTCCAATCACACCAAGGGTCCTGTCTGCATTCGGATGAGCATGAGGAGATGTCCTCTGCAGATATTCTCCATGGCCAGGGACTGAGTGCACAGAGCAACGTAGGAGTGGATATTGCATGCACACCCTTGCTCATGGATACAAAATGTGTGTGTCCAGACAGACACCTTATGGCAGATCATGCCCTGCGTGAGGAGTCTCTAGAATGTACCCTTGTATTAGAAAAGCCATAAGCAGCCATAGGCAAACTCGGCCCTCCAGATGTTTTGGGACTATAACTCCCATCATCCCTGACCACTGGTCCTGTTAGCTGGGGGTGATGGGAGTTGTAGTCCCAAAACATCTGGAGGGCCGAGTTTGCCTATGCCTGACCATAAGCTTCTGGTAACAATGGACAGTAGGCTCCCCTGTATAGCTGTCTCCCAGCTAAGGAATTTTTGCAGGTGAGAATTAGACACACAGAAATATTTATGTACCTGGAACAACCTGCTGAGACAAAGTCAAGTTCAATTCCATCACTTCACTAGCAAGATATGAATCCTGTTACAGAACAAAAACTTAAGGTGAGTAGAATAGCTGTTTACACTCTGTGACCTTGAACAAGGAACGCTTGGTATACATTTTGAAATACCGTAGCAAACCTGGGCTTCCTGATGAAAGAATGGCTAGAATCAGAGATACAAACCTAACATCTGCTATAAGCAAGGTCAACAAACTGTAGAGCAAATAAACTAAAATATTTGTCTCACTGCAGAGCCAAATACATCACACAAACAAATACATTAGTTATCACTTTTACAATATGGGAATATAACATTGTTGCAATTTTGAGAATGCTGTATTTTGTTTCAAAATCTGCCTTTGAAAATGGCAACTCTTTGTATGATGTTTGAAACAATTATTTTTGCTTTGAAGTAGTTTTGATTGTTAGCTCTTTTATTGTATTAATTGGCAACTAATTTAGGGAATGAAACAAATCAATCATGTAATGATTTAACTATATATCTGAAGAGCTAAAAGGCACGTTGCTAGTATTAGTTTGAGGGTTGTTTGAAAACCCTCTGCTTGTGCAAAATAAATCTGGTAAGCCACAATTATTATGAGCATTGTGTTATCCCATGCTATGATTTTTTTATATTCGCTGTGCAACAATGTACACTGGGTTTTGTTAGGTGTAGGAAATTCTCTTATTTATGTAAACCACTTAGAAGTTGTTGCCTTCTATTCAGTTGTTTATAAATTTTGTTAAAATAAATTTCAGTTGATTTCCACACTGAATTTGAGGCAATCAATAATTGTGCAGCCTAGATGTGCAAAATAATTTGTGGCTAAGATACTATTTGAGACTAAGAATTAAGACTAATACACAATAATCCATTTAACTCCTCCTATCCTCTGCTGTTTACTAACAGTAGCCATTCCCTCTGGTTACAATAGAGGGACAGATTGAAGCAGAGCCTGCTCCATGTACCATTTAAACTACGGTACCTACTCCCAGGGCTTTTTTCAGGGGGAACTCACTGGAACTCAGTTCCATCACCTCTCAGGTGGGCGCCATTGTCTTTCTAAGAGAACAAAGGAGGTGCTCGTGTTTTCAGCGCGAGCTGAAGCCAACTGCGAGAAGCCAAGTTACAGGGAACCAGACAGAGGGCCTTCTCAGTAGTGGCACCCTCCCTGTAGAATTCCCTCCCACCAGATGTCAAAGAGAACAACAACTACCAGACTTTTAGAAGACATCTGAAGGCAGCCTTGTTTAGGGAGGTTTTTAATGTTTGATGTAGTACAGTATTTTAATATTTTTTTTGGAAGCCACCCAGAGTGGCTGGGGAAGCCCAGCCAGATGGGTGGGGTATAAATAAATTATTATTATTATTATTATTATTATTATTATTATTATTATTATTATTCAGCACCTGTTTTTCTAGAAAAAGAGCACTCCCTTCTTCATTTGGTTCCTCCTCTTCCTGAACTGTTCCCACTCAGGCAGGTCATTGCAAGAACTCTGGAACTTTAATAAATGGTGGCTGACAGCACAATCCTAGCCATGTCTACACACCAGAAGTAAATCCTTTTAAATTCAATGAGGCTTACACCAAGGCATGTAGGATTAGAATTGCAACCTGAGTTTGCTTGTTACAACCTCATCCCTTTCTCCTTTTCTGTCAAGTCTTTTATATTTAAAAACCTGCTGGTAGGTGCTGTCGATAGGGATCTTATAGAAGCTACCCTGGCCATGTTTCAATTAACAGTAATTTGGAAATATTTGGGGACAGTAGCACACTAAATAGCTTTTAAAAGTAAACACGTATGGGGGTCTATGAGAATTTGGAAGAGCCAAAAGTGTTGACATTTATTTCATTTAAGAGCTCTCGGCTTCAGATAGCTATGGTTCTTTCCATAAGGATAAGAGCCAAAGCAGTTTCACCCTCAAGCTGTGGATACAAACAGAAAGGAGTTTCTTTCAGATTGAATCTAGTTCAGGAGGTGGGAAATTGTACATCAACATGACCCCTCTACTGCAATGTCAGTAGTCCCAGAGGGTTTTTGTTGTTGTTGCTAGCACCACTGTCTATTTTGTGCTTAAAATGGCACTTAATGAATTACATCACCTAGTCAGTTAAAGCTTGCAGCTCTAGAAACAGCAAATGAATAATACAAAATGTGAAGTTCATTTTGGTTTTCAGAAATAGCTGTATTTGTGTATTTTTCATTACAGAGTTGGTGTGCTCCTTTCTGTACCATTAGTTATATTAGAATAAGTAATTAAAAACAGATCTGAGTGGGAAAATGTGATTGATAATAATAACAATATCTGTCTGGATGTATGATATGCAGATTTTATTTCCTAAATGAATTAATAATACATTATTTAGAGATGGATCAGAACTATTAAAAATGCATCTGAGGCAAATGAATAGATAGATACCAGGTAGTGAGCACTATTAAAATAATTGCTTCAAGAGCCATGCATAAAAGTAACATTGGGACTGACAGATTTTATGCCACAATTGCTTTATACCAATGCTAGCATGCCCAAAAGTGCAAGTAGATAAATAGGTACCGCTCCAGCCAGAAGGTAAACGGT
The DNA here is from genome assembly GCF_964188305.1 of Podarcis bocagei. NCBI lineage: Eukaryota > Metazoa > Chordata > Lepidosauria > Squamata > Lacertidae > Podarcis > Podarcis bocagei. The sequence goes on along the minus strand of NC_138127.1, from coordinate 31,835,912 downwards.
GTTTCCGTGCACTGCTCTGGTTTCGGTGTTCCGTTGCACCAGAAGCGGCTTAGCCATGTTGGCCACATGACCCGGAAAAACTGTCTGCGGACAAACGCCAGCTCCTTTGGCCTGTAAAGCAAAATGAGCACCGCAACCCCAGAGTCGTCTGCGACTGGACTTAACTGTCAGGGGTCCTTTACCTTAGCAGCTGTAGTAATGGGACAGCATGACTTGCTATTGTGAAAGCTGCTTATATTCTATACATTTACATGTTCATTTCAATAAATGAAACCACAGCCAGACTGTGGCTGTTTTTTGCCTTAATGGGGAAACCTTTGAACCTTTGTGCCAGTAGCGGTGGCAGCACTCAGCTGGTCTCCAGTCAATCACAGTGCTGCTGCTTACCAAGATGTAGAAGAGGAGGGGTAAGGCAGTGGTGAGGGCAGCACCGTGCAAATGCACTAGCAGAGCCAAACCAGTAAATTTGCACTGCGCCAATCTTTCAACCGCCTTGCCCCTCCCCCTCTGCCTTCTGGTAAACAAGAGTGTTGCAACCATATGGAGGTCAAGGGAGAACTGTCCTCTGCTGCTCTGCGCATGTGTTTAGACTCAAAGCTGATTTTCATGCACATCTACAAAGTGTGCTGTTTTATTTGCACCCTGAATCATTGATATGCTACTACATAAATGCATTTGAAGTCTTCTGATACAAAAAAATTCATTCCTGAAATTTCTGCTCCATCGACATATCTGCAGTGACAGGCTGAGTTCCATGCTGAGATGAACAGCACACCATTAAAGTCCCATCAGCTGTGAAGTCAACAGAGAGTTAGTTGTGAGCGTTGGATTGCACATCAGTTTCAGCAGTTCTGATCTACCTGTGAAATGAAGTCCTCGGGGAATCATTCTGTGAATTTCCTGTATCTTTTGAGAAATCAGTGTCTGTTCAGCAATGAAACCATTTGCCTGAGTAGACTTTTTTCCTGCAACAATATACTGTTCTGTTTTACTCACTTAGGCAGCAGTTCTGTGCACACTTATGTGGCAGTGAACTCATGGGACTTACCTCTGGAAGATCACATTCTTTTAACTGGAGATACTTGATACTGAATTTGGGGCTACTTGCATACAGAACTTGCATACAGAACATGTGTTCTGCCATTGAGTTATAGCCCCTATCCTTTTGGGGTCCCCCCCCGCCTCTTTCTCTGTTAAAGGTAAAGGGACCCTTGACCGTTAGGTCCAGTCGCAGATGACTCTGGGGTTGCAGCACTCATCTCACTTTACTGGCCGAGGGAGCCAGCGTACAGTGTACATGCGGGTCATGTGGCCAGCATGACTAAGCCACTTCTAGCAAACCAGAGCAGCGCACGGAAATGCCGTTTACCTTCCTGCAGGAGCGGTACCTATTTATCTCCTTGCACTTTGATGTGCTTTCAAACTGCTAGTTCGTCTTATGTAATCTCTTGAAGTATAGCTCTAATTGTGAACACACACATATATATTCATATGATACTGCTGCCTATATAATGCCAAGCCATTCGTCTCTCTATCCTGATTGGCAGATGTTTTTGAGGTTCCCAGGCAAAAATGTTCCGCTGTATAACTAGGCCTTTAGCTGATTAACATTCTATGGCTTTTTAATGTTTGTGGGAAGAGGGTTATTGGTTTATTTTCATTCTTGTTTTATTATGTACTGCATGTTCTCATTTTGATTTTTGTGAACCACCCTGTAAACTTTGGATAAAGGGCAGTATACAAATTCAATCAATCAATCAATCAATCAATCAATAATAATACTCTTTTGTACCCCTGCTAACAAGGGCCCTTTTAAATGGCTTAAGCTTGGACTTGTACCTAGGGGTTTTTGTATGCAAAGCATGAACTCTACAATTAAGCTATGGCTTCTTTCATTGTGACCCAGCTGGTTCATCTGCACAAGGAATGATCTGAAAGTCCCCGTGGCATGTAAGCATACTTGGAATGATGGATCCAATCATTTCTGGTCTCATCGGAGAACATTCCACTGATTACCATGGATCCTGAATGCAGTTACAGATCAATGATTTCCTACAGAATGAAATGACGGGGGGGGGGGGAATGAAATAAAAATATGTGTTGAGGAGTCTAAGAGCTAAGAGTATATACAGCACATCTTCCTAAAGTCCACACTCCTGACACGGGATCTACAATGCACGAACCAGCAACAAAGATCCCTGACAGATGGCAGCCCAGTCTCTCCTTAAAGAATAATAAGCAGTTGATTAGGATCCTTTCTAAGATATGTGACACTTGGTACTTGAAATCTCCACAATGGGGCATAATATAACTAGCCTTTGAAGTAAAAGAGGAATAAAACTACAGCATTTGAATGTATCCTTATGAAGCTATGGTGGTAAATGCCAAAATGTAGCTGGCTTGTTGCCTGTAAAACATAAGCAGAGAGCTGGTCATTTTTGATAAGTTGTTGTGTCAGTCTATTCACATGGGACAGATGGCCTCCGGCAGATTCCAAGGCCAAGTTATATAACCATGCATCTATAAAGAAAATAACTGTTCTCTTTGAGGAATGGTCCACGTGGGAAACCTCCAGCGGCAAGAGGGAAGTTGGCTGGAGAATAAGAAATGAGTGTGTAGCGCTCAGCAGCCTCAATGGCAGTTAGATGCTCAAGGCTATATGTTAGTACAACAGCAGCCTATTGCATATGAAGTGATATCGGAAGTCATTGTGTTTTCTGGGAATTCAGTTAAGCGCAGCAACCTTGGAAATAATGTCTCTGGCCACAGCCCAACTACTCATAATGAAATTCTCTGCATATAGAAAGCACCGGTATATAGCAAGGGTTTAGCTGCCTATTCAGATCACTGATCAAGAATGCTGTGCTTTGCACACTTAACTACTGAATGAGTGTGGGGCTTATTTCTGAGCAAACATGCATAGGATCATGGCTCTGTACAAAATGGCCATAACCGTTTGAATGGGCAGAATGATGTCGTCTCAGGTGGCAGGTGCTGGGGTGCTATTTACCTGGAGCACTCCTTAACCATTCCTTCCCATCAATGGGCAAAGCAGTGTGTGTCACATGGCCTTACCTGCAGCCCTAAACTAGCCTGCTGCCCTCAGGTACAGGGGAGGACACTCTTTTCACTAGGGCTGAAGAAAGAATCAGCTGTCAATCCAGTCAACGTCCCAACAGGAAGCTGCCTTTGGTAGCTGAATGTCTTAGACTGCCAGCCCTGTGTACAATCTGTGTTAGGAGAACCCAATCTGTATTAGGGGTGGGCATGCTGCTGGACTCTCCACTTTAGTGAGTCTATTGCTTTAATGATAGAAAACAGCATAGAAAGAATCATATTCATATTAATTGCAGTTGAAGGGGAATGGTCCTTCAGATCAGGACCATGGTGCTGTGGGGGAAAGAGGCTCGCTTACACAATATGGTACTATACATTTATTTATTTATTTATTTATTTATTTGCAATTTGCCTTGCGGGCATTTGCATATGTTTTCATTCTATATATGTCTCCTCAAAAATAAGTCTCATTGAGCAGGTGTGGACTAGGACCTGACTCAACCATGAAGCTTATTGGGCAACCTGTCAGTCTCAGCCTAAACTGTGGTGGTGCAGTGGTTAGAGTTCTAGACTAGGAACTGGGAGACCAGGGTTCACATCCCCACCGGGCCATGTAGTTTGCTGGGTGACCTTGGGACAATCACTCTCCCTCAGCCAAACCTACCTCACAGGAAGTGTTTGACACTCCCATCATTCTAGATGCATTTTGTGACGGGGGATTTCATTAGCGCAAGCAGTTTCTGAGCTCTGGATGCAGTACTGTGCCTAAGCTTTCAGATTAGAACTGCAGAGTGGAAGGAAAGGAGGGCCTTTTTCTGCCTGCCCACTTCCAGCCACTTTTTGAAGACCAGAGAAGAGATCCTCTTAAGAATATTAGCGGGGTGGGCAGGGGATGCATGGCTTTGTTTTTTGCAGTCTTGAGATGAGGACTAGACCATGTGAAAAATGGACGTAAGATTTTAGCTGCAGGTCATTCATTTTCAACTTTATATTCTTGTTATAAAAAAGCACGCCTAGATGTTCCACTGTTGCGTCCATAACCTAGGTTTAGCTCCTAGCTTTCATATCTGAGTTTATAACACTGTTGTTATAGTCAAAATAAAAAAATTCCTTCCAGTAGCACCTTAAAGACCAACTAAGTTAGTTCTTGGTATGAGCTTTCGTGTGCATGCACACTTCTTCAGATACACTTCTTCAGATACACTGTGTATCAGATACACTTCAGATACACTTCTTCAGATACACTGTGTATCTGAAGAAGTGTGCATGCACACGAAAGCTCATACCAAGAACTAACTTAGTTGGTCTTTAAGGTGCTACTGGAAGGATTTTTTTTATTTTGACTATGGCAGACCAACACGGCTACCTATCTGCAACTGCTGTTATAGTTATATCTTGTTTTTTAATATATTTTTGTTGGGGTTGGGGAAGAACCTCACTTAGCTATGAATATTTATTTATTTTTTTATTGATTAAGGGGGGACAGCTGCCCCTCCCTTGGGTAAGTCTATGTCCACATATCCTTCCACTAAGTGCAAAGCAAACTGCAATCGATGCGTCCGGCTGCCGGTCTACCCAGAGCTCCCGGCGGCGCCAGCGGGGCCTCCCGCCCGCCATGGGGCGCCCTGTTTCTCCCTGCTTCTCGGTGCGCATGCCCGAATAGGACGTGTCTCCGCCTCGCTTTCGGAAGTGGGAGGCGGCCGCGCGCCGGGATGATGGGCGCCAGGGTGACCCGCGTGTTCAGCAAGTTCAACCTGGAGAGCCGAGCCCACCGGGAAATCGCCAAAGCCAAGCCCGCGCCAGCCCCGCGGCACCCGCAGCCTGCAGACCGTGAGTTAGCCAAGGCGCGGTGCGCACAGCCGCTCCGCTTAAGCAAGGGGGTTGGGTGCCTGAGCCGCCCTGTGGCGCCTTTGCTCGGCTGCTCCAGCAGAATGGTTTTCTGTTCTGGGGGCCCTCCTTGCAAGAGGCGCGGCGGCTTACACACAGCGCCCAAGGAAAGGCCCTGGTGACATTGGGAGCGCCGGCTCTCGCGCCCTGGACATTTGGAAGTGGCTTGCGCGCGCGCACGGTCCTTTGCTCTTCCCAGCTGTATTCCCGCGGCCTACCGGCCTGATTTGCAAGCTGGGAGCTGTAGTCTCCCTGGACTGGTGGAGGAAACTAGCAGGATGTTTTTTTAATGTTTGCCAGCCTACAATTCCCATCAGCCCCAGCCGCCACAGCCAGCGATCGGGGAGTGATGGGAGCTGTAGTGCATGAACGTCTGTGGAGCCGCATGTTCCCTGCCCAGGCAGTAAGCAAGGCAATGTCGACATCTGTCAAGTGTTTTGCTGGGTTTCTTAACCATCTGTTATTCGAAGCTTTGCCCACTCCCTCATGATTTCTGTTCATCATGAACTTAAATTAAAACAACGGGGGTGCAGATCAGATATTTGCCAGTTTTGCAATGAATCCTGTTAAGATAGGGAAGGAAGGAATTTCTGGTCTGCTATCAGATATTTATTTTATTCCATTTCTAACATGGCAAACTCTTAGTGTCTATGAGAGTATCCGTGGGTACTAGCTTACTTAGCCAGGATACATGCCCTCTTCCTGAGAGCCCCTTAAAACAGTGAATTGTGATTGCAGAGGATGCCTCCGTATTTGCCAGTGTGGGATAGTGGATAGAGTGTCAGACTGGGGAAATCCAGGTTCATACCCCCACCTAGCATGAATATATGGTTCTTCAGATGCTGTTGGCTTATTATTCAGTGTGGCCAATGTCCAGAGATTATGGGAGTTGTAGTCTTGATGATCACACGTTCCTCGCTCTTACTGTAGACAATAGAACACTGGTCTGGATGAACTATTAATAATCTTGTGCGTTAGTGAGGAAACAGGGAGAGAGAGAAATGGGAGCTTCAAAGCTAGTGCCAAAGCATTTTTCCTGAAGTGTACAGGAATATATACATGTGTGTTGTGAAAGTAGGAGTGTATTAATTCAGGAGTATCCTTACATGCATTATGAACTATTCTCCTGAGGGTTGTAATATTTTGCTTAAGCTAGGGTGGAGGGGAATTGAAATATATAACTTTAGAATGTGTTCTGTAATCTCTCCTTAGACTCCTTAGACACCGACAGATTCCAAGAAGAGATTAAGAGAAAAGATGACCACCTTGACACATTATTAAAGGAAGTCTACGTTGAGTCCAAAGATCCAGTTATGCATGTGAGTCAGGTTATCTTGGAATATGCAGGTGCCAGTTAAGCACTTTAACACACCAGTGACAAGCATAGTCATAGTTTTTGTCCATGTAAAGTTAGGTCTCATTTGCTCTCTTGGATTGTGTGTGTACATATTTTAAACTCATTATCAATGCGAACATATTATAGTTATTATATAAATGCAGGAATCACATTTGCATCTATCTAAATCAAAGGATGTGGGTGGCACTGTGGGGTTAAACCACAGAGCCTAGGACTTGCCGATCAGAAGGTCGGTGGTTTGAATCCCTGTGACAGGGTGAGCTCCCATTGCTCTGTCCCAGCTCCTGCCAACCTAGCAGTTTGAAAGCACATCAAAGTGCAAGTAAATAAATAGGTACCACTCCGGCAGGAAGGTAAACGGCGTTTCCGTGTGCTGCTCTGGTTCGCCAGAAGCGGCTTAGTCATGCTGGCCACATGACCCGGAAGCTGTACGCTGGCTCCCTCGGCCAATAAAGCGAGATGAGCGCCGCAACCCCAGAGTCGGTCACGACTGGACCTAATGGTCAGGGGTCCCTTTACTATTAAATCAAGGGTCAGCAAGGTTTATCTTGCCTGGGCCGTATCGGTCCCACGGAGATTTCTCCGTGGGCAGGATTGCACGCCCACCCGTGATTTTCAGTGTCTGTGCATGTGCAGACATGATTTTTGGCACTGTGGAAGTGAGTCCCCACACCGCGCTGCGCCAATTTAGAGCAGTGCACAAGTGGGCAGTTCGGTTTGTGGCTAGCTCGTACGCTGGTCAAATGACCTCCGCAGGTGGCTTCCGGCCCATAGGCCTTAGGTTGCTGACCTCTGATCCAGATATATTCCACGGGCCTCCCGAATAGCTCCATATTTTACTTAATTCGCTATTACTTGTGTTTTACATTTCCCTTTGCCATTCATTTTGGTGTTCCTAATCATATGCTAAGCCCAGGTATAAACCAGATATTATTTAATATTCTCTGGTGTATTTTAGGATAGAAAGATACAGCAGAATCCTGTGCTATTTCCATGGGAAGAAGGTACTCTGGTTCTGGATTTTCTGGTTTGCAATGATACACTTAATGATACAATACCAATTGAGTTTAATGGGCCTTATTTTTGATTTAATATGCATAAGATGGCACTGTCAATATGCCATAGTTCCTAGATGAATCTGTCTGAGATTTCTCAGGCTGCAATCCCAAACATACTTAATAGGAAGGACTTAATTGCAAGTGAGCATGTTTAGGTAATGGGTGAGTATCACAATCCTGTACATGTTTATTCAGCAGCAAGTCATTCTGTGTTCAGTAGGGCTTACTGACCCAAGGGTGTATTGGTTGGAAGGCTGGGGCTTGCATGTCAAATGAGAAATTGTGTGGAGGAAGGAATCGCATGCTTTTAGGCTTATTTTAATACTGTAGTGCGCTCAGTGGGAATAATAATTTTTTCAGGATCTGAAGATAGGGAAAGAGTGACCTCCAAAGTTGGTGGGCTCCAGTTCCATAAATCCAAGCCAGCATGGGCAATGGTCAGGAATTATGATAATTGTGGTCTCTCCAGATGTTATTGGGCAACAGATTGGTTAGCCACCCCTGGTTGAGACTGACAGGAAACCACTCTGCAGGGTTTCAGGCAGAACTCATTCCCAGTCTCTGCCATTCTACCCAGGATAATCAGTAAAAACCATATCCTCTGTCACAGCATTTTTTCATAGCAGTGTAGTGGGGTAGGAGAGCTGAAAATAATGCAGATATATTTCACATCTGGCAACCAATGCACCCCTTGGGTTTCAGATAGTACATGGGTAACCGAGTCTAAAAAGCCCAGGACACAAATTTTCATGGCCCTCATTTACCAGGAGTAATGTTATTTAGCATTAACTGTGGAAGTGTATCCTCGATTCTGGCCAAACTAAGCCTCCTAGAGCAAAACGTCTCCTATGAGCTAACAGAATCCTGAGCAGCCATTTAAAGCTATTAAAATCTGAAGAAAACTCCTTTCTGCCTGGCCCATGAAAGTCATCAAATCAGGCACCAGGCAAGCCAAATAGAGAAGGTTAATTGCACAATTAAGTCCTGCTTTCAGAAAAGAAATGGGTTTAGAATGTTTTAGTTACATTCTGTTGAAAGGGGGAGTGTTAAAAGGCAGGGGTAGGCCACGTGGGGCCTTCCAGATATGGACTGCAACTCTCATCAGCCCCAGCCAGCATTGCCAGTGGCCAGGGATGATGGGAGTTGTAGTCCAACGCCGTCTTGAAGTTCCCATGTTACCTACCCCTGCCTTAACGGATGGTGCAGCTTGTACACTAAAACCTAACTATTTTTTATATAATTTCCCCCGCTCTAGGTGAAAAACAAAGGAGAAAGCCTTCCTTCTAAGCGAGAGGAACGCAGACTTACAAAAGTAGGCAATCTTGGTCCCCTGGATATTCAGTCTGTTCCTAGAGGCAAAGTCGCCATAGTTGAAGTCTTGACCCTTCTCCATAATCATCTCTACTCTCCGGAAACCTGGACTGCAGAGAAAATAGCAAAGGAATACTCATTAGAATTGAAGGATGTGACTGATCTCTTAGCATTCTTCATCCCGTTTGCGGTGGAGATCTTTCCTCCTCAAGACAAAAAGCAGCTAAAGCCTAGATAAGAATGCCTGCCAAATCTTGACTGACCAAGCTGGTGTCTTCTTAATACTTCACATCTGATTCCCTCTCCACACATACACGCACACACACCTATAAACTGTGTCTTATTTAAACGGTATCTGCCTTTTCTCTCACTGTTGCGTTCATCAACCATCCAGGGCATGCCGTTGTGAAGTAGGAGGCAAAATCTCAACAAAATCTGCAAATACACCCTAAGAATTAAAAAAAATCGGAAAATGTTGGCTGCGTGGGAGGTCATCTGTTCTGAAGCAGTTGTCTGTTACGCAGACCCCAGACAACAAAAATGCATTTTATCTGGATCTGATCTTCTTTGGTCTGAGCTCTGCAGAATATCTTGCCCTCATTGCATTCTGTAAATAGTTATAATTAAAGCAAACCAGAGTTACAATGTGTTTATCTTCTGAGAAATGAGTGTGTGTCTAGTTCCTGTGTCTGGTCAAAGGGGGGGGAGGGGCAAAAGAGCAAATGGGGGAAATTGAGTTAGGGTAGGCATTCTTTTAATTTTGGCGTAATTACGGAAGTTAGAAACAAATGGTTTTGGAACCAAAAACAATTCTGCTATGTGTTACTGGCTTACTGGCTGTAATTCTTTGTATGGAAGCCCTTGATAGCTGCTGCTGCTGCTGCTGCCTTTTTGTCTTTGAATTCATGCCTTTTTATTATCGGCCACATACCCATGAAGAGCTGTATTGTCTGAACTTCTGTATCTTGTTCTATGCTTTACTGGAAATCTATATTGATTCAGATTGAATTGCATTAGTTCCTGTTTTGTTGCCTGGCTCTATTTCCTTTGTTTGGCTGTGGTTTACTATGTATATTTAATATGTACCAGAAAATTGGCCCTAAAATGACCAGCAGCCTTCCCTGTGCATAATTTTCCTTTCGATGCTAAAAAAGTGACATGCCCTCTGGACCTTTTCACAATGGCCTTATAAAAAAAGTAAAAGGAATACCAACAGCTGCATCTTGGGAAGGCCCCTCTTCTGCAAAGGTATTAAAGGTAGAGGAAGCCTGTGTTCTATATGGCGTTTACCTGTAAGTAAACATCGTGGTTCCCAGCCTGGGCATTTTCATTGGTTTTACCTCTCCTTTATGAATGTGTCTCAACGATACAGTGGTACCTTGGGTTAAGTACTTAATTCGTTCTGGAGGTCCGTTCTGAACTTGAAACTGTTCTTAACCTGATGCACCACTTTAGCTAATGGGGCCTCCCGCTGCTGCTGCGCTGGCGGAGCATGATTTCTGTTCTCATCCTGAAGCAAAGTTCTTAATCCGAAGTACTATTTCTGGGTTAGCGGAGTCTGTAACCTGAAGCATATGTAACCCGAGGTACCACTCATATTGAGAGTATCCAGGCTGTTGAGGAGGAAAGGAGATTTATGCTTCAGAGGAGACAGGAATAAAGGCAACTATAAAATGGGTCAGGGGAAAGGAATGGGTGTTAAAGTGGAACAGCAGCTGTTGCAATATGGTAAGAACTGAAGAGGTAGATTAAAAGACAGTGAAATAGGTAAGGGGAGAAAGAAGCCCAGAATCCTACTAGCCAACTGCAGGGTATTTTGAAATGTGACCGTTAGCCTATAAGAAGAGTGGGGAACCCATAGTCCTTTAGAAGAAGCTGGCACAGCTAATGGTCAGGTATGATGGAACTTGTGGTCCAGTAACATCTGGAAGAGCTACCAAGTTCCCTATCCCTGGAGTTTGGGCTGAGGGAGTTTCTCAAGAAGGTGGGCTTGCACAGGTAATGTTAAAGCCCTCAAGTTATATGGGAGAGTCCCAACACAGCTTCACACAGTTTGGTTGCACTGTGGGCTTCTCCCACATGACTTTTGTGACATGGGCAAGAAGCAAAGGCTTCAGCAACTTGAAGCGTCACAAAGGTTTAGTTTAGAAGAAGCCCTAAGATGGCTGCCTCCAGGCAGCAGATATTGGCTGACAAAATTCGCAAGGCTAGAATTATTTATTTTCTATTGGGAGCTGGGGGGTATTGCTTCTTGGATTTTCTGACTCATAGCAAAACGTCTACAACCGTCACTATACAGACCAGGCTGTTTTTCACTGCCAAAATAGTTTTTTGCCTCTCTTTGGAAACGGAAAACGTTCAGCACCTTATAGATCCAGCTCTAAAATTAGCGTCTCCAAAGAGACTGTTGGCTTTGAGGTGAGATCTGAAATTTGCAGAGCTAAACAATGTGAGAAAGAAAGCGGTCCTGTTTTTTCTCCCCTTGGTAGAGCGGAAAAGAGACTCCAGAAGCTGCAGCGAGCTGCAAATTGTGTTGGCGATAGCTGGACACCTTCCCTGTGAACTGCTTCTATAATTGGCATTGTGAGAAAGAAAGCGGTAGCAGCTGGAATCTGCTCACACATAATTCAGGCCACACTCCAGAGAAGATAAAGAGCTGCTTTTTTAAAAACAAAGGTTTGATGCCAGGGCTCTGATCCAATACATGTTTACCTGGGAGTAAAACCCATGGAATATAATGCTGTGTTGCTTCTGAGTGTGCCATAGGTGTCTGAACTGAAGTGATAAAGCCAAGGCTGTGAAACTGAATGAATATTACTCAAACCATACATTGCTCTTCCTAAAAAATAAGGTGATTGCACAGGAAGCTGTCTTATATGGAGTCATACTTTGGTCCATTTAGCACAATATTGTCTACAGTGATGGGCAGCAGTTCTCCAGGGTTTCAGGAAAATATCTCTCCCAGCTGTACCTGGAGATACCAGGAACTGAGCCTGGGATTTTCTGCATGGAAACCAGGTTCTATCCCACCAAGCCACGCCACCATCCCTTAATATCAAATTAATCACACAAAGAATTGTGTTACAGGAGAGAGGACTAATTTGCCCTTCAGCACAGGCCTAGCGAGATTGTGCAGTTTGTTTGTTTGTTTAAGAAGGTTGGGTAGCAATTGAACACCTCTTAATTCCCAAGCCCTATGAAGTCTATAGATAGAATAACCACAGTATTGCTGAAATGATATCTGTGGTTGTATTTACATACAGTGTTTGCTGCCTATGAGGTCTGAAACTGAATACACTTTTCTCAGGATGAATGTTAACACCATGTTTCAGACTTGGGTTATGTAGATAATGCATTCTGCTAATGCATTCAAGGACAGCTGCATTTTCTGAAAGTCAAGAAAGTGAAGATCTATGATGACGGAAGGCAAAAGCTACAGTCCCTTTTGTCTCCATGCTAATCTCCTTTCGTAGCTGAATGGGCCAAATGCTTGTTGGGGGTCCACATGCAAGCTGTCCTTACATTTATCTGAGGAAGCAATAATGTGTGAGCAATCAAGTTCTGCTACAAAATATTTCTTGACTGATGTAGCTTTGGCACCATTCCCCTTGCCTCTGACTGGAGGGGGACGAAAGGAGAACAGTCTATTCTGACAGGGATCCATCTGGACTTCATTTATTTATTAAATTTATACCCAATCCTTCCCAAAGGAGCCCAAAGCATCTGGAGTACTTTCCATTTCCAGATTTTGGATAAATGAGCACAATATTCAAGTATCTTAAAAATTGGTGTGGGCTACTTGTTATGGGTCAGGCATAGGCAAACTCGGCCCTCCAAATGTTTTGGGACTACAACTCCCATCATCCCTAGCTAACAGGACCAGTAGTCAGGGATGATGGGAGTTGTAGTCCCAAAACATCTGGAGGGCCGAGTTTGCCTATGCCTGTTATAGGTCATAGGGGGAAAACTATAAGCAAAATGAAAATAGATGCTAGCCCTGTTCCACAAGAGTTCACTGAGTAAGTTATATCAGTCCCTATGCTTCGTATTTAAGCAAAAGAACATAATTGGCTTGGTTTCCTTTTTTCTTGTTCAATGCTTTAGCACAGAGTGGAAAACCTGCAGCCCTCAGATTAATACCATGCAGTTAAGAGGCAGCTGGAGGGAGGGAGTTGGGAAACTGGGGAAAGCTCTGATCCTCCAGGAGACCTGACTGGCCCCCTTTTCTCTGGCACAGGAAGCCATGTGGGTGTTGCGAGCGCTGGAGAGAGACACACACTGATTTCAGGTGCGTTAAGAAAGGAGGATCATTCTGTGGTTTCCAAAAGCCCTTTCACATTTAATACTTAATATATTTTTTCTGAAATGACACCTAACCAAATCCAAACTTGTGCTTGCATCAGAGATTTTTGAAATGGCTTTCAATTGCCTAACTTTAATGCTGTTTTTAAACATACAGATACAATATCAGTGGCAAGTTTGCATGCTAGTATGGTGATGATTTCGCCCTTAATCAAGCAACGCAGACAGGACACTTATACTACTACTACTACTACTACTACTACTACTACCCAGCCACTCATAGACTACAGAAGCAGGGATGCGGACTTATAAAAAATATTGGGGGGGGGCCGGGAAAGCTCATGAATAATAAATAAGCTCATGAATATGCAAATAAAGTGGCGCCGCCTCCTCATGAGCGAATAGGGGAGAGCGTGCTGCGCCTATTAATCAGCTCCGAAGGAAATTGGGTGGAGCTTTTGCTCGGGAGGGAGGGCAGGAGGCATGCAGCCCGACCCTGTGCATTTTGGGCTGGGGGAGGGGTGGCGATGGCGCTCTGCTGGAGGGGCGCCGGAGATTATTGGGGGGGTGGAGCCCCCCAAACGAATTTTTGCGGGGGCTCGGGCCCCCTCAAGCCCCATGGAGTCGGCGCCTATGTACAGAAGCATGATGTCCATGCCATCCTACCATGTGGCTGATTGCTAGGAAGCATGTGCTGGGGGTCTGGGTTTTGGCTTGAAAGCAATGGTGCTGACCTGGAAGATGCAGCCTTCTGAATATGCTGGGGATAGTTTGCATTTGGGAGCATGGGGAACACAAGACTATAGGATATTACCAATGGATCTGTCTGTCCCTGAAGTACTGAAAAGTAGCAGAGAGAGGGGGGCTATCCAAAAACCTTCTGAGGTAGGATAGGGATGAAATCCTGTCCTAATCCAAGTAGACTGTTGCCATCCATCAGATTTCATAACCCACAGTATTACATAGAAAAGCTTTCCTAAATCAAAGCTCTTCTCAGCAGGTTGCTTTTGGAAGCATGTGTTCTTGTTAAAAGCAATTCAGTGTCACATTTTGTGGGGCGAGGAAGAGCTGCACAAAGGAAAACAGCACACATAGGTGTATTTTGTTGCATCGTGACACCAGCAGTTAAGTTCAAATCTGCCTAGATGCTGCATTTTTTTTTCAAATAAAATACAACAGCTGAAATTAAATCACAGCTATAGGAAACCCAGAAGTCACAACTATCAGAAACGCTGCTCAGTCCTCCTTCGGGCTTCTGAAGCTTTGCCCACATACTTTTGAACCTAGTTTACATCTTTAAGGGCTAGAAAATTGCTCTATTTTAAATAGACACTGAAGATGCTAAATTCTGGAGCCAACAGCACCTGAATACTGCTCTGGCGATGTGTTAAGAAGTAGTGGGAAAATATATGAGAAATAGGACGTACTGCTCCATTCTGCAAGTATTTATGTGACATTAGAGTGACTAATTGATGTAGGACTTTCCTTAACTGAAGAAAATGACACTTAAATAAACCAGTGCAGCTGAGTTCTCTGTTCACCACCACTAATCATGCAGGGATCCATGCTAGTGTGCTGGCTGAAGCTGGTTTGCAATCTATTTCTGTTTATGTGCAGTTCGTACTATAGATCAGCCCTAACAACAGGGGGGGGGGGAATCACCCTGTGCTATCAAAGCAGAAAGGAAAAGAAAGCAGTTTTACAACAAATAGATACACCACTCTTTGTCAAAAATATGTTGGTAGCTTTTATATGCAGTGTTGTACAATACATACACTATAGTAGATAACCAAACATTTGCTAGTTGCATTAAAAAAGCAAGTATTAACTCCCTGTTTTTGAGAATCGGAGATAATGCATTTCCTCTTTTGAAATGTTACTTATCATACCATTATTATAAGCCATTATTTCCATGGAGACAATAAGTCCCCAACAGTCTACCATGCTCCAAAACAAACAGAATGGTATTTATCTTGCTTTGCAGTTGTACAAGTGTGTGCCATCTGCCAGCTTTTTAAATACTATTTTATAGACGTTTTATGGGTTGCGAACAAAGGTAGGAAGGTTGATTTATTGTGCAGCTCAAGTTTGGATGAAAATAATGTACAGTACGTGAGTAGGAAGTTCATCGGAAGGTAATAAATAAGAGCAAAGCACATGACAGTGCCTTAAGAGAGTGGATAATGGTTCTTGCTTCAAAGGGATTGTTGTTGTATGTTTATTCTGCTCATTTTTACAATGAAAATTAAGGAATCGGCATGCAAACCTTTCCTCTTCTACCTTCTCTTTTGATGCACGTGTTATCTAACTAATTGGTGCACACATGCTGCTAGCTCAGAAACTGGTTCAAATCACCCACCAGTGAAGATCAGAAGCATCTTGAAGCTCCTCCTGTTCAAACTGCATCAGGGCAATATGTGCTTGGATCAGCAGTTCAGCCAAAGTGAAAAGAGGAAGGCAAGGAAGTGATTTTAGAATCTCACCCTATCTTGAGATCAGCAGTGGCTGTTGGTAGGGTGGAGGGCACAGAGACCATTTTGATGGTGTCAAAATGAAGGTCTGCTTATTGGAAGTAAAAGGTAAAGGTACCCCTGCCCGTACGGGCCAGTCTTGACAGACTCTAGGGTTGTGCACTCATCTCACTCTAGAGGCCGGGAGCCAGCGCTGTCTGCAGACACTTCCGGGTCACGTGGCCAGCATGACGAAGCTGCTCTGGCGAACCGGCACCAGAGCAGCACACGGAAACGCCGTTTACCTTCCCGCTATAAAGCAGTACCTATTTATCTACTTGCACTTAAGGGTGCTTTCGAACTGCTAGGTGGGCAGGAGCTGGGACCGAACGACGGGAGCTCACCCCGCCGCGGGGATTCGAACCGCCGACCATGCGATCGGCAAGTCCTAGGTGCTGAGGTTTTACCCACAGCGCCACCCGCGTCCCTGCTTATTGGAAGTACATGGGGGCAAAAACTTTAATTACACAATTTCTGATATTGCACTAGTGACAGGATTTATATCATCTTTCAAGATTATCAAAATTGCGGACTCCACATAAATATTTCTTTAACCTTCAAAACCCCAAATTTCTGGAATACAATTGCGATGAGAGGCAAAGGATAAATTTATACCTCTGTAACAGGTAGTCACTGAATGAAGAAAACCAGACAAAACATTTGTGTCAATTCCTGAAAATTCTGTGTTCTTAAGGATTGGTTCACAAATACATGTTCATCACTTGATGACCAGCAGTGACTTGCATGCATAAACAAGCCCTTATAGAAGAAACGCCCAAGAATAGGTTTTTCATTTCATTTCACACGACCTTCAACACAATATGTTTCAACCAAGTGTGTTTACATACATAAAATTAGATTTCCTGAAGGTGTGAACTGGGTGGTGTTTTTATGAAGGGCAAGATAAAAATCCCCAAATAAAGGAATAAAACAAATAAATAAAAAGTTATTTATTTATATAACCAAGTGGCTACAATGGAACGTTTTTCTTTGCTTTTGACACAAGATTCCAATGATATCTAAAAGCCCACCTAGCTAGAAGACTGCAATCTGATCCTCATTCATTCATTTTGTGCCATTAGCTGGCTCAGTGCTCAACTAAGCACCATTCAATGTGCTCTTGGTAGGACTGCCTACATTTGGAGTTCATGCTTTTTGGCAAATGTTTCTGCATTCTTTTTCAATGGACTTGCATTCACTTCCATCTTAATAGTTTAAACAGAGAAGTCTGCCTGTGAGGCACTATTGTGATAATTAATTCACAATGCAACTAAGGATACTGAGTTGCTCTGCCTAGAAATACATATGCTTATTTAATGGATTCAGTTACTGCTGCCAGGTATTCTAGTCCTCCTTTCTACATTCCCAGGGTTGAATGCAGCTAAGTGTTTTGACTGTTGGAATGGATTTTAATGCATGTGATATCTTCTCCATGATCTTAGTGTTAATGCAAGCTATTTTAGCACATTATTATAAACATGCTGCTATTTATAGTTAAAGTAAAACACATATTCCTGTAGAATCTCTCATTTAATCAAAATGGTATAAATGATTCACTCTCACAGTTAGTCATCCCTTTGACAAAGCTAAGAAAAACTGAAGGAGGATAGCATTCACTAAAATCTTAAGTAAATTTGCCAAAATCTACACTTCCCACCTTTGTTGCCATACGTCCTGATTTCCCTGGACATAGAGTGGTTTCCGCCCAGGCGCTATTTCCAACGGCCGAATCCCAGCTATGTCCATGAAATTCCAGACATATGGCAACCCTAGTGGTGACAAGATATTATGGTAAGTTATACTCACTACTTACAAATTAAAACTGAGCAAATAAGTTGGTTCAGTTGGTATCCACCAAAGAGTTCAAATTTGGATTTGCCTCCATGCTTCTAAGATATCAGAGCTTCATTAATATAAGAGGTGGAAAGTGGAGGTCCTATGAAAGTTGGGTCTCATGCCTAGGAGCACATCCTGCTCCTTTTCAACATGCCACAGAATTATGGGATATACACACGCCCAGCCTGTTCCAATCTGAATCAAAGTGAACATCCAGCATGCTATGTGGGAATGCATCATAAAGTTCCAAATCTCTCTTGTGGGGGTTGAGATCAAAGCTTTATATTATAGCAAGCTCTGTACAAAATTATCATTTCGAATCCCTGTCTATTTAGAAGGTTCTTTATGAAAGATGCTGCTTCTCTTAAATAAGAAGCGTACTTTTGTGGCATGGGACAAGAAAGGCAGCTGCCTTGGGTGCAGAGAATGCTGTCTTTGAACTCTAACTGGCAAGGCTTTGTTGTTCAGAGCTGTGCCTACTCTACATTCACTGTTATCACTCAGGAAATAGGTACCAGCATATGCTGTCCCAGTTACCATGGTTTCCATGCAGACACAGTGCTGCTCAGAAAGGAAACAATTAAGCTTAATTTTATATTCACTACTTAAAACACTTTAGGCTTCACAATCTCCCCCATCTCTCCCCCCACCCTGCAACCATCCATCCACACAGGATTGCAGTCTCTGTTACATATAGAAACATTGCCATGACTTGCTTGAATTTTCTACTTTTTCAAACAACAACAACACAAACTTAATTCCCTCCCTTCTTCTTCCGCAATCCTGAATGCAAAAAAATAAATGCTGTCACAAAGATTCCTTTATGAAGGATGGCTGAGTATTAGGAGCTGAAGCTTTAGAAAATTACAGGTTTTGACTCCCTCTGAAAGCTGATGGGATGCGTATTTCAGAGTGAGAGCTCAACAATATCTCCTAATCAGCAATAGGCTGCAATTGGCTCACAGGCGAGACAAAATTGCACGAAACTTCCATTAGCTCCAGGTCAAAACTGTAGCAAATTTACATTTAAAAGGCCGGTTTCCATTTCAGTTAGTAACAAAGCTATCCAGTATTCACACTAGCTGGTGCAGTGCAGTGTTTGCACCCTTCACAACAATTGTTGTCAGTGCTGAGATAATGCTGGTGCTTAGGACCAAGATAACCAGTAACAGGTTAAACCTCTTCTAAGCATATTGCAGATGCTTAGAATGATTCCCAAAGTAGTAAATTGTAAAGCATTATGGTTGCAATCCAAAGAATCAATATGCAGGCATGGGGTATGGCTGACACAGCACCTAGAAATATCAGGTAGCTTGGACTGTTTCACAAAGCCCCATATCGTACAAAACCATCTTCACACTGCTCCCCCCCCACTCCCACCCAATTTGGTAGATTGTGGACTGTGGAAATAATGCACACAGCTTTTCCATTGAAAGAATCCAATACAAATTTGCAAGGGAAACGTCCCTATATCTTGGTCCTTGCCCTAAAAGCAATGAGGAAACCCTTGAATACAAGAGAACTGCATGCACACACGTGAAATCATGAAAAACCACAATGTGAAGAAATGCACAATAAAAGCAATGCAAACACAGTTAAGATTTTAAAAATGGGCAACAAGCACCTTTAAAGCTAGGCATCATTCTAAGAACTTTGGCTATATCTAGGGCATCGTCCTTTTCATTGTGACTGGAGGCACTGGCAGAATATTGCTACACAGTAGTTTAAGAGATGTATTTTTCTCTCTGGGAGAGAGGGAAATAAATATTATCTTGGCCATAGCAAAGGCATTTTCTTCTCACCTTGGTTGCCTGTAGGTTACTTCTAGAGGCGCACCAAACAACAGTGTGAAAGAATTATCTCACCTTGGATGCCCACTGTAGTTTATTTTGAAAGTGCTAGCATTTAGATCTTTCCCAAGGCTTCTGGTTCTCTCTATTAGGCAGAGCTTCTTCAAAAGGTACAAACAGGTGCCCAGGGGACCAGTGGCTTTTCTCTATGATTTTCACACAGGAGTAGGCAAGGCAAAGCACACTTGGTTGGCATCCTGCAGGGACAACCCTACAGACTACAGGAAATGAGGTACCAAATGGAAATGGTAGGATTCTGAACTGTGCAACTTCAGACTGCCGGGGGAAGATTCCAAGTGCTAAAAAGTTCTACATATGTAATGGAACTAGGCATCCGAAGCGGGTGGGTTTGCTAAAACACTTTCCCTCTGATATGCTAGCATTCCTCCCTCAGCCTGAAAACATTATAAAGAAAAGAACACCCCGCTTATGGCTTGCAGCAGTTCTCAACCTGTGGGTCCCCAGATGTTGTTGGAGTACAACTCCCATCATCCCTGAGCTCTGGCCTTGCTAGCTAGGGGTGATGGGAGTTGTAGTTCAACAACATCTGGGGACCCACAGGTTGAGAAAGGCTGGAAAGCAATAGTCCTCTGCAATACGCAGGAACAGCTTCATCCAAACTGAATGGCCTGAAGATGCTGCTGGACTACAACCAGCCCAATCAGCATGAGGTCATGGGAGTTATAGTCCGTCAGCACCTGGAGGGCACTAGGATTGGGAAAATCTGATGTAGAATCTCTCAGAGGTCACCAGGTAGACATGCACTGGCTCAAGCAGTGGCATGTGGTCAGTGGACTAGGATAGCCCCCTAAAAGTTCCCCTGGAGCACGCTTCCCAAGGCCCGGGAAGCTTCTGCCTGGCTTAGTGAGGGAGATGTGATGCTTGGACAGATCTAAGAGCCCACACACCCCCACCTTCACAAAGCCTGCCAGTGGGATCATGGGAGTTATAGTTCCATGATCCCATGCCCAGCTTTGGGAAGGAGGCTAGAGGGCTCCAACATTCTGTCAGAGCCCTGAACCCTCCTCCCTAAAGCCTGTGAAACTTCTGCCCAACTTAGGGAGGTGTGATGCTCTAGCACGCAACATCAGAATGCCAAGATGTCACACACGTGACTCCCCCTCCCCCAATCGTCCTCGCAAGTTGGCATCTCTGGGCCTAACTTCCCCAACAAATAATTTCACTGCACACCACTGACCTCAGGCATGGAAAGGGAGCTGCCACCTTTGGCCACAGTTGCTGTCTATTTTGGAAGTGGAGCTTCCTGAATTCAGAACCCTCACCAGGAAAGTGGGAGAAGAAAACCAGGCTAACCTTATAACATTAACTTCAACATGCCCTCTGCACAGTACAGTGCTGAAGCATGTCTATTCACATCTCAAAGCATCAAAGCGGATTTGGTGGTGGATGGCCCCCGCAGGATACTGTGGAAGGGATTTGTGCGCTTTTGTGCTCCTCCTTGGCCTGCTGTTCTCTTTCTTGCTACCTACATTTGCATCGACATACACTTGGCCTGGTTTCTGCTGTTGCTATGGTGCCTAACTTTTTAAGGGCAGAAACCAACAAAACTTCCTTGGGAAAAAGAGGCCGAGTTGTCAGAAGTTGATTAATAGGTCTTTTTCTGTGAGGACACTGCAAAGTGTTTGTACTCAGGCTTCCTGGCCGTAATGAAAGCAAGTGCCTAATTCCCAGGGTACCATGTTTGATTCTAGCACGGCAATTCCATTTAATTCACACAGCCTTGCTAAATTAATCTAATTTGAGGATTTGTTCCAATGTGCACTGCTCTTCCATCTACATTTCTGCCCAGTGTTGGTAAGGAGCATTCTGGTCTGCAGTTTAAATTTTCTGATTCAAAGAGCAGTCAGTTGAACTCTTCCTGACAGCAAACTACTTGCTTGATTTACTGGAATGCATTCAAACTATTATAAGAAAGCAGTTGCACAAATTTTTATCATCTCAAGAATCTTCCTGTTGCCATCTGAAAATTGTCACTACATCTGCAATATATTTTGGGATGTGTGAATGTGCTGTGGGACAGTGGCAAAGCATCTGTAGAAGGTCTCAAGCTCAATCCCTGGCATATCCAGGTAACTCAAGTGTAACTCATAAGAAGCAAGGTGAACAACTGGCAGTGGCGTAGCGTGGGTTGTCAGCACCCGGGGCAAGGCAAGTAATTTGCGCCCCCTAACCCGTGGATTTGCGCCCCCTAACCCTAACCCCCAGATGTTGCGCCCGGTGCGGCCGGCCCCCCCTGCACCCCCCACGCTACGCCACTGACAACTGGTACGGTGCATTGTGAGGCAGCTGCCTACATATTATAAAGCCTTTTAGGAAAAGTTGACACCTGCAATAAAATCCGTATCTTATAGCATGAATGTTACTGTTCAGGATTCATGTAGCCAACAATGTCATCCTCTAGAATAGTATAAGCTGTAAGCAGCTTGAGTAGGTCATTCCCCTCCACCGCAGTTTTTCATCTCCACTCAAAAGACGCTCAACAAGATAGCTCAGTTGGTGGAGCATGAGACTTAGGGTTATGGGTTTGAGCTCCATGTTGGGCAAAATGATTCCTGCATCACAGGGGGCAAGACTAGATTCCCTTCCTGTTCCCTTCCAACTTTATGATTCTATGACTGTTGAGCATGCTCAATGCTTGTGGGGCTCATTTCTGGTTCCCTTAGGGTTGTTGTTTTTTAAAGATTGTATCTGCAAATCTAGGGGTTCCCCTTATATTGCTGATACTTTATTCTTATTTCTCAGTAGCCCCATTTTGGTCCCATTTGTGTTGGCACTCACCATTTGAATTTGCTGTTGAAGGAGTGATGGGGGGGGGTGTTAAGTTGCATAATGATTCCCCCCCCCCACACACAATGCACACTATTTATATTTATTTATAAAAATATTTAAAGGTAACATCTCATAACATATCATATCATGGGAGTGTACAACAATATCTGTGTAATAAAACAAAAACATCATTATAAAACAGTACAAAATAATCATTTAAATGAGTGGCTAGTCAAAAATGTTTCATACAAATGCATAGGCCTGTCAGCATAGAAAGGTATCCGAACCTCTGCGGGAAGAAAAATATACCGTATTTTTCGCCCCATAGGACACACCGGCCCATAGGACGCACCTAGTTTTTTGGGGGGGAAATAAAGAAAAAAGTCACGCGGCTTTCCCATGGCTAGCGGAGGGCTGCGCGAAGCCCGAAGCTTGGGGCGTGCTGAGCTCAGTGCGCACCAAGCTTCTGGGTGCCAGCAAGCTCTCTGCTAGCCGTGGGAGAGCTGCGTTTCCCAAGGCTAGCAGATCGCTTCCTGAAGCCTGGAGAGCGAGAGGGGTGCACACCGACCCCCCTCGCTCTCCAGGCTTCAGTGAAAGCCTGCATTCGCTCCATAGGACGCACACACATTTCCCCTTCATTTTTGGAGGGGGAAAAGTGCGTCCTATAGGGCAAAAAATACGGTATGTGGTATATAAATACAGTATTTTTCACATTTCTTATATTCTCAGCCACAGACACCTGTTCATATTGTGGCATCCTTCTTTTACTACACATGTTTACCTTTACACTTTAAAATTGTTGCTCTTTTTATTATTGGTAAAACAATGGAAACACAATGGGTGGTTGCAATGATTTTAAGGACATATGAAAGAGCTATAGAAGTGAGTCTAGTATAAATACATGAATAAAGACACAATAAATGGAAAACCTGTATCCAAAACTGATGCCAAGCCCTTAACTACATTGATATCCCACAGGAAACCTATGAGGTCAGACACAGGTCAGACAAAGTCAAACCAGTGAGCTAAATAATAATATTATGGTGGATGGGAGAGATACAGAAGTTGACACATAGATAAGGCAGGTTCACTTGACTTCATGAGCTCTATGGAGGAAAGAAGCATTACTTCCGCTTGGCTGATCCTGGACCATTGTAACTTTTCTAAGTGTACATGCATTTATTAAACATGCTAATAGTCAATGATGTCTTATCTGTAAGTCTAGAGCAAATCAAACCTGCCTACCCTAATTTTATAAATAAAAATAAAAGGGGAAAAAGGCAGATAAAGATATCTCAGATAGTTGAAGGTGGTATGATAGATGGATCACTTCTCTATGCTATACTAACTGTCATCAATCGCAGTTCACATATTTTGTTCTGGACTTAGTTGCTAGTCATTATTTGTGATCACATTCACTTCCCTCTGTCTTGAGTACTCTCTGGAGTTGGGAGAGGTCAGTCACTTACTTCATGCACACCTTTGGCAATGTTTGGCGGCATCCATAAACACTTCTGATAATTTCTAAGATTGTCCCAAACCTGGAGTGAAATAAGACCAACGTCTCCCTTTCCTCTAATTTTCTATGCATGCCAGAGAGAATGGCTATCTCTCTCTTTCTCAAGCAGCACTGTGGGTCTTTGCAGACATCCTTTTTAGTGCACATTCATGATGATTTGCACTCTTCCTGCTATCAGGGTATCTTCAATACTATTGGTACCTGCAAGTGTTTTGGGGAGGTTGCACTACTTTGTTTCCAATAACGTATATCCTGTAATTTACTTACACAGAAAAAGATGTTTGTTCAACTACATGTCTTTATGCCAATATTTGTAATGTTTCAAGTGAAACCTTAAGGGGTGTTTCTGAGTGGATTTCCTTTATCACAGGGTAAGGTTGGCTTTTGTATTCTTCGTTTTCTAATCTCTGATTAGATGCCATCTAGACAAAGCAAATGCAGAGCATGGCAACACATTATAAAATGCATAACCATTATTATTTTAGAATGTATTTTGCACACTTCAGCATACAAAGTGCTGTGTAATTCTTCTTTCATTCAAGGTCATGTTTTTAGATATTTGTTTCTCATTGGATTCTTCAGTAGTGAGAGGATCACAGCTGATTTTTCTGAAACGTTAACTATGAAATGCTTTAGAATAAACAGGGCAGAATTTAACTACTCTTTTTAGACTTGCAAGTACTCTTCATGCTTTTAGAGTACTTTGGGAATAACAACAGATTTGCTGCTGTGTGTACATCATAACAACCTACATTGTAGGGAAGTTCCTCTTATCTGCTCCTTATTATTTAGCTGAGTGTAATAACAACAACTTGAGAAAATGCCCTTCCTATTTGTGAAAGGCTCTGTTTGGAAAGGCTTTCTAGTATTATACTAGTATTCTAGTATTATAAATTGAAAGCAGGCAAGGTCTTGAGTAGATTTCAGTGATAATAGGTTGGCCCAACAGGAGCCTTGCTCATATAACTGCTATATGCTAATCAACAGGTTGATGATGAATCATCACTTTGTCATGGTGAGTGGGCTTGCACATTCCTATGATCCTTGTGAGCAAAGCCATCAAGAGTCTCATACTCCCAGCAGGGTCACCCATGATCCTACACTTTGTCAAAAGGGAACTCCCCACCAGAGTAGAAATTATATATTGAACAGATGGAAAGCACGTAGTGTGTGAACACTCAGAGGATGACCTCCAAACCATCCTAAGTATCTTCGCAGAAGTTTACAAAAAGCTTGGCCTATCACACAACACCCAAAAAACAAGTATAAAACAACCTCTCTGCAGCACCACAAATCCAACTCAATGGTGTACTGTTGGAAAGTGTCGATCACTTCTCCTACCTGGGCAGTTATCACCTGAGCTCTGCGAGTGCAGCTTTCTCCCGATTGAAGTGCAGAGTGTTTCAGGACCAGGACATTCACAGGGAATCCAAAATGCTTGTTTACAAAGCTATTGTACTACCAACCTTACTGCATGCTTGTGAAACATGGGCCACTTATAAAAGCCATCTCCAACTCCTTGAAGGATTCCATCAACGATGTCTCCGAAATTTTTTACACATCACTTGGGGAGACAGGCGAACTAATGCCAGTGTACTGGAAGAAGCAAAGATTACCACTGTCAAAGCAATGATTCTTCAACATCAACTTTGTTGGACTGGTCATGTTGTTCAGATGCCTGATTATCGTCTTCCAAAGCAACTAATATATTCCAAACTTAAAAATGGAAAGCGTAATGATGGTGGTCAACAAAAGGCAACCTGAAAATCTAAAAAAAAAAAATGTAGTATAAACACCGACAACTGGGAAACACTGGCCTGCAAGTGCTCCAATTGGAGAACAGTCTTTAGCAAAGGTGTCGTGGACTCTGAAGACACTCGAACTCAGGACAAAAGGGAGAAACGTGCTAAGAGAAAAGCACGTTTGGCAAACCCTCACTGTGATCAACCTATGTCCCCACTGTGGAAAGACGTGTGGATTCAGAATTGGCCACACAGTTACTTATGGACTCACTAAGACCATGTTCATGGAAGACAATCTTATTTGGCTACGAGTGATCACCAAAGAAGAGAAGAAGAAGCTAAACATGTGTTGGACCACCCTGTCTCCTGGCAAGCTCTTCCTAATACTGTTGTAGGATGCAACAATATCATTGGGCAGTTGTTTTATGGCATAATAAGTGCAACCTTGTATTAATACATTATGTTCAGGGAACAGGGAAAAACTAAAAATGAATGGCCCAGATCTATAAATGTCAATGTGCAACAAAGCATAGTTGTAGAACCAATGCTTTGAAGAGAAGTGGCTGGAGAAGTGGAATTAAATCTATATTGCACATCAAGCAGAGACTAGGGCTACTGAGCAGAACACACTGCATTATTTTAACACCAGTCAGTATATGAAAGGCTATCTGAAAGCCATCAGAGTAGTATAGTTGGTAGAGCATGAGACTCTTATTAATCTAATGGGTCATGGGTTTGAGCCCTATGTTGGGCAAAAGATTCCTGCATTGCAGCCAGTTGGATTTGATGATCTCCTTCCAACCAAAGGAGCCAACTTCTAGGGGCCAATGTCCCTTCGCCTCCCAATAAAATATTTGAGGGAACCCAGCCCGCCCACCCCAAATTGATAAGCACTGCCATTCAAATGGTGGGTGCAGCATCTTGTGATCAATATTTTATTCAAGTTGGCACCCCTGCTTCCAACTTTCCAATTCTATGCTTCTGTGATTCTGCGGCCCTGTCTGGGTTGTGTGTCCCTTTACTACCATGCATAGATGCCAACTCCCTAGGAGCACCCACAAAATTCCCCATAAAGGGGCTGGGCATCCACAAATTTTGGTGCCTGGGCCATGCACGCTGCATGGCACCCATGGCCCTGAGCACCTGCGGTCAAAGGGCCAAGTTGGCACTCCTGCTACCACACCCTAATTTTACCTCACAACTGAGATATTGAGATCGCTTTCGGCCACATTGCTATTGGGTTAGTGGGAAAAGCTATGACTATATGGCCTGTTCTTCTGAGCGTGAAAATTGCAATTAACAACTAAAAAAAAAAGTTTATGTACTTCCAAAAACACTGGCTGATTTTTTTGTTTTGTTTTGTTCGCTAAGCCACCGCAACGCCTGGGCTTTCTCTGGCTGGCGACAGGCAAGAGACCCGTCGTCCTTTCTTCTCTTGGGCACCTTCCCCCTCCCCTCCATGGCAGAAAAAGCCAGCGAGGCTCCGGCTCCGCTTCTCACGACACCGAGCCGGCCGCTCTTCTGCGCCGAAGGCAGCGTTTACAGCTGCGGCAAGAAGAGGCCCGCGCGCCTCGGAAGGAGCCTCGCGCCGTCCAGGGAAGACGGAGAGAGACTTGCGCGCGACGCTCCGGCGCCCTGCCAGCCTCCGCCCACCCGGGCCCCTTGGCTCCGCCCCGGGAGCTGGCGACGCCGGCGACTCGTTCATCTCGCCCAGGAGCGAGGCTGGGGCGGGCGGGCGGGGGAGCGGGCAGGTTCCTTCTGCCTTCCGCGAGCAGCTGTCTCGCCCGGATAGGCTCGCGGAGCGAATGGGCGGCTGCGCTGAGGAGTGGTCGGCGGCTGCGTGGGTGGATGGGAGTGGGGGGAAAGGCGGGCTGGGCTGAGGGGTAAATCCAGCCAGAGAGAGAGAGAGAGAGACCCCGCTCCAGCTCGCAGGCGATGCTCCTCACTTGCTGCCTTGGCCGTCTCCTCCTCCCCCCGGCTTGGAAGCTTTTGTTCTTCTCTCCACTTTGGGGCAGAGGCGAAGTGCTGCAGCCGCCGCCGCCGAAGCCTCGGCTTCCCGGGTCTCTTGTCCGCCAGGAAAGTTCCCGGAGGCAGCAGCCCTCGACTCGCGCGTCCGCCTGCCCAGGACCGGGGCTTGTTATTGTTGTTTTGAGGTGAGGTTAAATCTCAGGGGGAAGAGGAGGAGGTTGGATGGGCAGGAGCAGATGGAGCCGCGTGTGGCTAGATGGAGCGGGGCTGCGAACGGAGCGAGGGCGAGGGGCTCGAGCGAAACCTCGCCGCGATTCGGAGATGCTGGACTTGGGATCCTGTCCTCCTCCCCCTCGTCGCTCCCGACTTCATATCTTAGAGCACATGCTGCTAGGGGGTAGGGGAGGGGAGGTTGGGTGTGATTTAGATACTCCTTCATCACCTTAAAGGGTAGATCTCTCCCCGCAGCTCTTTCAATGCATTCTTGGGGCGGGGGGGGGGGAGTAGAGATGGGGATGCACGTTGGTGATGGTGAGTGTGAAATGAAGGGAGCGTTGGATTTACCAGTGTGCGCGCACATATATTTATACATATACATCCACACAGACACAGACAGGGTGCCAACTTGAACAAAATATTGAGGGGGGGGGGGAGGTAAGCCCTGCCCTGCATAATCAATCACAAGACCAGTTTGAATGGCAGTGCCCTTCAACTTGGGGTGGTGGTGGCCCCCTCTAATATTTTATGGGGAGGGGGCGAAGACCTCTCAGCCCTTAGGAGTTGGCTCCTTTGTATTCTGACTACAGAACCAAGGGATGGTATTTATTTATATATATATATATGTATGGTGGTGCTATATGGATGGATGTGTGTTGTTTTGCAAGGTGCCAGAGTACTTTTTGAAAACCAGGAACCCAAATTAGGACCAGATGGATTCCATTGCCTTAATTTATAAAATCAGAGGTCTGCAGTAAGTCCTAGATGTATTGAGGACTGACGCCTCAGACTTCGGCTTTGGCCTTTAATTAATTAATTCCTGCTAAACCCTCCCTGTCTCAAATTAAACTTTGTCTAAAACACCAAGGGCAACTGCAGCATCCTTGGCAGTGATTAAAGAATTGGTGTGTTTAAGTCAATCGGGCACATTAGTTATTCCTTAATACACTTTCACTATCCTCTGTTGCTACAATCAGAGTTATTAGAACCAGAGTGGTAGGGAATTGCATGATTCAGATTTAAACCACATTCCCCCCGCCCCCGTGTGTCCTCCATGTTGGTATTCTGACTACAGAACCAAGGGATGGTATTTAGAAGTGAAATGATATTACTGTATGTACAAACTTACTGTTATGTGGTGGGTTAATAAGGGCTTTCAAACTTCACATACTTATGCTGGCTTTACTGAAGTGGTGAAATATTGAATCCTGGTTAAAAGGAGAGGAAGTCCTTCACTTCTGAATATATGAGGTCCCTTAACCACATTTTTTAAAAAAGAGCTATAACAGAACAGTTTTATATTTTATACGTATATATAGATAAAATACACACACACACATAAAACATCTGTATGTTGCTCCATAACATGAAGTTCTCTGGGCAGCTACAATAAATAAGGAACAGTTTTTTTCACTGGACAGTGTTCAGTGGGACTTACTCCAGTGTAAGTGTGTAACCTGGGAGTAAGTCTCACTGAGCTTATGCATGTATGGACATGTAATGTAAAGCACTAATTTATTTCCTTAGTATGTGTTAAGTTTATCTTGTTTTTCTCCCTTTCAGTTTCTGACAGGTAAATCTGGGTTGACTTTATAGCCATGCATTCTGATTATTGAAAGGGGACTGTTTTTGTAGTCATTTGTCGGTAAATGTGGGGGGGGGGGGGTTGGCAACTGCTTATAGGGTGAAATATGTATATTTTAGGAGGGCTGTAATTCAGGTAGGTGGTGAAGGCTCCCTGCCATCTTGTAAGGGAAAGTAAATTCACAGCTAAAATGTAAATGGTTGATTTTCTGGTAACTTCAGAACCAGGGTACTTCAGCTGAAATTTGCAATTTGATGTGCTTCAATCTAACCCTGTGAATGGTAATTTGGGAGCCCTATTTAGACCCATGGGATGTATGTTTCCTGCAAGTATGTATTGCAGTGTAACTCTATACAGTGCATGCTACTGTATGTAATATTAGAACATTTGAATGGTTCTGTATTTCCTTATTGCAAAGCTTTTTTCTGATGACAGAGTGGTTTGTGATGCCAGAATGAATGCAGTTCAAGTGTTCACTATTTGCATATCACCACCTGTAAGTTAGTTATTTCTTAGAGTGTGTTGCTGCCTGAATTCATCCTTAGAGAGTTGAAATTCTACTGCAGCTTGCTAAAGCTGTAAATTCTGCAATGACTAAGGCCACGTATAAACAGGTAGGCTCTTTGATTAGGCAAACTAGTGAGCATATGCTTCTGTGTAGTATACCTTTTCTGCCTTAATATTTTGGTATGGGTAATAACTTTTAGGAAAAGAGTTTACTTGCATTCTTTGTACTGAGATACTTCATGGAGATAAATAAAAGGCAACTTGTGAAAGCAACAATATTACTTTTTGCAGAACTGTGTTTTAATTTAATGCATCCCTCCAGAGTTTCTAACTCACCACATCAGGTGCAGCTTGCCAGCCATGTGACCTCAGGGAGGCAACAAAACTTGGTGGGTTTTATCAAGCACATGGTAGGATGCCTATGTGGCTGCTAGGCTGCATTAGGCCTTGTGGGTTGCAAGTGGTACAGGCATGTCAGACAGTGGCGTAGCGTGGGTTGTCAGCACCCGGGGCAAAGCAAGTAATTTGCGCCCCCTAACCCATGGATTTTAGCACTCGGGCAGAGAGCTGCGAGTGCGAGCAGGCCCCCCCCCATGTTGCGCCCGGTGCGGCCGGCCCCCCCTGCACCCCCCACGCTACGCCACTGATGTCAGAACAGCTCACTCCTGCTTTGTCATGAAGACTGCAGTGTGCATTCCCAAGAGGAATGTGGAAAAGTTATTCTCTTTAACTCTTTTTATATATTACGTTTTATTAAGTTTCCAGGCTGCAGAGTTCATGACAAACTGTGTAGTAAAGAGAGAATAAGGCACTGATATAGTGTAGATTACTGCATTAAAACCACTTTTGAAGTGCTCTCTGGATGGGATTACTTCCAAACAAGTAACTACGGAATTACAGCCTTTCCCCCCATAGATTGGATAGGCTGTGTCTGGATCTCTCTTTAATAAGTGAGATAGATATTTCCAATGTTAATTTGAAAAGCCATCCAGTGTGCCTACAGTACGTAACTTTCCCTGTTGCACATATTCCAAATAATGCTTACTGCTTTGAGAGATGCAGGGGCATACTAAGTGTGGGGCGGAGGGGGTGGGTTGCCCCGGGTGCCACTCTGGGGGTGTGTGTGACAAGATGGCCCCTGCTTCCCCCCAGCTGTAGAGATGCCGAGGGTGCGCGCAGTCAGTATGGGCGCTGCTTGTGCGGTGTCTGTATGGGCTGCTCTCACCGTGCAAGCGGGAGTCCATATGGAGTGTGCATGTGCAGCATCCCATACGGACTGTGCAGGTGTGGCATTCTGTATGGAGTGCGCACGCACGGCAGCCTGTACAGACGTCTCACGTGCGTCACCGGGCGGTTCCTCCACCACTGGAGAGATGGGCAAGTTACTAAAGTACATGACAGCATTTCTTCCTATGTATAAGTGCCAGTAGAACATTGTTAAATTTGGAAATTTTACTTCTTTAAATCATTCAGTAGCATTTTTGATACTTTTATATAATCATGGTTATTTTAGCAATGCGAGCAAGAGTTCGAAATCTTAAGTGGGACCTTACTCCCATGTGAGGTGTTTAGGATTGGGATATGAAGATCTAGTTCACCTGAATGCTTGTCTCAGTTGCCATGACTTCATTGTAGGTTGTTCAGTGAGTTGTTTCTGACTTGATGATGTAGTATTAAAACGGTTAATTTTAACTGGTGGAAGGACAGGGCTAGCTAGCATGATCCCAGTCTGTGTTCCTGTGCTATTAGAGTAGCCTTAGGTAAAGATCCCATGAACTAGCAATCTTAAACTAAAAACTGTGGCTAAGATTTCAATCCATATACCTTTACTGCAGTAAATGATTTGTCATTACTGTATATAACATGGATATAAATATCCCAGGTTTTCCATCGTTCATTGTCCTGTTCAGAGAAGTAGAAGAACTGTTGTTGCTTAAGTCTTGTCTTTGTTAATGCTCCCCTTTAGCCTCTCTGCTGATCAAAAGAATGCAGTTGGGGTTCAAATGAGCTGCACTATATCAATGTTGTGATGTATGGGTATGACCAAATCAGAGGCTTTTCAGAAATCAGCCATTCTCCACATCAATCTGTAGTCTGTCCAGAGTTAGCATTCAAAGAATGGCCTGGGGACTTATGGCATTGTCACAAAATTAAACTTAAGCAAATCTGTGCTGGTCAGTGGTTTGGGTGGGAGTCAGCGCAGAACACGAAAGAGATATAGATCTATAATAAACGAGTTCTGTAATTTTCTAGGGATCTCTTTTCCATGAGAGTTTATACTTCAGTAAAGAAGTGCAAACATCCCTACAATAAGTCTGGCTCCGAGTCTCAAAGTATGCTCCTTGCTAGTGTTGAACAAGCTATCTGCTTTTTATCACTATTTTCTCCTGAAAATTATAGGATCCGTCACCTTGTATAGCTGTATGTAGTCATAATGTTGCCCCGACTTTGGGGCTGTGTCGCTGCAATAAAATAATAATAAACTCTTGGGTTCCCAATACCAAAAAAGAGGAAGCTTACACACACAGGAGATGCACAAAAACATTTCAGGCAATATTTAAACCAGAAATGGGAACCTGTGGCCTCCTGGCATTCTTGGACTCTAACTTGCATCACCCTGACTTTTTGCCAAGTGGGCTGGCATTGTTGGAGTTGGAGTCCAACAGCCTTAGGCGCTAACATCTAAAAGCAATATGCTGAGTATTCAACTCAGCAGTTTTCTGGTTGGACAGTAATATGCAGATTTTTTCAAAACTACCAAATTTTCACCCTCAACCTTTTATCTTGGAAACATCCCCGCTGCTTGTCTTAGTAGCTTCTGTGTATGGGCCAAACATTCACTTTCATCCTCAAAAAGGAGACCCTTGCGCAACACTCATTTCTTTTGAGTTTATTTAGCTTGTGCAGGAAAACTTCCTGGACGACTGCACTCTTTGCCAGTACTTTGGCTGTTAACAAGTGCATATTCAGAGATTCAAGTGTTGAGTACCATGAGTATTCAAACTTGTGTCCATTAACCTGCTTATTTTGCACAGTAGCCAAACTTTAGCATTCATCAATGGATAAATGTTTTTTTAAACAGGCTAGTTGTCTTTTAGTCTATGGCATTAAAGTGAAACTCTTAATGGCTTAAGAGGCCCTCAGGTCTTTTAAGTTAATAAAGTTTATAACCTTTCCAGACTTCCTGTTATGGACTGTATAGCTGGCAACTTGATTTGTGAAATGCAAAGTAATCAACCATCCAGAAGTCTTAAAGACAAAGCACACTTGGGCTGCAAGTCTGAATCTCATTATATGTATATTAGATTATACTGGAATCAGCAGGGTTTACACATAACAGAGTACAGTGGTAACTCAGGTTAAGAACTTAATTCGTTTTGCAGGTCTGTTCTTAACCTGAAACTGTTCTTAACCTGAGGTACCATTTTAGTTAATGGGGCCTCCCGCTGCCGCCGAGCCACCGGAGCACGATTTCTGTTTTCATCCTGAAGCAAAGTTCTTAACCCGAGGTACTATTTCTGGGTTAGCGGAGTCTGTAACCTGAAGTGTCTATAACCCAAGGTACCACTGTATAGGACTCCAGTCATAAATTGTGGGCCAACAAATTAAAATGCCTTCTCCTTGACATTTTAGATTTGGAAGTGTGGGCGCTTTTTATTTTTTAAAAATAGGTTATTCATAGCACTTGGATTCTGATGTTACATAGTACAGCAGAGGACTGTACCATATGCTTATGTGAATCATTGATTCACCTCTAAGACCTTATTAATGCAACCTTTTTGGTTTAATGCTTAATTCATCTCTGCTCCAGTTGCGTTCCAGAAGTTTGTGCTGCCTAAGAATCTGTGTGGTTTTTTGATGCATCGGTTCAAGTATGGGATGGCTGAACCTGGAAAGAAGGAATAGACTTTGTTCCTATGCTGGGTTTGAGAACTATACAGCTGCAGGAGTAATTTTTTTCTGGGGGGGCAGGAGGGATGAGAGTTGCTTCTGAAGGAGTAGGAAATCTAATACTGACTCAGTAGGAAAAGACTTCATTGATTCCTTTTGGCTTTTGAAATGGATACCATGCTGTGAAGATACAATATTACTAGTGCTTTTAGTATGGAGCTTAGTAATTCAGCCACAAAAGTGCTATGTGTGGAACTAGATTCCAGATCCTTCATTTTTGCCTCTTAGAGCAAGCTTGTTTTCTCCTGCACTGAAGGGTAAGGACCTGAACCAATGGCTTCAAGTTACAAGGAAGGAGATTCTGACAAAACATCAGGAATGACTTTATGATTCTAAGAGCTTGTTTGACAGTGGAACAGATGCCTTCAGAAGGTGGTGGACTCTCCTTCCTTGGAGGTTTCGAAGCAGAGGCTGGACGATCATCTGCAATTGATGCTTAAGTTGAGATTCTTGCATTGCAGGAGGTTAGACTAGATGACGCTTGGGGTCACTCCCAGCTCTACAATTCTATGATTCCATGATAATAACGTTAGTTATTATCTATTTTTATCTATTAACCATTCTAGTGTGCATATGGCATTTATTTTTATGTTTTTGAGGAGTGTCTAATCATACAGCCACCATCTGCAGCCTCCAATGGTACAGTATAGGAGCAGTTTTACTATGCAATGAGCTTTTTTGTCTGGAGAGTGTCTCAGTAACTTATAATTGAAATAAATTGTAAATTATCCTAAATGGTACTAAATCCCTAATGTAGCTGAATAGTTTAAAATACTTCTGCAAGAACAAATAAGTTCTGAGCTACTCTTCCATGAAATTATCTTTAGCCAATTTTAGGTTTTGTGTGTTTTACAAAAATGGCACAAATAGCAATCAAAAGTAGGTTAGCTCCAGCTTTTTGTGGAACAAAGGCTTATCACCAGCTCTACCCAAATGCTATTTTAGCATCCGTATGCAGAATATTCTGGTTAGCTTTGCTAACATGTTTTATGCTATAAGATTTACTGCCCCAAAATGCACTCTGAGTAGCTTCAGGCAGTCAAAAGAAGTGTTAGAAAGGAGCACAGGTGAGTTGTACCTTCTCTCATGCTTGCTTAAACCATCTGAAGCTGAGACTATGCACCTGCATCCATAGGAAGATCACACAAACACACACTTATCTTATCATGAAAGATGGTGTGGGCTCACTTACAGATGTCCTAAACAAGAGCCAGTATGGATTTTCCAATCACTGCTGTTAGTTTGGAACACTGACTGGCATGTTTAGTTATAGTTTTCTGCAGCTGACTCACAGTATGTGCTAGAGAGCAAGCTCCCACACCACCCTGAATCTGTGGTGATGGTGTAGGACTTTCTCCCCCCCTGCCCAGAGGCTCTGAATAGTCCTAGCCAATGACGACTCCTTACATTGCCAAATAGTTTTCTAAATTTGCTTCCATATTTTTTTAAGCACCATCTCCCAGTTTATTGTTCTCCTTCCTGCCTCCATATATATATTGTACAGAGCTTTCTATATTTTATTTAAAGTTGCATTAAGATTACAGTGGTACCTCGGGTTAAGTACTTAATTCGTTCCGGAGGTCCGTACTTAACCTGAAACTGTTCTTAACCTGAAGCACCACTTTAGCTAATAGGGCCTCCCGCTGCTGCTGCCGCGCCGCCGGAGCACGATTTCTGTTCTCATCCTGAAGCAAAGTTCTTAACCCGAGGTAATATTTCTGGGTTAGTGGAGTCTGTAACCTGAAGCGTATGTAACCTGAAGCATGTGTAACCTGAGGTACCACTGTATGCAGAATTATGGTGTGATTTCTAAGTGTTAGGTGACATCTAGGATTTCCCCTTCCTGAATGGAGGTAGCTTCCTTCCACTGAATGAGGGTTAGGTTCACAAACAGGGTGCTTCTGTGAGTAGAAGCACTTTCATGAAGCAAAAATGTTGGATATCATCTAAAATGCTGAATGTGTACTTACACTGGTTTTTCTTGTCTTAAGATAAGAATTGGGAATAGGCTGCAGTGACCAATGCAGATTAAGTAAGGACACTCAGATGCAAACGTATTTGCGTCCTGCTACCAACTAAATTGCTTTCAGCATGAGTGTTTGAAAATGTGTTTCAATGTCCATATCCACGTTCTGCTTCTACGGCTTGTGCAACCGTAACTAGTACTGGATGTGGAATGACAATTTTCCAGTGACAGAAATGTCACTAAAAGAAAAGGAGAAAGAAATCCACACTGAAATGTAAAGGCAAAGTCTAGCGCTTGGAATGCAGTAAAGTGCAGGTGAGGGATTTATTTGCATTGTATTTTCAATCACAACCATTGAAAAATAAAAGCTTGATAGTCAGACCTTCTGACACCTACACCAGCCAGGACATATGATGTCAGTCAAAGCTCTACCCACATGAACACAATAAAAATGGGATACCATAGGGAAAATTTACTGTGCCAGATTATCACAGAATTTAGAAGGTAGTGGAAGTGGAAAGCGTAAGATCTATTAATACCATGGTCACCACCACAAATGAGCACAGGAGTGATGGATTTCAATACCTAGTCTGGTCTGGAATGAAGCAGGTGAAAAGGAAGGGCATTTGGTTATATGAACTTAAAGGAAGTAGACAATAGATGTAATTAAAAAGTGAAGGTGTTCTAGGGAGAGCCCGGGAGCTCTTTCCTGTCAAGGGCTGGATTTGCTAGGGGGAAATTATTATTCAGGGGTTGCATGCCACCAAAGGGAAGGATTCTTTAACCCTCTCTGCCAACCCCTTTTTACTTTCCCTCTTAGTTTCATTGGGAACAGATTATTGTTGCCAGAAATCTGCACTGATCACTTGTGTTGACTCTCCGCCTCCCTGCACCCCTCCATCTGATTTTGCTCGCTTGTCCTCCTGGTTTTCCCATCCTTCCCTCTGGGTGCTCTTCCCACCCAAGTCTGCATGAAAACCAAGGACCACATGTTCCCTGTCTCTGGGCCAGGGCAAGGAAAGTGACAGAAGATAGCATAGAAAAGGAGAAGAGCCTGCAAAAGCAAGTGGATTCAGAGATGGGTATAATGGCCGGGTTGGGCATTTTGTGTGTGTGGCTGATAGCAGTATCAGTCTTGACTGTGCCAAGCACAGCTACAGATGGCATAAATGAGGAATGGTGGAGAGGGACGAAGGAGCTGAAAGCAGATAAACACACATGGAAAGTGGGAAGGTGTGTGGGAGAGCTGTACAGATCCAAATCTGAAATAACAGTGAAACTAAGCCTCTGAGACCAAGAGATTTGAGACTACTTTTACTTTACGTGGCGGCCTCCGTACTACATGGCCAACTGCTTTTGAAACTGAGGGAGTTTCAAAAGCTGGTTATGACATGTCTGTTCAAAGAAAACAGACCCTTGTGTAAGCCTAATTAGTCCATTTTATCCCAAGTATGATCTGGAGAGCATTTGTTCTGTGTAATGCACTTATTCCTCATTTGACGAGCAACTTGTCCAATCGTAGCCCAATAATTGAAACAAGTGGGAAGGAGCTTCAAAAGTTTTGCTTTGTTAAATTACATTATTGTAACCTTCATTCTGCATCAAACTGAGGGCAGAAATCTCAGAATCTTTTGCTGTTTACTGTGTCTGGTGCCTAGTGT
Organism: Podarcis bocagei; assembly: GCF_964188305.1. Lineage (NCBI taxonomy): Eukaryota > Metazoa > Chordata > Lepidosauria > Squamata > Lacertidae > Podarcis > Podarcis bocagei. The sequence goes on along the minus strand of NC_138127.1, from coordinate 31,798,839 downwards.
GCGTGTCTGGCAGAGACGGGTGTTCAAAATACTTTGAGCAAACCTAAACTGGTAGCTATTTGATGTTTCAGTTGTGGGCTGATCATAATAAGCATTTTATATATAATAATCCAGGCTCTCTCCCCAATTATTTACAGCTAGCCACACTATTTGTTTTATTAGCGTGATTAATTACGTTAGTGACTTTGCATGAGTGGTAGTATAAATTCCTTTGTAGTCTATTTCTGGTGTAGATAGGAACATGGTTGTAAAATTTAGAAGCCTGTAGCCAGATGGATTAAAGTGTTGCTAAGGAAACAGACTTGGAAATGAAGTGGCAGCAGACTGTCCACAGAACATCATGCTGTTTGGAACTGGTATTTTAGGTTCATGCAGATAGATAAAACAGAAGTATGAAATATTAATTTCCTGACTTTTTGAAAATACCATGTTAATTTTTATTGCTCATTAATGTATACAAAGAACTCTACATGCTTTCCCTGTATCACAAAAAGTGAGAAGTCTACAGCAGTTTAAAGGGCACTCCAGTGGGTGGCCTCGTCTAGGTACAGATGTGGTCCATCACCTGCTTAACTTAAGCAGTGATACGGGTCCCAGTTACAGTGGTGCCTCGCAAGACTAAAAGAATCCGTTCTGTGATTCTCTTCGTCTAGCAGTTTTTTCGTCTTGCGAAGCAAGCCCATTGACGGATTAGCGGATTAGCGGCTTTTAGCAAAAAACCAGCAGGAACTCGCAAGACATTGTCGTCTTGCGAAGCAAGCCTATAGGAAATTTGTTTTGCGAAGCACCTCCAAAACGGAAAACTCTTTCGTCTAGCGAGTTTTCCATCTTGCGAGGCATTCGTCTTGCGGGGCACCACTGTACATGTTTCTCAGGACTTGAGTGTTGAGTTGAAGAGCAGTGATAGTCAGAATGTTAACAGAATTTAATTCATCTTGAAAATACAAGTGACATTTGGATCTGTTTAGCAACGTTGGAAGATGGTGACTTGCTCAAGGAAACTTACAGTGTGGTGTAGTGGTTAAGAGCGGTAGTCTTGTAATCTGGGGAACTGGGTTCGTGTCTCTGCTCCTCCACATGCAGCTGCTGGGTGACCTTGGGCCAGTCACACTTCTTTGAAGTCTCTCAGCCCCACTCACCTCACAGTGTTTGTTGTGGGGGAGGAAGGGAAAGGAGAATGTTAGCCGCTTTGAGACTCCTGAAAGGGGAGTGAAAGGCGGGATATCAAATCCAAACTCTTCTTCTTCTTCTTCTTGCCAGATGATGGGTAACAGCTAAATTATACATTTTTAAAAAATGAGGGATCAACCATTGCACATTTTTTTGCTCCCAGCAGTCTTAGATGCAATCTGAAACCTGTTTAGCACCTAAGAGAGCCCAATATGCATTTCTACTACTTTCTCCCAAATTCCATCTGTAGACTGACTAAATGCAGATTACGTGAGTTCAATGTCAACTGACATTTTTCTCCCTTGCTTGGTTTACCACCAAGCTTGATGAAATGTTCTGGAGCTCAAAAACTTGCACGTTACTTTGTGTCATTTTGGGTTGGTTATCCGGCAACCCCCCCCCCAAAACAGTGTGCAAGGGTTTGAGTTTGGGCCAATGTGGCTTATGGGAATCTTTCCTGTAAGCCAACATGTCTACCTTTGCTATTCAAAAGGTGTTCCTTCCTTCTCAGATGATTCCTTGTATATACAGGGGCAAAGCAAAACGACTCAGTGCCTCTTTGGGGAATATAGTTGAAGAAGGCCTTCAAGCAGGGAAGGGAGCCTGGCTTTTTGTTACAGTTTGATTTTTTTATGTTAACTTCTATTCTGCTCAAGAGCTAGCTTTATTTATTTATTTTAAAATCATCTGGGAAATGCTTTTGGTATTAACACGAGGTGGAATTCAGCCCCACGCTCTTCCAGTCATTCCATCTGCGTGAGGGTTGCTGCTTCCCTCTGCACTCTGTTCTGGGGTATTTCTGCCCCCCTCCCCCAGCTGAACCTATTGCAGGGCGCATGGGGGGGAGGAGAGCGGGGAAAGCCCTGTCATGTAAGGTGGAAGTTCTTGCTAATGGGGTTGGCTAGGTGAATCACGCTCCCTGTATTTTCAACTGCACCAAAGCTGTTTTTTTCTTTGTTGGGTTTGGGGGCTTAGGTCTTCCCCTCCCCCCATTGCTTAGTATTGACACTGCTACCATCCCCCCCCCCATTTTTGCTTATCTGGAATTTTCATAGACTGAAAATCATTATTCTGTGGAATTTACTACCAAGCATATGTTCTGAGGATTGTATTTTTATTCATGTCAAGCAGGTGTTTCCTGTGAACCTATTTGGCATGGATTTCTGAGGAGTTGATAGGTGAGCATAGGATTTAGCTCTATTGTGTGGAGCCCATTTTTTTTTTGTTTCCTCAATTTGGTGGGAGAATGTTGGCAGTAAAAAAGTACAGTAGTTCATGTAATGCAAACAAAAGTTATGAGGCCTTGATCTCAATGTGAAGTGAAAACCATTTTGGGTGTCCTATTATGCCTTTTCTGATTGCATTCTTAATAATAAATGGTTATCTACTTTGCCTACTCTCATGCAGGCTGCAGTGTGTGGGTGGAATTTCTGTGTTTCCAGACAGAGTTATTGTTGGATGCTGGGCTGAGTGCGGGCATAAAGCCCATTTGAATCTAGAGGGGCTGCTCTGGAGTAAATGGGCTGTGGATCATAGCCGCATTATGCTGATGCTGAATTGCCAGGTATGAATCCGGCAGTTTTGAGAATGCTCACCAAACTGCACTGTTCCATACTATAGATCTGTAAAATCTATACATTTTATATATTTATAGTCCCACTAGGACCTGGACTGTAAATTTCACAGATCTATAGGCCAAGACAGTGTAGCTACGTATAATTGTTGCCACCATGGATAGGATATAGACATCAGTGCTGTCCAACCAGCATTCAGGTCTGGGCTTTTGGCTAATGCCTGATTTGGTTGACTGTTGGGGCTGGGCTTGCTTTGATTTGCTCTGCCTATAAAGTTTGAGAATCAACTAAGACTGCAGTCCTTTAATAGCTTACCTGACAGTAAGACCCATTTAACTTCTGATTCTTAACGCCTTGTGAAGATGTACATTGTATGTTAAACTGTGATGTTTAGAGACAAGTAGTGAATTATATACAGTGGTACCTCGGGTTACAGACGCTTCAGGTTACAGACTCTGCTAACCCAGAAATAGTACTTCGTGTTAAGAACTTTGCTTCAAGATGAGAACAAAAATTGTGTGGCAGCGGCGCGGTGGCAGCGGGAGGCCCCATTACCTAGAGTGGTACCTCAGATTAAGAACAGACCTCCAGAACGAATTAAGTTCTTAACCTGAGGTACCACTGTATTTCCAGGACTACTGATAGGAATAATTGTTTGAATCTAGTACAGAAACTATATGACATGCTGTCTTGATGTTTTATTAACTTTTAGCCTCTATGATTGCAGGCAATGCTTTAGAGCAGTGCATAAGCCCCTTTCACATGCTAGGGTCTTTTTCACCAGCATAGTGATCAGTATCTTCCTTCATGATATTGTCCATAAGCATCTGGGTTGGAAGAACAGCCAGTGGGGATGGACTTTTTATGGTAACAGCTCTTACTAGAATAGATTGAAGCAACTTCTTCGGGAATTACTGAAGATGTTGGCTGCAGGGGAAGCTCTTCTAAGTTCTGGCAGTGCTGAATGCTTGCTAGCAGTCATGTTTCATACAACTGGCATATTGGACTAGTCTGTGAGATACTACTGCAATTTATTGCTGATATTTACTCACCTTTGTTCAGCAGGACAGCAATGATAAATCTTTATTGGTAATTACAGGATGTCATCTGTCCAACAATCTTTGACTTCATTTGAGCCACAAGCATTAGTCTGTCAGTTATTGAATTAATGCTGAAACAAATGAAAGAGCTGCCTAGGCTGATAAGTTTTTGAAAGAGAAAATCAAATGGTGATTATCTCCTTGAGAATGCAGTTTCCCCCCCATTAAAATTTTATTGTTCTTTTATAATCTCTTCCTTCATAAATTGGATGTACGTAATAATGTCATTTACTTAGGTCACAGAACTGGGGGAGAAAACTTCTAAGATGGCTTCATGACCCCTTTGAGCTATTATTTCCCTTTGAAGGGAATAAGAGCCTTCCTAAGTACCCAATTTAATTTTGTTTTTATGGTTACATAAATAATAGCAGTGAAAGGCTTGGTATAGGGTGCAACTGACTGCTCTTACAATCCATCGACTCAATTTTTAAAAACCAGCACCAGATTAACATTTTTATCCCAGGTAAACAGTATCTTGTTCATGAAGTATAAAAGAACATACAAATTGTTTTAAGATGACAGGTTGAAACAAGTTACTATCACTTCCTTCATTTTATCTGAATCTAATAATGAAGTTCAGCCATTATATAGGGGGAAATATGTGGGAATGCATTAGATACTTGCAACTTGGTGGTCTTTGGACTGCCACTTAGACTGCAATCCTGACCCTGCTTACCTGGGAGTAAGTCCCACAGAATACAGTAGGACCTACTTCTGAGTAAACATGGTTAGGATTGTGCTGTAACTCAACTTCATCTTTACTGAAGATTTTGTTAAAGATTTTACTTTTATTTTTACTGCAGATTCATGTGTTATGGGACATTGTACCATTGCTGAAATAGGTCCTACATTTTTAAGGCTATGCTTGCACATTGTGGCTTTTACCACAAAAGCGGTAGTTGTGACAAAAAGTCCCTCTTCCGTACTGCTGCACTTACAAACATGTGCACACAAACATTTCCGCTGCTCTATGAGACATCACCACAGCAGATCTCAAGCAGGCACACAAAGATGGCTTAAGAAAGTCATTTGTTCCCAAACTATTTCTCCCTTGGACCACTTGGAATTTGCTGAGTGTCTTGGAGGACCACTTAATAATTTTTCTGCCTCTTGTAGCAATTGTAATGAACTGTACTAGATGCTGTATATGGAACACAGTTTGGAAACCCCTGGCCTAACTGATTCTTCATTCTCCAGGAGTGAGGTGAATTTCTAGACCTTCTCCCTCTCCTGGTGCTATTACATTAATTCACATGAACTTTAGTTCAGTTGAGCTTACAGACCACCTATGCTTCAAAAATCAAACACTACCCTCAACTGGGACATCCTTGAGAATAATCTCAGCAATATATGCCAAGTCTCTAGTTTCTTCACTTAACCTGCTGGTTATTTTTACTGACTTGCCCAATATATGTTACAAAGAACTGAAGCACATAAGCAGAAACGGCTTCCCCTGTTTTCTGTTATCTTTTATTCTTCACCTGAGTTATTTGTTCCTGTCATGCTACCTTTTACATCACTCCCCCGTGGGCTACTGCTGTTAGTCTTTCCTTGCTTCTTGCTGTATTATTTGAGTCATAGGCCTTTATGGGCTTTGTTGCCAGAGATTTTTTATGCAACTCATCGCAACTAAAAATAGCCCAAATTTCATTTCTCTTGCTATTGTAGATTGCATATTTAAGCTTTTTTTCGGGGGGTGGGAGTGGAGAAAGAAAAGGATAGTCTTGGTTGAAATATACCTAAAATGGTTTGCTAAATCTCACTAAAGTTTTGAAACGTCTTGCCATTGTCCTCGTGTTTATGCCCCAGTTAATTATTAGCATTAGGACATACTCCATCAGCATCAATATCAAAGCTGGGTGAAATGGGAAGGAAAGGTGTGTATATGGGAAAGTGGTTAATTGCAGCTCATAGTCGTTTGTAACTGCTGCTTTGGAAATGGGTTTTACTTCAATCTAGCTGTAAAGCAGCTATGCAGGCACTGTTGGTGGTGCCTGCAAAGTTCTGGGCAAGGAAGCACTTTTGAAAGGGGCATCTAAAGACCCATGGGGGTTGACATCACTGTGACATCAAGCCAAGTCCCCAGTCCTGCTGTAGACCATTAAATTAGCTACCCTTCATGTGGTTTGTATGTTCCCATTAGACTACTACTAACATTTACATGACAACTAAATGAAAGTATATCTGACAGTAGTATCGGTTTTCCCCACAATACACAAGAGCCTACCTTGTTTCTGCTCTACAACACTACCTGCTTATCTAGGGAGGAGCAGGGGTGACAATCAAGTGGATTCCCTACAGTGGGGTGTACATTTGTTGTCCTTCTGTCAGTATATCTGCACATAGAGAATCTGTCAAAAACAAAACAAAACCCACACAAAAGTCTTCTTAATGGAAGCATGAACACATTTGTTACTCTTCTCTAGTACTCCAGTGAACATCTGCAAAGAGTATAGCCTGTTACTAGAGAAAGAGATGACTATTGGACTTAAATTGACTTGCCAAAATTTTGTTGACTTACTTACCTACTTACTTAATTTATTTATAACATTTATATACCACTTGATTATTGGAAAAAACCCTCAAAGCAGTTTACAAGAAGGATAATAAAATTATCACTAAAAATTTACAACTGTAATTTAAAACTTACAAAGTTAAAATCACAATAGAGTAGACGAAAATGAATTAATACTCACACAGACTTCCTAAAGGTCTCCTACTCGCAGCAGAAACTTGTCTGAAGAAAGTTGTGGTGCAAAGGGGTTCCTGCTCCTAAATTATGTCTGAATGTGCCTTTGCGAAGTTCTCAAAAACAGAATCTCACAGGACAATGCAATAGGAAAGAGAGGCTACTATGTACTTTTTTTTTGGTACTCTAGGGTTTACTTGTGCAGCTCTTCTGATCATAGCCATATGCAGCACTGCATCCTCCCTTGATTTCTGTAGTAGATGCTTCCCCACCCCCAACTTTGTCTTCAGTATGCGTTAATGCTAAGCAAAAGCAACAACATTATACTTGCGTCTAACCTTCTAATTCCTGCTTGATTTTTCAGACCAAAGCACTGCCATGAAGGGTGAAGCTTTACTTTCTCCCTGCTGGATCTCTAACTACGATTTGGGGCATGGCCATGGATCATGACACCACCCTTATATGCTAAAATGCCTTGAAGCCTCTTTATCTCTCCCTTGCATTCTGCTCTGTGGGAAGTGATGTTTTTTTCTGCAATGCTGACGTCTGCTCATTCTGGGACATTCAATGCAACTTTTATTGTCTATGAAAATATGTACGCAAATATCACCACCCCCTCCTTCTTGGTTCGTAGTGGCACAACGCAGCCACTGAAATATCACTTGGGTGCCATGGTTATCACTGAGGTAACTACTCTGACAACCAACACTACAACTGCCCACCCACTGCAATCGGGCTCCAAGAGCTTAAGCCTGCCGCTCCAGGTAATTCTTTCTGCTGCCATGATATTTATACTCCTTGTTTCTTTCCTTGGCAACCTTGTTGTCTGCCTAATGGTCTATCAGAAGACTGCAATGCGATCGGCTATTAACATTCTCCTAGCTAGCCTGGCTTTTGCAGACATGTTGCTTGCTGTGCTGAACATGCCTTTTGCTCTGATAACTGTCATCACAACCCGGTGGGTTTTTGGGAATATCTTCTGCAGAGTCTCGGCCATGTTTTTCTGGCTATTTGTCATCGAAGGGGTGGCCATTCTGCTTATCATTAGCATTGACAGGTTCCTTATAATAGTTCAGAGGCAGGATAAGCTGAATCCATACCGGGCAAAGTTCCTCATTGCTGTCTCATGGGCTGCAGCCTTCGTAGTGGCTTTCCCGCTTTCTTTGGGAAACCCCAACCTGCTACCTTCCAGAGCACCTCAGTGTGTGTTTGGCTACACAACAAGCCCTGGCTACCGTGCCTATGTGATACTGGTGGTACTGATTTCATTTTTCATCCCGTTCTTGGTAATGTTGTATTCTTTTATGGGTATCCTCAACACTGTACGGCACAACGCAGTTCGCATCCACAGCCACCCAGATAGCATATGCCTCAGCCAAGCTAGCAAACTTGGTCTCATGAGCCTTCAGAGACCCTTTCAGATGAACATTGATATGAGCTTTAAAACTCGTGCCTTCACCACCATATTGATTTTGTTCATTGTCTTCATAATCTGCTTGGCACCCTTCACCACCTACAGCCTTATTGCTACATTCAACAGCCACTTCGATCAGAAGCACAACTTCTTTGAGATAAGCGCTTGGCTCCTTTGGCTCTGCTACCTCAAGTCTGCCCTAAACCCATTGATTTACTACTGGAGGATCAAGAAATTTCACGATGCATGCTTAGACTTGATGCCGAAGTACTTCAAGTTTTTGCCACAGCTACCTGGTCACACCAGAAGACGTATCCGGCCTAGCGCAGTATATGTGTGTGGGGAGCACCGGTCAGTTGTGTGAAACTTGCAGCAAAGGGACACTTGTTCTTTTTCTGATGTACGTAAATTTTGGTGGATTGAAATACAATGGCTTCTTTAGCTGCCATGTTTGTAACTTTAGTACGTATTCCAGCTACCATGTGCAATTTCAAGAGAGAGATCATATTTGGACTTTGCTACTGGAGTATACGACTAAACAAAGATATTGGCTACAAACCCAAAAAGCTCCATGTGCACAAAGGAAGAATAATGCAGACAGAGATTTCTGTTTGCCACAGCAGCTTCCACTGCTGCAGTTTAGGTTCCTCCTTCAGCAGATACAACTTCAAAGAAAACTCCTGCTATGTGCAGTTTTCCCCCTTGCACACATGTAGCTTTCTGTGGATTGTGGCCACTACCTACAGCTTTCTGCAGTGGAGAGGAAGACTTATTTGAATTATTTCTCAAGTTTGATGCTCAATGACTGCAGGTCCACTTAATTGTAGATGTTTTTAATGCTGCTATTTTATGGTACATTGGGCTGAATACATACTTTTTTAAAAAATAAAAGATGTTACTGTTTTATGCCAACATAGGCTGCATATCCACTATGTATTTAGAGCAGTATGATACCACCGTAAACAGTCATGGCTTCCTCCAAATAATCCTGGGAACTGTAGTTTGTTAGGGGTGCTGAGAGTTGTTAAGAGATCCCTATTCCTTTCACAGAGTTACAATTCCCACAGCTCCCAGGGAAGAAGGATTGATTGTTAAACCACTCTGGGAATTGTATCTCTTTGAGGGAAATAGGGATCTCCTAACAACTCACTGCACCCTTAACCAACTATAATCCCCAGGGTTCATTGAAGGAAGCTATGGCTCTTTAAAGTGGTATGATACTGCTTTAAATGTATAGTGCAGATGGGACCATAGCAGAGCCAAAAGGTCTCTATTTAATTTAACATTTCCAAGAGTTGTAGTGATATTCAAAATAGATTCTACTTATCTTTGTGCACTTTAAAAAGAACTGTATAGGGGTGTTTTGTTTTTGTGTGTTTTGTTTCTTCCTGCAAGGGTTTAGTTTTTTATCCAACTTTTGTAGTGTTTCAGTAAACAATCTTTTAACAAACATTGTTTTCAGAAGGATAGATCTGCAAACACTGAGTTTATGTGAATCTCAGAAGCTCAGTGCATGTCGCTCTAACTGAGGCTATACATAAATACATTCATTGTGGTCCAGCAGAAGTTAAACATGCTTAGGTCTCATTGAAACCATAGCATTAAAATCTATGAATTTTAGTTGCTGAAGCACATGGGATTTTGTTTGGGATCCTATTGATTTCAGTGGGATATAAGCATCTTACGTTTCTATGAATTTTACCTGTTCTGTGTCATAGGCTGAGCCCTGACCAAAAACAATTGATGCCATATTGCATTTTTTAAAGTACAGTGGACACTTGGGTTGCGAACGTGATCCGTGACTTATGTTTCTGCGATTCGGCGCTTCTGCACATGCGTGAAGAGCAATTTAGTGCTTCTGCGCATGTGCAAGTGCCGAAACCTAGAAGTACTGTAACCTGTTCTGGTACTTCCAGGTTCGGCGCGGTGTGCAAACCAAAGCGTCTGTAACCCGAGGTATGACTGTATACAAATTTCAGGATCCAAAGAGCTACTTTATGTATATACCCAATGGAAACTACCATTATTCCTTTGGAATGCCAAGCCTCTAAGTCCATGTCACAAACTGTTTCTGAAACTGCCCTTAGTTTCAAGAGAGATTTGTCACCTGGAATAGTGGTGCAGTTGCTTGAGAAACATTAGAACAACTCTCCTTTGTGCCTGTGGAACTAATTGTATGGTCTTTTGGATCAAAAAGGAAACAGTACTAACTTTTATTCATAAAGGGACCAGATCTCCACAAGGTACAAATAAAAACTGTTAATATATTGGAGCTATTATTAATGCACTGATTTCTTCTGTATGAGAGGTTTTTGGAGGAGGGAATTCTTTTAAAAAGCTTTAGAAAGTAAGAGTAAGCAGGGGTTTCATACTTCCACAGGCATTAATAAGTTATCTTACTTGCATTATCAACCAGATTTAATTCTTCTCCGTCTTTCTTTAGTCAAGTCATTTTGTAGGGTTGCATCAGTTACCAGCTTTACTTGTCTTGATGTTAACCCTACAAACACCAGGTCCTATTTGAGAAAATATGAAAAAAAAAGTATGGAAAATTATGTTAGGAATTACTCGAGAATACTTGCGTGCAATCTGTTAAATGAACTTAAAGATGCCAATATATTAAATCTACCATCAGTTCTACTGTAGTTTACAAGAGGGCTAGATATGTTTTTGCTGGGGTTCTTTTTAACCTAATTGATTTCTTCAGTGGCAGCAAATGACATAACTGAAAACCACTACTTGGTGAAATAGGAAGAAGCAATGCTGTTCCTCTGAAAATTAAGTATATATATTTTTTAAAGTTGTGTTATGGAAGAACATTTCATAGACTGAGGTGTGTTTGCTGTTGATGCTACTTTACCTAACTTATTTTTACTGCAGGGAGAATTCATTGCCTCCCATTAAATCTATTACTAAATGTTATCACTCTCTAACAAAGGAACTTGTCAATGCTGTCAATAACCAGTGCCATTGTTCTGTCTTCCAAAGGAAAGCAACATAACCTGCCTTTATGTGGTAACTGAAAGGGATCCTTACCTTAAAAGGGGCAGCAAGGATGTGCTACTGATCATGCTTCTTAATATCTATAAATTGACCTTGGATATCTGAGCTGGGCAAGCTCTACAACACGTAGACATCTGCGCCTAAAAGCTTCCATAGAAGCTGGAAACCTATTCACACAGAACTAGAAACACAGGCTTCCCTAGCTTGGACATCCATGCGTAGTGCAGAGAACCACATACAGTGGTGCCTCACAAGACGAAATTAATTCGTTCCGCAAGTTTTTTCTTCTTGCGAGTTTTTCGTCTTGCGATGCACGGTTTCCCATAGGAATGCATTGAAAATCAATTAATGCGTTCCTAGGGAAACCGCCTTCAGACCAGGTCCGGGGACAGTCTGTCCCCGGACCTCTTCTGAAGGCTGGGGGGGGGACAAGGGCTTCTCCGCTGTCCAGGGCGATCTTAAAATGCTGGCGGGCGGCATTTTAAAATCGCCCCGGGACAGCGGAGGACTTCTCCGCTGTCCGGGGCGATTTAAAAGCCCCTGGGAAGGCAGGCAGGGGGGACAAAGACTTTTGCCCCCCGCCAGCCTTCAGAAGAGGTCCTGGACCTCTTCTGAAGGCTGGCGGGGGCGAAAGTCTTTGCTCCCCCCCGCCTGCCTTCAAAAGCTGTCCGGCCAAGGCTTCGCGGACCTCTCCGCAAGCAGCGGCAGCGCTGCCGCTGCTGGCGGAGAGTTGCCGGCATGCCGAAGCCTGCGCGCGCTGACATCAGCGCGCCCAGGCTTCGCGGACCTCTCCGCCAGCAGCGGCAGCGCTGCCGCTGCTGGCGGACAGTTGCCGGCATGCCGAAGCCTGCGCACGCTGACATCAGCGCGCCCAGGCTTCGCGGATCTCTCCTGCCTTCAAAAGCCGTCCGGGATAGCGGGAAGCGCTTCCCTGCTATCCCGGACTGCTTTTAAAATGCTGGCGCTGGGGAGCAAAGCCTTTCGGCCCCCGCCAGCCTTCCTGGACCTCTTCTGAAGGCCGGAGGGGGGGGGGAAAGGCTTTGCTCCCCACCGCTAGCATTTAAAAGAGGTCCCCAGAGATTTCCCTATGGGCTTTCGTCTTGCGAAGCAAGCCCATAGGGAAATTCGTTTTGCGAAGCGCCTCCAAAACGGAAAACGCTTTCGTCTAGCGGGTTTTCCGTCTTGCGAGGCGTTCGTCTTGCGGGGTACCACTGTACTGTGGGAGTACTGTAATCGGTTGGCCATCTTCATGTTATTAACATTTGAATGGGGGCTATAAATGCAATAAAATATAAAGCTCCAAAATAGAGAGGGGAGAGATATTGGAATTTGTAGGACTTTTTTCCCCCCATGTATTTCTGGAGAGCAAAATGTTCCTGAAGTTCTAGAAGCAAGTTATATGCGGGGGAAAAATCTTCCTTCTAGTAGTGCATTTATTTATTTTTTTAGTTGTATCAGAATATATACTCTTTACAGTGCCTGAGGGATCAGGTCTTGCACCTCCCTATGTAATGCAACCATGTGCATTGTATTACCTACAGAGACAAACACTGGCCTTACTTTTCTGTCTTACTTTCTTTATGGGTGCAGGTTAGAGTTCAACACAGCCAGCATATCTTCATACATCGTGAGACAGTTTGGGCATCTCGTCCTTTGAAATTGTGGGGTGGTTCTTACATTAAATGGCAGTATAAGGTATACTCGGGTGTAAATTAGTACTTCTGTTCCTGTGACTGGAAAAGTAAAAGTAGAATGGATTTAAATTTGACCAAATAACACATACCAAACTTCACTAATTGACTACAGTGCACAAAAAAATGCTGAAAGGTTTAGACCTTGACATTTGCAGGAAATATTTCTCCTTAAAACTTTTGCATTCAGAAAATAGCTTTCCTATGATGATAAGGCTTTCCTTTGTATACAGGATGATTCTGTAAACAACAAGCATTCTTGAAGCATGAGCCTGTTGTGTTGACTTGGAAGCAAGTCTCACAACATACAATGGGTCTTGCTCCCAGGTTATGCGCCTAGGATTGCAGATGCTGTCTTCAGCCAGCATGTCTTGCTGCACTAGATGGAGAGGGTATGGCTATGCTTATGCTGTACAACTGTGAATTTACTTTGCAACAGAATTTGGTATCTGATGCAGTATATGACAGCCTGACTTTTTTTAGTGGCTTAGGAGTGAAGAAAAAAAAATCCTGTTTCAACAAAAAGGTTGGAAGTAACTAGACAAAATGTCTCTCCCTCATTCTCTCTCTCTCTCCCCCCTTTCACCTGCTCTTCTGGTCTTTGTTCTCTGGATTTTTAAATTGTGCTGCACTTGGAATAGGTAAATATTAAAAAGATCTTTGTATGCTAGGAAAGCTATTAACAGGATACTGTGTGTTAAAGGGAAACGTGAGCATGTGTGATTTTAAAATGTGATATTGTGATATAGCACCATTGGCTCTGTTGCTTTTCACATGCTGTTTTAGAACAGTGCCTTGTTATTTTGGGATGAATTTTTATATCCTCTTACACTTGAGAAGCTTTCACTCCTACTGGTAATCAGCTGCACACATGCATACATTTACACTTCTCTAAAGTTTACACCCGTGTTTACAGAAGTCATTTTGTATGCATTTCAGAAGGCAACAGTGAAGTAGAGATTCCCCGCTCTCCAAAAAATAAATAAAAATGATGTAAATCATGCCATTAATAAATTTTGGGTAAGGACTTCTACCCTTTGTTTATTTTTCAAATACATATTTGCTTGAAGTTCCTCCTTTTTATAATGGGGAAACAAAAAAGGGAGGAGATTGCAGTAGGAAGATCAAACTGAATGTGATTTTTAAATATATATATTTATAGTTATCTAAACTACTTGTCAAAACTGTCATGGTTGTACAAACCTGTTGCTAAAGGGGGTTTTCACTGCAAATTATTGAGGGACATTGTACATGCCTTGAGGGGATTTACTACTTTGTGTAACCTATTTTGTTTGTACAGAGAATAACAGTGGTGTTTCTTCTCCCCCCCTTCTGTTCGGTATTTTTATATATTTTTAAAAATGAATTTATGCATAAGTAGCTGCCCGAGTTTGATATTCTTTCATATAATCACCACCTACAGTTCATGAAACACTGTCCTCACAGAAAGATGTATTAGTTTATTTTTGCTATATGGCAACTAAGCCAATATTATGCACTTGTTGCAGGTGAAAAAGCTACGAATTTCTAAAAATCTGTTACTTTTTAGAACTGATATTGGTTGTCAATGAAATGAAATGGTTTGACTTTTCTTTCCTTTTTCTTCTTCACAAAGCCAGTATGGATAGGGACACCTCAGATGTAGAGTTCTAAACTAAAGGTGAAGTGTGTATGATGTACATATATTTTCCTTGGAAATAACAGGAAAACAAAGGGGGGAAATGAACTTTGTCTAGCAGTCCAGAAGGAGCCTGCTAATGTTAACCAATCATGTCTATTCTTGAAATGCTGACCTATTAAAAACGTTTTCATAACAATTCAGTTTTTGTGTTTTGTTAGAAAAATCAGAGGCATGGTTTTAGAGCCTTTTGAAGACTAGAGAATCTTTTTGCCACACAGTGGAGTTGTCCTAGGTGCTGAAAAGAACGGGCAGTTCCAGGTGGTGTTGAGCTCAATGGGCTACTTCATACACTGGAATTAATAATAATAATAATAATTTATACCCCACCCATCTGGCTGGGTTAAATAAACATAGGAAGTTTCCTTACATCAGATCACACTATTGGTATGTCAAGCTCTAGTTGAGTTTTGCCTGTGGGCAGAAGTTCACCCAGATGTCAGGCAAAGGTTTTTCCCATTACCACCACCTTTTACCTGGAGATACTGGGGACTGAACCTGGGATCTTTACGGAGCATCTTGGCCGATGCCGTAGCATAAAAGGAAATGATTAATAAACCAGGACAAACATTTTTATAAGTGGTCTCAGTTCTGCTGCTTATAACCATTGTAGAAAAGGATGCAGGATTCCTCCTTAAAGCGGATAATTGATTGTGCATCAACCAGAAGACTTAACAGGAATTTGTATCTTTCATCATGGTCACAGCGTTTCACTAACAATTCCAAGTGGCTCCATGTCCACAGTCTCTGGAAGATTTTAGAGCTTGCCATTCAGCTAGCTGTAGCTGAGTAATTAAAAATTGTTCAAAGTAAACAGAATGTGTGCCAGAGGCATTTGTATCATGTTGTATGATTCATTTTCTACACAAAACAATGACCTTTATGACTCAACTTTCTGTTTGTGCTACTTTCTTCTCCTGAATATCAGAAAAGATAAGAGCTGTTCTGTAATGGGAGGTAGCCAAGATTCCACTGGGATTAAACAACCATTTGTAAAATGTAAGAACAAAGGAAGAGTCAGATAGATAAGATAGATAAGATAAGATCTAGTCCAGCATCTGATTCTCTGTGATCAACCAGATGCCTGTGAGAAGCCTACTAGCAGGGCATAAGTACAGCTGCACTCTCCACTTGTGATTTCTAGCAACTGGCATTTGTAGACACACAGTGTCTGGTACTAGAGGCAACACACAGTCATTGATCGCCTTATCCTCCAGGGATGCATCTAAACCCCTTCCAAGTTTCTGGTTATCACTATATCTTACAGTGAATTCTATAGTTTAAATATATACACTGCATGAAGAATCACTTCCTTTTATTGTGAATCTCCCACTGTTTAGCTTTGTTAGATAACCTTGGGTTCCAGTATTATAAAAGAGACAAAGACTTTATCCACTTTCCCCATAATTTCAGCATGTTTCCCTTTCCTTTCCTTTTCCCTAAGCTTAAAAGTCCCAAGTGTTGCAACTTTTCCTCATGAGAGAGTTGTTCTAGTACCCCTTGATCATTTTGCTTGCGCTTTTACAGCTTTACAAATATCGTTTGTGAGATACGGCAACCAGAATTGTACGCAATATTCAAAGTGTGATCACACAAAACATTTGTGTAAATTATTATATTCACAGTTTGAAAATGGACCCTTTCCTAATGATTCACATTATGGAATCACCTTTTTCACAGCTGCTGCACACTAGATTGACGTCTTCATTGAACTCTCAGCAGTGCTCAGTCACTGCCAATTCAGATGCCATTAATGAAATCCAGTGTATTAGGGATTTTTGTTCCAAAGTACATCACTTTGCTTTTGCTTGCACTGAATCACGTATTAAATGTCTTTAGCAAACTTGGTCATGTCACTGCTATATAAAATATGAACCTAGTAACCCCCCCTTTTAAAGTAAGTGGGGTGTATCTTAATTTTTCCATGGATGTTAGTTCTGTCTCATTTCATGCTTAACTAATTTCTTTGATTACTGTTGCTCCACCTCTTTACCAGATTGCTCTTTCTTTTTAATAAATCATTTCAAAACCATGTGGTTTACTTCCGCAGTTTACTGATTGGTGCAGCTTATTTCTCACCGCATATTTTAGGTTTGCTTGGCACATTTTAGTGACATAACATTACAAAGAGAGGAAGTTATAGTCAATTTCCTCCTAATGTGGAGCTGAAGACCTTTCTTGTTGCTGGTGCTCATGGCAGGTTGATTCTACACTGATCCTAATAAGCACTCTCTGAGGAATTCATTATTTTGAAACCCATGCCTAATAAGAGATGTTTTGTGCTTTTGAAGTTCAAACTAATTTCCACGAAGGCCGCCATCGCTAAGCAACAGATTCTGTTTGGTGCCTCTTGAGGGCAAAGGCTACAGTGCCTATATGATGTGAATCATAGTTAAAGAGTCCATTAAGTGGCACTAGGGCTGCTCTAGTAAGGGGGGATAAATCATCCTACAGGGCTCTAAAACTACTACAAATGATAAGCATACCAGTGAAAATGTCACTTAAAAAAATAAACAATCTTATTATTGTCTCAGAAATTGTCATTGGTTGAGTTAATGTGATGTCATGGGAATAGTAATGAATATTATGCTAAATGGGGAAAACTAGTCAACAAATTATTACAACAAATTACTACTATCTATTGACTTTATAGCACATCTTTTCTCCCCAATGAGCCCAAGGTGGTCATCAGATACACAATTTAAAAACAAGAACAAAGCAAAAACATTATAAAAAGGTTAAAACATTATAAAAACAATTACAATTTAAAACATCTGAAAGTAGTTACAGTTAGAAAACCTTTCATCCAATGGCAGTGACATCAACAAGGCCTCACCTGCCTATCATAGGGTCCAATATGGCTGGTATTGGGGAAGGCATATACCTTCAGTATACCTGAAGGAGCATCTTCACCCCCATTGTTCAGCCCAGACACTGAGGCCCAGCTCCAAGTGCCTTCTGGCTGTTCCCTCAGTGTGAGAAGTGAGGTTACAGGGGACCAGGCAGAGGGCCTTCTCGGTAGTGGCACCCACCCTGTGGAATGCCCTCCCATCAGATGTCAAGGAGATACAGAACTATCTGACTTTTAGAAGACATCTGAAAGCAGCCCTGTTTAGGGAAGTTTTTAACGTTTGATGTTTATCGTGTTTTTAATTTTCTGTTGGGAGCTGTCCAGAGTGGCTGGGGAAACCCAGCCAGATGGGCGGGGTAAAATTAATAATAATGATGATGATGATGATAATAATAATAATAATAATAATAATAATAATAATAATAATAATAATAACAACAACAACACTTGGGTCCCAAGCCACTTCAGTGCTTTCAGGAACTGTGTCACATGGTCCCATCAGGTTGCCCCAGTTGCCAACCTAGCAGTCCCATTCTGCACTTGCTGCAGCCTCCAGACCACTTTCAGGGGCAGCCCCATGTAGAACACATTACAGTAGTACAATCAAGAGGTCACTAGAGCATGGACAGCTGAGGCCAGGCTATCGCTGCCAGGAATGGCTACATCTGACTAACTAGCCTATGCTGGGCATAAGCACTCCTAGCCAATGACAGGGTGGAATCCATAAGTTTACTACAATTAAAATTGCAACAACAACATGAAACCGCACTATCAAACAAAACACAATGCAATGCAAATTTCACAAAACGACAAGTAGCCTTTGGAATATAAGTAAGCCAAGCAGGAAGGTAAGTTGTACTTGAGCAGAAATTTCTAAATCAGAAGAACCTGGGGAGACAAGGAGGTCATGGAGCCATCGGCCCAGGTGAAAGGGAAAGGGAAAGCACTAATAAGCAGATAGCCGAGAAGAACTAACATGATGGGAGGTGCAGTGGAAGCGACAAAGGGTTAGAGAGACTTCACATGGGATCAATGAATGAGTGTACTTGTTGAGAAGAACAGAAGAGGAGTCTAATTTCCAGACTGTAATTGGCAGATTGACATTGAAACATTTACATTGTTAATTTACGATGCACAGAACCCAACACTGTGTGAGTAGACTTCACTGGTGCAATGGGTCTTCTTGCTTTTCTCCCATCTAGTTCAGAATCCTGTTCTGGCCAGCCAGATGTCTGCGGGAAAGCAGATTTTGTGGGTACATGGGGCCTGCGGAGGGGAGGAAAGGAAGATGAATCAAAGTCATATCTATCTGCATGACAGCACAGGATACAACCCAATATCTTTATTTTTAAGATAATCTTGATTGGTAAGGTAATCTTCAAGTAGATTATTAGGTCTTTTTCTGGCACAGGGAAGGTTCCCTTTCAACTCAGCAAACAACCATGGAGAAAAATGCTGCTAAAATCTGTTGACTGGATGAATGAACCTTCTGCAATCAGCCATTGCACATAAGGACACTAAATATAGTCTATGCTAAAGAACACCCTGAGTTTGAAATATTTTGAAATCTGGAGCTATTTGTACCCAGCACTGTGCTAAATAAAGTGAAAGCACTGCTGACAAATCCCAGCGAAGTATTATTTATATCTAGCTGATTCCGACAGAGTGCCAGAAAAGATGAATATCTAGGTGACCTTTTGGAAAAGGTAACAAGCTGTCATCAAAACTGGCACTAATTGACAGTCTCAACAGGCGGATTTATTTGAGCTGAACACTCAGCAACCCAGCTAGCTCTAGAGCACCAGTTAAAACAAAGGTGTTGGTGTGGAGACTGCAAGGACTTTGACTGGCTTTACATCTACTGCCTCCTCCAGGTGTTCTGTGCCAGTTTTGAAAGTAAGTCAAAACTTAACATTCCCACAGAATACCTGGTTGCATTGCCAGAACTACAGGGGAAACACAATTAACTCTTCAGGAAAATGGGAACATGCCGAACTGAAAAGTTGGCTAAGCTTAAACAACTCAGATTTTAATGGATGTGAAAGCTCAGCCCTAGAAGTCATCATTTTCTGTGCCAGGTCAAACAGTGGCATGCTCTACTCTAGCAAAGGCAAGAGCCCACACTGACAAATGTCGTTTGAGAAGTCGTTTACCAATTTTCTTAAGGCAAGGGGAGAATTTGCGTTTGATTTTCCTGAATATATGCTTACTGATAGTCAACAAGATACTAGAGCCATGTAGTTCAGGGATGAGGAACCTGTGGTTCTTTAGACGCTGTCTGGCTCCAGCTCCCTTCATCCCTTACCATTGGCCCTGATGGCTGGGACTGATGGGAACTAGAATACAACAACATCAGAAAGACAGATGGTCTCAATTCCTGATGTACAATGATCCAGGATGCTGTCAGACAGTCTTTGCTTGTGTCTGTAGCTTAGTGCTCTGACGAGTCACAATTAGTCCTATTTAACAGGCAGAAGGCTTTGTCCAGATTCATACCTCTTTTCCAGTGTTCACTACAGAGCACTCACAACCTTCTCAACTTCCCTTACCTATGCCCATCTACTTCCTTCTTGCTAATAGTTCACAACACCAGGGTTACTTGCTCCTGGGGTTTATAGCTTTTCACTTCCAGTGCTGCCAGATATGAGAATCAAAGTCCTTGATGGGAAGTAAAATACACCAAGCAAAACATACAAACTGGGGATTAGAGTCAGCATTCCCAAGGTATGTCCTGTCTTCTTTCAGCCTTTTTGGAAAAAAATGTGTGCTGGACTCTCGCTACAGAAGCAGATGAAGGACATTTATCTTTCCTGGCAGCCGCTTGTGCCTATTTAATTAGGATCTCAATCAGTGCAAAGTGGGAAAAATTTGACAACCTGATTGCAGCATAATTATAGCTGACCACTTCTCCTTCCATCCAGTTGCAATAAGCATAAGAAGCTGTACAATTGTGTCATCTATATTTCATTTTCTTTAATGTATTTTGTATATTATTTATTTGATTGTAAATAAAACCTCTAAGTGGTTTACAAAAGATAGATAATGTGTATTAAAATAGTTGATAAAGGCCAAGGCTAAAACCAGTTGGGTTTATATTAAAAAATCAAAATAGAAATAAAACCAACAGTTTAAAATATGCATTAAAACATGTCAGCTTTACATGTCTGGGTAAACAAAAGCATATACCTTTATCTAAAAATAAACTAAATTCTGTTGCTTCCTTTTGCCTTATTGAAACAAAGTCTTCTAATATACATGTTCAGACATGGAAATTTTTAAACAAGCCTTTCAGTTAGGGTCATATTACGTAAAACACATAATTGCTTTAGTTTAAAACAGCTGTACTGTCTTTCCTGGTGACATTCAATATTTATGAAACTTACATAATTTCCTATAGATTCACATCATGCAATGTAAATAATATGAGAAATAATGTAACTGAGCTTGTTGTAGAAATCTTTGTGAAACTAGGTTTCTTCACAAAGATGTTTTTCACACACATAACCCAACTGCCTTATTTTAGGATTGTTGTTTCCCCCCCAGTTTTCAAGACATGCAAACTCCATTTGAACCTTGGTGAGTATGGCTAACTTTTGAATGTGAATATCTGTAATATTTTAAACCTACTTTGGAGTTAGTTGTTCTGCCACCAGCAACCATTTTGCCCTGTTTGATGGAAGTTGGAAGGAGCCTTTGCAGGTTACCTAGCAACTCTGAGATGTGCTTGCCATCCTGGAAGTAGCTGGTCGACCAAAGTATATTTTCCCTGTCTTGTTAACTGATGACTGGGGAAATGACCAGGGATGAAACAAGATGCCAGTAATGGCTCTACTGGGGACCTATCAGTAGTAGAATTACCTGACCATCTGTTTACATGGTATATTTCTCCCAACAATTGCACTTGTAGTGGCATGCTATGTATTTACTGAGCGAGCCAGCAAAAATAAAAACCTGGGAAGGAAAAGGAAAGGGGGGGGGGAAGTAGATTGGATAGCTGACAATTGTGTAGGCAGAAAGATTTTAAACAGATGGTAAATTAAATATGTTAATTTCTGATTTCCTGCCCCATGGTAAATATTTGAAATCATAAAGTGATATTTTTTAAAAGTTCAAATGAAAAACAAATGTGTTTGTGTCTGGCAAAAATGGTGTAATGGTTGAACTCTCAGAATCTTATTCTGGCGTTATTGAAATCCACAATGAAATTCTGACTATGGTTGGGAGGGCAGAACGGTTTTTAGCTAAGAGATTATTTGACACACATCAACAGAATTTGCTTTTGTAATAGGAGAAGCAACTGTGAAATATATAAAAGGTTGATTGCTAAACTCAGTCAGCATCTTTTCCTTTCTGCCTTCCTGAGCTGGACTGCTGCCTTTCAGAATATAAAAGCCAAAAGTTGCATGGGCAGTGTGCCTTCCGATATGTGTATTAAACTTGCTTCAGGGCATATCTACATGGTCTGTGTAAACACTCCTGCTTGCTCTGCATGTAGTGCGTTCCCACTGCTGGTTTGGGAAGCGGTATACACATGACATTAGCCACAATTCATACCTATCTTGTACCTACCCTGTTGTTTCTTATGAAAGACAGCATTTTGATGTGTTTTCCCCAGACAAGCTTCAATATGAATTGATAAAATGAACCCACATTTTAAGCTGGCAACATGCACACAGCCCTAGGGTTCTTGTATGGAAACAATATCAAATACACATCCATTTCCCCCACCCCAAATCCTGCCAAGTCTTTAGACTGGTTTGATTGTCCAGCTGCAGTTGGGTTTTAAAAAAAATTCTTTAGCAGTGCACAATGTTTGTTACCATGCAGTTCTTCCTATGTAAGGCATGGGAGCAAAGAACCAGAGGATAATACATAAGAGCAGCAGGCAAAAGCCTTGGCTTACTAGGAATAGTCAAGCATATTACAGAGTGCTCAGGACATCAGCAGCACATTCTGTGCAAGTCTGGCATGAAAGGTACAATAAAACATTACAGACAAACAGTTCATCCACAATTTGCTGTACGTGTCCAGAAGGGGCTAAATGTGACAAAAAGATTTCGTGTTTAATGATGTCCCCACCACTCCCTGTTTATGAAGTCACTGGCAGGAGAGGTCATCAAGAGGTCTGAAAAATAGTGTTATCAATATGCACATGAAACACTATTTCTTCCTGAAACAGAAGAGGTTGTATGGGTGTTGGACCATTGCTTAGTTCGATATAAGCCAATAAAGTGAGGATGAGTCCGGCTAAGATGGAAAGGCTATGCATTGGTGGTTCTTGAGCCTGGGAATTAGGTAGATGGCCTGTCTTCGATGGTGTTGCACCTCCCTTGAAATAGCAGGCTTGTAGTTTGGGAGAGCTCCTGGAGCAATCTTTGTCACTGGAAGTTCAAGTGGCTTCACTGGAAAGCACTGGCTATTACTGGCTATGACTGTTTTTGGATGAAGAAAGCCTTGCCAAATGATCCATGCTAACATCCTGATTGGATAACTGCAACATGCTCTACGTGGGGTGCTCTTGAAGACATAGCTAGTCCATAACACTGGGGCCATATACCAGTGGGTGGATCAGTGAAGCATACCTTTGTACAGTAGGCGAGTTTTTACATACATTCACACACGTCTCTGAGAGGCACCACGTTCAAGGACCACATTCCAAACAGGCAAACATACTCAAGGAGGCAGCAAAGCAGGTGTTGTTAGGGGTGTGGCCTGAAGAGAGAGGGTATGGCTATAGAGGGGGCGTGGCCTAGGGATAGTCCCAAGGGCCAGACACGAAAGGCCTGAAGGGTCACACTTGACCCCCAGGCCTGAGATTCCAAACCCCTGCTGCAAATGATGGGTATCTGCTCTAACCCTGTGATCTGTATGATGAATAGCAGGTTTTTAAATTGAACTAACAGCATAAATGAATGAAGCATTCTCTAAAGTGGTGGTTCTTATATTGTGGGCTGGGGACCACGGGTGCTACAGTTCACCTTCTGGTCATGCTTTCATCAGCAGCAGTAGAGCCATGAATGTGCAGTGCATGAGCACCCATGAGAGTGGGAGGTGGTTAGAGAGAGAAAGAGACAAGAGTGGTGCTATAGTATACAAAGTTGGAGGGGAGGAAAGGAAAATGAGGATACTGAGGGCATTTGGAGTGATCATCCAAGCACGAGAGAAGGAAGAAAAAGAATGGGAAGGAAGGAACTGAAAGGGACAAATGGACCGAAGGACGTGTTGAGGGCTGCAAATCCAGCAATTTCCACTGTGGAATTAGATTTTAAAAGAAAATGGTGTCACTAATATGATATGTGATGTGCCAATTTCTGGCCCAGGGAACCAGTTGCTTCCCTTTGAGCATGTGTGCTTTCTCATAAAAAATACCTGTGCTTTCTCATAGTATGACATTTCAGGGGGTCAGAAACCCCATCTCATTTTAGAGCTGAAGAACCAAACCCCACTGAGTCCAGCAAAAGACAACTCTCCCTCCTTGTCTCCTTTGTGAGCTTTCCAGACCACAGTGTACCCAAAACAGACAGCAGGTAAACAGGAGGCACTGAACAACTTAATAGGGCAAGATGACTCATGCAACTTTGCTACACCACTTGCTGCAGGAGGGAGAGGAAGCTATCAAAGAGAGAGCAGGTATTGTGCAAAATGTTTGTGGTAATTGATAGCAAATTGTAGCTTTGCAGGAGACTTTCTTTGAACCAGGGCCTTTTAAGGGATGTTTTGCATTGTACTTAAATTAACCAGTTCAACCAACCTGCGCATGGGACTTGCAGATCAAATCCAACACTTCATACTGAAGAAACAAAAACAGCAACAGGCTAGGATTCCTGTTTGTAACTGAAAGTCCTGAACACATTTACTTATGAAGGAAGGCCTATTGATTTCAATACAGTGATGTGCTTAGGATTATGGCCCAAGAACGGCTAACCATTTCACCAGCCAAGCTTGCCAGTGACAAACACTACAGAATTGTTAGCTTTACATGAATATACAGCTTCCACCTGCTGAGGAGAAAATTGTTGCTAAGACTTTAATTACATACTTAGCTTTTATTTGTACAGTTCTCCCACTCAGTTTTCAGGCATGTAAGCATCATTTTCCTTATGACATTTGGAATCTCTTGGTATCTACTTAGTAGTTATATGAATATCAGACTTTCAAGATCTTAACATTTGTTAAAGTCAATTTTAAACCAGTATGAGCTTTTTTAACAACAACACCAACACCATATTACCTGTATTTGTTCTTTGATATGCTTTTGAAATCTTTGGTACCTTCTCATTATTTTGTATTGATTTATATCCTACTTTTATTGCACTGTATTTCAATGCATATTTTTTTTAAAAAAGATACAAGATAAAGTTGCATAGAAGGCCTAATAAAACCAGGCTATACCATCTTGGACAGAGGACCTTCTTACTTATTAAACTATAATTATTAAAGTTTCATTTGCACTAAAAAAAATTTTGTTTGTAGAAATACGTTATTTGCAGAATTGACCTTGAAGACTTCATCAGACATACCACCATTGGCCAAGCCTTAAAATGACCGCTCTGGATTTCTACGTTAAAATATTTCATCCGTTGAATCCCTATGATGCATTCTGGCTCATACAGCTTGGTAACAAGTAACTCATTTTGTTGCTTAGCCATTTGATCATTCCCTCTACCCTACTCACGATTAGCCCATTCAGTGACCAATGGGAGCTGTCCTCTTGCTCTCATTGTCCACTCCACTCCAGCCAAGCTTTGTCTGCTCCAGTCCAGCCAAGCTAGGCAACAAAGACATTTGGTTCTGGCTCCTCAGGACCAATACACATTTCCCAGTCTCTTCCAGCTCTGGCTAGGTTATGGCATCTAGACATGATGAAGACATCCATGCGGCTCTGCTTATGATTTTCCAGAAGACTTTCTCTGGTCTAGTCCCTCACATAGCTCAGCATCTTTACAAAGATTTCCCAAGGCACAGTTATGAAACCATGATGAAAGTAGAACAGCCTGATTTGTACCACGCTTCTGGTTGCTGTAGCAATCTAGGTGCAGGTTAATGCCATGATGATTCACAGAGTGACGTGCCTGAAGAGAAGAAAGCTAAGTCTAGCATCCACTGCTTGCATAGTAGTCACCAGCAAAATTGCAAGGGGAAATAGACACAGGCCACATCTGTACCAAGCCACAAATGCTAATTTATCAAGCCAGGATATCAAGCAGGTTCATGGAGTGCCTTTGCAGCCGTTTCGGTCCCCCCTTTGTGCATGTGACTGAGCAAACACTTAAGCACAGCTCCCCATTTGTGAACCCAGAAACTGCAACTAATGGCTTCCAAACATGCTAACTTTGGACCATGGAGCAATAGCCTTGGTTTGTTTTGAAGCCATTGACCATAGTTTCCAGGGTTGCACATAATGGGAAACTATGGCTATGTGCTGGATTTCTAGTCCTGCTCTTTAGCCAATAAAGTTCCCAGAGCACCTTGCATGCAACTTGATATGGGTGACAGGGGCAGCTCTGTCTTAAAGTTCATGTAATATGTTGCCAGTTATAAAATGAAGCTAGGCAAAGGCTCACAGCTGTAGATTCTTATTTTCTGCATGCCTTAGGGATGTCATGAGCATTCAATCAAACATGCTTACAAAGCTGGTCAAATGCTTGCAAGGAGGATTGGTGTGACTACATCCCTGTGTGCTTGCTGAAATTCTGTGAGCCAACTCCATTACCTCCCTCTGGCTCATAGCCAGCTGCAAGGCTCCTGAAAAAAATTACCTTGATGCTCGCGCAAAGGATGGCAACAGAAAGATGAGTGAGGGAACCACAAATGCACACAAATATGTACTTTACTGAACCCAACACTTTTTGTGTTGGTGATTTTTTTCAGGGGCACTGATTAAACAAAAAAGTTTTCTGTACTATCTCAGAGTCAGGGAAGATGCTGCAAATGAAGAATGGGTGTTTACAATGTAGATACAGATCTGCAAAAATGTAAGATGAATGAGCTCTTCGCCCCTGTGAGTTCACCATACTGAAATGGTTATGGTGAATTCAACTATCTCATGAGCAAGCAAGCATAAAATGGTAAAGATTAAAGGATTAAAAATGCAGATAAAGTAAAATGCTAGCTATGCAATAGCACTGAGAAAGGCAGAATTGAAAAACTGGCCATTTCCAATTATTTAGCTTGAAAACTGGTTCCTAAGCAATTTAAAAGTTGTTCTTTGAAAGGAGGAGTAAATAATGTTGCTTTGATTAATTTTTTCTTTTTGCAGCAGCTTTATTCATCTGGCTATTTCTGACCTACACTGTGTGGTAGGTGTGAACAGTCCTCTGAGGTAAGCATTCTTTTACAAAATTACTTTTCTGCAGAACAATCAGCTGTCATTTTGTTCATTACGCTTTTCAAGATAGTGCTCAGGCTACATGAACAAAGCTTTTGTAGGAAGCCAGAAAGCATTCTACTAGATGTTTGGAAATAAACTCAAGAGAAGAATATGTGTAAGGATGCAAGATGTACTTTGAAGCTGTGATGTGCCTACCATTCCAGTTTGTAAGGCATCGTTAACAGAATTTTGGTTTGGAGCAGAGCTAGGCCTTTTTGGCCATGGGCCACAACCCAGGTGATGATATGGTTGTGCAGAGCCAAGGCAGAACCAAGGCAGTCCCATGTAACTCCTACATTATACGCATTATATGCATTATATGCATGTTGATAACTGCTGTGCATTCTCATATTTATATAATATATTGGTATGTTTATGGATCCTTTGCCTCTCATATTAAATCTTTATCATGTTAGCTTTATACTTCATAAGATGATAACAAGCAAAGTGCTCCCCTGTCTTTAGAAGCTCTGGGGAAGAAGAAATTAGAATATGTCCAACTTGTCATACACATGTATGACAAACTGCATCTTCTGAAATTCAGCCTGCTGTACAACAGTATGGCAGTCACTGATCTTTGATCTACAGCTAGGATGGGGAAATCTGTCAGTTTGGATTTCCCTTTGTTTCTCATTTTTACAAACTTTCATTCAGTTTTCATTTCCACATCAGTCCCACCCTTTTCCACAAAAGAAGTCC
The DNA here is from genome assembly GCF_964188305.1 of Podarcis bocagei. Classification (NCBI taxonomy): domain Eukaryota; kingdom Metazoa; phylum Chordata; class Lepidosauria; order Squamata; family Lacertidae; genus Podarcis; species Podarcis bocagei. The sequence goes on along the minus strand of NC_138127.1, from coordinate 31,771,600 downwards.
TCATGAAAATTCATCAACATTTTTCTGAACATTTCTCAGAAATGTTTGTATACAATTTCCCTAATATATGCATTTCTCCTCCAATACAATGCATTTTGGAATGTTATTGTCACTAATAAATGCATTTCTATGCACACTTTAATTTAGTATATGCATTTTTGTACATGTGGCTGCAGAACTACACTCCAGAACTTGAAGAAGTGGATACGGCAAAGGATGTCTCTGTTTTGACTCTTGTATTGCTTCAGAAAATGTGAATTAGGTAGGTTTGCTTTTAAATGCAAACAAAATCAAATTTCTCTCCCAGCTCTATCCACAAGCAACTTACAGTATTGAACACTGGGGCCAAACACAAGTCTGGGCTTCTGTCTACTAAAAAAAGAAAAACCTTTCCCCTTTAGCTGACATGATGATTTTCATCATTCAAATGAATAACTTCTGTAAAAAGAGAAAATAGGATGAATGGGAGTCATTCTAGATAGTAAACTTCAGAAGTAAACATTTAACCAAATATTTTATGGCAACTGTTTTTAAAGCAAAGGATAAAATTCTGTTTCATGCTTTTTTTCCTCCTTCAGGTGAACTACATTTTATTTTATGTTTGATTCTGTATGCATTTTGGGGAGGATTGTTTATGGATCTGTTGTCAAGTACCTGGAGTGTCTCAGAAAGTTGGAATCAAATAGGCTTTTATAAACTGACAATAATTTCCATCAATTGCAGCATAATAATAACAAGAACAAACTGGACCCCCACCCCCCGCCAATAAAGACACTTCTTATGGGAACAAGGCTGTAAGCTGTCAGATGCAGCAAAGACTTTGCGCAAACTAATGTATATTTTAAATAAACAACAAAAAGTAACTCTTTAAATAAATTCCAGCCGTCTGCCTGAACCTGTGTTAATCTGACAGCAAGTTGCTGTAACTAATTTACTTTAATTAGGCAGAATAAGGACCAGCATTTACTTTGCTTTTCCAGTTGGATCACATACCATCCTGTAGTGACGGTGTTTTAAGTTCTCATCAGTTGTGGGGCTACGTTGTGTGTGTGAGTGACAGAGAGAGAGTTTGGAGGGGGGGTGCATTCCAGTTAAATACACATGGCCTCCCAAACATTGCTTGTCTCGTCAGTTCCCTAGGAAACTAGTCATATAGGTGGAAGAGATTTCATCACCCCTCCCCCCAAAAGAGCTTTGCATTATTATAGTGCTGAATTGTCTCAGAGTCAAAGGAATGGAGACAACCTTCCCTTCCTCTGTTTGGGATCCATGTAAACATACAAAGACCCCAAAACTTTTACCTTGTTGAGTGGATGCTGTCTGTGAGGGAAGCTGGTGCCTTAAGAACAGTGGTAGCCCATACATTGTCCTCTGGAAGTTGTTGGACTACAACTCCCATCACTCCCCATAACCTCGATCACTGGCTGTCCTGGCTGGGACAGAGGGACTGATGGGAATTTGGGCTCAAGAACACCTGGAGGGCAACATGTTGGTTATCCTAGTTCTCACTGATAAATGTAACATACATAGAAACAGAAGTGGGGCTACTGCAAGTTCCACCCCACCTGCCAAGCTGCTTCTTACCCCACCTTTTCTTTACCTAATCGAATGTCTTCCTACCAGTGATTCCAAAAAAAGACACAGCGAAAATATTCATAAAACTGAAAAGTGCCCAGTGCTGCCTGGGAATTCTAAGAAACCAAAAATATTGTGTGCTTTTTTAATGGATAGTGTAATTTATGAGTTTTGAGGCTGTGTTCTCCCATACACATGCATGCTGATGCTCAATGCATCCACCGGCATCCAAATGTAGGTAAAAATCACCTCCTCTACCTTGGGAACCCATATACCAAGTTGGTTGGCAATATCTCGAAAGGCATCCAAACTGGCACAGTTGCAACCCATCATATCAATGTGGGTGAAGTCATGCCAAACAGGGTGATCATATCTTCATAGGTGTCCACATCAGCACACCTTTATGCAGTGCCAACAAGCATATCATTCCTCTCATAGTGAATTCGAGTGACTGAGCATCTTAACAGTTTAAAAGCAGAATAGACAAATTCATGGAGACTATTTATTCAGTTAATTTATTTCCTTCCTCAAGGTGGTGCAGATGGTTCACCTCCCCATCTTATCCTCACAATAACCCTGTAAAGTACCATATTTTTCGCTCTCTAAGACGCACCGGACCACAAGATGCACCTAGTTTTTAGAGGGGGAAATCAAGAAAAAAAAATTTATCCCCCCCCCCCCGAGCCCCAAAGAGCAAAGCTTCTCCCACAGCTTCTCGGGGCTGCGGGGGAAGCCCGGTTCCCCCCCCCCAGCCCCAAAGAGCAAGGAAGCCAAGACAGCAAGCAGGATCCATCCCGCTGGCTGTCTTGACTTCTGCCATAGCCGTGCAACCTCTCCAGCTGGGAGCTAAACCTCCCCAGCGCGGCTAAAGAAGCGTGGCTAAAGAAGCGTGGGAGAGGCTGCGCAAGGCTAAAGAGGAAGTCAAGGCAGCGAGTGGGAAGGATCGCGCTTGCTGCCTTGGCTTCTTTAGTCTTGCGCAGCCTCTCCCGGCTGGAGAGGCTGCGCGTGGCTATGGCAATTCCCCCACCTCCCGCAAAAGCCCACGAGGAGGGAGAAGGGACTGACGGGCTGCGTCAGTCCCTTCTCCCTCCTGGGGAAAAGCCTCTTGGGGGCTTTTCCTGCCTGCCTCTCCCCTGCATTCGCTCCATAGGATGCATAGACTTTTCCCCTTAGTTTTTAAGAGGTGTCCTATGGAGCGAAAAATATGGTAAGTTAGGCTGAGAGTCGAGTGAGCTCACCCAGTGAGCTTCATAGCTGCGAGGAGAATCAAACCCTGGTCTATGAGGACTATGTTCTACCTCCCGTGCTAGAGGCAGTAGGCCTCTGAATAAGTATTGCTGGGATTTGCAAGTGTGGAGAGTGTTGTGACACCTGGGTGCTGCTTGTGAGCTTCCCCTAGGTATCTGGCTGGCCGCAGTGAAAACAGGTTTTTGGGCTACTAGGCCTTTGGTCTGATCCAGCTCAATTTGGAAGTGAAAATGGGGCCGCCTCAAAATAAAGGAGCAGTTTCTAGCTTGGGATTCCACAGACATGGAAACATACATAACTCTAGAACTACATAGCAAAGTGGAAGAAGTCCTAGTGGTGTGCCCTAGAAGTGCTGTGACCCCCTTATACCCTCCTCCTGTGCCCTTCCCTCAAAACCCCTTAAGAGCACTGCTCTCCTTTTAGGGGCTGGAGGTATCCTACAATATATTCTTGGAGGTCCAGCTTGTTTATTCTGCTTAAACAAGAACGAAAAAGGTAAAATGTTATATACATTTCTTTCATGTACGTACTTTAAAACTATTTGTAGTCCAGGTTTGGCTGCTAAAAGCAAGGTGGATTTAGCAACTGTGCTATCGCTCTGAATTAATTAGTTTACAGGTCACATCTCAACATCTGCAACGGTGAGAATATTCACACTCACGGTGGCAACAAATAGGCCTATTAAAATTCTTTGTAAATCCCTGTTCAGCAAAAACGGAAGGTGCGACGAAACTTTCTGTACCAAAGTTACTGGTGTGAGTCTGGTAATGGGAATGTCATATTCAATTTAGGAAGCATCATAAAAGAAACAGAACAAAAGCAGATATTGAAGATAGACATTAGAATTTCCAGATAGAGATTGCATAGGGTTGACAGTGGCCTAAGAAAAGAAAAACGAACCTGGACCCTGTCATTCTCTTGTGCCTTTAAAAGCCACTTGAGCAGCAGGTGAAGCATCAAGGACCTGCATGGGGGAGCGTACTGTCAAGAGAGTCCTGAATCTCTTCCTCCCTTTCACAGCTGCAACCGGATTGGTCCTTTGCCTCTGGCTCTGGCCAAGAGAAGGTGAGCAAGCAAGGAACATTGGCAGCGAGGAGGAGGAAGAGCAGCTGCCGCTGACTGCTTACTGATTGGTTCTGTCCGGCAAGCAATCAGGTGGCAGCAATGATGAGGCAGAGGAGGAGGAGCGATGAGCGGTTTGCCCAAGGGACCCCAGAATCATAGTTTGAAGTGTTTCATGGCATGGAGATAAATATGATCACTAGCTAATTCTTTGTCATTTAAGCTACTCTTAAATGCACAAGGGTTCTGTAAAAAGAATTGGCAGCTTAACCCGGGGGAAGAATAAAGGAAGTTAACTGAAAATGGAAATGTATTTGCTTTCATGTCTTTTGCTTTCTTCTACCCTGATTTCTTTGCCGTTTTCTTTCACTGATGTTTTCTGCTGCCTGGGTTTGACTCTTGTGTGCATCCCTCCAGTTCATTGACTAACATCAAGGTCTCCCCACGTAGTGAGTGGTGGCCATACTTACTACCGCTGCCCCCCTGGAAATGACCCCTGTCTTCACCTTACACAAGATGATAAAGATTTATGCTGAAGTGTGTATGCAGTTCAAAGCTTGGACACTCTCTCACTCAGCCCTAAATCATGCAGTCAGTTGAAAGCTAGCTGATAGGGCTGATATAAGATTCTATGTCATTTCATCTTGATCCAGAGATTATGAGGCCCATGACATTTGAAATGTACCCAAGAAAGTAGACTTTTGAAAATATTATAATGACTTCCTATCAAGGACTGGGAATGGCCGTAGAGCACATCAAGCTCTCTTGCCCTTAGATTTATTCTCATTTGAATGTTGATGTATGCTAAATGAATGGTTAATTGTTGATTTCTTTTACTATTTTAGTGTTGAGTTTTAGTGACAGTATGCTTTTTCATTCTGTGGTGTTACTGTACCAATATTAAAGACTTATTTTAATGTGAATTGCTTTGAGCACAGGTGCCTTTGTGGAAAATGTGCCATATAAATAAATTGACCAGGACTATGATTATGACTAACAGCTGCATAAAATGTAGAAATTTAACAGGTGCAACTTCATGTTACCTGTCGTTCGGCTGTCAGCAGTAAGAACACAGAGAACCCAAGAAAAATGGCATTGTTTGAAATAAAACAGTGCTGTAGCTCCAGAGTGCTTCTCTATTACAGTCTGGCAACCTTGCCTTTCACAACATTAAATCTAATTTTTGACCACAGGTGTTTCATGGTGGGAGCTTGTCACAGTAGTTGTTGCTGTACAATCAATATTAACACGGTTTATTGTGGCTCGCAAAGTGGAATATAGACATTATTTTGCATTTAAAGGCAGTTCTCTGTCTGCCTCTCAGCATTCTAGACAGTAGATAAAAATCCATTTTGCTAATGTTTTACTCCTGGAGACAATCTATAATGTCACATAGGCAGTGTGTTGAGATGTAACATTAAGCCGTAGCTTAGGGCTACAAGAAAGACCCTTGGGCTCATGAGCTTCCCTTCCCTTCTCCTCAAGTGCACCTGTGAGGACATCAGAAACATTTATTTCCCTTTTCAACTAACTGCAGTTTGCTGTTTTTCCCAGAGTGGGAGAACTTAGTTTGTCTAAATAAGCTAAGATCAAATTATGATTTCTGATTTTGGCTTTGTTCAGATAAGTCATAGTTAAAACTAACCACAGTTCCTGGTTTGGATGAAATGATAAACTGTGGTTAGTTGGAAAAGGAAACATGCTCCCACTCACATGAACAGGATGAGAAGGAAGGGAGGAGTAGGCTTGCGCACATAATGCTACATTCAGGGGTAGCCCATTTGCCCTCCAGGTGTTGCTGAAGTCCCATTTCCATCAGCCCTAGCCAACCATCATGGCCAACCATCGATGATGATGAAAACTGTAATTCAGAAGGGCACTCTGTTGACTACCCCTACTTTAAAATATGGTTTAGGGCAGAAGACACCTCATGATGTACTGGTACGTCTCTGGATGATTTGCAAGAGTTTCTAGCTCACAACTGTTTAACAACAATAACATTAAGATGACGCTTTATTCTTAAATTAAGCTGCTGAAATACAGAAAGATAATCAGGAGTGGACTCTTTGTGCGAAATGACTTTGAGCTCAGTTTTGTTCTGGTGCTGAAAACAAATTTCTAGGTCATATTCTCAATTTGGGCTCATTTTCAGGAATGAGGTTCCACCTAACTTAAACCTAATGAAATGAGAACTGAATGTTTCTCACTTTGCTGTAAACTTGGTTTGTCCATATGCATCCTCTGAAGCAAGGCATATGGCGAGGCAGAGCGAAAACAGAATGTTGTTACTAGTGATGTCTTTGGTCTGACCCAGCAGGGCTCTTCTTCTTATATTGTTATGTTCTTAACACTGAAAATGACTGGGGAGGAAATGTGATTTTGCTATAGTCAGGCACAGATGCAGATTAAATGCAGTGTGAATATAGAAATAGATTCCAGTTTCCTCTCACTTCGGTGCTGCAGTATGTGAAATGCACTGTGCTCTTGTAATCTGGACCACTGACATCTTTAAAAGTGTTATTTTTAACTGAAATGTCCCCACAGTCATTAAATACGATGGTTGTGTGTACTTAGAGCTCTAGGTACCCACACCCCTTTGCTGCAGCCTTTTGAACATCCTGAATGGCTCTTTTCGAAGAACCCTCCAGAGCAGCAATCAATACCATTCAAGGAGATGTGTTTAAAAGGAAAAAAAAATGGATGGCACAGCCCCCTGTGAACATGGAAGCTCTCCTGTTGTGCCACTTTTGGATCCTGGACTAGTCAGTGAGGTGCCGTGGTCATCTCTGTAGAAGATAAAAATATCTCCAAACAACCCTTCAGATAGCCCACAGATGAGCCTTGCTTTCTGTCCCTTCAAACAAGAGAGCTTAAATATCTCATTCAGCCATCCAATGTCATTAAATCATTTTACAGATGGCTAAATCAGATGGTTACATTCACTGCTTCCTACAGGGAATACAAAAATGGCAAACTGCTTGGAAAATTAAATCTTCTGAGACCTTTAGATTGTATTGTAGAAAAGGATATAAATGGAGGAAGAATCATTGAATAATACTGTATAAGGAAAGGAATAAAGAAAGAAAGAAAATCCATCACCGATGGGTACATTCTTTAATTCTATTCTCACTGATTCTGTTGTACATGAGAAGAAATATGGGGTTGTGTCCAACTAAATCTTATGCAGAGTACTCCCATAGAAATTAATAGAAATAAGTTACTCATGTCTATTAATTTCAATGGATCTACTCTGAATAGGGGATATGGGTGGTGCTTTGGGTTAAACCACAGAGCCTAGGACTTGCCAATCAGAAGGTCCGCAGTTCGAATCCCTGCGACGGGGTGAGCTCCTGTTGCTTGGTCCCTGCTCCTGCCAACCTAGCAGTTTGAAAGCACGTCAAAGTGCAAGTAGATAAATAGGTACCACTCCAGTGGGAAGGTTAACGACGTTTCCGTGCACTGCTCTGGTTCGCTAGAAGCGGCTTAGTCATGCTGGCCACATGACCCGGAAGCTGTACGCCGGCTCCCTCGGCCAATAAAGCGAGATGAGCGCCGCAACCCCAGAGTCGGTCATGACAGGACCTAATGGTCAGGAGTCCTTTACCTTACTCCGAATAGGGCTTATATTGAATACTATCCTAAATATATGTTTCCAGAGGTTTAAGTCCTGTAGTTTCTTCCATTTCTGCACCAAATAAATTCTCCCAACCACGAAGGAGTTCCTTAGATTATAAAATTGCTGTATGATAACCCCACAGGTTGAAAGAGCAAGTTGCAAGGACACTTGGATGGGCCATTTGCATTCTTTGATGCTAAAATTTTGATGCCAGAGGGCATTAACACTTTTCCATGGCAGCTAGAAATCTTCTTTGAAAATTAGCTAAAAGTTATTTTAACTTCCTTTTTAACTAAATGTAAAAATAGTATTTCTATCTGTGGTGGCAGCATAGGCACACTCCCATTGCACTTCAACCAGACTGTGTCACTCTTTTATCGTATTAAACAACAAAAAGAGAAAATACACAAAAGGAGAAAAACAACCACAAAATAATTTATGTTCAGCAATAAGGAGCTCTTGACAAGGTAAAAGTAAAATGAAAAAGTCAGGTAAATGAAATGAAATGAATACAATTTTTAAAAAATCAAAAATATATAAATAGGTATAAAAAACACACTTAAGTTACTTTGTGCAATGAAGGAAACAGGAAAAAGATGCCATGAAATCATATTTTGAAGGGATTGCGTCACTCTGAACACCCACTTCCTCAGAGTGAGGCTTGGGGAAACACCTGGTGAGTGATCTCTCTGGTAAGGCAAATGAGCAGGGGCATTAATCCACATAAGGCAATTTTCTTCCATTTGTCCTATGGAAGCATTAGCCCTGATATGCTTGTCTTGTATATATCTAAGGAGTTCTGTGTTGACAACAGGCTATTATTTTAAGATAGACTCTTGGTTCCTTCTTATGCCACATTCCTGTGCAAATGGACGGCAGGACCACTTTTTGACTTCACCAATACAAAGCAAAAGCTAGTCCTTTTCCACCACATCCCATCCAGTCCAAGCATCCTTTTTCAGTAGGTATGGACAGGCTGCTTGGTTGCCCTCAACAGAACAGGAAGAAGTGATGCATCAGTAAATTATTGTGAGGCTGAGTAAGCCTTCTTTGACTCATAGAATGATGTAACAGTCTAAATCAGCAGTAATTGTTTCAAAAGCTACCTGCCAATCTTAATTCACCATCTATTAAAAGGAGGTAAGAATTAGCAGCCAATCTTGGAAGGAGCAATGGAGTATAGAGAGAAAGTACTGTAGTAATAATGTGGTAGCCTCACTTGAGGCACAAATGGAGCAGAAAGAAATACAAGGAAATAACTAGGGATTACAAGAAAGAAGATTCCACCTAAATATTAGGAAGAACTTCCTGACAGTAAGAGCTGTTCGACAGTGGAATTTGCTGCCAAGGAGTGTGGTGGAGTCTCCTTCTTTGGAGGTCTTTAAGCAGAGGCTTGACAACCATATGTCAGGAGTGCTCTGATGGTGTTTCCTGCTTGGCAGGGGGTTGGACTCGATGGCCCTTGTGGTCTCTTCCAACTCTATGATTCTATGAACAGATTGCCCATTTCAGTATTTCTTCTTTTCTTGTTTTTTCAGTTTTAAGGTCAGTTCTCCAAATTTCCACATCAGTCCTCATGAAAATTCACCAGCATTTTAGTGCAAATTTCTCTTGATATAAAGAACTCTTAACTTCTGGGCCGCCTAAACACAAATCCCCCCAGTTTACTATCCCTAATACTTCAAGACTCCCATAAAAGTGTCTGGCTTAAAACCATCTATAAAAAACTTCACTCTTGTGGCCTATCCCCACAACACCTACTCAATATGGGCCCCACTAAAGCAAACAGTCTAACTGGTCAACATCTAAAAGACATTGAGCATCAGAACAAACTGGCCACCATAGGGAAATTCTGCCCTTGGGATGTTTAGTTTCCACCTCTCCATTTTGATTCTCTGGCCCCATATCTGCACAAACTTATTATCCCAAAATACAGACATGCTTTTACACTTACAAGACTGGATGTTTTGCCATGTGCGGTACTTGAGGGTCGATTCCAAAAGATCCAGCCTGAAAAATGTCTTTGTCCCTGTGGAGATGGTAGCACCAAAACAGCGGCACGCACACGTCCTCCTGTCCTGTACTCTCTACAAAGACCCGAGGAACGAGATCATCACCCCACTCATACTAACCATCCCAGGGCACTAAACCACTGCCACAATGTCCTTTCTTCTATCAGATCAAATTGAGCAGATAGCAGCAAAGGTTGCTAGGTTCATAGCAGGGGCAATCAGAATAAGGGCCACTAACTGACTGCTGATTCAGGACTTTAAATTGTGCTTTTATATCAAATTTTCTTTTCTGCGTGTACTGTAATGTTTTACTGTTGCTACGGCCATTGGCTAATGCAAATAAAGTCTCTCTCTCTCTCCATATTTTTATGTATGTTTTTCCCCAATATGCACATTTTTGCAAGCAATTTCTCATGATATAATGTATTTTTGAATGCTATTTTCACCAATGCATGCATTTTAGTGCACATTTTTATAAGGTTTCTTTGCATATTATTGGATGGGAGAACTGCAACACAAAATTCAGAGAAAAACAACACTATTCAAAGGACAGCTGTCTTTCGGTTTGTGCATTGTTTCAGGAAGTGAGAATTAGGGAGTTACATACTAAATGCAAACCAACCTCCCCTCCCCCCCCAATTCCTAGCAACAAACTCCTCCTCATCATCATCTTGAATCCCTTTGCCCTTTATCCAAAGCCAAGTCCTGCCCAGTTATCCCAAAATTAGGTAACAGTCGCATGCAGCTTTGTTGAAGGGACTAATATGTAAATATTTTCAATAAGTAGGTGCTTGAATGCAGTTCTGGAAGAAAACACATACCTGATTAACTTTGTGAGGGGAAAGAAAAACATGTGACAAAATTGAAAAGGAAAGGAAAGGAAAGGAAAGGAAAGGAGGGGGGAAGGGGAGAGATATCTGTCGAAGAGGGAATTTTTCTTGACAAAAGAAAAATCGAAAACAAATATTTAATGGGAGAGATAGAGATGGGAGTAATAGGAGCATTTTACCCTCCTGACATCATCACTGACTCTGAATCAAAATATTTTAATGTGATGTTTATCCACTTTTTAAAAGAGCTCTTTCTGACAAAATGTCTAACATCTTACATATTTTTGTAACATCTTACAAAATGTGTAACAACGTACATACTTCTCTGGAAGTGCAAAAAGCTGTTGTTTTTATTTCTTTTGTTATAGAAATTGAACATACAATAAAGCTGTTTAGATTTTATATCACCTTTTTCTGTCATAATATGAACATATTTAATACTAGAGCCTAGTGATGCTGAAATGCTGACATCCCTATGATGCATAATCATACTTCTGTTACAAAGCATAACAGGTAAGGGAGATCAAATTAGGCCAAGGACATTTGGAGTGACTGTGTTTTAAGATGTGGGGAGGAAACCATTGGCAGGATTCCTTTAAACACACACACACACACAACCCCAGGGGAAAACATAGTTATCCTTCAGGATTCTCAAAGTGAAGAAATAAACATCTAGTTCTGACAATTGCTTAAAGTTTTAAATTGAAGAAATATGAACCCATATATTCACTTACTGCATAACCTCCATGAAAAGGCCTTTTTGAGGACTCTGAAGGAAAGAGATTGTTTCTGAAGTTTAAGATGCTTGCGATTGCAAAACAAAAGCTTCGTTTTCTAGGAGGAAGGACTGCCTTAAACATTTTCTTCCTCCACTAATTAGGGCATGTAAATAGTGCTTCTACCATATACAAATGCTTAAGAATAAACAAGTTCAAGGCCTGTGAGTGCTGTGGGAAACCCACATTGCAAAAATTTGTTGATATTTATTTCATCTAGCTTCTGTTAACTGTGGTTCTTCTTGTGTGTTGTCAAACTATCAAGCATGTTTGTTGTTCAAAGGAATTGCATTGCTGTTTTCCAGTTTTTGAATTGGTTTAGGGAATTGTTGGTCCCTAAATTCAAGCCTCATCAGAAGCAGCCAGCCACAACTGGAAACAGGTTGTTATTCCTGGTGGACTATTGGTTTGAACCAGGAAAGCATTTGCTTTGCTCCCACTTTGTCCCAACTTTGCATTGGCAGTTCTACCCTATGGTACATGGAATGCATGGGGAAAGGGTTGTGGTAGGAGGGTCATTTGGAAGCACAACAGCAGGAATCATTCAGTTAGGTAACTTAAGGGTTAATTCTGTTGACATCCAACAAGAAGATGATGGTGTTGCTGCCTAGCAACCAGTCAGATTGGCATGATCCTTGCTGAGGCAATGAGTTCTGGCTGGCTGTTTAGTTCCGAGGGTGTTTTTCCTGGTTTGCTTAGTTGCTGAATGTCTTCTTGCAATTAAGACGGCCTGAAGGAAAGACAGTGTGATGGCCTGGGAATCCGATTCAGAGGCTGAACCGGAGGAATCCCAGCCTGCACAGGAGTCCCCGCCTCCTGGGCCGACTGAACTGGGGCAGGGCCTTGATTCTGAAGCGCCTGCACCTGTGCCGGATCCTCAGGAGCAGGCACCAGGTGAATCCACTCTGGCTCCGGAGGTGGTTGAGGACTCAGTGCCTACAGGTGAGTCTCCCCCTGGGTCCAGTAACCCTTCAGCCTCTCCTGAACTGCAGAGGCTCAGGGCAGAGCGAAAGGGACTGGTTTCTCCCAGGAGGAGTGCTCGCCTTAAGGCCAGGAGAGGCGGGTCTCCTGGGGGCCGGGACCACCCCTGGCCTCAGAGAAGATAAAGGCCAGTCAGCCCGGTCCCAGGTTCAAATCAAATCAAATCAGAACTTTATTAGCAAAGCCAACAGGCCACAGCTATACAAGAATTAAAAATGAAATAGGATAAACATGAAAAGGGGATAGAGACAAACAAAAGGAGGTCCGTCAGATGAACAAGTCTGTCACTCAGATGGTGGCCCTCAGTTTCACAGCTCTCTCGATGTACCTTGCGACCTTCTCTGTTGTCTGACTATCCGTATCAGATAAGAGAAAGAACAGCATAATATCTTGTGGACGGCCGGGGTTGGGGAGAATGAGTGGAGTAATAATCTCATTCCTTAGGTCCCGGTCCCAGGTTGCGGGAGCAACATCGTTGATGAGCTGTTTCGGCCAGCATCCAGTCCTGTTCCTGTCCTTGTCCAGCTCCTCGCTGTGGACCCTGCTTTGCCCGAGGAGGACTGTCTGGCGACCCTCAACTCAGGTCCTGGACCTCGCCCCATGGTAACCTCCCCCCTGGACCAGCACAGACAGAAGCCCTCTGCTTATATATTGTCATATTATGTGATGTTTTTTGTTAACTTTAACTAGTGAATTATCAGTTTCTTTTCTCTTTGGATTTCATTTGTTTTATTTAAATGATGTTGCATCTGACCTCTGCACATTCACACCAAGATTTGCAGGAGACTCTGCACATACAACTTGACCAGATGTAGGATCTTTCTCAATCACCCTGATCATGAATACAAAGCTTATATTTGTCAATCCTGTACAGTTTTTTTTAGTTGAATGCATGGAGACCCTTGGAGGAAGGTGGGTTTGCCACTGAGCTGCCAATCACCCCTTCGCTGCTTGTTGGGTGCTCCCTGTTTGCTGTGTGAATGAGGCTCCCCAGATCACACCAATACTTTCCACCTGAATGTCTCCTGCCATGGGTGCGGAAAACAGATAAGAGCTGTGCATCCATTTTAAATACCTGCCGAGATGACAGTATGATCCCTGATATGTTCAGGTACACTTTCAAGAGTTTTGTGTATCAGTTTCCATAGTACCCAGTCACGCTGTATTAGCAGCAGATGAATTATGAGGGATGCTCTTCAATCCATGTGATAAATTGCATAATATTGAAACACGCTGGTTGGATTTTTTTCCAAATAACGTCATCAGGCCAGTCGCACGGCTGGCATAAATCAATATTAGCAGTGCTGAAGTCAACACTATGCCTGTTTATTCCCCTATGAAGTTAATTTTCTTTTTTTGTTTCCTTTCTCCTGATACAACACTGATGAAATCAGATACTGTATTAAGGACTCTCCAGGCCTGGACAGCAGCGATGTTGCGCCACCTAGTGGCTGAAAGGCAGAATCTGAAGAGTGCACTTCTGTGTCCAGTTATGTATACCGCAGTCCATTTGTTGCAATGGCATTAAAACGCATTAAAGAACAGATTTATTAAGGGCCTGTTCTCTCTGCCCCATCTGCTGGTCCCTGGGCTCTCACAGGGCTTGTGCTATCCCTACTCCAGTGGGAAGCCACTGGAGAAAGAGAGAGAGAGAGAGATTGTGCTTGAGACCTTATGCATGCAAAACAGATGCCCTATCATTCAGCAATGGGCCTTGCCGGTGCTTGATCCTATATGCTGACCAGAGAACTATTGTTGTAGGGTCAGTGTTGCAGTCAGGCAATTTTGAATTCTGGGTGTAACAGCCTTAGGACTCCTCTCCCCAGTTTAAAAGATAACGTGCATTCACTTGACTTCCTTCAACATTTGGAAAGGTGGCCCTGCCGCATTTGGAAGCTCACCAGCTCCTTCTGCTGAGTAGGGCCCTGGGCGCCTGCCTCAAAGTCCTATCCTGATGACACCCATTGTGTCAGGTGGCTTATAAATCTTTGAAAAATAAGCTAGGTTTCCAAAAAGAGACTAAGTGATAATGCCACCTATTATTTACATTTTATGCAACTCAACAGATGAAATAATAGGAAAAGAAGAGGCTATTCCCAGATGCTCCAACTTTTTCTATCCAGGACACTCACCCCCATCATGCCACCGCTGCCGCCACCACACCACCCACCTTGAAATTGTGCCCGTGGGCAGGATTACAGATGCACACCAGAATCAGTTCAATTATACATAAATATATCTACTAGCACTTGTCAAAATCAAAATCTCTGATCCAGAATGGGCAAGCTTATGCCTTCCCTCTATATTTTGTCACCTAGAACAGAGATGCATGGTTTTGGAACTTAACTGGAACTTCCTTAAGAATCTGAGAAATACATATCAAATTGGCTTCACTTTCATAGATGTTCTACAAGTCTGCTTTTCACCCTCCCAGAAGTTTAGGTGAGAAGTGATACAAAACAAGCACTTCAGATTAGCTCTAATTTTTATTTTAAGATAGTTCAAACCACCTGGCATTTAACGGAGCATTCATTTCTGAAAAATCCTTGCACATATGCGCCTCTGTTTGGGATTTTTATTTTTAGGCCTCGCAACCTAGTTCTATTTTTGACAACTTTAGCCTTGTAAAGAGGAAGGTGCGGAATGTAAGAGAAATGAAAAGCAGGCAGGAGAAGTCAAGTGGGGGAGAATGCAGAGGTGAGTGGCTTTGGAAGCGACAAAGGGGAAGAAGCAGCAGCACTATTGATGGAGCTGGAATTCTGCTACATACAGCTAAGAAAAATAATGCTGGTCATATGAGTGGGCTGAGCAACCCTGACCTTTTGATGGCAGCACATCATGCTCTCAGTTAGGAGCACAGGAACATTGAAAGCAGTGTTATACTGAGTCATATTATTGGTCTATCCAGCTCAGTGTTGTCAATACTGGTTGGCAGTGACTGGCAGGAGGCCTATGGAGATGTCATAGAAGGGATGGTTGGATCCTGAGGAGCAATGGGAGGAGCTTAGGGAGCTGGAGGGGGATGATCCTGAGGAAGGTCCTATCAGGATGGGGAAGGTGAAATTGGGACCCCAAGAAATGTCCAAGCCCAGGACTAGAGAGCTTGATTCAGGGGTGGGGCAAACTGGGTTGGCAGTGGAGTCTGCCGCCCCAGTGATATCCAGCACCCCTAGTCACCCCAACACCTGGTGCTGGGGAGCTGCCTCTTCCGGCCAGGGAGGAGTGTCTTCCTTTGGGGGAGGCAACTGAGAGTAAATTGGAAGCCGAACTAGAATTGGCATCACCTCCACCTCCAGGGACACCAGGATGCCAGTGCTGGCACAAACAAACCTTGCAGGCACAGCCCGCTTGAAGGAGTTCTGCAAGTAAAGCTTTGGATAATATCTCATGGGTCTGGACAATGTTTTATTCCAAAAGGAATCAGTTTTTATGCATCCAGTTGCTTCATGCTGCACAGTATCAATATCTACAATACTAACTGCAGCAAAAGACCTAGGGTGCTTCCACATGGCTTCCACCTGTTGTAGAAAGGGCATACAACCCAGCCCTTCAGCATGCTGAGAGTAGGCTGTGAATCGGGCTCTGCATAGGAAGGTACAGTACTATAATGCTTTCTCCAACTCCCTTCCCTTCAAACCCACATGTCAAATGTTTTGCCATTTATGGAAAGCAGAGACCTTTCCTGTGCTTCACACTGAGAAACATGTAGAGAGACCTGCTTCTACTTCAACTGCCAGGGCCGGCCCTACTCTTAGGCAAGGGTACATGGGAGCAGCTGTGACATCCACTTGGTTGTCCTTCCTAGACTGCTATTCTTCTCAGGACACAGGACAGAGCTGTGTATGTTCTGGTTCCCCTAAACTAGGCTGATGCTGGTGGTCATTATCATGTCAGCAGTGTTGAAGTAAGATTTATGAGCTAGACCAATTAGGTGATTTCTGCACATGGAATGGGAAGAGAGGTACCATCTTGTTCTTTGCCTCTGACAGCAAAATTCCTGTACTCCATATGGGTACCTACAAGATCTGTGTTAAGGAATCAGCATGGGGAGAATGGTTAAATCTCCATATATTTCTCATCCAAATCAAGGCAGTCAATGTGACTTTTTGAACACAAATTCAAAAACACCAGGAGCTCCAATGTCATGTTTAGTGCGGCATTTTTGTAATATAAGATGGAAAAGCACCTCTAGGAGCAGCAAAATAAAACAGAACATCCCCATTACTTTCCTCACACAACTTTGTTACTGTTTGACAGCACCCTTCGTTGCTTACCTACATATGCATAGAAAGGGTCACAGACAGTGATAAACACTGTGCTGTCGGAAAAATCTCATTTTGGTGTTTCTTAAACAGAGCTGTCATGTATGTTCTTTTTATTAGAATTTGAGCACAGTATTGGTTTGTGTTGCAAGCTTGCACACTCTTGCACTCCCAACAGCAGAGTGCACTCTACTACAAGGAACCATCCATCCAACCAACCAACCAATCAGTTAAACAACCAAACATGCTTTCAGGTTAATATATCTTTATAACTGTTTCCTAGCAGAAACCCCGTTATTTAAAGTGGTTATACAGGATGAAAGGGACGCCTGCCAGCTGTGTCAGAAATGCTGTCAGGAAGCAATTTGCACAACTGAACAATAATTATACTTGTTAGACAGATTTTTGACCACTGAGCAATTATGCATGTGATACTTAAAGCGCACAGAAATTAACAAGGTTTGCTTTCAGGTCTTGTGAGCTATGCGGTGCTCCCGCACTTGCAGCAGAGGATCTCATCCTGCTGGGTTAGGAATCCTTTCCCCACCAGTGAGCTGGAACATTTCCCACACTTAAAGCAGTCACTGTGCCACTGGCGATCCTCAAATGAGATAAATTTGGCTTCGCCGAGAGCTATGAAGAGAAAACATGGAGATGAAAAGTGGGACTGTGAGTGCCTTTTAGCAGATCACAAAGGCAGTAACTTATGCTCTAATAAGCAAAGTCCCTTCCTTCTTCCTTTAATAAATGTCAAAACCTGAGCTAAATGAAGTGAAGCTGCCATACACTGAGGCAAATTAGTTCCATCTAAAAATCTAAATAGGACTCTCTCACCACTTATTATGTCATGTCCACTGAGGGCTCCCAGATTAAGTAAAACTCTCAGTTATCCTAATATATGGAAACTGGAGAAAAATTGGATCAATGAACACATGTGATTCATTCAGGGCCAGTCCTACCATTAGGTAGAGTGAGGTGAAATGCTGTGATGAAAACACAGCAAAACATCAGATACGTAATATTCTTGTTGTATTCTTTACTACCAGGTATGGAGACAATGCTTTTGGGAGTCTCTGTCTCATGGCGCCAAAATAATTTGATGGGTCTTTGGAACTATGCACCTTGGCCTGGTTGTGGGAACACCATTTGCAATTCCACCTCAGGCAGCAAAGTGTCTAGGGCCACCCTCAATTCACTGAAGGGTCCATGTTTTGACATGCACTACAACAATAGATGCTGACATCGCTGCCGTATTGGCCCAAATATGAGCTGCTCCCTTAAAATTCCGCAGGCACTCATACCCATTCCATTTTACCACTGTTTCAGCAGCGATATCATAATAGCTAATTTTTGTAAGGCCACGAATTTAAGCCACGCTTTAACTTTTCATGGTCGGAATTCGGGGGGGAAAGTGAGGCTTATATTCGGGCCAATATGGTATATATTTCTGAGATTCACAATTGGCCACTATGGGACCAACAATGTGCACATTTAAGCCAGCTTCCCTGAGCTGTCTTGTCCGTTTTAATTCAGGATGCATATCCACAGGTACACACTGCTTTGTATACGTAAGAAGATAAGAAGAGTCCTACTGGATCACACCTAAGGCCTACCTAGTTCAATACTCATAGCTTTATCCTACTATGGATTTAACAGTTCACCATATTTGTTGGATACTGTGAATTATAAATCTAACACATAAAAGTAAATTGGCCTAAAAAGCACATTTTTATGGAGCTGTGGAAAGGTGGTGCTTAATTGCTTGCAATTAATTATGCCTGTAGAAGAAATTCCAGGGTCTGCTGTGTGTGAACTCACATACGCAATGGAGAGAAAGGTTATGGCTGATTGAATTTCCCATCAGTTTTGTTTCTTTCTTTGAATGACGGGATCAGTAATTAATTGGCAGTGTTACCCCTCAGAACTGGGACAAGAGGTCATTCAATTTGTTTTTAAAAGGATCCAGCTAATGGTCTTAGAGTACTTTTAAATAGCCTCTGTGTGTTTGCCAAACATTTAATTATAAGCCATTTAAGCACAAATCTTGAAAGCAGTGTTCTATTTCTGGCAAGATCTGTTCTTCAATTCTGGGAATATGAAGGTGAGGCTAAATGATTCAAGCATGACACACAGAAAATGCCTTCTACATCTTTCACTGCAGAGAGAATAACAGACACACCTGCCAGCCAGAGTTTCATAGGATGCTTGGCAATGCTAGGATTCCCCAGATCACATGCTCAGGAAGTGGGTGAACTCTTACCATGGCACCCTTAAAAACAATTCCAGCTGCTGCTTAATGTGTTTGTGTGTACTAGAAATTGGAAAGGGGAGGACGACTCATTGAGATTTTGCTTTGCTTGAAACAGTTGTGTATTTTGTTGGTTATTTTGATTTTCAGAGGCTGGGAATAGATGCCTTTCCTCTTGCACTCATACTCTTTGACCCAAAATGTGGATGTAAACAAGGCCATGTTCGGTGTCGCCACTTACTTACCATGGTAACTGCATTGGTGTTGCTATTCTCACAGGAAAATGGGAACTCAGGGAGCTGCCTTACACTGAATCAGGCCATTGGTCCATCTGGTTCAATATTGTCTACAGTGATTGGCTCGCCAGAGTTTTAGGCAAGGTGTCCTTCCAAGCCCTGTCTGGAGATGCTTGGGATTGAACCTTGGACCTTCTGCATGTAAGACAGATCCCTGACCACTGAACTTGGGCCCTTCTCCTAAAGAATTCATCTTGGATCTGACCTTTCCCCAAGATGTTCAGAGTAACATAGGCAGTTTCCTCTTCATTTTTATCCTCCATAACCATCTTGTGAGTTTATTTTTAGTTTGTTTATTCATTTGATTTTTATATTACTCCTTCTCCCAACTGGGAGCCCAGAGCAGCATGAAATATAATTAAAATCATCTCATCATCACTAAATGCTTCACAGTGCCATAAAAAAAATCTAAAACCATCAACTAGTGTACTAAAATTACAATCTAATATTTACAATTGGTGGGTCCCTGGCCATTCAGTTCCCAAAGGCCCGGGGTGAATTAATCGTTTTTTCACTAGTATCTATCTATCTATCTATCTATCTATCTATCTATCTATCTATCTATCTATCTATCCATCTATCCATCTATCCATCTATCTATCATCTATCTATTTGCAGTTAAAGTGAATACAATCAGAACAAAACTAAAAGGGCGAAAGTCCTGGGACAAGGTTCTCAACTCGAGATAATTCCTCCAGGTTAGTGGAGTTTGTAACCTGAAGCGTTTGTAACTCGAGGTACCACTGTAGTTCATACAACATGCAGACACCCATGGCTGACAGCAGCAACATAGCTGTCAACTTTCCCCCCTTTTTAAGGGAAATTCCCTTATTCCGAATAGGATTCCTCGCAAGAAAAGGGAAAAGTTGACAGCTATGAGCAGCAACTGTATAGCTTCTCCCTCCCCCTCCCCTCCCCTCCCCTCCCCCTCCCTAAAATGTAGTCCAATGTATCCATGTTGCAAAATCCTGTATTTTCTCATTCCAGCTGCCAATTGTTGACTACCCTGGTAGAGTCACTAAACATAGAATTGTGTATTCAGCACTGCTTGCGTGGAGTTATGCCTGTGTAATGGGACTTCTCCTCCTTCTCTTCTAAGCACCTTCAAAATCTGCTCCAAAGGGTCCTCTAATCTCATGGGACAGATTTTGGGAATATTCAGAGAGCTGCAGGGGAAAGGGCAGAAGGGGGAAATTCTACATGCACCAGAGAACAGCAGCATTGGATATGAACCAGGGTGCTGTGATAGCAAATAAATTATGCAAGATCTTACGGAGACGAAAGAGGGAACTAGGCATGTGGCCAATATTTTGTTATGTACCGTAACATTTCGTTTGAGCCTGAATCTCATTACTGCTCAAGAATTGTGGCAACAGGGCCACTTTCTCATGATCATATAAATTTCCTGCGGTAATAGTACTGCTCTCCAATTCACCATAAATAATTTTAGCACCCTGTGCTCATCCGTCAGCAATAAGGAGCACAAATGCTGCCAATGATTATATAGGAGGCTTGCTTCTGCCATAATGACCATCAAAATATGGACTGTATTTTGTCAGTTGGATAGTCAACAGTTACCAGTAATAGACTTGGTGCAGGCCACACACTTCTTTGCGTAGCGCCTGCTGAAGCACTCAAGGCAGTAGGGGTGTTCATCTTTGGAAATGAACCGCTGCCCTGCCAGCTGCTTCTCACATCCGGTACACAGAAAGCATTCTTTGTGCCAAGGCTGGTCATGATAGGTCACACCGCCAGCAGTTATCACCTATTGGATGATAAAGGAGCATTTGTAGTCAGATGCTGAACTTGGGCATTAAGTACAAAACCAAAGGTTAATAAGCACCACACTTCCTTGGTTAATTTATAAAAAGAGATGCTGAATATCCAGCGTACTTTGGAGTCACCCCACGATCAAGGAAAATGTCACTCCGGGTCTCTGTAGCAAGGGGAAAAGGCACTCTACACATGCTCAGAAGAATTATTTTCTTTTTTATTACTAATGTCCAACAGGGTTGGCTCTGAGACTATTCCTACAGAAACAGCTGCTGGTTGTAAAGGGGAAATGGATAAGGGGCTGCTGGACTGCCAACAGGAAATGCAACATTGAGATTTTTAGAAGTACGGTATACTTAAACAGAAGGGCTCTGGCTTGGTGTTATATTGTGGAATTGCATGGGTGGGACAGCTGAAGCATACTTTCAAGACCATCCAATGTATGCCAATCAGAAATCCCACTGTGTCCAATGGAGTTCACTTCCTAATAAGTGGTCTTAGGACTGAAGCCTTCATATGATTATCTCTCTAACAGTACAATCTCATATATGTCCATTAAAGGTAAAAGGTAAAGGTACCCCTGCCCGTACGGGCCAGTCTTGACAGACTCTAGGGTTGTGAGCTCATCTCACTTAAGAGGCTGGGAGCCAGCGCTATCCACAGACACTTCCGGGTCACGTGGCCAGCGTGACGAAGCTGCAGCTGGCGAGCCAGCACCAGTGCAGCGCACGGAACGCCGTTTACCTTCCCGCTATAAAGTGGTACCTATTTATCTACTTGCACTTAGGGGTGCTTTCGAACTGCTAGGTGGGCAGGAGCTGGGACCGAACGACGGGAGCTCACCCCGCCGCGGGGATTCGAACCGCCGACCATGTGATCGGCAAGTCCTAGGCGCTGAGGTTTTACCCACAGCGCCACCCGCGTTGTCCATTAAGAAGTCTAATTGTATCAAATGGGACTTATTCCCAATAATAACATATCTGTGCCTCCTAGATTAGGCTTTCCCAACCTTGTGTCCTCCAATGTTGTTGACTACAACTTCCAACATCCCTCACCACTGGGTCTGATGTTGGGACCCAAAGTTGGGAAATGCTGCACTGAATGATGATTTGGGGGGGGGGCACCCATCTTGTATCCCATATGGTGCTCCTGAAATGTAAAATGCACTATTGAATGCATTGTTTGTGCTATTAGCATTCACCTTCTGTTCACCATGTGTAATTTTGACAATGGATACAGATTCAGAGTATCTGCTTCCTCCCATCTCTTGGCAGTGAATTCTATCAAACCTGAGGATGTTTGCATCAGGGTCATTGTAAGTAAGAATATTTTTTGGTTTGTTAACAAACGTTATACTGCTTAATATGAAGAGGGGTTTGAAGGTAATTATGATCTCATGAATTATCTGAAGGAGTGCATTGCAGAGGGTGGCTTCTGTCACCAAGAGTGTCTGTTTCTCCTTTGTGGACAAATGACAACCCCCTGTTTGTGGAATGGACAGTGAAGTTCATTGTGATTACCTATCTCTCCACCCCCACTGCCCCAGTATTTTTCATTTGCTTCAATTACCTTTTTGCAGGAGTAACAACACTGAGCAAATTGCTTCTCAAAACAAGGCACACAATAATTGTCGTTGTCCTTGGTAATCAAAGGCTTTGTCCCTAGCGGTTGCCGACAGTGTTGGCAAACAAAGCAAGCTTCGTGCCAACAACTTCCTTTAAACTCCATTTTGCGAGAACCTGCAAAACCAATCATGAAACCTGACAGATTATTGGCCGGCTGGGGATGCTGTATTAAAAACTGTGCTAAAACAGTATGGTTAGGACATCATTTCTTCATTATCAATTATAGCACAACAGCCCCAGTTCAGCCAAGTACAAAAACTCATGGTTAAATTGTCAAAGTGAAATGGCCATCTCAAAACTAATCAAAGGACATAAAAATAAGATATAGGGAGGTAAGGTATTATTATGTCTGATAGGGAAAGACATAATAATACATGTGGAGGTCTTTGCAGTTTGCCATATTTGTTTCAACAAATTTTCTTCTATGTACACATTACTGCTTTATTCTGGCTCAAACATACACCCACCACAGGTGTTTGAAGCTGAGGAAACTTGACGTCAGTCACAGTCCATAGGTATCTTGCAGCATCTTGAAAATTACTCTGGTGTGAAGTGCTTTCCTTCAAATCAATTTCTGCAGAAGCCCTGGTTAAACTGAGGTGTGTACATTTGAGACAGCCATTGCACATGTGCGAATGATGATGCGTGTGCAGATGAGAGCAGACACACAGATGACAGCTTCAGTGAACTGGAGTTCGTTGCAGGGAAGCAAATCAAGAAATGGACCTTGGGTGTAGACATCCCTGTCCCCCTTCTGGTCTGTACAGCAATGTTTTAGGTAAAAATCAGGAGCTTAAGTAAATCAGCAACATTTTGCAGCTAGTTTTTCTAATCCTGAGCTGTTTTCTAAGTTTACCATAAATGGAATACTATAACACTTAATGGAAAATTTTTTCAATTGACTATTGAAAATAAATGCAAAGATATTAGTTAACCATGACTTTCCAACACCTCCTCTTCAAGGACTTGAAATAGCATGGTTTGAAATTGCAGCACAGGGGAAGCTTTACACAGAGAGGAGGAAGGCAGTTCAGGAAAATAGCTGTTTTGTACAAGTGGTAATTGAATATAGGGTAAGTATAATGAAAACAATGAGGTTCTAATTAGCTCCAAGTCCTGGGAAGCATTAAACTCCTATAGCCAGTGCTTGTGTGAATTGAGCACCTTTTCAAGACTCTCGTATCTTATGCTGGAAAGTGTCAACACTGCATTATTCCATTTTAGCTTCATGTTGGGTCTACAAATTATTTCATTACTGCACTTTACCTGTACCAGTAAACAATTTTTAGCAAGCCTATTATCCTCCTTTTCTTTTCTTTTTAGTTGATTATAAGTAGTAGAGGAAAATTGCCATATATATGCGATAATCTGAAATAAAACTCTGCTGTGAAACAAGCAGCCAAAAATAACGGTGCCACCACATCTCTGTATCAGAACCAAGCAACAAAGAATGCAGGAGACCAAACCTCCCTGCATTTTTTTAGTAGTTGTGGGGGTTCTCTGGGGTTTACTGGAGAAGTGGCACAGGGAAGATGGAGGGTCTTAGTCCTTTGTGCCTACACCGCTCCCCCAACCTAAATGTTCCCCTGAGGCTGGTACTGAGCTCACGGTGGGGATGTATGGGTACCTCAATAAAATTTTGAAAAGTTGTGAAATCCAGTGATGGTTCTATGCCAGACTTTATGGTATCACGTGTAGTTTGGCTCTCACATCTCTGCACTGCCCACTGTCTCTATGACCCTTCTGATTGCATCTGACTAGGCTGCATGAATTAAAAGAAACTAGCTACCTATCACTATCAGTGCTTCATACCTTCAACCATAGTTGTCTAAATTCAGCTGCCAAATCCCATTCCTAAATCAACTCACAGGACTCAGCTATACAGCTGCAAATATAATGTCTTAGGTGTGTTTTAAGTGCATTATACAAATGTGACATTAGATGGTGATGGTGAGCTTATGGCAAATTCAATATATTTTTCAAAACACTTTTTTAAAAAAGCATTTTCACAGTGTTTTTTAAAAATATGTGCATAGATTCCACCACAGTCACATTGTTCTTCCAATTTATTCAGAAGGGACCATAAGTACAGCTTAGACAGATTTAACATTAAGTAGACTAATTTAATTGTGTGACTGCTACTAGTGTCCAGCATATTAAAATTTAAAATGCTGGATCTGTCACACTTGTTTCCCATGCTGAAGAAATCTTGCCAAATGTGTTAACATTTATTTATTAATTTTGGTAAGGTGGATTGATTTGCGAATCGGATTTCTGAATTGTTCTATAGATAATCAATATCTTGAATGGCATGTTATTAGACAAAATAATCAGAAATTAGGGCCAGTTGTTTGGATAATAGCTTATATGTGGCAGAATGTTTCAGTGTCCATCTGCTAGAAAACATTCACTCTCTCCAGTCCAGTTGCAACCTTGTAGCACCACCACAAAATCGTTATGTAACACAGAAATGGCTATTTTGGGACATGATACAAATAATTATCATAGCATGCTCTACTACTGTGGGGCAACCAAGTCAATGGTATTCTCCAGAAGTTTTTGAACTACAAATCCCATCAGCCCCAGCAACATGGCAAATGATCTTTGATGACAGGAGTTGTTCACAACATCTATTGTTTTGCGGTTGTTAATTAAATTTGTTAGTTGCTTTATCTTGCCCAAGGCAACCCAAAGTGACTTATAAGCAACCAACCATTCTAGAGGGCCCCACCTTGGCTATCCCTGCACTAGGGCATCTGTCGAATATTTTTGGTATAGGCAAAATTTGATGCAAATCTGGCACTTTAGTACATAATTAAAATTTCCATTTGGGACACCTGGCCAACAACCTGGCTTTCAATGGGTCTGAATTATTCAGTGACAACATTTCAGTCTCAGATGCAAGCCTGAATTTGTACTCCCACTCTGCATAGCAGGAATTGCTGATTGCTGCCTATGCTCTGGCTGAATAAAGAACTGTGGCAGAGCACCTGTTACTCACAATTGTCAGAGCTGGTGGATAGGATCCAGAGCTCCCACAACGTTTCTTCTGGAGGAAGTGCAATGGGGAATGCATCAGTCTTATAAAATAGAGCGACAAGCCATGTGTGAGATGGGTGGCTCAACTGACCTCCATGAGGTTATTGAAAATGCTGCTCAAAAAAAGAAAAGTTGAGAAAGAATCCACCGGCCAGTGGTTCCCTGGGACTCCATTTTGTGACTGAAAGGCATGCCCAGAATTTAAGGTAAAAAAAAAAAAAAAGATTTGGAGGCACAATGAAGGTTTTGCGATTCCGAATAAGGAAACCTTGCCACAGGAAGCAGCCAGGCTATGGGATCCCAATGTCTATTTGTGTCACAAGTGGAATAGGACAACACCCAAAAGCATTTTTGGAGAAAAAAAGGTGTATTTCCTTTTTAAATTTAAGGATATTTAGGATCCCACTGGAGTGGTACAATGGGGAGTCCTCAGCTCCTGGGAAAGTAGCTTTCATTTTGA
Source organism: Podarcis bocagei (assembly GCF_964188305.1). NCBI lineage: Eukaryota > Metazoa > Chordata > Lepidosauria > Squamata > Lacertidae > Podarcis > Podarcis bocagei. The sequence goes on along the minus strand of NC_138127.1, from coordinate 31,745,797 downwards.
AACAAATCTTTCAGGAAAAAGACATACAAAACGATGTGGATCTGCATAAGTAGCTCTCCATAAAACTCACCTAATGACATTCCTAAAAGCTAAAAAAAGAAAGGGGAGCTAAAATGGCAAAAGGTGAAATGGCAACAGGTGGGTGAATTGGACAGTAAATAGCAAATAAGGAATGTGCAACACCTGTAAAAATGAAGCATTCATCTGAAAAGGCCCTTGGATTGAAGAAGAGAGTTTCACCTTAATCGTACTTCTGCCTATTGAGCTCCACTAGACCAGTGTTCAAAATTAATTAAAACTGCCATGCGACCCTATTTTTTTCGTTAGCAAAAGCTCCTTGTTATCTTACCAGGCATAATGGTCCTCTTGCAGTGGAAGCACTTTGATGAATACTCATTAGAATAACACTCTGTACACAGCAGGAGCTCATCTTTGGCAGCGAAAGGCTTTTCTACCAAAGACTGATGGCACTTGGCACACTTGAAGCACGCTTCATGCCAGTGGCAGCCTTTGTAAGCAAGATCCTTTGAGAGACAATGAATGCATGTTAATAAAAAGCAGGTGCTTCCTTTAAACACCGCCCCCCAAAAAACCACCAGTTGGATACAATCAAATCAGAAGGCGCTATGAGCCATTGGTTTCAGAATAATTGTCAAAAATGACCTGCAGGGCGACAGAATATTCTGTAGTTTAACCACATCGGAGGAAGTTTTCTGACCTTTTCTTCCTTGTCTACCCTCAAGCTGCATACTTTATCTGAGCTAGCACAGGATGAAAGGGACTGTTTGGAAAAGCCTGCAATCTGAACCACGTCTCTGCAAAATTGAATTCAGTGGGAGTCACTCTCAGGTCAATAATAATAATAATAATAATAATAATTTATTATTTATACCCCGCCCATCTGGCTGGGCCTCCCCAGCCACTCTGGGCGGCTTCCATAAAAACCAAAAATACAGTAAAATGTCACACGTTAAAAACTTCCCTGAACAGGGCTGCCGTAAGATGTCTCCTGAATGTCAGGTAGTTGTTTATCGCTTTGACATCTGCTGGAAGGGCGTTCCACAGGGCGGGCGCCACTACCGAGAAGGCCCTCTGCCTGGTTCCCTGTAGCTTTGCTTCTTGCAGTGAGGGAACCGCCAGAAGGCCCTCGGCGCTGGACCTCAGCGTCCGGGCAGACTGATGGGGGTGGAGACGCTCCTTCAGGTATACTGGACCGAGGCCGTTTAGGGCTTTAAAGGTCAGCACCAACACTTTGAATTGTGCTCGGAAACGTACTGGGAGCCAATGCAGGTCTTTCAAGACCGGTGTTATATGGTCTCGGCGGCCGCTCCCAGTCACCAGTCTAGCTGCTGCATTCTGGATTAGTTGTAGTTTCCGCGTCACCTTCAAAGGTAGCCCCACGTAGAGCGCATTGCAGTAGTCCAAGCGGGAGATAACCAGAGCATGCACCACTCTGGCGAGACAGTTCGCAGGCAGATAGGGTCTCAGCCTACGTACCAGATGGTACGTACCAATGGAGTAAGAAAGGGAAAACTGCCTCTTCTATTTGTGCTAGGGAAATGGGCTGTAATTTGGTGTATTGTCTTGTAGAACCACAAAAGCATAACTCCTCTCCAGTGTGGCTATGTCGTATGTGGCTTTGTACCATAGGTGCCTCCAAATTTTTGTGTCTAATTCTGGACATATCTTCTAAAATCCTGATTTGTATAGAACGGAGTGTCATACCCATGTACGTATGTATATAAGTGTATAAACCACACCCATACAGCAGACCAGATGTAAGAAAGCTTATGTTGCAATGGATTTTCCATCTGAATACAGTCATCCCCAAAGGTCTATATCTGAGTCTGGATTGGAGTAGTTTCTTGTGAGTTGTTCCTGTGATTTTTACTGTATGCTATCCCAGAGTGTGATGTAATGCTATGGTCCCTTTAAATCTCCACCCCAGGAGAATGAGTATCCGAGTCAGCATTTCACCAGGAGCTGAGTGCCCTCGCAAGGTGGGAGCTGACCTAATTGTTGAGCATTAAGTTGCCTGCATATGTAAGTGAAACACTTGAATATTTTGGATCACATTAGGTGGGGTTTTTCCCCCCATATACGATTGTATTATACGAGTCATTTACAGCATGTCATGTATCATTTAGCAATGTACTTAGACTGATTTGATGAAGGGTGACAGGATTTTACCTGGATATTTCGTTGTTGGAGTCCTCCTCATAAGCAGTTTTTCAACTACAAGATTTAACACAGAGAATCTATACTCTGGACTTCAGTACAATATAGTTGAACTTTTGGATGTGGAGACATTGAATAGTACCGTAATTTGTAGGATTATATATATCACTTAAAGATTGACCAGAGACTGTGTGTGTGTGTGTGTGTGTGTGTGTGTGTGTGTGTGTGTAGAGAGAGAGATCTCATACCAATCAGAGTATTAGTACATGTTATATTGTTATATTTTGTGTACAATACATTTAATATACTCTTATTTTTCCTATACAGAGTTGTGCTTTATGAGGAATTAAAGGAGGAACAAATCTCTATACACACATCCCACTCTGGTGTGCATAGTTTTCATGAAAAGTTCTGCCTGAGTTCTGAGAGAAAAGATGAAGCCCAAAGACATGAAGTTTTGTTTCCTTTCATCCCCATTTGCCACTAAGATGCTATTTCTGTGATGAGTGAGGAGGCATTAGGAGATAAACAACAAAATGAAGTTGTCATTTGGCGAATAAAATATTTTAATCCAAACACATCTTTTCTTGAGATATCTTGCTTGCGGAGACAGTGTTATTACATAAAAATGATGAATGCCATTTATTTCCCTGCGAATCTTAGCAGTTACAGGGGAGGCTGTCTGTAATACAGACCAAGGGGAAGTCATTTTTCACTGGTTATTTGTCAGTGGAATTTATTTTAAGGTTTCCCTCGATCTTATCAGTTGAATTAAGCCCAGGCTAGAAAAGGAAATCTCTCTGGAATGAATTGTTAAAATAATACAACTTACTGCCCCCCCCCCCACTTTTTAAACCCAGATATTAAAGAAGCGAAGACATTACTCTGAGGGTTAATGCAGTTTAAAATCTCTATATTAAGCTGCTGAATTCAAATGATGGATGAAACCCATCCCATTGGGTCTGTAGGGAGCCTGCAAACTATTAAAAACCTGCATTTATCTACAGAAGTTTAATGTCACAGGTTATATTGTTGTGCACCACCCCAATCTCTGAGCAGTGCAAAATCCCAGGGGTTCCAGGCGCTTACCCAGGGTTTGTGTTTCCTTTGGAATGAGGGACAGTGGAGACTGTGGTGTTATTTTATGATATGTGCTTTTTTTATACATATATACCACCTGAGCCTACATAGAGGTGTTCACAGCATTAAAACCCCAAAGGGGTCTTGCTTCTCCCATAGCCACTGTCTTGGATTCCAGCAGGCATGGTTCTGTCTCCAAGCTGCCCAGTCTGCAGCCTTGCTTCTAGCTTCTAGCTCACAAAAATCAAGTCTCACCTCTGGCCTTTGTCTTTCTACATACCAGCGAGTTGAGAGAGCCCCCCCCCATTTGCCACTCTGTTGACTAAACGACAGAGCCTAGGACTTGCCGATCAGAAGGTTGGTGGTTCGAATCCCCATGACGGGGTGAGCTCCCATTGCTCCGTCCCAGCTCCTGCCAACCTAGCAGTTTGAAAGCACGTCAAAGTGCAAGTAGATAAATAGGTACCACTCCGGTGGGAAGGTAAACGGTGTTTTCATGCACTGCTCTGGTTCGCCAGAAGCGGCTTAGTCATGCTGGCCACATGACCTGGAAGCTGTATGCCAGCTCCCTCGGCCAATAAAGCGAGATGAGCGCTGCAACCCCAGAGTCGTCTGCGACTGGACCTAACGGACTGGACCTTTACCTTTATTTGTTAGCTTATAGCCCATAATTAGTGGGCCAGTGCTTTACCAGGAAGCTAACCTGGCTATGCCAGGAATTGAAGCAGTGCTGGGTCCAGGAATTAGAAGGAGGCTCAGACATACAACCTACCCCTCCACCCAACTAATAATAATATACTCTCTTTTTTTTGTTCCTTCCTGTCTATATCTATGGATGCATTATACCGATCTATGGATTTGGGTGGGTATGTTTGTGTGCAGGTAATCTGGTGTACATATCAATGCCTCAGCCTTATTCTGTAGACAAGCACTTCAGTCAGTTCACCATTCAAACCTCATCTCCGATCTAACAAGAATGAATACTAGTGCTATATCTTGGGCAGCGGCGAGTCACAAGCAACACAGGAGCAGTCAGAACCCCTCCAAACAAAGTCTCTACTTCATCTGCTGCCCCACACATGTCAGAAAAGGAGCATAGTTTCATGGCTCACAATCATTAGTTGTTGATCATGGTAGATTCATGTCTGAGTTGAATGAAAACATTTTTTTAAAGCCTGTGGGTGGTTTTCAATAAATGAGGAGCCCCTTGTCTTCTTTCCTGTCACTTCCAACATGGCAGGCATGAGCTAATGAAGTTTGCTAGGAGGAATAATCCTGAAGTTTTCAAGGTAGCAGACCCCTGGACCTGACTGCTTCCTAGTAACTACATAGTAGTAGTTAATACCCCTAATAGTAAATAAATAAAATGAAATATTTTTTTTAACTGTTTCTATAGTTAACTGCTGATTTTGAGCATTCAGCAAACACCCAGAACTCTGCTTCATGTGGAAAGTGTAGCTCTATTTAGGTATTTGAAGGCCCCAACTGAGCCAAAGGTGTCTGGCTGTGGGAAGATCTGTACAGGGTTCTTTCAGCATTCAGCTGAACATGCCCATGATCCCACCCTCACGATCACCGCAGCCTTCCCAATTGCAGGAAAGTTTCTAAGAACATTCAGCTGATTGCTCTTAGAAATATCTTTCAGGCTTTCATGCATTGGGACGTGGAGAACCGACTGGGACATTGAAGCCAGGGCAACACATGTGCCCCTATGATCTCTATATGTACTATTTCCACAAAGCTTGGAATAACACTGGAACAGTTTTGCTTCTGAAACAAATCAACACTTACCTTGAAGTCACATTCAATGGGCTTCTTGCATTCTTCACAGATGTTAGCAAACAGGCTGTCGTAGCACTTCACACAGTAAGCATTGTCTTCTTTCGTGGCGTATCTCTTTCCACAAAGGGAGGCCATGCAGTGATAGCAAGCAGACTGATCACTTGCCATTTTCAATTCTTCTTGATGTTTCTAGGGAGAAATTTGTCTATAATGAATCTTTGGAACTGCAGCACACATGACTCTCCAGAGAATAATCTCCTATGAGCTAAGAGTAAAAGTCAGTCAATCCAGCACCTAATCATATGCAGATTATATTTTTTTAAAGTGCTATTCAAATCTACACCAACAGAATATGCATTACGTCATATGCATACCCGCCAGCTCCTCCTCCTCCTCCTATCATGGAAGGAGGCCAAACATGAGAGAGGAGCCACCAGCCATTGAAGCCATGCTCAGCCTCCTCCCAATGACATGGCATCACACGTGTGTCATCACAAGCACACCTCGCTGGGCCCCTCAATCTCTGGTGCAAGTTGGCACCTCTGGCATGCGTAATGGCTGTCTCAAGTGTACACGCCTCAGCTTAACTGTCAAGTAAATGTGGCTTATTTTTTATTTCAGATCAAAGCTGGTTTGGGTGGAAACAAACCAAACAGCAATATTTCTCAAGAAACTGCAGGATAGCTCTGCATCGTGGGTAACACCATGTGTACACGGACTCAAAAGCCAGGGGTAGGAGTGCTCCAGAGCCACAGCAAACACCAGTAATGTGTACACAGCCAAAGAGTATGTCTTTTGTACCTGGCTCCAGTTGGTGAATCCTAGGATTCTAGAAAAAAACAAAGCAAATCCCACAAGCCTGAAACCTGATTCTGCTCATCCTTCTGTTCTTGGAAAACTCATTTGAATAAATACTCAAAGTTCAGGATACAGCAGAAAAATCTTCTCAGGTTTGTAGGCAAGCTATTTTGGTTTGTTATATGCCCATTGGACCCAGAAGGACTTTACTAAAATTAGGACACGGTTCCTGAGAATCAGGGAGATCAGAAGCCAAAGAGTTCCCAGTGAAGTTGACCATTAAACATCTGCTGGATTCATTGAATTCTCTCTCTATTCATGTTATTGTGCAGCTCATGTCAAGAGTGCATGGTTTATTATGGACTCGGAGAAGAACTATGGAGGCGTGGGGCAATCCTTCAAGCTGTTTTTGAAAAGAAAATTATATATCATTGGTACAACATTAACACTTTCCTAGCATATACGTCTCAGCATGCAGTAACTAAATGAGAAGGATAACCCAGAGTATTAAAAGTATTGGTTAATTTTTTATGCTACACACAGCTCCCAATTCCTATATTCAGCTCCATATGCTAAATCACAGGCCATAATGTGGCGTATTATTTTGTCTCAACATACATGGCTGCCTTATAGTGTGAATCAGATGACTGGTCCATCCAATTCCAGTTTGTCGGCTCTGATTAACAGTGTTCTTCAAGCTTAGGAAAAACAGATATCTGCCCATTTAAGATCCTTTAAGTGAAGATATGGTGGATTGAACTCTGGACCCCAAGCATGCAGGTCATGTGTTCTCCCACTGAGCTATGACCTCTTCCCTACAAGGTTTGGTGTCTCTTTCCTCAGGGCCATGGACTGGTCTGGGAATTTGGTCAGCTTCTTTCTTGCCCCAAGTGAAAAATCATGTCCCAAGGTAAATAAGTCTGGTTTCTCTTTGCATGCAGATATAGATATAGATAAAGATATATAAACAAGCTTCATTGGTTGAGACAATGTCTGTGTTATAGAAGTAGAACCACACAGCACTGATTTTTCAGCTGGAAGAGCCACTGTGTGGTGATTTCCCTCCCAATATTTGTGTGGCAAAGTAAGTATTGTGAAGTAGTGTCCGCTTCTCAACACAGAAACGTAAGAAGCTGCCTTATACCAAGTCAGACCACTGGTCCAGGTTTCTTAGTACTGTTTACAATGACTGGCAGTTCTCTCCAGGGTTTCAGGCAGGAGTCTCTCTCAGCCGTACCCAAGCACTACCTGAAGATGTCAGGGATTAAACCTGGAACCTTCTGAATGTACTGCATATGCAAGCTATAGCTATTCCCCAAATGGTTAGCTCCCAAATCTGAAGAAAAGGAGACCAGTGTGGTGTGGTGGTTAGAGTGTTGCATTTGGATGCAGGAAAACCAGGTCTTCTGACTCACTCATCCAAAAAGCTCATTTGCTTACCTTGGAGCAGTCAATCACTCTCAGAATATGTCCTCACAGGGTTGTGGTAAGGGATACCCCACCATGCCCCCCTCCCCCAAGTTAACTCCATTAACAACTACCTAACCTACTGATAGCTGGGATAAGCTACATCTATAGTTTAAAGAAATGGGGTATAATATAATGTCAAACAAAGTGAATTTCATTATGCAGTAGCTTACACTGTTAACATGTGGAGACACCTTTATCATTTTAACCTATGCATCATGAAGGGGAAAATGACCAATAACAACTTAATTTTTTTGTCACATAGTTTGCAGGTGTCCTGATGTTCATGTAAAGATGGCAAGTAAATAGTGGGTAATTATTAGTGATTAAACCCCTGGTCCATTTATAAGCAACATGATTGACCACTGTTTGGAAGGAGGGAATTCAAAAATAACTCGAGTTCTGTTGACCAAAGCAATCCCATGCCCAGTTTTGCTTTGAGATGTCATTCTGGCCAAAGCAATGAGTCAATATGTCAAGTGCGACTAGCACTTATGTAGGAGAAAAATACCAGCCTTGAGTGCTTTTGACATCTGCTACTGTTTATTTAGCTGCAAGTAATGGGTTTGGTGCCAAGAATCATAGGAGGTGGCATAATCAGAAACTGAGGGTGGGTTTGGATGAGTTCAGACAACCAACCCACCACCAGGTTGGCCAAGTAAATGCCAGGAAACCTTACTTGAGATCAAAGGCTTTTTCAAGTAGACTAGAATCTGCAGCAAGAAATAAAATATCACCAGGTTTCCATCAACTCAGACTGAACAATTCCATGGTGGAAAGCCTGACCACTTGGCCAGTTGGTTTTCTGTAATGGTCTGACCTTTAAATAGTTCAACCCAACCATTTCAGTCTTGTTTATAAAGAGCATGAGCGTGTATGTGCTGCTGTGTGTAAAAATATAAAGGGCATTAGTTCAGGGCTGATTCACTCAGGCACCAGCACTACTTGACATCTCATTACTGGCTCACGCAAACCTCTGTGTCCTTCAGCTGAACCAGTTAACTGCCTCAGTGGGAGGTGGGCACAACATTTTGTGCAAGGGATGTCAGGTAACAGAAAGCAGTGCTCTGTGGGGGCTGATTTCTTTCACATATGCAAGTCCTCACCTAATGGCACATTCACCAGATAAGTGTAAAAATATTGGTGAAACATACCCAACGACTAGAAATACTGCAGAGAAATCCTCTGTGTGTTTCAACATTTTTTACCACCCGAAAAACATTTTATTACCGGTAAGTGTCAGGATAAAATAGATCTACTTTACATACAAAGAAGGTATCTGTCGGGTTAATTCAGCCTCTTGTCCCGTATGTATATCTCTCTCTCATTGATTTTGTCTTAAAAATAAAGGAATACTAAAAACAACTAAAAACAACAACAATCCAGGTAAACCTTACAGTTCCCAAATCCAGTATCTTACATCTAATTTTACCAACTTGCCATTGCACTCATGGTATCTTATCATGGTATTTGAAATTAGACAAAATAGAAATGAAAAGCTTTTCATGTGTGGTAAAGAAAGAAAGAAAGAAAGAAAGAAAGAAAGAAAGAAAATATACTATTCAAACTTAGCTTTTAAATCTGATAATACAATTCATCCACTTACTCCAGCGAATTATTTTTAAAGTGTTACATTCCATTATCATTCCTGTTGCCTGCAATTTAAATACTTTGTTTCCATTCAACAAGGAAAATGCCAGCAAGATTCAATTAGCAAGATGCTAATTTATTTCCGGTTCCGAGAAAGTATCCACAAGTGCAGCACAATTCTCTCAGGTATGGACTGTAGTGCTATTGTCCCACCTGTGGTGAGGATGCAATATTTGACATGGTTGATGACAGTGTACAACCTGAACTTTCTGCTTTACCCGACTGTTTCCCTTTCACAGCAGAACTATATTTCTGCCAATTACTTTCTGCAGTGCCTTTCATGATGGTCAAGTTCATTTTTCAGTGCCTTGTTAACATTTTGTTTTGTTTGTGTTTTTAAAAAACCAACACAGCATAATGAAAGAGCTTAAGAAGACCCCTGCTGGATCAAGCTGGAGACCAATCTAGTCCAGCCAGGTGATCATGGAAAGTCTGAAAGCAGATCTTAGTGCAACAGTAGTCTCTCCACATGATTCCCACCAACTGGTTTTTAGAGAATTCCTGCTTCATGAGATTTCCTTCCCCAAATGGTGGAAAGAGACTTCAGAATCAGAGCTCTCCAATTCCTCAGATCTGGTCCTGAGCCACAATGGTGGCTCCAAAGCAACATGCATAGATTTTTATTTTTAAATTTGCTGATCAGGTGTTTGGTTGGAAAGAAGGAAAGGGAACTGAATTCAGCTCCCTAGTCCTAAATGAGTGCTTGGCAGAATTTTAATCACATTGATGGGAATTCAATTCAGTTTTACCCAGAGAAGTACCACTGGAATGAATGAATATGACTAAATTAATTTCAGTGGCTCTACTCTGAGCTGAATACCACACTTTGAAAGGACTCTATGCATGCTGCCCCAGTTGTGAGACTGGCTGAAGAGTAAGAAAATATAGGGATGAACAGAGTTAGGATAAAATGTGTGTAAAGTAGCTTGTATACTTTAAAAATGAGCCCCTTTGTGGGGTACTAGAAAACAAGAAATCAGTGCTGACCAGTATAGAACAAAATGGAAAGGAAGATAATTTGCTTCCTCAGATGGAATCTCAAATCACATCTCCCCAACAGGACTGACTCTACAGTTAGGCAGAGGCAGATGACTAATTTTCGGTATCATGAAGGGCAGCAATGTGTCCATGACTTAGCTTTTAGTTACAGTATGTTTTACTTCCAAAGAGGAGTGAGAGTCTTGGGAACCATGTACTTTGACTTAGACTGGAGAGGTGGACATCATTTTCTGTTCCACCTCAGGCAGCAAAATGTCTTGGGCCACCTCTGGTCCCCTACAAATCACTGTGCCCAGGTCCGTTCAAGCGATGCTGGCACCCATAGGCCTGTCCCTGGCAGTAAAAATGCGGCAACAAATTAAAACCTAACGATTTGCTGCCTGTTCATGACACCCCCAAGTCACCTGCTTGAGGTGACTGCCTCACTCTGTCCTAGATATGGCACTAGTGTACTATCTTGTCACCATGTGGATGCATCCCTTCTTCCAAGCACAACCATGTACCTACAGAAGAAGAATAAGAGTTTGGATTTGATATTCCTAAGGAGTCTCAAAGTGGCTAACATTCTCCTTTCCCTTCCTCCCCCACAACAAACACTCTGTGAGGTGAGTGGGGCTGAGAGACTTCAAAGAAGTGTGACTAGCCCAAGGTCACCCAGCAGCTGCATGTGGAGGAGCAGAGACGCGAACCCGGTTCACCAGATTACGAGTCTACCACTCTTAACCACTACACCACACTGGCTCCCACATAGCTACAGCTGCTATGATTCACATACTCTCACACATAGCACCAATCTGGGGACATGGTGCTATACATTAGCAACACTCTGGATGCAGCAGACAAGTGGTTGGTGCTTTGGAAAAAGGAGGTGAGGATTTTCTACCAATAAGTGATTGGTGACCATTTGCCAAGGGAACCCCTCCTTCAAGGATTACCCTTCATGATGTCTGGCTCCCAGAAGCTGCTGTTTTTGTTTTTTAATCCTGCACACAACCCTTTCCAGTCCACTGATCAAATAAATCAGAGTAATTCATGAGAAGAAAACCTTGAAGGAGCAAAATGAGCAGAGCCGTAGCCAAGATAAATCTGACCCACCTCGCACAATCCACTAGGATTCCTTCCCCCCACATATCTTATTTTAGCCTTCACTGACCTGATGCCTTCTGGATGTTTTGGACTCCATTTCCCAACAGCTGTGGCTGATGGGAGTCCAAAACATCCAGAAGGCACAAGCTGGGCGAAGGCTGCCTCATTGGAGAGCCCACTCATTTCAGTAGGGCATATGCAAAAGAGCCTTTTGGTGGGCGGTGGAAGTTGGAATGCTATGGGCAAAATCAATATGTACCAGCATGGGTTTGCAAATGATTTTTAATGCTGAGAAAAACTTCTGAATTATATAATGCTTGGATTATTCCACCCACCTTTCCTGTGTTGAGCTGGTTTGGGAATAGAATGGTTTATGAAATACCAACTATTATCTAGCCCTCAGTTCACACACACAGATATGAGAACATGTAACTAATATATTAGACTCTCCTGCTAAAAATGAGTGGATGGCTGAGAACTCATGAGTTTTTAATTGTATTCCCTCAGGGTTTGTGGAATGTCAGAGAGGAGGAGTATAAGAAGAGGAGGAGGATGGAATGCTGATCTCAGACCAAAAATAGTGACTACTTTATTTGGCACAAGCAGTGGAAAATTCCTTGTCTCTGCATACTACAAAACTTCGTGTCAAAGTGATTTGCTGTGTCTACAACTGTGTCAAATGGCCTGCTATCTAAAATGACCGACAATACAATCCATCAAAGCAATCCCAGAAATGAGCGAGCATCTTATGCTCAAAACTATTGCCTATTTGCTTTTAAGTCAAACAAAAGCAGGTAGATAGATGTTTGAATGGGGAACACAAAGGGACCAAAGAGGTGAAATATTAAACTATTACCTCTGAGGAAGACCATCTTAAGAGTTTACACTGTTAGGTAATGTGTGCATAAGATCTTTGGTTCAATCCCCAGCATTTGCAGCAAGGGCTTGGAAAAACTGCTAACTGAGGCCCTTGTGAATCAGCACAGACAATACCGAGTGAGGAGAACTAATGGTCCTGGTTTTAAAAAAGAAAAGGGAAGAAAGTAGGTCATATGAAATTGATGGAGCATACTAGCTAAGAGGCTGTGTTATGAACCAGGAGCTCCTCAGTTCCAATCTTGTCTCTTCCATGGACTCACTGGTTAGCTAGGAAAGCCACTTCCTTTCAACCCCAGTCCTCCTCTCTGGAAGACTTCACTTACAAATTTGTTGTAAGGTTTGCAACTAGGAGAACGCCATCAAGTATACTTAGGTGGTGGTGGTGAATTCTCCCCTGATTTTTTCCTCCCTAGTTTTTGTTTGTTTTGATGCAAACCTAAAGGCTTTCTCTTAGGTCTGATGAATACCTCCCCGCACCCTTGAGTGTGTGAGGCTGTTTTGACTACATAAGCAATGGGAAACACAGAATGCTGGTTGTGTCTGCCCTGTATGGAGTGCCCTGCTGCAGCTCTGTCCACTCTCTTACTGTAATCTAAAATGGCACCCCTGCGGAGTGGTCCAATCTTGTAGCTTTCCCTGAACCTTTGTGAGACTCAAGAGAAAACAGGGAGTAGTGAGTGACTCATTAAAGGTCTATTCAAGGCTCTGTGGTATAGGACTCGAAGGACTCACCAACACTTCTGCTTTTCCCATGCTTTCTAGACACAGGTGTGAGCTTTTGTTTGCCCCGAAGCATTTCCTGAGAAAACCATCTGCTTCCTGCCGAATTGTCGCAAGTATCAGTTTTCGGGTTGACGTTTGTTCCGATTTAGCGGTAAACAGTGGGTTTCCTTGGGGAAAGTGGTGGGGCAAATGAAAAAACCTCTCGGACCTGTGCCTAAAAAGCCTGGAGCAAGTGGAAGAAAAAACAAAACAAGTGGAAGTGTGGACATTCTCTAAGACAACACATCAAAATGATTAACAGACGTCTCCCTACACTTGCTGTCTTCTGACCCCCCAACCCCCAGTTTATAGATAAGGGAGCGAACATCATGCTGTTGAAATAGAATCTTTTCCACTGCTTTGATCTTAAGATGTTAACTTTAATTTTGCTGGAAGCTATATTTTGTGTTTGAGTAAATCAGATAAAGAAAGACTCCAAAGACCTGGCGCTACGCACATTACTGGACTACAAAGGTTGTCTGGTTCTTTCATTGTCTGCCTTATTTCCAAACACAGCGAACGTACAGTGAGTCACTGAATTGTTGCTTACACATGTGTAGAACCAGTGGCTATAAATATTATTCTGGGTCAGTAGCCCATCTGATCAATTGTTCTCAGGCTTTCTAACATTTTATATCAAATCTAGAATTGCCATGTTAACAAAGCAACCTACTAGAATGCAGCCCCCTCCTAGCATCTGCTGCCATGATCTAGATGTTCCAAATCCAAAGGATGCTGCAGCATTAAGGTGGCTGTGTCGAGCATCCTTGATCCTTCCTGCTCTGTGACAATTCTAATCCATTTCCAAGTGTCTGTTCTCTTTCATGCCTTTGATCTTTAAAGCCTAATAACCCCATTTTAACAAAACTTACAAATTGTTAAGAGGGATGTGGGTGGTGCTGTGGTCTAAAGCACAGAGCCTAGGGCTTGCATATCAGAAGGTCGGCAGTTTGAATCCCCGCGACAGGGTGAGCTCCCGTTGCTTGGTCCCTGCTCGTGCCAACCTAGCAGTTTGAAAGCATGTCAAAGTGTAAGTAGATAAGTACCTTCCGGCGGGAAGGTAAACGGCGTTTCCGTCCACTGCTCTGGTTTGCCAGAAGCGGCTTAGTCATGCTGGCCACATGACCCGGAAGCTATACGCCTGCTCCCTCGGCCAATAAAGCGAGATGAGCGCCGCAACCCCAGAGTCGCTCACAACTGGACCTAAGGGTCAGGGGGCCCTTTACCTTTACCTTACAAATTGTTAAAAATAGACTGCTGCTTTTAAAAAATATTTTTGAGATGAACCAATCATTTTGGGTGACCTAATAAAACCTTACAAAAATAGAGCATAATATACCAAATAGTGTAAAGCCCTTAAAAGGTTGCTTGGTGGTCTTCTTTCCCACTCTATTAATACTTGACCTAGTTTTGTAAAGAAAAACAGAACCCTAGATTTTTGAAAGTCCAGTTACACTACGTCAACCAGATCACCAATATCTATATGCTTGCTGACACTCTCAAAGACCTCTAATAGGTTCATGAGAAAGAATTACCCTTGAAGAAACCATGCTGGCTTTGCTTCAGCAAGGCTTGTTCTTCTATATATTTTATATATGTTTTACTGTGGTTTTATAATGGTTGGAAGCCATCCAGAGTAGCTGGGGTAACTCAGTCAGATAGGTGGCATCTAAATAAATAAATACTTATACGCTTGCATATTTTATTTTTAATATTATATTCCACCAGCCTGTAACTTCCAGGAACCCCCTTGGATACTTTTAAAAAAATTGGTGTTACATTGGTTACTTTTCAGTCCTCAGAGATGGAGAGTGACCTGAGTAGCATTACATATTTTTGCTAGAAGACCAGCAATTTCACATTTGAGTTCTCTGAGAACTCTCAGGTAGATGTTGTTCTTCTCATCTGGCAGGCTTCTTGCCTCTAATAGCTGATAGCTGACTGCTAACTACGCTGGCATCTTTGCTTTTTCATGTTGTTGTCTACCCCCATGAGTTTAGTCTTGATAGAATAACCTTGAAGAATCATACAATAAAAGTCTGCATATCACAGGAATATTGTATACAAGCATAGAGACTCTGAAGCCTATAGAGCAACCAGGATTTCCCCAGTCACTTCAGTGTGAGAGGCAGAGTCTCTTGCTGGCAAAAGGATGCATTCATAGAACTGTCCCTTCCCAGTTAAGTGAATGGGAATGCTTGGGTGCTCAAGAGTTCTGTGCACACACACAAAACACAGAGAGCAGTTGGGACCCTAAAATTGGGAGACTGAGTATTGCATAGGTCACTGACGATCAGAGCCATCTTCAAACAAGCTTGCTTTTTCCTAAGGTCAATGTCGCAAAGCAAACATTTTCTTTAGATTTCTACAGATTATGCAGCCTCAATCCTAGTGACCTGGATGGCAGCAAAATGAAATTCTTAGCAATGTGGTAACAGATTTATGGATAGATTTGTTCCAGCCAGCTCGGGGGGGGGGGGGGATATGTTAAGAAATGTCAAGCAATCGTATGATATGAAGAAAAATACGAGAACAAACATCAGATGGGAACAGACCAGATGTGAGAAAATGGTCTTCTCAGTGAAAGTATGTGAACAGCTGGGGGGAAAATATGTTGTTAAAACAAGGAAGACTGAAGAAAAAATATTACAGGGCATCAGTTCCAATGCCTCACCATCCTAATCGATAGTTTTAAACAGATTCCTAATGCAAAATGAGTATGGGATATTAAATAGTACTGTATAAAATGACCTTCAGTTATAGGAAAGTTTCCTTTATATGTTTACTGATACAAGATGGGCATAGCAATTGTGTGTGTGTGTGTGTGTGTGTGTGTGTGTGTGTGTGTGTGTGTATACATATATATATATAGTGGTACCTCGGGTTAAGTACTTAATTCATTCTGGAGGTCTGTACTTAACCTGAAACTGTTCTTAACCTGAAGCACCACTTTAGCTAATGGGGCCTCCTGCTGCTGCCGCGCCGCCGAAGCACAAGTTCTGTTCTCATCCTGAAGCAAAGTTCTTAACCTGAAGCAGTATTTCTGGGTTAGCGGAGTCTGTAACATGAAGCGTATGTAACCTGAAGCGTTTGTAACCCGAGGTACCACTGTATATATACATATGACACACACACACACACATGAGAGGGGCAAAGAGAATGAGAACACATACATGGTGAAGAAATTGCCACATTGAATGCCCTGCTGACTCATTGCAACCAGGTTGGAATGAACCATTTCCCCCTTCCCCATTGATTCTAATGTGAGGGAATTTGCTGATTCGGGATGGGGTAATGTTGGGGAAATAAGGGTATTAGGAATAGTGATGGTGGCTGAGCTTGCCACTGTATGGGATGGAGGCGAGGCTCCTGTGTCAGACCTCTCTCTCCACTAGCACATCCACAGTCATGAGCAAAACTGATCAAAAAAGATCAAAATACTATGGATGGCCAGCACTGATTTAAAGGCTCATGCGGCCAGAAAAAGTAAGGGTGGAAAGTACAACAGAAAAGAGCTGAGTAACAAACAAACTGCACAATTCTACAAGGAATGAAACATGCCTTATAAATCTGATTATACACATTGATTTGTACCATTCCATTTGAATGGAAGTTTCTTCCAGATAGTGTATTTAGGACTGTAGCTTTATTATGTGTTTTCACTGACAATAGCCTAGGAGGCCACATTATTATGCACATTTATGTGGGACTAAGCCCCATAGAGTGCATGCATGGAGGACTTGAATCTGAGAAAAACGTCTTAATATTTCTTTGCATAGCAGATATGTTGAATGGAAGGGTAGGCGGGAGAAAATGGCAGGTGAACTGTAAATATAATTACTTTAACCACAAATTGTTTCTAAGAATTATACCATTTAGCAGACACACCACCCCTCCAAACAACTGTTTCAGCTTTTTTCTTTTTTGGTACAAGTAACTGAGTTTGCTTGAATTTGCTTCGTTAATTTTGCCGTCATATTGGCAGCACAAAATAGTATATTGAGACTTTTTTGAAAACACACACACACAGGCAACATAGAACATTTAATAATAGGAATGATTCATAATTTTCAGGTAACCCAAATTTCACAACATTGACAACGTATGACCTGATAGCAAGTAGGCAAACTGCAACTTCTGTTAGAACTACTACCACCCACATAATCTCTCAGCAATTCTTAATACCGGTTAGTTCTTCCAAGTATAAAATGAGCATCTATTCTTTATTCCCCATGTGAGTTCCTTTCTTTGGCCATATAGTGAAATCTTAACTTTCATACGGTACATACAGAACTATAGGGAGGAGAGGAACCTGAAATTCTCCATTATGTTGTGAGTGGGAAGATCCTTGATATTGCTGTGAACTTTTTAAATGATCAAGTTTCATATATTAGAGAGCTAGAAATGTAAGTTACTCAGATACTCACATTTTTCTACCAGTTGCCTCTTCTGATGCTTGGACAGGCTGAGGAAAGATTGTAGATTTTCAGAGAAAGGGATCCAAGAGAAACAAGCATAGCCTGCCAGATCTGTTTTGTCTCCTATGGGATTCCTTGGTTCTGCAGTAGGCAGCCAAGAAGATTACTCTGTTTCCTTTAGATCTCAAACAGCTGGGTCTCTTGCTGTTTTGTCATATACTGTCTGTGTTGGGAGTTAAACACAGAGCATGTAGGAGGACCATGAAGGGCTCTTATATTTCAGAAAGGAGGAGGAGATGTTTCAAAATCTGAAAATATTAACAGTCACAAATGACACACAAGAACAGCCCCGCCCCTAACTGCGCTTGCCATGTTATGACAGCTGCACATCAGCAGAGTACCATCCTCTGTAGCTTAAACTTGGAAGCTGACAAGGCTGATTTAATCTTCTAGAAGCAATAATCCAGGATGCTTTAATGCTGGCTTAAAAACGATAAAACATTGTTTTGTGAAGAACTAAAAGTAGCCTTTACTTACATAATCTAGGTCTTGAAGCAGCAATTATGGTAGCAAAATGAAGGCAGATTAATAACTACTAAGGTAAAGGTACCTCTGACCGTTAGGTCCAGTTGCAGACAACTCTGGGGTTGCGCACTCATCTCGCTCTATAGGCCGAGGGAGCCGGCGTTTGTCGGCAGACAGCTTTCGGGTCATGTGGCCAGCATGACTAAGCTGCTTCTGGCGAACCAGAGCAGTGTATGGAAACACCGTTTACATTCCCGCAAGATTGGTACCTATTTATCTACTTGTACTTTGATGTGCTTTCGAACTGCTAGGTTGGCAGGAGCAGGGACCGAACAACGGGAGCTCATCCCGTTGCGGGGATTTGAACTGCCGACCTTTTGATCGGCAAGCCCTAGGCTCTGTGGTTTAGACCACAGCATCACCTGTGTCCCTAACTACTAAGTTACGAAAGTACAAAATGTACATTCAAAAATGGTTTCTGAGCTGCAGAGCTGAGATGCCTGGTGAAGTCAGCTTGGAAGCATGAAGAAGAGAGAAATGCCTAGGCAGAAAGTATGTAGTGTTAGGGCCAGCTTCCTGCTAATACAAAGGAAGTGATCTCACAGAGTTCTCTGTAGTAAATTTTTACAGCTCTGTGAGCCTCAGGCCCTTCACGTGCCTATCTGGCAAAACATGGATTGTTCATTTGACTGCAATAATGTCCCACACTCCATAAAGCGTCCTTGGGACTCGTCTCTGAAGCAGCAACCATCAAGAGGAAACATTCTAAGCAGATATACGATAGGTTCCACAGCCTTGAGATTAGATTATAGCTTGGTAAATTGGGATAGTAGTGGGAAAGTGTAGGTAATATTTGCTTCTGTTGCACCTGAAGTGCAGGTCCACATATTGGGGGGGGGGGATAGGCCCCTTTTCAGCTCCTGCAGGCCACACACCAGCCAAGTTGGGGGGGGGGCTAAAGTGAAAGGATGCTAAAGATACCTTTGCACAACAGGCTTCTTTCTACATGCTCTCTTGATCCTCCATTCAGGCAAGCAAAAAGAGCAATGAGAGTTAAGGATAAATTCAAGCTAGGCAAAGTAACCCTCAAGGAGGTTGCAGTGTAGAGAGAGCCAGTGTGGTGTAGTGGTTAAGAGTGGTAGACTTGTAACCTGGTGAACCGGGTTTGCTTCCCGGCTCCTCCACATGCAGCTGCTGGGTGACCTTGGTCTAGTCACACTTCTCTGAAATCTCTCAGCCTCACTCACCTCACAGAGTGTTTGTTGTGGGGGAGGAAGGGAAAGGAGAATGTTAGCCACTTTGAGACTCCTTAAAGGGAGTGAAAGGCGGGATATCAAATCCAAACTCTTCTTCTTGTTCTCTTCTTCTAGGGCTCCTGACCTGAGATTTTGAAACCCGGGTAGAGTCCCCGAGGGCCACATTTGGCCTCAGGGACTGAAGTTGCCCATCCCTGGTGTATCATGTTGGCTCGCCAACTGGTGGAAGCCTCACTAGGCTCATACCTGGGTAAATTTGCAATATGCTCTAATGCAGAGGTAAACACACAGGATTATGCTGACATTCTGTCTCTGATCTCTTGCCTTGCCTTATCAATCTACAATGGATTCACTTCTAAACTTGAACCTCCGGACCAAGTATATCTGCTTCTCTCTGCCAAGTACTCCCTGTTCTCCCTACCCACTCTGGCAGGCATGCAACTTTTTAAGGCTGTGGCCATAGTCCAAAAGTTAACAAAAACCTGCTTTCATCATTTGCTTTATCCGCTGAACCAAAGCTGGAATTGGAGGCTCAGTGAGGGACAGCAGTGGGAAATCTGTTGTTGGACTCCCAACTCTAGCCATTCTCACTATTATAATTACTATTAAATTTATTATCTGCCATTGACCGGCAGGTCCCAGGGCAGGCTACAACAATTTAAAATTCAATATTAAAAACAGGTATGTGTCCTGAAAACACCAATCCCAGGTGCCAAATGCCAGGATAGAGGCATATCCTTAGCATACATTGGCAACTCAGGATGTAGTAGATTTGGAAAGCCATTGTGGGTCACTGGTTAACCTGCTGCCACTCCCAGTTTAGAATTCCATATAGGCTGAATATTGTAGGTCATGGTGGTGACACAGGGCATACTGGAGATTTCAGACACCTGCTTCTTAGCTTGCTTGCAGCTTCCATGTGGTTCTAAAACTACTGATTTGTGATTCTCAGTCATCTACAGTGGTGCCTCGCAAGATGAAATTAATTCATTCCGCAAGTTTTTTCTTCTTGCGAGTTTTTTGTCTTGCGAAGCACGGTTTCCCATAGGAATGCATTGAAAATCAATCAATGCGTTCCTATGGAGACCGTCCGGGGACAGAGGGGAAGCGCCACTCTGTCCCCTCTTTTGAAGCAAGGGGCGGAGAGGAGGAGATCGCTTCTCCTCCTTGCCGCCCCTTGCTTCAAAAGAGGTCCGGGGACAGTGGGGAAGACGCGCTGCGCTTCCCGCTGTCCCCGGAGCTTGCGGGGCAAGCTTCGTTCTGCGAAGCAAGCCCATAGGGAAATTTGTCTTGCGAAGCAACTCGAAAATGAAAAAACCTTTCGTTTTTGCGAGTTTTTCGTCTCGCGAGGCGTTCGTCTTGCGGGGCACCACTGTATTGCTCTCCAGTTTCTGATGTAAGAAGTCTGCTTCAGAATGGATCGTGATTTGTACAATTACACGGTGTAAAGTAAAAGGAGGTCCTGTAGGTTAATATGGTCATTTAATGAGTTCATGTAACAACAGCTACATTTTTTAAATAAAAAACACACACCACACAACTTATTTCAGATGGACTACAGGTTCCTGTACACATTTGGTTGAAGTATGGTCCCCTTTGGTCGTAGACATCATTGTGGAGATATTTTTTATCATTCCAATTTAACTGGGCACCCTGATGAAGGTGCTTGAATTTTTGTGTGCATCAAAAATTCACGTGAGGAGAGACAAACATTGTGATTCTTTTGAGAGGAGTAACATAATCTTCAATCTTACTGCCCCCATATTTCCATTGCAAACGTTCAAAATCATTTTCCATTTTACAATAACAGTAGTAACAGGAGAAGCACGAAAGGTAGAAGGGCTTCATGGAAAAAAGCTGAAGCACTGAGCAAGGAGAGCTTATGTAAGAGAACTTGAAGGAAAGAAAAAAAATGAACAGGAAGAGATGGGAGAAATACAAGGTGAACAACGAATAAATATTAAGAATGGGAACCAGCATGGAAAATTCTGTGGGGATGCAAATGACAAAGGGAACGAGGGAAAGACTAAAACTTCTTCTAGTGGGGCAGATATTCCTGCCATGATTTCAAACCAATCACATTTTAAAGGAATCCAAGTTTGCTTCCACTTCAGACACAGCTGCCTTGCCATAGCTCCCTTTCTTTTGTCTGGCTTGGAGCCAATCTGCACGAGTTACATCATGAATGCAGAGAAAGCTGGCTTAAGGGCAGGCAGAACTTGGCATCAAAACTTGTTCGCAGTCAAGTATCCGCAAAAGAAACCCAAAGTTGCTGCAAAGTAACTTAATACAATGGGAAACAGCAATGCTTTTTTGTTGTTGTTAAACCAAATGTTCCATACAAAAAAGAAAGTCTGATTTCACTTATACCCCTAAGAGGTATAAATGTATCTAAATTACAGCAAACAGCAGGAACAACAATGAAAAGAGTTACGACTGGCACAAACAATAACAAAAATCTCAATGAATGGCAGTTTGGGAGAATGATTTGCTCAATAAAACCAAGACATGTACAAAGACCTGACATAGGAACTAATGATAACCTTTTCCTAGCCTTTTCTTCTTTAAATGGAGTAAATATTGTGTCTCATAATAAAGGTATTACAAAGTTATAAACACCAGAGTGAAATACTATTAAACGTCACATGTATCTAGCAATGGGACACCACAGAGTGTGTTTAAGAGATCACTTTAATGGGCATTTGTCAACATTTGTCCTCTAGCAATGATCTTAAACTGTGTCTCTGACACCCTCCCCCCCCTCGAAAAAACTGGTTATATATGCTAATATTAGGACTAAAATAATTTGGGGATGCTAACTTTTTTAACCACAAAAATTTCTCTCCATAATGTTAAAATGACACAGAGCACTGTGTATTCCTGATACACAAACACACAATTAATTTGTCTGCAAAAAGGCTCTAGTGACATTTCATTTTTAAGTGGTTAGTAATTTGTAAAGGAAAAATACAGAATCCAGAGATATATGGTTGACTTCTGAGTCCTGAGTAGTAGAACTCTTACAGGTGAAAATTTAGCCAATTCTTTCTTCTCTCTGAAGTGCCCTATACCTCATAGAAATCAACGCTGGAGTTGGCAGGGTCTCTGTAGCAAAGGACGGAGAAATGCAAGGGCTGCTCGGGGGAGGGGGTTGTTTTCTCCCCTTCTATCTGTGAGAATGACCAGTTAACAGAAATGTAAGGACACCTTCCATTTGCATATAAGCAACAACCTTTTGAATAAATGGCATCTCTTTATGTAAGGAAAACACAAGCATTGTGCGAGAACATATTTGGTGAATATGTAGGCTTTGAGATTTCAAAGAACTCATCAGACAGAATTCTATGAAACGCAAAAACTTGCATAGTCCTACACCAAGTTCCAATTCAACAGTTTAAAAAAATATGCTCAACGTCTTCCATCCTTTGAGACCAACACTGTTTCTGTGGCCTACAAAACTGAGAATTCTTAACTCTATGAAAGCTAAATAAATGCTTTGTTCAGTTGCCAGATATTACAAAAATATTTTTAAAGACAAATTATCCCTTTGGTTATGCTGCCTTGCATTTTCAACAAGCAGTTCAGTTCTTTTTGCCAACCACATGGTTGTGTTTAGGACTGTAGTATAATTATTACAAACACAGCTCCTAAAAGCCAAGGCTATTTCAAGCATTATCACAGTTTTCCTCAAAGAAAACATCCCAACTCTTTGAACATCCTGAATGAGTTTTATTAAGATTATCATTCCTCTGTTACAGAAGATTTTCTGGGCCTGAGAACAAGGTCTTTGACAGAGCCAGCCAGCTCCTGGAGTTCTTTCCGGATTGCCTCTATGCTTTCTTCTGCATTCAGGTTGTTATCCACTGAGTCGTCGTCCCCTTGCCCAATCTTCTTATTTTGACTTATCAGCTGTTTCACTACTAACCCCTGGTATTTGACAAGAAGAGAATGCTGATCCTGAAAAATGAAACAAAATGTGGCTACTAAGAAGGCAATATGAGCAACTTAAAATCAAATGGTGGTTGCGTTAGTTCATAAAGAAGAACCCGCAGTGAGAAAAGCAACTTCCTTCAAGCATAATTATGATCACATCTCAAAGAATCAAACCAAATAAGATCTGTTTTAACATGATTTACATACCGCTTAGTCATCAAAACCTCTATTCTGTTCACATAAAATATATACCAAGATTAAAATCACATTCAAAAAAGATAACCTTAACATTTCTTCAAAATACAAATGAGTGATTTTATTTTTGTCTAATATTAATGGGCAGATCATTAAAAAATCTATTTTAAATATTGCATCCCGTATTTACAGCTTTCCCTGGAAGACCACTGCACTGTAATATTGCACAGTAGCTGCTTCCCTTAAATTCAGTAGAACACATACCTAATTTTCTCCCTTGTTATATATAGTTCACACACATAGTTCACTATATGTGCTTAATGAGAATTCTATGTTGTGGAAATTAATTACTGAACCAGTCGCAGAAATGTCCACTTTCATCCCTCTGCATACATGTATATAATCCTATACATATTTACTTTTACTGATTTCCATACAATTTATTCCTAGAAAGTGTGTACAGGATTTCAGCCTAAGTCAATAAAAATAAATAAATAAAGTGGTTTCTGTGAATGCCAGCATTTTCTCAACTTTTGAAAAGAGGAAATTACAACACTTCTTGGTTTTTCCACTGTAAGTACCTCTGGGATCTTTGTACTTAAGAAAGTAATGATCTGTGGCACACATCTTCCGGGTGCATGAAGCATGCAGTGTGTTGAGAACTGGAACAGCAAGACTGATGTCAGGTGAAGAACGAGAGCTGGATCTTCTGTGACTTTCAGCTGCTCAATCAGAGCTTGTCTGTGTTGGAACAGGATTTGCCTGAGACAAGAAACAGGATGTATGATGAAAAAAGGCTTTTACCTATTTAATTACTTGCAGATTTTGGACAATGGTGAATTAATCTGTAAGACAATGTTCCTTGAAAACAAAAGTTTTGGACTTGGACCACAGTTCAAAACTATAGTTCCACTGTCCTCTTCTGGGAGGCCATAACCATAAACTCTCACCTTCCCATTTGTATGATCTAAGGCCTTTTAGAGTGGGTGGCATGTTTTTAGTGTTTTCTCTCTCCCCATTCCCGCTTTTAATAGATGTACTACTATTGTTTTGGTTGCCTGTGGCAAAAAGGAAACAAATAAACTTAGTAATAATAATACTAGTACAAGGAAAATGACGGCAACTTCACAAATACTTAAAAAAGCTGAATACTATTCTACCCATTCACAGGAATGAAAAAAAGCAATTTACTGGTGCATAATATTACCAAGAGGTATAGGTAAAGGTACCCCTGCCCGTACGGGCCAGTCTTTACAGACTCTAGGGTTGTGCGCTCATCTCACTGTAGAGGCCGGGAGACAGCGCTGTCCGCAGACACTTCCGGGTCACGTGGCCAGCGTGACGAAGCTACTCTGGCGAGCCAGAGCCGCACACGGAAACGTCGTTTACCTTCCCGCTAGTAAGCGGTCCCTATTTATCTACTTGCACCCGGGGGTGCTTTCAAACTGCTAGGTTGGCAGGCACTGGGACCGAGCAACGGGAGCGCACCCCGCCGCGGGGATTCGAACCGCCGACCATGTGATCGGCAAGTCCTAGGCGCTGAGGTTTTACCCACAGCGTTACCCGCGTCCCACCAAGAGGTATAGATGCCACCAAATCCACTCATTATACCCTTCTGGTACCAGGCAGTCTCCTACCCAGGTTCTGACCAGACTTGGCTTAGATTCTGCAAGAGTCCTGTGAACTTCAGGTCATGCATTATTACCATCCCATATATTTCTCCAAACGCTGTTGGAAGTGCCATGAGGTTAAGCGACTCTATTGGACAGATTTAGGAAACCAAGACTACAGTACAACAACATTAATTGCTACTGCTTGCAGAATGATAAAGGGCTTCTATGATGATAATAAATTATGAATACTGCTATTTCTAGCTAGTTAGCTATGATTCCACCAACTGGTCAATGTGTCTTTTCTCTTAAGTGGCCTTAATGTTAAAGCACCTCCCCATTGGTAGCCACGTGGTAGTAAAACCAACTACCTTTAATGAGGACAAATATGTGTAAACACACTGTTGAAGTATCTTTCTGTATTTTTTAAAGGATGCTGTTTCCAATTCCAGTTTAATAAAGTTGAAAGCATTTAATGTCAAATTTAGGACTCATAAGCTGCAAGTTTTTATGTGGTCAATATATATACAAGTCTATTAAGAAATAGAACCCATTGCGTTCAATGAGATGGGTTACAAGGTAAGTAGGCAGTGGTTTTTTTCCTTAAAAAATGTTTAGGGGTACTCTCATTTTCTTACTCATTTTGAAATACTGCCCCTCAATGAGGCCAAACTTAGATTCACAAGATGTTTAGGGGTATCCGTACTCCTACATCCGCCCCCAGAAAAAAAGCACTGTCAGTAGGTATATGTATTCTTAATATAAAAGGATTTTAAACAGCCACAGAATGAAGATGTGTAACTCGTCAAGAGACTTGAATTTAACTTTTGTCCTTCCTAACTGTGAAGGATCTTAAATGAGCATGGGGTGGGGAAGGCATGGCCAGATACCACCAAGAAAGCTTAGGTCATAAGCAAAAAGCTGGAAAGTATCATTTCTGGAAAAACAACTTACATTAAAGCATATTTATCACCCTATTCCTTCGAGTAGAAAGACTAGTTTGCCAGTGACAAAGCAACAACGTTTGCACCTATCATTCTGAAAAAGTGATCACCTGTAGAAGCCTACAGAGGGAAACTATGTATTGCAAAAATATTACCTTTCTTTCTTCTTATCACCCTTTTTCACCATAATATCACAAGCTTCTGCAGCAGCATCAAGACAGGAAACAAATTCTTCTAAACTCTTCAAAAGAAGCAGAACAAAAAGAATAGCAAAGCTATTAGAATCATAGAATCATAGAGTTGGAATAGACCACAAGGGCCATTGAGTCCAACCCCCTGCCAAGCAGGAAACACCATCAGAGCACTCCTGACATATGGTTGTCAAGCCTCTGCTTAAAGACCTCCAAAGAAGGAGACTCCACCACACTCCTTGGCAGCAAATTCCACTGCCGAACAGCTCTTACTGTCAGGAAGTTCTTCCTAATGTTTAGGTGGAATCTTCTTTCTTGTAGTTTGGATCCATTGCTCCGTGTCCGCTTCTCTGGAGCAGCAGAAAACAACCTTTCTCCCTCCTCTATATGACATCCTTTTATATATTTCGACAGTGGAATTTGCTGCCAAGGAGTGTGGTGGAGTCTCCTTCTTTGGAGGTCTTTAAGCAGAGGCTTGACAACCATATGTCAGGAGTGCTCTGATGGTGTTTCCTGCTTGGCAGGGGGTTGGACTCGATGGCCCTTGTGGTCTCTTCCAACTCTATGATTCTATGATATTTGAACATGGCTATCATATCACCCCTTAACCTCCTCTTCTCCAGGTTAAACATGCCCAGCTCCCTTAGCCGTTCCTCATAAGGCATCGTTTCCAGGCCTTTGACCATTTTGGTTGCCCTCCTCTGGACACGTTCCAGTTTGTCAGTGTCCTTCTTGAATTGCGGTGCCCAGAACTGGACACAGTACTCCAGGTGAGGTCTGACCAGAGCAGAATACAGTGGCACTATTACTTCCCTTGATCTAGATGCTATACTCCTATTGATGCAGCCCAGAATTGCATTGGCTTTTTTAGCTGCCGCGTCACACTGTTGGCTCATGTCAAGTTTGTGGTCAACCAAGACTCCTAGATCCTTTTCACATGTACTGCTCTCAAGCCAGGTGTCCCCCATCTTGTATTTGTGCCTCTCATTTTTTTTGCCCAAGTGCAATACTTTACATTTCTCCCTGTTAAAGCTCATCTTGTTTGTTTTGGCCCAGTTCTCTAATCTGCCAAGGTCATTTTGAAGTGTGATCCTGTCCTCTGGGGTGTTAGCCACCCGCCCCCCCCAGTTTGGTGTCATCTGCAAATTTGATCAGGATGCCCTTGAGTCCATCATCCAAGTCGTTGATAAAGATGTTGAATAAGACCGGGCCCAAGACAGAACCCTGTGGCACCCCACTAGTCACTCTTCTCCAGGATGAAGAGGAACCATTATTATTATCTCCTTTAAATTCAGTGTGAGGTTTTCCACAGGTTGAGAGAAGCTCACCTAATGTGGAGTGTCATGACTTCCTTCTACACACAGAGCTATCTGATATTTTGCCTATATTGTGACCTCCACTGTTTCCCCCATCCCTCTTGCTTTTTTCACACCTATGAATAAAATGCTCACTCTCAGTTTATTTCGCTTACAGTTTGCCTACTTTGAAATTGACTATTAAGGGAAAAGTGAAGAACAAAATCCGTTACTAAATTAAGAATGACAAACCAAATAAAGCTACACTTCTTTAGGAGAGTGGGTGCAGATTGGATGCCTGAAACTTACCTTGCCATTCAGAGAAATGTGGAGTTTTGTTAAAGGACCTCTTGTCTCTTCAGATAAAGTACTCAAAATCTTTTTCCTCATCTATTTGAAGAAGTGTGCAAATCAATGAAGGTAATTTTAGATTCCAATGAACAACATGTTTTGGTCAATAAACTTAAATGAAAATAAGAAAGTAGTCTTAGAAACACTAATCTTCTATGGCAGGGGTCAACCTTATTGGGCCTTGTGACACATTTGCAAACCAGAGGAATGATCGTGGGCACCTTGCACACTGCACAAACCACATTTAGGCTTGAAAAAAGTGATTTTGTTGCACTGCCCCCAGACAATGGGGTGTTTGTCACCTTCCTGACAAGGTTTCTCCCCACACCTATAGTGTCCTGGAAGATCACCCCCATAGCAATTAGGCTCGAGAAAAGCCTTCTGTTGCAGTTCGGCGGGGAGCAATTTTGAGAGGGACGCATAAGAGAAAGGAAAAGCCCCAGCTGCAACCCCCCACTAACTCAGAATCACCCCTTCTTCACATCAAGTAGGCTTTAAAGAAGCCTTGTATTGTTGCAAATAGAAGGGCTCTGTGAAATTTAATTGTGTGTGTACGGTGAGGTCAGTATGGAGGGTCACAACCGTGGGCTGAGTTTATTGTACCACCATGCCCCCCAAAATGCAATTTGCTTTGAAATAAATCAGCTACAAATGAAGTTTTCTTCAAAGCCTAATTTCAGCAGGGGGAGGCACGTGGAGGCAGGACCCTATGGTCAGCAGAGAAGGTCTCTGCAGGCACTGTGCTGGAGACCTACAGACAGGGAGCAGCCATAGGAAAAAGGTCTGTAGGGGTTGTGGAGATCTAAGCTATCTTATAAGCACAGGAACCCATGCCCTACAACAGGGTCTAGGAACCAATAGACAGCCAAATGTTGTTGGACTACAACTCCCATCATCCCTGACCACTGGCCATGCTGGCTGGGGCTGATAGGAATTGGAGTTCATAAATAACACCTGAAGAAGAACAGGTCCCACCTCTCCCCGTCCAGCTCTACAATGAGGGGGGCAGGGAATGAACTAATTGCTTTAAGAATCTGTGAAGATAATAGGAAATAGTATCAAAGTACCTCGGTGGTAATGGCAGTGTAGTCTTCTGCTGCCATCATCTGATCAGCAGCTAGGCAGTTGAAGATGAGGTTAGTGATGTCAGTGCAAAACGTCTTCAGCATGTGCTTGGCAATGTTACTTTGCGTCTCATCTGCAAAACAAGACAATTTGTAAATATTTGCATATTACATTAGCCAATCTAGAGAGGCCTCAGCCTTTTTTCCAGCCACAAAGCATCTTACGCTCTGCTTCCTGCTGCTTTTACAGGTGTTAAAATGTCTGTGGCATCACAATGCATGAAAGACCTGCAAATGTTATTGGAAAGGTCAGACAAGATGTTTCAAACCAGGCCATCTTTTGCTTCAAGCAGAGAAAGCAAATATTAAACTGACTCCTACGGGCAATTCTGTGCAGATCACAAATGGTAGAATTCAATGAACATCCACACAAAAATATCTGTGGTAGACAAGGGGAGAAGAATAGAAACGAAAGATGTAAAAAAAGAAAAAGTTTAAGTAAATGGATGGGCAGTATCATCACAGACTCTAGTCTAGTTTTAGAGTTCTTTTTGAAAGCAGAAACTGCCCAGCAACAGTGTGTTAAACCAGAAATACATTCTGAAGATAAGTGTGTGGCATCCATTACTGCAAGGATACAGTACTGAGCAATGAAACTTCCCTTTCCTCCCTCCACATGTGCCCTGTGCGCTCCCCAAATCTGCTCCAGAGCACTGGTGCTTTAATGGGTGGGCCGGGACCCACTGGTAGGTCACAGCCTTCTCTAAGGGGGACTGTAACAGGAGCACTACCACCATGGAAATATATGGTAAAAGATTGAGAAGCAGATCCCCAAATGCATGTTTAAATGGGAAGGTTGGGTTTAAAAAGCTTAAAGATATTTGCTCTAGTGGGTTGAGGAAACCCTCAGAACAGATTTAAGGTATGCATGGAGAGAGGGGAGGAAGTTCTGTTGCTCAAGCAGAAATCTAGTGCTACTGGAACTAGTTACCTAGCACTACCTTAGATACAATCCAAGCTGTACCTGTAAAATGCTTTGCTCCTTTTTCAAATAATCGGATATTATTATACAGGGTGGACACCTCTTCCTGCAAGTCCTTGATGGTCTTTTTCCTGCTAGCTCCAGAGTAAGTAGAAGTGGAGGACATAAATACAGAACGCACAACTTCCTGGTAACTCTTGGTCAAGGGCCTAAAGAACCGGGGCAGGGGGGGGGGGGGAGGCAATACATTAGCAAGAGACTAGTATTTCTCCAAATACTACAGAACCTCAACACAACAAAATAACATGCTTTCCTATCAGAAGTTGAACATTTAAAGCCAAAAGCATTTTAAAAACATCAGATGCAACTGTTTTTTTTGTACACAACACAATGGCTAGAATAGCACTACACAGGCCACTCACATAGCCTGCAGCTGCAGTAGTTAACAATGGCAGTTGGCAACAAAGGATGAGGAGTCTGGCCTGTGTGACTGCTTTAAAAATGATTTCTTTTGCTGGCTTGGAGCTGCTTTTTGTGAGATCAACAACTTTCTGCTGCAGACACATCAGAGAAAGGAGGGTCAGCAGGCTATTTCTCAAGGGCCCAACAAGGCCTGTCTTTTGAACTTTGAGAAGAGAAGAAGAAGAGTTTGGATTTGATATCCCGCTTTATCACTACTCGAAGGAGTCTCAAAGCAGCTAACAATCTCCTTTCCCTTCCTCCCCCACAACAAACACTCTGTGAGGTGAGTGGAGCTGAGAGACTTCAGAGAAGTGTGACTGGCCCAAGGTCACCCAACAGCTGCATGTGGCAGAGTGGAGACGCGAACCCGGTTCCCCAGATTACAAGTCTATCACTCTTAACCACTACACCACACTGGCTTTGAGCTGTCTGCTTTCATCACACTTGGTTAATATGGGAAACTGGTAACATAAGTTTGCTTGATTTCATCTTCCCTTCCATTTTTTATGGGTTGTAAATTTTTTAGATTGTAGTCGTTGATAGTTACTGCATTTCTTTTATAGACACGTAAGTGACTTGGGGAGCCCTTCTGGCTGAAGAGTGGGATATAAATGCTGTGAATGAATGAATGAAGGCCTTGCAAGATGGAACACCGGAATTTTGATGTTTCATAGAATCATAGAGTTGGAAGAGACCACAAGGGCCATCGAGTCCAACCCCCTGCCAAGCAGGAAACATTCATTTTCATTCAGCTATAGGATGTGTTAGGCACTGTTTAAGTCAAAACTGAGATAATTGAAATTACCTTATTAGATGGTCAGCGAGTTCTGTTATAAGCTCTTCAGGACAGTCCCTTACATGTTTTCTTAAAACATCCTCAATCTCTTCTGGTGACAGAAAAGGGATCTCGAGGTGCTTGCTCTTATCTGCAATGATCATGAGAAACATAATTAGTAAATTGAAATCTACCATGTAAGAACACAAAATACATTCCTCTTAGTATCAGGACTCCCACAGGTCACAAAAAATAAGCATGTGCCGACTACTGATATTCACATTATTCAAAATTGCTACTGTATGTTTATGACAGAGCCCTAGATTTTTTCCCTCCCCTTATTTGCTTTTGTGATTGGATTAATTCAGGAGTCATTTGGAAATATCATGGTAAAATGGGCTTTCCCCCCAAAAATTGCTGTTAAAATTATATGGATACACTGTTGTCATTTGCAGTAAGTAATGTTACCAGACACATATCAGAAATGATGCTCTAATGTGAAAAGGTTATACGATTTAAAGCATTCAGGTAAAAAAAAAAGGTTTATCCTGGGCTGAATCCAACACTGTGCAAGTGTAAGACAGATAATGCAACTGATCTTCCTTTCCCTTCCTGTAGCTCCCTGTACATCCCTGAAGAACTTCTCCAGAGGGCTGGGGGGACCTGCCAAACGTTGCCAGCTATGACGTGCTGGGCTACAGTACATGTAAATCATCTGAAACCAGGTAATGGAACTTTGCACTACCAGAGTGCTAGCACGTTCCTCCTCACACTTGCAGCCCCATATTAAAACAGCTCACTAAATTCTCTTCATCATATTTTTTTTAGTTCTGTGCTTGACCTTGATTTTTGCTTGAAGTAGAATTTCTGTGTTATCATTAAAAGGATTCATGTCACAATTCAAATAATTATCTTAGAGAAAAAGATAATCATACTAATATATCTGGATACCTTATAGGAGAATATTTCATTACAAACTCAGTACTGCATCCACAAAACTACAAGGATTAGGTTACTATAGTAGAATAAACTACAAACTTGAGCTGCTTGTTTGTGATTCCTCATCACTGTCAGCATCTTTTCTGCCCTTCTTCTTGGCTTTCTTGATCTTAAATTCTCTGGCGTTTCCTCCACCGCTACTTTTCACACTTCCAGTGCCCTCTGGTGGAAAAACTACTTGATTAGCATGTGAAGTATTACTAAGTCAAGTGATGCTTTGACAAATATAATGAAATGAAACCAAAATCCTTATAAAAACAGAGAAAATAATAACCCTGACTATACTATGAAAGGAAACAGGAGTTACTATACCTGGATGCATAATCAAAGAAAGACAGAGCTAAGAGTATAGTATTTCAATATTTGTTCTAATTTCTACTTCATCAGTAAAGCAAACTGATCCTTATGAAAATGTGACTCAGACTTAAGTCAAATAAAAGATAACGGTAAAATGAAAGAAAACAATGTCCACAGCAAGTTCCAAATCAAGATGAAAGGAAATGCATTTAAGCTGACTGACAATGAAATTAACACAGTTCAAGCAATGCTGAACAGGAAATATTCATGATTACTGTTTGCCTTTTGAACAGAACTATCATCTGCACATTTTATTTCAAATGACCCTAAACCAACTAACTGTAACACTTGGGCTACAACCCTATGCTCACTTTGCTGGGAGTAAGCCCCAATGAAATCAATGGGTCTCATTTCTGAGTAGAAGACAATTCTATAATTGCAATTTGTGAGTGTCCCAATGCCACATGTTAAAACAATAATGTAAAATTCAAGTGTAGTTTTTATTTTGGCATACAATGGGTACTCTGTTATGGAAGAAAAGCATTATATCAAACTTTGATAAAGTTTGTTAAGAGCCACTCAGCATAAATGCCACTATACAATCACAACTCTGGTTGATCACATTCAAGCTATTTGAAAAATTCAGTGTATATAGTTTCTAAACTCTAGCAAATCCTTTTCATCCTCTCATTTGTAAAATGAAATTACTCAATTAAATGAATATTCCTTACTTTAGACTACAATCCTATGCACAGCTTCCCCTGAGCCCCACTGAATAGAGACGAGCTTACTTCTGAGTAAACATGCATCATATCGTGCTATCAGAACACAATCATTAACATCCTGACCAAAGCCTTATGGTTTGATAAACAGACTAAGCAATGGTAACATTCTGTATATAAACGTGTGACTTGACATTTGCATTAATTACACATTTGGGGGTGGGGAATGCTAATAAATAAGAGAAATGGCTATAAAGACAACACTGGTATAAATTCCTTCCATCTAATTACAGCTTTAGAGTCTGCCTTATATAGTGCTGTCTAGAGAGCTTCTATAGCCACCATGCCCTAGAAAACTCTGTTCTCTTGGGAGCTTCCCCCATCAATATGGATTTCTTGCAAACTCAATACTGAGTTCTTACTGTACATGTTAATATTCTTCCCCACAAACAACTAACCAATGTTTCTCATTGAGTCAAGTGTCTTACGGTGGCCAAGACTACATAAATAAGTTGCGAGTGGTGATGGTGAGGGGAGCTGTTCTGCTTCACATGTCCAGCTACAGAGTATAATGGCAGAGTTACCCTGCTCCCTCCAACAATCTTTTTCTTTGCATTTCCTTGAGCTGTGAAAACTTGACAATAGTCAGCAAAGAAGAGAAGCAGTACTCTTTCTTCCCAAAACCTGCGTTGCTATTGTCAATGCTGTAATGAGGAAGAAGTCCTTGTCATGCCAACAGGACAGCTGCCAAGCTAACAAGAAGAAACCATGGAATCAGTAACCAAGTAACTTATGTCTCCATTTTCTTACCTGCTGCTTTCTTTCTTCTTTCATCTTTCTTGTCTTTTTTACTTGAAGAAGCATTTTCTACAAATGCAGACTGCTTCAGGTCCTCTTCTGTGATTAAGTGCACAGGGTTATTTTTCATCTCCTAAAATGAAGATCATACATGCACCTGTTCATATGAGATGCACTGGAACATACTGCAAATCCTTAAGGTTTCTGATACTATCTCCCCTCCTGTTTAGCATGGACGTAATGTCCCAGACACTCATAAGAGAGTGCAACACGTGAAAGACACATACTCAGCTAATATCTGCATGAGGTATCCCATTTGTCAGGTCCTAGCAGAACACTATTACCTTAAACTTAGACACCATCCACTGAGCTGTGCTGGTTTTGATAGGAAGAAGATATGCAAGAAATATAAACAGAATAATCCCATTTTTTCCTATTTTACTCAGTTTTCTTTGTTGTACTCTCACCTAGAAATAATCACTAGACAACCTTTCCTTGCCACCTGCTGTTTTGTTCTTGATTATCACAGTAGGAAAGCCAAGAATCTGACAGTGACTGGCTTGAGATATGGAATATGGATGTACAAATTCAAGGAATATGAGCCAAATGTGATGGCATCCCAATATACTCCCAAAATGTGTTGCACAACACTTACAAAACAAAGGTGTCATTTTTAACTATAAGCAAAATTAAATGTAAAACACAATGATGGACAATGCTGATTCCATGGGTAGGTAGTTCAGCTCAAAGACATAAAAACATCATTAATATGTGCTAAAGCCAGGCTTGCACAACATGTGACTTATCAAGCTGAATGCAGCCCGCCAGCCAGAGATTGTTCTATTAACTGCAAAGACAGCTGGGGAAGGAGAGAGCACCTGATAGGCCACACTGCATTACTGGTGAGTGGAACTGAGTTTGGTCGGCTGTAACTCATGCAGCCCTTTTCTAAAACAATGTGCTCAGAAACAAACCTTTTCAGCTTTCTGGTGCATCAGATCACTAAACAAATCAGCACAGCTGTTGATAAATTTCTCACTGACTACATTAGTGTCACCAAAGACCAGAGTTGAAGGTTGTTTACTGAAGGATCTCATCACTTGCTGGAGCAACATGCTGGCATCTTCTACAGAGAATGAACTTGGAAGAAGAGGCTAGGAGCAAAGAAGCAAAGCCAAACAAAAACCATCACATTGTTATTTATTGTTCAACCAACTGGCTACAATATATACAGAGTTGTTTGTATAACTACCATGCATGATATTCATATCCTGGCACAGAATTTAGCAGTCCTGAGATTATTTTTTTAATACTACTAGTTTTTACAGCTGCAAGAAAAGGTTTGAAAGGTGTCTGAACGATGCCAGGTGAAATCTAAAAAGTATGAGGTGAGGTGGGTATTGACTACCCTGAATAACTTTCTGCAGCAGAAAATAAATTATGCACATCTCTCTGCATTGACTCAATCTGCAGAGTTGATACTCACTGCAGAAATCAGCTTTAATAAGGTGCAGAATTTAGGTTACCTTGATGCAAAATCCTGCCTGTCTACTCATTTAATCTTTGTCTTGTGTTAGAGAGATGAATAGGTGAATAGGTGGATGAATGTACTTTAATAAAGAGGATTTTTTTAAACCAGAAAAACTGAAAATGTAAAGATGACATTGAGAGACGGGAGGTTGGGAAATCAAAAGCTTTTTGACAAAATAAATCTTTACAGCTTTTTGTAAAGTGTCAAAGCCGTTTCAAGCTACTTGCCATGTTTGCATTAAAATAATGTACAAATTAAAAACTCCAGGTAGAATATAAAGCCAGGTAGAATATAAAGCCAATTCAAAAGGCATTTTATAACCTGCAGTATTTGATAACAGGAGTCTGTGCCCTCTGCCTGGATGATGACAGATAAACATGTAATTCCCTGTTTCTAGGGAGCTTGTTGGGAAAATTATTACTGCCACTTTGTACAAAACTGGTTTCTATCTATTGCAGTGAAGCAACTGTGAGCTAAATATGTCCACAAACCTACAGGCAAGTGGTGTGAAGAATTTTAAGCTGGAATTACAGAATGCTGTAAAACACACAAGTGTATTAGAGTTAACCTGTGAATTCAGTTAGTGGCTTTATCACTCTCTTTCAGTGCTGCCTGGGCCATAATTTATTTCCACTTCCAATTTTTCACACTACCTTTGGTAAATTTAAAATGCATGTGGCACCTATTCAGAGGAGTAAGTACGCTTTCAGTCTTCAAAGCTCTATAGCTCCCCCCGCCACACCCAATAAGGAACAGTTTCTATCACCAAGCTAAAAGCCGCTTTTGGATAAATGGAATACAGGAATACGTACTGTCTACTGAGACATAAAGCTTGATAGCAAATCTTTTTTTGTTTAAGAACTGAAGTCCCATCTACAAAAATAGCATCTCAAGGAGTATTAG
This sequence comes from Podarcis bocagei, assembly GCF_964188305.1. Lineage (NCBI taxonomy): Eukaryota > Metazoa > Chordata > Lepidosauria > Squamata > Lacertidae > Podarcis > Podarcis bocagei. The sequence goes on along the minus strand of NC_138127.1, from coordinate 31,709,865 downwards.
ATTCTGCCACATCAACCCTAAGCTCTTGCTCAATATTGATTTGGCAGAAATTATGCTTTGAAATTAGGGCTTAATGCTTCTCAAGCTGGAACAAGCGAGACTAGCAAGTGATGACCTTTCAACTGCCATGTCCTTGCAAATTGCAGTAATCGCTGCTTTAAATCTGTGGTGTATAATTTTCCTCTGTGTAACTGCATAAAATAGTCTCTGTTGCCACATAGGAACACGGGGAGCTTCCTTATATAGACAGATAATTGGTCCATTTGGTTCTGTGCTGCTGGCAGTGACTGGCAGTGGTTCTACAGGATCTCAAACAGGGTATCTATCCCCCATGACCCCACCAGGAAATGCCAAGGATTGGACCTGGGTCCTTCTGGAGGCAAATGGTTGTAATGTAGCACTGTGGTGAATGTTTGGCAGTGCAAGGATTTCCCTTGCATGACGGAACATTCTCAAGTCTCTTACTCCAAACAACCTTGAAGTTTGCTCAACTCTCAGGAGATTTGGGGGTGATGCATAGTGTGCACGAGGGGGGAAATCTCCTTGTGCAAGAAGTTCAGTCATGACCTGTGCTGTGACCCCTTTTGAAAAATAAAGCCAGCAGAAAAAAATGAAAAGCAAAGAGCATACCGCTATATCCACCCACGTTCCAGAGCTGATGGCTTCATCCACGGAGGCCTCCACTTGATCCACAATTTCCTGACCAACACAAGATGATTTCAGAAACAAGAGCTGCAAGGACTTGTACCTTTTCTTTATGTAGTTCACAGGGTCTGGGATGCCAAGTCTGGACAATGCATCAAATTCTACAAAATTACAGAAAGTCCTTGACTTTGAAGAAAACTAAACCGAAACAAAACAAAACTGGGGACAATGGGCTAGATATCTCTCGGTGGACACTAACTACCCTCTTCGCAGCCTCTCTGTGGCTTTTGTTTCTTGCTCACTCTGAAGCAGTAGGGAACCCAGGAACTGGTGTTTGTATGTTAACTTGGTAAAACTTACAGGTGGGCAAGGGGGGGTGCCTTTCACAAGTCTGCTCACTATATCACTCCCCAATAGGAGAAGCTGGCTAGCCTCCATTTTCCCCAATACAACAGCAATAGCTTCACTGAATGGAATAATGAAGAGTTGGGATGGTCTTGTCCATTCCCTGCTGTCCCATCATGTGTGGATTGCCATGTGTGGATTCAAGAGTGGGACTAGGTCTGCTCTTCCAAACTCTATTACCAAAGCTTACAGCTTCATCCAGGACCAAGGAGGAGCTTAGGAATTTGTCCTTCTTCCAACCCAAGAACTATACTAGTGAGCAGGGGAAGGCGATGTTCTGCATTGCATTATCTCCTGCACAGGAGATGAGAGGTGGAGGCTAGTTATTAAGGGGAGGAGGGTGCTGCCCCACAAAACTCAGTCAGACCCCAGCTACTTGTCTTCTTACTCCCAGCCAGCACAGAGGCTGGCACTGTCTGTCAGCTTTCTCCTCCTTAGTTTTAGTGATGCCCTTGTAGAACTCAGGAGGGAGGAGGATGGGGACAAAATAAGAATTGGCTCTGTCTGTTAGTGGCTCTGCCTACTGCTAACCTTCCTGCCCTACCAGTCTCAATGGGCACCAACCATTACTGATGAGGAAAAATGGGATACGTGAGGGTCGGAGGGAGGGGGGATCTTTAAGAAATATGCTTCTCTTGACCAGTAATTATCAGAAAGAAAAGTTCATTCAAAAGGGGTAAGTTACCTAAATAACCATTTTGCTTGAAAAATGAATCCACCCAGTTGCTCTGTGTTCTGGAATAAATGTCAGGGATAAACACAGCCTTATCTTGCCTTCCACCAACCACTGTGCCTTTCAAACGTCCAGTACTAACAAGTTCTTCTAGCATAGCTGGGAAAAGAAACAAAGCAGTCACAGCATTAGAAATATTTATGAATATGTGATTAAAAATACAGGGATTACAACCACAACTCAGAGGGATGTATGCAGGCCTATATTTTTTTCTGGGCAAGTTAATTAATTTGAACACACAGACACACCTAGATAGATAGATAGATAGATAGATATTAAACTGTTCTCCTCTCACCTGCTTCCTGTAATACAGTACATTATATATTAGGTGGGGAAGTGTCACAGGCCAAAATAAATGCAAACTACATTAAATGATAGTGAACAGGAGGGACAAACAATAATGATGTGTAGTAAGCAGGAGCTGGAATAGTTTAGGTAGTGCATGCTAAGGACTGCAGAAGTCTTTTGGCAATGAGGCAGGGTTATCCCTATAAGGCATGTCATGCAATGCCAGAACTGTTTAACTGAAACTAGCTCAGCACAGACCACACCTCCTGTGCTGGTCCCCCAAAACAAAACAAACAAACAAACAAACAAACAAACAAACATGAAAGATGCATTTTAATGGGTCAGTTTCACTTTGCTTTCGAAAGAAGAAAAAGGTACGCAAGCTTCAAACCTTATCTTAATTGCCTCTTACTTAACACTTTCTGATATTAATTACAAAAAACATCAGCATTAAATAAGTCTGAACAAAACTCACAGTAAAGCAGATGCTCCTGAAATCCATGCCGAGTTATTAGGTTAATTATTGGCGTAGGTCTAAAGAGAAAAGTGATATATATATAAGAAACCAGGACGCTCATACATAAACACTTTGGGCAGGATTCAGCATCTGTGAAAACCACCCCTCGGTTGTCCCGATCAATTTGCCCATCAACAAAAGCTCTGTGGAAGGACTTCCATGTGTGTAATGGGACTCCCCCCCCTTTCCCTATGCACAACCAAAATCGGTTTTGGGGGGCTGGGAGAGCCCTCATAAAAGCACATGGGGGGTCCTTCCACATGGCAAGCCAAAATGTTTGTCCTCATGGAACCATCGCCTTAGCACAACAGTGAATCTCTCCTTAAATATCTTTATTTATTCCACATCGAGCACCAAGTTTGTGAATACTGGAATAAAATAAATTCCTATTTTCTACTTCATAAACAGAATACTGTTAGAATATGTTATCCAACCACTAATGCCTTTTGTTTCTAGTTTTTTCACTGCTAAAGGCAAGAAATTTGTGGAGATTTTGCAGGGAGGAAACGTTTGAGGTTGGGACTTCAGTAGCTGCGTAAAGATTTGGAATTTTTTATTGGAAAAGTTGGAGAATGTCCAACTTTTGTCTATTTATGGGAGCAGATTCTTTGATGAAAAGCCAGAGCCAAAGTGATGCAGTTGCCGTTGCTATTGTAATTAAAAACAGTTACGTTTGCTCTGGAAAATTTAATCTTGCTTTTATGCAGGAAGTGTCTGCATATCTCACACAAGGAGCAGATAATCAGAGCTGTTTATCCCAAAACAGAAACGTGTCTTTCAATTTACCTGGTAATGGCAGTGAACAGACCACGGATCCGGGCCCGATGCCGTGTGACAAATGCATCTGTGAAAATCACTCCTCGGTTGTCCTGATCAATTTTCCCATGGATAATTTTGCCCAGGCGGATGGAAAATGCCTGAGAACATAAACACAGCAATTAACCGGAGAAGCTATTTGACGTTGCACTGTTTTTACATTTTTACTTTATGTTGCTTTTAATACGTGCATGTGGATTCAGCCTTGAGACAGGATTTGATGTTAGACTACAACCAACCGTTAATCCACCACTGCTTCTAGGTACAGATAAGAGATCCCTCTTCAGAACTTGAATGCTCAAGAAGACAATTAAGCCAATGTGGAGAGCCTTACATTCCTGCTTACTATCATGGGACTTGATAGTAAGGAAGCTCTGAAGTATGGAACACATTATAGCACTAAGGTTAAGTTTGTGCAGTTGATGGATGCCTCCACCATCTGTAGTCCTACTGGTACATTCTGAACAATACTCAATGGATTCAAGAGCGATAAGTGTTTCAAAAATTTGTGTAACTTGGAATTATCCTTCTGCCTGAAACTTTGGCTGTGCTCTGTTTCCCATCTGTCAATGGCAGCAGATTTCTAAAACCTTTGGTCTGCATTCTTTTATTTGGATTTCATCTTATTTATTCTAAAATATTTCTGTGCTTAAAAATGAAGGTCTTTCTGGCAAAACGCCATTTAAGAGGTAGAAAGGCGGGCTTTCCAAACTTGGGCATAGTTCCAGGGCCCTAATCAGATACATTTCAGAGATTATTGGAGACAGCCAAGATGACTCAGTTAAAAATCTTAATAAGCCTTGTATGCAACCTTGAAATCTAACATAAAAGGTAGCATGTTTTAAAACAAATGTTATGAATGAATGAATGGTACCTCCAAGCCAAATGCTCTAATGTTATTTCAGAGCCACCTCCTCATATCAGAGTCTTGCAGGAGGGAATGTTGAATGAATGGAAGATTGGGGGCCAAACAGGGAGAAAACCTTGAATTGCTGCTGCCTTATCGATGAAGCTGTGAAGTAGAATCCTGCTGTGTTGTTCTTGTTTTTCAAAGCAAACAACAACAACAACATGATGTCCAGAAGGCAGGAATCGACACCTATCATTCTTACATAGAAATCCATGTTAGTACTGAGAAAAAACATGTCATGTGGCAGATCTCTGACCAATTTTGAAGTATAATTAAGGTTCTTGCATCAAGATCCTAAGAACTCTTGTGCAAAACAATATGAACTTCAGTGACAGAATACCTGACGTTGTACCAGTATTAGATCACACACAATTACATTACTTGGTACTTTGCATAACCTGACGTAAACAGGTTCTCATGTGTAAATAAGACATAATGTAGCCCATTTTACTTCCTAAGTTGAGGCCCTATCCAGCGTTCCCATTCTGCTAGTGCAAGAGACTTGGGTTTGCAGAACAGAACTTTCCTCATTCCTCCTTTGCCTGTAGCCCTCTGCATGCCCTCAAAATAAACTCTGGAGTTGGGGGACCCCAGAAAAAAAATGGGATGAACACAGGGGGAGGGAAGAAATGCAAGTGCTATGCCAGGTTGTAGCTATGGGGGGGGGGCGTAGTTGGTTTTTTGCCCCAGGTGAAGCCTCCAGAGGGGCACCATTGAGGCTCCCAGCCTCTGTGTGTGTGTGTGTGTGTGTTTGTGTGTGCCAATGCATGGGTTGGTGTGCCCAACTAAGTCTTTAACCTAGGTGAAATAAAGCCTAGTTTTGCTCCTGGTACTATGGATACCATCCTTATTTTCCTCGTATGTTAATTTAGGAAAATGCATTTTTGCTCATCTGGCTGCAAACCAACACACTGGGGAATCAACAAACGCTTCCAGTTTCTACAGCCCAATGGTCTGTGCTAACCAATGACTACGGATCTTAAGAATTATTTTTGCCTTTTCAGAGAATCTTACTGAAGTAGTAGATCAGGACTGCTTCACTTCCCTATTATTAGACACAGTGGCTGCCAGGAAATTAGATTCAATACTGCAGTCACAGTTTTTAGAAACAATATGCAAATTAAAACCATGATAGACTTTTAAGTAACATAAGAAAAGACGTTGTCAAACTTAGATCACTAGCTAGAGCATTTGATACTGGAACTTATTATCATAATAGTTACGAGAGGTGAAATGTCACATGCTTTAGTGAAAAGTTGGCCATTTTCATATTAATTACCTGCTTCAAGAAATCTCCAGGAAGGTCATATGCCTTGCACAAATCAGATATTTTCACTTGCCCAGATTCCTGTAACTTGTCATTTGTTTCTTCTGCTATCTGATCTAGGTAATTCCTAATATAGAAAAAAAGGAGTATAAAATTCCAAATTTGCCTTGTGTACTGTAACATTATTTGCTTTTAGTAATCCTATATACCGGTAGTACTATATGAAAACATTAAGTGTGTGTTGCGTCTACTACAAACTTTGTAAAAGATGTGATCATTCTCCCTCAAACAGAAGCTACCATTAGCTTTCATGTTTTACAAAACTGATAAAGCAAATGTAATTCTTCATAGTGTTCTGTTGCTTGATATATCTCCTATGAAGCTCATTTCTAAAACTTAAAGATCGTAGGCTGATATTGGAGTTTAAACTGAGCGGCACCCATATCTGATATCACAGCAAACATATGGTCCATGTCAGCAATAGAACGCTGCATAAATACTAGATATAAACTGCGATTTAATCAGGTTGTCATTATATATAGGTAATTTGCTCAAGGTCCATTTAGTCCAGCATCCTAATTCTCACAGCTGGCAACCAGATTCATATGGGAAGCCTGCAAGCAGGACCTGTGTACTCTCCATTTGTTCTTTCCAGCACCCGATTCTTAAAGGTGATACACATTACACTAAGTAGTAAGAGTTCCTTGCACACTGTGTCTCTCTTTCAAACGACCCAAGAGGGCAAACTACTTGCTACTGATGCTAAGGAGTCTCATCCATCTCCTCTACACACACTGGGCATAAAAGGGACACAAAGCCCCCCCACCTTTTAATTTCCAGAGCTTTTTCTGTCTTTGTCTCAACAGTAATGAGGAAAGTTTAAATGCCTTCCTTTGCATTAGCGAGCATAAAACAATAAAGTGGTTCTCAAATGTTTGTATGACTTCAACTGCTCAGCTTGTACAAAAGCAGTGGAGTACATTCTCAGACACAATGCATAATTATTAGCTTCCATTTCCTCATTCTGGATTAATCACATCTAAAAGCCCATTACACATTTATACTGTATTTAATCACTCTTGAAAGAACTCACTCATCTATAAGCTGCCCCAATACTAGTTGAACTGTTCGGTCTGATTTGACAAGGTCATTAGCTCGGTTTTCAATATGGAGCAGATCTACATTTACTACCTGCAGGGGGGGGGGAGAAACAGGTTAGCATCTAGAATTCAAAGCCATCATCTACTGTTAAAATGGTACACTTTCACATTCACAAACCATTGCACTCTAGCTACTTTTCAATAATTCAGATACAGGTGTATCTTAACTGAAAAAGAAAATGTGATATTGGAAAAGAAAATAGCAATCAAGACAAGTTAACACACAAGGTAATAAAATCTCTAATTATTATGAAAAGCTTCAATTTAGCTGAAGCTTTTCAGATGGAAAAAGGTTAGCAGAAATGAAATATTAATTCCCTGTCTCAGCGATCAGTCGTTGTTATTTGTGCATACTGTGACATTTAAAAAGCCCAACTTCCTTGATAGGCTAAAACAGGCTTCAAAAATTAAAACAAGTGTGATGGGGTGCTTATGTTGATGAACAGTACGATTATGTTGCTCCCATTCTCTGTAATTTTATAATAATATATAAAATTACAGAGAATGGGAGCAACATAATGGAACCTACAGAGACACCACAGCTAGTAAAAATGAAATATAGGTTAGCAGCTAAGTGTTTATACTCCAGAGGTGGGGAATCTCCAGGACACGGGACAATTTGGCCTGCTAGGTCTTTCCCCCAAAACCATGCCCACCCAGCTGACATTACTGGTGGGTGGGTGGACAGGGTTTCATGCTGCACTGGCTGTGTGATCCTGTTCCCAGCAGGTAACAGGACTGTGTAACCTAGAGGCAGGATTTAATCTCCCCCCGTCAACTAACTGCAAGATTGCAAGACTGGGGACTTAAAAGGGAAGGGGGGGGACACCCACCCATACACTATTCAGTAAGTATTTAGGTTTCCATACGCTACCCACTTACCTAGGAGCAAGCCTCACTGAACACAATGAGACTTATTTCTGGGTACAAAATCATTAAAAACAAATGTGTATTTCAAATTGGCCCAATTAAGCACAGATAAAAAGAAAAGTATTTATGCTTAAAGCAAGTTACCTGTTGCAAATCAACAATGTTTACACGACCTGTAACAAAAGAAAGAATATATTAACAAATAGATTTTAATGCATAATACAGAAAGTCATAGACGAAGTACATTATAATGAACTGTTTTATTACTCTTTATATTTTGATTTGAAACTTCAAACATGGTTTTATGCATGTTGTCTGGGAATTAACCCTGCTTGCTAAATGGAATTTACTACCATGAAGTGTGAATAGGACTTCCTTTATACATAATTTTTCCAGCATAGTTGCAACTGCCTCTAAGTTTCTTGCATATTTGTCCAATTACATGTAAAGGCATCTACACATGGAAGAAAGTCATGCCACTTGTGTAGAAATCTTTACACATACCTGGACCAGCATGGTGTTAACAATAAAGGTGGTGGCAGCAGCAACATCTGGAATAGCAAAGAGTATTTTGCAGGCACGCTCTAGATCTTCCATGCACGCTAGTACCGCAACTTACATCAGTGGAGGGAAAGCTTTCAAAAAAGATCTATACATGAAAGTGCCCCCACTTTGAAATGAAATTGGAAGAGCTTGTGAAAAGAGTTGTGTGCTCATTAAAGTGCACAAGAGTTTGTATCATTTGCACTATGGTAAACTCCACTGAAATAAGTCTGTTAATCTGCATAAAGAAAAAGATTTATGTTGATGAAGCCTGCTGCTAGCTAATGCTTTGTTCTTAAACTAAACAAACAATGGCATGAAAACCCAAAAGGCCTTTGCCTTTATTCCTGTACTCAGCATGAAAGGGATGCTACAACTTCAGATATCAACTGATACTTGCCAGGAAGAAAGCTCCCTCAATTATTCTTTTCCTCATACCCTAGGAGTTTAATTGTTACCAGCAGTGGCACAGCTACTGTTCAAACCCAATCTTGAGTGAGGCAACTGGCAACTTCCAAAATGGGGAAAGAGTTCATTAAAAAAAAAGAAAGAAAACTGTGCCAGGCTGGGGGGTAAGAAACCCTTCTTCTGATTCAAACTCATGCTTCTCATGGGATGGAATAACTAATGACAGTTTGGCTCTTACTCACCTTTCAGATAAGACCAGACAGCTTTGTAAATACAACTGAATTCTCTGTTACAATCCTGTCTCCAGTTTCACTTAACTTTTTACACTGTTTTCTACAACTTTCCCATTCAGTGCAGACAATGTATGTAACATACCAGAATAGTGCTAAACTGTGCTTGCAATTCCACATAAAAATATCCTACATACTTCTTTGCACTTCCTTTTAAATGATAAATGAACACCAAGTATTCCAAATTCAGCAGCAGCTTGAGAGGTAAGTGGAATGACATAGAGGCTGCAGTCCTATACCCACGTACCTGGGAGTGAAGCCTATTGAACTCAATGGAACATAGTGTTGAGTAGACATGTATGGGACTGCAATGTAAAGTTACCTAACATTACCATTATTAGATGAGCCCTGGGTTCCTTCCAAGCTAGGATTCTGCCACTAGCAGTTTGGACCATCAGAATTGCTGCTTTTGTTTTTCACCCCACCCCTAGCTGATCTTGAAGATATGTCAACAGGAGTATCTTCCTAATGGTTATTTTACTTTGGCGAGTCCATTCGCACTATGAAATAGTGTTAGAATCATGACCCTTAAATGTCTCGATGGCAAAGATACATGTTTCTATGTATTTTTATTTTCCCAAAGCAAATTACCTTTAAAGTTTCTTTCTCTATAGCTGAACTTGTAAACATATTTAGAAATAATATTTTTTACACACTTACCACCATGAACATGAAGTTCATCACGGATCTCTCTGCTAATCTGCGCAGGAGTAATATACTCTTTTCCATCAAGAGTATGCACCACTTCCAGCTGTTTTTCAGCAATCAACTTAGAAACGATCTCTATGCAATTACGTTCCGACAGTCTGCATACATAAAAGAACAGCAAAACATCTTGCATGAGATCCTGACAACTTGATTTTAAACAAGTGCTACTTCATTTCTAAGACAATCTGGAGAAGCTTTAGCAATCTATTTATGCCACAGAAATTTTCAGTTAAGACAAGTGTTTCTGACAGATTGACAATACAATCAAATTATCCCTTAACGCTCTGTCTTACTGCAAACAGAAAGCAGAAAGGTGAGTTTCACTACCACCAGACCATGCTTACAGGTTAAGCAGGGATTCTTATCAATATTAATAAAACTGGGAATGTTACTAGGGGTCTGTACTCCAGATTAACTGGTGCAAAACGGGCAAGAAAGTTGTTTATTGGGGCTGATCAAACTTTGTGGAGCTTCATATATACTGATTTCCAACAGCTTTCTCCCCACACCTTAAATTCCAAGGCATTTCCCAAATACCAGGATAGCAACTTGTAGGTACATTCGACAATGGATGCCTAATGCCGTTTTCACAGAATTACTGCAGATTTTTTTATCTTCAGCAGATTATATCAGAACTTGAAATGTAACATCGCATTGTGTTTTTGGATAATATTGGTTACCATTCTAAATGCACTGACACTAATTATGAGTAATGGATATCAATGGATCTTTTTTTGCAGCTAAATGCAACAGAAGTTTGTATTGTATTATATGGCCATTCCACAAACGAAAGCAATTGCCAGCCTTATCACAAGCTCACAAAAACACTGTCTGCTAAATATTAGACCTTGTGGACTGCCATGGGCTTTTCAGTTTTATATTATTATATTAAAAAATAATACAAAACAGTATGCAGTAATACATATTCTGAAAATGTCCAAACATGTATGTCAAGTCATACTTTCTTAGTTCTGTTCTCATATATTGCACACACACACACACACAGTCATATTCAACCGTCATCACAGTAATCAAAGGTCCAGTACAATTCTTTCAACGGCAAAGCCTGCTAAAATAAGCACTTTGACAAAACTGCCAGAAATGATTTTCAGGTGGCCCAAGAGTTACCCTTTTTGTGCTTTCACAGCAACACTGCAAGTTGCATTTTAGTGAGCTGGTGCAGCCCTTTAGCTTTACAGTACATGCATCTTAAAAGACTCACAAACGTATTATAGTACTGGGATGCAACTTCCATGGACTAAAGAGTCCACTTCATGAGGAGCAAGCCGAAAGCTTATTCCCCAAACAGATACGTCAGGAGCTACAAGACCCTATTAAGTGCTTCTGCTGCAAAGCAGGCTGACACAGGAGATCGATATACCAGGAAATAATAATAATTATAATAATTTATTATTTATACCCCGCCCATCTGGCTGGGTCCCGCCAGCCACTCTGGGTGGCTTCCAACAAAACACTAAAATGCAATAACCTATTAAACAGTAAAAGCTTCCCTAAAGAGGTCTGCCTTTAGATGTCTTCTAAAAGTTTGGTAGTTATTTTTCTCTTTGACATCTGATGCGAGGGCGTTCCACAGGGCGGGCGCCACTACCAAGAAGGCCCTCTGCCTGGTTCCCTGTAGCTTTGCTTCTCGCAATGAGGGAACCGCCAGAAGGCCCTCGGCGCTGGACCTCAGTGTCCGGGCAGAACGATGGGGGTGGAGACGCTCCCTCAGGTATACTGGACCGAGGCCGTTTAGGGCTTTAAATGTCAGCACCAACACTTTGAATTGTGCTCGGAAACGTACTGGCCTCGGGCGCTTGTTCAAATGTTAAATGCACGGGGGAACTGTTGACACGTTTGCAGGATGCGTGGGAAAGGGCGGCAGCAGCAGCAAAGCACGGATTCCCAGGGCGGACAGGATCGCTGCTGCTGCTTCACTGGCTCCTATGCCTTTGGCAGCAGCACCTTTAGCAAATGAGCATTATCCGGGTGACATTTTTCTCTAGGCCAGGAAAAGCTCTAGCCCCGCTGTACTGCATTTCTGGATGCCAAGGTTGTCAAAAGCAGAGCACGTGGAGCGGGGATGAAAACAACAACAGGCAACCCTACTTAAGAGCATTACGGCACTAAGGTGAGCAGAGACCCCTTCCCTGCTGAAGGGCTGCGCCGCTTCTAGGAGCATTACGGGTCGTGGCCCAGAGGGACGCCGTTGAAGCGGCTGCTGCTGAGAGGGAATGAAGGAGCCTCGGGCTCGTCGCGCGAGATACCGTGGAAGGAGCGAGATTCGTCCGCGCGAGGGGGACTCGCGGGTGGCTCCTCCCATTCTCCCCCCCTCACCTCTGAGTCGCCTGGGCGAACTGGGCGGATTGGAACTGCTGGGACAACTTCAGGATCTCTTCCCAGGTAGCCGCCATGGTTGCCCCGCGTCCGAGGAGGGGGCGGGGAAAGGGGGGGAGGAGGAGAAGGCGGTGGCGGCGGAGTGGGAACGGCGAGGCCTCTGGCACTCACACGTCAGCTCAAGAACGTTCCGCGGACGGAGCGCGGCGGCGGACATTCCTCTGCCGTTCCGGGCAGAACGCGATCTGGCTGCCGCGGCAGCGCCGCCGCCACCTGCAGGAAGGCAGCTGCCACTGACGGTGCGCAGGGGAATGAGGAACACATACATACACCCTTCTCCCTCTCACCGTCTGCAGGGGGATCCGCGTGCAGTCAAAAGACATTTTAGGAAATCATTAAATTGCAACGTGCACTGATGCCCCCCCTTCCTGGCTCTTGGCGTTTCCGGAAACATCAAATTCCGCCTCTAGTGTCTCTTCCCCAACGCTTCCTAAAATAAATCAATAGGACCGCAACCGTTGTGAACTAGCAGGACAAATGCGTGATCTAAAATGATCTAAATGTGCTTGAAACATTATAGAAAACAAAGCATAATAAGGTAATTAATTGCTGTGGGTTTGTGAGCGCCGGTCACGTCGGAAGGAGCCCGCGAGGCACACGTGGATCAGGTTCTTCTATCCTGCGCAGAACATGGTACCCGATCTTCCGAGGGAGGCGCAGCCTTCTCCGTAGGTTCGTTCCACAGGAAAATACCACCTTACCAAGTTGGGGTATTTAATATGTGCGCTGTCAGGATCCGCCCATTCCAGTAGTTCCCACACACCACCCAACTAATGCCTTCCTGGCATGCGGGACTCTTGCAATTCCCTGCGGCTGCCACTGCACACTTAAGGCACATTGAAGCTGCAGACATGCGGGGCAGGTGGCCTGGCACCACGGGGGTCAAGCCACCAGAGGGGAGAAGGGCCTGCAGCCGCAGTCTGCACACTTGGGATACCCGGAGTCTTGGAATTAAAACTGGAATTAAAACTTTTTCTGAGAACAACTCACTAGGTAGAGGAGACATGGTGGAGGAGGCCCTTCAAATATGACAAACTACAACAAGCAATGCAAACCAATTGTTTATCGTGTTCCTCTTACATTTTCAAGTGACTTTTTCAGCTTTGCTGGCAAGAAAAGATCACAAAAACAATTTTGTCTCTTTGTACAGATTCATTTGAGGGTGAACAATGGCAGATACTGGATTGATTTTTTTTTAATTGCTGTGCCAATATTTTAACACTGATTGATGGCCATTTGCAAAAAAATTACAATGAATTCAGGTTTAACATACATTTTACATTTCACCAACTGTATCATATTGATTCACTCTGGGGAAAGCCATTTGCCTACCCTAATTAGAAACAATAAAGGAAAATGCCAAGGTATTAATGTTGTCAAAATGAATCAATGCTGTAAGTGTGACAAACTATGTTACAAAATATTAATATACCCATAGGTGTTTGCCATCACTGATCATTCACATAGGAACAAACCACATTGATTAACCACGTGTGAGTTAATGGAATATTATGCCAGTCCTATAACTTCTGTTCAGAGTTTCTGAGGGCTTCTCTGAGATTCTTGAGACTGAGGACTGTATACAGCAACACATAAATATTTGATAGTTTTAAGAATAGTTTAGACACTTGTTTTGCTCACATTTTTATTTGGTTTCTTTTGCATGGACAGGGCACTAAAAAGAAAGGTGGTGCCCTACTGTGTCAGACTCAAGACACCTTTGAAGGTGGCATGGCCAGTAGCATGGAAGGACAAACTCCACTCCCTGATAGGAATGGTGAGAAATAAATGTACTTTCCATTTGAATGCAAACCCACCTAATGTGCACTTCCTGCACCCACATGTGAACCAAAGCATTTCACCAACTACACCTGGCAGTATGCCTCATTGATCTCAGTGGGACTTACTTCTGAGTAGATGTGTACAGGTTTGCCCTGCAAATTCTGATTTCTTTATTTGGGTGGGAACGAAAGCCAACTGTACTAAACCATTTCACCGAATACATTTCCACACTCTAACGTTGTGCCAAATTGCCTTTGATCTTGTTTCAGGAAAGTGTTGAAATGAAACACAGGGGTTTATTGAGACTATTTATTTTACCTCGTCTGTTGAATACCAGGCAGCATCTTTTCAGTGGAGGACAGATACAGTTTTAATGCTCTCAGGCTTTTGCACAGCTTGAAATCAAATTTATTGTCGTATTAGTAGGATAGGTTGAAAAATATTAAAGCTGGATTAGCCACCTGCTTGTCATCGTGCAGCTAAAGACTTGAATGAAGAAGCTTGAGAAGCTGCCATTTGTGGAACAACTGGTCATTATGGAAGGATGCAGCTATACAGAGGATCACATTTTTATGCAAGCAGAAACAACACCGCAGTTAGCATAGCATCATAATTTTTGTATGCCCCTTTTCCATGGTAAGCCATGCTCAAAGTGGTTCACATTGAAAAGTTTACACAAGATAAGTCACTAACTATTCCAAGGTTCAACAAAAGGTAAATAATCATATAAATGATGGAGTAATGGAAATATCTCATATTGATGAAAAAAAATTCAAATGATTCACTGATAACTTATAATAAATAACATCTGATAATAAAATGTTAAAACAATCCACATAATAGCAAAAACAATGCATCTCCAAAAACAATTTTTGATCTTCACCAACAACCACTAAACAATCCCCCACCATGATGGTTTTCAGGCTCCTTGAGCGGCAGAAGCAGCATTTATAGCTGGCCTTGGTGATGGCTTTGCCCTCTCAGCCTAGATGAAAATGGGCCAGACAGAGAACAGGGACTAGGCCCCGCAGGACTCAGAGTGAGATGGGACCAGCTTTATGGGCTAATAGCCGTAAATAAATAAATAAATAAAATAAGAGATGGGACCAGCTTTCTCTAGGCACCCAGTTTGAACACAGGAAGGGGAAGTGGGAATGTGTGGGGCAGCTAATGCATCATCATCAGAAAGTGGGGAGGAACAGCATTATGTGTAAGTTCTAACCAATGTTAGAACTTGCCCCACTTCTAGTACCTTACCCCCACACAATTACAAGAACTGGAGCAGTCTGTACTTGTGGCTGTGTCTTCCTTTAACACCCTCAGTATATCCACCTATGCCCAAGCAGGAACCAAGACCACTGTACGGCACCTTTGCCGGTTGAGGAGTGTGTGTGTGTGTGTGTGTGTGTGTGTGTGTATGCATACTGCTTATTTAAATAGCAAGAAGATTAAAAAAGAAAATCCTAAAAGCAGTGATTTGATACTTCAGATTTTCAGTAAGTCGGCCAAGTGTCTCCGGGAAATTTTTTCTTCCCTGAGACCTCATTATTTGTTAGAAAAGTTAAATCTGCCACAGTTTTGCTATTAGCCTTGGGTTACCTAACTACTTTTGCCAGCATTGAATTGTGCCTCAAAGTTAACTTCCAAGGAAGGGTTTTATAGAGCTGCATGTACCCCCATGGCTTCTTCCTAGTAGGATGATGACTAACAAATGGACCTCAGAAGTTTATTTCAGCTACAGCAGAGAACAGGGCGAGTCAGCAAAAGGATCAGTGGCCAGTTGATAAGAACAGGGAGCCGTGTTAATACTACAGTTGGTTCAGTGCTTGAAACCAAAAGTGAAGGGAACAAAGTCCAGACACGAAGTAGGTCACAGGTGCTCCTCTGTAAGAGTTAGGATATCTCACCCATTGCTCTCAGGAAAGAAACCCTTGACCGTGAGACACTGCATAAAACTCACACTGCTGAAGAAGACTAAATGAGCTTTCAAACATTTTTTATTGAACCTGAGGGGGAAAGATACTAATTTATACTTACACCTGGCATTTGTAACCAAGGCCCAGCAGTCCTGCTGTCTGGCTGGTCCTGCTGCCGCCTGCATATCTAGGAATGGAGGAAGAAATTGTCCCAGTTCACATTTAAAGGCAAAACTGTCTAATTTGCAATCTTTTTAAATTCAATAGCAAGCAATACAACATATACAGCATCCTTTACAGAGTACAGAGGTTCAGAATAAAGAAGACACAGAAAAGGGACAAAAAGTGTAAAAATAACCATTATTCTTTTTCTTGTTCTTATTTATTAAAATTATATACCGCTCATTATCTGAAGATCTCAGGGTGGTCAACAAAATAAATAGTTAAAACAAAAAACAAAATAATAACTCTTCTCCCATAAACACGTTTAAAAGGCCGTAACATATTAACCAGATAGAATATATCAACCACATCTGTTTAAATGGTGCAATAATTAAATTGGTGGAATATTTGCCATGCTCCTGGATATTAATGGAAGTCGCAAAATCATACCAAATTAAAATAAGCATCGCTTTTAAATCGGCCTCTGAATACTCTCAGTTTGTGCATCAATTGTGTGTTCATAAGTCACTTTGAGAGGGAGATTTATAAATGCTAAACATCAAATAGGACCTCTGGTAATAAGGATTCTGTCTGAGCAGCACTGATATCAATCTCAGATTACTCTACTTCTGATGGACGGGGGCACCAATTGGGCTCTGCTTCAGGCAGGTAGCAAGCTGTCTTGGGCCAGACCCACACTGCAAAAAGGGTCAAATTGGCTTAGTGGATTCAGGCTCCTCATTTATGCCCTGCTGTGATCTTGAAGATTGGCCAATAGTGTGTAAGCGAGCAACATGCATGTGATTCCCAAGAGATCTCAGACCCAGCAAAGTGTT
This sequence comes from Podarcis bocagei, assembly GCF_964188305.1. Lineage (NCBI taxonomy): Eukaryota > Metazoa > Chordata > Lepidosauria > Squamata > Lacertidae > Podarcis > Podarcis bocagei. The sequence goes on along the minus strand of NC_138127.1, from coordinate 31,693,212 downwards.
GGCATTGTTGCACCTTCAAAGCATACTTTCTGATGGTAATGATGCTACCTCTTATTTACGTATATGATGTTAGCCGCTCTGAGCCCGGCTCTGGCAGGGGAGGGCGGGGTACAAATAAATTATTATTATTATTATTATTATTATTATTATTATTATTATTACCCCATTCTGGTTCCTAGTCAGCATCCTCATTAGCCGTGACTGCTGCAGTGGGCACACAACTCACCACTGTGCATGTTGTTTTCCGGACCAGAGGAAATCTGCCCCCAATAAGATCTTGTGGAAAGAGAAGAAACAATAACGTTTTCCACTGAAAATCATGTAATCTGAACTGTAGACAATTTGATCTTCCTTTTATTCTTGGCTTTCATTATGCAGTGTTGCATGTTTCATGGTGAGACTGGTGTTAAGATTATTAACTTTTCTTTTTAATGCTGTATTGGACTAATTTAAAAGCTGGGGAGAAGCTGCTGCTGGAGTTTGATATGAGGATTAGGGAAACAAAATAAGAATTAACTTGAGAATTTATGTTTCCAGCCTCCTCCTTTCTAGAACGAATCATGCTGTGAGTTAGGGGATTTGGGGTGTCAGTTTTTGGGATTTATAGTCATTTTAATTCCTTATTAAATTGAACATGTTTTTCACATTTGTAATTTTACTCTGGAAATACGGGTATTGCCTTACATACTAGTTTAAAAATAGAAAAAGGCAAGCAGAGACACACAGTACTTTGAGGTGACAAGAAACGGGTGGAAGGAGGCATCTTGTAACCACCCTCTCCCTTTTCTGGCACTTCCAATTCAATAATAATACATTTTGCAACTAACAGTTTGGTGCACTTTTATTGTGCCCTACATCAAATGCCTGAAGCAACCACCTCACGCCGTCTAATGGTAGGGCCAGCCCTGTTAAGTGTGAGGATTAATGGTGGAAGAGCACAACTACCTGAAACTTTCAGCTCATGACATGGAAGCTCTTAATGTGGAACAGGAATAGAAACAGAAAGTGTGCTCTGCATGTGCCCAGAGACACTCTGTTATCTTTTTATTAGTTCACCTCCAGAAGTGGGAGCTTGAAATTAACTCTGGGTTCCAGGACTTCTGAGGCCAAAGCCCAGTAAAATTCTAATTAAGCATTTGGAACCTGATAGATTAGTGGCTTCCAGACCTGTTAGGGAGCCAGTTTTCTACTGTAGGCTTTCATAATTACTCAGATCTCTGAGGGAGGAAGTTGGTCAGTAATGTGGTGGGATAGATAATATTTCTGTTATTTCCTATTTATTTCTTTATTATTTACATACATACATACATACATACATACATACATACATACATACATACGTTCAGGAGCCTAGAGCCCTCCAGAGACTGCTGAACTTTCAACTTCCACCTGTCCCAGCCAGCATGGTCACAGAAATAGCATTTTCCTATTAGACATATATTTATTGACAACTGCTTTACCATGTGTATTTACATCTCTCTTTGCATACACTTAAAAAAAAAAAGTGCCACGAGGAACAGCTAAAGAGCCGTTATTGCTCTTGCCATTTTGGATCTTCATCAGGCTGGCAGTGTGAACACTGACATATGGGACACAATGTCTCATAAGACCTCGGGCAAAGCAGGCACCAGATGGTAATATCGCCACTTCTTCTTTCTCTCCTTCTTCCTTTCCTTAAATATCTAATGTTGAGGTGTAGAGCAAGTCCAGCCTGGCTAATATGATTAATAGAATCATAGAACTGTAGAGTTGGAAGGGATCCCAAATGTCATCTAGGCCAACCGCCTGCAATGCAGGAATCTCGACTAAAGCATCCATGACAGATGGCCACCCAACCTCTGCGTAAAAACCTCCAAAGAAGATCCTTTTCCAGTATTGGATCCATGTAGTCCACTAGTAGTACATTGCTCAATGCTTGGCAATCCCTTCTTTAGATAAATATGACGGTGACCTGTTCTGAATTAAGAACTGTGGTACTTTCATGTTTGGAATCCACCCTCTTCTGCAGAAAGATGAGGGTTTAGAGAGTCACATAACCGTCATGAGTTTCTCTTCTTTCAGGAAGGATAATCACCATCTTTATATATGGTCAGTGGCGTAGCGTGGGTTGTCAGCATCCGGGGCAAGGCAAGTAATTTGCGCCCCCTAACCCATGGATTTTAGCAGGGGCAGAGAGCTGCAAGTGCGAGCGCCACCCCAGATGTTGCGCCCAGTGCGGCTGCCCCCCCCTGCACCCCCACGATACGCCACTGTATATGGTGCTAATGCTCTTGCTCTCCTGTTTTGTTAATGCAGGGAGGGGGGATTGACTTTATATTTTATGTTTGTTATCTATGCAACTGAAAATCCAATGAAAATTCTTTTTAAAACAACAACAACACCACATCACCACCATAACATTGTGCTTTTTGAACGCAGTCCTGCTCATACAACCCAGTAACACAGACCAAATTATCATAACTATATTGCAAATTAAGCAACAATGCTAAGTAATATTTAATGCTGGGGTTTAATTGTTGTAACACCCCCATCCAGGACCTTGGGGTAAAGGATGCGTAATAAATTGTAATAATCGTGAACATATAAGCATAATGCATGGGTCAGCATTCAGGATCACTGTAATCCATGGGTTCAGTGTTGAAGAGTTACTTATCTTTTGTATTTGATTCTGGCTCAAGCCGCCATCCAGGAAAAAACTGAAGCTCCAGTTTGGAAGATTGAGTTTAGAAATCTGCCCTCCCCTGCTTCTTCAATATTTGCTCTACAAAAGAAGAACACATTTTCCAGTCTTGGTCTCCCCTTTCTAGGAGTTTCTGAGCTATTTTTAATTTAACTCGCCAAAATCTACACTTCTGACATGGGCTGTCATATGTCCGGATTTTCCTGACAAATGAATCCCGGCTATGTCTGGGAAATTCCAGACGTATGGCAACCCCTACCCCTTTCTGATCGAAGCTGCACCCTCTATGCCTTGTGCTCAGGGTGAAGCAGGCTCGCTCTTTTGAAATTTATGGAGGGTGGCTGAGAAATAGGAGGCACTAATACCCAAGAGCTCCCCGGTCTACCTATTTATTGAGCATTCATCCTGATTTGCTTCCACAAAGCTTAAGTGGACATTAGACTATACCATCCCACACTTTCCAGTGAATTTCTCCATCACTTTCTTAATTGCAAAACAACAACATTTTAAAGTAGATTTGTTGCACTGATGCAACAGAGCACTTTTTAATTGTGCAAGTCTAAATTTACATTAGGGGGGACATGGGTGGCGCTGTGGGTTAAACCACAGAGCTTAGGGCTTGCTGATCAGAAGGTTGGTGGTTCGAATTCCCGCAACGGGGTGAGCTCCCGTTGCTCGGTCCCTGCTCCTGCCAACCTAGCAGTTTGAAAGCATGTCAAGTGCAAGTAGATAAATAGGTACCGCTCCTGCGGGAAGGTAAACGGCATTTCCGTGCACTGCTCTGGTTTTCCAGAAGCAGCTTAGTCATGCTGGCCACATGACCCAGAAGCTGTACGCCGGCTCCCTCAGCCAATAAAGCAAGATGAGCGCTGCAACCCCAGAGTCGTCTGCAACTGGACCTAATGGTCAGGGGTCCATTTACCTTTACCTTTAAATTTGCATTAGGTGCTTGAATCTCTGCCACAAAATTGTGACAGTCTGGAGGTACCCTCAAGCACTTTTTCTTGAGTAACCTTTTGCAACAGTTACAGTTAAGCATGTGTTGTAGCTCCACCCTACATGCAAATTATGCTCCCTAATAGTGATGCATCTTTGATTTATTGCAATAAGAGCGCACCAGCAGTGCCTACCACTAGGTGGCTTCTCCCTCCCCCCCCCCCACTCCCTGCCATTACAGCTTTACATAAGAGTGGCTTCCATAAAGCTACCCAGCCATGACCGAGGCAAGACTTGAATCGGGTTCATTGGCTCAGAGCAACTCTTAGCGACTATGTGCACCAGCTCTGTTTATACATAATATTCACTTCTTATCATGCCAAGACTGTTGTACTACCCAGAGCAATGCCCAGTGGCAATGTTCCACAACCACAGACAGTTAACAAACATCTTTTTGTCCAGGCTCATAACAAGCTGTTTAGATCTAGTCTATATGAAAGGGCCCAAATAAAATTGTTAGTAGAAAATGGGGGAAGAATAGAGGCCAAGGGAGGATAATTACGATACAAGTTAACTTCAAAGGTGTGGACAGTGGTACCTCGGGTTAAGTACTTAATTTGTTCTGGTGGTCCATTCTTAACCTGAAACTGTTCTTAACCTGAAGCACCAATTTAGCTAATGGGGCCTCCTGCTGCCGCTGCGCCGCCGGAGCACAATTTCTGTTCTCATCCTGAAGCAAAGTTCTTAACCCGAGGTACTATTTCTGGGTTAGCGGAGTCTAACCTGAAGCGTATGTAACCCGAGGTACCACTGTACAGGACTTTCTACATTCCCATCAGTTCCTTGTATTTGGAGCCTTTTGTTTGTAAATAGCGAAAAGCTGAAGTGAAGTTTGAGAGCAGGAATGTAAAGAACTTGACATTTATTTTAAACATGTTATAACAAAATACCAAGAGTTTTCTATGTCTTGCCCTTTTTTTGTACCATCCTTTCATAGTGAATCTCTTGTTTTGCCTCTAATCTTGGTTTCACTCTCTGCTCTCATCTCCTCACACAAATGCCAATTGATGCTCTCTTTTCTTTCCATTATGGCCAGGCCAATTATGGCATATATTGCAAATACAATTGCTCAGGGAAAGGCCTGCTAATTAATAGGATTAATTTGATGGTGTCACAGATTCTCACGGGTTTACAATCTGGAGACAATGGCAGTTTGTTGCTGTTGGCACCAAACTCATTCTCTATAATAAGGCTTTGACGGAACCTGGAATGCTTTATTTGATCTTTTATTCATTTCTCAAAGCAATTGCTGGCTCCAAGATGTTGCAAAAACTTAGGCAAGATAAATTTCATTACTCAAAAGTAGTGCTGGCTCTGAGGATCCTCCCCCCTTAACTTAGAAGAGGTGGTAGTGTTCCAACTAAGAATTATGCCATTGCGCCTCTGGCATCCTTGAGTGATTCATGCAAAGGGAAAATGGTGGAGCCGTTGGAATGGACTATGAAACCTTTCCCAACATTGGGGTCCTGGCAAATGCCTAATTTCACCAGCCACTGGAGCCATGCTTGCTCAAAAAACATTTATCCCATAGCACTTTCTTTAAGGATGTTCTTTCTAGCAGTCTCTTACCACAAGAAGGTGGCCTGCTTCACCTGAAACACTCAAATGCAGTATAGCACTTTGTGAAAAAGCAAGAAGGAACCAGGGGAAGGTATTGGGCTCACATGCCACCCCTCCACCCTCCTTTTACTGTACAGCTGGGGAAGGAAGTTGGCAGCATGTAGTTTCACTTTCAGAGAACCATGGCTTGTTGTTACAGAAAAGGAAGGTGGTTAACCTTAGAAAAGGCAAGTGGCTATTGGCTAAGTCACTGGTGGGGCAGTACCAATTGGAAGAAGCCTCTTATTCTTGCCAGGATTCAGGTTCTTCATTGGCAGCTAGGGTCTTCATTGGCAGCTGGCAAAGGGTCAGGTACATGATTAGGTATTAGTGTATACCTGAAGTTCTCACACTTCACTGACACACGTGTACAAGCAATCTTTTCAACAAGGGCAGCCAGTCAATGCCAAGGTTTGCTTCCTTGCAACAAGTACACACAAACCGCACATTCAGCTGTCAAGTGAAGCTAAGGGAATTTCATCATTTTGGGACGGTGCAGAGTGCCAGATGATACTTGGTAACATATTTTCTGTCTCAAGAGCCAAAAAGTTGCGGCCTATCCATGCAGCCTAACCGAGTAATTGCATGTATTACTTTGAAACACAATCCCCAAACTGCTTACCCTGTTTGATGCAAGCTTAATGTATCAAATTGCACTGGATATTGCACTGGATTATTAAGAATCCCAAGTGTTCGATTTCCCTTTCTCACCTTCCACGTATATATCTACCCAATTTGATGCAGTAGAATGAAGCTCTTTGAAGCCTTGGGTTGAAAACTGAAGGTCAGGTGAGTTATTTGCAAAGATTTTAGTTAGATGTGTGCAGGTTAAGCCATTTGGAAAGTGTTTGATTGTGCTTTTTGTGGTATTTCAATTAAGTATTTGTATTTTATTATACATTGTTATTATGCACTGCACTGGCATATATATTGTAGGAAGCATGGTCTTGTAAAGAAATACCTAACATCTCTTTTCAAACTTCTGTTCCCAGAAACTTAACTTTAAAAAGTGAAATTAGGAAAAATGAAGAGGCAGCACTGATCAACAAAGGGAGGGATAACAAAGAAGGGAGTCAAGAGGTGTGAGGGACACACGTTTTTGCCAGCATGTTAACATTTCTTGCCCTTGACCCAGACTTCTGAAACAAGCATTAGAAAGTGTTGCCTTGCTATGGTTGTTGCCTGCCCCTAATTGAAATCTATAATTCCATTACAGATGCATCCAGACACATTTAATCAAACCATATCCTGTTGTGCAAATTGAGATCCAAGTTCACAGCTCATCCCTAAACAAATTACACTCGGCATGAGAGCCCGAGCTCTGAATAGAGGGTTTGTAATGAATGCTGCCATCTCCTTCGGGTCAGCTGGGAAATTGGGTTGCCACTGTTAGCAATTTCTATAGAATGGCAGGGCAGCTCATTTTCCAAGCTGCCTTTTGGATATCTAAGTAGGTTACCACATGTGGTTCCTTATTCTTTTGCATTTGTAGTGTTTTGCTGTGAAGGAAATACTTAAGCATAATTTCCTCAAGATTTTGCTGGGAGCTAGCCAACATCCCTCCTTCCAAAAATGAGGGCAGCTATCAGGAGCTACCCGTGGATTACTGTTATTCTGGAAACCTATCAACTGAATAACACAGAGCATATTTTGGCAATGTCTTTATCATCAAACAGTAATTTTAAAACCCCTGACACATTTCTGTTTTCCTCAACTAGATCCCACAGCTAAGTTTATTGTCTTGCATTTAGAATTCATCTGAAATATGGAGATTTATATCTTCAGCTCAGCTCAGTGCAAAAATTATTTTATTTTTCTGATTTCATTCCTTTGTTTGCGTTGTGATAATGGACTCTAGATGGCAGCGTGGATGAGTGAATATTGAGTGTTATAAGAAAAGCTTTTCCCCTCGATGTAAATACGTTCAGGCATTTAGTGACAGAATTTTCTCCCTATTTCACTCACATTTCTCTTTTCATTATTCTACTACTATTGCTTATCCATTAAACATACAGTAAGGATTCAGAAAAAAAAAGGATTTACCATCCAAACTTAAAATTGTATGCCTGTGAGTTTTGATGGTGGTTTGGAGTACGCTCTGACCTTTTGTAAGAGGAAATGCTGAGGGGGAATAACTCCGTGTTGCAGGCATGTCAAGGGGTTAGTGAACCTTAGGCAGCAGAGTTCAGAGCAGCCAGCAGAAGGGAGAAATTGTGTTCTTTTGGAGCAACTACTTTTCCAAATGACCAGTGAGAGCTGCGTTACAGGGCTCAAGTACCAGCAGATTTTATGTGAAGACAAAGCATCAGAGATAACAGACTTCTGGAGGCCATATACAGTACATCATTTCCTTGTAGCACTTAAAGATATCTATTGTTCTGTAACTGTATGAAACATATAAGAAAAAGAGGAAGGAGCTCCACAAATCTAATACAGATACGGGCAAGACATTCTGGGACCAAGAGGATCTCTACCTCCTTTTATACACAGTTTCTCATTGCAGGCTATGGAGACAGGACTTAGTGACTGCACAGCCATTTCTTGTGCACAATAAGAAGTCATTCAGGTATGCATGGGACTTCCTTCAAGGGAATATGTCATTGGCAGGATGGGAAATGACTCCCTTTCTCCAAATTTTAAAATACAGGTATTCCCTTGCACAGAAAACCTTTTGCACCAATCCTTCTGAAATCTTGTATGTTACTGACCCAGGGACACCTCTGTATATGCCATTTTCATACAGATGCCTTCCCAAAGTATGTGTGCAAACATGCTTGCATGCATATTTCTGTGAAAACACGTGTATCTATTTTTGTATGTGCAGAAGTGAAATGCATTTGTAATTGTAAATAAAAATTCTGGCCAATGGTGATTTTATAGTTGCATCACAAAATGACTGAGGAAAGGGTGGCTTTAAACTGAGACATAAGGAACTGGATACAGAAAGTGTGTTCTTGGGAGATTTGAGGTTAGCCTTTAGATGACTCTTCTGCCTGTTTATTCATTATGAGAGTACAGTATTAGCAATCAGACCTTTGGCTAGAAATATGCTTCCTCACGGGACATTTATAGGCACCACAACCAACAAAAGAATCTGGCACAGAATTATGTTCCATTAATAACAAGTCAACTGACAACTTAGGCTGTAGGTGTATGGATACATATTCATTTCTTTGAGGCAGCAAGATTTGGAAGTATGACTATATTATATTTTACATTGCTATTTCAAGCACAGATTGCAAGGAATATTCTCACAAAAAACTCTTCCAACAGCTATATCAAAGCAAGGAGAGAAACAGGGAATTTCTGTCACAGGCAGAAATCTTCTGCAAGTGTGACTACCCATATTCACCAGCAAAAAGGATTATGTTGACAAAACATCCAGATGGTTTTATATTCTTGTTATGACTAAGTCCAAGATCTAGATAATATGTAGTATGTATCAGACTCCACTTTCATAAATGTAAGCTAAAAACAAAAATACTGATTCCACCACAATTGGTCATCCTTCGTTAAAAAATTCCCTACATTAAAAACTGCCAAAATTATTGCAGAATCCCATGATAGTTAGTCAGAGTGGACAGCTGGCTCATCTTGATGTCTTCCAGTTCCTCCAACTATCCTTTCTTATTCCTTACTGACACTTGGTGCCAAGGGCCAGAACCTTTTGATCTGAAAAGATGGACTAGCCAGTATTTCATTATCAACTCTTAGAACACAAAAACAGATTATACAAACCAGAGCAAAATCTCTTCTTTTTTAGAAAATGAAATAAGATTTAGTTCTGGATTTTATTTAATTTATTTATAAACAGGTCATCCAGAAATTTATGAAAGATTTATGAAATGTGCCTATTCTCAATAAGGAATCCTCCTGACTTCTTTAGGTTCTTTATGGTGGATATGCAGAAGGTAGATTGGGATCTATTGTTGATGTCTGGGTGATTTGCAGTGGACCAGCAAGTGTTTTCCGACAGCAGTGACACGACTTCCAATTCTCCCTAAATTAGGCCGTTGAAATGAAGAAATATAATCAGGAGAGGATTTCTGAAAGGAACTAAACTCAGTTTGGTTCCTGGCACTGAAAACAATTTTTTAGGCCAAGAATGTTCCCAGAGCTACCCTTTTAAAAAAATTAAGTAAAATAAAATAAATTAATTGTATACCTTTTGCACCTGGCTCTGGATGACATATCTTGAGATTCTAGGAGAAAACAAAGTAGATCTGAAAGTCTGAAGTCTGCCCACTCCTGCCCTATGATTATCCGAAACAGCCTTCACCAGTCCCAACATGGTCAAAGATTACTACTGCCCACCTGTGGTCCCACAACCAGTTAAGCAAGGAATATTTATTTTGATAACCAGACACATTTAATCAGCAGACAAACAAAATACTCCAGACAGTTTTGGATGCTTCTTATAGTAAGGAGGGATTGTAGGATCCTTATTGTAGGAAGGAATCCCAGAAATCTTTTGTGTCCTACTTGAATAAACGAAGTAGCTGAAAAATGCTGGATCTATAAATGTGTAAGAGATAATTAGTTATCTCAGCTATAGTCAACCTTACACTACTTTGTTCCTGCTCCATACCTTCCTTCACCGTTATATCTTCAGGTTTAAACACTGGCTCCCAAAACAGCAAAAGACAGAAGTAAAGTTTGTGGCATGACTAGGGCAGCCAAAATTTTGCAGATTAAACATTACAGTGGACCTTGCAAAGGCAGTTTGTCATGCTGGATTAGGCCTGCATATATAGCCGATGAGGCACCTGAATCAGACTCTCCTTTTCCCGTTTTGTTTATCCATCTATTTTGGTGCTGAGCACTAGGATATCCTTATACACAGTATCCTCCTGCACACGGTGCCTTCTATATCAAAGCTAAAGAATTATGCTTTCTGTTTTAAACCGATCTCTAGAAACATTTGGGTAGCAAGCCTTTGAGAAGCTGTTTTGTGTTAATGGGCCATTGCTTTCAGCAACCCTCCCACCCCTTCCACACAACCCAATTTCATTAAGTTTCATAATTTTGAAAAATAAATTAAATTCTATTAATAAATGCTACTTCTCAGTGAACAATAATTGCTTATCAAAACAGCTTAAATTTTTATTCTGTGGCCACTCGAGTAATGCATATTGAAAAACCTTGGTATCAAGTGAATAAATGTGCCAGAGTGATATAGAATATTAATAAAAACACTGAAGCTTGTCTCACAAGATGAGACAAAAAAAATACAATCTTAGCTCACCTCATTGAATGATGAGTCAATATTTATCGAGTTTCCTTTGGGGTAATATGTGACAGCAGCCACAGATAAAAATTTAAATCTATTTTTGTCGTAAAACTAAAACTCATATCCTAGGCCTGAAGGAGGAACATGGTGGGCTTAAGCATCTGTTTGTTTTCCCCTCAAGATATTTCATGCTAAAATTAGAGCCTCAGAGCCACTTTTATTTGTGTTATAGCTGAAATTATCTCGTGAAATTGCTGCGTGAAATAACTGTCACATATCTGCTGACATCAATGGCCACATAAACGTATCAAGAGCACAGATGTTTGTTTTGTGGAAAGTTGACTCTGGCTATCCTTAAAACAAGAGACAGAAGATGAAAGCCACTTTTACTGCTGTCTGAGAGGGCAACGGGCTGTGTAATTATTGGCACAAAATTACAAGTCCTTTGAGAAGAGACAGAATGTATTTTTGGTCAGCATTAAGTAGCAAGGAGTTCTCTTCAACACATCTGGAAGTTGAAAGTAGCACATCAGATAACTGAAATGTACCATTTTATTTGGCAGTTTGAGCTCTCTATATAGCTTTTGCATACTATTATAGCCTGTTTTTTCCTAGTGCATTAGGGTGTATTGAATTTTTCAGTTTTCAAATTCCAACAATAAGGGATGCTAAAACGTTGTAACGTGACTTGAGAATTCAAAATATATTTTGGTTAAATTAATATAATTTTGTTTTCCTTGGTAAGTAAAATGTGTGTAAAACTGCATAGAAGTAATTTGAAATGATTGCCAAGGACTTGCAGTTTTGTTGTTGTTTAGCATTACCCAACATTTTCAGAAGGTTAAAATTAAAATTCTTTGTCTTTGTGCTTCTTTGTCAAATGTAGACTTACCAAGCTAAATGTTGTGCAAACACAAAAATAATAGCAGATTTGAATTCTTCATACCCCAAAACATATTTTTAAGACTCTTCACTGAAGAAATTTACAAAAATTAATTACAGCCCCTAAAATGACATGTCCTACTAGTGCATTTATTTCCTTTGAACTCCTGTTGACATCGGTCTGTCTCAAGAGACAGTGGAGTGCGCCTCCGGGGATGAAGTCAAACCACTGTGTTAGCAGCAGTGAAGTGACCTCCTTGGGGTGCAAGCCTGGGCAGCGTGTATGGAGGTCCTGGGCTGCCCAGATGACAAGAGCTTCTCAGCCTTGCTGGTGTGGGTCAAAGGGAAGCAGAACAATTTGTTTGGTCAGCTGTGCTGCAGGAGCTGCCAGGAGGAGGCGTACAATATGCCATTCAACCTTCTTAGGGACTCAAATTTGTGTAGGGTTTGTGTAGGGTTTACTCTTTAGCATTTTCTTCTTCTGAAGATATCCTGCAAGGCAGCAGAAGTTTAGGATCAGATGAGCTACCTTCCCAGGTTGATGAGCCCCATCTTCCCCTCACTTTCCTCTACAGCACATGCAGTTATAATAATAATAATAATAATAATAATAATAATAATAATAATAATAATAATAATTTATTATTTATACCCCGTCCATCTGGCTGAGTTTCCCCAGCCACTCTGGGCGGTTCCCAATCAAGTGTTAAAAACAATACAGCATTAAATATTAAAAACTTCCCAGGTGTCTTTTGAAGATAGGATAGCTGCTTATTTCCTTCACATCTGAAGGGAGGGTGTTCCACAGGGTGGGTGCCACTACCGAAAAGGCCCTCTGTCTGGTTCCCTGTAACCTCACTTCTCGCAATAAGGGAACTGCCAGAAGGCCCTCGGTGCTGGATCTCAGTGTCCGGGCTGAACGATGGGGGTGGAGATGCTCCTTCAGGTATACAGGACCAAGGCCATTTAGGGCTTTAAAGGTCAGCACCAACACTTTGAATTATGCTCAGAAATGTACTGCCTTCTTGACAGTTGGACCCACTGTTGGTCTTATCTATTGAATCCATCGGAGCCTGTCTTTGCATGCAGGGGAAGTCCTTAACTCACAGAGGGTTTGAGATTCATTGGCTATCCTCACTCATCTGGTTTACCAGCTGATTGAAGCCATCTCAGGGTGTGGCAACTGTTGCATGCAGATAGCTTCTAGGAGCCACAGGTGAGAGCTGAGTGCAGGGTGGGACCAAAGGTGGACAAACTACCCCAGAAGGAGCATGATATTACCCACCAGAGGTAATATCCATCCCCATACACCCTATACACATCTTCTTTGAACTATTCATATTCTCAGGGATAACAATCACTGTAGTTAATGCTGGTTGCATAATAGTGCAGGAACAACTGAAAGAGACAGTGATGCTGCAGTGCTCATTTCTCATAAAATGCAGAATTCAAGCACCACTGCTCCTTCCTTACCTAATAGCTGTCCATTGGTTTGTGCGCTGATCGCCTGTGAGATCTCCAACTGCATAGTTCCTTGAGATTTGCAGGGGAAACAGCTAATATTGAGTAAAAGTTAAGTCATAGTAGGCAAGGTCAGCTCAAGCATGTAAATTCCAGTCAAGGAAAGTCAAATATGGAAGTCAAGAACAGATCTAGGATAACAAGAAGAGGAGGAAGAAGAAGAAGAAGAAGAAGAAGAAGAAGAAGAAGAAGAAGAAGAAGAAGAAGAAACTGCACTCTGGACAGCTCCAAGTAAGCCCTGTTGGTTGATACTCTTATTAAAGTAGCTTTAGGACAGCAGAATCTCCGACTCATGGACCTAATAGGCACAGCAGTGGTCCTAATTTGGCCCATGAGGCTGTTTTGCACCAGTCATGCCCACATGTGATGTCGGGTGCATGGTAGGTAAACAGATGCTTGCAAAAGAACAATTGGCAACTTAAAATGTTCCTTAGCAAGCAGAGTTCACTAAAAAAACTCCACTGGGCTTGGCTTCACTAGGGAGTCCCCTAGTGCAGCTGATGGTGCTCACTGAATGGTGATGAGAATAAGCCTCTTTGATACCTGTCAGTGCCAATCAGCTGATGAGAGTGTGCCTTCAAAAGGGCTCATTGTCACTGCCAATCAGCTGATCGGCAATGGCAGCAAGTCCCATTGAAGTTTTCCATTTCCAGGCATGGCTTGGATTCCATGGACATTTTTCCTCTGCTGGTCTTGAACGCTTAAATCTTGTCCCATTGTCTTTACTCTTTCTGTGTTTGGCAGTGAATGTAGCAATGGGAGCCTTTCTATGAGGTTTCCAGATCTCCTCAGCAGTGCTGGGGATCCTGCATGCAAAGTAACCCACCACCGTAGCGCAAGAAATCCATTTTTTAAGAACATGGGCTTTTTTGTGATTAGGAGAATGACAAGGAAATGCACTGAAAAGTGTGGAATGAACGGATGTAAAAGAAAATGTACAAACACTACAAAAGGAAATCAGAATCAATGCTCAATAAAGACTGGGCAAAGCGTAACCTCCATGTAAACTTTGTGCAATCAAATCTGGATAAATACTCAATAAACAGGTCATTTGGAGGAGTCCTGACTGGTAGCGGCTCTTCAGGGTTTTGTGCAGGTAACATTCCCAACCCTACCTGGGGATGATGGGGATTGAATACCTGAGATCTTTTGCATGCAAGCAGCAGCTCAGCTCCTGAGCAATGGCCCTTCCCTCCTTAGGCTGAAGCAAGTAGTTTAATGTATGTACAACATTATTTCTAAATAATTAAAACGTGAGATGGAAGAAGACTATTCAGTCTGCACCATCATGACATGATGGCCAGTTGTAGGTGCTTGGATTCACTCTGCTTCGGTGGAATGAAAATCATGTTTCATTAACATCATAATTAAAAACAGTTTGAATGTGAAAGGTCATTCAGTTGGGACAGCCACAACTGACTGGCTATTTGAAATCCTTGGAAACGACACTAGCTTAAATTATTTTCATCATAAACCTGATTGTAACTAGTTATCCTATTGGTTTAAAGTGAAACTTTTTTTTAAAAAAAAAGGCTGATGAAAATCAGCAGAAATTTCAATATATAGAAAGAATGATTTGCCTGCAGAGTCAATTTTTTTTTAAATTTTCTGTCTAGCGTGCCAACCATTCCACCATAGCCTTGCAGGCACTCACAGCCATTTATTCTATTCATAAGCCATATGGGCTATTATTCGTCAGTATGTGATCCAAATCAGTGACAGAGCAGTCAGCACTGGCATACATCGTTATTCCTGTTTTGGAAAGAAAATGACATGCTGTTTTCCATTGTGCTATATAATGATGCACTAATTGTCCCTGATGCCATAAACATTTTCATAATTTCTTTTTTTTCTCATTAGGGACATGGTTTAAGTCCTAGCCTACTGTATGATTATGTAGCGCCTTGTTGCCATGCAGGCTGTGATGAAGGCAAAGAAGGGCAGCAATTACACTGAATTAGGCAGCCCAATTTCACTTGTCATTATTATCTGCATGGAAAGTATTTTCACAAACTGTCCATGGGAAAACCCTCAGATGACTGAAATAAGCATCTTCTATTTGTTGGGATAGCTTGGGCCAGCAAGTGGCTGTCAGAAAAGGATGTTGCTGAATATAAATATATTTTAGAGAAAACACATCATATTGATTTCTCCCCCTTTTAGAATCCAGGGAAACTTTCTTGGCATGTATATCATAATCTATGGCCAATAATAAAGAACTGATGTTAGATTAGACTGGGAAACCTGTGGTCTTCCAGATGTTGTTGGACAACAGATGCTTCCAGATGGAGGTTTTATATCACAAATAGGTCGTTCAGTTCCAGTTTTTATTAATGCAAAATAGACATGTTAGGTTTGACGTATTCTGTATTTTCTCTTATACTTATTTGCTGTCTGTACCAGTGGATGGAAATTGACAGAATGTATTCATGCTGTGTTTTTTGTCCCTCCACTTAATCACTTTCTCCCTGCCATCCACTACCCTTCCTCATATTTCTGTACCTGTGCATGTGTACCTTTAAAACAAAACTAATAATAATCACTAGATGTGTGCAAGAGCACATGTTGCCAGTCATAACCATTAACAGGGCATTTACATATCCCTCCCTACTCACACAGCATCAATAAAATATTGACATTGCAATAAAGCTTAGCACAAGACTTCTGCATTTTCATTATTTTTAAGTCCCAATATATTACGGCCTTTGAGGTCATCCCCAGTAGGGCCTATATGCCATTGTGTGATAGTTATTCCTGATTGAATCCATTCCACAAAACATGTGAAAGTGTAGTTGCCAGACGGAGTTCACTATCAAAATTAGTGTTTTAAGAGCTGAAAACTGAATGATTGTGCAGTAATTTTTCTTGCAATTTAGATAAGATACCAATTATTACCAATTAGTATAGGATATCTGCCGTATCCTTTTAAGGAAAAATTTGCTTATGGACCTAATGTTTTATTTAGATGGGGGATGCTGCCACATTCCTGCTTAGACTAAAGCAAGGGTAGAAGGTCTCAAATTCTAGAAGGCCTCAAGTTCTTCATTCCTGGAGTAGATGTTTAGGTTTAGGACTGACCTTGTGGGTTGTCTGTTTTTATAGTTCTGCAGAAGGTAAGTAGAATCTGGACTGCTCTTTCCTTGTCTTCCTAATTTAGGGAGGAAATTGTGCAAACATTGCATTTTACAGCTTGAGACAACAGGGCTAGATGAACAAATGGTCTGACCTAGTATAAGGAAGCTTATTATGTTCCTTAAATTTGTTTGCATATTATATATTTCAAAGGACAAGTTTCAGTTGGACCATTAGCCCAAGAGTGGACATTTCAGCATTCCCATATCAGCTTCTCTAAATCTGACAATTTCATCTGTCAACATATCTCATTTTCCCTGCCACATATTGGTTCCACTACATTGCATTTTTGTAGCTTTAGCCTCCAGCGTTGGTTTCCTAATCTGTCACATAGTCGTGTTACTTTTTAAAACTACCACATGCTGTATTCACCATACTATTCGATATTATAGGAAATGTGGCCTGCAGTTCTATGCAGGTTCTTACTATTGATCTCAGTGAGACATCTGAGTAAATGGGCATAGTACCATGGTGTGTGTTAGTGAAGAAATGTCTGTCTATGAAACCAGGTACAGTAATATTATACGTGTGCTGAGCCAAGGCAGCAGGAGCCCTATATAACTCCAGGTGCCACATGAATTTGGTCCAATAACTAGAAATATGTATTCAGGCCCATTGTTTTTCATACTGTAGCCAGCAACAATCTGCAGTTGCTTTCATTCTGTTCTGAAAAGTTGGTGGAAGAACTTTGCCATCTTATTTGACTGAACAGCTGCACATCAGGGGTCATCCAGGATTTAACACTAATGGTTTCTTAAGGCTTCTGCAACTGTTAACTAATTAAAGTTGCAAACATTAAAGTCAGAAAGTGAGGTGATTTCAAACATTAATGGTCTAATAAAGCAATAATTGACAACACCACAGAAATCTGCTGTAATAATTTCTTTCTCCAGCTGTCTTATACTAAACTTGCAGTGTAGTAAGTCATTCACCCCCACAACTTTACGGTTCACTCCTTGAACAAAAGTAATGTCATTGTTCTAGGCCTCTTGGGCAACATTGAAACTTTCTTCTATCTCCTAATTTCAGTTGAAATGCTTAATTGCAACCCATGTGGTGCTTTCTAATTTTGCTGATATATTTATTTTGTTTCTTTTCAATCTAGGGCTTTTCCTGCATTATAGTATGCACTGCTGTAACATAAAATTTAGCCAGTTTAAGAAATTAGTGTTTGTGTGTATTTGTTCACTTACTGCACAGTCCCAAAGCTCATTTGTCTATTTAAGTGTTTTTATTCTATTGGTGATTCGGCTTGAAATTTATTATTTTTATTTAGCACTGAAAGGAACACATTTCTCAAATTAGTACAGTCTTTCCAAATCTCCTATGCACTTTCCTCCAATGAGCTCAAGCTGTTGTTCATAGTTTTCCTCCTCCTCCTCCCCATTTTATTCTCACAAAAATGCTGAAGTTAGGAAAGTTAGGCTGAAGGTGAGTCCCAAGGCAGAAGTGGAAGGCTGCAAAACAACAGTGCAGACCTCTGAGCACAGGTATGAGGAACTTGTGGCTGGCCAGATACTGCTGAACTACCACTCCTATTACCCCTGGCCATTGGCCATGATGGCTGGGGAGGATGGGAGTTGTAGTTCATCAACATCTGGAGAGCCAAAGGTTCCCCACATCTGTAAAGAAACAGCTTAATAATATTGTTCACAATATTATTATTATTATTATTATTATTATTATTATTATTATTATTATTATTATTTTATTAAAACATTTTATAACTTAATTTCCATTTAATATTTCCTTTTTATCCAACTCTGATCTGGTAAAAATGTTTTACTTCCTTTAGGTCAGCCAGTACACATCCAAGTTTAATCTTTCCTACATTAAACTTGGTAGCATGGGCATATTGCAAAGATGTTGAAGTTAACACAATATTATGTGTGCTAGTCAACTAAGTTTTACTCAGAGTAGACCCACTAAAATTAATGAACCTAATTTAGTCTATTTTGAGTAAAATCACTGTTTCTGAGACACAGATTATTGACAATGCCCAGATTTCCTCATCAGTAGAAATGTATTTCTTTGCTAAATGTGATTTGTGTCAACTATTAAACTTCTCTTATATAACAATGAACTAAGTAGAATCTTATTTTACAATGAATACTAATTGATTTCTGCTTTAGTGAACACACTGAAGTTGCCTCAAGATGCATGTCTCAGTTATGCAATCTCATCTGTCTGAATTGCTTACAGGATCTAAATCACAGAGGCTCAGGAGCTCGACAAACTTTTATAGGCAATTGGACCTTAGGGCAGTTTTACTGAGCTAATAAATCAGCTTCTGTAATGTAGAACTTAAGTCATTTTTTTCCTCAGCCTGTTAGACAGGTGTAGTTAATAAGGAACACCAATTTCTGTGGCCCATACATTTCTGTGGCCTACTCGTGCCATAGCAGTGTAGCTGGCACCACATCATCTGCTAATGTTGTGGAGGTAGAATGTCAAGGAATGGTATGTTTAGAAATAGTCATCTAGTGTGAGACTAGCTGCTACTTAAAACTGACATCTTTTCAAGAACACAACCAAGTGTCATAGGTAACTGTCGAAGCGAAAACACTGGAGGGGAAGCATGGCACAGAGAAAAAGGAGAGGTCTTTCGAACTGGGTATTCAAAAATAACATCCCTTCCACATGTACCTTTCTTGATATGCTTCAAGAAAAAAAAGATATCCGGGGCAAAGAATCTTAGGATGACTAGCAAAGCAGCCATACCAGTTTTACCAAGGATAACTTCTCAAGCGAAATATTTCCCTAATATACATGAAACTAAGGAAACACGGATCAAATAATGTTTGGTGTCGTTCCATGCCAATGGGTAACCGTGTGATGAAAAGGTTTAAATATTGTCAACAAATAATATTTAAAAACCTGTTTGCTAGGATTAAGTAAGACTCAGCTCCAGGTTAAGTTAATGACATCACATAGTAAAACCAAACCTATGCATCTTTAGCGGAATTAAATCTTATTGAGTTCAATAAAGCTTTATCCCCAAGGATCTGCACCTCAGAATTCAGACATGCAGTGTTGCCTAAGAGTAATATCCAAGTAAATCATAGAGCAGTTCCATTGAAAGGGATGGTTTTAAGTCACTTAATTTCATTAATTTACAAACCAGCAAAAAGGCAGGCTATACAATTTTTGTAAGTAATGAAAAATGTATTTGAAATACACTTACACATCATGTAGGGGATTCTTATTATATCCAGCATCACTGGAAAACCTTACTTTTTTGCTGTTCTAAAAAACTCCTGAGACACAGAACTGAAAGCACTTACCAGCCTTTATATTTTGTTGAAGATAAGAACGAAGTTGGGGATTAGAAAGAACAGTTTCTGCACTCCATGATATTTCCCCAATTTATAAAAGTTTCTAAGGTCTGGTTTTTAAAGATTGTGATCAGATTTGGTACCTTTGGCTCCTTTCAGTGTAAGTTTCCTAGTTTAATTTTACTTTAAAGAAGCAGGTGAAAGGCCATTTGGCACCAGCCAATTTGTTTTACTTCAGCTCCCTGAAAGGATCACAGTTGCTTAGCAACCAGAGTCGTTCTCCCTCTGTGCTTGCACTGGGCCATAGAAACCTGAGAGTTTTCATGTCTTGGGCTAGTAGGATCAACATAAAAGTAAAACATCTTCCAGACTTTTCATCTTGGAGTTCTGATCTTATCTCCTGCTTTATGTTTGAGGCAAAGAAATTAAAAGATTTAGAAATCAGCAATGTGCTTTTATGTAATGGATTGCGAATGTAGATTGTGCAGATTCTCACCTGTGTTGCATACCCCACCTCCAAATGTCCATCATTAGTTGAACATGCTCACTGTTATGTACTGAAGTTCTCACCCTGGGCCAGCAGGGGGATACTGTAGATAGTTATGCAAATGAAGGATTGAAAGTGACGTTCAGTGATTGGATAGTTTTAGAAAGTTGCTACAGTTACGTTGTTCTGGAGCTCTATATAAGCAGGCTGACTGAGCTCTTCAGTTCAGTTCTGTTCTGGCCTCTGAATAAACAAGAGCTGTTTGAAGAATCGCTGTGTTGTCTGATATGTTCGACCACAACTTAACACTCACAACAAAACTACCACTGCAAAACAAAAGGGATAAATGGTTCCCTCTTCTTTGAAATTAAGGTCCATTAAAAGGTTGTGTTTAAAATAAATAGTGTACCACAAAGAGAGAAAATGTTTGCAAATATTTAGTAATATACATGGGTAGATTAAACCGAAGCATTCACCCTTTTCTGTGTCATAATTATAGCTGTTCTTTTATCCTTCTGTCCATACTCAGCCAGGAAATTAGATGTGGGTGGAGGCTTAAATCTGTTATATAAGTTTTTCATTGGTGTGTGGAGTTAGTAATAGAGCAGGCTTGTAGAATTCATCATCCAGAAAGCTCACAAGACATATTTTATCATCTGCTCCCATTTCTTTGTAAATAACTTGGTAGCTTTTATCAAACTCCATGTTGGCCATAAAAACTGGCAGTGTGCTTCATTTGGCTTGATGGGTCAGAAGGTAGGCCTGCTCTAGAGTTTGTTGGGTATATTTGCAGAGACCTTTTGGGGTTGCTGTTGAAGGATAATGGGAGAGAGATAGATAGATAGATAGATGATAGATAGATAGAGAGAGAGAGATGAATATTCAAGGTTATATTCCCACCTGCTCTCATGTTCACTGCTCATATTTGCTTTTTTCTGAGTTAAATACTGTAATGTGTACACACATTCACACACACACACACACACACACACACACGGTAACATTTTAACATTCTGAGTAAATATGTATGCTCAACCAGCATACATATTTACTCAGAATTAAGCCTGATTTACTTCAATGCCTTACTCCCAAGTAAGTGTATTTGGCTGCTACCTTAATTTAACTGAAGAAGAAAAGTCTGTTTCACTCTTTGCTCTTTTCTGGTCTTTCAGTTATAATGCAAATGGTAGATAAAGGAAACAACTATTATTTCTGTCATCTTTACTTTCATCTTTGGGAAATATTTCAGTCTGAAATATGACCAGTTATTTGAGGGAAAGAGTTTTGTTTTTTGCATGAGTACTGGAGAGAGAAAAGCTGAAATTCTGCAGATGTGAGGGCACCTTTGTACAGTGTGGGATGCCTTGTTTATATTAATTCTTATTCACCAGCATTATGATACTAGGTGTGAAATGTTTGTGTGATTCTAGATGGCCCATGTTAAGTATGCTGTATTAACTTGGATATTGTTCCGTTTCATGTAGAAGAAGCTGGTGTCATCAATCATGTTAAGCGCTATATCGCTTTGGGCTAGTTCCATTGAAATTAATGTTATTTAAGTAGCAAAATACCACCAAGTGAGAATAAGATAGATAAAATCTGACATTTTCTTTTTTCAGATCCCCCCTTTATACAAATCAATGTATTCCCCACGTCCTTGAATTTCTGCATTGTTGAATATAGAAAAACAAAACTGACTGGCACCAGCAGGGTCCAGTGCTGCCTTGTCCAATGAAGCCCAGTACAGTACACCATTTGATGCAATATCCCTAAAGACCTCTCAACCCACAAGGACACTTCAGCTTCTATATTAAGTTTACTTCACATAAGGAGGAGTTTTGGATTTCATATCCCACTTTATCACTACCCAAAGGAGTCTCAAAGCAGCTAACAATCGCCTTTCCCTTCCTCCCCGACAACAAACACTCTGTGAGGTGAGTGAGGCTGAGAGACTTCAAAGAAGTGTGACTAGTCCAAGGTCACCCAGCAGCTGCATGTGGAGGAGCGGGGAAGCGAACCCGGTTCACCAGATTACAAGTCCACTGCTCTTAACCACTACACCTTCGCTGGCTCTCTAAACCAGCTATTCTACCTGCTTTGAGCTTTGTAAGTTAAAACATTAGTCATTCTATAGAGTCATTCGGATTCTGTGAAGCAAGTTTCTTGATGTGGCCCACCTTCTTGCTGTCTATCTGTGATGGAGAGCTGTCAGGATTTATCTGCAAAGAACTGATGTGCAGCAGGGTTCTACTTTGGGGACAAAAAGTTCAGCCTGACAGCTTTCTAGTCTACTCCAGTTTTATAGCTCTATGACTGACGGCACAGTCATAATGTTTACTTGGAAGTAAGGCCATCCAGCTTCAGTGGGACTTACTCCAGCTAAGTAATTCTTGTAATAACATGACCATGGTGAATCGTTAATGGAAAGGAAAGAGGTGCAAACCGAACACCTTGGGAACAGAACTAGATGCTTTCAGGCTGCTGCTGAAAATAGCAGACCTATATATCCTTTTCCCTTTAGAGATGGTATAATCATGCCATCACGCTCCATCCTCTTCTTCCACTCCACTCCACTGACTGACCCTTGCAGAATGCAATGACACCACACCCAGTTTTAGCAACCAGCTTCAAGATTGCTGACATACCTAGTTCCATAATGGACAATCCTGGTCAGTTTGTTCAAGGGAACATATCAAGCCAGGATTCTTTTAAAATTTGCAAAATCTCTCTTATCTGATAATCAGAAACAACATTTGGACAAAGCTTTTGAAGAAGGTGCCTTTCATTTTATTTTTCTCATGAACAGCTGATACCACAAACTACTCCTAAAGTCTGCACCCATTCCCTTAACATTAAGAAAAAGGCCTGCCTCTTACAGGAAAACACATTACAAATTTATTTCCTTAATTAAAGGAAAGTTAATCCCTTTGACTGTGTCAGATAAAAATGATAATGATATTTTTCTTTGTAAGATTGCCATGGAAATTAACAGGAAGCAGATTCCTTTAAAAAGAACCAGTCTCAGTCACATTTATGGCTTGATGTACGTATCTCCTATGTGTGTGTTCTTATTCTGTGTGCTTGAGGTATGTGTGTGTGTGTGTGTGTGTGTGCGCGCGCGCATGCATGGGTGCATCTCAAATCCATTCTGTCACAGTATGCCTCTAAGGGCTGACAGGGCAAAATGATGATTAACAGCAACAGGAACATGCTGCCCTGTTCTCTTTAAGGAAGAAATAAATGTTAGATGTGCTGTATCATCATCATCATCATCATCATCATCATCATCATCTCTATAATGCCCTTCATCTGAGGATCACAGGGCGGTTTGCAATATAAATACAAAGAAATACATATTGTAGTAAAAAAACAAAAACTATAATCCACACACTGTTTAAAAGGTCTTTCTGACATTCCTTAAACTAGTAATTTGTAATAACAGTAGACAAGAGTCCTAATTTAAGGAATGCATTGAATATGGCTGCCCCCCATGCTTTTAAGAATATGATATGCCAGCAAAAAAAGCAAAAAAGTCAGGTTATATCAAACTGTAGGATCTGATAATGAGTAGTAAAACAAAAGGCTCAATAAATATGCTATTGTTGTGTGGGTTGGGGACTATTAATAAGAATAATACAACATTATGTACTTCCTCAAACAGGTAAAACATTGGTCAGAGTGACAGGATGTATTATTTTCTCTATTATAATAATAGAACATACACCTCTACTTATATAATTTTGGTGCGGGATAGCTTAGCTTATGAACAACATTCAGAAGGGCTCTAGGCAGCTGGCACCCTAAGGCTTCAGGCATTGTAGCCAGCTGCTATGCACACAGCTTGCTGGCAGGGCCCACAAGGACAGTCTGTGACATCACAGAACCTAGCAACTCCTGTCTAGTTGCCTCAGAAGTGAGCTTCAAAGAGGAATAAGCCAGCAAGTGCTCTGCTCCCCTAAAATATTTAAGCCTGCCCCCCCCCAAGTTGATGGACATTGCCATTCAAACGGTGTGCGTGCACTGCATCATGTGATCAATTATGCTAGGCAGGGCTTACGTCCCCCCCCCCCAATATTTTATTCAAGTTGGTACTGTTGTAGAGATAGATAGATAGATATGATTTTACACTTTTCAGATGATCTTGTGTCTCAAACAGATGATTTTGACCCACAAATTTTGGTTCAAATCCTATTGTAACTATGAGCTGGCTGGAAGACCTTGGGAAAACAAATAGCTCTAAGCTGAACATCCATCTGTAAAATGGGGGAAAATATCGACCATTTTTCATGGGATTGTTTTTAATATGGGCACTGTGAAGCAATTTATTGCACACTTGAGTTTGAACCTAAGATTTCTGCATCAGGCTATGCACATTTAGGGCATGCTAACAGCAAATTCACTGCAATATTGAGTAGACATTTTCCATTGTGTTCTAGGAACACTGAGGTTAATGAAAAGCATATCAGCAGTTCCTCACAAGGAAAAGATCAGTAATGGAGGACAAAATGTCTTTGAAAGACAGTGTACTCTATTACTAATCTCATGGTGGTAGCAGAGTGCTTGAGGTAGTTGAGATTAGAACACAGTAGTTTTCCTGCTGCTATTGCAAGGCTCCACATGCCTGACTGCCTGAAGTGAGGCTACATCCATGATTGCATCATCTCCAATACTCAAAAAATTCCTGGTAAACATACAGAGGTCACTTGACGGACAACTCTATGTGGAATAGATTCTCTGATAGTAGCAACTTTGAAAACACCTGATCTAGCACCTGATATGTCCTGATCTTGCCATAAGATGATTAATCCTTGGATGGAAATTCGACCAATGCAGGTGCTTTAGTTATGGTTACCAGGGCCTTGTCATCAGTGATCAAAGACAATGAGAAAACATCTTGTTGTCATCCGTCTGTCTCGGGAGACAATGGAAAAGTGCATCTTTGGGGGTGAAGTCAAACTGCTGAAGAGTTACAATGCCTGCTGTGGTTGGAGAGATTGATATGGGAGCGGCATGTTTTGTTGCAGCTGGGGCATAACAGCAATATTTCATCTTCTGCACTGCTCCACTCCAGTCCACTCCAATTCAAGCCCCACCCACTCACTGCAGTCAGATTGGCCCAGGATTTGGATGCTCAGGGAGCAGGAAAGTCTGCCAATCAAAGTGGCTGACCAGAGGATTCCCCAACTGCTTGCTGCCTAGCCCCATCATTGCTCCTGGGAGATCTGAGCCTGCTGTGATGAGCCACAACAACCTCCCATCAAGAACTGGATAAGCAGCCATTTGCAGCAATATCTCATCTTCTGCATAGTATCTTCTGCATAGTGTTTGGAAGAGGCAATTCACAAGACCTTTGTAGTCAGTGGAAGAGTTCCAGTTGGAGAGCTTCCTGATGGTAATGTATTGTGCGCTGCTAAGGCATGCAAGTTTTCCACAAGCATTAACTTGCATTACTCCTTGCTGCAAGAAATCCATTGAGTAGAAGTATTGCATGCTGGAGCCACATCTGAATAACAGTATGCATTTAAGCCTTTGTGCAAGACCACTCGGGGTAGAGCTTTTGCCTCAGCCCAGTTATATGCTATAAAATATGGTTGTTCAGTCCCGCTATACCGCAATAAAATGAGGTTGTTTCTGAAGGCCCGGCTAAGTAGTGCTCTTCCTCTGAAACCCAACACAATACATGGTATCCGATAACAGTACATCCTGGGATTTTTGCTCCACATGTACATATGCCCCAAAAGAAAAAGGGAGTGGAAGGAGGGTGAGGAGCGGTTGAAGGGAGGAATAAGAAACACACACAACATTTGGACATGACAAATATGTACACAAGGGGTGGGAAACAGAACAACTGTAACAGAGCAGCATGCTTAATATAAATAGGTCTGAACCAGCATCCAAATAGTTTTGCAACATCTAGTCATTGTAATCCCAAGGAATCTTTGGATTTATGTTCCCATTGCCAAAATTTCATTGCAAAGTACTTTAGAAACTAAGTAGTGGTCTAGCAGGAGAAACCTACTGTTCAAATAGATACCCAACCCCAAGTGGGTGTCCAAAAGTATCTCTTTGGGTTTCCACAGGTGCTGAACTTTGGATGGAGAGTTCCCTCCAAGTGCTTTTGTCTATAGTTGGCAATGCTTTTGAAGTCATATATGCAGAAAAGAGTGAATGTTCATTGTTTGAGGATAAAACCAGCTCTACTTTTGCCATTTATTTTTTGCAATGATGTATGGCTCACGTTGCTGCAATCATGGTCACAGACAAGTTATGATGATTTGCTGTGAAGTTGATTTATGACCCAGACACTGGTGAAAATCATTTTCTCTTTCACATCTTGCTGAAACCATGTCCCCGGGCTGAAAGTTTCATTAGAAAAGATGCTGGGATAGATTATTATTTTCCCTTGAGAATTTTGATATCTAAACTTATTTTCTAATCTGTTTTTATGTTGATATGGGCTAAAGAAAAGCATAAGCTATTTTATAGACTGCACATACTTTTTAACCAATATTATATTTGTCAGAATTGCTACGCATATAGCAAAATTTGATTCCCTTTGGAAGGAGGTAAGGGAGACTTATTCACATTTTGGAATATTTGAGTTTATTTATGTATATACTGGTTAAGCACAGGTAGACAATTTAACTTAAAGAACTAAGATGAGCCCTCTTGGATTGGACTAAAGACCTATCTAGTCCAGCATTTGGTTCTAACAGTGGCCAAGCAGATAGTCCAAAGTTTGCTGCTCAAATATCGGATTTCTAGGGAGAAAGCCAATATCTTAACATGCTTGCAGAACACAACTCAACTCTCCAGGCTCGCCCACACTTCCACTTGTGGAAAGCTTGTGTCTGAGCGGTTTTCTGCTTGATCCACACTTTCTAGGCACGCATCTGAACTGTTTCTCCGTTGCCCTTCTGATTTCCTAGGCAAAACCCACTCTATAGTGCAAAATCACTCACCTAACAGAAGGATACATCTGACCAGACTAGCAAGTGTTGGCATAATGGTTAAAGTGTTGGACTTGGACCTGAGAGACTAGGGTTTGAATCCCCACTTGACCATGAAGCTCAGTGGGTGACCTTAGGCCAGTCACAATCTCTTAGCCTAACCTACCTTACAGGGTTGTTGTGAAGGTGAAATGGGGAGGAGAACCATGTATAATAAAGGAAAATAAAGGTTGTATATGAATCTAATAAATAAATAATATAATAAGTTTTAACAGCTGGGGAAGGCCTATAAAGCGTGTTCTCCCTAACAGAGAGCACGTGTTGCGGTTGGGGGAACAAGCCACCCTGCCGTTACTGGGCAGATTTGGTGAGGAACCCAAGCCTTTAAGTGGTTAAAATTGGGTTGCTGGGGAGTTTTGATTGTTGCCAATTTGGAGGAGGGGTCAGAGTCTTTAAATACAGGGGCCAGACGTTGGATGTCCTCTTGGCCATTTTGCACCGGATCACCCGCCCTCCCTCCCTTTAATAGGGTGGTTTTTTCTTGATCGCTTGACCTTGCTATGCCTGTCATGGGGTCGTCTGCCTTGGAGCGGGGGCCTGGTAGGAATTTTGCCATCTGGCTGATTGGCTGGGGCCATTTGGTTTTTGCCTACTGCGTAGCAAATCGTCACAACTTGTAAGGTTGGCGGTTAGGCATTGGTTAAATTGGTGCTTGGAGGGATAAGTGCCTATCCCTCCAAATGATGCGGAAAGGGAATTCCGTTAAAGGAATCCAGGGGCTTGCCATTCTTTTCGTCCTTGTCCCTGGAATCGGACTTGGGCCGTGCAAGCCCCACAGGAACATGAGGGTGAGAAGTGAGGGTCTGATGCCCAGCTTCATTTCTCACCCAATACTTGTTTCCCACACTGGCTTCCGTTGGTGTCCGGAAGGCCAGCTCTGTCCCTGAGGGCAAGGACAGATAGTCATAACCAATGCCTAAGCAACCACTCACATTTTTTGTATTTTGAATAAAGTTGTGGCCAAAATTATGCCAAAAACCTTAACCAAAAATTGATGTGTGAAGTGTGAATTTTTTTGGGGGTGGCATTGTGGGTCTCAACACGCAACTCAATAGCAGGACATCTGCTTTGCATGCAGAAGGCCCTAGATTCTATTCACAGCATCTCCAGTTAGGATAGGTAATGTCTCCTATCTGGAACCCTGGAGGGCCAGTGCTAGTCAGCACCAAAAGTACCAAGCTAGATAGTCTAAGTTGTTACTAGGCAGTATTATGCAGCTTTCAGGAATCTTCGTAGCCTGCTAACCTTCTTTTGTTCTACACACAATTTCACAATAATATAAAATAACATGAACAATGTGCACTTACAACACTGCAAGAGCAGGGTAGTTTCGAAATGCACAAGGGAGAAAACAAGCAATTCATCAAAACCACGCGAACAACAGTTGTAGTAAACTGAAACAATTCTCTTTTCTGATTGCCAGTTAAATTATCTCTATTCATACAAAGCATAAAAGGCAGCCAACTTCTAACTGGAAGCTCTTCTTCCTTTGTAAAAGCAGAGGCTTTTTAAACAGACCTTAAATATATTGACTATTGCTGGAACACGCCCCAGGGATATATTAGGCCTGCCAAGATGGATGCAATTTAGCTCCATTGATTAAATAGCTTTTACTAATGGAGGCATTGAAATTGTATCGGAACATAAACAATTCTGGCACTACTTAGAAACTCATCGAAGTATGATAGGTTTTTATGCAATCATAAAAGTGCAAGGATATTCATTTTCTTACATTTCTTACTCCTCTCTCTTTAAAGTGGAATTTATGCTAAGAAACTCACCCCAAATGGCCATGCTGTTGCCAGAACTCTTCTTTGCTATCTGCATCATCCGTCCTGTGTCTTTATGCCATCACATTGGGCTTTTTCTGTAAATAATGCAGCAAATAATGTGTAGCAGGATAGGGAAACAGAAGCTTAGATCCACTGTAAGGCTCCACGGGCAGGAGTGTTGCATGAGCAGAATCCTGCTAACGTGATGCTCTCAAGAGCAGAAGGGGAACAGCACTTTTTGCAGATTCCTCCTTTGTCCCACTAAAAAATCTCCAAAGGTTTGGGGCTCCCTGAGGAGTAGAACAAGAGGTGACAAAGCGAAGGGGAGATAATTGAAAATTGCCACCCCAGATCTGTGCTCCAGTAGGAGATTCCATTGGATCCCAACTCCCTCAGTGAATTGAAGGAGTCATTTGTTAGGATCCTAGTCGATGTGCAGAATCTGATGCCAGGATATGAGAGTAAGTTGTGCCATAGCATTTGAAGGGAGAGGGAGGTTAACTCAGCCTGTGATATTTGAGCTTCTCATAGAACGTTATGCTCCTAGACTTTTTAATAATCCCCCTCAGTCCCAATTGCATAGCAAGCCATGCAAACCATGGAAAGAAATAATTGCATGCCACTCCAGAATAAAGGGATACTATTGTGCTTTCCATTTCTATTCCCATCTGAAGGGAACCTGCCTATCTAATCTATCTAACTAAAGGTCAATATCAAATTCCAGGTGTCATAGCCCCTATTCCTCCAGAGTCATAACACTTGGATACAAAACCCACAGTTAGCTCCTGTTCACTTTGTTGAATTAGGAAGCAGAAAGCCAGCAGAAGGAAGTTTTACAGTACAAATAAAAACCCCAGAAAATAACATTATTTGTTTTCTCTCCCCTCCCCTATTCATTTTATACAATGGACATTCTAATTATCGGAAATGTGTTGATATATGAAAGCCTGCAGCACTTTTGGTTTAAGTATTAAACACTAATGGCAAGCCGTATATAAGCCTTTTGCTGTTTAATTATGCTAATCAGGTTGAAAAGTAATTTTGCAAATAAGCTTCGGTATTTCTTTAAAGGTATCCAAAAATAATATATTCCTCCCATAGTCATCAGTTTAATGACTGGCAAATAATGACCATGTTATTATGTGATCATCACTTACCATCTTGCTGAAAGATACCTGGCCTATTTTAATGTGAAGTGTTAGTATAATTTAAAATTACTGGCACTCCAGTCCTAAACACATTCACTCAAATATAAATCCCATTGATTTCATAAGAATTTGCATCTAAAAGGGAAGACATTTAAGACTAAGGCTCAAATTTTTCTCAACATATTCCACCCCCTCGTCTAACAGCAGTAGAAGCAGCACTAGTAATACTGTCAAGAGCCAAAGGGAAGAAGGAAGATAAACAAGCACTGAATGCTCTAGTTAATATAATAGAATCCCTGACATTAATTTCAGATAAAGATGCCTAAAGTTTAAGGGATATGGCAAAAGATTTTTGATCCTTGTGAGCAGCTTGGCTTACCTGTGCTGATGCTTGCATGACATCTCTCAGAGAAAACAGAAGAGAAAAACAAATAGCTAGCTATGCAGCCAAGAAATAAAGGCCATTTCATCAGGCAAGCAGAAATGCTTATACTGTACTGATGGAGTGATCTGTGTAAGGGCTCATCCACACTTCCGCTTATCCCTCCACTTTCCCTCAGTGAAACCTGTTTTTTATGAATTGAATTTTGCTCTGATTCAAGAGTAAACAGTGCGTTTTATCAGGAAAAGCGGCAGGACAAATGAAAAACCATCTCTGACTCATATTTTCTAGGCATAGCTTGTGGTTATGAATCTAACACTTCAGTGCTAAAGTTTTCTGCCATTTTGTTGGTCTCTGACCCAGCATTATGTCATATTTTCTGACGCTGAGCTAGTATAGAGATTGGAATGTGTTAAGTACATGTGAGCACATTCAGCAAGTTTTAGCTCTTATTCCTTGTCTGTAAAGCAGGGGTTGCAACACCTGCCTGGTCTTGTGTAATCTGAGACAATATGCAAAATTATACACGCCTTCAAACTCCATTTAATATTGTATTTTTAATCCATTTGTATTGCGAGTTCTACGTTGAAACTGTGTAACTACTCTGCTGTGTGTCTCCTCAGATTCTCCCCATCTTATTTCTTTGAAACATTTTGCCTAGTGTTGTGAGACACTCACTCTCTCTCTCTCTCTCTCTCTCTCTCTCTCTCTCTCTCACACACACACACACACACACACACAAAATGTCATTGTTCAATGTCCCCTTTTAAACAGTGCATGAAGAAATCTATTCAAACACATAGGCAAGGCCTTCGTTTTTGTGCTGAAGCCATGAAAGGAGTTACAGTCCTAAGCAAGAAAGCCAAACTTGTGTAAATACCCATTGCTTGCTGGGAGAAAATGAAGTTCTCGGAATCATTTCTGATGAATACAGAATCACTGGTGGTGGTGATTCACCAACAGTCCGATCCAAACCTAAAATCTACCCCGATTAGAAAGTTTGGGTTCAGCAGGTGTCGGGATTTCCCAGCTGAGGCTAGGTCAGCCTAAGTCCCTCACCCTGACTCAACCAGGGATCTGCTGGCTCAGTCATGGCTCAGCAGACGTAATTTAAGCTGGTGCAATATATGCTGTCATAAGTCCCCACAATGGGGAAAGACTTGCATGTATTCCAGCTTGATCATGTGGCCTAGGACCCAAACCTCAAACCTCAGCCCACATTCACCTGTTGGCTCAGTGAGCAGTAACACTCCCAGAGCCTCCTAAACAGAGTTTGGAAGAGGGGTAACTTATGCTGGCCCAAATTACTCTGGCTTCCTATAGTTAGGATTGCTCTTTCAGTGTTATACCTAGGGGTCAGTCTAGCACTTATGGTACAACCACTCTGCATCTGTTCTTTGCTGGATATTCCAGATTGGGGGGGGGGACTGCGTGGTGAGTGCAATCATTATCTTAATCTTGTGATCCTCAGTGCTGATGACCAACATAAACTTTGTGCTGATCATCAAGGTGGATCTCAAAGTGGGATGATGCTGGCAGTGAACAGGAATGACCATGAAGTCCCCCCTTGAAGGTTTCATGTAGAATTTCTATTTGTGTATCATAATATACACTATGAACCATTCCTGGAAAGGTAGCCTATTCACAGAAATCTGCTTCAACATGTGCACCACCCTTGTTGGACTGGAACAATTAGCTCTAGTTCTTCCATATGATTTAATAGTTCAATGGCAGAATCATTCTATACTGACATTTCAGATAATGCGGAAAGGAGTTTTCTTGGGAACAGTGAGCCTACTGGCTATTGTTAGTCCAGTGGTTTTATTTTATTATTTTATTACCCCCCCCACACACCCTGAGGTTTAATTTAGAATACACTTTTTAAAAGTTAAATAGCTTGCAATTAAAAATTGCACACCCTTCTGTTCTCCTTCCTATCTTCTCTCCTCTGGAATTGTCATTAGTGTTCCCATTGTGCATCTTCCATTTTTGGTCCAGATTGCAAATCTTCTGTTTTAAAATGAGAAAAGAAGAAGACACTGCTGCCATTGGTATCGCAAACAGGTCATTAAAATGAACTGTGAAACATGAAAAATAAACAGGTATGCTACTCATTCATCTTAAGTGCCAGTATGCTAACGGTGTTCAGCACCGCTGAGATTAATCAGCAGATCAGCCGGCTGAGACTTCAGCATTAAGAAAATGATTTGTTTCTTCATCTGCAATAAACTGACTAAATATGGAGGCTGGCTAAACATCAGTGAGTTGGAAAAGTTGCTAAGTTGAAAGTAAAGGTAATGCAAGAGCAATGGTCTTTCTCTGCAGTTACCAAAGGTTTGCTGTTGTTGATGATGCCATTGTGTGAGTGCCATGATGTTTTACAGTTTCATAAGGACCGATGGATGGATAGACAGACATAACCTGACTATTTTGTTCATCTCAGAAAATAAAACACACACACTATTAGCATGCCTTTATTAGGAAATCCTTTCTGTCTGCTGTTACTACTTGTTTTCCCTTCTAGAAAATCTGTGGCTGAAAGTCAAAATGGCACTGGCTAGCTAAGAACTGTTGTGTGGAGACATCTGCATGTTTGTTGCTGGGTGGCTGTGACCAGGGAGACCTGGATTCAGTCCCCTTTCCACCCAGACCTGTGACTCTGTGACTGGCTCTGTCAAAGCTGGCATCAATGGAGTGGGTAAAGGGAATGGGAGACTTGCACATTCCTGCTGTGTGAGGTAAATACCTGCAGGTAAACTTGCAGGTGGTATTCTGCATCTGCTTGCAGGTTACCAGGGCCAGCAGACCTTACAAGACCAACAACATCAGTGTTATGTTGCTGCAGTGGCTCTCATCTACATACCATTTTTAAAATACATTTTTGAATATCTATAAATATTTGCTTATAAATGCTTCTTGGGAGGAAAGCAATGACAAACCTAGGCAGCATCTTAAAAAGCAGAGACATCACCTTGCCAACAAAGGTCCATATAGTTAAAGCTATGGTTTTCCCAGTAGTGATGTATGGAAGTGAGAGCTGGACCATAAAGAAGGCTGATCGCTGAAGAATTGATGCTTTTGAATTATGGTGCTGGAGGAGACTCTTGAGAGTCCCATGGACTGCAAGAAGATCAAACCTCTCCATTCTTAAGGAAATCAGCCCTGAGTGCTCACTGGAAGGACAGATAGTGAAGCTGAGGCTCCAATACTTTGACCACCTCAAGAGAAGAGAAGACTCCCTGGAAAAGACTCTGATGTTGGGAAAGATGGAGGGCACAAGGAGAAGGGGACGACAGAGGATGAGATGGTTGGATAGTGTTCTCGAAGCTACCAGCATGAGTTTGACCAAACTGCAGGAGGCAGTGGAAGACAGGAGTGCCTGGTGTGCTCTGGTCCATGGGGTCATGAAGAGTCGTACACGACTAAACAACTAAACAACAACAATAAATATCTACACAGAGAGAGACTCTGTCCTGCTGCTGTCTTTGATGATGTGGTTAATCCAAACACATAAAAACACACAGTGAATCCAAGTTGAGAAACATCTCTCATTTAGGGATGGCGCACATACCAAACAGTTTGTAATGAAAATCTTAACAATTTCAACTTAAACTTCATTTTCCAAAGAAGGTAGCTGCTTTCTCCTTCCTATTTCCCCAATGCCTTTGGGTCCTTCTGAATCATGATTGACAAGAGCTGTGCACCTCTGTTCTCGTTAGCATTTTTAATTTTATACTCCCTAAATGAATTTCATGGGATCATCAGTTTCTGAAAGGCTTTGAGAAACATCAATATGTTGCATACTCAATGTTAATGATATAAGCAACACTGATTTTGTATTCAGAAGTTAAATGGAGGGATTCTTAATGGCTTATGAGCTTTGACATTCTCATCGTCTACAGAGACACTTATGAAATACCTGCCTCCCTTTATGGAATTCAGCTGAATCTCTCACTGTATTAAAATTTGATATTGTTTGAAGACTTCTTGAAGGATCCCATGGGGGGGAAATCCTGCTTGGTAGAATGTGCATGTTGCTTTGCATTTTCAGCGTACAACTGAAGCTTGGACAACACCCAAAGAAACACACAGCTACATATTACCTCATAACCAAGGAAGTATTGGCACAGGTTTTTTTTAACGCACGTCACATGGAATATCACCTTGGAATTATGGGGAGTTGGAACACTCATTCTCTGGGTATTTGAATGTTATATTCATATCCCGTCTTTTCTCCAAGGAGTTCAAGGTAGTGTGCATGGATCCCACCCTCCCAGTTTTTCCTTACAACAACCCTGTGAGGTAGGTAAGGCTGAGAGGCCCAAGATCACCTAGTGAACTTCATGAGGGGTAAGCTGAGTGGGGACTTGAACCCTGATCTCCCAGATCCTGCCCTAGCCGCTACACCATACAGCATTTGTGATAAGAGTATGGTGGTCTGCTGTTCAATGGAGCGAGGAGGGAGAAAGAGAGACAAAAATCAAATTTGAACATGCTTAAAATATCTCTTTGAACCCCGGCCTTTCTTCATGGTTTACTATCAAA
The DNA here is from genome assembly GCF_964188305.1 of Podarcis bocagei. Taxonomy (NCBI): domain Eukaryota; kingdom Metazoa; phylum Chordata; class Lepidosauria; order Squamata; family Lacertidae; genus Podarcis; species Podarcis bocagei. The sequence continues at coordinate 31,658,553 of NC_138127.1, read as the reverse complement.
GGGTGAACATACAGAGTTGTAGCCATTTTAATCTCTTGAAGCAAAAACTACAAGGAATCTTGTGGTACCAAAGATGAACAGATTTATTCTGGCATAAACTCCCATTGATTAGAGCTTATGTGAAAGCTTATGCCACAATAAATCTGTCAGTCTTTAAGGTAACCGCAAGACTCTGTATTATCAAAGGGAGAATTATGCAGATACCCGACTTTTTCCCATTGAAATAAGTTCCCATTGAAACGTGTGTGTTTCAAAGAAGTCAAATTCTAAAAGTAAGCAGTGAAAGAATAATGAACAAATATTCTGCTTTATTTGTAGGGAAATAAACTTAGGATGTCCATAGTTTTGCTCAAGTGATCCCCCCCCCCCCCGCTAGTGAGCATGAAATCAAGTATTCTAAAGAGGTCTCATTTGTAGCAGCTGCTAAATGTTTAATACCACATGGATATTTTCACCAGACAATCCCCAAAGATAAAGGAATGTTTCAAGTGCGTGTGAAGTCTAAATTGTAAGCAATTCATTTTAGACGTAATAATTTATTGAACAGTCCATGCTTTGAGAAGGAGTGCAGTGTTCATTAGGAAAATACAGATGGTCTTCAGATGGCTAACAGGATTTCACACTCATTTCACTGCGACTTGCTGTGATATTGTAAGGGAAAGTAATACTGACTGTGAGCTGTCTGTGACGGGGGTGTGAGCAAGCGTTTATGATAAATCAGCTCTTTTTGGAATTCACTGTTATGATGAAATTGTCATCGCTTTACCTATGACAGCTGTTCTTTTTAGGGTGCAGATCCACAGCCCCCCCTTTTGCCGCACTCATTCTAAGACAGCCCCCACATACCATTAGCTAATTGCAACTGAAACTGTGACTGCACTGCTCTAGTTCGGGCTGCAGGTGAGGAAATTGTGTGCCTGGCTGTGCCTTGCATAAAGCAAAATCCTCCTGGCACACAGAAAATATCTGTGGCTGGAGCTGATGGGAGCTGTTTCTCCAAACATCTGGAGGGCATCGGGTTGGGAAAGGCTAGTCTAGAGAGTCTCAGGAGAATATAATGATTTGACATGCAAAGGAAAAGCATACTTAGATATATATTGCACACTGGATATGGTATCACACCAACATATTACATTGTAATCTGCTCTCACATAACTACACCTCCCAGCATCCTTGACAAACTATAGTCCCCAATGTTTTTTGTAGGGAGAATATACTTTAAATATATGGAGTGGATGCAACTATAGTTACACACTCAGCAGAAAGTGTCATTTGACCCTTAGATCCTTGCACATTTGGAGCTAGCCAATGTACAAGTGACCTCTGAAGTGGGCCTACCTTTGATATAAAATGTATTCAGATAATCCCCCCCCCACCAAAGAGGTTAAAATCTTAATACCTGTACTAGTAAGACCAAACGAGAGCTTAACGTTTGTTGGCATGCATCTGTCTTGGGAGACAATTGGGGGGGGGGGCTTTTGGGGTGAAGTCAAACTGTTGAAATGTTACAGTATCTGCTGTGGCTGTAGAGACCAATATAGGAGAGACATGTTTTGTTGCAGCTGGGGCAGATGAAGGCATCTGGTTGTGCTGCTGCAGATGTACCATGGCGTTTCTTCTCTCTGCGCTCCTCCCAGCAATCATTTCTCCTCTGGTCACTGCTATGGATACACAACCTGATTGTCTGTCTTGATGCACTAAAGTCATCTGCAAGGGATTCCCACATGGCGGAGTGTTGCCAACCTTCATGTCATGTTTGCAGACATCTTTGCAACACAGCTAGTCTGCCAATGGGCCTGGTTCCTGAAGCCAGTTCCCCGGAGCACATCCTTGGGGGTCCTGGCATCTTCCTTGAACATGACCAAACCAATGTAGATGTTACTGAGACAGAAGTGCAAACATGCTGGGAATGTGGGGTTGGGAGAGCACATCTTTGTTTGAAACTCTGTCCTGCCATGTGATACCCTAAATCCTCCTGACGCAGTGCATGTGGAAGACACTGAGGTGCTACTACTGACAATTGTAAGTTGCCCCCAACTCACTTCCATAGAGCAGCGTGCTCAGCACGTAAGCCTGGTAGACCTTGTATTGGACATTACCATCACATTCTCCCATACCCTTTTTGAGAGGCAAGCCATTGCTGTAGCTGCCATGCCAATACACTTGTCCAGCTCAGCATCTATGGAGAGATTGCTGGTTATGGTGCAACCCAGGTAGACAAACTAGTCTACCACATCAAGTATCTGATCACCAGTGTTGATTTGTGGAGTGCTGGCGATGTCCTAATCCAGGATGTTGGTCTTTGTGAGGCTGGTGGTAAGGCCAAACTCCCTGCAAGCTTTGGCAAAATGGTTGATTAGTCTCTGTAGAGCTTACTTGGAATGTTTGGTCAAGGCTGTGTCATCTGCAAACAACATCTGTCAGAGAAGGACATGCCACACTTTTGTCTTGTGTGGAGATGTGCCAAGTTGAACACCCCCCCTGTTGCTCCTTGAATGGATGTACGCATCATCTTCAGTCGAGATGAAGGCACATGAGAGCAACATAAAAGAATACACCAAATAGAGTTGGGGTGAGAGTCTAATATCTTAACACTAATAATACAAAATGACATATTCTCTTCTACCAGGATCCAGGCAGAACAGATCATGCGAGTACGGCACACCACAATATGATCTTTCCTAGCTTTGGGGATGAGGAGGAAAGATAACATTTAGATCTAGGGAAATTGGTTATTTTCAATAAATTCCAATCCATATCTAGAGCTCTCAAGAACCAGAATTATCTGTTGATTATGTATTAAAGCGTTTAGATTGTGCTTTCTGTTGGGGCTGGTGTAGCAGCAGCAGCAACACATACATTTACAATTCTCTTAAAAGTCCTAAAATCTTTCTCCCCTCTACCCCAACAAAAGAGTGAACTACAATACCAATGTTTTATTAATGCCAATTCCCCAAGGAGAAACTGAATCACAGGCGTGTGGGTTTGGCACTCATGAGTAATTCTGCCTACTGAAACCTCTGCCCAATAAAACATTAATACCACTTTGCACTGTATTCCCTGTAATATGTTTAAATCTAGGCACAGAAATAAACTTGTGAAAAAAGCCTTGTGAAACATCTCATAGTTTGTGAGTATATCACACCTCTGGTGTGATGAAAACATTTTGCTTTTCCTGTTAAGCTGTGGGGGCATTGTGCCCTTTCTTTTGTTTTTGAAAGGGAAGTGGGTCCCTGGGAGAAGACTGCACTGCCATAGGACATCTGGCGATTTAAAAGTGAGCCTGTCATGAATTCTAAATGGGACTCCAGTGGAATCCTTTCCTTGCTCATGAAGAGTTCAACTCAACCAGCAGGAGTGCTTAACCGTAGTCAACAGAGCTTAAATGTTTTTTTCAGTCATTCAGTTGATGATTTGGGGTCAGCTTATTATAGCCAGAAGCATGCTACTGAAACGAATTAACAAGCATTTTATTGAGAAACAATAACAAACGGAAGAATTCAATGTAGAGCTGAAGAGACCGTTCCAACAGGACAATCATTTTAGCCTGCAAGACTAAACTATCTCCTCTCTCCTTCCTCCTCCTTCCCCAACCCCTCAGAGTCAATTAGAGGAAGTGTGGGAGCACACCAAGGAGGAGAAGGGGTGTGTGTGAAAAGCCCCATTATGCTACCAGAATGTATTAGCTGAATCTGGCCCAGGGTCCTTCTACATTGTGGAATTCTAACCCTCTAACCAGCACTCTTGGACATGGTTGGGATTCAATTGAGGTAGCTCCCTACTCTGCTGCGCTGCTGGGGAGATCTCTGCTGTGCCCCTCCCTCATCAAGTTTAAAGGGACACATGCTGAAAGATAGGGCAAGTATTACTGAAATGTGGTTGTGTCCTGTTTTAAAGCTGCCTTGATGATTTGGGGTTGCCTTTATTCACTTTTTCCAACATGGTGGGATTACTATCTGTGTAATCAAATACTGTGTGAGGCACTTGTGTTTGACATATTTGCTCCCTTTGTAAAGCGAATGTTGATTTCTTGCCTGTCCAACATGCAGTCAACATGGATGTTCAGAGTACAAGAAACATAAAGCACAATCATTTGTCTTTTGCACAACTTTTGTCTAATGAAATTTATCACACAGGAGGTAGAGAAAACTGTTGAGATAATGGATGTTGCTTAGTTACTTTGAACAACTGTGAAAGATTGGTTTGATTTCATGAAGTACTAAACATGATATTTGGAGCAGCTGAATTTGACTGAAATCAATGGGACTAAATTGGCTGGAATCCTAGCACTTTATCTCCCTTGCGCTGAGATCTGGGCTTTAAAACTGACAGTCAGATATTTGTCTGCATAATTATAGCAGCTCCAGTTAATTAATTCTGAAATATATGCATGTGGGGAAAACTGGAGTTAACTGAACTATCGTTTTGTAGATTAAGGGCATCTCTGCTGAATTAACCAATTCAATATCTAGCATCTATTAGGTAGAATTTACACAGGAGAATGATAATACGATATGGTTGAAGAGCTCATGTTTGCAAATCCAGGCCACTGGCGGTTGCATTACTAAACCTTTGTCAAAATAATGGAGGTATCTAGGCATTATGGCTGAATTGTAGCTTCATGCCTTCTCCTTTCCTTTTCCCTAGGAACATTCAGGGGTTCACCTTGTATTATGTGACACCATTATGCTGCCAGTTCACTGCTCCTGCAAAATTCAGCCAATTAAGTTGAGTGGAGAATTGTAAAATGTGTAGCATGGTGGCAACAATGCACATGTTTGTATTGCTGAACATTATGGAGAGCAATTTCAGCATTGGCCATGTGCCAGTCCATGAAGTGTCCTTCTAGTCTAACTGTTACTTCAGGTAGGTATCTTGACCACATACGTACACCACAAAAATAGTTGTTCGGACCTGGAATAAATATATAAATATGCTTGCCATCTCTCCTCCTCCTCCTCCTCCTCCTCCTCCTCCTCCTCCTCCTTCTTCTCCTCACACCCCCCCTCTAGACCAGGATTGTGGTGCATTGGAGAGAAGAGTGTCTTATTCTTCTCTTATACTATCCTGTCCCTTCCCATGTATAATGGTACCTTCAGCAGCAAATAGCTACTGCGGATGATATCTAGGAAGACAATGTAGCAAAGAGAAGAGTCAGAACCTCCCCTCTCTATGAACATTGTCCATGATCTAGATCTTCCCTACCCACACATCTCTGTTGGATAATCTTTTGGCAAATGTGTTGCTTACTCCTTGTCCCATTTTTACTTTGGGTGATTTGAAATTGTGACTCCTCCAGTAAGATTGCTCCTTTTACAGATCTTTTCCTGTTTTCAGTTCCCAACTTGCCCATGGAGAACACAAACCAGAGGGAACCTAATGGGCATTTTTCTGAAATCTATGTATTTGCAGTAGTTTGGCAAGACTAACCTCTTACGGAAGATTATATATTTAATACTGCTAATGATGAAGCAGCTTGTGCTTGTGACTCAAAGGTCAGTGGCCTGCAGTTGTTGACACCATATGGATACCTGTGCAACTTGTCCTTTGTAATTAATGACTTGATGAGTCCTGTGAATCTGAAGCTGGCTAGGCAAGAGGACTTGGAGAGCTTGGTCCTGTTGAGCCAGGATAAGGAAAGACTCACCAAAATGGTCAGGTATAGGGTGAGACAAGGAGAGTCTGCTGGATCAGACCAATAGTCCAGCATCCTGTTTTCACAGTGGCCAAACAGATGTGTGTGGGAAACCCACAAACAGGAGCTGAGCACTGTGGTTTCTAGCCAGTGGTATTTATTATTACAGAGCATAGCCGTAATGGCTAGTACCTATTGGCAGCCTTGTCTCAATGAAATGGTCTGATCCTCTTATAAATCCTTCCACTGTCTCCTGTGGAAGCAAGTGCCATACTTTATCTTTGTGTTGAGTGAATAAGCACTTTATTTATTTTATCTATCTTGAATCTTCCAGCATTCAAGTTCATTGGATGTCCATGAATTCTAGTGTTATAGGAGAGGGAGGGAAAAAAAATCTCCACCTTCTTTCTCCATGCTATGCTTAATGTTATAAGTCTGTGTTGTCGCTCCTTATCCTTTCTCTGAACTAAAATGTTCCAAATGCTGCAGCCTTTCCTCATTAGGGGAGTCATGCCACCCCCTTGATTATTAGGATCTGATCAAGTCGGCATCTGCTGAGATGTGATTGAATCCCACCCCAATATAGTGACAGTCTGGAATTGCCCGTAGTTACAAAAGCTTTGGCTTAATTGCAAGCAATGTGATGACATCATTTCCTTTAGGGAGTGGGGACCTGGGAAAAGCAAAACATGCCTGTTTCCAGAAGGAATCTCCAACCATTAGCTCCTGTGGAAACAAATCACCTTTACTAAGGCCGCTACTTTAATAATGAAGCCAGACTTGTTTGGCTGTTTTTACTACTCAAGCCGTCTCTTTTTATAACCAGAGGCACAGAGTATGGAGAGGGGTCCTCAGTGGATTATTCAGATCAACTTCCAACTTATGGAGTGTACGGTTATACAGTGTCTACTAACCCTGATGCTCATATTCTAGTTCCACAGTCAGATTCAGGAGGCTTTCAAATACCAGTTGCTGGAAACAGCAGGAGAAAGTGCTGCTGTACTCAGACCCTGCTACTGGGCTTCCCTTGTCATGTGGTTGGCCACTGTGAGAACAGACTGCTGGGTTAGATAGGTCACTGGTCTAATCCAGGAAAGTCCTTCTTACATTCTTACATTCACCTTTTGGTTAGCCTTTAAATGCTAACTAGGATTAAGTTTGTGTCCCTCACAGAAATACTTTTTGGTGCTGTGATTCACATTTGGCATTTACAACTGCCTTAGATATATTTAACAATACTTGCCAACACCATGCAGTGTTAAAAACTGTGGTGACAACAAACACCATTTCATTCCATAGTCTTTTTTTGTACCAGTCTCACTAAAGAGCTTTTTATTCTTTTTCAGTGGCTTCAAGCTTCCCCAGTGACCTTTTTTATTTTTATAAATAACCTTTTTTATTTTTATAAATAACCTAATCTTTATGTCCTTCTATTGACTTTTTTTCATTCTATTTAAAAATAAAAAGTAAAATGTGTGGAACTGAAAGACTAGCAAGGAAATAGAGACGGAATCAGTTTTACTTCCACAAAAGGAGATTTTTGTGGAAGCCAAGGATTAAAGCAGAAATCATTTTAACATAAATGCGGCCAGTCAATTTAATTTAGGATTTAGATGGCTCTGACCATTCAGTGCCCCAGACAAGGGCATTTTTCTTTCATCCTCAGATATGTTCGCTGGGCTGCCAGATCCGTGCATAAATAATTGGCTTGTTGGTTTTTATAGGTCTTTAAATGCTACCATCTTGGTAACACTCGGCTTTGATGCAAGCAATTTTTTGGTCCATTAATTATAAATGAATCAGTGGCCCGGTCAGCGCTTTCTCCTTAATCCTACAACGTAGAACATCAAGTCTCCTTTACAACCCATCGGGTAAACTGAAGTTGCCACTTTGGTAACTAGTTAAGCAAGACTGGATCTCAGCTTTGCCACAGCATTGTCAAAACCAGCTGTCCTTTTCCTTCTCTTCCTCATAATATCAAGCACTGCAGAGGTAGGCAACCTGTGTCTCTCCCAACTCCCATCAGCCCCAGCTTGTAATGGTCAGAGCTTATGGGAGAGATAACTGCTCACGCAGAATCCAAGACCAGGGAGAAGAGTCGGTATAAGAAGATTGGAAAAAATTTAAAGACTATTTACAGAAACACTGTAAAATTAACGAATGTTAGAAGGATGCTGGAATGAAGTTATATGGCTTTAGCAGAAATGTTATAAATAATTAAGTAAAAATAGACTGTTAATGGGCCAAAGGGGAAAAAATAAGGTTAGATTGTGTTAAGATAAATTATAGGACAAAAACTGAGAAAGATGGAAAGGATTTGCTGAAATAGCTAACTGAACTAGAATACAAAAAAGGGAGGTGTGAGGAGGTCATTGAAACAAGTAAATGAAAGACAAGATATGGAAATATTGGATGTGTTTTTAATTGTTTCTGGTTTTGTTAAGATAAGCAGTGTTTTTTGTTTTTTATGTATTGTATTGTTTTGCTTTGTTTAACTTTTTTTCTTCTTTTTGTAATTTTTAAACTCTTAATAAATATTACTTAAAAAAAAGAGATAACTGCTCACAAGGGGTGCCAACTTGAATAACATATAGAGCCCCCCCATACAATCAATTACAAGATGTGGCATGCACACCCCATTTGAATTGCAATGCCCATCAAGTGGTGGAGAGGCCCCCTCAAATATTTTATTGGGGGTTGAAGGGATCTTGGCCCCTAGGAGTTGGCTCCTATGTTGCTCACCCCTTGTCAGGCTTCAGGGAATCTGATCCCTCCCATGCTGGGCAGCCAAGAAGTAGATAACAAGAGGAGTTCTTACCGAGTTCTTTATTCAATATTCACAGAGAGAGCCTTTGAAAAGTGCCTCTCCGTTGCAGTAATGGCGTTGCTCCAAGTAAAGTCCCACCCTGTCTCTACTATTCTACTGAGTCGGCTGACTTGTGCTTGCTGCCTCTGACCTTTCTGTTCTCCTATTCTCAATGCCCGCCAAGTCCTGGGAGGGGTGGGTGGGTCAGGAATGCTTTCTAAAGACATTGAGTCTGTCAGCTGTCCCCCCCCGTTGCTTCTTCTTCCTCCTGCCCCTCTCCCAATATCTCCCCTCTGCAGCCTCTGAACTATGCCCTTCTGCAAACCACTGTTGTAAATCTATATTGTCCTCCTCTTCTTGAGAAGGTTCAGGAGCTGGGGAAGGGGGGCGGTCTCCACCATTCCTCCTCAGTCCAGTCCCTGACACCCCTGTAAGTAGTTTAAAATTCATTATTTGTTTTTATTGCCCTTGAAACACCCCATCCTCCACTTCATGGGCTACCACTTTTAAGGATGTACCCAAAGCAAGAGGAAAACATGTAGGGTTGCTATTTTCAGTAGTAACCTTTTGCCTTTCATAAGAACTAGTTCCAGCCATAGAGCGGGGGGGGGGGGGGCTTTGCTTCTTATGGACTGGCACCTACCTTTCTGAAGATTTACCAAGTAGTGGAGCACTGCTTGTAGACTGGCCACGTGGTAGAAATGGTACACTGATTTATAGGTGTCTCAATAGTCAGTGTAATGCAAGGTCTTGCGTAATCAGATCAGAGACTAGCTTTGCCAGGCCACTGCTGTAAGAGACATGCCTTTCCAGAGTGACAGCAAGGGTGAAGCGGAGGGGGAGGAAGGAGGAGAATTGCCTCCTTCCCATGTCCACAGAGGTGGAAGCCCAAGGGGTCCCCCTCCCTGAGGAGAAGAGTCTGTAAATAATCAGGACAGAGCAGATCACGCTAACACAAGCCAGGCTCCAGAGAGTTTGCAGCCTCCAGCCTTAGCACTGGGGACAGTGCCAGATTTACGTATAAGCTAAACAAGCTATAGCTTAGGGCCCCACTCTCTTGGGGCCCCCCAAAAAAATTAAAGGAAAAAACCCTGGATGTGCATTTCCAAAATATAAGATAAAAAACAAATAAAATGAAACCTACATACAGCAACAGGGTTTTGTGTCGTGTAGGCTCCTATGATGTAAGTAATGGGCCCCACCTGCTAGCCTGCTCCCTAAAATATCACTGGTTTGCTCATTTCCATATATAGGGTGCCTACATATAAAGGGCCCCATAACCTTCAGTAGCTTAGGGCCTCATCAAACCTAAACCTGGCCCTGAATAGGGAGGAGGGAGACTGTTTCTGAAGAAGACAGGAAATTAGTCTCCCAAAACACACCAAAGGGGCAGAGTCCAGGCTTGGCACCAGGCCAACAAGAGGCAGGCTGAACGGTGCCGGATTTCCTGCTGGAGAAAAGTCTGCCCTTCATTTCTTTCAGTGTCTTCCTCAGATGAGTACGGCTTCGTAAGAGTTCTCAATGTGACTAGTGTGTAAACTACAATTAAACCGTCAGCTTGCTGCATTCTTGTCCGGAGCCTGACAACTGCTTACTTTGACAAGGCAGTCATATGCCCCAATGCCTGAAAGGGCTTGTACTACCTCACCCATGCTTCTTACCCATGCTCTTTCTATTGAAATGTGATTACAAATGAGTGTCTTGATAGTGGCACTTAGGTTGCTAGATGCGGCCCAGAATCACCACCTGCCATATGGTTCCAGGTATTGCCAACTCTTTGCGCACTGAGGAAGAATGATTCTTGCGCAATGCGCTGCAGGCTCAAGGAAGAAACTATCTTCTGCATCATGACTCTCCATAAAACGGCAAGGTGTGATGACCTGCTGATTTAAACCGCACCTGAACCGTGCTGATAATTAGCCTCTCTGATTCATTTAGCAACTAAATCTCTTCATGAAAACACAAAGCTGCAGAGAATAGATCCTTGTGACTAACAGCTCTTTAGTGAGCACCTGAAAGGTAAATAAATCCTAAAGTATGCTTAGAACCATTTGTTAGGGTAGAATGGGACTTATTAATTATGAAGAAATGAATTTAGTAAAGCTGGCAGAATGAAAAATTGTCATACGCTTTGCAAATCATTTGTAACCTCTGGAGACCACACAGGCATGCTCGCCCATAGGCAAAAGATTTATAATGAAAAACCTTGCTGAAAAATGGGAAGTTCAGTTCTTCTCCCACCTCTTAAATATATCAGAAATCCATTGCCTTCAACAAGGGTGTGGCTGCAGTCCTATGAGCAAGAACAATGCTCTAATTGTGGGGGGCAAGGTAGTGGGAAGCTTAATGAAGTCCACATGCCAAGGTGCTTTGAAGGAGGCCTGGCAATGGCCACACCAGGCAGAAGCAGAGCTGCGATTTGCACCAGGTAAGTACAAGTTGCCTGCAGTTTTAAGATACTGTCAAAAATATTATGTGGCACCATGCTTGGGTGTTGGGGAAGAATAAGTGGCTAGGGAGGGGCCACAACTTAAAGTGGATGGAGAGCCAGTGTAGTGTAGTGGTTAGAATGTTGGACTAGGACCTGGGAGACCGGAGTTCAAGTCTCCACTTGGACATGAAGCTCGTTGGGTAACCTTGGGCCAGCCACCCCCTTTCAGCTCAACCTTCCTCACAGATTCGTTCTGAGGATTAAATGGGGGAAGGGAGAACCCTGGATGCCACCTTGAGCTTACTGGAGAAACAGGTGGATATAAATGCATTAAACAAATTAGTAAATAAATGGCCCACTTGCGCTGAGGAGTGCTGGGACAATAGTGGCATGTCTAGCATGGGCACAGCATGGCTGGTGGGCTAAGGTTGTGCTGAAGTCCAATGCGGCTCTTCTTCGTTCTGTTCTTAATGTACAAAGGAAGCAGAAATATGCCCAAAGCCAGCAAGGTATTGATTCTCCCAGCACCATAATTCAACAATACCATGTAGCTTTTTCTGCAGATGGTTCCTGTCACTCTTTCCTCTCCCTTCCTTTTCAAATTAAGAAAATCCTTGTTAGAGTTTCAGAATTAGTACTTCAAGAAGCAAGGTGTTTGGCAGATGGTTATCAGGGGAAGAGGGTGTTACAGGGATTCTCAGGCATTTAAAAGCCTATGATCAAAATTAACTTCACAAGAGCAAATACAAACGATTCAGCAGTTTGTTTTTTTTAAGTGGGACTTGGAAGAAGTATATGTATGGGTTCCTTTGAGAACAATTGTATCGCCTGTACAGGGCCAGCCCACCCATGAGACAAGGTGAAGCAACTACCTCAGGTGGCAAGATCCACCAGGGCAGCAGATCCCAATCTTTCTTTTCTCCCCCTGTCACTAATGTAGATCTCCCCTCGCCCCTTCTTACCTGGCATAGGGATGCTATTTTGGGGACTACTCCTCAGGTGCCAAAATGTCACAGGGCATCCCTGTACCTGTAAAATGCATCTCCCTTTTGATGGCTTTTAGAGGTTCTAGAAAGTGATCAGAAATGTTTGTGGACACTGCATGCTAGTGTATGGCGATGTTAATCATAATGCAGAGCCATTCATCGGCTTGGAATCCTGTGTGTCATTGTTTGAAACCAGGGGATGGCATCTGCCAGGCTCTCCTGGTGGATCTCCTAAGAGGGAAAATGTAGTGCTTTGTTTATGAAACTGAAAATTAAGGCATTCACTTCCACTGAACAGTACACTGAAAAGCAACACCAAAAAATCCTGGAGCACTATGGAATTTGCAGTATCAAGAAAAGTATGCTGCTGCCAGCCATGTAATGCTGCATCTGGGAACATCATTATGTCTGGACTAGAATTGGGGAGTGTGAGGATGCTTGGTGTTGTGCATGCACAGGACATGAGTGCAGGCTTTATAAGCTATTCCTTGCACTCAGTAGCCTATGTTCTAGTACAGTGTTTCCCAAACTTTTTTGGGCAACGGCACACCTGTCTACTGAAAAAAAATCTCGCGGCACACCACCATTAAAGCCCCGCCCCGTGACGTCAGCGCGCAGCGTCACGCCGGGAGGGACGCACGAAAGTGAAAGTTTTTTCCCTCCCCCCTCAGTCCCTCGCTCGGAATTCAGCTCATTTGGGGCATCGCTCCGGCTGCTCCCTCTCCCGCCGCGCAGGAGCGATGCCTCTCTCTGGCTCTCCCTCCGCGCAGGCTGAGGGAGGGAGGGAGGGAGGTGCGTGTGTGACCCGTCTCTGCTGGGAGACCAAACCCAGCGAGGCAGAGTCGCGCGGAGGCGCCCAGGCAGCGCTGCCGGCTGCGAGGAGGAGCGCCAGGCAGCAGCAGGAGGCGCGGCCTCTCCTCGCCGCCGCCGCCCCGCCTCTCGCCGCCCGACTCGCCCGCCTCCCTCCAGGCATCTCGCGGCACACCAGCCGATGTCTCACGGCACACTCGTGTGCCGCGGAACACCGGTTGGGAAACACTGTTCTAGTATATGTTCACCAGTCACTTCATGACCGAGTAGGATTTTTTTTGCCTATCTGCACATTGGGCAGGTGTAGTTTTTTTTGCCTGAATTTAGGTGGTGTTGGTGTTTAATGTCCAGTGCTGTTAAATAGGTTGATTTGTTTTCATGCTTAAGTTGGTCACATTGTTGGCAGGGAGATGCAGGAAAGGTTAAGGTTAGCTTAGGAAACAGGTTAGCATCCTTAGGGACCTTTGAAGGTGCAGAGTGTTTCCGGAGACCAGCTGCTTTAGGTCGTGAGGCACATACCTAGGATATGGAACATCCTTGAAGCTCACCTGCCAAACCCTCCCAGAGTTGTGGGGCCCAGAAGGTGGTGAGTCAGGAAGACCTCCCTACTTGCCATAATGCATTGGGGCAATGCCTCATCATGCCCTTTGGAATAGGCAGGGTTTGAAGTTAAGCTAGGTTTCTGCTCGTCTAATTTCCCCTGCAGATATAGTTTAAATAAAATGCGGTCCTAGTTCAAGCCATCACTTGTGTCTCGCCTCTTCCTTCCCGGGTCTGGTCACAAATAACCTCTCAAGCCGGAGCTGTTGTTCACCATGTGAAGCAATTTCTTGCACAGGGAGTCCAGCTGGTCTTTTGATGAAATCTTTGAGGACTGTGAAAAGCAAACTTCTTGAAAATTCAACACAGACTACGAAACATGTTATCGCTGCAGTATAATTGTAACACTACAATCAACCATTCTCAATAATTGTAAAGAGACTGGGTGGTTATGAAGTGGGGAGCTGGGGGCTGGATGAGGCCTGCAGAGATCTGATAACTGCTTAGTTTCTGCCTCTCTGCTCCATAATTGTCCCCTCTCCTAAGCCTCCTTTCCTCTTGTTCCTGAACTGAACAGGGGAGGGAAGCAGCACACAGCACAAGAACCAAGTGGTGGGATGGAGGAAGTGTGCATGTATGCATGTGATTTGGGTGCAGGTATGTGTGTACCTGCTTGTATGCTGTGGCCTCACTCACTCTGGACTTCAGCTCTAACCATTGCAGATATGTGGTTCCTAAACAACTTTTCCTGAGGGAATACAGCCCCATGGTCAGGAGTTTCCCCATTTCTGCTGTAAGGGAACCTACACAGGACTTTAAAAGATACTGAATTGATCTTGTATTGGTAATGAAAGGCTTACAGATATTCACGGTTGGTGAACTCAGGTCACTTTGTGTGGCATATCCCCAGGTTCCTATTTCTCCACATTATGACTGTTGCAAGAGATATGGAGAATGAAAAGAGGGGGTTGGCCTATCCCTAAACCTTTAAACCTTTGGTCTGGAGAAATGAGCTTTATTTCATTAGAGGAAGCCTGTATCAGGTTCAGTTGTTTGCAGTCTGCACTTTGGAATGTGATCTGAATATCCCATTCCTTTTTAATTATATTGATTGAGACTGTCTTTTGTGAGCAGAACAAAAAAAAGCAATCCCTAAATAGACTTGTGGTGAAGATCAGGTGGCGATTAAATGATGTGTTCTTTTCAAGGTATTTCCTAGACTTCCTATATGTGAAAGATAAAATTTGCTCTCATATTGCTGAACTAAGGAGGAAGACTGTGATAACAAGCAATTCTGTTACAAGTTCTCAGAAAGTTAAAATGAAAGCATACAAAGAAATTATAATATGGGTTATGACTTCGTATAGGCTTAGGTTGCAATCCTACCAGTCCCTATCATTGGATGTTCTCTGGGTGGTTTTTCTTTGGGGCAGGGGGGGGGGAATCCTGAATGCAAATTGTTCTGGACAGGGTTGCACTTTCTTTGTGAGACCCAGTTTGCAGTTTGGCAATGCTCCTGGACCCAGAACCGCTTCTGAACGGCCAGGTGGTTGTGTGGCTAGGAGTGCCTTTGACTCATTTCAACTAATGCACCAACTAACTGTCCCTTCCAGCTGAAAGCAGAGATTGCATCCAGGTTAGGTTACTGTGACACATTCTATATGCTGCCCTTGAAAAGCATCTAGAATAGGCACCCCCAAACTTGGCCCTTCAGCTATTTTGGGACTACAACTCCCATCATACCTAGCTAACAGGACCAGTGGTCAGGGATGATGGGAGGGCTGCGTTTGGGGATGCCTGATCTAGAAACTTCAGAATGTGGAAAATGCTGTAGCCAAAGTAATTTATTGCACTCGGTTTTCTGACCATATCTTGTTGCTTGTTTTATGAAAACCTCAAATGTCTTGGGACCATGATCTTTGAAGGATTGCCTCTTCCTGCAAATGGGAAGAGATAACAGCATCTTTTCAGTCGCACATCCAAATTGTGGGGCTCCCTCTCAAAGAAGGTTAGATCGGTCCCTTTTCTGTTGCCATTCAGCAGGCGGTTAATAGATTTTATTTTTGTTCCACCAGGCTTTTAACATATTTCAGTTCAAGGTTTTATCTGTTTTCTGTGTGTGGTTTTTTTTTGGTTTTTTTGCTCCGATTGCTGTTGCTTTAATTGCATCGACATTTTATTATTGTAAACTGCTTGGGGATTATTTGTAAAGCTGAAAGGCAGTGTATAAACCTTTTATAAGATTTTAAAAATAAATCAGCAAGTGACAGCTCCCCTGAGAGATATTATCACAGTGTCAGTATAGAGTGACCATGGAACTTGTGGGTGATACAGAGTTATTGTATGGCAACCCGGCACTCTTTACCTCCTTCTGAAACAAGCTTTTGCCTGAAAATAGATGCTCATCAAGTACAGATTGATATTTCTGTGTGGAACAGAGAGAGGCATCTGTCTCCTTCATTCATATTTGCCTGTACCATGATGATAACGTTACTTTTTTTAAATGTCCCATCAATTTCAGTAAAACTTACTTCTGAATAAGTAAGGCTGCAATTCTAGACACACTTACCTCATATTTAATTCCACTGAACTCAAAAGGGTTTACTTCTGAGTAGACATATAGAGGAATACACTCATTTAAAGTTGTTAGCTTTATATTCTGATCCTAAGCATGTTTTGCAGCCTGTGCCTACAATCCTAACCGCACTTACCTGGGAGTAAGTCCCACCTAAATCAATAGTACTTACTTCTGGCTAGACATCATTAGGATTGTGCTGTAAATGCCCCTTATTTCAATATACATAATAAGTATGCCCTAGCCAACGTAAAATTGCCTACAAAATTGCCCTTTAATTTGAGTTCAACATGCTTCTGCTTAAAGAAATCAGGAAAAATATATTTACTTGGATTGATCATATCTAAATGTAGGCCTGGAAATCCAAGCCCCACAAATCGGGTGGGGGGGGATTGAGATTCCCCCATTTTTTATGAAGCCTTTTTGTCATCTCCCACCCCAAAATTTGCAAAATGGGGGATGGGCTATGAAATATTTTCTTTAATAGTGGTGGAAAAAAGGTTTAGACAAAGTGTTCACATATTTACTCCCACAAAATGATTTCTAAAACTGTGTAGCAGAAAAAAACTTTTATGTAAGACTGTGTACAGTATCAGACCATTACCAATTCCTGTATTCTCAAAAGCAAGAACAAGGTTCATTTCTGCCTTTTGGAGGGCATTGCCACTGGCAAAAGGGATAAAGCCTTCCTCTTATTGACACAGTTGGTGGATCTATTTCTGTCCTCTTGACTAGGACTCAAAGGATTGGGAGAAAATACAGAGCAACATAATTTTGTGGCTATCAAATTCATGTTGCTGTGAGTCTATTTGATCCAGGATTCAAAGGCGGATATTTAAGTGATGACAGCACAGCTTCTGCATTTGACTTGATTATAGGCAAAGGGGAGAGAAAAGGCAGAACAGGTGAATGCAGGCTCCTTATGAAGATGCAAAAAGGGGCAAGGGTTATTTTTCAGTCAGGATTCTTCCCTTCTGAGTACTGTGCAATCACTCTATATTAAAAAAAATGGAGCATTGTTTGCTTTCCAGGGACACAGTTTATATTCAAAGCACATCCTCCAGTGCTTTGAATACAAACTGATTTCTCTACAGAAGGAAAAATGCTCTGGTCTGGGGAGCATTCTCCCCTCTTCAGAGACTTCAGAGGGGCTTTCTGTAACCTTGATGCCTCTTTGAAGGTGCACTCCTGTGCCACTCAGCTAATTGGCAGTTAAGAGTGACCACCTTTTGAACTGGACAGGTGCGAATCACTTGCTCTCATTGTGACATCAGGTGATTGGCAGGTGGGTGATAATATCCACCTGTCAAAGATGTCTTGCTGGGAGTGAGAATAGGGGGCTGGACCCAGTCCCACACCACTGCCCTATGTCCACTATTATCCCAGCCTGGGTTCCCATTTGTATGCAACTGTAGCATTGGTCCCACTAACCTGTGGCCCGTGTGTGACTACCGTATTTTTCGCTCTATAACACGCACCCGACTATAACACGCACGTAGTTTTTAGAGGAGGAAAATCCGTAGGCATGCCACCTGTAGGCATTCCCTCCATAACACGCACAGACATTTCTCCTTACTTTCTAGGAGGAAAAAGTGAGTGTTATGGTGCAAAAAATACGGTACTTCAATAGCGACATCTTTCCTAGCTGGTTATTGCCCAGTGTGGAATGAGTTTATGACTGGGTGACCCGTATCATGGGGCCTGCCCATATAGTTTCAGTTACACACAGCAGTTACACACGTACCACAGGGAAGCATCACTAGTGGTATGTGTGAAGAGAAGGCACAGAATGAGCATAGCATGAAGTGGCTCCTTTGTAGAACAGGTGCAGCTGGCAGGAAAATGATGCCTATTATAAGGAAACAATGACGGATTCAACAATCAGAGGTTCAGTCGGGTGTAATTATAATGAGTTGGTTTTAATATACCATGAGAGAGGTATACAATATTTTATGGCTATGGTGGATTAGGTAGGGAGTTCTCTTTGGGAAACACATTAGAAAATAGGATGCACTCTCAGGCAACAGATCAATAAACATAATTAGCTGCACAAAAGATTAACACAAATTATTTAAAAAGTATTATTGAAATTCTGTTTGGGAACAGTGTAATGTGATGTATGTTAGCGAGCACAGCAATATAGGAACAATGTAATCAAGAATGCCTTTGTGCTGAAATCATTGTACGTCTTGGAGAATTTTAATTACCGTGTTAATAAGATATGCTGAAGAAAGCGGTGTGATTTATTATTGCCTTATTTATTAATTTATAAAAGTTCTCTGGGCGGTTTACAATAAAAGTTTGACAGTTACATACAAAATTAAAGCCATAAAACCTAAATGCAACTTAAAACTAGCAGCAGAGGATGGAACAGTGTAATAAAGCTCACAGCAGCACCAAAACATTTCTGAGGTCTTAAAACACAAGGAACAATGAATTCAAAATGCAAAAAGATGAAAAATCCTGAGAAAATCAGAAAAATGATCTTCACTTAACATCAAAGATATCAGGGCATAAGCCTCTAGTGAGCCTGTCTGGGGAGAGCATTGCATAGCATGGGCACCATTCCTGAAAAGGCCTTCTGCCTTACACAAGGTTTTTCAGCAGTGTCATGTTTCTTATGTGCTAACAAAGAAAGCCTTGATTCTTGGGGCTTACTTGTTCATGTCTTTCTACAGTTCTGATCTTCTCTCTTGTTTCTACAAAGGCCATTGGACGAAGCTTACAAACTAAGGGTTTTATTCAGTGTTGGTTATACTAAGAAATTATTTGAAATTCATGAACAAGGCCAATTTAGGTCCATTGATTTCAGTGGGCCTACTTTGAGTAAGGGATTATCCACACTTACCTTTCCTCTGTGCTTTCCAGCCACCCTTTAAAGATCCATGTCCAAGTACTCTTCCCCCATGAAAACCTGCTCTTTAAAGCTGAATCAGAACTCAAGCCAACTTTATGAATCCAATGCACAGCCTTAGCTTCTACAAATAACCTCACACACATCTCTCAATTCAGGTAAACAAGAGACACTATCACAATTCAAAGATGCATCCCAGCCAGGTGAAAGTACTTGAGGGGGGTGTAGAGCAGGGCTGATGGAGGAATATGGTATGGGAAGGTATGTCCCATAGCTGTCAACTTTCAGATTTGAAAATAAGGGATCAGCAGCCTCGAAAATAAGGGCTCAGCAGCCTCACCTGTCCCGGGGACAGTCTACAGGATATCTAACAATCCAGGATAGCAGTGGGAAGCAGCGGGAAACGGCGCTGGAATAAGGGAATTTTCTGCAAAAAAAGGGAAGGTTGACAGCTATGGTATGGCCTAGTGTTGCCTTGGGGTAACACATCAGGAGGAAAGCAGGTCTCTCATACACAACACTCCTTTGCTACTACAAAACAAGAATGGAAAAAGAAACTAACTCCAGAGCTCTGCAGCATGCAAACCCGAGGCACTTAAGAGGTCCAAAAAGTATTACCTTGAAACTCAGTGCCCCTGGCATACATAACACCTAGGGCATCCTTTGTCAACTGGTGTCCTCCATCTGTTTGGGCTACAACTCCCATCAGCACACTGTGCTGACTATGGATGATGTGGCAAAGGCTGGTCTGGGGAGTGTCCTGAGGGCTGGAATGCTGCATTTGTCCAGTGCTCCTGAGGTTTCCTAGCCTATTTGGACTTTAGGAATAACCCCCCACTGGTTTGTCTGTGTCTAGATCACATGTTCTTATGAACACTCTTTTCATCTTTATAGCCTGCAAAGCTGCAGTGGGAATAGAATATCTCCTCAAAGATTAAGGTTGTTTTTACCATTTTTCTAAGAGGCTCTGAGTAATAATGTTAAGTGATATTGCTTTCAAAGCATACGGGTTTGTATCAAACAAATAGCAGATAAGAACATCTCCTTACATGCAGAGCAAAAGATAATTTGGCAGAGGAGGCTGACTTTTGATGACGGCCTGAATTTTTAGCTTACAGTCATTTAGGAAGAAGAGGTTGAAAGAATGATGCACTCTGACCAAATTAATTTATGTTTGAGTTCCCACCTCATTCCAGATCTCAAGGTCTGGCTGGTGTGACAGACTGGCTTCAGGTACTGACTCTCAAGACAAAGGCTTTCTGCCTCAGTAGAATCCAGGAGGGAATGGGAGAAGGAGAGCACAGCTTAAGTTCATACTCTCCAACATGCCCCAGAGGAAAATTGGGACCCATGTCTTTTGGGGCCGTGACCCCACAGGAACTAGGTGACTCACATAAGAGCATAGCACCCAAAAATGTATGTCTTTCGTGGCTATGATTTTGTGGGAGCCAGGTGACTCATGTGAGAAGATGACTTCCCAAAATGGGATGTATCACTTAAATTGGGACAGTTGAGGGGTATATAAGTTGCTTTTGGGACTTGTCTATTGGGGAGAAAGTGAATTAGGCTGAAATAGAGGACCTAGGTGATTTGCTCTAAGCCTGTCTTTATCAGATATATAGTTGTCCTATCCTTTAAATGACCCTAGGGTTCTGGATAGGGCTGGCCCAAAAAAGCACAGAGGAATTAAAACATGTTTCACCCACACTGCTGTTTTCTGTTTGAATGCTTCTTCTTTCAAGAGATGCAAAATCACTTTGGTAGACTGGACAATCAGAGCTCTGACTGTATGAAGCTAACAACTTTTAAAAAAGGTGAATTTGGGGGAATCAAAATGGCTGCTGATAAATTATAGCTCTATTCAGATCACATATAGAACATTTCCACTGAAAACATTGGACACAAAAAGCAATCTTTATTTCAAATCAAGTGAGATTTGGATCAGAATCACAGGCAGAGATCTCTAAATCAAACACAAAGGAAAAAGTACTTTTAAATTGTGTCTTTTATTTTAAATATACCTATTACAACAACTTTATACACATATTGATAGCTATTTACATATCCAGTGTTTATCATTTTCTGGGGAGAATTTCTGTGCTAATCTTTTAAAAAATCAATGAAGTGCTTGAAAACTTGCGGAAAATAAAATTCCACACAGCATTGAAGTCTTTATTACAGTTCCAGTTCCCTGGCATTCCACAAAAGGGAGTTTTGCAGACTGTCACATGTAATATGTTTTCATAAACAGAACCACAGATAATCAGACACACAGAAATTCACAACATAAAGGAGGAGGGGGAAATGCAACCACATATTTATACTTCCACATATTAAGGTGGCAAAATAGTAATCCAAACAATAGGAAACCTGGCTTTATTTGAGGTTACACTTGGGAGCACAAAGAGGAAACCTTCAACTTGTAATTAATATAAAAGTATACACATATTTTTTACAAGGCCGTTTGTCCTTTCATGGCTTCTTAAAATGTATATTTTAGAAGTGAGCTATAATTTCCCACTGCAGTTTATATCACTGTTGGATATTTCCCTATATTTATGTACAATAAATGATATGATAAACACAATGGTCCAAGTGTCTGGAATAATAAAGCAGTCCTGCTTTAATATTATTATGCAAGTAAATGGAAACTTGGCTTCTGAATTGCTGGGTGTGGGAGGAAATACAAAAAGGGAACAACCCCTTTCTGCAAGGCTAGAGTAGTTCACCCAACCAGAAAACTGAACCATGCTTCTGAACTCCCTATGAATTTGGTTGTTAATACTGAAAGTACTTGCTTTTCCCAAAATCCTGTTTTACAAACTCATACCCATGTGATGTGGGAGCTGCTTCGCTCTCTGTGGGTGAATAAGCCATACCCTCTTTCATTTCCCAGCAACCAGGATATTACATTGTCATGACTGGGTAAATTCTTCAGTTTGCACATGCTACAGCGGCCTTTTCCCTCTTGACAAAACCATGTGGAGTTCAATCATTGCTTTTGATAGTATGCAATTTAAAGAGTTATGGTGCAGCAAACAAGACTGCTCACTATTGTTTTCAGCTCTCTTCCAGCTCCCACCGGATAATCAGTTATTGATAATTTAACCAACACATATTTATTAAATGTCAACATTATTCACTATCAGAATGAAAGAACAGCAAGACTAATAGCACCCTTTTTCATTTTGTAAGACATTTCAAGTAATTTGGCAAGCTAGTGATTGCGTAATTCAAAAGCATCTTGGCTCACAGTTTCAAATGCTGATCTGTATCTTAAGATATTCTGTAGCAACGTGCTATTCTACATCAATGTTAGCTAAGGGTTATATATTTCACAGACATGGAAAAATACAAAAATAAGTAGAAAAAGTGATTTATGAAAGTAGCCAATATAAAAATTAAAACAATCCATTGGTGTGTTGGGTGTGGTCATTGTTGCTTGAGTCAAAATAGTTAATTATACATCACATTAACACTCAGAAAAACAAGATAATTAGATAAAGTAAGCAAAATATTTTACATACTGTACATTTGGCATGTTTTAGATTTTTAAAGTTTTTTACAAAGTAGTGCAAAATTACAGTGCATTAATACAAGATATAAGAAGTCCTATATAACAAATATTTTCCCCATTTTTAACCTTTGTGCTCATTCACTGGAAACAAGTTTGCACATTAAGACTAACAGCACAAACCTATGCATGTTTACGAAAAAGTGAATCCTGTCGAGTTCAGTAAGTTCTAAGTAAATATGCATAGGTTTACAGCAGTTGTCACAGAGAACATCCATTAATTGGCCCTTGAAATATTTAAAATGTGTGAAAGGATGTAACATTTCAATATTGACTTTCTGGTTGCATGTTGACATAATACAGAAACATTGGAATGGCCCAGCAATTCCTTCTGCAATCCATGTCAGAGAATAACAAAGGAAGTCCCCCCCCCCCAATTTGCTATTGAAGGCTTGATGGATTTTCCATTGGGTTTACTAAAGGTGTTGCCTTCACCCATTTGTAAGTGCTCCTGACATTTGCATTCGTTTGCCTCCCTTGGATTAAAAATTGATCATTTTTTCTTTTATTGTCTAGAAAAGTAAGTTGGAGGTTTAACTTGTAGAATTAATCACAAGAAGCATGATCAACCAGAAATTAAGAACTTTTAAGTCTCTCTCATTTCAGTAGTAGAATTATGCCAGTACTAATATTGGCTCAGTCACTGTCAAAATCCTTTGCGTACATCTAATACATAGTGAATGATTTCACTGACTAAAACTACTTAAACCTCTGCACTTTAAAAATTGCCAATGCTGCTAATAACATCCTTAGGAAAGCTCATGTTTTCGCAATTCATTCTTACTACACTGTGTTACTCCAGGATGAAAAAATTATGGCTGTGATATAAAAAGACCAATGTGCATGGACTTGAGAGAAGACGTTTTAGGGTAAGTGAGAGACAAAACGTGGTGTAAAGGGGAAGTGAAAAATCTCCATGAGCAGAAGACCATGGGTAGCTTTTCAGACCCTAGTTTATGGTCTTCCAAAAATGGGATACTTGGTTGAAAGTAGGAAAGCTGCCAGCAGTATGTTATAGTACACATTCTCCATTTTTGGAACACATGCTCAGTGTGTATAATATATATCCCCCATTTAAATACATTTTTTGGCATGTGCAATAGTGATTCTGATATGCTTCAATTAACACTATAGTGTTAATTCTGATCTGCTCACTTATATCTGTGCATCCAAAACAAGTGTATGGCCCTTCTGATTGCCCTCAGTGAATGAACAGTTTGCAATCAGATCTTTAGCCACTAAAGACTGAAGTGATATATTTATAGTTCACATTAAACAGCTATCAAAACCATTTTGGTTTCAATTGGATTATCAGCCAAAAAACAAAAGGCTTTGTATAGCTTTGTCACGTCACTATGCTGACCGCCTCTCCATGACTACACGCAAATGGTACTTTGAGTTAGCTGTAAAAAAAGAATAAAGGGACACAAGCTCCCAATGAATTTCATATAACATAATGAAAAGAACGTATGATAGCTTGAAGGAGGCTGTTTTCCTGAGGAATTATTTCTATAGGAACACATATTGTGTAAAGTCATGCTTTAAAATTGTCCTAAAATTATCCTAAAATTGTCCATGTGAGCATTCAATACCGGTTGCACCACTTAAAGGCAATTTAGGATTACAGGTTTAAAGGTTGTATGGGGAAAGTAGTCCTCTTGAAAGCACAAATTCAAAGCCCGTAATAGAAGGAAAAATTAAGTCGTATGAAGATTTTGTTAGGAAAATAAAAAAGGAGTGATTCTCTTATTTTGATTGACACACTAGATAAATTAATGGAGAAGTGCTTGAGGAAAGAAACAGAATTTAAGAATATTAATGATGAGTATAAATAAAGGCATGTTATCTACAGTATATCAGATACTGATAGAAAGTAGAAGTTTAAAAGAAGAATTGCTCAGGATGGAACAAGAATAGGAATATAATGGATAACATTTTGTGGTATTTATGGACAAAAGGAATGAAAATGTCACACTGCATTAAGCCTAACTGAAGAAGTGTTTATATAATGCCATTTAACTCCATGGCATCTGACTCCATAGAGGCTAAAATAAATGTATTCAAATATATCTGCTACCTGTTGGCACTGTGGTTGTATAGTAGAAAGTGTAGTTCGAAAAGTTGTGCTTAGGACAACTGATTTAACATCTCCTAATGGATAGCAGTGTTTTAATAATCCAATATTGGTGGGAAAGGAGGTTTCCATCAATAAAGCAGTAGAAGAAAAATGATGGTTATTATTAAGTTGTTTAAAACTCATATATGCATTGCAATACAGTGAAGGTAAAATTTAATATATTCGAAATGTTGAGATTATATATGTTGGTTTTTTCCAAAACAGGAAAAATAATGATTTAAAAATGTGTAATCGAGTTAAGATGATGGCATACTGTGGTACCCCAGTGAATACCTGGTTCAGATATAACAACCTAGGATATCAAAGCATGGTTTCATCCCAGCTTGTTTTAGCTGCTCATAATACAACAGTTCCTACCTCAGAATAGGGTTTTGATTGAATTAAATACATGGTGCTCTATATCACCATAACATGATATCATTTTACAATTGTAGTTTATGGATTTGTGGTTTATTTCTTGGATGAAAACTTGAATAGGTGAAAGGAAAGGAAAAAGGTGATAGAAAATATTCCAGTAAAATGCAACTGGCAGATGAAAAAGGTAGTTGGAAGTGAAGCAGGAGCCTCACATATGGAACAGGATTAGCCCTACCATGTAAATGAAGAACCCCTAATGAAGAATCCCCAAACCTTAAAAACAAATCTCTTTAGAATAGTTTCCTTGGGACTGAACTAGATTTTTCAGAAGATCTGCAGCTACCACAACTGTACATCTCTTCCCCCTCTTGCTCATATGTCATTGTTAAAACACCTGTGAGTTCCTAGAAGAGCATGCTGAGTGAAGAGGTGGATTGTTTCATCTGGCAAGCCAAAATGTTTACACTGACAAGAATGATCAAAAGAGCATGCAATTGAATTCCTCCCGCATATGATAATAATAATAATTATTATAGTGTTATTTGCTCCCTAGGAGGGGTGCTCTGTGGGATTTTTGTTTTCACATCAACTGCCAAGATGGGTACTATGCACCTATGGGTGGGGAGGACATTTCCAGTTCTGATAAAGTATTTTGGGCCAGCCATGCTTCTAATTACACAGTGAAACTATGTCACAGCAGGCACTGGATCTAGATAAGGAAGAAAGGGTAGAAGCTGTGTCAGGAAATTATCAACACACTTGAAAAATTGCCTTAGATGCCAGCATCCTTCAGAGTTGAGATTGGTCTGCTGTAGTTTCACGCATTCCAGCAATCAACAGAGTGTTGAAATTAGCATAATTGTAACATGTGTTACCTTGTCCATCATAACTTACAACTGAAGTTTTTGCTGGGCCTGTTTTTGCTGGTCTTCAGAGAACTAGAGTGACATCACAAGCAGGACTTCCATTCCTCTCATCACCCTTGCACCCCACAAATCTGCTCTGGAGAGTTCCCCTAACCCTCTGTAGCAGATTTAGGGGGCATGCATGGGCTTGCAGGGAGAGGGGGATTTGTTCAAGCTGTGATATCTGCTCTTAGGTTTTTGCTATTTGTTTTGATTTTATGCTATGCACCAGAAAGGTAGAGCCTGTAGGCAATTATACAACTTCAAACCTACTTTAACATTTTGAACAAGCAAAAGGAATCCATCTAGTTTATCAATTCAAATATATGTTCTTCAGTACAAGACAGAATCAGTTGCCATTGAAAACAATACAATGCCAATATGACTCAAAAGGAGAGAGCTCAGGTTCTAAATTACTTCGACATGGTGTGCTCTTTTGGATTCATTTCCCCAATACAAAATAACACAGATTTGATAATACAACCTTCAGTTTGCTTTGCAGCATATTGCTTTCCAAAAAGCAAAACAAAACACATAAAACATACAGACATTGCCCATATATTTGATTACACACATACACATTCAAAGAAAATTTGCCCTAAGGACTGAGAACAATGTTTCACTCACAGGACAGGGCTTTTCAACTCCAACCTCCTCACTCCAGCTTCCAGCACCACTGAAAGCCAATTTTGAGGTTTGTGAATGCTGTGGAATATGGCACAGGACACAGTGCATGGAGCAGGGAATCTACATAAATCATGGGTCTCCCTTATGTGAGCAGAAATGCCATTCAGCTCACAGTAGCTACCTCTGAATCCAAGCCAGGATTTCCCTTTTAGATAACGAAGGTTAAGATTTCATTCTATCACATTCATGCACATTATCAGTTTTCTCTTGTAGTGTAACAATGTTAATGCTGGTGAACAGCGGAGATTCACAGTTTCCCGCAATAGAGCTTTTTTTTTGAAACAGTGGTAATACCTACACAGATGATACAAATGTGTGTGTGCATAGGGGAAGTATCAAAGTTTCACTTGGAAATAAAGGTGTCAGCTTCCCCCTCTAATTTAATAGCTTTTTGTTCTTAAATGTCACATTTTCCAAACTTTTGAAGATACTGCCCTGATAAAGAGTTCCATGCTTCCTGTAGTGCAGGAATTCCCAAACTGTGGTCCGTAGACTCCTAGTGGTCTGCGACCTTCACTTGGGTAGTCTGTAGCATGCCCACATTGAATATTCATACTGATTTTTAATTGTATTTTTGTTGCTTCTTTTATTTTTATTGTATGGAATGCAAACTGTAATAAAATAAAATACAATAGAAGCAATAAAATGCAATTAAAAATCAAAGAGCACCTAGCACAGCATGGCACAATGGCTACAACAGATAGAAAAATCATTAAGTAGTCTGCTAAGACAATCTGCAACTTTTAAGTCTTCTGTGGGAAAACAAGTTTGGGAACTACTGCTGTAGCATACAAACAGAGCTCTAATGAACAGAATGCTTCCTCATTCAGAAAAGAACACTGAGATCTGTTTCCTCCATTGAAATAAATGGGGAAGCTGTTGCAGCCATGTCTTATCACTTAGATATTAGGTAAACAATTACCAGAAAATGGAAAAGATTGATGCATTATAGAACCATTTGCCTAAATGCTCTGGGGAACATGCAAATCATTTTGAAAGTCCAAAGTTCATACAAAAATGAGCTCAATTTACATACGATTAACAGACACAGAGTTTCATTGCAACCCCACGTTATATTTCAGATAACAAAGGTTCATTTATACAATACCTATCACTTAAAGATTATCCATTCTTCATTATCCTTATTGTCCAGAGGTCACATAAGAATAAAGCACTAAGGACATATTTACATAAGTTGCTAGACTGGGTATGGATGAAAATAAAACAAATACAGGGGAAAAGAATTTTGAATCACAGATAGAGTTATCACAATGCATAGTTGTACAAACACTGTAGCCCTATTTGGGTGCTCCCAATATTTGTTTAAAAAGAATGGGGCTATGTCTGCTGATCCTTCCCTTGCTGGTTATGCCCTGATACACTGTACGTAGAAAGGTGCCTGTTCTACGTACAGTATGTAGGGTTCTCCTGCAATGTGGAACCCAGATCTCCCCTCATCATGGGGAGAAACCATGTGTGTAGAGGGTGTGTCCTCCGCAGACATGCTCTCACATGCATGCATGGTAAAGGGCAAGGACACGATAGGAGGATTTGAAGCTAGCTCTTCCTCTCATATGATTGCTAATTTTGTTGATGGGCAGACATCAAATAGGGCTTGACAGAAAATGAATTCCAAATGTTTGCCCCCAAAACTCTTTTTTTTTTTTTTTGCTGAGAAATATGAGAAAGGTAATGCTTCATTTTGAATTCTACTGACTAGTACTGTAAACGTATCACATACTGAAATGTGAGCCTTAGAGTTCCAAGCACAACTTTTGTGCACAAAGACATATTAGTTTCGTAGATGGGTGCAGGTTCAAATTCAAATGCTTTGTATCATCTTGTAGTTGTGCATTAAAAAAAAAAAGATTTGTTTCTGAGTTGTTCTGTGCACCTTTTCAATCTGATTTCTGAGCAACTTTATATAAAATTGAGCTTTGTGTGCCCCATTCACTATCATGGGGAGTTTAAGAACAGCTATAACATTTTCTCCTTTCTCCCAAAGTAGATGGAATTTACAGGAACAGGAGCCCCAACCCAACCTCCCCCAAAGCAAAAAACCTCTTTGTACAATAGGATGGGCAGGGGGCCCTGCTGAGCACCAAGAGTGTGTGTGTCTGAGGGCACCACACCAGGGACCCCTGTTCTAATACCTACAATTTTTTCCTTTTTAATAAAATACATTTAAGCAAACAGCTTAGTCGTTCTCTCAGGGGAAGTGTCCACTTTCCGTGCCTAAAAGGCTGTTCTTTTTTATTGCATTGATTTAGTGTTAACGAAACCCTCGATTCATACATTCATAAAAGGACAGGAATAGATTTTAGCCACAAAGTACTGAGACAATGTAAAACCCTTTGAAACAGAAGGATGGGTGCTTCTCCCCAAACACATTAAGAAACACATGGATTGGACTTGCTATATATAGGTAGATCAATGTATCTTAGGGGCAAAAGTATTCTGCAAGTAGAAAGCCATCACCTAATATTCAATATCCTATGTGCCAACAGTCCACACAATGTGGGGCATTTATAAATTTGATCCAACTAAATCAAAATGTTCTATTGCCATTGCTCATCAAAATAAACCACCATTTTAATCAGGTTTCTGCTCACTGACAATAGTGGCCAATGTGGTGGGGCAGTGCCACAGATTTGCATCCAAACACCAGTGTTGCTACAGGTTACTTGGCTAGTGCTGGGGCAGGGACGGAGCAAGGTTAGGGCTGTGCAGGTGTGCTGGTGGAAGTGCTGGATTGGCTCTGCCAGCCCCTATCTTCCCACTGCTCTGCCCCAGAGCTATTCAGGTAAGCTGCCTCACCTCACTGGCTGCTACTGCTCATTCCTTCTGAAAGTGTGGAGAACATGGAGCACCACATCTGTCATCAACTCCCAAACTGTATGCACAAGCCCTTCGGAAGATAATGAACACTGACAACTCTGAAGACATCGACAACCTTCTAGTCGCTGTCCTGCTTTCTCTTCTTTCACTTTCCCAACAGATGAAAGGTTCTGTCAGCCTTCATGATTCATTCTGCAGCCTTCTGTTGTACTGTGGTCTTGATAATCATGCTTTTATGTTTATTGTTAAAACATGAAGTAATCAAAAGCATTTGTATTCATCAACTTAGAAAGAAATATGAACTGAAATGTTTGCTTAGATCTCTGACCTTAAAATATTTGTGCCCCAATAAAAGGCTGCAGTATCATCACAACATAATGACATAGGGGAGGTGCATTAATATCACCACTGAGAAACTCTATTCTATGGGCTTAAATTCAAGCCCCAAACAGCTGTAGCCTGATCTAGCAATTTTCAAACATTTCCCACCAGTAAGTGTCCCAGTACTGTCTTAATTGTGCACACAGCTCAGGGATCACTTCTGAGACTGAATATTCCTATCATAGCAGCCTGCTAATGGCTGAATCATTGTCAGATGGTTACATCTGAGAAGTAGATAATTTGCAACTGTCAGAAATACAAGGCTAACAATAGAATTCTATGCACCCAGCTACTCAGAAGTCCCACTTAGTTCAGTGGTGATTACTCCCAGGTATAAGATTGTCACCTAACTGATAAATCTTTTACTCTTTTCAAGGCATTAGACAAAATATCTACCTACTGTTGAAACAGTGGTCCTATCAGATAAACAACAACAAAAAAGATTGCTTATTGCTTATGGGAGGGACCAAGCTCAGAAGTGGAGCATGAGCTTTGTTATGCAGAAGGCCCAGGCTGAACTGGTGGGATCTCCAGTTAAAAGCATCAGGTAGCAGTTGATGTGGAAATATTTCTGCATCCTGAAATGACGAACAGCCTCTGCTAGATGGACAAATAGTCTTACCTGGTATAAAGCTGCTTCCTTTGTCCCCAAATGGAAACAGACTTTCATTTGCTGCCTTCTGAATCTTCATTTCAACAAAGCACTCAGTTCGTATTTAATTCTGACTGTGTGGTTTCAAAGCATGCCACTTAATACTTCGCCAAGGATAGAAAATGTTCACTTTGTCAATCAACTAGCATTCTAGAGTAGATGGAGGAAAATGCACATTTTTTAAAAAAGTGTATTTGTTTACCAAGGCCAGATTTCAAATAATTAGGAAACTAGTTCCATGAGCTGAACGGGTCTTTAGACTTATTTTTACTCAGTAGAAGCCTTCCATGCTTCATAGAAAACTGCTTTTGGAACTGTACCTTGTACGCAGTATATAAAATGGCATAGAAGGTCACGTGTATTTCACTAAAGAGTTGAACTCACAAATATTTTTTCTTTGAATCCTATATTGAATCTTAGCTAGAAATTTTGATTTTTTTTCTAAGCCTGTTTTCTCCCAGAAAGAAACTATCTGAGCCAGTGTAAACACCATTACTCTATGTATTGGCCAGTGACTGCTGTATTACAAACAAATAAAAAATGGGGGGAGGTTTTAAAAAGAAATGGTAAACAATAAATTACTATTCAGTGCACATAACCAGCTATATACATAGCAGGATTTCCAACAAAATATAAATAAGATAGCATGCCAGTGGCTCAGGAGGAATAATTTGTGCAACCATGGTGCACCAGTTTCACATACAGATCTCTAATAAGTGTCCACATAAGTTACTTCTCAGGTTTTCTCAGTACACATTGCAAAAAATGATATTTGTGTTTGCATTTGATGAAAATATAACAAGAAGTCACCATAGCGCTGATTGCTTTAACAAAATAATTAAACTTCTGTTCAGGCTGCCAGCTCTTAATTCCTTTTCAAAGTCACATCTATATAAAATAAAATGATCAACTCTCCAAATAAGTCAACAACACAGAACATGGCCAATGTCCGTGACATCATTAGTCTTTTTTAATGAGATACCTTTCTGTGGAAAATAAGGAGAGTTTTGGATGAATGATCCAGAGATAGTGTAACTGGAATATGTTGTATCCAGGAAACAAAGATGTCACATATTCTGGAGGGATTCCCCCCACCATCTTCACTTGGAATAATGGTTTTGTTAGATTTTAAAAATATATATGTAAAGTGCAAGTAAGGGATAGGAGTTTAATTCCAAAACCATTTTTCTAAATTGCCAACCGACCTGTATTCCTGGTGTCTTTTTACATGGTCACAGGCAAGGCATGCATGTGATTCCCAAAATCGAGGAAGGTGCACTGAAAAATCCTTCCTCCAGTCGAAGTAGCTAACATACAGTTTATCATTTTTGTCGAGCAAAAGAAGATACTCTGAGAGGTCCCTTGGAGAGAGAAAATCCTCCACGTGAATGAAAGAACTAGCAGGGATGTAATTCTCATAGTTTTCTCTAGGAGGACCTAGAACGACTGGCACAGATCCAGCAAGAAAAGCATTGTAAAGCTTCTCCGTGATATAGTCTCTGTGGATAGAATTCTCAAAGGAAAGGTAAAACTTACAAGCGGAGATGGTTGGGATCAAATTTTTATCACTCACATAGTCTCCAAATGCTTGTCCATAGGTATGGATCTCAAGGTATTTGCTTAGTTCATTATAATATTTGACCCTAGCATGCTCTGGGTTCCAGTTACTCACCACCCAACACACCAGTCTTTCTTTATTCGGCATTTCAAATGGAAAGGAGCTTGTGCTAACTACCATAAAGCCATAAGGCACTTGAATGTCTGAATCTCGACGATAAGTGAGGGTCAAATTGAATAGATGCTCAATCCCACTCTTTTGTGGAGTGTGTGTTGGTGATTCCAAGTTCATCCAGATCCATTTTTGAAATGGCGGCCTAGGTTGCTGAGGTAAATTAGTCAGATCCCAACTGATATCTCTGTGGTGAATAAGAACGGCATGAGACTGGTTATATAGTGTGCGGTCTGTAGTCAGATGGCACCCATGGATGTTAAATGTTGGGCAGAATTTCAGATCAAATGTCTGGCCAAACGGCCATACCCATATCAGAATAGTTGTCTCATTGATATAATCATTTTTGGTGGAGAAGAAGTTCTTCATTTTTAGAACAGAGCTGGCTGATTCAATGGGACCAGATATCCAGCTGTTTGTCGGTTTGATATAAATAAGCAGACATGCCATGAAGCATCCCAGCACAATGAAGATAAACAGAAATGGCCGGAAAATTCCTTTGGGTGATGATGTCATAATTTGATCTGTGAAGGGAAGATGGAAATAGGAAGTCATCATCAAGCGTTAAATTATTGTAATGTTACCCCATGGTAACAATGTTATACATTATACATTATTGTTCCACTAAGTGGTGGAACAACACCATTTGAGAAAAATCTGCTTCAGGAATCCTATAAGTAAATAAATAGCTCACTGGTAGAGCAGTTGTTCTGCATGCAGGATTTCCCAAGTTGAGTCACCAATATTTCCTAAGGAGTTGTTGTTTTGTTGGCAAAATTTTCAAAATATCAGGAAAAAGCAGGTGAAACATTTGTTTGAGCTATATTTGTAATTGATACATCTCTTTCCATAAGTGTAAATCAATACTTCAAGGGACATTGGAATCTAATTTACATCTCATCTAAGTTACTGTTACTTCTTCCCATATTCCCCCTTGGATAGAGAATATGTCAGATGGATGGAGTGATATGCAAGGAAATCCTTTATCAAACATTATCTCCACAACCCCTCAATATGCCTGCAAGCAGCTGCCTTAGCAGAAATGAATTAAACTCTGCTAAAGTACCGTATTATTCGCCCCATAGGACACACTTTTCCCCCTCCAAAAATGAAGGGGAAATGTGTGTGCGTCTTATGGGGCGAATGCAGCCTTTCACTGAAGCCTGGAGAGTGAGAGGCGTCGGTGTGCACCGACCCCTCTCGCTCTCCAGGCTTCAAGAATCTATCCGCAAGCCTCGTGCGCCCGGCGGGAGGTCCCACCAGGCGCACAAGGCTTGCGGGCAGCAGCCTGCAGCCTGAAGCACGGGGCGCGCTGCGGAGCACGCCCCGTGCTTCGGGCAGATGTCTGCAGCCTGTTCTGGGGGCTGGGGTCGGGGGAAGCTCGGGCCTGGGGGGAAAATAATTTTTTCCCCTTTATTCCCCCCCCCCAAATCTAGGTGCATCCTATGGGGTGAAAAATATGGTAGATGGGTGGTTACATTTTTACATGTATTAAATATAATAGTAATAATAAGTTTAATATAATATTTTATGGAAAGATTTGAAGGAGAGTAAAATGACCTGATAGCAAATAAACAGTCTAATATTCTTTTTTCTTTTATTTATTTATTTCAGCAAAAAAACAGTCTTTGTGGCAGCTTAAAGACACAGTAAATTTTAGTCACAGTAAATTATTTTCCCAGGATACTCAAATCACAGTGATTGGGATTTTTATTAAAATCTTATTGCTTATGTTTGTTGCATTTTGTATGTTCTTTTGATACAGAAGATCAATTTAATTAATTAATAAATTCTACAGAAAGGTTTAGTTCAATTTATGGGGATTTCTATCAATAGCTCTTAGCTATGATAGGTACATGGAGTCTTTAATTCAGAATATGAGAGACAAGTCCGGTTGGCTGCTGTTGGAAAGAGATACTTGTTGCTTTGTGCAAAACTTTGCTCCTGGTTTCTATACCTTACTACCACCCTTAATGTCCCAAACAAATTTTGATTGCTGCAAACTGGGAGCCCCAGTGAATGCTAACTTTGCACACCCACCATCATGTTAAACTGTGAAAATTTCTATCATTGATGCAGGCCAACACAAGTTCTCATGGTTGTAATCCTCTTGCTAAGAATGAATCTCAATGAATGAAAAAAATGCCAAATTCCTCCACGAAGAGTTTCTGTCTTCTCTCATTCATCCTAACAGCATAAACATTTGTGTTTCTTATACAGTGTGAATCATATAAGATATGCTAGTTAAGTTATTGAATATTTATGTTTTCCCAAAAAGATAATACAATCTGAGTAAAAAAGGCAGAACTTCATTTTGTTCTGACTAATTATTTTTAATAAGACACTCTATAAATTTAGTAAAGTGTATTGATTGCTGGAGAAAAGGCAACCCAGAAGAAGAAAGAGAAAGAAAAATGTGTCTTTACATTCAGGAGAGAAAAGTCCCACAGAGAAAAATCAATAATGCTCTGTTATGAGAATGAGTCACACAAGTCAGATCATTCACTAGTGATTACAGTGAGAGAAATCAAACATTTGATTGAAGTCAATAGCATAGCTCTCATTGAATTTAATGGTGTTTGATTCCACCCAATAATGGTAGATTATGTCCAACAACTGTACATAAAGCTAAGTACCCCAACAGATCAAAGCAAACAAATATAATGAAAAGGTACCGCAGAAACCAGAAAACGAGAACATATAATATTAAATGTCTTTACAAAC
Source organism: Podarcis bocagei (assembly GCF_964188305.1). Taxonomy (NCBI): domain Eukaryota; kingdom Metazoa; phylum Chordata; class Lepidosauria; order Squamata; family Lacertidae; genus Podarcis; species Podarcis bocagei. Next base: position 31,623,932 of record NC_138127.1, on the reverse strand, counting down.
ATTTCTATTGAAAACTATAATATGTAAGATCTTCCCCTCCCCCTTAAAAAATACTATGAAAATTTGATCTACATCATTGTTTAATACATAAGGTTTAATTTACAAGCCACCATCATCTGTAAGGAAGCTAACTAAAATTTTCCACATCAAATTATTTACTGCTCAGTAATACAGCTATTTTTATTGCAGCTCTTGAAAAACAAACAATGCATTTATGTTATGAGTGTATAACAGACAATTGCTTTTGATTTGCTTGAGAATGTAGATCTTGCAAATAACATCAATGAATGTTGCACTGACTGTAAATATGTGTGGAATAATCAAGTCCAAGGTAAGATTTCAATGGAAGCTGGAGCCAAACTAAATGGTTGGTGGTAGATACAGGGACAGGAAACACACATGTTGCGAGAGAAGTTGGGAAAAGGGTCGCAGGAGGAAAGAAGCATGAGAAAAGCTTTTCATGTTCTCAGCATCCATGGCCCAGTGCTACCTGCAGAGCACTCTCTTCTACTCTTACCTAACCCTCCCTCCAACCCAGCCTGGGGATATGGCTTTCCCTTCACCTTCAGACGCAAGGGATGTGTTGTTGTTGTTGTTTAGTCATTTAGTCGTGTCCGACTCTTCGTGACGCCATGGACCAGAGCACGCCAGGCACTTCTGTTTTCCACTGCTTCCTGCAGTTGGGTCAAACTCATGCTGGTAGCTTTGAGAACACTATCCAGCCATCTCGTCCTCTGTCATCCCCTTCTCCTTGTGCCCTCCATCTTTCCCAACATCAGGGTCTTTTCCAGGGAATCTTCTCTTCTCATGAGGTGGCCAAAGTATTGGAGCCTCAGCAAGGGATGTAGCTTCAATGTAACTACAGAATTAACTATGGGTCCTTTAATGATTGCAGACAGCTATCCATCATGGTTCTGGAAAAGAGGCTTAGGGATTCTATAGCAGACAGGGTAATGTGGGAATGTTTCCTAAAGGAAAAAAGTTTTGGGGGAAAACTTTCCCCTAAACGTTTTAAAGAGCAAAACAGATGGCTCAGCAGAGCTTCTATACTTCCAGTGTTCCAAAGATAGTAATACCTGACTGGAATTCTACATTATTTCAGATAACAAATAGAACAAAATGCTTTATCATCCAAATACGTTTTTTGGATGGATAATCCTTAGCTGATAAAGTTAAATGAAATGGAATAAATTCCAACTGTTCTGATACCAGCCTTGCAAACTGAACGTGCTTCTGTAGAAAAGTTCTAATACAATTTCAAAACCAGACTAAATATGATCAGTCTCCCATAAGTCAGTTGGAAAGGTACTTTAAATTTGAGTTTTGTGAAAGTCATGAATATGTAATTGGGAAACTGATGTTGTTTTACCACTCTAGCCATTTCTCCTTTTATTCCACCAGGATTACACACTGTTCCTTTCTTAGCTAAAATAGAGGGCTTTTCTTGGAAGGCATGGTGCCAAGGCAAATCTGTCATAAACTGTATTTTGTAATGTCATTTCTACAAATTCTAAGAATAATCAACACATTTCCATGGCAGTTATTTTTAGCACAAAGTTCTGATTAACCATTGTTGATTGAAGCAAGCCTACATCATAAACAAAGGTTTGAAGTTGGCACGCTTGAGTAAATTGTAGTTAAAACTAACCACAGTTTGGATAAACTGAAGTTTTGGTAAAAAGGGAAGGGACAGCCTGCAGGCTGTATTTGATATAGTGTATCAGTGCTGTATCCCTGTAGAGAATTTGATAATATGTTTCACATATCAGTTTTACAGCCTCAGTTTTCTTCATATTTTTACTTTTGTCTCACATTTCATCGGCATCGAAGCCAATAAAAAGGGATCAGCAATGGTTTATTTAGGTGTGACTATCAGCAATAAGGGTTGTTTCCTCAGAATGTACCTTATGCCAAAAGAAATCTTGTGATTTTGACACATGAGATCTACGAAGGTCAGTGGATAGAGTTCACACTTGGCCATATAGTTTAGATCACCAGTTCAATTGCTTTGGGAACTTGACTATCAGTCATAGTTTCCATTTTTTCATAGTTTCTGAATTCCACTTGCTGGAAACCACAGGAGGGGATAGCTCTTCCAGGTCCTACTTTCAGACTCTCTATAGACGTCTGGTTGGCTACTGTGAAAACAGTATGCTAGAATACATGAGCCACTGGACTATTCCAGTAGGTTCTTATGATCTTCTATTTATCATGGGAATGGTTCTATTTAATTGCCATCTCCAAATTTTACTTATGTTCATGTTTTCCTTGTCATGCCCACTGGCATTTATATGTATTCATATTTATATGTGTTCATCATTATATAGATATTTATTCTGTTTTTATTGTTTTGTAAATCTTATGACATTTTCAGCCTCCTTATTGCAAGCCATATTGAAGCTATCTTGTGAAGGGCAAGGTGTAAATAATTTAAACGCAATGAATAAAATCACAAAACAATGGCAGGTTGGATTTTCCGGTCTTTTGCATGTGGTACACAACTGTACTAGGGTGGGTGTGGTGAGGAATTAGTGAGGCCCATAAGCAATGTAGGAACCAGCTCAAATGAAAATCTTCCTTGCTTTTTTGGAAAATCTTCCTTGTTATTTCTTGCCATTAAGAACCATTTCATAATATCCTGCATCAATCCTAATTAATACAATTTTAGGATGAGGCATTCAATATTTTCTTGATTTCTTTCTCCCTTTCTATAAGCCCTGTCTCTCACAAAAGACTGACATTTCCAAATCAATCCTATTCTGCTACTGTGTTATGTGTGCTGCATCACTGATCAGGCATGTAGGTAGCCCATTACCACTGTACATTGTTTTCTTCTATAGCAATTTAGAAATCTTCCATTGTAAAGCTAAGGAAACATACTCTCAGTGGATTCATCATATTGTTTAATGTCCTTTTTTAGAATGACAATATGGAGGAGGCATCTTTGATGAATTTCAGTAAAGGGGTAATTTTCATTTTCCTTCCGAATCCCTCTGGTACTGGAGCTAAAAAAGGAAAAGTACTAAGAAGAAAATATGATGATGTGCAACCAGAAGATTAAATATTAAAGGTCAGCAAGTGCTTGCTTTATACTTCTTGCAGCACAAAATCATACATAAAATTAATTTTTAAAAGCTGCTTATAGAACTGTTGTGCAGTGTATTACGAAGCCACTGAATTTTAGACAGAGATTTGAATTTTAATGTAAATCCATGGGGAAGCTATCAACATCTAAAAATCTGCACATCATAATAAAACACACATTTAAATCTTAGGATGGACTCAAATGATTTTTCTTCTTCTTCTTTTCACCATGAAGTTGTTCCCCTCCCCATTGCCTTGTAATGAGATCTACTTCACACAAAGGATCATAACAAAAAAGTTTCAGCTGCAAGACTTGCATTTGTCAAAGCTTATTCAAGACCCAAACTTGTGTAGAATTTATCTATGACTCAATTCCGTCCAGAAAACATTGTACCGGCAGTTAGAAAAGCCCTTCCTAAGGGTTTAGGGCAAACAATTATGTATATAGTCTCTTTTTTTCATAATCAGGTCTGGTCCTGACATGCAGCAAGGTGAAGTGACATTTTGAAGTTGGGGGCAGGCAGAGGAGAGTAGATAAAAGCTTAAGCTGGCTTTCTGCAGGGTGCAAATAAGACTTTTAAAGCATTGGTTAGATGGAGAGGGCACTTGCATCTCTGCTTAAGGCAGCAGAATGTCTTGGGACAGCAGTATACAGAAAGCTTGACAGCACTATATATGTCAGCTAGCACATTGCTTTATTATCTTTTATTTTAATCAATTTTAGTCAAATTTTCTTCCTCACCTGACTTGACAAGGCTCAATAGGACAAAAATGTGTCGAATTCAACTTGCCAACTTGTTTAATAGCAAACAGCTTTTACTAGATTCCACAGCTACCTGAGTTCCACAGCTTGGGCAGCTAATGTGGTGCTTTCCTGATATTGTGGACTACAACTCCCATCATCCATAGATAGCATGGTCAATGGTCAGGGATGGTAAAAAGTAAAAGGTACACTTGGATGGACCCTTGGATGGTTAAGGTGACTATGGGGTGCGGCACTTATATTGTTTCAGGTCAAGGGAGCAGGCATTTGTCCACAGACAACTTTTCTGGATCATGTGGCCAGCATGACTAAACCACTTCTGGTGAAACGGGACACCGTGACAAGTGCTAGAGTGCACAGAGATGCCGTTTAACTTCCCCCCGCCGCAGTACCTATTTATCTACTCACATTGGTATGCTTTCGAACTGCTAGGTTGGCAGAAGCTGGGAAAGAGCAATAGGAGCTTACCCCATCACATGGATTCTAACCACTGACCTTTTGATCGGCAAGCCCAAGAAGCTCAGTGGTTTAGACCACAGCGCCACTTGCTTCCTATAAGTCAAGGAAGATGACGTAGAGGAACAGCATATGTAGGAACCATGTTGAATACCCCTGTTCAATAGGAGATCTATATTGTAAATAGGAATCTTCTGTAGCAGCTTTCTCCAAAGCAGCACTGTTGCATTTTTAATACAGAAATTTTCAGAATGAGACATAATAAATAAGGATTGTAAGAGGTTTCCCACTGAAAGACTATGAAAGTAAAGAAAAATGGTTGTATGACAGCTTGGATAGGGTGGCCGCCACAAGCAGCAATAGCAGTGCTATTTTTCTAGAAAAAGATCTGCCAGAACTCACCGTGAACACATCCCTTGTTTTCTCACAATAGCAATGACACCCAGAACTGAGTTCTGTTGAGTTCTGGCAGGAAATAAAAGCCCTGAGCAATAGGAATGTGTATGAGAGATGTAGTAAATTAAAATGCCTATGTATTTTAGGAAAGTAGGTATAGTGTTATCAACTCCCAGAAAAGAAAAGATGTGCATTTTATATTGATATGACTACAATTCTAAAAATATGTCAAGTGTATCGGAAGCCTAAGGCTATTTTAAAAAGTATTTGAAGCACTGTCATACAAATAAATCACAGCAGCAACTACAATCTGAAGATCAATAGATAGCTAGAGAAATATTCTGCCTTCTCCAAACAGCTACCCTTCATTAGATGAGTTTGCAGTTTCCTTCAGGAAAACAGTACTGTTTTCACCTAGCTATGTGTCTGATAAAAGCCAGTCCCAATAAATATGCCAAGTATATGTTGCTCTTCTTTGGTTAGTTAATTTACGGAAAAACAGTTCATAATTATACACTATGTTCCTGTCTAGTTTTAAATCGCCCCCAAACAATAAAAGCAATTTATAACTTCCTTTTCATTAAGTTTTGCTAGACCAACTCAAAAATTTTATGTAAAAGTGGTCGGTGCATATTATCCTTAAGAAAAGTGGCCTGGTTTTTTTAATTGCCTAGAAATTTTCAACTATAGAAATGGCAACTGGATCATATAATTTGTAGTGTTAAATTCAGTAGAAGTTACTCCTAACAAAGTGTTTATGATTAGAGTTGAGGCAGTTATGGCTGCTTTAGGATTAGATGTTCTCTTTCAAGCTGCCATTTTTGGGAGTCAGTGAAGCAGAAACAAATGGCTATTGTCAGGGATATAAATGTTGAGGCTGCAGGCGTATTTCACACAACTCGATTAAAGAGTCTCAATCATTCTTAAAGCCAGCCAAGAACAGGTCCAACTTTCAATAAAATGCCACTGTATTCTTGATATTAACTGGAACAATGCTTGTTAAATAATCAGCATAGAAAGCTAGGTTGCAATCTGCTCAACATACAGCAGATGAAATCAAGCCGTTGAAGCAATCAGGGCCAAAATGATCTGCAAAGAGACTATCCTGACAGTAGTTCACCTGCTATTTTATTCGTTTATTTAGGATATTTATAGACCACTTGATCAAAAAGCTTTCCATTTATGAGTGATCGGAGGAATAGGGTAATCTCAATCTGTGCATTGGTCGGGTTGCATTGTTTCACAAGCAGCTCTAGAAACAAACGGCTGCTTGTGATAAAATCAATGTGAAATAACAGTGATTGCATAAAATGTACACGAACCATTTCCTCGCAAATCTAATTTAGGTGTGCAGGTCTCACTTTTGCTTTGGTTGCTTGGAAGTGCCAGGGCAAAACTGTGGCATGACTGATTGGGGTGAGGCATGTGACACAGAAAGTATAAGCATGGAAGTAACTTTTGATAGAAAACAAATATTTAAGTAGATCTGGAGTTTATATGTGAACTCTATTTTGAAACATATGGACTATGAAATTCTTGACTTTGGATTCATTTATTTTAATGTTGTGTTGAGGTTGCTGCAGTTTGGGCATTGTGTATCTTTGATACTTCTGTGTTTTATTTTTTCTTATTGTGAGTTTTTAAAGTTCTTTATTTTATTTTTTTAATCCAATTTTTAGCCCAGATGCTGCCTTTACAAGGAAGCTTAGAAGACTCTAAAACACATGAAAGTAAAATTACAACACACACACAAAATGGCAGCTGCTAAATATTTTATTTCCAAGTAGGTCAAATTTCAGGAAAACACACTTGAAAAAAATGTATCTTCTAATAACTGACAAATATTCAGAGGTTTAGAACTTTGTATACCAATCTCAGAAATAAAACTTCTAAAAACCACAGTCTCATGTTTCGAAAACTTGACTCAATTTCAATTCATGCAACATTCAAATTCTGTTCTGTTCTAGAATTACATGTGGTTTTAAAAATGTAAACCATGGTGCTTAAAGGATTACTGGTAGATTGTTAAAGGACAATGTCAACTTCACTGTAAATGGAAAGAAAATGCTGCAGATACACTTGTGACATAATTTGAAATGTTGGTATACTTTGAATATCCAATTTGCTTATCTCTTCAGTATCATATTCATTCCACTTTCATGGCTGAAGAGATCTCAGTCCTCCTTCTTTGTAAAAGCCTGTATTCAATTAAAAAAGTATTTCCTTCTACAACTTTCTATATTGGTTCTTAAAAGATCAAATGCTTTCCTTCATCTCTTGTGTATACACTTGAACCTGCACTCATTGTCCCATCAAGAGTTTCCTTTAATTTGATCTTCAGAAAGATTCTATCCCTCAAAGGATTTTATCAGTGCCAGTTCCTTTGTCTGCAGACAAGCCTTTATGAGAATGAGGGCTGCTTCCTTACTCCCTTGGAACAGGGGGTTCTGTTCACTAATTTCAATAACTATTGTAAAAAACACAGGGAGACATTTTTATGTTTGATGTCTACATTTTTTTCTATTCCATTTACAACTACGTTTTTATTTCCATAATATTATGTTTTCTGGCAAAAGTCATTATAAAATGCAAAACATTTTGATAGTGCATTATGTTAAAAACAAGGTGAATATACTTTTGAATATAACCACACAGTTTCCTTTTCCAAAGGAAGAGGAGCTGCCATTATTTCCCTTTTTGCTGCAGCCTCCTGAGCCTATTTGAATGCTGCTCCAGAGGCTTCTCAACATAAGGCTGTTGGGTTCTGGTGCTGAAGGTGGAGTCTGAAAATTCTCAATGCACTCATGGATGATGAGGTACAGCCTTTCAATCCCAGCCATGCAGTATCAAGTTCCAAGGTCATATTTCACACAGCACATGCCTAGACCCCTAGTGCTGTATCATGTTCTGATATGATCAGCCCCACTTTTTAAATCTTGAAAATATTCTGTATTTCATTCACACAGAACCCACAGCACATAGCTGGACACACAGCACTAAGCTGTGGGGTTTTTTTGTCATTATATTTGCTTATTTGTTTTAGAATATACTCTACATCTGAATAAAAAAAAGTTTTAAATAATCTTCAACACATGTACAACAATGAGACCCTTTCATCTTTCCATTGAAATAAGGGTGTACATTAGTTAACTGGTTCTATCCTCCGCAACTGAGTATAAATAGTTCTTAAGTGACAGGGTGAGCTCGGTCCCAGCTCCTGCCAATCTAGCAGTTCGAAAGCACATCAAAGTGCAAGTAGATAAATAGGTACCACTCTGGCGGGAAGGTAAACGGCGTTTCCGTGCGTTGCTCTGGTTTCACCAGAAGCAGCTTAGTCATGCTGGCCACATGACCCGGAAAAACTGTTTGTGGACAAACGTTGGCTCCCTCGGCCTGTAAAGTGAGATGAGAGCTGCAACCCCAGAGTCGTTCATGACTGGAGTTAACTGTCAGGGGTCCTTTACCTTTTAAGTGGCACAATTGCAGCCTCATGTAGACCAGTTCAATGTAATATGGATAGGCAAGTATCTTTTCTTAAAGGAGAGCGATAACTGTTCACCTCGCTTGTTAAAAAAAAAAAAGTTTAATGAATGTACAACCTTGTGTGTTGGTAAAAAAACACCTGCAGATCTACGAGCATGCAAAGAGAATTCTTAAGACTTTATATACAAAAGTAGTGCAAAACAGGAAAGAAGTGATGCAATCACCACTACTATTGCTGCCACCACACATGTGTGTGCAGTTTCCAGTGGTTACGAACACACTCTTTCAGTAACTGGCCTGGGCCACTGTACATCATTCCGAGTCCTCAGAATCTGGAAATACTATACTCGACTACCTGGTTATGCCTTCTACACCAGGAAGATTCATCACCCTGCCTCCATGGATATTCAGCGTTGCCAACAGTAAATTCCCTCTAGGATATGCCTAGCAAGAAAGCCAGTCCCTTTCACCCTCACATTCTTCTCTCCTAGACACATACAATTTCACATCTGCTGTTATGCTCACCACTGGTCCCGATATGCTCCTTCTCTGCTCCAATTTCAAAGCCACATAAACCATTTGCTTCTCTCACACTCAGCACACACACACACACACACAAAGGTTCTTCCCTAGCCCTTTACAAACTCAAACGTCCTCTGACTTTCTCACCCCAGCAGGCAGGCAAGCCGTGTCCTCCCTCTCCCTGGCTCAGTGTCCCCAGTTATTGACTCTGATCTCCTGCTTGTACCGGTGGGCAAGCAAGATGGTGAGCAAATCAGGCACTGAGCTATGTTCTGATCAAGCAGTTCCCTGATATCAGCATTGCTTTCCAAATCTTAAGGCGGAGCCTTGTATTGCAGTCCTTTGAAAGCAGCCACCAATGCATATTTCAGTTTTAAGATGGGTTTGAAGTGCATCTCATGTACATCCAACTATAGAAGTTACACCATCTGAATTCTCTTTTTTCCCCCCATGTCTGCTGTGTTGACAGTTATGGGCTCCAAACTAATCTAACCTGTTGTTTTGAAACTGTGACGAGTACATTTGCTACATAGTTTTTAGTGGCTTCTGTTCCACTAAAATCAAAGCATCAAAGAAATAGCTCATTGCCCTTTTTACAGAGATGCAATCTGAATTGCAACTAATTATCCCTTTATGGGAACAAGTTTTCCTGGCCTTGGTGATGGAACTATACCTTTTCTTCAAGTCACCAATGCCTCATCCTTCATTATAAACCCACTCAGTTTTCTTCCTCTCTCTGTTTATTAATACTATTTTTAATGGTGTTCTTGGTGATTTTATTTTAACTAAGTAGAGCACCTCCCCCCCCAATAAAATAAAAATAGAAATAGTTATAAACTGCTAAACATTTAGATAATATCACAGCTGGGTGCAACAATAAAAGAAAACCAATAAAATACAGTACTTGAAAAAATAGCAAGTGCTATCAGTTAATAGGCTCATCTTTCTGAGAAAACCTCTAAAAATAAATGTGGAGTGCAGGTTGGCATTCAAGGGAATAAACACAATCTTGGTGTCTTTCTAATCTCAGTGGGTGGTGTGTTCCACAAGATAGCAGCCAATAAGACATGGAGTGAACCTCTGGTTCAAGTCACACTGTAAGGAAGTCCCCCACTGATGACCATAGTGAATTATCTGAATTTGCACTTGGCAAATCTGTGATTTTGGATCAAATATGTTTCACACATGCATATTATCTGTAGTTTTGATCTTAGCAATTTACGAAGAAGGGTTCAAAACATGACGGTCTTTTTCTAAGGCTGTCTCTTTGCATAAATAGTACATAATTTTCTCTGCAATTTTATGAAAGAGCATAGATAAGTATTGCCCTTCTTCTGAGAGCATTAGTGTCAATGAATTTGGTCCCCTTGGCCAATGTGCTATGCAAATTGTAGCATATTAAAATGCTTTCTGTGATTAATCCCTCTCACTGTATTCAGAATGTGATGTACAGAATGGAAGTGGGACCATCAAGAAAATTTTGCAGTATGGAGTGCTACAGTTCACTGCTCCAGTTAGTTAGCCAGAATTTTTTTATCATCTATGAGTCCCCCTTGCCCCCCCCCCATGCAAAAAAGGTTTTTTGTACTTCCACAAACCTTTGGGTCCCCCAAAGCATAATGGTATCTCATGTGGGTGCGGTACCATTTTGGCTACACACGGCAGAACACACATTTAATTTTAGCAGTACTAAAACCAATCAGCTTTGATTTCATGTAATATAGTGATTGTGCTATTGAGAGACTAAAATTACATGTGATGGTCATCTACCAAATTATTACTTATCATTAATCTGCATGTAGCTTTTACTTGAGCAATACATGTTGTTATCATACTGAGTCATTTGAGAAAGCAAGTAAATTGCACTAAAGCAGCTGATAACACAAAGGAATTGACAAACATCATTTCCTCAGGGTTTATTGTATTTCTAATTCACTTACTTGAAAAGTGCAGCATGGTGCTGCTGCATACAATGTGGTGTGTGTGTGTGTGTGTGTGTGTGTGTGTGTGTGAAAGTGTCCTACCAGTTAGCATATCTTCCTGGTTCAGCTTATGCCAAAGGTAGTAATAGTAACAACAACTGCTACTACTTTTTATTCTTCATATTTCACCCATCTGACTGGGTTGCCCCATCCATTCTGGGCAGCTTTAATCAATATGACTATACACTCTCCACAGCAGTTCTTTGTTTCTCTGTTTTTTCATAGTAAATATATGGTTGCATATTCAGTATTGAATTATTGCAACAGCAAGTGTTAGTGTGTATGTGTGAATGAATTTACTAGACCAGTTTACTAGACTCTAGAATTTACTAGACTCACAGAACAAATTGCAGATTCTGAACTTTCAAAGCGTTTTCCTTTTAGATAGAATGTCCAATGGATTCAGCTAGTCAGTGGATTCAGTTCACATACTCAACTGAGAATTATCAAGCACTGCATAATCAAGAAAGGAGAAATTATGCTGTGTACATGCATTTGTGAATCAGGCTGCCCCTTGTAACTCATTGTGTATTCTCAGTACATATTCTCACACCCTCTTGGTTTGTTGGATGGGCTTGCATTTGAAAAAGGCATAAATGCCTGCTGTGGTCTAAAACAAGCAAACCACAAGCAAAACATTGAGGAAGGGAGGGAGGAAGGAAGGACAGAGACCTTGAAATATCTTTCTGGATTTATCAAGAGTCATGAACTGTGTACATATAGAGTGTATAAGAAAACAAAAAGGTGAAGGAAAGGGGACAATGGCTGATATGAAACTATGGCAAAAATCATTTGTCCAAATGACAACAAAACATAGTGGTAAGATTAGTATCCTATGTCCCTCAGTCTGAAGCTCAGGGGGCAGCCATTTTAGAGCGGGCCTTTTCAGTGGTGAATCCCTGGCTATGGAATGCCTAAGGAAGCCTGCCTGGCTCCTGTTTAAGAATTATAAGTTCTGGTTTTAAATCCCTGTGGTATGGTGGAATGTTTTTAATTTACATATTTAATGTTATGTGCTAAATATGGTATTTTATTATGGTCATTTTGTATTTGAGTTTTTATGCTGATTGTCTATTAAGCTTATTGTGGTTTTATTATAATATGATTTTATTCTTATATTTTATTCTTTTATTCTGCATGACAATCAGAAATTATATTTTATGAGGCATCTCACAAATCTGATTAATAAAAATAAAATGAAATGAAATGAAAGCCAGTAGAAGGAGGCATCTAACTAAAAGGGATTTACATCTGTGAAAACCTATGTATGCTTTAGGAAAAATGAAATCCTTTGCATACTTACTTGGATGTTAAGCCCCACTGTATATTCTGGGACTGACGTCTGGATAAAGGTGAAGGTGAACAGGTCTGGTTTGGAAATCCAGTTTAAAATAGCCAGAACATTTGTAGCAATACCTAGTTGCTTTTCATCTCTGTCAATAACCACATATTGGTCACAGATATGACAGCTAAGTGGCTGCTCTTTTCTTCAGTTTGTGCTTTTCTGGTCCCTTCCCACTCCTTCTCCTCCTCTCCTGAATCTTATGCTGTTGTATATGGCCCATCCCTCCTTTTAAAAAGGGGGGGGGGATCTTTTCAGACCTCTGCAGTCTATTTTTACACACAATCTAAATTTAGATGGCTTTCCTCTCCCTCTGTTTCTGTCACTGTTTTTCTCCTTCCTACTTCAAACCAGGGTTGATGCATCTTCCCTTTGCACCACTGTGTGTGGGAAGAAAATGTGTTAAAATTTGAAAAGTGCCTTGGAGATAAAAATTCAAGTAAGCACTGCACTGTCTGCCCCTGGCTAAGGATAAAATGGATCTGAAAGAGCACAAGAGATGGGCTGAGGGGTGATGCAGTGTCAAGACTGAGTAGGTCAAGTAAAGAAGCCTGTGTGTCTAGGGTATTAACTATGTGTGCTTAAAGAAAATAAGCTTGATGGGAAATATTGTGGCTTTCCCTACAAATCTTCATTAAGAAGAACCAAGGATGGGAGCTCATTAAAGACATGGCAAGAATACCAGCGAAAGAAAATAGGTCTATAATATAAAATGGTAGTCGCTTAAGGGATTACTAATGGGATGTATTATTAAGACATAGAATTACATTCCATATGAGCCCTCATTACAGATGAGATCTTCCAGAGTAGCATTGCTCCATGTCACAGAACCAATTCATGGGCCACTGGAGCAACACAAGAACCATTCTGCCAGGCTGAATCTTACATTGCTCTGTAAAGAAATACCAGATGGCTTGGATAAACAATGTGACCTCTAGTGGGAATGGGAAAGAAATCTGATTTAATTCACTTTTAAAGGTGGATCAATTAAATTTGCAGCCTCCAAAATAATTAACACTTTCTAAAACACAACCATCCTTCAAAATTTGCATTTATGCAAAAATTTGAAATGCAGTTCCCCACCCAATGTTTATGAAAGTGCATATATTAGTTAACACTGTGCATAGAAATGAATACATTGGTGAAAATAACATACAAAAATACGGTCCACTAAGAGAAATTGCTTGCATTCATTCTATTAGATGTATGTATGCATATGAAAGGATAAAGTCTCATGCCACCCCACCTCTCTCTCTGTACCCAGCATCTAGGCCCGATCATGTAATAACTGCTACCGGATTGGGTCCATTCAATGACAATAAGACAGAAATAATGCATGCAATTTTATTGCATTTGAATAAAATTCAGCAAACAAACAAAACAAAACCCAATCTTGCAGGTATCAGCATACTTCAATTTTCACCGAAACATAATTGCTCTCTGCAACAGTCACTTCTGTTGCAAAAGGAACAAAATACTGCATTTATTAAAACTGAAATTAATTGCATATTTTTAAGGGATGGAACTTAGTCTCTTATGACCAAGCTCTAAAGAGCTGTGTAGTTTTGTAATTGCTGCCATAACTTTGGCTTTTAAGAAATGGTCTGCCAAAGGAATTAATGATAACATGAGGAACTTTATTAAATTAGCTGTATTTCTAGATACTTATTATTAAATGAGTGTTCAGCACTTGAAATAGCATCACAAAATCTTAGTCTCGGGGTGTGTGTGTGTCCCTACACATAATAATGACAAATTAATCACTCTGGAATTCATAATATTTCAGCAATTTATAACAGGGTACGGCAATGTCACTTTTTTTCCTCTTTTTTTTGCAATGTCACTTATGAAGTGTCATAAAATTCAGGGAACATTTTTCTTTGAAGATAACATTTTCCTGTATTGGTAAGCTCTTATAATTTCAAGTATCAGGGTAAGTTTTATTTCTAGCATTAAATCAAAGACATTGTTACAGTTATTTCCTAGCAGCTACAGTAAACATGGTTGGAGTAGATGCTCACTCAGATCTGAGAAGTTTTGACACGGAATGGCTCTAGAACCATGCAACATCAAAAAGCAAATAATTTCTGAAATCCAAGCCACTTCATATGTCCATGTTACACTAGATAAAAAGAGACAGAAAGCTGGATTCTTCCCACATCCATTTCTGGGTCTCATGCAAGGGATGGGGAAATGTGATTATTATCCCTGCTGCCTACAGCTAATCTCCTAAAGAAGTCGGAATGTCCCAATTTTGCATGGAAGTCAGGAAGAATGTCATATAAGGAAACAACCTTTTCAGTCTTCTAATTTGTGGAATGCATGCAAAGTAGATATTTTAAAATATGAATCTTGAAACTAAACAGAAAAGTTCAAATGGTCAATTTAATTTTGGCTTCTACTGCAATATACATATTTCCAGCACCCCCAAAGTGATATCATACAACTTTTTGTAAACTGCTTTGAGGTTGTTCCTCACCCTCAGTGGTATATAAGTTTATGAAATAAAATAAACAGCACTTGTTTAGCAGTTCTCTAGAATTTGTGAACTTTGGGTAGCTTATCCCATTTTTTGTTCCCAAATGAGACTTGTACTTTTTATCCTACATGAAGCTTAAGAAAATTTCAGCTCAACAATGAATAAACAAATAGTACATCAATGGAACACCTATATGGTAATCAGCAGAGAAAGAAACCAATCACCCTGTAAAATTAAACCTAGGTGTAATTTAATGCATTCTATCTATGTGGCTGCTCTCTCCCACCTGTTTTTGATGTTTTATTCCAGTTTAGTGAAAAAAGCTCTCAGCACAGCTGATGTTATCTGCTTTTGCTATCTTGAGTTTTGAGTTTTGAACCTATTTTGAAAAGGTTTTTTATTATTATAGATAGCTAGAAACTGCAGTCCAGAGCACATCTAAATAGGCAGACTTTCATTTCATGACAGGGACAGTCATATGTTCACAGATGCCTGAGGATGTCTTGCATAGGACTGCATTGTTTCAAAAGATTCAGCGAAGGACATTCAATTGAAAACATCCACCACACCATTCTCCCTATCTGTGCAAAGCTATAGTGTCAATGAGAAGACTATTATCCCTGAGGTAGTAGCTGTACATAGGTGTAGAGCTTTCACATGGGGCAGACAGATCCTAGTACTGTATAGTTTCCAGAGAGTTTGACAGGGGAACAGCATATGTGAATTGTGAACAGGATAATACCACATGAAATTTTTGAACTTGTCTCTGAAAACACTCCTATTGATTTAAACAAAATTGGCCCAATTGAAATGCCATTGTGCTTCAGTTTAAGTAGTCTGTGAACAGCTGTGAGATATATTTTTAGTAGTAATCATGTTTAACTGCTTGCATAACATAAAACTAATGTACAATTAAATTTATATTTAATTTCAGACTAATTTTAAAGACCATGAATATCCAGTGTTTATGAATAGTAATGGACATGCCAGTATGTCATAATGATGCATCAAAAATTACTATACTGTGCAGTGCAAATTGATGGTTTTTTAAAAATAAAAATCTAATCAATTTGAGTCCTTTTGAGATGTGGGTATAGGGATGGAAATAGAACAAACAATTATCAGAATGCTTCTTCAGCAAGGTAAGTGATGAAGTCCATTTTCTTGTTTTATGGATTAAGAATGACTGAATAATAATTTTGAATCCTTTTGCTTTCATAAAGTGAAAATCAAAAAATTATAAAATCTCAGATAAAGGTTTATTTTGTGTTTAATAACATATGGAACACCGAAAGGTCATGTATCTGACTGTTAACGATTTATAGTCATTCTTTTTCTCACTAGAAGCAACTGCAAGTTGTCAGATTTCTATGTCTGATTACCAAACACGCTTCTGAAGACTGAAAATGGAATTTGCTTTCTAACATGCCACTGCAAGTGAAACATTTGCTAACTTCTCCAGACCACCTAGCAACAAAATTCACATTGGCAGAGAAAACAAGTAAATATTTGTATGGAATTATCAAATGTAAACTTTTGGTAACCTTTGAGGTGCTATTGAAGAATTGCTTTTCGCTAAATCAGCCCTTCCAGCCATCTTTCCATTCTGCCCGTATCAGGGTTTATTCTAACCTGCAGTGCCTTTTTGTGCACTGTCAAAAAGAAAAAAGTGCAGTGTGAAATAAGTTTTTTGTGCAGTTGGGCATAAGGATATTAAATAAGGATCTGGGTAGCTTCTAAAAAAAAAGAAATAAATGAGAAAATAGAAAAAGAAATAGAAAATGTCACCAACTTTGTGCTTGTCCTAGATAGCAAGGAGCACTTTCCAAAAGCAAAGCGGTGTGGTTTAGTGTTCATATGCCTGTGCCCCAGAAGCTACAGCTCTACCCAAGCCTTGAAGCTATGCTTCTTGCTCAATCCTTCAGTAGAACTTAGGCCTTGAACCACAGTTAGTTTTCTCTCTTTCAACAGGCACCTTGGCAAATAACAGGAAAGCTCCCCAACTGTCCTTTCAGCTTTTTGTGCAGGTTCTTTCACCTTCTTCCTCCAGCCTTCCTGCCTTTGTTTTGTCAATTGTAACAGCAACTGCAACATAGGACAGGTCTCTGCTATGCAATGCTACAGTTGCCAGGATTCCTGGAGCTTTATTCCTGTTTGAAAGCATTGTTCTTGTCTTTCATCTAACCTGGAAAAGTAATCATTGAAGAAGACTAGTATCAAATAACTAGTCTCCTGGAAAGTTCAGAAGGCCACATCTCAGGGAGACTCTCAGAAAGAGACAAGGCCATTATGCTCAACAGATTGCAAGGCTTTATAAGCCAAACAAGGTAGTCCAAGAAGGGTAAGGTCCCCAGATAAACTGAAGGACTAGGATATATATACTGAGGTACCCTATGATACATAACAATAGAACTAATAAGAAATAAACTGTTGTTAAATGGAAATTTGACCTCTCTACAGATTTGCCTCTGCATACATGTGAACTTTCTTCTTCTTTGTGCCTTTATTTACATGAGTCAGGCAGCTTCTCTTAAATTCTAGTTCCTTTTGCAAAGAGACAATTGATCTTATAACACAACAGAAACCAAATAATTTTAAAAATATTAGGAAATGTCTATTTTACTGTGTATGTATAAAAGTGTTAATTACCTTAGGAGTTACAATTTATTTCCCCTTGTTCTCTCTTTAAACCTTAAAAATATAATAATTATACATTGTCACAGCTGTACCTCTGAGCAGACTGCTCTGAAAGTATTTAAATGAATTCTTTGCTGGCAAAATCTATTAAGAGGTTCAGCATTCAGTGACATGTCATGAGAAATAAACTGTCTATTTTTATTTTGCTAGAAGGAGCTCAGTATTTTATTTACCAACATTAATATCAAAAACCCTCATGCTTACCTCCACAAAACAAGCTTTTGATCTTCTGCTATGTACCATATGCTCACATGCTCATGCTTTGTTGCAAATTTCCTGCTCAGAATGCTGCCATAAAATTAATCTTATATAAGCAAATACCAAAGCAATGCTTTCATAATGTAGAAGTCAAATATTGTGCCTAAGAAGTTAAATCAAGATCACTTGATTACTGCTGAACCCTTGATAGCGCCCTGTCGAATGTGTCAAATATCAACTCAAGACGTAATTATTTGAGGTGGAAACACTGGCTGATAATGGAAATCCTGTCTGTGGTGATTGATCTTTGATAGCTCATTCACCCATGCAAGTCATCACTTTATTCGATAGGCAGTGAATGATGAACATACACATGGTAACCATACGCTACAGCTCATTGAACTCCACACCATTTGGGAAGGGTAAATAAAAGTGGCAGTTTGTCACAAGGTTACCATTGCTGGACTGGATTTTTTTTCTTTTTCAAAACTTAGCTTCCTGAAACATTTTATTTCCGCTCCAGATGCAATGGCTACATTGAATAACCCTGTTCAATAACCAGTTCTGCTGAAAAGTCAGAGAATAACAGAGAATAACAGAGAATAAAATTATTCTACAGAGAATAACCCTGTTCAATAACCAGTTCTGCTGAAAAGTCATTTTGAGAGGAGGAAGGGGATGATACATACTTCATACTAGCCAAGTGGGATTCTTGGAAGGCTAGTTGCCACAGCTGCCACTCCCTTCATATCTTCCCTCCTCTACTTTTGTGGAAGCAACTGGTGGACAAACAGCACCTCGCAGGGAAAGTATAACCCAAGGGCAGCCAGTTGTTGACTCCTTTTGTATATATATTATAAAATACTACACTGAAGGCTTGGACACCATGAATGCAATGCCTATCCTAAACTGTTGACATGAAGCTCCAGTCTTCAGGCAAGTATAAACACAGTCGGTCTGGAAATTGGCTGGCATAGTGACAAGAAAGGAATGGGTGCCTCAGTGCCACCCTAATCAGTAGACAAAGGATAAGGCAAATAAGGAGAGGGAAGCAACAGCCCTATACTTTGGAAGCTCCACAGCTTGCAGAGGCCAACATCTGGAAGTTTCACCACCCTGGAGCAGGAAAGCTAAAGAAAAGAAATAAGTATCCTGGACTGTGATTCACAGAACTCTGCAGATCTATGAAGGGGTGGGAGAGAATAAGACAGAAACTAAACTTAGGGACTGTATAATAACTAATTCTATGAGATGGTCAAACAATATTACTTCAAGGTTAAGATCTTGATAAGAAGAGCTTAGGG
This sequence comes from Podarcis bocagei, assembly GCF_964188305.1. Lineage (NCBI taxonomy): Eukaryota > Metazoa > Chordata > Lepidosauria > Squamata > Lacertidae > Podarcis > Podarcis bocagei. The sequence continues at coordinate 31,605,226 of NC_138127.1, read as the reverse complement.
ACTCCATTAAGGATAACAGCCTCACCAGGTCTTCTCTTTTTAATTTTTAATAAATTTTTCTGCTTGCAGAATAACTCCTAGTAGCTCCTGAGTGGTTTCCCCTTTCTGATTTATTTTCTTTTAAAACTTTTTGCCACTGATAACCACAACAATGTTAGCAACAGAAGCAGGGGTTTCATTCTGGTGGAGCAGGAAGTTAAGATTTCAAATAATTTCTATAGGTCACTTTTTTCACACATGCTAAAGGCAAAATATTATCCTGATGTTGCATGCTATGAAGTTTTAAAATGCCATCCCTCTGTACTCAAGAGGGAGATGGATTTATTCTGTTCTGGTTGAAGTCAGGCTGGAGACACATGACTATGGAACATAAGAGCATTCATTCCCAGCCACATGGGGCATACTGGCCAATCATGTAGGCGGCAGTGATTAGCTATTTAGACCTTCTGGTGCGGTTGGAGCCAACTAGTGCCTCCTTGCCTTGTTTTACATCATGCAGGTTATGACATGCATGGATCAGAGATGGGTTTGCCCATTAATAGGGCTGTCCTACATTACGGTTTCACTTTTAGCCTGCTAGCTCTTTGGATTTGCTCACTGCTTGTTGCAGAACTTGTAACATATCAGAGTTACCTTTAGTCCAAAATAATGTTTTGTGTCTATCACCTAAAGCTATTTCTGTCAAATACTGCAAAATGGACTGTCATTGTAATTTGAAGCATATGTTGTGTTTATTGTATTATGGTTTATGTATTATATTATTTTTTGTAAGCTGCTTTGAATTTAATCTAAAAAGAAAAGCAAGGTATAAAATTTTAAATTATTAGATGGTGGAAATGTTTTAAAATGCAGACATTTTGTGAATGCAGACAAAATATTATAGTGTCTATTTAAATTATTTAGTTTTTTTACATTCACTGTAAATTATTATTTCCAATTATAAAGCCCAAACACTATTAGAGAAAAATGTAATTAAGGAATATCTCACTGTCTACATTACAGCCTCCTTAATCAAACTAAGGAACATGAAAAATGTGTTATTCAGTAAATTAAATTTCACCGTTTTCTTTGGAACTTATCTCTTGTCTGTCCATTATAGTATCAGCTGCTGTTCAGTATATATGTAAAGTTTTGAGATGTGTTCTATCTAAAGAAATGAAAGGCAGTTCAATCACATCATATTTGATCAAAGTGCAGCTGACAGACATCATGGCCCTCAGCCAAACAATTGCTTACTACGTCTGCTGTTGCTTACTATTCTTACAGAGAGCAATCTACCAAGGATTCTTCAGAAGGCAGGGGATGCCAAGAAAAAACGCAACTGGAGGACTGAACACATTGGAAGCAGAACCACAAAAGTGAACAGCGCTGAATTTTAAATGTCAATTGACTACAATTTTGCCAAATGAATGCACAGTGTGATGATACTACGTAATACTGGCAGCCACAGCAAATGGCATTCATTACAATGTTCCAGAATTTTACAGTGGAATAGAACTGTGCATCATTTATCCTGGAATGAGATGAAAGGTCCACTCTGAAGATGAGTACTGTGTAACTCACATCTATTTCAAATGAATTAACTTTCTCAGTTACTATATACAACCTACAACGTTTGATGTTGTTTGTGTGAGCAATTGTGGAATGTCAGTGTCTGCTTTAAAAGACCATTGGATATAACATTGTAAATTAGCATAATATTTCCATCTCTGACCTTTTAATATGATATTTAATTCCCAATTAAGAAAGGAATTAGGCAGGCAGGACATTCTTAAAACAGTTGTTGGCACACCTGGGTGTTAAATGCAGGCAATGACAACCACCAATGATAATGACGTGGCTGGCATTATAAGGCTCCAATCATGAACATTTACTTGTTAAGTAGGGTTTATTTATTACATTCATTATCACTCACTTCTGAACAAAGATGTGTAGAATTGGATTCTCACCTGGTTGTGGACTATTACAGTTGTGTACACAATGGAAAATAGTAGAGAAAGAACCAATTTCTGTGAAAAACAACTGACTTGTTGCCTGAATACAATGCTCTCAGAACTGCACCCTAAACATGTCTATAAGTTAGCAGGTTTGCTGGGATAGTAGTCATCAGGTTAAGACGCATGCTACCTTTACAAGAAAAACAATATGCCAGATTGGCATAGGCAGAGGATAATTTGAAAATATAGCACCCTACTTTAGGTTCTTCCAGAAATATTCATTAAAAATATATTTCAAAAAGGAGAGATACAGATTACTCTGTCAGTAAATACAAGTTACTACTTGTTTTTCCACATTTACTGCTGCAGTATTTTGTAAATGGCTATGGTCTTCCCAAATAAAATAAAAAACCTCTCAGATGTCTGACTAACATCAATTATTACTCTAATAGACATGATCTTTTCCTTTCAAGGCACTTCCCAAATATTGATGATTTGGGGTTAAAGCAACAGCTCGGAATTGATGGATGACTTCCTGGTGAGGTTTGAGATGCTGGTGACATTTTCCCTCCTTCACAGTGGAGAAACTGATATAGATGGTCTGTCCTTAGAGACTTGTGGAATCTCACTGATGATTTGTTAATTATTCTATATGTTTTATGCTGTATTTGTGATATTCTATTACAATCTATTATGTTATTGTTATTTATTGTTTGTAAGCTGCTTTGGGATTCATTTGAATGAAAAGTGGCATAGAAATATAATAAAACAAAATATGCCCATGTGATTCCTAAAATTGGCTGGGGGGGGGTAGGGAGAACTCCTAGAACAGCACATGGCAGGACGGGGGTTGTTCTGCTTGACAAGCTGATATGCTGCAGAAGACAGAACTTTTGTAATAGCATGATGTTGAATGCCTTGGTTTTTGCCTCTTGAACTCTGTTTAGTATCTCATTTCTATCTTGGCCTACCAAGCCTTTCCTCCTAAGTTTTACCCCCATCCTCCAATAAGTTCATTTATTTTATTTAAATGCAAACTTCTACCCCACTATTCTAATGCATGCACTTCATTCAGCGTGATTTACAAGTATAATTAAAACCATAACTTCTAATGAAATAGCAATATACAAAGCAAGCACCGTATCAAAGTAGATACAAATAAGAATAAACAGATTCTTCTGACTCTATCTTCTGAATTGGTGTGTCCTGGCTCTGGTCTGACATAACCATAATTTGACAGTTCCATTATAGTTAGGTGAATAAGGAGAATTTGCATGTTCTAAACAGAAGTGACAGTTTCAACCTGTCTAGGACATAGGGAAATAATTAGCAGTCATTTTCTGATGGACTTAGATGCGTAATAAAAGCAAGTCTTAGTGGCTACTGATTTAACAAAAGCAAGGTACGAAGAAAAATGGATTCAAAATACCACTGTGGGAAACTACATGTCCTAATTTGATGAAATGCAAAAGGCATCTTGCACAATTTTTTGATCTCAGGAAAATGACACTCCAGCCAAATTAACTGAAGGTAACTAGAAGCATAAGCCTTTTGCAAATGTTCTGTTCATGTCAGCTGTGGGTGTGGTATGCAGGCCATTGGAGTATATGAATTACAGGCCACTGTGTGGGCAGTCATTAAACACATGAAGGTTTCTGTGTTGCAAAATGGATCTTCAGACTCTGCAAACTAGATGTGCAGAGCAAATTAAGATAAATCTTAAAACATGGACTTCCGGGTTGGTGCCTCCGGTAATGGCGGAATTCCTCTGATTGGGAGGAATCTGCCCCGTGGGAATTTGGGTCTGGCCGCCACGGCAAAGGCGGAGACCCGTAAAAAATCACAGGCGGGAGAAGCCTGTGAGCGTGGGATTCGGCGGGCACCTTTTGCGCCTCCCCTACTCGCAGGGAAACCCGGTTTCGGGGGTCCGGAGCGAGGTAGGGTGAGTGGCACGGTGCTTCGAATTGTCTGCTTCTTCCACGGAGCGAAGCCGCATAGCTGTTGCTGGAGAGCACTGACTTTTTCCTGTGGACAATTTGACTCCAAAAGTAATTACCCATGAGTAGAGCTGAAGTGGGAGAGTTGGATTTTTAAACGTTTAATTTGGCATCGAAACGGGGAGGTTCAATACAGGAAGTCTGCCTCCCCCTTTTGTAAATAGACTGAAGCAATGAAGTTGCAAGCGGAAGTATTGGAAAGCCTTTTGTAAAAGACTAAATTTCCATCGGCAAAGAACATTAAACCCCCCCTTGGAGACAGGAGAAGGGGGGGGGAGTGGTGGACTGAATATGCCTGTAGGAGAGAGCGAAGAGAGCTAAAATACCGCCGCTCTGACCCTGGAAACGGGCTGCTAGTAGGATTGATGTCTTTTGGAATGTTCATTGACAGCATTTAAAACGTTCATTGACAGTAAGCTAAACAAGAGAATACATTGTTTCTACTGTCTCTGGCTGTTTTTTTTAAAAAAGGGAGTAAAAGTAACTGAAAACTGAAACTAACTTTGGATTATTGGAACTGTGTTTAAAAGAGGACATTACTGATTAATACAAATAGAAACTGTTTCCCCCTAGTGGAAGCTTTTGAGGCTGGTTGCTTTACAAGAGCTGGGCTAGGGGAATTTCCAGCTGCAAGATTAAAAAAAACTATAAAAAACTGTGAGACTCTGGTATTGACCTTGAATCGTTTAAGTGTTATGGCAAATGGAAAGGAAAAAACAGACCAGTCAACTGCTGCCTCTTTGGCTGCTGCTTCTGTACCAGTACACCCGAAACCAAGAGGAATGTCGACGGAAGAGGCCTTAGCGGTTGCATTAGTGAAGATAAACAATTCGCTGGAACAGCTTCACAAGAAAACAGACGTGATAAATGCGAAAGTGGATGCTGCAAATATTAAAATTGACTTAATTGCAGAAAGTATAAATAATCTGGGACAAAAGGTGAATACCAATCCAGAAACCATCCAGAAATTGATACAGGAATCTACTTTGATACGGCAAACTGTGGATGAAGCCAGGGAGAAAGCCGTTGCTGCTGAATGTAAAGCAACACAACTGGAGAGAGACAGAGTCCCAGCCCTACAGAGGCAACTTGATGAACATAATAAGTTTAAAGACTATTTACAGAAATATTGTAAAATTAATGAATGTTAGAAGAATGTTGGAATGAAGTTATATGGCTTTAGTAGAAATGTTATAAGGAACTAGGTATAAAGTTAATAGAGTATTAAAGGAAAAAATAAGGTTAGAATGTGTTAAGATAATTATAGGATAGAAAACAGAGGAAGATGGAAAGGAATTGCTGAAACAATTAACAGAAGTGGAATACAAAAAGGGAGGTGTGAGGAGGTCGTTGAAATAAGTGAATGAAAGATAAGATATTGAAATTGTTTGACGTTGATTTGATGTTGTTTGATGTGTTTTTTGTTTTGTTTTGTTAGTTTAATGTGTTAAGTGTTATGTAGTGTTTTTATATTGTATTGTATTGTTTTTTTTCTTTTTTGTAGGGTTTAAATTGTTGGAAAAGTAATAAATATTATTATTTTTTTAAAAAAAATAAGATAAATCTTAAAACGCGTACTTGTATTGTTAATTTATAAAGCAGGGATAGGGGTCTACTCTATACTGCAAAATGAGCATGTGAGAAAACAGAGTTAAATTTGCTCCTTCTTTCACCACACCTTGCTGTGCTGTGTAGATTTATGGCATTTTCTCCCTGCCTGGCTCACTTCCAGTACTAAAGGTAGGCTGGGGAAAATATGACTTAAAAGAGCACAACTTAGCTAGGCAAGATGGAGGAAGGCTGGATTTTGTTTCTTTCCTTGTGAACTCCTTTGATTGTGCAGCAACTAGACCCTCATCCTTGTTTTATACTACATTAATAAGGCAAACTCATACAAAAATGAGACACAACTGCCCCACACATTGCATTTGACTGTAAAGGCCACTACATGGGGGAAATATACTTAATCCTTTCAATTTTTGCCATTTTTCTACTAAAAGATGAGCTCAGATAACTTTCCCTAAAATAAACATATATGGGTACCTGAGAACAAAAAGGGTGGGTGGTGACTTCTGCTTTAATCTGCAGTCTCTATATGGTTCAGCACTAAGTGCTGACTCAGAGAACACAGAGCTACTGGGTGACAGGGACTTAAATCCCAATCATGTACACCTTTATTTCTAAATAAATTATACTATAGCTTTAGGGTGCTAATGAGTCCTTAGCACAAATTATTTCCCCCTCCTTATGACAGTGATATTGTTTTACTTTCTCTTTTAGTTTAATGTAGGAAAGTCCCTGAAACTTTGCACATCATAGGAAAATGTTCTGCAATGTATATTATTCCTCATCAACAAAATATTAGATGTCATTCCATTACATTTAGGGTTTTTTTTAAAAAAATGTGCCTCCCTTGTATTATATGGAGTTTGTGGTGATGTCATTTTGGTATTGATGCAGAGCTAGAGAAGATGTATTAATTCAGCCACCAATGTTTTGGACAAAGCGTTGTGCTCCATTGTACGGAGTTTAATGTCTATATGTTTGCTCCTTGTTCAGTGGAACTTCCATAGTGCTCAGTTGCTTTACTCAAAGTAGTTTTGTCCTTTGCTTCAAAGCCTGACCATTTCCCACTATTGCACTTCATGTTATCAAACTTCCAGTGCTCATGAATAGAGTTCTCCTTTCATAACTCCTGTGATTGCTCCTCTCATTTCAGCAAAAGGAAATCCAGCATTTTTACTGAAAATTAAGCTGACATGTTCATTATACCACCCTTTTTACTGAATGAAACACATTCACACAAAAGAAAGCTTGTCTAGGGCATCTGTTCATAAGGAGGTACTGTTTTCCTGGGAACTTGAAAAGTTTTACCTATTGACAAACGGCAGAAGCAAAATGGAACAAAACTGAATGCAACTAAATGTGCCTCAGATTTCCAAAGGTGAAATCAAGGGTGATCAGTTACATTCTCCACTACCACTGACCCTTTAAAGCTATTGAAAAGAAAGTTTAAATATTAGACAAATGGGAAGTAAGAACTTCACAATGGAGATTTGACATTTCGTTATCTTCTAATAATAGTTTAGAAGATATTACACAAAGGAGAATTTCTTAATCACTTCATAGCCCAAAATTTGAAAAGAGATGTGCAAAAAGTCATTGAGGTTTTTATAAGATTGTTGGTGCTAAAGATTTGCAAGGTATTGAGGCTACAGACATACCCAGTTCCAGTTACTGGGACTCCATCAGAATGTTAGAGAGCAAAATTAGGAAAGAACTGTTTTTTGCTGTATTGCAGCAAGAGCCACCCAAAGGAGTACAATTTTTAAATTATCACTGCTAAAATATATGTTAGGCTGCATTAATCTAATAACAATTTTCTAATATATTTTTTCTGCTGCATTCATATGCCAAGATTCAAGCCCATAAAAGTGTTGTTTTTTTAAATGAAAGCCTAACTTTAATTCAGTGGTTTAGCTGTCTTCAACGATGATAATTCAACTTGATATAATTAGAATTAAGGATCTGCTTACAGCCAGACACAGTTGCATGTTATTTACAACAAATCTACTTATTTATGGACTAATTCAGTTTAATATTGCATCTTTTATTATTGTTGTGTAGACAGAAGGCATCTACTTGTGATTTAATGAAATTGCATACAGAGGGGTTTCTGTTGTTTGCTACACTTAGGTTTAATCATCATGGTTGTGGGCGGGACCCGAAGCCCGCCTCACGCAGCTGGCGTTAAGCCCCCCTGCCACCCACTCACCTGGCTGGCACACCACGCCCACAGGTGAGCGCCCAACTGGGCAGCTCGGAGGGGGCGTGGTTGGCAGCTTAACTTGCTGCTGTGCCAGCCATGCGGCCTCATTGTCCGCCTTCCCCGTTGAGAGTCACCTACCGTCCACTCCCTTAGAGCTCAGGGTTCCAGTTTCTCTCTTGGCCTTGCTATAGACCTTAGGTTGGTCGCCCTGGTTGTCTGGGGGGCCTGGTAGGAATTTTCCCATTTGGCATTAGGCTTTGTGGTTTTTCCGCCTACCTCGTAGCAACCGTCACAACTTTTGTGGTATTGGTGGGTAGGTTAGGCATTGGAATGTGTTTGTGGTGTGTGGAAGGGCTAGGTGTGGCCATCGCCTACGCCTTCAATTTTTGGGTATTCCGTTAAAGGAATCCGGCGGTCATGGATCCTGTCCTATGCCTGTGTGGTGGGGGGCCATGGCACGACCCTCAGTGACATCAGGGGAGAGCTTATAGTTGAATTAGCATCTACAGGCTCCACTTACTGGTGAATAAACTCCCCTTTTTAGGCTCACCCCTCTCCAAAGGGGTGGAGTCAATTGCTGTGATCCAATGCTTAAGCCAATACCTTTTCACTTGCTGCAATCAATAAAGTTGTGGCCTTTTCTTGTCCATTAACCTTATCTTACGTGTCCGGTCTCTTCATTCCACTAAGTGGGGGTCGGGCCCTCGAACCACAAGTCACACTTCTCTGAAGTCTCTCAGCCCCACTCACCTCACAGAGTGTTTGTTGTGGGGGAGGAAGGGAAAGGACAATGTTAGCCGCTTTGAGACTCCTTCGGGTAGTGATAAAGCGGGATATCAAATCCAAACTCTTCTTCTTCTAATAGCCACACCAAACCTCAAAGATTGGCCTGCCAAGCTATTGCTAGTGAGCCACACCCACCTTTACAGTGCCTGATGACGCCAGGTATGGGAAAGTTCAAACTGCAGGTCCTGCAATGTGCACTCATGATTCTTCTTTTGCATGCAAAATCCAGTGCTTCTTGAGTTTCTGCACATTTTTCTGTTGCCCTGATACTTCCTTTATAGCTCCAACTTGAATACAAGTCACAGATAAAATTTACAATCTACCGATGTTATATGATGCCTTGTGATTGACAGGTGGGTGGCCCTTTCCCGTATGCCAAAGTGATCCGTGAAAGGCTGGTAATTTCTGGCTGGTTGCATTTCCCCACCTGTCACAGAAAACACAGGGCAAATGCTAAGTATTGCAGGTTTGCAATGTCAAATAATTTTGGAAAGGAAAAGAGAAGGAGCCCTGCAATTATTTATTTTAAATTGGGATGCTTAAATGCTTACCAGCCACCACAGAATATTTCAGTCATTCCTCCAAACTTTGCCAGTGGCTTAGCAACAAACTAGATGTGATTGCACAAGAACATGCTGAAAATGAGTACTCCTATGTAAAAAGAGGGAAAAGCCCTGCCCAGTTAGAACAGCAAGCCATGTCAAACAATACACATCTTTTCCTGTGTCCCTCCATGTACTTTTGGTATCCAAATATTACCAAAATAAGGAAAACAATGACAAGATGATACGTGGTATGGATGGAATTAATGGAATGCCTTCCACAACAAACACTCTGACCATGGCTCCCTTAAAGCTCCACCTCACAGTTTGCAAATAATAATATGGGCACAGCATATTCTAGAGGGCAAGGAAAACATTAATTGTATAATTAATTATTATGAGGGAAAAATAAATATTTTACAAAGCTGCACAGCAAGGCGAAAAATCATAATTGCTGAGTGCAATAAACACTCAAGGAAAGCAAAAGAAAATTATATCACTGTGACATTTTCAAATTAAAAGCAAAAAAGTCAAAATTTCATCTTCTAGTTCAATCATGAACCTTTTATTATAATGCAATGTAGAAATGTTGGTTGAGGTGGCCAAGTAGATGACATCCCTTCTAGAAAGTGCTGTCAAAAGTGGGTCTACTTCACATTGCTACATAAGAAGCCATGATAGCCCTATTAAAAAACAAAACAGTCAATGGAGCAAAGGGATATTAGTCTCATGTTCACCTGGATCCTGTATATATGCTCTCAAAATAATAAAGGTAAAGGGACTCCTGACCATTAGGTCCAGTCGTGACCCACTCTGGGGTTGTGGCGCTCATCTCGCTTTATTGGGCAAGGGAGCCAGTGTACAGCTTCCGGGTCATGTGGCCAACAAGACTAAGTCGCTTCTGGCAAACCAGAGCAGCGCACAGAAACACCGTTTGCCTTCCCGCCGGAGAGGTATCTATTTATCTACTTGCATTTTGATGTGCTTTCGAACTGCTAGGTTGGCAGAAGCAGGGACCATGCAACGGGAGCTCACCCCATTGTGGGGATTTGAACTGCCAACCTTCTGATTGGCAAGTCCTAGGTTCTTGTTTAACCCACAGTGCCACCTGCGTCCCCTCAAAATAATATATCTGCATTAAAAGCTTCTCTGAAACTGTCCAAATTCAGACACTATTTGTGGACTGTTATATGAAGCCTAATGTCTATAGGTGACTTGCTAGTCTTAGAGTGAAATATAGAGCCCATGATAATAAATACATAATTTATATTTCATTTGCTATACAGAATCTATTTCTAACGGGCTAACCTTTTCTTGTTATACAAGAAAATTTCTGATTTCAACAGAGATTAAAACTGCATGTTATCACTGATTTAAATGCTTCTTTGTGTTAACAATTATCTGCAGCATATTCTTCACTGTTTAGAGAACTACTTATAAATTTATTTACTTTTAAAATAAATAGATTTTACCCCTACCGTGGGATTTTAATCACATTTCTAACTACATATAATAATCAACATTCTTTTGAAAATAGTTTTATTCATTTCAAATGTTTCTGCTATAAAGAAGTCTGCACCAGACCAAATAAAATGACAACCATCCTAAACAGTTTATGAAGTAGTTTGAGGAAAAGGTCAAATGCCAGGCATGCCACAGAAAGATATACTGAAGGGAAGCACGTATGCCAATTAAAGAGCTTCAGTTTCAGATGGATTAAGGACTGCTGAAATGCCCCTGGTGTAATTTACAGATGGTAGTGCCACCACCACCTGTATTTTAATACTTTAGTCTGAGCACATAGAATCCAGACCTACAGTATCTCAAAGTGAAGAGCAAGAGATCAGCTCTCCTCCTAGTAATTAAGTGCCTTGAGGCAATAGTCAGTGTGGGCAAGACTGCCCAAGCAAAGGCTCAATACTCAACCTCAGGTCTCTAAGATAGTTAGTAAAGCAAAAGAAACCTTATGAGGTGTAAACCTGAGAAGATATTTCATTTTGTAAACCTGAGAAGATATTTCATTTTGATCCAGATATTTCATCTGGATCAACTCAGTGAAACCATTTTATTTTGGATTTATGCACACCTCAGGTGATGTTTCTGTTCCTTGCTGTTATGGAAGAACAAAACCTCTAGCAAACATAGTGACAAGGGGGTTGAGGCTTTGGGTACTGTTACAATGTTTAAAAGAGTAAAATGTGTAACTTACTCTCTGTGGGTTGTGTCCAACTAAGCCATACTCAGAGTAGATGCATTGAAATCAATGGACTCAAGTTAGTTGTGATTAACAAGGCCATTGATTTTAAAGGGACTTAGTTGGATATAGCATTATGTTTGAACATTAAAAATAATAAATTCCTTTGGTGAGGATTCCTACCTTGATAGCATCTAGTAGTGCAGATGGAGAAGCAGGAGCTTAGCAAAATATTTTTCAAACTTGCTGCTGCTGCTGTGGCTCTCAAATAGTACTGAGTAAACATGTGAAGAATAGTACACTAGCAAGGCAATTCTACCATGCATGTATGACGTGGAATGGGTGGTGGCAGATAATCTAACATAGAAATTGCCATATCTACTGCCAGGCAATTTTGCTTTGGGCAAGGCAGGAGGTGAGTGCATAGAAGTTTTTTACCCCCTGAGTCACACCTGTGACTCTTCACCAGTCTGACTCATCTTTGCCTCTTGGCTTCCCTCCTACCCTGTTTCAGCTTTTCCCTCTGATTCTGGATTTCTCTGCCACAGACATTCCCAGCTTACTAAGCCCTGTAACCCCTTCAGCTTCCAAAACTTCCTCTTCCAATTCTTCTCCCTCTTCTCCCTCTGCCCACTCATCATTGTCCCACCAAGACAACTTGGACTCTAAGCCATCTTTCCTTCCACCACCTCTCTGCATCCAACTAGTCCATGACAAGCAATGGATATGTTATACTGATTAATAATAATGCTCTTAAAATATAACAGTTACCACCCCCCAAAAAATACTCTTATTGTATAGAATAATGTTAAACAGTGGCCAATAGTCCACGTGCCAATTTTGGAATTAATTTTAAGAATTTTCTACATTAAATTAGATAAGAGCAGAACAAACCCCCAAAACAAGAAAGAAAGAAAGAAAGAAAGAAAGAAAGAGTCATATAAATAGGGAAATCTGTTCATTCTTATCTGAATATGCATATGCTGCAGTCAATGTCTAAATTTTGATATTCACATAATTCAACCAGTATTGTCAGTATTTGCATGTGCCTGCCAACATTCATAACATTTTGAGCGTTCACTATAACATAAATCACAACAATTTCATCAGTATAAATTCCTGTTTTGCATTTTGTATGGCTTCCTGTAACAAGTAATGCAATACACACACACACACAAAACCAACAACTGCTAATTTGTATGAATATGTTAATAAGTATTTAAGAGATTGCAATTCCCTGATTCAAATATTGAAGATCACACTATTATATTTGTGTTGCTAATGTCTATACTGAAAACATTTAATAGCATTTTAAAGAAACAAAGTATATAGATATGTGTTCAAAAATTGTAACTGAGCAAAAAGTTACTCTAATTATCTTATCCTTAACTGTCTCAACTCCTGAAGCTCAAGGTGATGAAGGCAAAACTCTAGCTTCACTCACATGCTTTCAACAGCACTTAAAAACACTAATGAGGGAATGGATGCTCTAGAAAGCTGGAAAGTACATACAATGCCCACCAAAATTCTCTTTATTGTGCTGTAGGGGAGAAAAAGCAAAACTTGTACCCTCTGATTTGTGTCTCCTCCTGCTGCTGGACAATGCTAGTATGTATATCATGTTTCTAGTGATGTATGGAAGTGAGAGCTGGACCATAAAGAAGGCTGATCGCCGAAGAATTGATGCTTTTGAATTATAGTGCTGGAGGAGACTCTTGAGAATCCCATGGACTGCAAGAAGATCAAACCTATCCATTCTTAAGGAAATCAGCCCTGAGTGCTCACTGGAAGGACAGATCCTGAAGCTGAGACTCCAATACTTTGGCCACCTCATGAGAAGAGAAGACTCCCTGGAAAAGACCCTGATGTTGGGAAAGATGGAGGGCACAAGGAGAAGGGGACAGCAGAGGACAAGATGGTTGGATGGTGTTCTCGATGCTACTAGCATGAATTTGACCAAACTGCGGGAGGCAGTGGAAGACAGGAGTGCCTGGCGTGCTCTGGTCCATGGGGTCACGAAGAATCGGACACGACTAAATGACTAAACAACAACATATCATGTTTCAAGTAAAGAACTTATATGATATAACTCTGCTTTTGGATAATACTCACCTTGTGCCCAAGGGACACGTAGCTAGACAACTCTCATATTAGGAATACTGTGAGCATTCACAGCCTTGTGAGTCATACCAAGCTGAGAATGGTACCCAAGATTCTACTTGCCCCCAAACGACCATTCCTATTCCCCTAAGGCATAGCAATTTACCTCTGGCAACAGGAAAGACAGAAGGTGGTCTTAGGGGTGTCATCTCCAGCTGGGGATGGACTGGAGCCACTAATCTCATAAACCTGGGGTGGGTGGGGATGCTGCTTTTTTCAGAGGGCATTCTTTCTGGCAGAAATTATGCCAATAGGATGGTCTCAGTCCCATCCCTGGCATGAGAATATGCTCTGTCAGTATTTGCTGCTGCCTCCAACACTATCACCAGTAAGTTTCTGGGTCCATGGGGAAAGGGAAAAGGGACAGAAGGTGGTTGCTCCATGAACTTGAATTGCACTGACAAATCTTTAATCTTTTTGGGTTGAACCAGCATACGGAAGAAATTTGGTCCAGTTCACATTTCAGTGCAAAACTCTTTAATTAATATGAAAAAAATACACAAACTGAAATGCAGCTATGTTTTGAAATTCATGCTTCTCTCTGAACAAGCAACGTTTAAAAAAATGTGTATCAGGAGAAATTTGCATTAAATTGCTGGTGAATTTTAATGAGAACTTCTTTTTTTAACATCACAATGATGTGGGAATGTGGAGAAGCGGACCTAAAATTGGAAATATAACAATGTGAGAGAAACCAAAATTCACAGATTTGTCCTTCCTTAGTTGAACCTTGGCATCCTTATGTACTACTAGTCAACAGCAAGTGAAAACCTTTTCTACCCGACTATTTCTGTGAGTGTTTTAAATTGCTGCTGCTGTTTTTGTGATTGTACTATACTGGCACGTTCTTTTGCTGTATTTTTTTATTTTAATTAATTAATTTTTATAATGAATGATTTTAGAATGTTGTTTATGTTGTACTTTTGTACTGTTTTATTGTTGTTAGCCGCCCTGAGCCCGGCTTCGGCTGGGGAGGGCGGGATATAAATAAAATTTATTATTATTATTATTATTATTATTTGATTATTTTCTTGTCTTGTCTCACTGAAATTTTAATTTAACTTGCTTTTATCTGTGTATTCTAACCTAGGTGCAGCTACTTTTTCTGAGACAGTAGAAAATCCTTAACACATCTAAGTAGGCATCTTGCCAGATCTGCCTGGCCATCCTCCAGAAGCAGTTCAAGACATATTTATTAGAACTGGCTTCTGGTGGCCAGGACCATATGGGATGAGGGTTTAATCCTTGGAGACTCCGGATCTAGCATAGGTGGGTCTTGAAACTACATGTTGTAGTAGTTTCCCCCTCATGACAAGAATGCTCCTGTTCAGGATTTCTGCTAGCCAGCCATGAATTCATCCAGGATACTATATGACCGGGGTAAGGAACTGGACTTGGCCAGTAGGTCACATTATTATCTTCCACACCCCTCGAAGTCCAAGAATGGAAGGTTGCTGGAGTCACCCACCCACTGATCACCTGATCCCACAATGGTATCAGGTAGCCTCCAGAACCTCCATTCAAAACACTATTGAGTCTTCAAAAGTCTCTTAAAGTTCTGGGCAAAATAGTGCTCATTTGCTTTGGAATTTGGACAAATTGGTTGCACTGGTCGAGCTGGTACCTTCCCCTTGTTTCCCCATTTGGGTTACAATCCTGTTGGCACTCACTACCTGAGTTCATTATTAAAGCAAGTGGCACTTTTACTTATTCTAATTCTGGGGAAAGTTGCTAGAAAGGACTGGAAATGAATCTGTAAACATTAGAAAACTCAGTTTGCAAAAGTTGTTCCTAACTTGCCATTACATTTCTGTAAGAAGCCCGTTTTAATGTTGGGTAACATGGAAGAATAATAAGCCCTGATCAGATCCTAGTTTATTACATGGGTTTGTTAATCAACATTAAGCTAGAGTTCCTAAGTTTGGATGCAATGAAGAATTTGGGGTTAATGTAAGCAATGATCTCTATCCTGAAGCCGATGTACTAGTAGAGGAGGGGAGGGAGGAGTGTGGAGTCATGGCACTAGTTCACAGGCTGCAGATGAAATCAAAATGAATATCTGAACACAGCCAATTAATGCCTATATAATAAAACTGTCACTGCATAACTGGTACATTTATTCTCATAACATTACATCAGTCTGCAGGGCTGCCATATTTTATTCCCCATGACTTTAACAGCTGAACAGGCAGAATTCACAGATGATCATGTCCCCATCAGTGCACTTGTTGAATTTCTGTCTGCCATGCAGAAGGTATAGACACAGAAGCTGTCTTAAGGGAGGCATCAATGCTTTCATGACATCCACATGAATTACTCTAAGGCTGCTCGGCAGTGTGTGAAGTAGACCTCACTTGCAACTTGGGTGGTAGTCTTTAGGGGAAATAAGGGAAGAAACACTAGTGTTGTTCTGCCACACTTGCACATAGCCTTGCACAAGAATTCACACAGTGTAAGTTTTTGTTGCAGGTGCCACTTGTTACATTCTATTTTAGAACGCTCAAAATGCAGGTTTTGAATTATTTAACTTATCAATGCATGCTTCAAAGAACTGATTTTTTATTTCATCATTCTCTGTGAAAACTGGTTATGTAAAAGTACATTCAAAATGAAAAAATACAAAGAGGAAGAAAGGAGAAGCAATGGAAACAGCAAAATTATATTGACCTTGGTAAGGTAAAAGTAAAGGTAAAGGACCCCTGACAGTTAAGTCCAGTTGCAGAGGACTCTGGGGTTGCAGCGCTCATCTCACTTTACAAGCCAAGGGAGCTGGCGTTTGTCCGCAGACAGATTTTCTGGGTCATGTGGCCAGCATGACTAAGCCACTTCTGGCACAACAAAACACCGTGACCAGAGCAGTGCACAGAACCGTCGTTTACCTTCCCGCCAGAGGGGTGCCAGTTTATCTACTTGCACTTTTTGGCGTGCTTTCAAACTGCTAGGTTGGCAGGAGCTGGGACCGAGCAACGGAAGCTCACCCCATCATGGGGATTCGAACCGCCAACCTTCTGATCAGCAAGCCCAAGAGACTCAGTGGTTTAGACCACAGTGCCACCTGCGTCCCTGACCTTGGTAAGAGTACATACCAAATTTGTGATTTCCACCAAGACCTCTTTGAATTCATGCAATTCATGATGTGCCTCACCATCTTACTTAGCCTATGCAATAATAATAATTTTAAAATGCTGCAATGGTATCTTCATTTACTCACTGTAGTAAGATTATCCATTTATTTAACAATCAGCTGAAATAATCCCCAGTGATTTCAGGGCAACTTACTTTCAAAAAAGTTTGTTTAGAATGAAGGTGTTGCAGGATGGAATTATTAAATCATCAAGCATAAGTCAAGGACAATAGTATTCATGAGTAATTCCTAATGGACATGGATAATATTGCTACTAGATCCCTTATGTCTGTGCATGATGTAGTTGATTAATACTGTCATAACATTGTCATTGTGCAGGCTTTATGCAATGCCACTGTAATTGCTTAAGTTGGGGAGTAGTGGCAAGGGAGATGCCAAACCTTTTTGATCTTATACTCTCCTCAATTACAACATAATGTGACAAACCAACAGCAAATTTGGGCTAAATTAAAACACTCCCACCGAAACCAATGGTGAAACCAATGTGAATGTCTCCATCATCAGCTCTCAACACTTTGCTTTCTTGTTTACATGAGAAAGGTAAAGGTAAAGGTACCCCTGCCCGTACGGGCCAGTCGTGTCCGACTTTAGGGTTGTGCGCCCATCTCACTTAAGAGGCCGGGGGCCAGCGCTGTCCGGAGACACTTCCGGGTCACGTGGCCAGCGTGATGAAGCTGCTCTGGCGAGCCAGCACCAGCACAGCACACGGAAACGCCGTTTACCTTTCCGCTATAAAGCGGTACCTATTTATCTACTTGCACTTTAGGGGTGCTTTCGAACTGCTAGGTGGGCAGGAGCTGGGACTGAAAGACGGGAGCTCACCCCACCACGGGGATTCGAACCGCCAACCATGTGATCGGCAAGCCCTAGGCGCTGAGGTTTTACCTACAGCGCCACCCGCGTCCCTTGTTTACATGAGAAAAGAGGATTCCAAATAACTAATCAAATAATCCTGACAAAATACCAGGAGTATATAAGTCCAGCAAAGCAAAACAGCTCAGTTATGATAGCACAGGGCTACACCATGCCTATAAGAATGGGAAGTGGGTCTCGGCTATGGATTTATTTATTTATTTATTTAGCAGGTTTTATATACAAAGTGATTGCAGTAAAACCCCAAAACAGTTTACAAATAGAATAAAATAACAGAAATAGCAGCAAAAAAATCCAACTATGTAAAACAGTCAAAAACAATTAAAATCAGCAATAAACTAAAAACCAGATTGAAACACATGCCCACAATCTACATGTTTGTATAGGCTTGCCAAAACAAAAACATTTTTAGCAAGTGTCGAAAGGAGTACACTGAAGGTGCCTGCCCAATGCTATTAGTGACAGAAGCTACTCTACATGAACACAATGGACACTGCACAGACAGGAATCTGCAAAGTCACAACAAATGTATCTCAAACCACGTTTCACTACCACTGAAAGACCCGAAGATGATAAATTCACAAAAGGGGACAATGTCATCCTGCTCACCTCTCCTGCTGCATCAAATCCAGCACTCGATGGTCAGTGCTACCAAGCAAGGACCAGACATCATGCTCCAAGCTATTTGCAGGATTATGCTATATGAAGGAATCTGTTCTTCTGAATCATAGGTGAATTTTCCAGTTTTATTCCATTGCTTTATTTGTTTAGTTTTATTATTTTAGTTGCAGTTTTTATTGTACAGTTGTAAAAGTGTTGTCAAGTGTTTTAGGATTTCTCAACTGTTCTGCGGTTTTATATTTAGGGGAAAAGGAAGGGTGTAACCTTTATGGAAAATGTAGGGTACATTTGTAAGCTTGGGAGAATGGACTGAGCAGGGAGCGGGAGACCATGCCCCAGAGCATTATATCTGCATTTCTTCCTTAAGCACCCAAAGAAAAGAGATGGAACTCCCAAGCACTCTTAACACATGACCATGGAGTGTCTCCATATCCCAGGCATGTCCAAAGTCTGTCTCAGGGGGCCTAATCCGGCCTGCCAGTCGGTTTAATCCAGCCTCTGTGGTAGTTTATTTCCTGGGGGTAAAATCCTAAAAAAACTTCAACAAATTCAATCCTAAAAAAACCTCAACAGCTTCATTCCTACCTTCACTTCATCAAATCTGGCCCTCTTTGAAAAAAGTTTGGACAGCACTGCCATATCCCATAAATTCTGTACTGAAACATGGGGGATTCAGTGTCCTAGCTTAAAAAGTCTCCCTTATTTAACAGGTTGAATCAATGCCTCTCATACAGGGGATATATGCACTTTGCATATACAGGGACATCATTGGCCACAAAACCCCAAACCAGCTCCATTATAAGTAAGTGATGTCCACCTGATTGTGTAATTAATTTCTGTTTGTGCAACATGACTTCCCCAACACTTTCCCCTCCCTGTAATCCCTCATATGCCCCCCATATGTGTTTCAGGGGGTCCCACAAACACTACCAAGCAGATTTGGGGAGTGTGCAGGGGGGCTGCAGAGAGCAAGAGAGGAAGGGAAAATCCCATTGTATTAGGCACAATGTTGGCTGTCACCCATTCTATTAAATCCCAAGTGATTTGAAATTGGTTATTCTGAAAGAGATGATTAATGTGATATAAATGTTTAAGGTTTATGATTTAAGTAGAAAAAATATATATGCATGTTTTAAAGAAAACTTTGTTGCTATCCTCTCTGGGTACAGAGAGAAAAAACACAGAAAGGCGGAAAAACCCCACAGCCAAATAATTTGTGAAAATTCATGTAATCTTTAACAAGAATTTGTATTAACTACAATCATTCTGGAGATAAGGGTTGCTGAAACAAAACCTGAGAAGACCCTTAAACACTTGAAAGTTCCAAATATTATATAGTATTACAGTATTGTTATTTTCATTATATTCTTTATTGTTGTCTGTTCTGATTATCACATTAATACTTTTCATGCCCTTGGAACCTCGAAAGGGCTTTTTCTTTCCATTGCCTCTTTTTCAGTGAAGAATTTCAGCCACTGTTCTCTAATTCATTACAGAAGTTTATATCTTTACCTGTATCACACCATTTTAATGTTTTCAATAATGTTTCCAATATAATATCTTCTTCAGTTGTTCCAACCAACTGATTGCATATGATTAACACAGAATCACAGATTAGAATTCAGTAGCATTTTCCAAAACGCACCCCCCAAATCAACATCTGGACTCAGCTGCATTCTAGTTTTTTTAAAACACAGTAAATTCTCGTAGTATTATTTTAAATATACATTTTGCTATATAACCCCCTGTACTTAAAATATTATTTCATGAAATAATATAATTCATATATTTCAGATATATGAAACTATCATTTAAGAGCATTAGGAGTGGAAATCTCTTTTATCCAGCATATGTCTTCCTCCCCACCCCCTTGCAGGTAAAATTAACCAATTTAGTCATACACATTTATAAACCAGTGAGATGATTGAACACCCCCCCCCCACTACTTCAGCCATCCACTCAGCCATAATGCTCAGCCATTGGCCTTGGACGACTTAACTTCTTACCTTGACAGAGATGTTACAAAGCCAAAGCGAGATAAGCATATACTGTTGAACTTTGACATTTTGTTTTAATAAATCAAAATCCAAGGTATATAAATAAAGAACACACACAGAAGTATGAATTGCCAGCCCAATCCTTCTTAAAAGTCAATAAGCCCCAAGCATCTTCCATATACCTGTGTTGAAGTATTATCCTAAACTCAGTCTATGCTAAAATTTACCTTCACCCCATCAGTGATTATTCTGGTGCAGATATTCCCCAGGTGTAGATGGCATACTAGAATTTCATGCTGATTTGGCAAAACCAATCTGGGTGCAGGTCACCATAATGAGTGCATCTCATATACCTAAAATGTGCTTGTGGATGGGGGCTAAACCTTTCTATTCAGCATCCAAGGCTGTTTCGTCATATCAGTGATCTTTGCAGAATTAAGCCTGCGTATGTTAATCTCTTAACAGTAGGTTGGCTGGCATTTGCTTGAAGAAGTGGGATCAATGAATTAAAATTGTTTCCCCTAGTCCTGCCTTAGTCTCACTCCAATGGAGCTAACTATCTGTATGGTGGGTGCAAATGGAGAGCCCTCGTGCACAACAGCATGCAGGCATGCAGCCACCTGTCACACACAGAGGATCTCTAGATTGGGTTCAGTGCCTGGAGTTTTCCTAACTAAGCACCGTCATCAGAGTTTTATTGAACCAGCAGCAACAGGCTTATGTCAAACTGTAAGGTATCTGAAGCAACTGCTGCTACATGGATCATGGTGCCCGTTCATGATGTTGGTTCAGTTTAAGGGATAAAAGATCCAGCTGATATTTGCTTTAATGTAATGTACAATCCAATAACAAATGTTCCAATTCCAATTTCTTAATAAATTACTTTATCTAACCAGTGTTTGTACTAAGGCAAGTCTGCAGAATTCTTCTTTGTCTATAGATGCAATTATTTCTTATTTTATTCCCTTTATTACTAGTACATAACAATTATTCTACTTAATTTTTCATTCCCTATATTATGGTGAACATATTAGACACTTACTTTATTTTATTTTAGCAAACAAAGGCACTGTGTTGCATTTTCCATTTTATTTCTTCCTCTAGTTATTTTATTGTACTGTAGTCCATTCCTATTCTCCATAGAACAAAGGTTTCTAAATATATGGAGGTAAACTTCTCATAGGTCTAGGCTGAAGTGGTACAAATGCAAAAGCCTTTAAAACGAGGGGGAGGTAGAATTCTATGTTTAAGTTACAACCCTTCACATGTGGCTAATGAAATAATGCTTACCTTAAAAGGGCGGGGGAAGATGAAGGTTAAGATGAAACAAGGAACCACAAATGTAGCACTTGTATATATATGCATACAATGGTGTCGCGTGTGAAAAAAGAGAACAAGGAACCACTTCTCTCTTTTTTCACATGTGACACCATTGTATGCATATATATATACAAATGCTATATTTTTTCTGAAAATATTTTTTTGGGGAAGAGAAATCAGGGCAATAGCTTTTGAGCTACAGCTTAATATGGTGATAGAAAAGCAAACCCTCCATGACATAACTATTACTAGTAATGACAGACTGACTCATTGCCATAAAAACCCATGGAACTGATAGTTTTGAACTACCAACAACGTTTCAACTATTAGCAATTACTACCTAGTTTTCAGCAATCCAGGAGCTCTCAAAAGTTACTGTCAATGCTCACAAATCAAGCGCAGGTTCACAAATCAAGTGCTACAACCTTGGTTTCTAGGTAGATACCAGTATTCAAAAAGACATTTCACTGTGCCTGTGAAACTTACTGTGTGTGAATGTGGTGTGTGTGTGCTTTTAAAGCATTCCGTCCTATAATCCAAAATATATGCTGCTGCAGTATAAACGAAGAAAAGTCCCTTTGTCATATTTGACAGACACACATGCACTGAAAACCGAAAACCCAAATAGGAATTATAGTAGGATTACTACTACATGCTCCAATTTCTTCAGTTCAGCAGAACCATTATTACAATAAACACTGACTCAGGTGTGTGTGTGTGTATGCTCATATTTCAAAGATTACAAGATTGCAGAGTTACTTCAGCAACAGGCTCAAAAACCTATGTTTCTAGTGTAGCCAGCGATGCTGTCTATAAAGTAATGATGGGGTGTTGGGGGGGGGTGAGTGGAGAGAGAAACTGCTGTCATAACAACCCTTCCACAGAGCACTACTGAAATACTGAAAATAGTCTGAAAATACTACACAGCCTACAGCGATATAAAGGGAGGGGGAAGAGGAAAAAGGCATTTCAGTAATGCAACATCCCCATTCTCCCATCTGGAAGGAGACCTAAGAAGAGGGGTGGGGTGCTCTGGCCATTCATTCTTGGCGTCTCCTTCCTGCCTTCGCCCTGAGAGCATCCTAACGGCTTACCTATGGCCCCCAATCACATCACCGCAGCCCTGGGGAGCCAGGTGTGCAGGGTGCCCTCTTCTTCTGCATAGATGGCATTCTTTGCTCAGTCGCGAGGAATGGTCCAGCGCTCCCGTGGAGAACTCCTGGCGCGAGCCCAGCCAGCTAGCGGGCAAGCAGGAATCTCTTTTAAAGACTTCATTGTACGGCAAGGAGCAGGAAGAGGAGGAGGAGGAGGAGGGAAAGGAGAGAAGCCTGCAAGGGCACGAAGGGACTGTCGAGGGGGAAAACCTCCACAGCTCCTCTTCACCCACTTCTCTCTTTTGAAACAACCACCAAAAAAATCAGGAAAAGTTAATAGCTGCTCTGAAAGGAGCAGCTCTCAGAGAAAGGTCTCTTCGGCTGGGCTGAGGACTCAAAATGGGTAAAAAAAGGATGAGCGAGAGGAAGAAGGGAAATGCCTCCTGGGTGCCCAGTGACCCCAGAGGCCAAGAGGGACACGTGCTATTCAAAAACCACGCTGGAGGGTTCTGGGGCGCTGGACCCGAGATTGGGAAGCTGTTGTTTCTATCCTCGTCCCAAGAACAGGCTCCCTTTCTCGCTCTCCTTCCCTCAGACGGTCTCCTCAGCTATGAGGGGCTGCCCAAAGGCGAGCCTGCTCCCTTTCCCTGCGGGGCAGGAATGCCGCTGACTGACTGACTGACTGACTTGTCCCCCTCAGGCAGCCGCCCGCCCGCCACTTGCCCCGAAAACCGAGAGCGCGCCAAAATTCACCCCTCGCTCGCCCGCCCCCCGCCGCCACCCCCTTCGCCGGCTAGAGCAGGTGCTCCGAGGGAGGAGCCACTCCTTCACTCACCCGTCCTCGGTGGGAAAAGGCGGGAGCGCAGCCGAGGCGCCGCCCTGGGGGCAGCGGGGCAAGAGGAGCAGCACGAGCAAGAGCGGGCGCAGGGGGGAGCGGCCGAGCCGGGGCTGCTCCTGCGCGCGCTCTCGCTGCCCATCCTCGGCGCCGGTGCTGGATGGAGGAGGCTCGGAGAAAGAGAGAGAGAAGCAGGAGAGGGAGACACGGAGAGAGAAAGGACTCAGCCTGGGGCTCGCGCACGCGCGCGACCGGCAGGCGCGCGACCGAGCGAGGTGGGGGGGAGAGAGAGGGTGGCTGGGCTGCTGGTGGCGATGTGAGGCGCGCGCGGGGTCGCTGCTGCTGCTGCTGCTGCTGTTGAAGACGCCGGCTGGTGTCGCCGCGGTCTTCCCGCTTCGCCTCCCACCCCCCACCCCCCTGCAGCAAAGCCTCGCGGTTTCGACCCGCTCGCCGAGGAAGTCGGAGCCGCTTGGCCGGGCTGGGGTGGGCGAGAAGGAGAGCCGAGGCTGACGGAGCGCGCAGGCAGAGGGGTCTCCTTTTGTGAGGGGCCTCCACCCCCTCGGTTTCTCGCGGCCCCCTCTTGGCGCCGCGCACCCACAGCAGCTCCTTCCGCGGGGAAGGTCGTTCTGTGGCAGAAGGGCAGCGAGAGCCCCCGGCCGCCCCCTCGCTCGCTCTCGGCTCTCCGTCTTCTTCCCCTCCCGCTCGGCGCCCCCCGGTTCTCCAGCGCTGCCTCCTTCAGAAAAGGAGGAGAAAAAGAGGCAGGCAAATCAGGGTTATGCAAAAGCCAGGCAGAAGCATCCCTCATGGATGTGTGACACATCGCAAGACGGGCTTTTCCTTCCTCGCTGCTATGATCATTTGTCCCCCTTGTGTGTGGTTTTGCCACATCGCCTTTGTTGGCAACAACGTAACGCGCCTGCAACAATGAGGAGGCGAGGAAAGCGGATGGCCAAAGACATGTCCGTTTCAGATCGGAGAGGGATGTGGGGGTGGGTAGGCTGGATCTGCCTCTTCGCCTTTGCAAATAAAGGTTTCATCCAAACGCGGCGGGGGGCGCACCTCCGAGCTGGGCAGCCGAGCGTAAAGGCAGATCCAGCAGCAGCACCCGACGCTTGCGCACGTGCTGCTCTCAGTATTTGTTTTCTTGTCTAGCTGGGAAGGAATAAAGGAGTTCGGGATACAGAAAGGATGCTCTGTTCTGAGCACTTGATTCTAGCCAGCCAAAGAGACGCAGGAAGGAGACCTTCTGAAAATAGAAACAGCCATACACTGGGATCAGGAAGAAGTTTGCGATGCAGAGCTTTGCAGGAATGCACAGGACATCTCAAGGGATTTGTTAAAACTAACAAATAGTGCCGTCAAGTAAATTTACCTTTAAGCCTATCAAAACGTATTTTGACGTGCAAGGCCCAAGGGGGGACGTAAATATATGGAAATTAGGCAAGCAGGTGCCAACAACAGATACTGGACTGTCAGCAGCTACCTAAGCCATATTTTTTCAACCAAGTGTAATTCTGAACACTGAATGCCTACAGCTCATACATATAGGAAGCTGTAATCCACACTGGTTTCTCGCTGCTCTAATTGGCTGAAAAGAACCACCTATGATGCACAGAGTGAATGATATCTGGGAGGAAAGTATCTGCTCTGTTTCCTCTGTGGCACTTCTTGAACTCTCTGCTCCACTCAGGTTCTGGGGTTCTGCCTCATCCTAATTAAGGACTAGGTAAGACACACAACAGCAATGAGACAGAACTGAGTGGCACTGCAAAGTGCTTTGGAGCACAGATTTTTAAAACAAATCTAAATCGAAATGGCACAAAAAAATAAAATTGATATATTGGCTAATAACAACAAAATAAAGACAGGACACATTTGAATACAGTAGAAGGTATATTTCAAAATACCATATGCTTAGACATGAATGTGGGTAGCATTGCTGTTTTCACACCCTACCAGTATTCAGCTGGAAACTGAATACTATGATGATGATGATTGATTGCTGCTCCTCTCCCTCAGGTCCCAGGATGTGTTACACATTAACACAATACTAAAAACAATATAAAACAACTTACTAGGCCAGATGAACATCTGGACTGGCCTACCATAGCTCCTCTTAGATTCTACAGTGTTACAACAAGAAGGGGTCAAATGCAAAAACGTGGGGGGAGATTGAGGAGACAAGAAGAACATATGGACATAGACTGCAGGGAGCAGCTCATCCGCTCTGCTCTGCAGCTGATCTTTGCAGAGCATGGCATAAATGCCATCACTAAATGGCTAAATGCTGGCACAGAAGCAGAAGGTGAAAGAGGATATAGGAATTACCTGAACATGAGCCAATAGTATAATGCCTCTTTTCAATGGCCTCTGCGTGTGATATGTGCCAGAGGTGTGTATTCAGTTTAGGTGAATCCAAGAACTGAAGCAAGCTGCCTCAGATAGATTCAGGAGTCATCCAAGCCAAATTGGGCTGTTCAGAAACCCATTTGAGACCAATTCAGAGATTTGGAAGGGCACGGAGACACAGGCAGCAAATGTGTGAAAATTGATAGATTTTCCTGCAAGCTCTCTATGTAAGGAAAGCACCAGAGAGTAGGAGGGAGAAAGGTATAATTTTATGGTTGACAGCTCTGCTTCCAACCAAGGGATCATTTTACCTGGACACTCCTTTTCTCCTCTGCTTTCAGTAATGCAATGTAGAAGGAAATGGTTGGCTAGCATCAACTGAGCAGGAACAAATATCTAACCCCTTCTTCCACCCCCACTCCAAATTTCTTCGAATTCTGATGAAAAATTCAAAAAGTTATAGGCAATCCTTAAAAAAACAAAAAACCTCAAAATGTAAAGCTTGCTTACATTAAAAACTCCTGCATCTATTTGTCTGAAACTTGATAGGTTTCAATCTACTGTATGTGCCTGCATATTTCATTCAATTTGGTTAAACAGCAGAAAGGTTGCTGCCAATTGTTGATTTCCCTTGATATTCAGTGTGGAGGTTAAGAAGCTTCAGATATTCTGTGTACACACATTTAAAGAATTATTGCATACCTGAGCCTCTTGCCAATTTATCCATCTCTTTGACCTCCCTTCCTTTGCTTTATAATCACTGTCCAGACACTGTTCTAATGAGGCTCTTGTGTACTGCAGGTTTGTACTGGACTGGGCTAATGGATCCACTCAGAAAACTACTGCTGGAAACCTGGTAAAATGGCCTAGTAGTATGCTTTTTACACAAATTGCAGGAAACGCATCTCCATAGGAACTAATTGTTAGGACATTCCTGAAAGAGGACATGCCTTTCTCTTCAGTTTGCTCAGCTGGGGCTTTTATAACCTGAGCCTGTCTGCCTGGAAAGACTGCAGTTTGAGTCAGAGGCTGAACAGAATTTTGGGGTGCTTGCTGTCTTTCCCAGGATATTGATGTGGGAGCAGTGGACATTTAAGCTGTGCCTTTCCCTATGTTCAATCTGTATATTTGAAAATAAAGCCAAATATGGGAAATATCAACAATTTCCGGTGACCTTTGAAAAGTTGTCTAGGTAAAAGCAGAGTACCTGGAACTTCTCACGTCTCAGAGAAGTGGGGCAAGCATAACTGTATGATGCTCAAACTGCTGCCATATGGACCTTTATAAAGTTAATGGGTATCATTGGATGAAAAAGCACTGGTCTTCTGCTCTCTGTTAATCCTAAGCAAGGCAAGTCCTTCCCTCCATTAAAACTGAGCGAGCCAAACATGTGATATCTGCAATGTATCCAAGTCCACAAGTTATAGATTAGCAGGGAGATGGAAAGATCTGGGTGAGAATTTTCACCAGCACTTTCCTCAACCCCAGATGGTATCTTTCCCAAGATGTTAATCTTTCCCAAGTCCCAGCCAGGTGTGGGTTCCAGTTGGTCACTCAACAGCAGTTGTCAATCCAATATGGGGAATAGAATCCTTAAAAGTGGTCTGTGCCACCACCACCCTGCCATCTTGGTTCATCATCCTTCAAGAGCTAACCATCTACATTCTGTTACTCATCAGTCGACTGAGAACCTGTTTTCAACTTTCAAGGCCAGCATAGATAGATCTACAGCACTCCTGTCACTTTAAACCTGCTTTGTGCACTTGCCTTCTTACCTTCCTTCTTAATAAAATTTCATAAAACTTGGCTGCTGGGGGTCAAGAGTGTGTGCACTTGCCAATCTCAAGGATTCTTGTAGTCTCCCTCATGCCAGTAGGTTGCTTGGGTTCCATGATGTAGAGTTAACCATTATGCTGCTACTTCAGCTATAGGTGGCACTGTGTGAGTCAAGCTGCGGTTTAGACTGTTCATTGTGCAATGAAGCTGTTCCACTATTCAGCAACCATTTTGGCCTGGCCTCTTCTCTGAAATCACCTGTAAAGTTCATGCTATAGAAGTATGCTATATGGGGGGGGGGTTACTAAAGATCAGCAAGTTGTGTGATCTAGTATTTCCTTGGATGTCCCAGTATTTTTTCCCTTCTGATGTGCTGTGAGTTGAGAGTGAAGTGGAATCCTAAAGCACAGAAAACCAAACAACATCAAACTGTCCTAAAATGATTTAATATGTAAGATGCAGAATTTAGCATGTCATTGAGTGGAAAGTGAGGATGGGGGAAAGAATCATGGAGAAAGGAGGTTTAAAGCTGCGTGTTCACTATCAGCCTCCAAATTATGGGAGGAGTCTTTTGTAAAACTCTTTTAAACAAACTTTTAAATAAACAACAAGCACTTTTTCTTAGGTTTGAGTCTTGTCAGAGCAATGGACTGGGTTGTAGTTATACACACACACACTCCATTTCTGCTACAACACCATATTTACTATTATCCATTTTCCTGGAAACATTCCAGTATGAATTTTCAAATGCAATATCTGCATTTGAAATATTATCTTGTAAATAATAGTGCCAAGGAAGCACCAAGTTATTTAGCCTTCTCTGCATCATCTGCCAGTATCCATCTTTCTGAGATGAGGTGTCAGCCTTCCTTATATATTATGAAGTGTTTGCTTAGAGGTTTTTCTAAAGTTATTCATCGAAAAAATTAACTGAGTTTGGTCATTAAATCAAACAGGAGACCAGTGTCCCTACACTTCTACATTAGAACCAGTAATGCTTTCAGATGTTTTGGGTAAACCATTACCAATCTGGCAAATAGCATCACTCATCCCTTCGCAAATGTGGAACGCTTGTTTGGTGGTGTAGAATTATATAGGAACAGAGAAAGCCATCTGATTTATTCATGTTTTCAAAATCCTGCCTTTGCATTAGCATTCTCAAGATAACTAACAAAATTAAATTCCACAAAGAAAATATACTAAATCAATGGAAAAGCTTTATAACAGTCCTGCAAAGTGTGTGACTCCCCAATCCAAAAATAGCTTACCAGCCATTAATTGTGGTCTGCCAAGTGCTTGACAACCTGTGAGTGTGCATGGGCATTTTGCAGCAAGCAAAACAGGGGCTTCATTGAGGCCCTGGTAGATAGGCATGCATGACCTGTGGGTTACACTTGCTATATAGTTCACAAGTTCTGCAAGTGTGCAATATATCAAACATGAGAATAAAGTAATTGCGGGGGAGGGAATGGATGCTTGGTTTTTGGCCACTCTTTCTGCTTCTGTTATTTGATGTTATTCAATAGCTTCCTTTGTAAAATTTTGAAAGCAGGGGCTCCAACAGACTATCCAAACAGTTAAGACAGCCCAAGGCTGGCCTGCCCATGAGGCGAGATGAGGAGGTCACCTCAGGTGGCAGATCTGGGCCCGAGGAGTGCATTGTTCACCACCACATCTCCTACTCAGACATGTTACACCCTTGCCATGTCTGCGATGTGGACAAGCTTTCCCGTCCTGTGGATACCTGCCCCCCCAGCAGCAGTGGGGTGTGTGTGCCCACATCATCAGCCACAGGGTTCACCAGAGGATGAGGAGGCAGGGATGAGGCAACCATGCCAAAAGGCAAAAGGGATTGTCAGCCCTGGAAGAATTGCTGGTGAAACTCACTCCATGGGAAAGGCAGTTAGATAAAGTACTTTTACAAATTGAGGAACTGCAGCCTATAGAAGTAACCCTTCTACAGAAGTATAGAAGTAACCCTTCTGCAGCTCTCTCTCTCTCTCTCTCTCTCTCTCTCTCTCTCTCTCTCTCTCTCTCTCTCTCTCTCTCTCCTAGTTAGCAACAATGACTCATCTACTGGGAAGCTATTGTAGCAGTTCTGTGCCACCCCGAGAGTCACTTCACAGAGGTTCTTCTTATATACAGTGGTACCTCTGGTTACAAACTTAATTTGTTCCAGAGGTCCGTTCTTAACCTGAAACTGTTCTTAACCTGAGGTGCCACTTTGACTAGTGGGGCCTCCCGCTGCTGCCGTGCTGCCGCTGCATGATTTCTGTTCTCATCCTGAAGCAAAGTTCTTAACCCAAGGTACTACTTCCGGGTTACCGAAGTCTGTAATCCGAAGTGTTAGTTACCCGAGATGTTTGTAACCCGAGGTACCACTGCATATTATGTCTAAGTGCAGATGACAGACAAACCACTCTAATAATTTGTCTAATCCCTTATTAAACCCATCCTTTAAAGCTGTGTACTGGCCATCAGTATATCTTGTGGCAGTGAATTCCACAAGTTATCTATAGATGTGTATAGATGCACTTTCTTTAGTTTGTCCCAAAGCTAGTGATCATCAATTTCATTTCATGAGAGCCAAACAAAAAGGCTCTTCCTCGCCTTTCTTCATACATCATGCATAATTATGCAAACCCCTTCACTCTCCCACCCTGTGAATCCTTATTTTTCTAAACTCACAAAGCCAGAGCACTCTAAGCTGTACTCATGGGCAAGATTTCCTTTGCTCTTTTCTGCACAACTCTGCAACATACTTTTTGAAATGGGCCAACCAGAAGTGTCCAGAATATTTCAGATGCTGTTACACCACAGATTTATACAAAGCCATGGGAACTGACACTCTACATCTATGAGCAGATATTAATTCTTAATGATAATTAAATGATTGTGTGCCTGTCCCCATTAGCTGATTAGAGTGCTACATTTAGGCAGCGAGATGGAAACGGCATTAGAAGCTTTCTTCTGTAATAATACGCAAAGCTGTCTATTCATCTTGTCCTGAGCTGGCATGGATGAGAGGAGGCATTTTCTCAAAGTGGGGAGGAATGGGGAACTGGGCTGCCTTGGACCCAACAAGGAGCCCACAAGGCAGCAGTGAAGGCTGGTGGTTCAGTGCCACAGGTAGCTCTTAGTTAGGCCTGAAGGGGGACTGTGTTCTTTTGGGCATCTGTTTCCAGTCCAACTCTCCTGTGCTCTGCCCTTTTTGCAGGATCACTAAACACTCTTAAAAGGCATGAAGATGGATACCCCTTCATTATGTGGCCTCCCTCCTGGTGCTATCCCTGCGGCATGGCTGTGTGGTCCATAGGACTCAAGAAACAGCGCCCGCTTGTCCTTTAAAGAGGAATGGTGTGCTTTACAACACAAAATTTGTTGAGAGGTGGACAATTTTTGTGAATTGCTGCAATGCAGATTTAGGAAATATTAGACTTGAAAGTCATTTATTTATGTAAAGTATGGGGAAAATGTCAGCAACCTTAGCAAAGCTTTCTATGTTGGAAGAATTCTCTGTACTTGAATTTGGTCATTCATTGCTCTTCCAAAGTAGCCAAGAGGTGTTAATGAGGTTATGATATGCTTTGTATACAACAGGTAAACTGTAATGATGCTTTTTGCCCTCATTTTAATTTGATGTACTTGCTTCATGTATGCAGATTTACAAATAGATAGATATAGATATGCTTAGCTTTTCATTTAAGATAGATTGTAATGTGTCCATGCTAACCCAAAGAGTAGATTGTGGCTGAAACAAAACTACTGCTAAGGTCAGGATGCAAATAATGTAACTGAGAAGAGAAGCCAAACAATATGATCTAGTCCTTAATCATTTTCAGTGTTTGAGGTGGAGAGATATCACTTATGGGAATGCTAATGTAATTATAATTTTCATCCAAGTTTCTTCATTTATTATTAAAATGGGAAGATAGAAGTTATTGTGTTGCAATTACTTACCTGTCCTGAAGCAAAAAAACCCCGGTGACTAATTAGGGAACCTTTTTTTAGGATAAATGTTGAAGCCAGATGTGGTCTGCTGACAATACATAACTGGAATGTTGCTCATTACGACATGGGAAATGGTGAAAAGATTCAAATAGAAATTTTAGGGTTTTCTAAATAACCCCTGTATCACTAGCATCACTAACATCTGCAGTGTTTAAATTAACACTGATTTATCCATTGGGCAAAATATCTTTGGATTCTCTGAAGCACTGGAATAGTAATAATTACATAGGTATGTGGTGACCAGTTTTAATTATTATGGATATCAGATGTAAGTAAAGGAATGGCAAGATCTAGATTGTGACAACAAACTAGCTCCATCTGATCCTTACAGGAGACCGAGAGGCTTGGCTTGCTCTATGTGCTGAATCCAAAACTATGGCTTTGAGGATTCCCCTGGGAATCTAATGGGGAAGCAAAATCTGTTGGAGAGTTAATGCTGTTGGCCCTTCCATCTTATGCTCAGGTTGCATAGAGGTGTAAATAAAACATTATCTCATAAAGATGCCACAGTCTCCCATGGTCTTCATTGCAAGGAAACTAAACCCAAGGTAAGTGCTGGAACCCATGAAGTCTTTCGCTGATCAGAAATTGAGCAGCACGCAACATGCAACAGTCTGATTTTTCCATTTTTCTTTCACTTAGCAATCTTGTAGTAAGGTAAAAGGACCCTTGCCCGTATGGGCCAGTCGTGACCGACTCTAGGGTTGTGCGCTTATCTCACTCCAAAGACACTTCCGGGTCACGTGGCCAGCGTGACGAAGCTGCACTGGTGAGCCAGCACCAGTGCCACACACGGAAACGCCGTTTAGCTTTCCGCTATAAAGCGGTACCTATTTATCTACTTGCACTTAAGAGTGCTTTCGAACTTCTAGGTGGGCAGGAGCTGGGACCGAATGACGGGAGCTCACCCCGCCGCGGGGATTTGAACCACCGACCATACGATCAGCAAGTCCTAGGCACTGAGGTTTTACCCACAGCGGCAGTTATGCAAAAGTTCTCCCTCCCCCCTTACATGTAGTTTTGGCTTTATTTCAAAGTAAAATGCTATACTAAAATAGAGGAAGGAACAAGGAACAAGGTCATCTGGGATGGTCTGTGTGAACCTTCGGCAAAAGGTCTCTTGCTCAGTTCCTGGATTTCTGTATACTCTGATGCTTTATTTCACTTGTTTCATTACCATCAGCAATAATAATTGCCACCCTTTTAATAATACAGAAGAGGATAAATCACAGACTACTCTATTGCATTCTAAATCACTGCATTCTTTCAATATTTGTTTACAATATGCTTGAAATGATGAATGGTTAAAACCCTATTAGGTGTGATGATCCATTCTGAAGGAGGTTCATTTTCCTGCTTTGTGGTGTGTTAATGCTCAGCCAGGATAAACATCAAGGTGAAGTTTAGGCTGGGCACAAGAGAAGACAGAGTTCAGACTAGATACAGGTCAAGGCTTTGAGGAAATACAGAGCTGTGAAGTTGTTCCAGCAAGGAAGAAGCTGAGATAGAACCCTTTCACAGCAGAATCACCAGACACACCCTAACTATCAGCACCATATGTGCTGCAAGATGATGCTCCCCTTAAAGGCGCCTGCCCTTCTCTAGTTATCCGTGACTGCAATGAAGCCAGGAAGGCTCAGGTCTTCCAAGGTCTCCCACAGTGGAGCCCTCAAGGTAAGAGGACACTTGTGCCTCACCAGGGAAGAAGAAATTATTCAACAGAACAGGTGACAAAAGAGGGCAAAGACAACCACAGTATATGCATATGCTAACTTCTATGCACAGATGCAAAGTAAATTTAGAAATAATTGATGCAGTTAAGAATTGTTTGTGCTATTCAAGAGTCAGAGCAGGAGATGGAGTGACTGCAATCTAGGAGCCTTAGGGAGAAGGAAATGAGGTGACCAAAGGGGAGAAGCAAGGGGGAGAGAGGGAGAGAGCACCAAAGAGAGAAAAAGAGAAGGTACATAAGCATAAGATAGAACCGATAAAGCAGATCCGCTTCAAATTGCATAGCTTTTTCATTACCACCATCACTATCAAATGACAGACCACACCTGTCTCCATTGGCTAAACCCAAACAAGCACCGATTCTGTGCTTTCCAGCAGTGCTATAGTGCAAAAACATGTTGGCACATGTTGCTATTCTCTGAATTCTCTATTCATTATTATTATTATTATTATTATTATTATTATTATTATTATTATTATTACAAGGGATCCCCTCAAAATGATCGATCATCAGAGCATAGGTCAGTGACGCGTTCTGTGATTTGTTGTTTTCTTTGTCATCCTATGTGAAAAATGTGAAGATCCATGAAGATCTGTTGTGGTGCTGGCAAGTACCACATCTATTGTTCTACCGTGCCCTCCCAACACTGTAAACTTTAATTTGATGGTGTTTGGGGGATTGACCCTGTATAAAATCATGCAGATTCAAGACAATGCATTTTAATTCTAGTAGATTGTCTGACATATCCAGACACCATGGAATAACAAAGAATGTGTGTGTGCATGTGTGCTCATGCGCTTTCTCTCTTTCTGACTGTTGGGAGGAGTGGGGGAAAGAGTGTGTCAGAAAAGGAGGAGAGGGTGGTGCCTATTATACTCTCAAAATTCCAAATGTGCCCACAAACCCCTAAAAGGCTGGTGTCTCTATGATATAGCCTTTCATAGGCTTAGTGGGCACACCTATAAGGAAACCACATGAGAACGCCGTTGTCCCTCTTAGGAATGTAACAATTGACTGGATAGACTTTACTGTATTCAGAATAAAGTTAAGCCCCATGTCACCAAGAGGCTAAACTATATAATTACCCTGTGGGCTCTTTTCATCAGCGGCTATCTTAGGCAAAGGTAATATATTTTCCCCAAGACTCTAAAGCCTGAAAGAAACAGAACCACACCAGAGAACTGGAAAGAAGATTAAATAATTTGAGTAATCTCTTTGCCACTCCCTTACACTAGGACACAATGCACAATGCATTGCATTAGGGATGCTACCAGTAGTGGAGATATTCCCAAGAATCATTGAATGCGGTGACTGATTTTTACAAGTGCTGCATGCTGTTCTCCATACCTCATTCTAAAAAGAGTCACTGTTTAAGATGAAGGAGACAATCTGCCCAACCTGTGGTGTTATCAATATTATAAATTTTGGGGAAGGATGACCTGTGGAGGGCTAGATGTCTGCTGCCTTCACTGCCACCTACAAGGAAATGCCATCATATTAATACCATTGCCTTAATATGATCTCTTCCATTACTCTTACTATTTAACTGAGTGCCATTGCAGTGATTCCTCCAAGTCTATTTTGTGTGCCAACATTTTCTTTCACTGCTCCTTTTTACATTAGAATGGCCAACTTAGCACCCAATATATAGGCCAGCAATATGTTACACTAATTCCATCTGCTCTCCACCCCCTATATACCCATTGCATTTGACATCTGGCAAGGAAGGGTGCAGCCTACAAAATGCTTTTGAAATGCAGGATTTCTGATTATGTCATGTGTTTGTTCTGGCTACAGTGGTACCTTGGGTTACAGATGCTTCAGGTTACAGACGCCGCTAACCCAGAAATAGTACCTCGGGTTAAGAACTTTGCTTCAGGATAAGAACAGAAATTGTGTGGCGGTGGCGTGGCAGCAGCGGGAGGCCCCATTAGCTGGTTAAGAACAGTTTCAGGTTAAGAACGGACCTCCAGAACGAATTAAGTTCTTAACCCGAGGTACCACTGTACATCTTTGGGTAATAAGTGACTAGGCTTATTTATGAGAATCTCTGAAGTCACATGTTGGTGTGCCAGTTGTCTTTGTTTCAGCATCTTTAATTAATAAATTAATACTTCTTTTTATATACAGAAAAACACTCTATCTTTCTTGTCATTGTTAACCCCAGGGGTGCCATATTTTGGAGTGCATTCAAGCCTCAGCGTGAAAAAGAGCCTAAAGGGAATATCAGAGTTGCATGTGAGAATGCAGGTTGTATGCAAGCTACATACTTCAGAACTTTAAAAATAGTGAATCTAGTCCCTTAATTTTTAAAGTTATGATGTGCTTTGCTAGTAAAAAGTTATGGTGACATTAGAGACACACTAATATTATAGACACAGAAAAGAAAATCCTTTGCTGCCATTTTGTTTGTTCGGCTTGGATGGAGCCCTGCCAAAATACTTTAGCTGGGATAATGGGCCAACAGTGAGAATAAATCATGGGGGCGGGGGGAGAGAGAAATTGTACAAGAGCAATAGATTTCTCTAGGTCACCTTTAATCCTAGCCTCAAGTTCATTTCAATTTCCACACTGCATTTCTTTCTTTTAAGTATGTTTGCTAATTGTATTTAATTTCCCAATTATCTGGTGCTTTGGGCATGGTCTGGCATACATGGTCATTATGGTTTAGGGTGAAAAGAAAGTAATCATTCTTTGTGTCACTCACTTTGGAAGATAATTATCTAGGAATGGGAGCACATGAATCTATTAAAATGTTCCTTACACAATATTCCTGGTATGAATGAATTTGATCCTTGTAGGGACCTGCTACTTTGTTTGCAATCAGACACAGTTGTCTATTTTAAAGTCCCATCCATTTAAAAGGGATTTTATGATCCAGGAATAATTCAGAGGGATGTGCCTATTATTTCTCACAGATAATAACAACTAATTTGGATGTTTATTTTATAATAAGCATTTGTGCACAATCATCAATGTTACAATATTCTGTAGAACAGAGGTGGAATACCCTCTTCAGCCTTAAGACCACATTCCTTAATGAACCACCTGACATTGGTGGGTGGGGCCAGAAGCAAAAGTGGGTGGAACAACCAATGCAAATGTTTACCTTTGTAAAGAGGCTAGTTTATACACAGACTCACATATCCCACACTATCCACCAGCCCTACCAGTTCCACTCCCAAGCTCTCTGCAATTGAGTATGAAAATATGGAGGAATCTAAGTCTTGTTGGCATTCCCAGTCACGGGGAGTCTTATAAATGCATTCAGTAGAACATGCAAAGAATGTTCAGTCCTTCTACTCAATGGGCAAAGTTCTGAGGCTACACTGGAGGCAGGGCTAGGATGTACAGTCCTACTCCTCCATTGACACATCTTTAGGCAGACACCTGAAAAGGGTTCATGGAGAACCAGAATGTGGTTTAACCTAGGCTTCAGGCTTTCAGCTTGCTTCCCCGCTTGATACAAAGTATGCATTT
This sequence comes from Podarcis bocagei, assembly GCF_964188305.1. Taxonomy (NCBI): domain Eukaryota; kingdom Metazoa; phylum Chordata; class Lepidosauria; order Squamata; family Lacertidae; genus Podarcis; species Podarcis bocagei. The sequence goes on along the minus strand of NC_138127.1, from coordinate 31,568,608 downwards.
GCATATTTTCAGGAAGATTATGTGTCAGCTTTTCCTGTGGTCCTATACTTACAGCTTTGCCAAATTAATAGACATTCTGCTCTTAGCAAACATGTAGATTCTGAATGTGCAGTTCCATTTTAGGAAATGCAGTAAGGTTCAGGTGAGTTCATGCCTAGCTCAAATGGTCTACAAATAATAGCTGTCTCTAAGCCTTGTGATCTCTACCTCAATGAAACTCAAAAAGTAAGCCAACCACTGATTTCTGTACCAGAAGATCCCTTTTTTAAGGCTCAGGACAGGCAATATACACTAAAACTACTTATATTAAGACCACATTCTAATTTCTAGCCATTGATGCCTGCTGAAAAGTTAGCATTGTGATTCATTTTAAGGATCTGCATATAAATTCTGATGGACCCCTAAAAAGGGAGTTGACGAGCTAAGGAGCAACTCTCAGTAACATCTTTTTTTCACTCCTTTGTGCCACCAACTGTGGTTGTGTTGATTGCCACTGTTTTTATTCTAAGTTTTAACACTGCTGTTTAGTACACTTCTGCTCCATCAGATTTCTTACACCAGATGTATCATGGGTGTATTTATTTCCTGATTGACACACAACACCTTCAACAGTTTCATGAAATGCATAGCAACAGTGCAAATTTCCCATCATGACATTTTCATGCCAGAAAAATCTGCACCTATTTGATTTATGTCACACAGCTGTTAAAAACAAATCTTTCTATCAAAAAGGATATTGCAGTCTGAAGCTGCAGATGAAAATAAAAGTCTCAGGTGAATATATGTATGAATATATGTTTGTAAAATGTCTTCATGGGTTGTCAACACAGTGCCCATGGGTGCTCTTGTTCCCTCTAGTGCAGCCTTTCTCAACCTGTGGGTCCCCAGATGTTGTTGAATTACAACTCCCATCACCCCTAGCTAGCAAGGCCAGAGCTCAGGGATGATGGGAGTTGTAGTTCAACAACATCTGGGGACCCACAAGTTGAGAACTGCTGCGTCTAGTGCCTCCTATGGCACCTGCAAAAGGACTCACCAAATATCCCCTCAAAAAACCACAATTCATGAGAGACTGTTTGGTTTTCTTGCCCAACTTCTGTTTACACTGGCTCAGCCTTTCTGACATGCCTTCATGGCAGCCATTTTGTGTTATGCCACACCCCAATGGCAGCCATTAAACTTACTTTACTTTTGACAGAATGGCACCTGCAGCCTGATCTTCCTGAATTGATATGATTCATTCTACCACTTCAGGATTCTACCACTTCATTCAGCTAAACACCTAGCAGTCCAACATTTTGTTGCCCCAGACATAGAAAAGTGCCTCTCTTTTCCACTTGCAAAACCAGCTGTTGTCTGCACTCAACTTTGCTGCAGTAGCCCTTGGCCTTGACAACTTCCAGATAAAAAAATCAAGATAAAATTTACATTACATAAATGACTATAGAGCAATACACACACACACACACACACACACACACACACACTATTGTTAGTTTAACCAGCCCAATATAGTCTCCATTTAAACCAAATTAAAAAGATCTGTTATCTGCTGAGGAGTCCCCTACATGCCCTGGTTCTTTCCATTTTGTTCACTTGGAGTTTCCTTGTAACTGAAGCATACAGTACTATTTCATCGGCTACAAAAGGATGAAAATCTTCTGATAAAAAACAGAGGATTTCTCTATCAGAAAAGTTGTTAACCTAGACAAAATCTTTCTCAAGCATTTTTTTCTCTTGGCCCATCGTATAGCAGGCATTTCAGTACATAATGACATTTCCCTTCCAATTCAAATTGCAGACACAAATCTGTTGGGTGACAGGAGCCTGTCTGCATATGCCATCCAACATGGCATGAATTATGATCTGTAAATGCAGTTTGAGAAAAACACTATGAAAGGGAAAGAATGTCAATTTTCCCTCAAGTTGTCAAATTTCCTTCCAGATACCTAGATTTTTTGATGGCCCTTTGAAAAAAAATATGCTGCTGAGATAATTTAAATGGTCACAACCGCCTCACATCAGCCCCATTTTTTACATCAGATAACCTTTCCCTTAGTTTGTTTTTGCCTAAAGCTAGGTGATCCCAAAATATGACCGGACTATTATTTTCAACATTTGAGGGCTCCAGGCTTTTTTAAGGTGGACTGGGTAGTCTGCATGACCTCACACAAATCTGTTCTCCAGCAGAGGGAAACAGTCAGGAAACAAGTCATGAGGAACAGCAGTTGGTCCTGCCCCCACCCTGCCAGCACCTGGGACAGCGGTCTCACTCTGCCTAACAGCAGGGACAGCTCTGGAACTGAATTATGGGAAGTGAGAGAGAAAGAGAGAGAGCTTTACAAAAGCCACTTTGCATACTGAAAGAACAGGGAAAGGCGCAGCCCTTGGAAGCATCTGCAGAACAGCCTTTTGAGCCTTCTCCCCAATCTGCCTGAGTTATCCCAGCGGTGAGCTCAGCCCATGCAGAAAGTAGGGTGCCTTTTAGCATAGCCATCTGCTCATCAGTCTGTTTGTTGGTTCGGGAGGGTCATGAACTCAAAGCCAAAGTAGTCGTTCCTCTAAATGGCATGGCTGAAGGAAAAGAAAGTGTGCTCATTTCTGATGCTCCCAGGACCCCAAACAAAATCAGTGGACACTTTCCCCTCCTGTTGTATAATTCCTGATGCTCTTGCCATGTTTTCCAACCCCCTTTACTTCAAGCTGGTCTTTTCCCAGTGACCAGCTCTGTGCCAACGCTCAACAACTGCTTAAAACATTTACATTGCATATTCATATGACAGAGAATGTATTTTAGGCTACAACGCTCCATTTAAAGAAGAAGTGAGGCATGCTGCATTATCACTCTTGCTGGAAGAAAACAAAGCAAAACAAAAGCAAGAACACCACCAAGGTCATTTCCTTTTATTTCCTTTTTTCTGTAGTCACTGCCATTTACAATTATCACTTAAGGTGCAGCCCTGGTCCAGTCATGACATCCATGTCACGAGCTGAAAGATCCCTCACTATTATTATGAGTGCCCTCTCCTCTATCCAAACACACACGGCTAATGCTGCTCATAGTGGAGTTAGCTGAGGGCAAAATTTATTTTTAGAAAAATGATACGTTTGAAGCAGCAACCCTCCTGTTTAACAAATGAAAAGAGGAGTTGGCGAACTCATTTGAACTCTTCCTGCACATGAAATGGTGGACATATAAAGCGTTCTGACATTGATGCAGAAAACATAAGAGGAAAGGCTAAGGCTGTGTACGCATTACTGTTTATTCTGGCTCCGGTGCAATCCCACTGCTGGAGTCCAAAGCTGTGTGCACATGACGCTAGCCACAGTCCATATCTATGCTGTTGTTTCTTGAGAAATGCTGCTGTGTGGTGCATTTCCTCCCAAACCAGCTTCCAGCTGAAAGGAAAACATAAGCCAGATACACTTGAGACAGTCAGTGTGGATGTGTGGATGTGTGGATGACAGCGCATGCACAGATGGCAGCTTCATGACTATGAGTTTAGGTGCAGGGAAACCAAATAGGTAATGTGCATTGGCTGAAGATATCCCTACCTCTTCTCTGGTGTGTAAATGTGACTTGAAAAGCAGCTGGAGTGAATGACCTCTTTGTATTTTAAGCCACTAATGTTGCATGGGCCTCAAGGATACTGCAAAGGAAGGGTGACAGTGTGACCCTCTGCGTATTTACTCAGAAATAAGTGAGGCATAGGCTGTGTCCATGCTTCAACCTCCAAATTTTGTTTACACTGGGAGAAGGAATCACTCTGGGTTGTGGCCAACTAACATCTATTCAGAGTAGATCCACTGTAATTAATGTGGTCCTGAGTTTGCCACATCTATTAATTTCAGTGGCTTTACTCTGAGCATGACTAATATTAGGTACAACCCTCTGTGTTGTATCCAGGGGTTTCCTTCCTGTGTACCCTGCAGGCAACTTAGTGACTAGAGACATCTTTTCTTTTGGCAGGGCACTCTGAGTATGCTCAGGTGTTGCCTGTTCTGGCACAGCTAATTACTGATTGCAGCACACCTTTTATTGCAACATGCTTGTGGTATTATATGCTCAGAGTCTCCTTGCACTAGGCATGCAGGCAACAGTCCACTGTTTGACTTATTGAATGAGGAGCACAAAAGGTAGGGGAGGCACTTCAGACTTCCAATCTATCTTCTCCCTGTAATGCCAGTTAATTCCACTGGAGACGTGGTTTCTTAAAGGGCAACATAAACAGCTAGCAAAGTGCCTCCAGTCTGTCAAACTGTCACCATATAAGCAGTTAGATGGTGTGGTTCTTAGAGGGAAGAAGTGCATTGTGATTGCAAAGCTAAGTTGGTCAAAGTTTCAGGATTTAAAATAAAATAAAATAAAATAAAATAAAATAAAATAAAATAAAATAAAAAAATAAATAAGCAAGCTTCAGGATGTCAATAAACTGGAGGGGTTACTTAAAATAACAATTTAAAAAGTGCTATGGCAGCCAAAATTTCCAAGTGTGTTCACAGACAGAGGAGAAAGAGTTAAATGGGACTATTTTCACCTGTCCTTTTAAAGAGGGCAAAAACTTAATGGAGGCTGTTTCTGGCCACCTTTTTCAAGAGCAAAACATTAGTGAAACCTATGACACTCTTCAAATATTAAAATATCACTATACTTATATAGTGGAAAATTAGTACGAAAAAATAACCTGATTATCTTTGAGGTAGTCCAGAACATCAAATGGCTCAGGTTAACCTCCACAGATGTGTGTGTGGAGTAGCTACAGAGGTGTAGCCAAATAATGTGATAAGACCCTTCCACAAAGGAGGTTCTTAGAGAAGGCACCCTCAGTTTCCGCACGAATCCAGAGCTGGTTCAAGATGCGCTGCAAAACGTCAGGCACCTTATAACTGTTCCAGCAAAAAGCACCCACAAAACACCAAAGGAACAGTATACCAGCAATATGAAGGCACAGGGTGTGTACACTGCTCAAAAAATGCATCTGCAGAAGGCAGCAAATAACACTTATGGGCTGTGTTTTACTCACAAATATATGGGCAAAGGATTGGAACCTAAATTAAGTATTTGCAGCCAGCCTTGCATTGAGAGATGCAAATAGCTTATCACGTTGCTTTTAAATCATCCAATTTTCAACCCTACACGCTCCATCACTTTTCTTACCTAGTAATGATATTTTAATTAGACTGGATTACTTAAAGAAGGAATGTTATAATAGAGAAATGAACAGCAACAATGTATCACACCCAGGTAGCATCAAACCACAAATTTCCAAAGTGCTTAAACTGGTTCTTGTGCCTTCTATCTTATTTTATTCATGCACCTCTAGACAATTCTCTGGACTGTTCTTTGCAGCAGGAGATATGCAGATGTCTTCCTGCTATGGAGATGTGAGTGATGATGGATTTTTTGCTTGCCACCATGCCATTAAAAACACAAGAGCCCCGTGGGAAATGAAGTTAACAATTCAGATCCTAAGCATGTTTATCTCAAAATAAGTCTCATTTAACTCACTTGGATTCTATGTTTTTGACCTGATTCAGAAATTCCTCCTGGGCCCAGGAATATCAGTGTGTTCATTTCTGTTGAATGGGGCAGTTCTATGCATATAATCAAATGTGAGCATGGAGTTGCTCCTTCCATTGAGATGAAAGGTGAAACCTTCCATTGCAGATGCTGATGTGTCTCAGATTGCACACGAAACTTTAGATTAGGTGTTCCATGCTTCGGATGTGAGAGTGGGACAGGATACTTCCAGATGACCTGCTTATTGTGCTTTCACCCTGATTTGGTTGCAGAGAGATTAGGGAATGCTGAATATTTTATAAGCATTCAAAGATTTGTTTATAGGGAGATTCGATGATGCTGTGTCAAAGCAAGTGTCATCCCACACTTTCCATTTTACTGCCACATTTTACTGTCACGAGAAGCCCAGTCTTTTGGGGAAGCAGGCTAGTTGCGCAACAACTCCAAATCAGCTTTAATTTCCCAGCTTATCCTGAGCATTTGCGGTGAGTTGACTTACCACACATTTAGCAAAATAAAAGGAAATACCCTAATACCTTTCCCCTTCCAGTTTTATAGCACCAGCTTAATACTGGCAATTAAGGGCTTAACCCTTCAAATATCCATAGGAAGCAAGTGGCACAGCCCTTCTTTGACCACACACTTTGATACGCAAGTGAGAAAATGCCTGTTTGTACGACGCATAGTTTTAAACAACCAGGCATGTGGAGATGTAGGAATAACAAGGATGACAGGAGGTTGGATGCAAGTGAGCTGTGCAGGAGCAAGATGAAAAAGAAGCTTTGCGGAGCCTCTTTTTATTGGCAGAAGTCAACAATTGGAAACAGTAGTGAAACCACTCTGAACATGACGTATTTCCATCTAAGCACATTTAGCAAATGCACGTGTTAGTAGGTGTTTCCCTAAAATGTTCCCTAATACCTGAATACATCTGTGTCCCCGATCATGCTCCAGCCAAGAGTTATGTCTAGTAACCAAAACTGTGAGAGGACAAACGGTCAGGGGCAAAACCCTGTTTTCTAGCGAAGAAGGCGAAAGGTCACACTGTGCTCCTTGGCACACTGTTGCATGCCTGGTGCGAGGTTTGCCTCAGCACAAGTGGAGCATCATCTCCACATAGAGAGGTAGCACAAGCTGCTTGCTTTCAACACAATGAGAGTTTTTGACTTCATGGTGCATTGACATATCCCACTAGCATTCAAAAGTAGCACAGTGGTTTGCTGCGTGCATGCATGATAGGGCTGTCACTGTCAGCTTAAAAAGTATGGTTGTGGTTTGTAGTCAATACGCAAAGCACTTCTGCTTGTGAAAGTTGGGACATCTGATTTTTGTGAATCTGCTGAAAAACTGCCCCTGCAGGTTAGGCAACCTTCTGGATCTTTATGGGATAATCATAAAGCGCCCAACTTTCTGCAAGCACAAAGCCAGTAATGGATACTGCACTTTAATTTTGATGCTACTTTAAAATGATACTCAAGCTCAGATGCTGACACACTTCCAGAGGTATAGGGAGCTTTCCAGGTTCAGAACTGATGGTTTGTATTTCTGTTATCCTTACAAACTCAGTAAATACCATTATTGTGAAATAAAATACTTCTGTAACATTGTCATTTGAACGTGGCACATGTGCAGAATTTGTCAGTCGGTTTTTAAAGATTTCCAGCAGAGATATACCATAGTAAGGAGCATTCTCACAGCTAGGCAAATGTAGTATGAAGTATATAGACTCTGAATTGCAACTGCTGCTGAGTTTGCACTTTATGCATGTGTCAGGACTCCAAACCTTTCAACCAAAACATGTGCTTATGAGAAGAGGTTCATCTTTTTCAAATCACCTCGGTGTATATCCTCCAAGCTCCTGCTTAAAATCTGGCTTTTTTATTTTTTATGTAAGAGGAAGCTAAACTTGGTGTTCCATAAATAATTAGAAGCAAATGGATACAGAAAAAAACAAGACTTTTTAATTTACTGAGACTAGTAGCTAGCAAAGGAAGGGCAGTGGAGATTAGTGTTAGACAAGGAATTTGCTAGGGAAGAACAAAAGGATATGTTTGAGTGAGGCAGAGGCAGCAGCATACTAATTGTGAGAAATGGGGGGGAAAACCTCCACAGACTGATGCCCAGAGTACCACTGAAAAGAACACCAACAGAATACTAGTGTTGTCTCTGGAATCATAAAACAAGCTGCGATAAATAAAAAAGTGGGGAACCCAGCCTTCTCGGAACATGTGGAATGTTGTGGGGAGACAATGACAACAGCTGTGGCGGATTTAAAGAGTAATAAACCACATCTCATAGGCACTTAACATGTACTAGGAGACGATATATAATGCTTCCCCCCCCCACCCTTCATTCCTTGTATCTTTGAAGTGGGATATCCCTTTGATAATACATTACATGATTGATGACAGCGACTTATAGCGCTAGCCTATTTCATTGCACATTCACATATATGTAATGGAATGTAGAGTGTGCCCTTAATGAACCACTTGCTCCTCTTTGCTACATCTTCAGCAATCAAGACAGAGGGATGTCTAGCAGCTACTTTGTATTATATGTGTAGCTGAAGAAATACCTCTTTACCCTTGTCTTTGACAATGAGGATATTTTGTTTTACGAGGCCCATCCCTTCTGCTAAATGTACACAGTTTTGATATGGTTGGAATGATTTTGTTTTTCTTATTATTTTAACTGATTTTTGTGGTTTTTTTATAGTTGTATAATTATTGTCACCTGCCCTGGGCATGTGCACCGCTTTGCCCCTGTGATTGAAGGGGGCTGGGCCATGTGATATCACCTTTAGTGCACCCAGCAATTATTGGAAGTATTTTCAGGTGCGATTCAGAGATACTTGTTTAGTGAACTTCATTCAACCAACCTAATTCACTCCAAGAGAGAGCCACAGTTTAGAGCCCCCATGTAAAGGTAAAAGAGCCCTGTTCTCCTTTGTATCTGGCTACCCTCTCCCCTGCCTTCCCTTTGCTTGCCATAGATGCATGTCATGTTGTATAAACAATCTCAGGCAGGTACTGCACTTGGTTAAGCACAGTCTTTAAGGGACTGGAAAAAAATAGGAGGAGATCTGGTCAGGTTCCTAGAGGTGACTGTAGGAGAGTCCAGATGGCCAGATCTGATTAATTGGCACACTGTTTAAAAATGTGTATTACAGCCATTAATCGTTGTGGCATCATTGTTACTGGAAAATATAAATTATGCTTTTACCCAGTAACATTACCAATCTAAAATTAAACTGAGGAGATACGCTCCCTCCCCTCTTTGTTTCTTAACATATACAGAGCATCTAAAATGTCAGTTTTATAGCACACATGGCAACTGAGGTGAAAATGTTATATGATAACTACTAGAGGGCAAACTTTAAGGAATAAGAAAGCAAGGTATCTGAGCGCACATTATGGCAAAATTAAGAAATGCTTTAAGAACAAGGGTAAGAGAGGGTTGAAATGGAAAGCTAGGGTAGTAGCCAGAGATGTCTGTCTGTTGCAAGAAGGTATCTCATTTCCCCATTAATCATTCCTTAACCAAATGTTACAGGTAAGTAATCTCTAGCTTGTCTTTCTGTTTCATGCTTTCAAAACAAAAGCAATGTTCAGGGAACAATTGAAGTGAGTGAGGTTTTAAATTGGTTCCTCTCATTCATCAGTTTCAGGAGGACTGTTAACTACAAACTTCCAGATTTGATATCCCCCCCAGAATACAAAATTTTAACATCAGACCACTGATTCTGATGAAACGTTGAGTAAAACGAGTAAGCCTATGCAGCCCGTAACTTCACACTCAATATTGACATTTTGTTGAATTCTGCTATTAAATTTTAAATGGAATATCTACAAGCACTTAGTCTTCCTTGCATTTAGCAGGATGTTTTCTTCTGCTGTCCTCTTAGTCATATAGATATAGAGATATAGATGATACTGATATAGATATAGATTGGTAAGTCATCACTTAAAAATTGATGACTGGTGGTAAAACATAATAAGTGCTTTAGTTGGAAAGCTTTGGTTATTTGAAGTGACATGAAAGCTTTGTCTTGGTTTTTAAGGTTGCCAGCTGATCAGTAAAAAGGCTATTCCTACTCCTGAGCATTTAAGAGCATATTGATATATAGAAATCAGTAAGTGAAGCTTGTGACTGCATGGCGATATCACCTGCTATTGTTGACTGAACCGACTTCTATCAAAGACAGAGCTTAAAGGGAAAGATTAGCATCCATCCATTGTGTGTACAGTGGTGCCACGCAAGACGAATGCCTCGCAAGACGAAAAACCCGCTAGACGAAAGGGTTTTCTGTTTTTCGATGCGCTTCGCAAGACGAATTTCCCTATGGGCTTGCTTCGCAAGACGAAAACATCTTGCGAGTCTTGCGATTTTTTTCGCTCCCCCCCCTTTTCTAAGCCGCTAAGCCGTTAATAGCCTTTTAGCCGCTAAGCCGCTAAGCCTTTAATAGCCGCTAAACCGCTAATAACGCTAATCCGCTAAGCCGCTAATAGGGTTGCTTCGCAAGACGAAAAAACCGCTAGACGAAGAGACTCGCGGAACGGATTATTTTCGTCTTGCGAGGCACCACTGTACTTTCACACATGCAGGTAATGCCTTGAAGTTGCAATAATCTGAAGGGGAAAAACAACTTGTGTTAACTTCTATTTATAGCTGAACAGAGGAGGCACATTTTTCCCAGGAGTGCCATTATATGCATTTAGGTTAATTCAGGCCCCATTGGATTATTCCTGAAAACATCTGTGGGATTGGGATTTCTGATATTAAGCATGTTATTCCGGCTTTATCTTGTTCGGTACACCTTAAGTGTAATTCTTCTGCATAATGAAAAATGCCTTACAATTGAATTGGTTTTATTTTTATTTTTTGCAGGAGGGAGGATAAAACACTTTGCATGATTTTCAGGCTAGCTAGCACTTGGCTCATTTGCCCTTTGGCTTCTTATCACGATCAGTTTGCAGGAGCCTATACCATTTTAAAAACAATGTATGTTTTCCAAATGACCGTACCTGTAGGAAGAAGGTAAGTAAAGAAGAAGAAGAAGAAGAAGAAGAAGAAGAAGAAGAAGAAGAAGAAGAAGAAGAAGAAGAAGAAGGAGGTGTGTGGGAGCATGACCCGAGAACCTGACAGTGAGCCAATTTAGGGCAGAGAACAGAGGGTCCAATTCAACTAACCAGCTCTGTTGGTGAAAGCCCTGCACAAGGACCTCTGCTTGTGTGATGGGGCTTTCCCCCTCTGTCCCCCATCCCTCTTCTGAAATTGACCCTGGGAGGGTTGGGAAGCGAGGGGGTGGTCCTTCCACCTGACAATCTGCAATCCTTGCACAGATGGAATGATTGGAAGAGCCCAAAATTGGATTCCATCTGGAGACTCATAGAAGAAGGAACGCAACAGCAGATGGAGTAGAGGTGGGAGTAGGGTAAGGGATTCACAGCTGGGATGCAATGCAGGCCACTGCAGTGTTTGGATTATTCCATACTTTAAGCCCATAAATAGAGTAAATTGAAACACAAAGCTAGACTTTATCAGCTAAGTGGCAGACAAATAAATGGCTGTTTTCCCTGCCCCTGCGTCTCCATGCCAGAAAATATATATCCAGTTCTGGTGCCAGCTAATTGTGGAAAAGTAATGTCTCAGCATTGCTAAAGCACTGTAGTGGAGAAGCAACCAATTACTGTTGAGCAGCACCAGTTAGAAAATTGAGAAAGTTAGGCACAAATAAAAGTCCTGTCTATTTCTGGCATGAGATATGGGAACTGAATACTGTGGGGCTATTCAGGTCTGGGTTTTATTCTTACTGATGACTGCTAGAAAGGAAATTCTGTATAGAAATCTTTAGGGGCTGCTTTCAAAGATCTGCTCCAAACTCTTCAAGCTCTTTTCAGGCACCTGATCTACAATCTGTAGCCTTCCTGGGTGCCCACATGTCAATTATAGCCCTTGGCCAATTCACAACAGTAAGGTAAGCTCAAAAAGGCTGCAGACACCAAAACTCTAAAATGGGTGGAGGGGAGACCTTTGGCCTTCCAGATATTTTTGAACTCCAGCTCCCATCAGCCCCAAGCAGCACAGCCCATGGCCAGAGGTGATAGGAATTGTAGTTCTCCAAATCTGTTCTAAATACATTATAAATCATCTTGAAAACAAGACAGAAAAAGGGAAGTAAGATTTGAGTATTTGGAGAATATATTTAAACTTAACACTCTCTGTGACCCAAGTCAGACCAATAACTGAGATATTTTTAAAATTAGGTTGCACATGCCCAATTCTCAAGTCTGCATTTTCTGCCCTAGGCTGTTAAACAAGAAACAGTTACATTAATAGAAGAAAACTGAAGGAGACCCTTTAAACGAAATGGACTTAACTTAGTCATGTTGATTGATTTCAATGAGAATGCATTATTATTATTATTATTATTATTATTATTATTATTATTATTTTACTCTGCCCTATACCCAAAGATCGTATGGTTCACAGAATGTTTTTGCCTGGCACCTAAAGGTGTATATTGAAGAGCCACTGCAGAGAAGGCCGGTTCTCATCTTGCCACCCTCCAGACCTCTTGAGGAGGAGGCACGTGAAGAAGAACTAACAGTGAATACAACCTGTGTTTTGTATATGTCTGTGTGTGCCGCTTTTCTTACACATTCAGTAAAGTTTATCATTTCAGACACACTCCTTGGAGATAGTTTGATCACCCCCTTCACCTAATTAAAACAGAGAAGCCGCCAAAATCCTACCCCCCCCCAAGTTAAGTCCTGTATTCAAGGGTCCTTCCAAGAAAGTGTGTGCAGAAGTGTGGCTGAAAACATATAATGGCTCCTTTCAGATTATCCCTTTCATTAGCACAGAAGCCTAACTTTTGGAGCTAGCTCTTCAGGCCCTTCAGATGTTGACCCATCATCATTATACCTTTCCTCATGGCCCTGAAAACACTGACACTCCGGGAAGGCTTTTCCTTCCCTCCCAGTTTCTAAACTCTAATTTCCCTATGAACTACTCCCTGACTGGGCCAGAAGAGGCAGCCGAAATGCCTAATGAGCCATCACTGACTGATCACCTGACTTATACATCCTGGCTGCCTCTGGAACTGCCAGCCTTTCTCCTTTAATTGCTCCCAGCTCAGGTTGGTTAGCCATAAGCGAACTGACCTGGCTGTTGCCTCATAAGGGCAGGCTCAAAATCCTACCATGCAGTCGTTGAAAGCACATTTATTTCTGCAATGAAAGAATTAGAAAAGGAGATGGAACGAATGCCGAGCATGCTTGCTTTCTTTCTTTCTTTCTTTCTTTCTTTCTTTCTTTCTTTCTTTCTTTCTTTCTTTCTTTCTTTCTTAAATGTTTGTGAATAAAACTTACTGAAATGAATGGATAGAGAATTGAATGTGAGGAAATAAGGCAGGGGAGGGGATAGCCACTCCAGTAAAGGTAAAGGGACCCCTGAACATTAGGTCCAGTCGCGGATGACTCTGGGGTTGTGGCGCTCATCTCGCTTTACTGGCCGAGGGAGCTGGTGTATAGCTTCCAGGTCATGTGTCCAGCATGACTAAGCCGCTTCTGGAAAACCAGAGCAGTGCACAGAAACGGTGTTTACTTTCCCACCAGAGTGGTACCTATTCATCTACTTGCACTGCATGCGGTCGAACTGCTAGGTGGGCAGGAGCAAGGACCGAACAACGAGAGCTCACCGCCGACCTTCTGATCGGCATGCCCTAGGCTCAGTGGTTTAACCCAAAGCACCACCTGCATCCCAGCCACTCCAGTACTGCATTTTAATAAGTGATTAAAACACAAGGAGTAGGCATGGGAACTTCAAATACATAATGTTAGAAGCTTTCATTCTTGCAGCCAAGTCCTACACCTGTTTACATAAAAGGAAGTTACCCAAGTTCAATGAGACTTACTTTCAAGGGCTATAGATTATATCACATAAATTTATTTAGTACATTTATATACCACCTTTTCTCCAATAAGCAGAAGGTGTGGTATGTGATTTCCCACAGCATTTAATCCTCATGACAGCCCTGTGAGGTTGATAAAGCTAAAGTTATTCAGAAACCATCATGGCCAAGTAGGGAATTGAATGAGCAACACCCCAATCCTAATCTGACATGCCAACTGCTACATCACACTAACTCCAATTAGTCAGCACAAGGCAGAACACTGCATTGCTTATCTAAACAAAGCTGATCAATTTTTCAATATCATTTATCACCATCTTCATCAGAGGCATCTTTGCAATTGTTAATCATGCTACATAGGAGTTGTCTGTGTACAGGTAACCTCGTAATACTTTTCACCATTTTGGATTTAGACCTGAGCCCATTTCACTTATGTTCAGGAACAGAGAATCACAGTCAAACTGCTTGCCTTAGAGGAAATTTTTGAAGCTATATGAATCTAGGGGGAAAGCTTGGTAAAATGATGAGGTGGGATGAGCAAATCTGTAGAGGTTTAAGTTAGGGATAGGCTAACTGTTGTTGTTGGGAAAAGCATCTGCGTCTCATCCAACCTGATTTAAAGACACCACAGACTCCACGGTGGCTAATAGTCCAAAAGGGAACACAGACCCTGGCAAGTATACCTGGTACCCCTGGAATGTCGCACTGCTGAAAGATTGCTGTGGCGTGTAACAATATTCTTGTATTGAGCTAACTGATGAAATGTTTCCTGTTTGTTCTGAAGATCTTTAGGGCTGCATAGCAGTGTCAAAGACGCAGATAGAAGGTAATTTGTGTTTTAATGAGTTTTTGAGTTTTTAATATGTTGCGTGAGCTGCCTTAGGAGACTTAGCTGTGAAAGGCAGCAGGTTAAATGCTGGAAAAATAAATAAATAATGAATATACATGCGTGCTTTGAACATAAAACATACATGGTAGTTCTCGGTGTTTCTTTTCTCTGGACGGTCTTTGCCTCTACACCTATTGATGCTGTGCATGATAGTCTGTATTGTTGTCTGAAGGTGACAGTATCTTTCTATCAGTAAGGTTGTTGATTCGCATTAGGAAAACCTCTGCCTTATTGGTGTAATTTCTGTTAATTAACATGGACAGGATAACTCTTACGATGGCTTAGTGTAAGTAAAATAAATGGGTTTGTAGCCAACTAAGTTATACTCGGAATAAAACCATTGAAATGAATGGACCCAAGTAAGTCATATCTATTCATCTCAGTGGGTCTACTCTGAGCACAGCATAATTAATATGGTATATAACCTATGGCTACATATTTGATGTGTCTTATTACTGACACACCAAATGAAAACTGATTTACTTCAAGTACTGTTGCCTCCTAATTCTACTCCTGAGAGGATGAAGAAAGTAAGAAAGTTTTGAGCTTTTATCAGTCAAGTATTGGTTGGTGAGAATTAAGGTAGAATTTCTGCTGGGCAGACAAGCAAGCCAACAGAGATGTTGCCTTTCTTTAACCCTACAGCATTGCTATGTTGTATATGAAATTGAGCAAAGAAGTGTGATCTTCTGGCCTGCTTGAAATATGTATTCTGATCTGGCTTGGTGCCAGAATGATGTGTAAATAATATTGAGTAACAATGAGGAGTTTACTAGAGAGTATTCAGAGGATAAGGAACTGCAAAAAAGAGCACAGAGGAAGGTGTAAAACAAATATTAACAATGAAATAATTATTTTATTATCTCTAAGTAATCAGAAATGCTCAGAGCTCATTGTTTGGAGAGGAACTCCTCAAAGTGGTAAGCTCTAATATAAACAGCAGAAAGGCTAACAAAGAACCTAGGGATTGAGGTTTAAAGGATTGTGTTGGGACAGAGGGATTTTTTAATACAAATATATCTGCCCCCACCTGCATGCATCCAGTTTCTTGTGTGTGGAGTAGATGTAATTCTATTAGAGATGGGCAGAGGAATGTATTTGCATTGTGCTGGTGCCTGTAATACTCTAGCATTATGCTGGCAGAATGGATACTGTTCCAGTGGCTGAAAAGGGGAAAGACATGGAAATAGAAAACATAAAAATGGCATAAAGGTGCAGTAACACTAGCTTCCCAACAGTTGGGGGGAGGGGGGAGGAAGGGTGAGGCAGAGGGGATGTGGAGGCTGTGTGGGCACACTGGTGCAGAAAGATGATTTCAACTCCCCTGCCTCCTCACCTGTCCCCGTCCCTCTTGGTGGCAAAGACACCTGAAAAGCTAGTATTGTTGCTGCACCCCATCAAGTGAGCCACTTCTGTAAAAATGGCAGATATATTCTGCCCTGTGTGCTTGGAAATCACTACAACCCGCCAGTGAGACCATCCCATCAGCAGCACCTACGCCAACACAGAGGAAGCCACACACGCCAGGGATGTTTGTGCCATGCCCCCAACAAACAACAAAGACTGACCACCAGGCAGCAACTATAGGCACGGCCAAGGAAGCCATGTGGAACATCAAAGCAATAATAGAAGAATCTTGCTTGGAATCCATATTTTCTCTATTCAAATTTACCTCATTTAGAACCCTAAAGTCATGGACACCACAAAAGGTTTTGAGCTTTTTTTAGACATACCCTAAAGCCACCTTTCCTTTGGACATCAATTCTGCCTTCAAAGTCCTGGTAAGGTCCAGGTAAATCCAGACGTATGGCAGCCTCATCAGTCCACACACACACACACACACACACACACACACACACACACTTGCCTTTGCATCAAACTTGAAAATTAAATCTGATTTTTCTCATCCACAACAAACAGACATTTTCTTTTCTCTTTGTCTCTGCCTCCAAGTTGTTGATTTGAATGTGTTCATTTTGCACAAACAGGCCATATGTACAGGAATTAGCTGAGCAGTGCATGCACCCTTAAAAAATACCTTCCCCGCTCCCTCAAGAATTGCACAATATCACACACCTGAGAATTTGAAATGCAAGACAAGCTTGCACGTGCACACTTTATGTTAAATTCCGAAATGACAGAGATTTCCAGTTCCAAAACAGGAAGATGGTTGTGGGAGAAATCAATACAGTAAAGCAGGGACCACTACTGCTAGAACAGAACTAGTGTTAAGGGGAGAAAGGGGCATAGAAAGAGGCCAGAAAAACATGGATGCTTGATCCATCCTCAGGGGAGGGGAAGGCAATTGTCTATTCTGTAAAGTGAAGTAGTTTCGGAGTCACATTTTTTAAAACTTATTGCGAAAACGTGTGGAATTGAAGCTGTTTGACAGAGATGTCATGAGGACAACACGGGGCATGCAAGCAGCTTCAAGTACATACTCGAGAAACCTCTGAATGCCTGTTCCTGTTGCCAGTTCCTATAATGAAACTGGGCATTTCTCCTCCTGAAGGTTGGCTATTAATGGCAAGACATCTAAGTAATCCTACCTGCCTTGTTCACTGCAATTAATTCCAAGGGTTCATAATCTCATATTTTCTCATGCCCGGGGAATGACCTGACAGTGCTTAGTGACAAATATCCAGCATTAAAAAAATATCATTGCCATAAATATTTTTCTACTGCTTTATCTAATGCTGACTAAAGGAGCTGCGAGCCAGAAGTCTTAATTCTCCTCACCCAGCAAATGCTACATGGGGGTGGGAAATGTCATACAGAATGATGTGCATAATATGTGGGTTACCCAACTGTTTTACACTTGGTGGACAGATGCATTTCCTGATCTCCTTTCCAGAAGTGGGCCATAGCTGAATATATGAACTACCCTAAATAGGGGGGAAATAGTGTGGAAACTCTTCCTGTTGTGTTTTCATCTGCAGTAACTGTTTCACATGTTGCAGTCACAAGGTGAATGATAGGCAAGTGTGATCCCACCTCATTGCACGATGTCTGTGCAAAGGTGTATCCATTTGAAATTCTCACCTCTGATTTAAAAAGAGTTTGCCTTTGTTTCTTTATTTTTGTATAGTGGTACCTTGGTTCTCAAACTTAATCCGTTCCGGAAGCCCATTCCAAAACCAAAGCATTCCAAAACCAAGACGTGCTTTTCCATAGAAAGCAATGCAGAATGGATTAATCCGTTCCAGGAAAATAGCTTGTTAGGGAAACAAGCAGTAGCAGATGCATGTGGCAGTATTTTCCAAAAGAGGACATTTTGCTTTAAATAGCACCAATACTAGGGCAGAATGTGGGGCTTGGGTGGATGAACAGCTGCTGCTGATGATGACAGGAACATCTGTAGGCATGGAATGGATGCTTCTGGTGGAGCATGACATGGTGCAGAACAAGGTGGGGAAACCAGTCTAAAAATCTGGAAGATTCTGGTAAGAAACCCACAGGCAGTAGCAGTTGGTGGGAGGGGCAGGTGGGGCTCTGTTGCTCTCCCGGCTTCCCAACATAGTGGGTCACCGCTGCTTGCTGAGAGGGGGAGGGACAGAGAGTATGGGGCAGCAGGAACATCTCATTGGCCCCACTGCCATGTACCATATTTCCTGCACTTCCACCCTCCCCCTCTTGATCAGTGGCAGCGACCTACTGTGCTGGGAAGTCAGGAGAGCAACAGAGCCCCACTCACACTGCCTCAATGGCTGCTACTGGCTGCAGGACCTTGTTTAATGGTTGTCTTGTTGCTGGTGCCATCTGTCTCAAGAGACCATGGAGTGTGTCTCTGGGAGTGAACTATTGTGTTTGTAACACCGCAGTGGCCTCCCACTGCAAGCCTGGGCAGTGTGTATGAAGGTCCTCGGCTGTTCAGATGACAGGGCCTCCCTCACTGATGTGGTCCAAAGGAAAGCAGAGCAATACGTTTGGCACCAGCTTGGCTGCAGGAGTCGCCAGAAGGAGGAGGACAAGGCACCATCCAACTGTTTTAGAGACTCCACTATAAACTCACTGCTGCAATGTGTGGATGACTCTGAAATATTTTATTTCTAGAATGTTCTATTGCTAAGAATTTTAATCCTCAGACTTAGGATATCATATTATGGCATGAATGATGCTCTCTGCAGGCACAACTTGTGACAAATGATTTTGTTCTTTATTTTACTCACAGTGGAACTATAAAACCATACACCTCCATTTGTACCAGATCTGGCTTCAGTGAAATAAATAAATAAATGTGTCCTATGCTTTGCTCCTGCTAAACGGCAACATCATCAACAACAATGTATTAGAATGACCTTGACTCTTTTCAGGCTCATCTATCATGAACAGAATATTGAAGAAATAGCATGAGATAATTCTATGCCACTAGTAAGATTGACTCCTGTGCCTTATATCAAGAAATATGCATGAAACTTCAAGAAGGTAAGTCGTGTTTCTGCTTCCAATTGTCTGTGGCCTGATTTAGTGCTGTGGAAACAAGACTACATAAGCCTCAAGCTAATGTGCTTCTCCTCTCCTCCTGTCGTTCTTTGTACATATGAAGAAAAGATTGAAAGCTTTCACTTTCAGTTTAGATTTAATCAGAGCTTCAAACTTGGGCAATTGTGGTTTGTTCTTAGCAGTGCTTTGTTCTGGGGAGACACAGGGGTACGCGTACCCCTGAACATTTTGTGAATCTAAGTTTGGCCTCATTGAGGGGCAGTATTTCAATATGAGTAGGAAAATGAGAGTACCCCTAAACATTTTTAAGGGGGAAAAAGCGCTGGGTGAATGTGTATTACATGTGTTATACATGAACAAATATAATTAGATATTGATTTCAAGAAACATTATTCTATCTATCATCTATCTATCTATCATCTATCTATCACCTAAATATCTTCTATCTATCTCTGAAGTCAACAGGATTAAAAAAAAAATTAAAATCTAAAAGGACTTTGAATGCCAGTCTTTGAATTTCAATTCAGATTCCTCAACCCCAAATACTTATTGGGATAGTCCATCTGATTTCAAAAGAAATATGAAAAACATAAATATTTCCAGAGGCAGGTTGTTGAGGTATTAGTACTAAGGGATACATTGAATGGGCATTTGTTGCACTATATGCATGTTACTTTGCTTATGCTTCCATTTTGTTAACCCAGAAACTTCAGCTTTAATAAACAGATAAGATAATTCCTTCTTCAAATATGCCTCAGAGGGGCTGAGGGAAGGTGGGGGAGAAAGAAAAGAGTATTCACAAGAGCAACTCTTTTAAATAATGCTGAAAGCTTCAGCTGATTTTAATTAGAGCTGCTTGATCAGTTTCACACGAAAAGCAAAGCTATGTAAATTTGGCATTTAGCCAATTCTGCAAAAGCAAGGTGAGATTAAAAATTGCTCTTCCATAGCACAGCTCTAATGCAAACTCAGAAAAATCGGAATGGTAGACATAGGTCACACATGACAGTAAAAAAACTCCACATTCCCTTCTTGAAATATTTATTTAGTTTCACTTATGCAAAGTACGCCAGGTCAAATATGTATAAGGTGACCTTTCATTTCAGTTTTAAAGACCCAATTGATTGGCATCACATTCCTAATTTTTTTAGGGAGTAATCAAACTGAATGTGATCTACCAGCTACCAGTTCCATGTTCTGACCCAGGAGACATTCCCAATCTTACTGTACTGTGTTACATCATTTTGAATACTCAGCAGTGTACAATGGGAGGCCTTTGTTCACCCTTTGAGAATGATCGCCATCTTAAAAATTCAAAGTCCCATAGTTTAATGCTCAGCCCAGTGGCTCCAGGATGTATATGATAAAAAATAATGAAAATATTGAGGCAGACATGCTCCCAAGTTTTCCTAACAGTATTCTCTGTGAGAGGGAACTAGTAATCCATAGCGTCTAAAACCACAGCACAGCACAGCAAATATCAAAACATAATAGCATGGAAGGATCCCGCCAACTTATCACTAGTGCCAGACTAGTGATCACTGTCAGTTAGCCAAGCTCTTGTCATATTATTATATTATATTATATTATATTATATTATATTATATTATATTATATTATATTATATTATATTATATTATATTATATTATATTTTATTTTATTTTATTTTATTATACAGACCAGACCCAATACCAAAGTAGCTTACAACCTTAAAAGAATATCAGTACACAAAATGTAAAACCAATAGGAACACATTACAATAAACACAAATTAAAATACAATAATAAATTCAGTAACCATAACAATTCTCGAAGACATGTATCAGTAATGTCCAAACACCTGGGTGAATAAATGTGTTTTCAGCAGATGTATTTTAAAGGAGACCATCTCAGATAATCCTTTCTAAGTAGAAGCGTTTCAGATTGACACTTGAGATAGCTGCTGTTGGCAAACACAGAAGACTGTCAGTGAAAAATTGCACATAATAAGTTTCATAAAACGGGGGGTATCTGATTGATTAATAGATTGCATTCCTATACATTCCAAAGTAGCTTCAAAACAACAACAGCAACATACCAGAAAGTCACAGTTACATCACAATTACAATTAAATAAAAAATAGAACAGTTGTTATTCATAATAATAATAATAATAATAATAAATTTTTATACCCCGCCCATCTGACTGGGTTTCCCCAGCCACTCTGGGCAGCTCCCAAGAGAATATTAAAAACACGATAAATCAATAAAAAATATTAAGAAAACAACTGTTAAAAGTAAGCTAAACATCATTTCATTCATCCATATCCACGCACTAGCCCAATAATCATTCACTCTATTAAAATACACAACCAACATGGAAGAGGACCCTGATATTTGAAGTAAGATTTCTCTCTCTCTCTCTCTCTCTCTCTCTCTCTCTCTCTGACACACAAACAACACTTAAGTCCTTCATAGTACTTATAAGTTCCTATCAAGACATGCCTGTTGTTAATGACTAATTTCAAACTTTGTCACCAATTTATGTAGGGACAGCTAGCAGGGTTATACAGCTTAGATGGCTTTGCCTCTAGATCAGAAATGGGAACCTGTGGTCCTCCAGCTATTGTGGGCCTCCAGCATGGTCATTGGTCAGGAATTTAAGAACTATTTGCAAAAATTTTACAAGTTATATGAACTATAAAAGATGCATAATTTGAAATACCAGCCTCAGCAATGAGAGCGTAATATATATGAAATTGGATAACAATATTGAAAGAACCAAAGTTTAAATGTTAAATACAATAATAGGTTTTATTTTTAGAGTAAATGGATAATAAGGGATTTAAACTTAAATTGCAATTGAAAGTATAAAGAAACACATGAAACAAGATTATAATTTGCTGACAAATTTATTGTTAAGAATGCATTGTGCGGGAGATGTGGGGAAGTTCGATAGAAAGATGAAGTAAGCTGTTGAAAAGTTATACTTTTTTCTTTTTCTTCTTTTGTCTTTTATATTCTTGTTTCTCTTTCTTCTGTTTATGTCTGAAAAAATGTAATAAAAACTTTTTTTAAAAAAAAATAAATGAAAAAAAAAGGAATGGGGGGAGTTATAGTCCAGCAACATTTGGAGGGCCACAGGTCCCCTAGTCCTGCTATAAATGAAAGTTTCCAGACATTGTGGCCTGTAATTTATTCTGAGCAGGTATGTACATTGTCACCAGCTGGAGCATTCTAAACAGGCAGGATAATCTGTGACCCACCCTTTTTGAAATTGCAGTAAGAGTCTGCTTCAGAAAACACAAAAATAAAGGTTAGCCTGAGAAGATCCAGAGTGACATTGCTGCATGAAAACTAATCAAGCAGTTTGATTCTGTCGATTTAAGCTTGTATCAAGACAAAGTGTTAATTAATATAGCAATCTCTGTTGTGAATAGTTACGTGTATGTCTTACAGTTCATTGCCCATTTTTTCCTCTACCCATGGGTCTGTGCTTGCCAACTAAGGAAAACACTTCATGCGTCTGATAAAGTAGACTCTAGTTCATGAAAGCTTATGCTATAAGAAAGTGTTAAATCTTTCAGATACCACAAGACTCTTTGTTGCTTTAGCCTGGTCTTAAGTTTCCCCAAAAGATCAATCATTTATGCACAGATCGCTATCATGTTTCCAATCGTCAGAATTATCTGCAAGACCTTAGCTGTCCTAGGTATTATGTTGAAGAGTCATTTGGCCAAATACAACACACAAGTTGTGAAGAAGCTCTCTTCCAGTACACTGCAGTATGTGAGAAACAACAGTAATGATAGCACATAATGTTTCAGTACAGTCTGTCATATAAAGCCCACCATTGTATTTGCTTGCCAACATATATTATTCAGACAGGCAATTGGGAACTTTAGGATGGACAGGAAGAATATAGTTTCTAAATAGGTGACGTTATTGATTGGTTCAACCTAAGTATTTCATGTTATCTAAAGATCCCTCTGGCAGGCCAGGTGAAGGATGACAGCAAAGGACCGTTCATTTTTGTTATTTTAGGTGAACATAACAGGGGGCAGGGAATTGTCCACAGGGTATCCTGAGGATTACTGATTCGCACAACCAGGAAGTCTAAACAACTGTCTGTAGATAAGATCTTGTTTCAAACAACAGCGTTATTATCTAAGCTGAAACAGATGTGTCCATAGGTATAATAAAAGTTTGATAAAATGCATTCTTATTGATCTGAAAAAACCATTACAGTCATTCTTACACATTCCTCACAGAGACATTTGCCTGAGACTTATGTTATCTTTTCCAGTGTGGTGTAGTGGTTAAGAGCGGTAGTCACGTAATCTGGGAAACCGGGTTCGTGTCTCCGCTCCTCCACATGCAGCTGCTGGGTGACCTTGGGCCAGTCACACTTCTGTGAAGTCTCTCAGCCCCACTCACCTCACAGAGTGTTTGTTGTGGGGGAGGAAGGGAAAGGAGAATGTTAGCCGCTTTGAGACTCCTGAAGGGGAGTGAAAGGCGGAATATCAAATCCAAACTCTTCTTCTTCTTCTTCTTCTTCTTCCTCTAATAATAAAAAATCTGCTCTCCAGAATCCAATTCAGTATGAAGATATGATAATTCTTTTACATTTTAAGAGTTTTTGTTCCCTATTCATATTGACTCACTTCATTAGAGTTGGGGCCCTGAATCCAAATTAACTTTCTCTGCTACACTCTCTGGAACTCCATACAAAGATTGTTGTAGAGAGCTTGGCAAAAACCTTCATGTGATGAGCCCTGGCTTTCTTCAGGAGCATCTATGTGGGTAATGCAGTCTGTGAACTGAAACATCTACAGAGAAAGACATACTTTTTAAACAGAGATTTCCATGATTGTGGCATTAAATGTTTCAGCTGCCATGATCATGGGAATCACTTCTAGGTGATGATGGTTGTATCTGAGGAGAACCTTACAGATTACATTTGTCGTGTAAGTACAGTTCCAGAGAGTGTAGGGTTTGTATGGTATAATGATGTTGCATATTTAAACCAAAAAATGGGATTTATGGCAAAACTTGGTTCCTTAGAATGAGCTTATGTGCATCAATCACAATGCAGGCATGCTTTGGGTACAACTCCCATCACCCCTGGCTATTGGCCATGCTGAAAGTTGTAGTCTGAAACATTTGGAGAGTACCATGTTGGCTACCCATCACTTAACGTGATGTACTGCCACATCTGTCCCCTGTACAGAGGCTAGTGCCCTTAACTGTCAGAGATGGTTCAGAAAAGGTGAGCACTCAAACACAGAGACGAGCAGGAAGTTTAATTGAACTACTGCAATTCATCCTATGTGGGGCTACCTTTGAAGGTGACCTGGAAACAACAACTAATCCAGAATGCAGCAGCAAGACTGATGACTGGGAGTGGCCACCGAGATAATATAACACTGGTCCAGAAAGACCTACATTGGCTCCCAGTATGTTTCTGAGTACAATTCAAAGTGTTGGTGCTGGCCTTTAAAGCTCTAAACGGCCTTGGCCCAGTATACCTGAAGGAGCGTCTCCACCCCCATCATTCACTGAGGATCCAGCTCCGAGGGCCTTCTGGTGGTTCCCTCACTGTGAGAAGCGAAGTTACAGGGAACCAGACAGAGGGCCTTCTCGGTAGTGGCGCCCACCCTGTGAAATGCCCTCCCATCAGATGTCAAAGAAATAAACAACTATCTGACTTTTAGAAGACATCTGAAGGCAGCCCTGTTTAGCGATGCTTTTAATATTTGATGAATTATTGTATTTTAATATTTTGCTGGAAGCCTCCCAGAGTGGCTGGGATAACCCAGCCTGATGGGTGGGGTAGATATAATAAAATAATAATAATAATAATAATAATAATAATAATAATAATAATAATAATAATAATAATAATAATTATTATTATTATTATTATTATTATTATTATTATTATTATTATTATTATTATTTCTTTATTTGAGAAAACAGCAAACAATGCAGAGAAGCATCAAGGCAGGACCAGCATCCTTAGCCTAGTTGCCAGGACTGATGGTTCTGGCTTCCCACTTCCCCCTAAGAGCCCATCTTCCTCCGGAGGTTGCTCACGTGGATGTAAATGATGGTGGGAGGGAACTCTTGCTCATTGTTCAACTACATGCATAGCTCTTCATGTCCTTTGAGATAAGGCAGGATCGGGGCCTAACACAGCAGGAAAGGCAAGCTCCTGGGAAGCTTCACCCACTGAGTCTGAACTGCTTTCTGCCCTTGGCTCTTCCCTCTCTCTCACTCATGCCTGTTGCTTCTTCAGCAGCCAACCAACCATTCCTTCCCTCTTCATCTTCTGACCCGTCCCCAGTCACCGGGCTCTGAACCTTCCTCCTCTGAGGCTTCCCCAGGGGGTTCGCTGGCTGGTGCCTCCCACCACTCCTTGTCATCCAGCCAGTCCCTGACATTAACAGCCACACCATGCTGAAAAAAACCCCAAGAGATGCCACTTCTTTCTTATTTCTGGCTAAAAAAGTCCACCTCTGTGAAATTTCTCAGTGCCATGTTAAAGAGATACTGAAGTTCCTGTCAGGATGAGAGGTGATAACACTAAAGCACTGAGTGATAATCTGGTTAAACAAAAAAATCAAGCATCCCAGACGGAGCTTTTATTTCACTTGCCAGCACCTCAAACACAGTAATTTAAAAATGGACAAAACTCTCATGCTCAGGTGCGAGTCACTGAGCGATGACACACCAAGCCAGCGTGACTCATCAACCTATTTTCTTCTGCCTGCTGTATGATTACTTACTCAATACACTCTAGGGCTAGAAATCATTTATTTTTCCTTTTTATTGAAGATTGTCTCTGACGTGGTAGATATTTACCGTCTCCCACACAGTGTTATTTACAATTGTCAAGGATTGCACACTTTGCAGGACCACCTGGATTGTGCAAGCGTCATTTTATAATTGCCTCCATTTTGCTGACATTCAAAATAAAAAGAAACAATTTTCCAAAATAAGGACTCAACCTTCAGCTCTTGCTTTCCTTTTAGGAAAAAAACTAGTACAGCAAGGGATGTCACACTAGGTTTTAAAGAAACATAATTTAATGTTGTTTTATCTACTGGACCATTTTCAGTGCTTGGAATGAATTAATTCAGTTTAACAAAGTTCCCCGGATTTATTCAAAAAACTATACCTGGACGTATGTACCATCACTGAATGTGAATTAAGTTCATTTTGAGAGACCTTAGAATAAATTCTAGTTCTAGTTCAAGTTCATTCTCTTATGCTTTTATTATTATTAAATCTCTTGGGGCTTTTAAACTTAAATATTATAATTGTTGGAAAAATAAACAACCCACATCCCACTGTTTATATGTTTAAACACACACACCCCTCCCCTTAAGTATGTTTTGTACCTCAGCACAGCAGCAGTCCTCAGGGACGCGGGTGTCGCTGTGGGTTAAACCACAGAACCTAGGGCTTGCCGGTGGTCTGCGGTTCGAATCCCCGTGACGGGGTGAGCTCCCGTTGCTCAGTCCCTGCTCCTGCCAACCTAGCAGTTTGAAAGCATGTCAAAGTGTAAGTAGATAAATAGGTAAATGGTGGGAAGGTAAACGGTGTTTCCGTGCGCTGCTCTGGTTCACCAGAAGCGTCTTAGTCATACTGGCCACATGACCCGGAAGCTGTACGCCAGCTCCCTTGGTCAATAAAGCGAGATAAGCGCTGCAACCCCAGAGTCGGTCACGACTGGACCTAATGGTCAGGGGTCCCTTCACCTTTACTTACAGTAGCTTGTAACATTCTGAATGCTGGGGGCAATTGCCAGAGAACTGACCTGTAAACTGAACATGAACTGAACTAGTTTGCTTTGTAAAGGGAAGAACATGAAGTGGAGTTGGCTCCTTTTTGGACATGTGGGTCTTGAAGCAGTTGCTTTTTAAGATGAAGTTCCCAAATTATGGCTGTTTTACATAGATAACGGGTCAGATTTTGGTTTAGAAACGTAGCATTGCAGTTGATTTGGCACATTGCTAACGCATATGAAAATATTTTGG
The DNA here is from genome assembly GCF_964188305.1 of Podarcis bocagei. Taxonomy (NCBI): domain Eukaryota; kingdom Metazoa; phylum Chordata; class Lepidosauria; order Squamata; family Lacertidae; genus Podarcis; species Podarcis bocagei. The sequence continues at coordinate 31,541,820 of NC_138127.1, read as the reverse complement.
ATCTCAGTCTCCTTTTTCTATAATGCTGTATGCTGTGGTCCCGAAGGGTAAGCAGAAATATCAAATATTATGTGGAGCCAAAGTGTCATTTATCCCTCTGTTGGGATTTGTTTTATTTTCAGAGAGTTGTTAGAGGAATTGTGGGGAGGGATTCAACCAAAGAACATGAAATAAGTTTAGGTGTCAACCATCCATGGTTAAAAAGAATTCCACCTGGTATAACACCCCTTCAGAAGATTATAAGTTTCATTCTAACTCTCTGCTAATCACTTCAGCTGGAGGCAAAGTCTATACAGAGCAGGCATGCAATGAAATTATTCAGGGAAACAATTGAGCGAATTGTTAAAATTCCTCCCTCAGTAATGTTGAATATAGTTCAAAGCAGATTTCACAGAATTGAATAGAAAACAAACTTTGTACATTAGAGCTGCACAGCTTGGGATATTTGGCCAGCAATGTGGTATAGTGGTTAGAGCATCAGGATTGGTACCAAATCATGTGGTTTGTCAAGCTGGTGGGCATGCATGGCTAACATGCTGTGCATTTTTTTCTTGCAACAAGTTTTATTTATTGTGATTATTACATTTCTGTCCCACTTTCCCCCCAAGGTACTCCAGGCAGCATACACCATTCTCTGTTCTCATAACAATCCCATGACAGTCAGGGACTGGTCTTCCAGTGGGCTTCATGAGAGAGAGAGAATTCAAATCCTGCTCTCCCAGATCAGCACTCTGAACTACAACTCTGCAATGGCTTTACACAAATAGACTTCCCCACCTTAGACATCCATACTAATGAGGGTGTGGAGAAGCCATACATTTTCAGGGACAGGGCAAAGAGGCATATTCCCCTAGCCCCTTTAAACCTATAGCTTCTTTAATGATGTCTATTTATACCAGTAATGCACAAAAGGGGATAGGCTTCGGTCGAATTATGTGCATGCTCCTGCAAGTGCTAAAATTTTAAAGGGGGATGGGAATAGCGCAAGGCAAGGCAAGGCAAGGCAAGGCACTCCATTTTGACCTAATTGACCTAATTCATCCTAACTGCAGTCCTCTATGTCCCCCTAACCTCTCAAGAAGAACATGAGAAGGAGATACACTTCAGTGCCAAGAGACACTGAATCCATTCCCCATTGGAAAATACTTAACTGATTTCATAATGCACAGCTAATAATCTAGCAGATTAGAAAAAGATGCCACATAGTCTCAAATTTCAAAACATGATACATTTTGTAATCAAAGGATGATCCGTGCTGTGTTTGGCTTGGAAGATCAAGACCTGTGATTATCATGTTGAGCAATCTCAATGGACCAGAAGAGCTCTAAAAAGGGGGGGGGGTATGGAAGAGATAATGCAATACATTTCAAATAAGAAAAACAAAGTAGGTGCAACTAAAAAGAGAAAAAGAGTGGGAGAGGGCAACAATCAAAGACTTGCTCAAGACTGGCATGGAAGTCAGATATAAAGTTGTTGTTTTTTAATGAAAAAAAATGAGTTCATGACATGTTTGAATTCTGATACTTTACACCACTTTTATCTTCAACAAAATCAGTTTGCATACTGCAAATATGTAGCAATGAAAAACAATCAAACTCCACCACAGCCAGTTTATTTAAATAAAGAAGTCCACCACAGTTCATCTGCCAGTGTTTAAGTGGGAAGTGACAGAAAGAAAATATAAAGGGCGAACAATCTCCCTTTTATGAATGAATGCATAAATCAGGAGAATAAATGATCAGGTGTGGAGCAGAATGCATTCCATAGCCACAGTGCAATGTATCCAGTGGGAGACCATTATTTCTCCTTTTGAATTTTTCAGGACATTAATCCCTTCTTGTTTCAGTGAAACTGCAAGATTTTTTCTCTTTCTTTTGCATTTGGTTCTCAGGGCACTGTCGTTTCAGCTTCTCTCTGCTTTAACAATTCTTCTTTTCCCACTGAAATAGTTACAAGGTGGAACAAGGTCACATGGGTCATTAAACAAAACAAAACAAAACAACTTTTGATAGGCTTAAAAACCCCACACATAAACTGAAAACAGTTCTGCTCCTTACATTCCTACTTTAGACCAGTGGATTTCAAAACGTGTAACTTCAGAGGGCCAATCTTGAGAACTTCATGGGCAGAGACTATGTCTCCACTGTATGCTGTATCTCACTCTCTATGCCAGCAGTAATCAGTGTGATACACTCAGTTGCAGAGAAAGTTTTTTGTCTCACCACAAGGGAAACAGACACACCTGAAAAGTTTAAATTGGATCTTTCATTTAATAACCTCAGCCATGTTGGTTAGAGCAAAAGCAAGAGAAGAAACATGAATGAGAAACCAGGCTCACAACTCACTTTCTGTTCCTAGTGGATTTTTCTTCTCTGTACAATGGGTATAGGGATGCGGGTGGCGCTGTGGGTTAAACCACAGAGTCTAGGACGTGCTGATCAGAAGGTCAGCGGTTCAAATCCCCGTGACGGGGTGAGCTCCCGTTGCTCGGTCCCTGCTCCTGCCAACCTAGCAGTTTGAAAGCACGTCAAAGTGCAAGTAGATAAATAGGTACCACTCCGGCGGGAAGGTAAATGGCGTTTCCGTGTGCTGCTCTGGTTCGCCAGAAGCGGCTTAGTCATGCTGGCCACATGACCTGGAAGCTGTACGCTGGCTCCCTCAGCCAATAAAGCGAGATGAGTTCCGCAACCCCAGAGTCGGCCACGACTGGACCTAATGGTCAGGGGTCACTTTACCTTTACAATGGGTATGGATCATGGAGTGTTGCTTATTCCAACAGTCTCCACACATTGTTAGACTGCAACTCCCATCCTCCCACATCATTTACCATGTTGGTTGGGGTCTGCTGAAAACTGTTGTCCAGTGACATCCAGAGAGACCATGTTAGCCACCGCTGCTATATGCCTTGTAATGGTGAAAGGAAAATGCATTTTGGTAAATCATTTGGCACATGGTGAGGAGTAGAAACTGCCCATGCTTCCCTGGTATGGGACAACATTTCATTTGCCAAGATGTATTTTCCAATCAAACTTTAGGGCATCCTTTGAGGGCTCTTCTACATGCAGTAAGCATGTCTACTGTGTAAATTGCTCTTTGACACTGAGAAGCCCTCTATTAACAACACTCCCCATGCATCATATTCAAACCTGCCATTTTGGGCAGTTGTTCCATATTGACAAAACCCTTCTCACATTCAATAGCAAAGCCAAAGCTACGATCATTCGCACAACTCTTTTGCTGCAACGTGGCTTTGTACAACAATTGGTATTATCAAAATATTTTTTTCAAAGCAGCAGCTTTGAAATAAAGGTAACAAATAACATTACGTGTCAAATTGCTTGTAGAAATTACATCTCCAGACAGGGTTTGCCTATTTAGCAGGTGCTACAAGCAATACAATGAAGTTCCCTGCTTAATATTAATGGGCAGGGAATTTGAAAGACTAAGTGCTGCCACACAGAAGGATTGATTCCTTGCAAATGCAAAATGGGCATTCTGTGGCACTTGCAGGAGTGCCAGTTCCGTAGACCGAAGCGGCCAAGTGGGCACATATGGCGTAAGGTGATCCTTCAAGTTTACTTATTGATTTGTTATCTTCTAATATTGTACCCAGAGTGACTTACAGCATAAGGGTAACAGCGCTACACTATAAGATTACAGTACAAATAACATTCTTGGTGAAATTTGACATGGTGGGGGGGAAGGGAGAAGTCCTGTCTAAAAATCCTACAATTACCAGAATGTCTACAGTGTTGCTATTAAGCAGAGTTATGTACCAATTAACTTGGCATTTTTATTAATTGCATCAGTTACTTTTACAATGAACTTTGAAGGACTTCTTAGCATATTTTAGTAATGAGCCCAAGAGGTGCATCTGAGTCTGCCTTGCCTGCTGCTGATACCGCAACTTCAGATTAATTTCTGGTAGAAATCAATTAATGGGGTCAGGTGAAGCCAATAAAGTACAGAAGTTATTTGATAAATATCCCCAATGTGTTTTGCTGATGTTCATGTGAATTTGCACCACAGTCATGAGATGCATATTGCATCTCCATCTGATAAGATACAGGTAATGGTATTTTTTCTAAACACGGTGATGTTTGGAGGCAGTGTTCCTTTTTTGAACAAATTTCCCTGATGAAGATAAGTGAAATGTACCAAAAGTTATGGGTTAAATAACTTATTGGTATTTCCTCCAGCATTCTTTCATGCCTGCAGCAGTGTAGGACCTGCCTTTTCTGTAAGACCAGACCAGAAATAATGGACACCAGCTGAATCAAAAACCCATCGTCATGTTTTAGGCTGACTGTGGCTCCCACAGATCTACAGATCTGCACTGCTGATAATACACAATTAAAGTGAAAAATGCTGCTTGATTCAGAAGATACCCGATGATTTACACCTAATGAGAGTGTGGCCCTCTTGTTGCTGGGGTCATTTCAGCCACCAGATGTCAGCACCTGATATGGAATTTTAAAAAATATTTTTGACCATGTAACGAGAATACATAATATGATAAGGTTACAAGACGTCCCCGTTTCTGGGGACAGTCCCCAGATTTACAAATCAGCCCCCATACAAAATCCATTGAAGTTGAAAAGTGACCCCAGATTCATTGAAAAAAATCTGGTAACCTTATAATATGAGCGATTGGTGGATAGAACATTTCCCCATTTGATGAGGCCCATGTTCATCCAGGGGATTAGAACACTGCTTTTCTCTACCTTAACATGTTAGCTGCAGTAAGATGGGCTTAGTGATGACAAATAACCTTTATATTAATTGAGCGAATTAAAAACATTTTAATAAACAAAGAACTTATGTGAGTTTCTAGCAATAACATTGCTAGGTGGGGTCAAATTTTCAAACCCCACTACTACAGATGTGAACTGTTCATATGAAGTGTTTGTGAGCTAATAAGTCAAACATATTTCACTACTCTGGTGGGCCACTGGGACCTAAATATATACCCTGTGTTTGTTGCCAGCTGGGTGGCTATGTGCAGTTTGGTAGGCGCATTAAAATAACGGACCACCTCCTTCCTTATGATCCTCCTTGCCTATTTAGAATGCTCTTACAAAGAAGACCTAGATTATATGACATTGCTATTTAAAGAACATTTTTCTGATTTGCTTGGGGGAAAGTTAACTCAAAGCATATGTTACCCCCCATTTCCCAGTGCATTATCGCTTTCATTTTCATTTAGCTTTCATTATTGAAAAAAGAAAAGAAAAAAGGAGAGGAAGTGGGGAAGTGGGTTTGTTTTGCAGGACCTCTCAATAAAGCTGAACTTGTTAGAATATAATTGAACCCCACCTGAAAATAGTGACAGCCTGGAAATGCCCCGTGTAATCTGATGGTTGGCTGTGGGCTTCTCAACATGCCCTGCTCCTCCTGCTCCTCCCACCCTCTTAATTTTGTCTGCTATTAGGAAACAAAGACTTTAATTAAAAGATTTTAATTAAAATCTTCTTTGGTTCCCCCCCCCTTACTACTCTTCTTATTAGTTATTGTTAGCTGCCTTGGACTGCCTGTGTAAGGAAAGTGGAACATAAACTTTTAAAGAAGCCTAAGCAAATAATGTATATATGACAAATATATTAACATGTGTATTGCCCTAAATATTCTTGGGGAAATAGCTGCATTGAGTATTTCTCCAATATTCGTTCTTGTGGCAGATTACACATTTCCTATGTAATGGTGCATATGATTTCCCTCTACAAGAATGATACACTACAAGAAAACAACAAGGAGACTTGTGACACCTTAAAGACTAGTAAATTTATTGTGGCACAAGCTTTTGTGGACTATAGTCTGCTTCATTAGATGCATGAAGTGTTTTCCTCAGTTACAGTAATATATACATTTGGTTTGGGGTTTTCAGGATTGTGAACATTGAGGTCAGGAGGAATTGAAAAATCACTGTTTACAGTTTTGCTCCAGGCCAAACATATATAAACTTGTAACTAAGGATAAAGCATCATGCATCTGATGAAGTGGATTGTAATCCACAAAAGTTTATGCAGTAACAAATGTATTAGTCTTTAAGGCACTACAAGACCCTCTCTTGTTTTGTCTGCAAGAGACTAACACATCTAAGCCTTTGGAAATTATAAGAAGAGAAGTATTGTGATAAGGTGCAAACTGAACCTACTGCAATCAATATGAATTTGCCACATACTTCAAGAGATTGATTCTGGTCAACTAATAAAGCAAAACCAGAGATTAATGTGAAAAGGGGATCACTTGAACATGGCAGCATTTCATTTGGAATGTGCTTCAAGCTTCAGGCAAAGACTCAGATCAATGTTTCCTTTATCTAAAATGATTTTTCTCATCCCTAATATTGTCGTATTTCATGCAAAGGCCTTCTTAATCAATAAAAAGTCCATCTAAAAGTTTTAATAAGTGTGCCATAATTGAAGCTCTTAACAATAAAATGTTCAATAGCAGTATAAAAGCTCCCATCAAAGACACATCTCTAATTACATCATGTTATTTTAGGTATCTTTTTGCGTGAGAAAGAGCTAGGGTGAATGTTAAGGTAATTATATCCTGTAAATAGAATAACAAATTATCATCCTTGGTAAGTCCTATAAGCCTTGCTCAAACTCTTCATAGCAGAACAAGAATACTGGGATGCTTGCAATGTGGTATCTTTGTACCAGAAACAGGAAGATTTTCTGGCTGGCCTCTGTGAAACAGAGAGTTTGACTGCTTGGATGTTGAATTTAACCAGCATATGGCTACATGGCAATGATGAGCAGCACAAGAAACAAAATCGGGCAGAGCATGAAATCAGAATTTTACCTTCTTACAGTAAGCTTGTTTCTTCACAGACACACATCCCTCTCTATCCTTCATCCAGAAGCATTATCAGAGCTCACAAAAACATTTCTGCTGGGCGACGTTTGCTCTGATGGGCCTGAGGTTCCCCATTCCTGCTTCACCCTCTGCTGAGGGGTTGCCATGGCAGAAGTGCAAATTAAACGAGAAATGAAGACGATCCCTTCCAAACACCTCATTGTGTAATACAGGCAAGACATCAATAAAGAAAGGAGAATGTACTGAAAATAGCACAGACTTTACATGGCTTTGCCTTGCTGTTCATGGCTAACAGCAACCATCTCTGAAGGAGGCAAGGTAGCACAGTTTCATACATATGTTATGTGAGAACTAATTATTTTTGTTCTTAAAACCTGGCATCTTGGTGAGGATGCCATGGCAGACACAACTAATTGGTCAGGTAGTCAAGCACTTCATTTGTGTTGCTATGGATACTAGAGCTAGGAGAATTGAATGTACAGACTTGGGGTATTGCTAATACACAGATCACTCTCAAGAGCTATAACAAGAGTCAAGTTTCTTCCTTGAACTTCATCCAGTACGTGAATATCTCAATAAGTTTTGAGAGCTGTAACAGAGTGCAGATTATGTGAGAAAATGAGCATGCTCAGTCTTAAATTCTTTTGTGTGGGATGCAATTCAGGCTTTTTGCGCCCACGGATACTGCACACATCTTGTACTTATAGCTCCTCAACACTGGTGGGCACTCTGGCCATGATCTCCAGCTGATGTGTGATGGGCATCAGCGTGAAGGGGGCCATTTCTACACATGTAGGGTTTCCCCCACAGGGACTGAGTGGGTATATGAACATATAGATGGGGAAGGAGTGAAGAATGACTGTCCTCTAGGTCCATCTCCTCCCTATCTTTATGATCGCCCAAAGCTGGGAACAGATACTGTATACGCAACTCCTCCTCCTCCTCCTCCTGTTATTTGTATGCTGCCTTTCCACAGTTAAAACAATGCTCAAGGTGGCTTCCAATATGAAAAGAGTACCCCCCCCAACCATAGCTGTCAACTTTTCCCTTTTCTTGTGACGAGTCCTATTCGGAATAAGGCAATTTCCCTTTAAAAAAGGGAAACGTTGACAGCTATGCCCCAAACCCCAGTTCTTGCTGGGAAGCAGCAGCAGTTCTTATGAAGCCTGTCAGGCCCCACCCTAGGCCAGGTGGAGAGAGGCAGGAATGGGGCCATTTTAAGAGTTCCTGTTCACGTGGGGTTTACATCTACACCAATGATACAAATGGAGACATTGTCTACAACTTAGGGAATGTAGGGTAGCCAGATACAACAGAAGACAGGGCCCCAGCACCTTTAATAGCTGTAGAAAGGAGGGAATTTCAGCAGTTTGTCATCTGCTGAGATCTCCTCTTCTGCACAGCTGTTAGAGGTACAGAAGCCCCATGTTTTTTTCTCCACCTTGCCACCCTAGTGGAAGAGTGGGGTTCAGCAAACAGGTGTTTTTTTTTTGCTGCTCTAGCCAGTCTGTGCATTCATATTCCCACATATGTCTTGGAAACAGGGGCTTAATTAGTACATTCTAGGGTTTTGTAGTCCTGCCAACCTAGCAGTTCGAAAGCACGTCAAAGTGCAAGTAGATAAATAGGTACCGCTCTAGCGGGAAGGTAAACGGCGTTTCCATGTGCTGCTCTGGTTCGCCAGAAGCGGCTTTGTCATGCTGGCCACATGACCCGGAAGCTGTACGCTGGCTCCCTCGGCCAATAAGCGAGATGAGCGCTGCAACCCCAGAGTCGCCCACGACTGGACTTAATGGTCAGGGGTCCCTTTAGGGTTTTGTAACGTAAATGGAAACACAATAAAGCCAGCATAGAGGAGCCTCTAGTCATTTGAAACAGGGGAAAGGAAGAAGTGCAGGAAATGATTCTTAGCCTAAGATACTGTGCTTCAGCATCCATATTCCCACCTGTGAAATACTGTACTGAGAATGTTACTCAAAAGAACAAAAGCAATAAATAGACACCACTGTTACCCAACCCATAGTTGTATGGTGACCCAAATGGAGTGGAGGACCAGCTTCTAGAACCTGTAATAGTTGTGTAGAAGAAGGAAGTTTAGTGGCTGTGTAATTCACAAATTCTTTTGCATTTGGCATTTTACAAAATAAAAAAGCAACTACAGTGGTACCTCGGGTTAAGAACTTAATTTGTTCTGGAGGTCAGTTCTTAACCTGAAATTGTTCTTAACCTGAGGTACCATTTAGCTAATGGGGCCTCCTGCTGCTGCCACTGCACAGTTTCTGTTCTCATCCTGAAGCAAAGTTCTTAACCCGAGGTACTATTTCTGGATTAGCGGAGTCTGTAACCTGAAGCATATGTAACCTGAAGCGTCTGGAACCTCAGGTACCACTGTAATTGGTTCTAGCACCTTTCTGGAAAGCTAGGATTTCAGGATTAAACAAATCCCAAATTTCACAGCTGCAGAGGTATGGCTTCTTCTCCTTTCTTGACAAGATGCACCACATATAAAGATAAATTACATTTTGATTTTGTTTGTTAATGAAATTCTGAGTACCTGAGACTCTTGATGCATGTTGAAAACCACCTGGCAAAGACAGTGGCCAACCATCTGCAATGTAGCATTTATGCTTGGGCACCTGCAAGAGAGGCAGAATAATCATCAGACCTTAAGGGGAAATGCAAAAAACAGCAGGGATAATAGCTGGGGAAGAACTTAGATAGGATATGGTCAATATCAAGAATATGGATTTGGCTAAAGTGAGGGGGAAGCTTTAGGATGGAGAAACACAGAAAAACAATTTGTGTGTTTTGCAACTAGGGATGTAAGAAGTAAATGATTTCCATTCTGACCCATGTTCATCACATGCAGTCCTGTTTCCATTCCATTAATGTTTGGTTTCCAACAAAAAACTATATGATTCATCTTGCTGTCCCTTGTGGTAGAAAGTATGTAATTATATTATGATTACCATTATTCTACCATTAGCATTATTTCACCTTTACCATTATTCATTTCATTGTAAAGGAAATACAGTGTGCATTGGGGTGGGCAGGCCATTAATTGTGTATTGTTTGTGAACTGAAAAAACAACAACATAGAATACCAGTCATATTTGCTGGATTAATTCCTGTTCCCGACATGGGCAAATTAGCAAACGTTGGCAATCTCCACTCCTGTTTCCATTTCTGTTGGATTTCCCCAACTTCCCAATTTGCAGTTCTGGGAAATCAAGGTTCCAAAACACACATGAGTCTTTCCCTTTTTTGGCGCTCTTCATTGAAGACATGAAGAGTGATGGGCATGGGAGTATCATGAACGTACCTATGCACATTCTCCCTGCAGACTGCCTGAATTTGGCCAGGCATAATTGCATCCAGATTTGTTCAAACAACCTGCTTAGAAACATAACAAACAGACTGGCTGTCCATTCAGTCCAAAGCCAGGGACAGAGTGATGTTAAAAATAATGTCAATAGAGGGAGGGGGAGTTTAAATTATATATGGAAATGTTCCTAAATTTCTGTTTCTGCTTCACTTTCCTGGTGCTTGGGAGCTCAGAGTGATTTCCCGTAAGCAAGTCCTGGTGCTTTTGGTCAGCTCTGTATTGGGCAGACTCAAGGCATGCAGCTGGTGACAAGTCAACAAAGAGCCACACAAGTAAAGCTTTGAAATTAAAGGCATCAGACTGATGTCCCCTTGTTCTAATCATTAACATCCAATAGAATCTAATGGGGTTTTTCCGTGATTTGTTAGCTTAGCTATATTTAAAGCTGATTACAAAACTCAAGTGGTAGCCTGGATTGCTCTCTTCCCCCTGCATGGCCTGATCCAGCAGCTTTTCTTATGCTCTCATTTCCCTTGCTCTGTAGATCTTCTGTGACCATCAGAGCAAGAATGAACCAAGGTTTAGCCCTGAAATATGTGTTTAGCCTTCATCCTGGAACATGTGGAATAATAACAAAGGCAATGGTCCACCTGAGCATGTCATTAATTCATTGTACTTTGCTCCATAACCAGGGTCCTCTGTGTGAGCAGTGCAGGGAGCCTCAGGCATGAGGGCCAAATCCAAGTCTCCAGGCCTCCCTGCCCAGCCCTTATGGTTCTTTTCAAGCTACTTCCTTTCTTTCCTGGCCACAGACCTTTTATTAGCTCTGCTTTTGCCTGGATGGAATGTCTTCTGATTGAGGTAATATCCATATACCATACATTTAAAGCACTGGTAGCACATATTTAAAGTGCATGGCTTCTCTGGAAAAGAAGGGAAGAAGGCGGGAAATGGTACTGGTTGAACCACAGTCTACCCAGACTTACAATTTTGCATGGGAAGCCATGTGCTTTCATTGTGCTTCAAATGCATAAGGAGGATGTGACTTATGACTCTTGCTTGCCTGGATAAAGATATGTGTGTGTTGTTGTTTAGTCGTTTAGTCGTGTCCGACTCTTCATGACCCCATGGAGCAGAGCACACCAGTGTGTGTAGAAACCACTAATTTGTGTGTGACTGGAATGTAGCCTACTGCACAAAGCCAAGGGACATCTCTGCAGCTCCACCTTCTTTGTGCATCTATCCTCACCCACCAATGGTATGTGCTGTTTCTCCCTCCACCCGGAAGTTGCCTATTTCGGGATGCAGCCATCAGACTGAAAAAGTTCCCTAGCTTAAGCAAATAGATATAAACATAAAATAAAATGAATAACAATGACAGCACCACCCTAAATTCCTGACGGTTAATCCTTCAACACCACACCACAGAGGGTAAAGGTAAAGGTCCAATAACTGCAGCTAAACCTATGCAGCCAACCAACCCATGGTAATCTGGGATTGAGCAGAGGGTCTCCTAAATCAGAAAGTAACAAGCTCAACCTCTCTCTCTCTCTGTATATATTTGGGGAAGTGATTTTCAGTTTGTAGTGCTGTTCATTAGAGCTGTCAAAGAAATCTTACAGCACAATCCTAACCATTCCTATTGGGTTCAACAGTTCTTGCTCCCAGGTAATTAGGGTTCAGACTGAGGCCTCATTTTTCATTGACAATGGATAGATTGCATGCATTTGTAGCCCTAGTGTATATATGGATGTTCACAATAAAAAGTGTAGAAGCTGGAATCAATGAGTCTAACACCCCCATCCTGCAATACATCACTAAAAGCAATATTACATGGTTCATCATTGTGTTACAATGAGCCAGAATGCTGAGGTGAGGTCAGAAGGGGAGAGTTGTGGCAAGATCTAAATTTCTGCTTAGAGTGGAAAACGATTTATATATTTCACTCTAGAAAAACAGGCCCAGCAGCCAATCTTCAAACTTTGCTCCATAATGTAGTGACATGGATATATTTCCAAGACTCCCCAGGAGAGATCCTGTAAATACCTGGCCTTGCTAGCAGTAATCCTTTCTTCCACAATTTGGCCTCAAGCAGCATGGCTTTATATACCTCAGTCCTGTCAGCTCCTTTTCTGGTTAGTTGAACAGCTTGAGGAAGCAAAGACAATGCAGAGACTGGGTAGGGACATGGCCTTAAAGCCCCAGAATCATGCCTGTATTACACAATGTTTGGTAAGAAGGTACTAACAATTATTGACTAGGAAGTGCTCATTGGGCTGATGACATCCAGCAGGTATTGATCCTAATCCACTTTGGGGCAGTCAGCTGGTGTCGCTGTCTGTCTTGAACTGTAACACAGGGATGAGAAACCTGGGGTCCTCCAGGAATTGCTGGGTTACAACTCCCATCATAACTGATAGGGAGGGGGGAGAAATTCAATTCAGGTCTCATTTGAAGTCAAATCTATCAAATCTGCACTTTCCAAAACAATACGCTATCTGAAACACAGATAGCCTTTGAAATTTGTACTTATCTGAACTATACAATATAGTTCTCTACCCAAACAAGAACTACAAAAATGATTATTTTTTTAAGGGAAAGTGTGCTTAAAAATGAAGATATTAGTGAAGGTAACAGACAGTGTGGTGTAGTGGTTAAGAGCGCTAGACTTATAATCTGGTGAACCGGGTTCGCGTCTCCGCTCCTCCACATGCAGCTACTGGGTGACCTTGGGCTAGTCACACTTCTTTGAAGTCTCTCAGCCCCACTCACCTCACAGAGTGTTTGTTGTGGGGGAGGAAGGGAAAGGAGATTGTTAGCCGCTTTGAGACTCCTTCAGGTAGTGATAAAGTGGGATATCAAATTCAAACCCTTCTTCAGGGAAATTGCTTGCATTGTACAATTGTACATTGGTCAAAGTGCACATGACAATGAAATTCACACCAAAATGTTGGTGAATTTTCATGTGGATTTTCTTAAAATCACAAATTGGTGTAAAATATGGAGAAATTAATTTAAGACTAGAAAAATGAGAAACTGAGATAATTGAAACTGACAGGTCCTTCCATCCCTAATCCCTGACCATTAGCCATGCTGCATGGATCTGAAGGGAATTGTAGGTTTTTTAATTACGCTTCCTGATCTTTTCAAAGAAAGCTCTTGCAATACCAATTACATATAAAACAGGTTCATCCAGTGGAAAAATCAGTTTTACATAATTCAGCAAACCCAGTATGCAATCTGCTTTAAGATTTCATTTCAATTTATTTCCATGCAAAAGCAGTCTCAAGTTTTGTTCCTCTATATTGGGAGAAGTAGTCCCATGTGATGCTGATGAATAAATGCTCCATGCAAGATTGAAATTTCACCTGGAATTTTGTCCCTTGGGAATTGTGGTGAATGCTTCTAGAATGTACACTAATTGGTCTGATAAATCATCCACTCAACACAGAAAGAAAGAAAGAAAGAAAGAAAGAAAGAAAGAAAGAAAGAGCAATATTTGGAGAAAATGTGCAGAACTAGATTGTGGGCTCTGGGTGGAGGTCATGAAGGCTCAAAACCTCCACATTAAAACCATCTGCCAAAGGAATATAAAAACCAAGCTTTGGAAGCTGTAGCAAAATTACTAGAGCAGTGCTCTGCCTCCTGGAGTCTCCTTATCAAGTGCCTGCCAAATGGAACAAAGAAAGCAGATTCCCAAATTAAAGGAAGGTTAAATGCTCTTTGGTCTTTATAGCTGGTATAAATGATTAAAGAGGTCTCTTTAAATGTTCTTTGTTTATCCCGGTGTTTAACAATGTATTATTGAGACCTTAGGGATCCTTTTGGCTCTGTTTGCATTATGATATATGATTCTCATCAGTTATGTGTGTGTGTGTGTGTGTAGAAGGTGTGTGTGTGAGAGGGGGGGGGGAGAGACAGGCTGCCTCCCAACACAGTAAAGAACACAATCTTGGGAGGATCCCACTGGGTTTGTTTTGGTTTTGATCTCAAGCACCCACCGTGAATCAATATGGTTCACAGAGGCTTTCTCCAGTAACTCAAAAGCAGTTGACGTATTAGGATGCATTAGTACAGAGAGAAGAGGGAGGAGGGGGGCTGGAGATGTCAAGAAACACGTAAAAATATTGCAGTGTTTACTCCTGTGATTTGGTGAATAATAACCCAGGTGATAACACAGCAAGCGGAGTTCCGCAGAGCATGTTATGTGCCATGAGGCAGATGTAATCATTCGGTTCTGATATTTCAACCCTCATTTACTATCAGCACTTCTCAAGCCAGATATATGCCATAGCACGCCATTCCCTCTCCATCACGTTCATGCAGTTTGGCTTTCACCTTGTGCTGTACTGAGGGACTGACAAGGGCAGAGCCCTGTTCAAATGGTCCCTTCGCCTCTTCTGTCACCTGGCTCCATCCTGCCAAGGGTTTGTCATTCTGACATTTTCCCATAATATAACTTAGAAGTCCTTCACCGGGCTCAACAGCACTGCTGGCAGTGCTGTGTGTAGTCTGCTCTTGAGTATTGCTCCAAAAGCACAACAAAACATACACATTGTGCACATTGCCCCTTTGACTAAAGTAGCATAATATCTGATGGAGAATATGCTTCTGACATTACTTTCGGATGATTTGTTTATTTAGCATTCATCCCGATTTGTTGCTACAGAGTTTGAAAGGAGGTTAGGTGACATTGCCTATTTACTGAGCATTCATACTGTTTGTGGGGAAGTTAAATGATCTTACAAGGGAGTGGGTGGCACTGTGGTCTAAATCACTGAGCCTCTTGGGCTTGCTGATCACAAGGTTGGCTGTTTGAATCCGCATAATGGGGTGAGCTCCCGTTGCTCTATCCCAGTTTCTGCCAACGTAGCAGTTCAAACGCACACCAGTGTAAGTAGATAAATAGGTACTGCTGTGAAGGGAAAGTAAATGGCATTTCCGTGCACTCTGGCTTCTGTCTCAGTGTTCCATTGCACCAGAATAATAATAATATAATAATAATTTATTATTTATACCCCGCCCATGTGGCTGAGTTTCCCCAGCCACTCTGGGCAGCTCCCAGTAAAAGGACCCCTGACCATTAGGTCCAGTCCTGACCGACTCTGGGGTTGCGGCGCCCATCTCGCTTTATTGGCCGAGGGAGCTGGCGTACAGCTTCTGGTTCATGTGGCCAGCATGACTAAGCCGCTTCTGGCAACCCAGAGCAGTGCACGGAAACGCCGTTTACCTTCCCGCCGGAGCAGTACCTATTTATCTACTTGCACTTTGACGTGCTTTTGAACTGCTAGGTTGGCAGGAGCAGGGACTGAGCAACGGGAGCTCACCCCGTCGCAGGGATTCAAACCGCCGACCTTCTGTTCGGCAAGTCCTAGGCTCTGTGGTTTATCCCACAACGCCACCTGCGTCCCGGGCAGCTCCCAATCAAGTGTTAAAAACAGTACAGCATTAAATATTAAAAACTTCCCTGAACAGGGCTGCCTTCAGATGTCTTTTAAAGATAGGATAGCTGCATATTTCCTTCACATCTGAAGGGAGGGTGTTCCACAGGGTGGGCGCCATTACTGAGAAGGCCCTTTGTCTGGTTCCCTGTAACCTCACTTCTCGCAATGAGGGAATCGGCAGAATCGGCGCTGGATCGGCTTAGTTATGCTGGCCACATGACATGGAAAGCTGCCTGTGGACAAACACCAGCTCCCTTGGCCTGAAGCGAGATTTGACTGGACTTAACCATCCAGGGGTCCTTTACCTTTACCTAAATGATGTGACATCAAGTAAATGTTATGCCATATTTCTTTCCTTCCTTTATTAAATTGGTGTATAGAACTGGTAGGCCACCCCCTAAAAAAAAAAAAAAAGCCACATGGTTAAATGTTGCTATTTATTCCTGAATATAAACAGTATGGAGTATATTTAGTCCTGGGGCCAAATGTGGCTCTCAAAACCTTTCTATCTGACCCTTGGGACTCTCCCCAGGTCATGCCCTCTTCCCATGTTATACCCCTTACTGCCCCCTACTTAGCACCTTCTCTGACTCAAATGTGTCCTTCAACTCTGATGACACATTTTGCTTGACTGGATGGAAAATAGAGGAACGTGTGTGTGTGTGTGTGTGTGTGTGTGTGTGTGTGTATGTGTGTGTGTGTACCTCTGGTCCTGCTCACCTTGGAATGCTTCTCAAAAGAAAACACAACCACTGAATCAAGGAATCTACCCTTGATTCAAAACATTTCATACTCACTGGTTAAACCTACAGAAACATTACTTCCTACTACCTAGCATTAAAAGCATTGATGCACATATTAGAGGCATTGTCATTCTATTCCGTGGTGAAGATACTTTTACAAACATGCACACAGAAGCATGTTGATCAAATGTAGGCCATGACATTAGGGACAGGAAACCCACAAAGCTCCAGCTATTGTGAACCGCAGCTCCCTTAATCCATGGTCCAATCAGCCATACCGGCTAGGGCAGAGGGGACTTGAAGTTCATCAACAGCTGGAGCACCACAGGTTTGCAATCTGTACATTACATGCTGAAACAGCTCTACTGTAATCCTTGGCAGTTCCATTCAAAGGATCTGGGATAGCCTGTCAAATATGCCTGGAGAATAAGTGTGTGTATGTGTCTCTCCTCTGATTCTGGGTACAGAGCACTCACGTGTATCATGTTGTATATATCCTCAGCACAAGGAGTTATTTGGCAGGCTGGTATTTCAATGACATTCAGAATCTCTGCTATGATACTCTTTGAGAATGGCAACCTTTGCTAGTTCCATGCATGTCATAGCACAAAGCAGTGTGAGAACGGCTGTTGAGAGGTGCCATCTAGACACCTAGAAAGAGAGATTTCCCTGTTCTCCCTTCCTTCGTTGACAGCAACCCCCTGGGTCATGTGCCAATCCAAAGGCAAGCTTTTCAGCATTTGGAGAAACCTTTTTCGGCTGTCCTTTAGGACTCCTGACATTAAAGAAAAGAGCAAAAATCATACAAGTATAAATTTAAAAGACTGTGTAACGTGTCTCAAAAGCAGCACACAAACTCCCTTTGGAACAAACATTTAGACCTTACACCTCTGTCTCAAACTAATATCTGTAAAATAGAGATCCATAAACCAAGCCATTAACACAGAAGATGGAGTCTTACTTGAACCTACTTCTTTCAGAAACTAACATATATACTTTTTACAGAAATATAAGGTGAAGAATAAAGAAAATTATATAACCTCATGGTCTATTGACTTTTTATGTTTGAACACTGCAGAAAAATACTACTGAGGTTTCCTCTCTGGCCAAACGCAGCTAAGAGACCAAATAGCCTCCTCTGCCCTTATTACCACTAAGTATCTACAGGCCTGTGTGGAGAAATCCATTGCATCCCAAGGGGCTCTTTATTTGGCAAAATGTCTCCAATTACTGATGTGTAATAGCCATGTATTACATCTCACGCAGTTTATTTAATATATAAAAGACTTTGGCTACCGTCAAGTGCATACTTATAATATGCATACATCTTCCTCATTAGAAACAAACACACACATGCTCTACTACAACATGGGGCTCGTAATCCAGATCTTCATTAAGACCTTCATTAGAGGTCTATTTCCAGTGGTTTTATATTGGATTTTATCTCATCACTATGCATGGTTTATCTGTATTGTGGTTTTTTCATGTGTTGGAAACTGCCCTGCAATTACTATGCAATGAAGAAGGGTGCTATATAAATCTGGTTAATAAAGAACAAGCATACGTCAGACCTTAAATCAGGGGTGTGGAATTGAGTCCCCCACCCCACCTTCCGGGGCCCTCAGCACTGATTCAGAGTGGTGCTGTTGTCCCCAGACCCTACCAAGATAGGATGAGGTTCAGCAGAGGGAATTTCAAACTTCAGCAAAGGTATTCCTTCAACCCATTGCTTACTCGACACACAAATAAACAAATGTATGTAAAGTGGATCAATGGGCATGGTACAGCCCTCCTATCCATACATTTTAACTGCATGTTATAAAGAACATTAATGTAGGATTCATCACTCACTGGTACTCACCTGCACATCAGTGCTCCTTCTTCCACGTTTCATTTCACAAGACACCCAAAACTGGATAATTTCAGCACATAGACTAGAGTGCATGATTCAAACAGAAAATGGGTATTTGACAATGACACTTGGGAAATATAATTCAGGGGTAAGAATAAGCACACAGGCTTGAAATTACCCAGACAATGTATCTCTCAGACAGCTTTAGAAACTAAATGCACAGGAACAGCTTCAGAAAATTGTGACATAAAATTAGAGATGTGGAAATGGTGACACTCCCCCGCTAACTGGTTGGCGGCGAGGAGCCTGCCATAGCCACTCAATTCAGGCAAGTGTTATGGAGATACTGCAGATGGAAGGCCATCAGTCCTCTTCAGTGGGAGATTTTACACTTCATAAAGTTACAATATGCCAAAACCCCCACAAAACCAATTCCCCGAGTCTCTGAAAAATACATACCTTTCTGCAGAGTTTTATGGAATCATCTAAGGCAGAGATGGGGAATCTGTGGCCCTCCAGCTGATGATGGACTACAATCGCATTATTCCTGACCACTGGCCATACAGCTGGAGCTGATGAGAGCTAGAGTCCAACAACATCGAGAGGGTCACAGTTATCCCACCCCTGGAGGGAAGTGTCACTCTTTAAATGCAAAAAACCTGAAAGAATACTATATGTATTTTGGTACAAACTCCCAGCCACCCAGTTGCAAAAGTCAAGTACCCCTCCTCCAGGAGGAATGGTTTTCAACTGCTAAGACATGGAGATGGAATGATATTGATGGATAATTTCAAGGATTAAAAAATGGGCTTGAGAGAAGATATAGCTTCTGAGCTCACAATGTATTTGAATGCATAATGTACATTTAAAAACGGAGAACAGTAATAGGGGTGCAAGAGGGAATATGGCATATGCTAGGTTGGGAGGTTTGGGCTCTCTATAATAAGTAGACAAATGCTTGGCTTAGGTCTTTCCCCTGCCCTTAGAGAAGGAAGAGTCTTTTGGAGAAAGGAGAAAACAAGATAGGGTTCCAAGAGCCATCAATAAACACCTCTGTGAAGAAAATTTCATCTTTAGAAAACCTTCTGTTTGCAGAAAAAGTGTGAGGTTCCTGCAGCCTAAGCTGTCAAGCAGAGCTGTGCACACATGGCCTTTTGAAACTCTACCTTATTTGCATAAGAAATGTGGTGGTTGGAGGGACCCTTTCATTGAATTTCTCCATGGTGGGGATGAGTGAGGGGAGGGGAAAAAAATCTATCAGTAAATTCTCAGGGAAGGCCACACCATTAGCAATGGCTGGTAGCTCTGAGAAATTTTGACTTCGTTTTACTGCCAGGCCTTAAAAATCAAAAAGGAAGTTAGGGAAAGCAAATTAATGTTAGCAATCCTGATTTTAAAGTAGGCAGGCTTTACAAGCATGAGCAATTCTCTCTTTTTCTGAAGCCTCCCACAGCTGATCCCCACAATAAGATGTTGGGATCGTTTACCTTAACAGAAGTGTGCAGCTTGTGGGAATCAGTTTTCACACAATTAATATAATGATGTTCAACATACTTGCCTTAACTTCAATTGCCTAATTTCACGCAACTAATCTGAAAGGACAATTTGAATTATAATTATGTTGATAGTTACATTTTTCTCTTCCTCTCCCCCTCATTTTCAAACATAATCCCGCCCACATGCAGTATTATTATCTTTCTGACATCAGCTCTGCTTGAATTATTTCCACTTACAACATTGTGTAAGGAAAAGGAGCTTCAGATTTCAAAGAGTCGTACTTTCAGGGAAAATAAATGAGAACATAAGAAGAGATTTGCTGGATCAGGCCAAAGGCCCATCTGGCCCACCATCCTGTTCACACAATAGCCAATCGGATGTCTGTGCAGGACCCGAGTACAACAACACTTTCGTCACTTGTGATTTCCAGGAACTGGTATTCAGAGGCAGATTGCCTGTGTCAGTGGAAGACAAATGCAGACATCATAGATATCAGAACTGTTTGATTTTCTTATAAAGCCATCCAACTTGGTGGCCATCGTGACATCTTGTGGAAGTGAATTCCAAAGCTTAATAATTGCTTTGAGGTTTTTTCTACATTCAAGTGTTGTATAAATTTTATGGAAGAAATAATAAATAAATAAAACAATAAATGTGCTGTGTGAAGAGGTACTTCATTGGGTCTGTCCTGAATTTTCCAACCTTCAGTTTCATTGGATGACTCTGGGTTCTAGTATTATGAGAAAGGGAGAAAGTATATGTGTAAATATGTCTATCTATCTATCTATCTATCTATCTATCTATCTATCTATCTATCATCTATCTATCATCTATCTATCTCTGTCATCTATCTATCTATCTATCTATCTATCATCTATCTATCTATCATCTATCTATCTATCATCTATCTATCTATCTATCTATCTATCTATCTATCTATCTATCTATCATCTATCTATCTATCTATCTATCTATCGTCTATCATCTATCTATCTGTTCTCTTTCTCCACTTAACATACAAACTTCTATCATGTACACAATTCATTTTTTAAAAATCTAAAAAGCCCCAAATTTTGTAACATAATGATTCCTAACATAGAATCCACCACACCATAGGTTGACATCTTCATCAAGCTACCCACAATAACCCAAAACCTTATTCTTGGTCAATTACTGCCAGTTCAGATTCCATTAGCATATATTTCTAAGTAGTTTTTATTTGATTGTTCTAATATGCCTCCCTTTATATTTGCTTACATTGAACTGCATTTGCCATTTTAGTAGAGTTTGGATTTGATATCCTGCTTTATCACTACCCTAAGGAGTCTCAAAGCGGCTAACATTCTCCTTTCCCCTCCCCCCCCCCACAACAAACACTCTGTGAGGTGAGTGGGGCTGAGAGACTTCAGAGAAGTGTGACTAGCCCAAAGTCACCCAGCAGCTGCATGTGGAGGAGCGGAGAAGCGAACCCGGTTCACCAGATTACGAGACTACCACTCTTAACCACTACGCCACACTCTCCATAAACATAGTTTGGAGACATCCTTTTTTGTTCAAACAGATCTGAACAATTTGGTATAACCAGAAAACTTGCCTACCTGACTGCTCACCCCTAACTCTAAATAATTTGTGAAGAAGTTACAAAGCACAGTTCTGGCTAACTCATCCTATGGGTGCTCTGCTTTTTTTACATCCATCTACTGAAGAACTGTACATTTATTCCTAAACTCTGTTTCCTGTTCTTTAGTCACTTACCAGTCTACAAGAGGACTTCTCTTACTCCATGACTGCAAACTTTACTCAGAAATCTTTGATGGGGTACTTTACCAGAAACATTTTGACAGTCCAAGTACACTACATCAACCATATCACCTCAACTTAAATGCTTGTTGATCCTCTCAAAGAACTCTGAAGGGTTAATGATACAGCACTGACCCCTGTAGATGCTATGCTGGTTTTGCTGCAAAACCCCCCTGTTTTTCTCTACCCTTGGTAATTCAACCTTTAATAAGGTTTTCCACCAGTTTTCCCAGAGTAGACATTAAGGTAGCTAGCCTGTAATTTCCCAGGTCCCTTGTGGATCCCGTTTTTTTAATAAATTGGCATTGTATTGGCCACTTTCCAGTCCGCAGGTATGGAGGATGAACAAGTTTAATATTTTTGTTAGAAGATCAGCAATTTCATATTTACATTTAATAACTCTCATGGGAGTGCTATGATTTTGTCTCTCATCACCACTATTTGCCTTGGTTCCTCAGATTTCCTTCCTGAGAAAATTTGTTCAGGCACAGAGATCTGAACAAATCAAAATCAACAAGCTTCCTCCTTTCATGACAGCAGGAGAATATAAGACATCAAAGTGAAAGGTGTATTTTCTGACATGTGTTCACATCCAGTGACTCCCTCTCTCAGAATGCGTGAGTCCATTTACTAGCAGCTAAATTCTGCAGATACAACTGTGACTTTCGAAGTGCAAGCTACAGAATAATTCTCATGTTGTGTTTTGCCCAAACTCCAGTGCTGCATCCTTAGTACCCACTGTAATAATAAACAGGATGGCAATAAGGATACCTCTCCAGCTCTGGCATATGTTGGATAGATCCTTGTTTTCCTAGTCTGGAACAGAACCACCTTATCATAGGGTTGAAAGGGACAAGATGGAGCTTTGGGTGGGGAAAAAATAGGAGATGAATCAGAAGGAATGGTTTGGGGCATGACTAGAGGATGGGCTGAAGGAATGAAGACAGCTGGTCTCCCCAAGAAACAGAGACCTGATGGAGCTTGAAAGAAGATGACAGGAGAAGGGGAGAGGGTGGAGTTGCCAGAAAAAGGGGGTGAGGCTTAATACTTTTGTAACCGAGAAAGCCAACTAATTCTAGTTTTGTCCCTATCTTCCTCTCCACTGAGTTCTTTAAGAGGCAATACTGAGACTAAAGAGTGGGAAGCTGAGAAGCAGTGCCACCCCTTGGACTAGTTGTTAGTAAGAAGGCAGGCAGGTGGGGGCTGGCTGAGGGTAGATTTAGGTTGGTGGGGTAGTGCCTCATTTGCCCTAAAATATCCACCTCCGCTGCTTAATTCGGATTATGAGGCCAACCTTCCTTTTGTGCAGACAATAGAAGTTCATACAAAATTGGCATATTTTAAAAAGGGCTCCTTTCCCCAACCTTTCTCTTGGCAAAGAAGATACAATGTGCTATTTAGCTCTCCATGACTAGGACTGTTGTCTATTTCAAGTGGAGTCTGACATTTTTAACTATGCTTCCCAGCAGGGAAACTCTGCAGTGCAGAATCCTAGAGGGAATTAAAGAATTGGTTTCCTGATTAGAAACCTTTGGGAAGATTGTTACAAAGTAAATGCTGTAATTTCCACAAAAAAGAAGGAAAAAAAACTGGTCGGCTGAGTTAATCAGCAGTACTGTAGAGTTTTCTTGCTGCCAATGATACTTCAAAACATCTTTAGAATGTGATGATCTCGCTGCTCTGCATTATTTAGTTTTTTTCTTTTAAGATGACAGTTTCCTTTCAGTTTAACACAATCTATTATTATCATCGAGACACTTTCAAATATCCTATGGTATTTACTTTTCCTAATTGGACGTACGCTCAGAATTAAATTGACAGCTCATGTTCCTTCCATTTCAGTTTCATAAGCTTAATGTTGGACTCAGATCTGTTATGGAAAGCATTCATAATAAAAAATGAAAAAAAGAGTTGGATCAATACATGTAGTGTAGGTTTCAGCTGGGAAGACATCTTATTAGAAATGTATTAAACGTACAGTGTTGCTTTCCCTTTTTTGTAGCTTTAATTTGGTTGAAGGAACCAGGGATAGGTTTTATTATTATTATTACATTACATATTTCCATTCCACCTTTTTAGCACTGTGGAACTCAAGGCAGTATACATGGGGTTCCCAGGTTATCTCTCAGTCAGGCACTGACCCCTAGACCTGTTTAGCTTCAACAAAATTTCTGTACTCCGTGTGCCTTTAGATCAGGGTTAGCCAGACTGGTAGACCCTGGCCCCAGACAGCCCCCAGCAACACAGCCAATGGTGAGGGAAGATGGGAGCTGTAGTCCAACAACATCTGGAGAGCCACTAATTACCCTTGCTGAAGACCATGCTCAGGTTTTCATATATGTTGCACCACCATAAAGAAACACAGCTACAAAGGAGTAACAACCATCTCCTTAGAGCATGCTTATACAGAAATGTAGTCACCAGTGTGTATGTGGCACATTACTAGCATAGGAAGAAGCATGTCCAGGTGCCTATAAGCTTGCAGTCTAAAGCCAGATGGGAATAAGAAGTGGGATGAGAATGAAGGCAACAAAAGGAGGACGCATTACGGAACAAGTGGTTGCTCCTCTGCTGTATAGATTGTGTCATCTGCTCTGATCCTGGGATATGTATATATATATATATAGTACTAGCTGTGGCTCAGATCAGCAGGCCAGTATTGGCACCTTCCCATCTCACTGTGCCTCCGCTGTGATGAGGAAACAGGTATCCATGGAAACCTGTGGTGAAATTCCACCAGGGAATTGTGATTCTGGGCACAGTGGATGGTGTGTTGGGGCAGCAGTGCTCCCCTGACTTCTGGGCAGTCACATTGCTGCTTCTTACTGGACAATAGAGATGAAGGGGTGATGTGGTGGTGAGGTCAATGCAGCATAAACGCGTTGGCAGGGCCAACTTCTCCCCCCCCCCCAGTAAGCAGCAGCGATGTGACCAACCAGAAGTCAGGTGATCGCCTTGCCCTACTATACTGTCTGCTACTGCATTTATGCACTGCTTGTTTGAAGACATAAATATCCTCTTCATACTTTAGATAGACTGGGAGAAAAACCCACTACAAATGGAAATTAGACTGTTACATAAAGTATAAAGTTGGTCCGTTAAAAGCTGTCACCAGAGTACCTTGAAGGCACAGAATTCAGGACAGATTGCAGATGACTACTTGGAGCAGAAGAAAGCACATGACTCTCACAAACCATCTAGGTGTAGCTTGAGGACAGCGATAAAAACTTTATGAAATCTAATGAAGTGCAAATACCTCTGCATTAATTAGTCTGCATTACAGACTGTTTAGGACCCGAGGTTGGCAGCTAGAATAACTAATGTGCCCTTGTGATTACCTCAGGAAGAAAGGGAAGCAGTGAATCAGGGCGCATAGGTTAAAACTGTGAATGAGACGAAACAAAACACAGGTCTAATTTGTTGAATATACAGTGTCCTTATGAGATGCTGTGGTTTGTTTGGTAGCAGCAGAAGAAGGGAATAGGAAATTCTTATGTCAGCAGATTTGACTTTAATTGACATGAAATCTATATCAGAAATAGAGCATGTTATAGCTGACTTAGTTATCAGTGTTGATGAGAAAGTGAATAACAGTTATTAAGGGTGGGGGGAGTGGAGAAAAATAAACCAAACAGCTTTAATGGATGATGGGATGATGTGCCATGGTGCTAACCAAGATAATTAAATTTTTGTTTTTATTTTTTAAGGTAGATAAAGGAAGCATGTATGGTGATATATTCCTGGTATTGTTTATTAGCCAGAGACAGTTTAAAGAAAATGATCATGACTTGTTTCACTGCTGCTAGTTGTAAGAATGACCATGTTTTTGATTGACCCAGCAGTGACTTGCTTTGCCATATATTTTCATATATTTCATTTTCATACAAACATGAGAGTCGTTGCCTTAGGAACAGAAAAGCCATTAAAATGAATTAAAAATGTGTCATTGAGAATCTACGAAGAAAATGCACTGCAGTGTTCAGAGCTGAATGCAAATGCACCTTGACAATGTAAAGGATGTCATGTTCATAACACTCTGTATCTAGGGATTCATGAGTCAACCACTGATGGGCTATGAGTTCTTGCAAAGATGCTTTTCAATAATGGGGCAAAGGGGTTAGAAAAAGAAGAAGAGAGAAAATGCTTCAGTGGTAGTCCAATTGGTAGTAGTATTGCCCAGTGACTTGGACCGTGTGGATTTTGTAACAGTGGCAATAATGATGGAATCCATGACAGAAGAAGAACTAATTGTGAGTTGTCAGGAAGGAAAAGAAGGAAGAGGGTGAAAATAGAGGGTTTGGTGCCACCGAATACATTAAGCCTACAAGCTCATGACATAGCCCAGCCATTGAAGACCTGGAAAGAAGAGTTAAATCTCTAGGTGAACATTGCAATGGCAGATGTAGGATGCAAACATGAAATTGTTTTTATACTTGATGGGAGAAAGAGGCAAACATATAAGGGAGACATTTTCCAGAAGCTAAAAGAGATGACTGC
This sequence comes from Podarcis bocagei, assembly GCF_964188305.1. Classification (NCBI taxonomy): domain Eukaryota; kingdom Metazoa; phylum Chordata; class Lepidosauria; order Squamata; family Lacertidae; genus Podarcis; species Podarcis bocagei. The sequence goes on along the minus strand of NC_138127.1, from coordinate 31,515,837 downwards.
AATCTTGAAGCACCACAAGCCAGAAGGGTCACTCTCTGAGATGCATTATCAATTCGGAAGAGAATTGAAGAATTATGTAGGGAAAAAGCATAAGCCAAACACTTCGTGATACATCTTTGCCAGTGTTTTCTAATAACTGCCTTCCTGGTAAAGTTAAAAGATGGGATGATTTATTAGAGAAGTTCCTGGCTGGAAACAAAATCCTTGAATTATTTCAACATGCATTGCAGAACTGGATCTTTCCCAACTATTTATTTATTATCCCAGTGGATGTTGAAAGAAGGGAAATATCATGGAGGTTGGTTGGGCAAAGTATTGCGAGATAATAGAAAAAACTGGAGACAGTTGGAGGTTGCAGAGTTTAGACAAATTAAAAAACAAGGTGCGAGACTGGTTACATTATGCCCAAATTCAAGAGATTTTTAAAAAGGATAAAAAAATTGGTTTCCAGGTGGAAAAATCGAAATTAGAGACAGAATTACTTGAACCAAAGACTAAAGTGCTTTCTAGAATGTACAACTTGTTGCTTAAATGGAATACACAGGATGAGACTGTTAAATCAGCCATGATAAAATGGGCTCAAGACATTGGGTACAACATTATGTTTGAAGACTGGGAAAGGTTATGGACCACCGGTATAAAATTTACAGCATGTAATGCTCTGAAAGAAAACATTATGAAGATGATATACAGGTGGTACATGACCCCAGTCAAACTTGCAAAGATATATCATTTATCTGATAATAAATGTTGGAAATGTAAGGAGGCTGAAGGAACATTCTTTCACCTCTGGTGGACATGCCCAAGGGTGAAGGCCTTCTGGGAAATAATTTACAACGAGTTAAAAAAGGTATTTAAGTATACCTTCCACAAGAAACCGGAGGCCTTCCTCTTGGGCATAGTCGGCCAAGGGGTGATAAAGAAGGATAGAACTTTTTTCCTATATGCAACAACAGCAGCAAGAATTCTTATTGCTAAACATTGGAAGTCACAGGAGCTACCCACACTGGAAGAGTGGCATACGCAACTGATGGACTACATGGAGCTGGCCGAAATGACTGGCAGAATCCGAGACCTGGGAGAAGAAACAATAGAAGAGGACTGGAAAAAATTTAAGGATTATTTACAAAAACACTATAAGTTATATGAATGTTGAGAATTTGCTGAGTTTTGGAAGAATTGGCTTTAGCAATTTTTTTTTTGAAAAATGGTGGAAATTAGGTTATAACTATGAAAAGACCAAAGTTTTAGAGTAAAACCTTTTAGGATTGATGGTAAAATAAGAGGTGATTTAATTATAAGTACTCTAAACCTAAAGTGTAATTTAGAGGAAAGTACAAAAAACGCATGAAACAAGGTTACAATTTGCTGTTATTTTTATTGTAAAGAATGCAGGGTGCGGAAGATGTGGGGAAGTCCAGTAGATCATGAAAAACTGTTCTGGAAGGATGAATATTTTCTTTCTAACTTTTTTCTTTTCTTTCTGTAAAAATGCTTTTGTTGTGTTATTGATGATGTATTTGAATCTGGAACCTAGAAAAAAGCAAATAAAAAATATTATTAAAAAAAAAATGAAAGAAGGGAAATATCAGTGGAGGAAAGTGGAATGAGCATATTTAAAACACTGACAGTATCAATATTCTGGCTTTCAACCAGGATAAATTAGCAAGTTTGTAAGTGCAGGGGAACAAACAAAGGAGTTATTTAAGTCCAGCATAAATTGTTTATGTGAACATTTAATGAAGAAATAATTTGGGACCCTTTAAAAACTGAATGTATTTCTGAAGGATGAGCTTTTTTCAAAACTGCAGAAGCATACTTTAGACAAATCGGATAACAAATGACAAAACTTTCAGTTTTCTTTCAGCTGCCTATGCCCATACCACCCTGAACGCACCTGAGCTTGTCTGATCCTGGAAGCTAAGCAGGGACAGGTCTGCTTAGAACTTTTTTCACAACTACGACATTATGGGTTGTATCCAGCATTGCTCAAGTAGATTTATGCTTGTGCAATGGAACTGTCCCTTCTTCCCCTCCCCCTTCATACCCAAAGACCAACTCTGAAGCAGATTTGCAGGGTGCAAGGGAGGGGAGAAGAGGAAATTGCATACTTGTTAACTATCCCACTTTGAGCTGGGACAACCCAGAATTGGAGAAGCCACCCTGGCTTCTGATTGGATTCCAGAATGTCCCATTCTGGTTTTTACAGTGTATTTGAAGCAACTGATTGTTGCTGCTTTGTGTATGGCAGAGGGAAAGGCATTCCACTCTCCAGGAGTAATAGTAGAAAAGGCCTATTTTCAATTCACCACCTTACAGTATTCTATAGGGTGCAGTTCCAGGAATCGAATTTCCCCAGATGATCTAAGTGATCATAGGGGGTCTGTGCAGTGGGGAGAAAGTCTTCTAGGTAGCTGAAATAAATTTTCTGTCACATGCTACACAGAGTAGCATCAAACTCTACTCAGGTGAAAACCCAATAGTATGGCAGAAATATGATTAGTCCGGAGGCCAGCCTGTATATTTGTTGAGATGCTGGCCATGTAAGAAATATTTCATGAGGAGCCAAAGCCGCTACCAAGGTCCCAGCTGGGTGTCACAGTTGTGGCTGGAGGAACTGGGAAGCTGAAAAGTGAACAGTGATGGGCTTGCTTTATTCCATAGACTGTGTGCATAAATGTTTGCAAGACTGGGCCCTGTAGCCGCAACTCCCTACCCCCACACTGGGAAAGCAAATGGCATGCTTTTAAAGTCATTCTGAAGGGCTTTTAAGCTAAAAGGGTAATACTTATGGCACAAGCCTGCGGGAGAAGTCACAACATGTAAGCCTTTATTTACTTAGGCATCTCTCCCGCCCCACCAGGCACTAACAATCTCTTGGCATATGGCCAGTTTTGTGTTTAGAAGCAGAGAATGGTATTGCATAAGGTAAATCAGCTCCGAAAAGTCCTCTACAAATCTGCTCCTTTGTCTAAATTGTTATAAGCATATTCACTGGCACAAAACGTAGCTGCAGAAGCCTTGTAAATAAGCCGCCAAAGTTACAAGGACATACCTTTTAGCATGCACAAATGGCAAGTTTCTCCTTTGATGAATACCCCAGTTTGGGTAATTTTACAGATGGCCTATTTACTTTTTGGCTGGTTAATGTTGGACTATATATAAAACAAAAAGGACGGACCTATGACACCCTCGATTTTGAAAACTAAAGAGGCATGGCATACATTGTCTTGTGAGCTACAATCTTGTGATCCCTGTGCGCACACTAAATTAACTCTATAGGGTATCCCAGAATTAAGACAGAGACACAACTTTTTTGTGGAAAAAATGGGTTGATTGTGGCATGCATATCTATATATCTGTATCTATCTATATGAAAAGCTGATAGGTTCAGGTGGGGAATTTTTATCATTTCCTCTTTATCCAGTTTAAATATCAGTTACCAGCAAGTGCTGGATGGCAATATCTTCAAGTACAACATTTGCCCGTGTCTATTTAGGGACCATCTGCTTTGACTACTTCAGTATCTCCTAAATTGGGGGACAGGCGAATTGGCAAAAACACCACTCTCCCTGTTCCATGTGCAGAAGTATCTGCAGGATCAAATAACTTCCATCAAGAAAGGGGGACCCACTATACAGAGCTCAATGTTCACTTCACACCCTAAGTTTTTGTATGGCTTTTCCTTAGCACATTGATAAAGCAGTGTAAAACAGGATTTGTTTCACACTTGGAACAAAGGCATGGCATTGTGGACTGAGATACAGTCACAACTTTATTATTTCCCAGCCTAGGGACATAGAAATCTACTTTTTACCAGGTCAGACTATTTCCCACTGTTTGGTAAACAGTTTAGGAATTATATAAAAGATCAGAACATGGTTATCCTCGCATAATCTATAATTATCAAAACCATGTGCACCAAAAAACATAACTGCCTTGGTTTGTTCCATGGTCATACTCTGAGTAGAGTTGCTTGTGTGTTTTGTCCTAGCTTTTTCAGTTTCTATTTAGATGAGCAGGAAAATTCACTGCAGTAATTTAACATTTTTATTCCAAATGCAACTTTCAGGATGATAATCAATCATCTTTGGAGGTTGTAGGCCTCTGGTATTTAACCATGTATTCACAGGTGTGTTGCGATTAGGTTGTAATATTGACATCACTGAGCAGGATGGGATTCCAATAATTGCTGGAGTATTAGATGGTACTCTAACAAAATAATAAATAATCCTTTTCCAAATTACTTGTATACTGTGCAAGCATTGAAGGTGCGTCTTGAGTTGTTACAAATCAAACATGATTTTGTGTCTCCTGGCAGATACTAATGCACACTAAATCAATTTAATTACTTTTCTTCAGACCAGCCACTCTGCCAGCTGAACAATACCTTCAAAGTGTGTGTGTGTGTGTGTGTGTGTGTGTGTGTGTATGTATGTATATATATATATAGCCTTTACCAGCAGTTCAGCATTATGATTAACAGTAGGCATTGGGCCACACCCTTCACTAAGTTATATTTATGTCATTTTTATCTCACCTTTTCTCTGTGGAACTCACAGCTGTATCTATGAGGTTCCCAGGCAGACTCTCATCCAGGTCCTGAACAAACAGAGACTTGCTTACTTTTAGAAACATGGCTTTGTCATGTGCCTTCAAACTATTTCCAATGAAAACCAGTTTTTAAATTTGATTTTGCCTTAGAAAACCTAAAGTGGACTGCTGCTGGCATTCATGTGGAAGTTTTTTTCTGCTGAAAGTTGCATTTTGAGACCTGAACTGCCTACCCTATCCACTAATTTCTATGTTGTTTTTCTTTAAAAGTTGTTCCCTTCAGATTTTCAGGCTCTTGTAGTGTCTGTTGGTGCCCATTGGGACTGGTAGGGCAGAAAGCAGGGAGCTCAACAGTAGGTGGCACCAAAGCCAATGACAGGCAGAGCCAGCTAATGCTAGTTTAGCCTGTGTCCTCTTTTCTGCTGGGTTCTACAAAGGCATCACTCAGACTAGGGAGCTGAGAGCCAAGGCTGTTGCCGCTGCCACCCACTGGACTGGATTTACGGTAAGTAAGAAGGCAGAGAGGTGGGGGCTGGTTAGAAGTTACTGAAGTTGGTGGGACAGTGCCCCATTTTCCTGAATGGACCAGCCACTGCTAGTAGTTCCCTCCTGCTAAGGAGATTTGCTTCTATTCTGCACTCTTTCCTACTTGCAAAGGTTGCATTGCAGAGAAGAAGGGCATGTTACAAGTAACATGCCAGAATATGGGCTGGACAAGAAGAAAACCAGTATTTGTCTGGGAACAAACATACCTGAGTTTGAGTGTTTCTCTGTATCTCACAGCAGAATTCTATTAGTGGTCACTATTATCAAAAGATGAAACCTATTTAAATAGGGGTTTCAAATTGCAGGTGCCAAAAAAGGCGAGAGAGAAGGTACCCGTTTGCCATCTTAGGGGCCTGATTGTGACATTGTGCAGAATGGTTTTCTTGATAGGATGGTATCTGCAAGCCACCTTCTCCTGCATAATAAACTGTTCATGTAATGAGGAATACCCTTTGTTCAGATGCCCAGCAAAATCCTTACTGTTTTACAATAAATACAAAGGCTCAGTACCGTATTGTCTTAGTTACAGAACATAAATAAAGCTGTGAGAGTCTGGGACTACGAAACTTCTTGATATATAATGCCATCAAGCTTGAACAAGGGAAATGCCTTGAAGGAACACTATACAGCAGCACCACTGTCTACCATTGATTTTGTCAGCTATGTTTACTTCAAAAGGGTGCCAGATTTCTATACAATAACCCATTGCCACATAAGACAGGGCTCTCTGTTCAACAAGCAGTCACAGCTTTTCATCCAGAATTTTAAATACCTGACATTCTGAAGTGAAAGAAGAAAATAACTTTGTGTGGCCTTGCAGTACAGGCGACTTCATTGATATGAGCAGGAAAGTGACCCGAAAACGTCATAAGGATGTCACTGAAATGCTGCTAAAAGGGCAGGGTGAGGGCAGGGCAGAATGGGGTGTTTGCAGGCTTTTTCGATGGGTATCCAATTTCACACTATTTCACGCAGTGACCCAGAACCCAACCCTTGCAGATATGGGGAGTTGCCTCCTTTTGGCACATGGCATTTGAGAAATATCAAATGAAACTTTTATGCTGAATCGTATGAATTTTATAACAATAGCTATATACCAGCTACTCTTTGTCCTGTGTGTCATGAGATACAGCTCTTCATCTGGACATTAGAGTAACTGTACAAACCATGGATACTTATGCCCCAGCTTAATATACACATAGTAAAGCCTGGAACGGGCTTAAACTCATTGACATTGTTGGCATACTATAAATAACAACCTATGCATTACATTTACCTACATGGATAACAACATGATGAGACAGCTGCCCTTCACACTTCTTGTGAACTGGTTAGGTATTTTCAGTACTTGGGAAATTCAGTTCATTCAAGTTCATCCAAATGATTTGGAGGGCGGGGAAAGAATCGGCATTCAGAATATTACAAGCTGCTAAGCTGAAGTATAAAATATACTTAAGAAGACTAAGAAAACATCAACAACACACAGTCAGGGGAATGTGAACTGTTTAATGTATTTCCCCAAAAACAACATGTTTATTACCTGCCCTTTACCTCCAGGTTCCAGGATGGGCTGCAGCAATTTAAAATTCAATATCTAAAATGTTTGAAACAAATTATAGCCACAGAAACTACGTGTGTCCTGAAAACATATCTCAGGTGCCAAAGGTCAGGGTAAAGAGGGCCATCTTCATCTTTAAGCTTAAAGGCCCAAAGAGTCTAAAGAGATTTTTTAAAAATAAAAAACACTTGCAAGAGAATGAACTTGCAAATGAATTGGAAATCATTCAGAGTTCTATCCCAAAATGAACTTAATTCATATTCAATTCACCTGGTAATTATAGGAACTATAATTGGAACCCCTAGTTTGGGGGTTGAAAGGGAGCAGAGGACTTACTCCTAAATAAGTCAAGGCAGCAGCCAAGGAAGCAGGATGTGCACTGCAGTACAGTGTGTGCACTGCAGTGCAGTGGAGAAGGGTAATTTTGCAATCTTGCCTAACCTGCCACCCAGGGCATGTGCCCATCTCCCAATCCTGGGCCTGATTTTGGTTTAGAACAAGTTGTGAACATCCAAACGAAGGAGACATGGCTGAAGTGAATTTTTTGTTTTGTTTTTTGTTTGGTCCGCCTAGTCTGAATGGGCATTTTGCATTGAAATTGCAGGTAATGTCGAACTGCTATTAATCACCCACTGCTGTCAGCCAAGATGATTAGCACTTTTGATCTCTATTGCTTTCCTGAGTGCAATTACCACCTAATTACCTCTCTGTCACTTAATCAAGGGCACTTTTTCTTTAAAAATTTTTTTTTTTTATAAAGCTGATTGTCCTGAAAGTTGGCTTTTCCTATAAACTCAGGAACAATATATGGCATGGCTTGTATTAACACACAGAGAAAGATGTATACAGATACAGAGTTTCCAAATTTTAGAATGTTTGCAAAAATGAAATTGTAGTAAATGGAATGTTATTAAGAGCAGATCATGCTTCTCAGTGTGGCCACAGGAGATACAGGAAAAAATGCATTATATTGTCTCCTTTACACTTTTTAAATCTACTTTTACAACACTAATAGAACACTCCACACCTCGCTGCCTTAATAGGCCAAGAAACATGGCTACGGGAATCATATATTATACGCAGAGATTTTATAGTAAACTGTAATCCATCGGGAAAAACTGCCTTTAGCTAAACAGTTATTTCTGTGTTTTGTGGTTTAGGAATTAGCTTTTGATCTTCTTGTTTCACCTCATCTCTTTATCCAGGCTGCTTCAGTAGGAAAAGTGTGGGAGGTTTTTTTTAGCATCTTCCTTTAAGAGAGGGGGAGAAGTGAAGAGGGCTGATTCATTCCTTTTATATCCTAGCATTTTAACAGTCATACATGCTAAAAATGGAGCAGCAGACGCTTTTCTCATGTTTATTTATTTACACAGGCTTGTAGCCCATCCTTTAACAAATGGTCTCAGAGTGGTTTCCAAAAATATTGCAGCTAGGAAGAAGACACACCATCATTAAAACTGTTAACACTAAAATTGCAGAACCGGCGAGGACCCAAAATTAACACAGCAGCAGTAGAGATAGTAAGGTTGTTCAAGGAAGACCCAATCCTCCTCGAATGGGTCCTGCTCCTCCCCCCACCCCAAAAAGAACAGTCAAGCTCTTAGGGAAAGTATTAATGTTTGCATCAGGGTGCTTCCAGAGGGAATGCTCCTTGTTGTTGTTGTTGTTTAGTTGTTTAGTCGTGTCCGACTCTTCATGACCCCATGGACCAGAGCACGCCAGGCACTCCTGTCTTCCACTGCCTCCCACAGTTTGGTTAAACTCATGTTAGTAGCTTCGAGAACACTGTCCAACCATCTCGTCCTTTGTCGTCCCATTCTCCTTGTGCCCTCCATCTTTCCCAACATCAGGGTCTTTTCCAGGGAGTCTTCTCTTCTCATGAGGTGGCCAAAGTATTGGAGCCTCAGCTTCACGATCTGTCCTTCCAGTGAACACTCAGGGCTTAAGAATGGATAGGTTTGATCTTCTTGCTCCTAGAGCTTCTAATTACTTCTTTTCCCCTGTAAGCTACAATGCAATTTCAATTGATCATCCATACTTCATGGGGTCTAGAGCCTTTTTAGGTGTGTGCATCTCACTGTGTTCTCACCACACAGCATGTTAACAGCATTGTTCCCTTCCATTCCCTGTCCCTCATGATCATCACTTACCCCTTCTCCAGACATTTTGAAGGGGCTGCTTCTCAGGCATTTTAGCATTTATTATTTTTACCCTTCCCATCTGACTGGGTTTCCCCAGCCACTCTGGGCGGCTCTCAACAGAATATATAAAAAAACAACAAGACATCAAATATTAAAAACTTCCCTAAACAAGGCTGCCTTCAGATGTCTTCTAAAAGTCGGATAGTTGTTTGTTTCCTTGACCTCTGATGGGAGGGCATCCACAGGGTGGGCACCACTCTGCCTGGTTCCCTGTAACCTCACTTCTTGCAGTGAGGGGACCACCAGAAGGCCCTTGGAGCTGGACCTCAGTGTCTGGGCTGAACGATGGGGGTGGAGACGCTCTTTCAGGTATACAGGGCTGAGCTGTTTAGGGCTTTAAAGGTCAGCATCAACACTTTTAATTGTGCTTGGAAACTTACTGGGAGCCAATGTAGATCTTTCAAGGCTGGTGAACTGTGACTTGAGTTGGTGTGTAGGTGTCTGTGGAAATATACCTTTTGCAACCTATGACTTTGGCACCTGTGACACCTTCTCCCCAGACAAGATGTTTAAGTTTGAACTCAGAGGGATAGACCTGCAGGCACCAGTGAGAGAACAGCTCCTCAGAACTGGTTGTTGAAATTCCAATGTGTCTTCTGCATACAACAATCAATGGAAACAGGGATGGTTTGTATCATTTGGGCTGCTGGGAACAAAATGGCTAGGTTGTGCTCAGCTGAGCAAAGGGTAGAGATGTGGCAATGACCCATACATTGGGTAGGCGGTTAGTTACGCTTGTAGCTAACTGCCTACCCAAAGTCATTCCATTAATGAGTTTCCCCACCAGTGGGGACCTCAGATGTATAATGGGCTATTTTTACTTAACAGGTTTTTTGTGACAAGATGAAAGCCAGATTAAAAAAAAGAAATAGGGGCTAGCATTGATGATGACAACATCTTGTAGAAGGTGCAAAAAACTTAAATGCATGAGCAGCACTGATTACACAATAAACCTTTATCAGGAAGCAGCAATGTCTTTGTAAGGACAGTGCATTTGCATGGATGGTAATGCTGCTGTTTTCAGTGGGAGCTACCCTAACAATACATGCAATCATTTAGAAACACCAACAAAGGCATGGTTGGCTCCCCTAATTAAAGAGCTAATTGAAGTGTGGGGTTAATTTCAGGATGCAATTAGCTGGACAAGGACTGGTGCTGAAGCAGCTTTAGATTAAAGGAAAGGAAACAAAATAGCTCTGTAATGGGCAAGCAACAGAGAAGGAAGGGACATTCCCAATGCATCATCCACATTCCCCAGGGACAACTCCTCCCATTGTGCCCCATTTCCATATCCACACCTGCAAACAGTGTGTGCTGCTGCCCCACTCCTTGGCTCCTTAATGGAGTTTCTGCAAGTAACAAAATAATGGATGGAGTGATGGCAAATTATGGGAGGGTGGCAATTGGTTGTGATATCATGTGGTCACTGTAAAATTTTGTAGTGGAGTCATGGCAACTGTACATTAAAAGTCTTGTCTAGAAGTACCTTCAGTCTGTCTAATGTTGAAGGGCCAGTGCAAACACTGGTAACTTTAATGCCTGGTGACTTCCCCTTACATGCTGCACTGAGCAGAAAGGGACAAGGAGCACAAATCCTGATCAGTGGATTGTGCTCCAAGGTGCACACTTACTGGAGGCAGCACAACTACTGACAAGCTTTCTACATAATAAAGGGTGAATATAGAAAAACAAGAGGCCTGGCGGGATTTGTACCTAATTTCATTTGATGCCATTGCATAAAACTGGAAAATTTCCCTTGAGACATCTATTAGTGCAATTTCCAGATAGCAAATTGAGAACATATTGCTTGTATGGTATACCTACCAGAGAGCATATTTCTCTAGAGGAAAATATTAAAGGGCCAAAGTCCACTGTGGGCTGCCACCTACTGGGTATTCTAAATGCTGCTGCTTGTTATGGGCTATTCTTCAAATTAATGGCCATTAAAAGGTGGCAATAGCTGAAATCCTCTAGGAATAGACTAGAAAATAAGCTGCCTGGCACATAGGGTTATTTCTCTCTCTCTCCCTCTCCCCCCCCTCCCCCTCATATGTTTGTGTGTGCAGTGCTTTATTTTATTAAAAAATGAGATGCTGGTACTTATATTTAGAAAAAGGTGTTGTGGGTGCAAGCACAAAATGGTGCTTGTACATTGTACTAGTGAGTAGAATCACAAAAAGATAGCTGTAGAAAGCTGATAGACAGACAGACAGACAGACAGACAGACAGATAGGGCCATCAATGGATACCAGCCATGATGACTATTGCTCACTTCCCAAGATTGGAGGCAATAATGTTTCTGAATACTAGTTGCCAGAAATCACAGAAAGCAGAGGAGAGTGATCTTGTGTTTGGGTGCCACTTGAGGGTTTCTTACAGGCATCTGGTTGGTCACTGTGAGAACAAGGTGCTGGAGGAGATGGGCCATTGGCCTGATCCAGAAGGCACTTATGTTCTTAAAAGAAAACGGCAGAAAACAAAATTGCAGTTTACAAGTTACAGTGATCTAAATAAACTGTCCCTCCAATACGGGGATACCTCATGTTGCATAATCAGATTGGCTTTGCTTCCTGCAACAACCCAGTCTTCCCAATAAGCTCTAAAGAAACTCTAAATCCTTGAAAGCAGATTGTTTGGGGGGTGAAAACATCTGCAGTAGGGACGCAAGAAAATGAAAAACCCCTTGTGTGAGTAGCAATCGCCCATAAACCGACAGAACTGAGAAAGGTGATGGACATGTGTCATCTCTGCTTCCAGCCCACTAATGCATATTACATTCTTCTTAATAACGAACCATTAATAACCTATCCTGCAAGATGTTACTTCTGACGGAAACCCACCTGAAGGCAACACAATCACAGAATGAAACTGTACAATGGAGCATTATACTTAAACGAATGTAGAACAGTGTCATTTGCAATAGAATCACTTTGTGGTTTTGCGTTCCCTGTAGTAATTTGTGCTGACAGAGTAACATGACTCTGATGCCCAGGGCAAGGTTTTCTGCAGGACTCCTTAGAGCATTCTGCTTTTATATATTTGAAATGTACACAGGTCTGACATAGCTGCCCTCTGCATTTCTCCTAGTAAAGAGCAAGCCAAGGCTTCTGAGCAGTGTTTAATATAGAGCTGCTCTGTTGCTGTGCTATATTTAGAGCCAAGATTCATTGGAAATCAGTACCAGAGACAGCAACCCTGGAACTCCAGACACCTTAAAGACCCATTGGAAACAGCCTCTGGCTCAGAGCAAAGGCAAAGAGAGCAGAGACAGTCCCCAAAGCCTTGTATAACTGCAAGAATTACCTGTAACAAACAAGATCTCATAGTGTGTATGTGTGTGCATAAAGGAAAATGGGGGTGGTTTGCGAGTGGTATTACACTCTTATTTAATTTCTGAAGTCCCTGACCAGCCAAAGCTTTTACAAGGACAGAGACAAAAGTAAAAGTGCTTACAATAAATGGATATTACTAAATGTAGTTATAAATATCCATTCTTGAGCTGAATTGAATGCTCTAAGTGGTCTGTTTACATGAGACCTTGCTGATTTCATTGGGTCACATCAGGAGATGATAGATAGATGATAGGTAGGTAGATAGATAGATAGATAGATAGACAGATAGATAAATGATAGATAGAGTATATAGATATAGATACAGTATATAGATGTAGATACATACCTAATGGGATGAAGTGGGGTGGGAGGAACAGTTATATTGATCATTTATAATATAGTTGAAACCCTATACAGACATCTTTGAAAATAAATCCTACTGCATTCAATGAAGTGTGGTTAAGATTAGAAGGGTGCAGCCTAAAACCAACACACAGAGAAAAAAGTAGTAATGTAGTAGTAATGGGAGAAGAAACAACATATACCATCCATGAAACAAAAAAGTGAAAAGTTGTCCCGAGCCTTTTCATGAGACTTTCCACCTCTTGTTAGGATTGGATTTCCCCTGAAAGGTCTCATTTGGGGTGCCTATTGGAAACATGGTTTTAAAAGCTGGGTTGTGACTCTATTATGTGATCACCTCATTGCTGCAAACTCTATGGAAGGGGTTTCAAATCCCCTAGCCCTACATGGAACCTTATGTTTGTTTTGGGGTATCATGTATACAACTTATGTTTTTGACTATTTCAGTGTCCCCGACCTGTAGGAAGAGGTTTTGACTTCCTCCAACCTACAGTGTGAGAGATAGAAAAGTTTCTTGTGAAATGTGAGTCAGCTCCTTCACCCCTGATGCCAATGGATATGGTCTGAGGCCTTAGTGTGCCTCTGGTCCTTCTGAAGCCTTTGCAGTTTCTGCTGATATAAGCTAATGTTATAAGCTAAGTTTCCCAATATGTGTAGCTATTATCCTGACTCCTGTCCCTGTCCCACCAAAGCACAGCTAAAATGCAAGCTCTGACTTGTGTAGCCTTATTGGAGTTCACCGATTGGGACTGCGTTGCTCTGGGACAGGAGGAAGGAAGTCAAAATGACACCGAGATTGATTCAAAGAAAGAGTTTATTCTGCTCTCCGGATAGCAGAAGGCACTTGCGTGGTCAAGTCCACAGCAAGTCCAAAGAAATGACAGGTTTCATGCAGTTTATATATCCTCCAGGCGCCCTCTCACTCCTCCCCTAGTAGCCCAACCACGTCGGCCTACGTACACAGGTTGACATCACATATGTTCCTGCTCTCATACTCTCAACCATAAAAGGATCTTCCTTCCTGTACTTCTGACCATAAAAGGATCTTCCTCTTCCTACTCTTATCTGGGACGCAGAGGTCACCATTTCCGAGAACACACTCTGGCGTTATTCCCAGACGTGGGTCTGCGCGCCTTTGTGGTCAGCACATAAGGTAAAGCACACACGCATCATCCCTGCTGTACTGGAACTTGGCAAGGTCACTCATTGCCGCCACGGACTGATAAGGGAGAGAGCTTTGTTCTTGTTATGGATTTACTCAACAGCTTGAGTTTATGAATTTTAGCTAAGGAAAAATAGGAATTTTGGCGCAGTTTAAAACTGCCTGCACAGTCAGTTTTTGGGTTTCCAACTCATTCCTTCACTTGCAGCTATTCAAAGTCTAGAGTTTCAAAATGCAATTGCATCCTGGAAATTGCATGTGAGCAATTGCCAAATGTATAGGAAACATTTGCACCTTTGCAAGGAACACAGGTCTATCCCTCTGCTGAGATGTATACATCTCTGTTTCAACCTCCTCACAGAGAAGAAACTCTAGTTGTATACTTTGTGCAACAACTGAACCCCTTTCTCTCTCATCTGCTCTCTGCTGAACAGCTGGTGGTTCGAAGGACACCCAGAGGGCTGGTGGAATTCATATTTGGACCACATCTACCCCGCAGGTCTGAAATTTCCCATCTATACTGTATAATATTGCAACCTAAACAGATTTTCAGTTGTACAGTGGTACTTCTGGTTACGAAGTTAATTCGTTCCGGAGGCCCGTTCTTAACCTGAAACCATTCTTAACCTGAGGTACCACTTTAGCTAATGGGGCCTCCTGCTGCTGTCGCACCGCCACCATGCAATTTCTGTTCTCATCCTGTTCTTAACCCAAGGTACTACTTCCGGGTTAGCGGAGTCTGTAACCTGAGGTACCACTGTATATAGAAAGCCACTGCAAAAAAGAAGTAAATTACACATGCCCTTTGACTTGCTCACATCACAAAGTTCACACCACAAATTACTATGAAATTAATCATGGTCAGTATGGCGATGATGGAGATCATATATGAACTTGAACTATTTTCCAGAAGTCCAATAAAGAGCCCAATTGGGATTTTAAAGTTTTGAGGTCTAAGCACTGAGCATTTTAGACCTCTGCCTCAGCTGTCATATATCACAGCAATATGTCATCTTCAGGTAGAACAAGGGCAACATATTTTTTTATAACTGCCTGTCTTGATTTTGCTCAGCTACTGCTTTTGAAATGGCCTTTATAATGCAGGCTGCAGTAAATGTCATTCTCAATTTGGTTTTTCTTGACCAGAGCTGATCATGCTGAATTTCTATATATGGATTTCAGTGTTACCACCTGCCTACCAATTGGGCTGAATGACTTTTCACTGCTTGCTTGCCTTTCATACTTTGCTGCCTCATTGAAAGTCCTCGAGAGTACTATCTTTGTGGAACATGGAAATCATACCACACTTAGCAACCCACTTTTCAAACCTCTCTCTCTCTTATGCCACATCCCATATAAATCTTCATATCCCATCCCATAAGGGTAAATGAACTATGCCTCACATCCTTAGTTCCATAGACAAATATGGTCACCCTTACCTGTAAATTGCACTTCAACATATAGGCTTTGGTTATGTATTTGTGTCTGTCTATCTATCAAGACAGGAATAACGAAAACCCCTCAGAGATATTCAGGCCCAGGTGGGAAATGCAGAATTATACGATGGGAACAATGATTGTTGCCAGCAGGCCTAACATCTGTGATCTGTCATGCTGCAATAAAGAAAACATGAACAACAGATGCTGTGTGCATGCAACATGAGCAAGACTATTATAAGATGCCATATTGCAGTATACCCAAAGTATACTGTTACCCAGGGGCTTTTATCTTTTCAGGATACATTGCCAAGACTGCTGGGATTCTGGAAAGAACCAATACAAATTTGAGTTGTAGTGTGGATTGCTTTTAGGTTGTCTCTGATGAGTAAGTAGACAATAAGTAAATATATTGCTGAAAAGATTGGGGGGGATGGGGGAGGGAAAACTTTACATTCTCATCAAGTTTATTCATATGCCATTTCCCCAAATTATGGTCTCATTCTCTATAAACATTTAGTGAAAGATCTCTACTGTAGTTCACTAATAGAGTAAATGCTTTACATTCATAATGTTCCATTCCCAGCCGCTCCTGTTCCAAGGTAATTTGGATGCAAAAGACTTTTCACCCAGGTATTGGAGAGTGCTGCCCACCAGAGTACATAGTAGTGGCAATAGATGTATCCTTTGCCTAATTCTGTATAAGGCAGCTTCATACGTTCACATGCAGGGGCAGACCACATTTCAGTGAACGCAGCAGATCTGCATGTACTGTACAGTGGTACCTCGGGTTACAAACACTTTGGGCTACAGACTCCGCTAACCCAGAAGTAGTACCTCGGGTTAAGAACTTTACCTCAGGATGAGAACAGAAATTGTGTGGCGGTGGCACAGTGGCAGCAGGAGGTCCCATTAGCTAAAGTGGTACCTCAGGTTTAGAACCGTTTCAGGTTAAAATCGGACCTCTGGAACCAATTAAGTATGTAACCAGAGGTACCACTGTACATTCATTTGCACAAAGGGCCCTGCTCTTCCACTGAAGTGAATGAGACAGCTGTAAAAACAAGAGCTCCTTGGGTACTTGGGAGTAGTAGCGCTCTAGGCCAAGACATAGGAGGAAAAATATCTTGTTTTCTTCCAGAAGCTTTTTGTCTAAGGTCCCATGAATTACATGTATCACCAGTGTGTGATACACTTCTCCTATATATAACTGCCTGCTATTGTGTTCTGTTGGGGCTTGGTGCCCATAGGGAAAGTGATAATGAATACCAACCGGGAGAACATCAGGCCATGGGTGCCTTCCAGTAGGCCCCGATAGCTGAATTGACAGAAATGCTCCCTCAGCAACGGCTTAGAGCACGGGTGTCAAACACAAGGCCCGCGGGCCAAATCCGGCCCGCCAGACCTCGTCATGTGGCCCGTGTAGCCGCCGTTCTCGCTGCTGTTCTCGCCCGTCCAGTGCACCATCTCCTGGTTGTGCGCCGCGTCGCCTTTCAGCACGAAGGAGGTGGTGAGCAGAGAGGCCGCCTCCAGAGGTCCCCCGCCGGTGCAACCCCGCAGGCTGCCTGCCTCGTCCCACGGGCTGCCGCGTCTCTGGCGGCTGCTCCGGTCCGGCGGGTGCGCCGCCCAGGAGGCGCCCAGCGCGAGCAGCAGCAGCAGCAAGCGGAGCGGAGCTGCCCGGCCGGACGCCCCTCCGCGCACCCCGGCAGCTGCTGCTGGCGCCATGCTCGGCCTCTGACGGGAGGGAGGGAGTCGAGATGGAGGCGGGAGTGCGGCGCGGACACTCGGCGTGGGAAACAACATGCCAGCAGGGCTTCCACGCCCAGGCGAGGCGCAGCGCCGCCCTCTGCCGGTGGGCCCCACCGAGCCCCGGAGCCCGGCCAGCCGCCTTTCCCGACGGCTGCTGGCAGCAGGGCTGCAGCGGGCGCGCCGGAGCAAGTGGACGGGAGCCCGCGCCTGGGCAAGCGAACGTCCCCCTCAGCCTCGGCTTGCCACGGAGGGCAAGGGTAGGCGGCTGCCTCAGGCAGCAGGATCCACAGGGGCAGCTCGACCAGTCATTTGGGGTCGTGTGGGCGCCTCACCCGCCCCAAGCCAAGGGAGCACAAAATAATGATAACAATGCCTATTTATTCTATTGGGGGGCACCAAATTTTGTCCTCACTCAGGGTGGGTGCCATATTACCAAAGTCCGCTCCTGCCCCCCCCCCAATGGGATTTGAAATCCAGGGATTTGAAATCCAATAAATTCCTAGGAGTGCCCCTGTCCGTACTGAGTAAGGCCCTCAGCCCCTAAAAGCAGACGATACCAACTTTTCAACATTGTGATAGTGATGTTGTGATACGGTAGCAATATACTGTATTCCAGTGTTGAAAAGCAGAGGGAGGAATAAGCAGCATTGGCCCCCCTCAGAAACTGGGGTGCAACCGGCACATCTCTCCCCCCCCACCAGCACCTGGCACAGGGAGGAGGCAGCAACAGGCGAAGAAGGAAGAGAAGGCGCAGACAAGCCCCAGCCACAAGACACAGTCCAGTAACGGTGCCCTGAGACTGGGCCTGCACAATGTTCTGACACATCACCACAGGGGCAGACTTTAGTAATCTTTCATAACAGGGGTGTCAGCCTGAATAAAATATTGAGGGGGGGGCAGGTAGGCCCCACCTCACATCACCATCATCATCATCATCATTTATTACTGGTCGAAGACCAGCTCGAACCTCACATAATTTATCACATGCCACACACACCCCATTTAAATGTCAAAGCCCATCAACTTCGAGGGGCTCAGCCTGCTCAAATATTTTAGGCCGATACAACCGGCCCTTTGAGGGTGACCAAACTGCTGATGTGGCCCCTGATGAATTTGAGTTTGACACCACTGGCTTAGAGGCATCAGAAGCTCCATTCATAGAAGCTGCTTACCACATTTGAAAGATTTGTAGCCTTTTCTGCAGGTGTTTGATCCTGTGTGGCATGGAGCTAGGCTGCAGGGGAACATGTGCAAAGGGGGGCAACCAAGATGATCAAGGGTCTGGAAAACAAGCTTTATGAGAAACAGTTGAGGGAGTTAGGTATGTTTAGCCTGGTTAAGAGGAGACTGAGAAGAGATAGGATCATCATCTTACAATATCTAAAGTGTATGTTCACTAAAACGATGGGCTATGTATAGGTCAAGAGCACCACGACTAGCATGTTTTTCATTTCAAAGGGGGGGAAAGATGTTATTGATACAGTGAACAAGGGGATATACTAAAAGGTTCATTTTCATGCCACATAGGTATTGCTGAAATATGGACTACAGATGCAGCATGTTTGTAAACCCCTCTTGATTTTTCAAGTGCTTTCTTCTAGTCCTTGAAACCTTTTACAGTAAGGATATCTTGTTTTGACATACAGGTATTTTTTTAGAAATCCTGGGAAGAATAGCAGAAAGCTACATCAGCTGATGGAGAATACTCTGTCCACTCACATTTCTGGAGCCATTTTAGCCAGAAATTATGCCTGAAATATACTCAAGAGTAGAGTGTGAATTTCATGCTCTTTATTCAGCTCATAGTAGCAATGAATGAATCTTTCCCCAAAACGTTTAACTATATATACATTATTTACACAATGGGCCCCGCATGATTGGCTAATTCTGGGCTGCTCCTGTAGGCTAATCAGGTTGCAGATTCACCTCCTCCAGAAGCCTGATTTGCTGCTCCTGCAGGCCAGTCAGGTTGCTGATTCATTTCCATCTGGAGCTGGATTGGGTGGCTCCTGTGAACCAATCAGACTGCTGCATTCAGGATCCTATTGTTCTAGGATTCAGCACAGTACATAACAATGCCTCTCACTTTTTGAGGGGTATGAATGAGATTTAATCTGTCAAATTGTCTCTGCCTTCTAAAGAAATCCCAGGAATGCCAGGCTCAAAAGCCTGACTTTGCTTATAGCTACAATCCTCTTTTCACCTGTGTTCTGTCCCTGCATTCGGATTCTTTGGTAATGACAGTGAACTCTTGAACTTTGCTTTAATGCTGGATTAGGTGTCTTTCCTTTGGATCCCACCTAAAAAACAAACATGTCCATACTATAAGTTTAGGAAACGTCAGAGAGAAAATACATCAGGTGTGTTTGGTAACTGCTTCTTGACCATCCCACCTTTTAAATCTTGTTCATGATTTTCCTTCCTGCTTGGACAATCAAGGCAAATTTTTAACTGTTTGCTGTATAAAGACTAACCAAGGAAATGGAAACTTATTGTGGAAAGCAATTGGTCCCCATCCCCCCCCCCCGAGAAACCCTGCCCCTCTAATGGAATTGGCTCCCTAAAAGGCTTGCTATTCACACAATAGTCATCTAGGCACCAGGGAAGATCTTTTTGTTCTCCCAACCATTTTCACTCTGATGGGTACATCTATTTAGTGCTTTTATATCCTTGTACTGCTTTTCCTTGCTGGTTCTATGGTGGTTTGAAATAGTTTTCAGCTGCTTTGCTTGTGCTCTTTTTCACCGCTTTGATTTATTTATAATTGGTTTTTATTTTTTGAGTTGCAGTTTGGATTCCATTTGATATCTTAATGGGCTTCAAATTGCCAAGAGAATTCCATTACATGGGCAGTTTACACACACACACATACACACACACACACACACACACACACACACACACACACTTACACACTGTGTGTGTATAAATACACACACAAACAAAAACACACACAATATGCTTCCTTAATTAATTATTCCATTTCCTGAAAGTTTAGCCCACATGAAATTACTTTCATGTGCTATTATATTGACTGCTATTATATTCTGTCTTTTATATTTTATGTTTTAAATAAATACAGCAAATATGACAAGCATTATAGGAATAGAAACTATTTCCCTAATTACTCTATTGGAAGATATTAAAACACTGGGGATATGACTCTGGGGAAGATTGCAAAGTTCTTAATGTATATTGTTTTACAGCTGAAAACTATCCTACCAATGTGGGCAAGACTTAGAAACTTATCAATCAGTAGACCGAAAACTTGTTCGGGTGTTTCCATGCACATGTCAATGGTTGAAGCAGGGATGGAGGTAGGATGGGCACACAAGCTGCAACCCCCCATCCCTCAAAACATAATTTGCTCTTGATATTTTTGCATGATTAGTGATTTATTTAGTGCTTGAACATGCTTATTGAACCTCCTGAGGGTAAGGAGAGTACTGAAGCACCTTCCACTGAACGTTCTTAAAAACTTTCTTCAGATCTTTGTGCTAATCCTGCAAAGATCTTGGGAGCAGCCACTACAACAGAGACTATGGGGGCAGATCTTGAGTGTGTACCCCTCCCCCCATTTAACCCTTCATGTGTTCAGGCAAACACCTGAGCATGGCTACAGTTAACACTTGAACCATGGTTAAACAGCCATTGTCACTCTGTCTACCTAACATAAATAGATACATGGACCACCAGAACTCATTATTTGAGTGATAAACATCTTTTGAGTGATAAACATTTGTGAAAGCCTTCACAAATGACAGAGTGCCAAGGTGAATGCAACTGTTGAATACAAACTGCAACTGACCTTTCCGTCTTGCTGTAAGGTATAGATAACGCCTATTTTTAGCACATTTAAGGCAGATTTCTATTTTGATTGTCATTTGATACCCAAATTTTATCTGATCTCACCCTGGTGAGATTTCCTTCAGCATCTATATTTCTCATGGCTTAAATTTACTGTATCCCCAAAGAAGGACTTGTCTGCTTAAGATCCTTTCCCAAACCTTTCTCTCTGGAAAAACATTAATAGGAAGTGTTATGATTTTCTTCAATATGCCTTGAACACTCCCTGTGGAACAAGTGCCACTGAAAACTTGCCTGTGAATATATTTAAATTCGGGTGGAAGCATATGAATTTGAGATCCGCTTGCCTTGAAATAGACATGCCAAAGCCCAAGGTTCCTTGTTAGCACAGTAGTTCTGTGACACATGTGTAGGAACGTAAGAAGTTGCCTAGCATCAAGCCATTTAGCCATCGAGCTCAGTATTGTTTACATTGACTGGCAGGGGCTCTCCAAGATTTCAGACAGGTTCTCTTTAAGCTCTACCTGGGCACCTGAATGCAAAGCAGATGTTCCACTACTGAGCTACAGTCCTTCTGTGCTTTCACTACAAAGCAACATGCAACAGACCTCCTATCCTCCATCTCACCATTGAAGCTAACTGGGATTTCTGCTTGTGCAAGAGTTGCTTGTTCCCAGGAGACTGCATAGAACACTGCACATTGAAATCAGTAGGACTTAGGTCCAAAACTAATGTTCAGTCTATATTGCCAAACAATGTGCTCAAGTGTCTTGCCAGATTTCAGGGACCCTGAACGTCACAGAAATAAATTGAGCTCTATGACATTGTGAAGTCGCTCAGTTCTACATGTATTTCACAGAAGGCACCCTGCAAAAGCAAATGTAATCCTCTGAGATGAGAAAATTAGACAGCATGCTGCCAGATGTTCAGAAATGTAACATTAATCCTGATTCAGCAGCTTTCTCTTCAGTGCAACTGCTGACAGAATGATCAATAGAGAAGTGAAATTTGTGGTTGGTGGCAAAGTAATGAGTATTTTATGTTTTGAGCTACTGAGTGACCTTCAGAGATCAGGTTCAGGGCCAATGGAAAGCACAAGTATAATCGTCTAGGGTTTTACATGTGATTTGGACATGATGATTAGCAGGGAAATATTTTCACCCTCCAGAGTCTGCAATTTCAGGCAATCATGGTTACTGCAGGCAGCAGTAACTGCTGTGTTCTGCCAATGTGTTTATTATTTAATAGCTATGTTTTAAGCAAAATCATATCCAATAAAGAAGGCAAATGCATTGCCTTCAGAAGCATCAGTTCGATAGGGTGGAATTTAACAAGCAAAATAAAACAGTTAACGCTTCCAGATCACAGGATTATACCACCTTTACAATTGCTAGTCTTCCACACTGTTGTGTATGCACGTGCACACACATTCACATTCATACACATATGGATATGAGTCTGTGAGGCTAACGATCTGGAAGTTGGAACTAGTACCAAATATGGTGGCCAGGGTGTTTAAGGGAGTAGTGAGCCAGTTCTCAGACAGCTGCATTAGTTTCCAGTTAACTTCTAGGCCCATTTCAAAGTACCTGTGTTAACATTTAAAGCCATGAATAGTCTGGGACTCAAATAGCTGAGAAAACCTACCTGTTCAACAGAAGCAGCTCTGTATTAAATGAAGCATATAGCATGCGGGCCTGTGGAAAAATCTTTTTATTGGTGAAATTAACAGAAGCTAAGACTTCGACACTGTTAGCCACATAATTACCAGGCATTTGCATAGCTGAAATTTCAGCTCCATGGAATTAAAAAGTATCAGTTCATTCCTGGGCTCTGACTCTGAACTATTTTTGACTTTTGATCCTGGTCTAATGAGTGCAAACCATGTTCTTTAAGTAGGGATGGCTACATTTCCCTTTTATGTGTGACAGCTTTTGCTTCACTTTGATTCCTTCTTGGTATAGTTGATTTCCTTTCCTTCAACTGCATTTTATGATTTCTGTTTCAGCAGAACTGAAAGCCTTAGAAGGACAGAAAACCCCTTAACATTCCCAGTGCAGAAGACAGCAGTGCACGTAGAAAGCTCACAATATAGTTCTGAGATCTAAAAGTGCATTGATTGTGCAAATTAGGCATTCACAATAAGAAAGCAGTGGAACTTTGGAATGAGGAAAGGGGAGGAATATGCTATGCGTGGGTTACTACATAGCTTGCTTGCAGTTGATTGGGTAATCCAATTCAGTATCATAGAAGTAAATGATACTTTTAAAAATAAATGAAAGGATAATGTAGTTTGCAACATTTTTTTTTGGAAGTACCTCCATGCTAAATTACAAAACAACCCCCCCCCCCCCAATAACCTAAAGTAATGTATTCATTCTGTGGTTCTGCTACAGTTGCTTGGATAATATTATTTCTTCTTTATTGTACAACTTACATTTATTTTATTAGAGTCTTTTCCAGGAATGTTTCTGATGATTCTGTAACAGTCATTTTCAAATTGTTTTCTGGAGAACGGATGAGTTTCTTGGATTCTTGTCTGAGGGTGTTCAGTGAGGAAATCATTAAAAATGGTAGATAGGGTTCTCTGAAAGACAGTTTGTCTTCACAGATCATCAGAGACTTTGTCTAAGTGTGTGTGTGTGTGTGTGTGTGTGTGTGTGTGTGTGTGTGATATGAAAGAATCAATACTATCACAAAACAGAAATAATATTAACCTGTTGATCTACTGAACCAAGCTATACACATGTAGTTCTGACACTGGTTCACAACCCAGATGAGACTTCCAGGTTGGCTGCCTGTGAAAATCTGTAATATGCATAAAAGTCACTTGCCTAAGAATAGGCCCCATGGAATTCAATTTGCTGCTGAACAGACACACTTAGGATTGTCCTTTCGCACAACATAAGGACATAAGAAAAGCCTACTGTATCAGGCCAGTGGCCCACCTAGAAAACCCTCAAGCAAGACCTAACCACAAGAGCACTCTCCCCTCCTGCAGTTTCCAGCAACTGCTATTCAGTTGACAAAGGGACAGCAATGGGTACACTGTCCTTAACGCCAAGCAAAATAAGCACATCATCTTAAACAGCATCTTAAAAAGAAGAAGAGAAGAAGAAGAGTTTGGATTTGATATCCCGCCTTTCACTCCCCTTCAGGAGTCTCAAAGCGGCTAACATTCTCTTTTCCCTTCCTCCCCCACAACAAACACTCTGTGAGGTGAGTGGGGCTGAGAGACTTCACAGAAGTGTGACTGGCCCAAGGTCACCCAGCAGCTGCATGTGGAGGAGCGGAGACTCGAACCCGGTTCCCCAGATTACGAGACTACCGCTCTTAACCACTACACCACACTGGCTCTCAGAGACATCACCTTGCCAACAAGGGTCCGTATAGTAAAAGCCATGGTTTTCCCAGTAGTGATGTATGGAAGTGAGAGCTGGACCATAAAGAAGGCTGATCGCCGAAGAATTGATGCTTTTGAATTATGGTGCTGGAGGAGACTCTTGAGAGTCCCGTGGACTGCAAGAAGAGCAAACCTATCCATTCTGAAGGAAATCAGCCCTGAGTGCTCACTGGAAGGACAGATCCTGAAGCTGAGGCTCCAATACTTTGGCCACCTCATGAGAAGAGAAGACTCCCTGGAAAAGACCCTGATGTTGGGAAAGATGGAGGGCACAAGGAGAAGGGGACGACAGAGAACGAGATGGTTGGACAGTGTTCTCGAAGCTACCAGCATGAGTTTGACCAAACTGTGGGAGGCAGTGGAAGACAGGAGTGCCTGGTGTGCTCTAGTCCATGGGGTCACGAAGAGTCGGACACGACTAAACGACTAAACAATAACAAATAAGCACGGCTCTTTACATTACCTCCACAATTTTAAACAACTTGAAGATGCTTTCTGAAGGCCATTTGCTTATAGCTTTATTAATTACATTTCTATCCCAGCTTTTCCTCCATGAGTTGGCAGAACTAGATATCTGCTGACCACCCTGCACTTTCAGTTTAATGCCTGAAAGGGGCTTATGGGTTTTCCATTGTTATTTCTCTTAACTCTGAATAAAATACACGACTGCGAGACCAGGTCTTTCATTAATCCTAGCAGTTATCCAAACAGCTTAGGCATTTGCTTTTTGAAATGTCAGCAAAGCATAGAGATTCCTGTGCCTACAAGCCTGACCCAAGCTTCTAAATGTAAGGAAAATGACACTTTCCTTTCTTTGCTATAGCATTAGAATAAAATCTTCCATTCAGACTTTCCCAGCTGAGACCTATTAATACTCACAACAGGGCAACATTTTAATTTTCCTCTCTATTTCCCCTGGAGCAACCAGGTCCTGATTTGTTTGCTTGTTAATTTTATTTTCTGAATCATCTCACTGCTGTATGAGGAAGCCAGAGATTTGAGATGCCATGCTGTGTTTCCATAGCAATGGCTTGAGTCTCTCAGTATGGCTCTGAAGGCCATACCCTAGTCAGCCACGCACTGCACATTTCCATTTATATAAAAACAAAAAATGTATTTTCTGCATAGACAAGCGACGGCAGAGCTCTCAAGGAGCACCATGATGAACAATGGAAAGGGAGCTTCAGACATTTACTTCTGTCTCATTCTGAAAAGCAGCATTTGAACAGCAGATCCAAATTCAGTAGGACAGTAGATAATTTCATATCTGGGTACAGAGGGGTGGTTGTTTTAGCTCTTGCATGTATTACAGTACTGAATCAACTGTATATACGTACAACTATAACCATTTTTCTAACGACACTTAATTGGGATAGCGAATGCTCATACCACATCCATTTGGGTGTGCAGTTCCTCATCCAAGTAAAGATTTGTACATGGAAACCTGCTTTCACATTTAACTACTGTACCTCTCTATCTGGACTAGCGCTTATGAAGTCATTGTGGTTCTATTTTTATTAGGCTGAAGTAATGAAATTCAAATTTGAACTTGACACATTTATTGGACTTAAAAGTGCTGAAACTCTCATCAATATTTAAAGGTACGCTGTATGTCTTGATCAGTTTGTGGCTTCGTAAGTCAAATTCAGTGTTCTGCCATGAAGTATGGCCACTGAAATAATGGGTTTAATATGCTCTCTGTTATTCACAAAGTGAGGGTTTGATCCACCATGTTCCACATAACTGTAGCCTAGACTTGAAGTTATTGAAGCAACTAGGGTTGGCATTGGTTGCAGCTACAGAGGGTTGCAAAGTTCTCCTGAGCAAGGCTTTGAATGGAACTTCTGGGGCTGGTTAAAGCAAAGTTCAGAAGCAAGATAAAAAAATTCCTTCCAGTAGCACCTTAAAGACCAACTAAGTTAGTTCTTGGTATGAGCTTTCATGTGCATGCACACTTCTTCAGATACACTGAAACAGAAGTTGCCAGATCCTTCTATATAGTGAGAAGGTGGGGAGGGGTATTACTCAGAAGGGTGGTCCACCTTCTCACTATATAGAAGGATCTGGCAACTTCTGTTTCAGTGTAGCTGAAGAAGTGTGCATGCACACGAAAGCTCATACCAAGAACTAACTTAGTTGGTCTTTAAGGTGCTACTGGAAGGAATTTTTTTATTTTGACTATGGCAGACCAACACGGCTACCTATCTGCAAGGTGAGCTTTACAAGCCTATGTTCTCCTCCAACTTTGATTTTGATCTGAGCTGGAAAATTCCTAGCTCTTCCACACTCCAGCTCTTGGCTCCCGTATCCTAGCATGGTATTATACATCATAAGCTTGGAAAGAATCCAAAGGCAACACAAGGAGAACCTGAGAAAGTTCACCCATCACTGGTTGTGTCAGTCCCATAGATAGTCATTTTTGGAAAAATCATGTTCCATCCAAAACAAAGTGTTCTATATTGAGTTGAAATAGCCTAGGGTCATTTTTATTTGGCAAAGCATTTATTTTAAGCTATTTTTAAAAATCTTGTCCTACATTGCAAAAAAGGTTTCTCTTCAATCCCTGCCATCTTCAGCTGAAGGACTTCAGACAGTAGGTCTTGGAGAGTCCACAAAACTCAGAGCATCACTGCCAGTCAGAGTAGCCAGTACAGTGGTACCTTGGGTTAAGAACTTAATTTGTTCCAGAGGTCCGCTCTTAACCTGAGGTACCACTTTAGCTAATGGGGCCTCCTGCTGCCGCCGTGCCACCACCGCACGATTTCTGTTCTCATCCTGAAGCAAAGTTCTTAACCCAAGGTACTATTTCTGGGTTAGCGGACTCTGTAACCTGAAGCATCTGTAACCCGAGGTACCACTGTACTGATATGTGGACCAATTATCTTAATTTGCATAAGACAGTTCCATATGTTTCTGTGAAGCAGGCTCAGCTGAAATATAGTGATTGGCCCAATGTAATCTCCATAGAAGGGGGATGGCTTGAAACCCAGTCTCTCCAGTCTCATCCAGAATTCTAACCAATACACATACCTGGTGCCTCTTGTTTATAGGACAGAAAATTCTTATTATTATTTTTTGCTTAAGAAGACCATTTAGTATTCATAAAAGGGAGGAGAGGAGCCACATTTAAAAACAAAAACAAAAAAACCTGTTCAAATACCTCTAGCCCACATGCAGGTTCTTTTCTGTCACCCAATAGGTTTAAAACAGACATTGCCTAGTTGTGAAAAATACACTGGAATCAAAGGATGCAAAATACCTATTTTCAATGTCATTACGTCTAAAAATCGCAGGCTATTCTATTCAGTATGCCAGAGCAGTTTCTTTCTGCTCTTACATTTTACAAACATTTTATCATTTAGTTTTTAAGATTTCAAGCTACAAAGCTTGTCCCTTGGGAAATTATTTTGCACAATAATAGCGCTACCTATCATGATGCCTTCTCTGACATTCAGCCAAGTTCTTCTTTTAATTTCACTTATTAGATTCACATATAATGCTATTTACTTTTGCTCAATAACTCATTGCCATTTAATGTGCTCAGCTATGTGCAGACATGCATTCCTCCTTTATCAGCAGCAAACATAGCCTGCACATATTTAAACTCGTATTTCCTTCTTAAAGCAAGTTTGACCATTTCTAGCTATTTTGTTGCTCAGTCTCACCTCTCAGAGCCAGTGTGGTGTAGTGGTTAAGAGCAGTAGTCATGTAATCTGGGAAACCGGGTTCGTGTCTCCGCTCCTCCACATGCAGCTGCTGGGTGACCTTGGGCCAGTCACACTTCTGTGAAGTCTCTCAGCCCCACTCACCTCACAGAGTGTTTGTTGTGGGGGAGGAAGGGAAAGGAGAATGTTAGCCGCTTTGAGACTCCTGAAGGGGAGTGAAAGGCGGGATATCAAATCCAAACTCTTCTTCTTCTTCTTCTTCTTTTTCTTCTTCTTCATTCCTCTGGTTTTTCACTAGTGAAATCAGCACCACACTTTCACTTTAAAATGTTCTCAGTTACACACATTGTCAAAAATTGTGGCTAACTTTTCAGTTTAATTTCATGGTGTTTGTGTCTCTTCTTCCCCCGCCACTGCCCCCCAATTGTCCTACCAAGCTTCCTGCTTGCTCCCATCTCAGTGTCTTCTGAACAGCTTATATAGTGGCAAAAACAGAAACGATAAAAAGGTTAAAGACCCACGCAAATCCTCACTGTCAAATGCTATTGAGATATACATCCGTAGGATGATTCATGGACTAGAATCTCTACAGAAGATAGGAAAAAGTCAAGTGGTTTGTAAGAACATTCAACATTTGACCAAGTGTCAAGCCCTGTAGAGCATGGGTGGGGAATCTATGGTCCTCCAGATGTTCTTGGCGTCTCATTGTGTTTGACCATTAACCATGCTGTCTGGAGCTGATGGGAAGCAACAGTATCTGGAGGTCTAGGGTTTCTTCATCCTGGCTTAAACCTTGCAAAGGTATGGCATCTAACCCCTGTACCATGGAATATTCATGGAACATGTATGTTGTTTATTTTCATCCTCCACGATGGGGGCCATCAGTACCTCCTATCATGGTTGTGGAAAGGTCTCAGTAGATATCTCATCAAACATCCACAATGCATGAGAGACTGTTTGCTCTTTCTGCTCAGTATGTGTTTGCCCTGGGTTGGCCTCTTCTATATCAAACATGCCAACATTTACATGGATGCCAGGATTAGATACCTTCCTTCCCTTTGGTTCTGATGGTGGAGAGGTACAAAGAGCTTCTCTCTGTGAGCAAGTGTGGCAGCGGTTGTTGGGAGGTGCCTTTCTTTCCATCGATGAGGGCACAGCCACACCATTTCCATTAAAACACACACCCTCCTCTTTCTGCAATCCTAACATTTTATATTTGCACTTAATAGCACTAACGTAGGTCTTCAAAACAAAAGTGTGGGAATGGAAGCTTCTTTGGATTCCATGATATGGTCTGCTGATTGTCCTTACCATAATACGATACAAAGTACTGAACACTCTTCAGTGCTTGGAAGGGATGCCCAGTGGCAACTATGTCATAACACAGCATCCGTCTCTCTATTCTAATTAAATTAGCAGTTTAGATGTGTAGACAGTGTGATCAGATCTGCACTGTTTGCTAGAATTTGTAGCCAAGAGGGAAAGAGGCAAATTCAAAATGTGTGGCAGGGACTTGTAAGCCATGGGGAAAGGGAACCGAGACAGCAGGAATGCAAGCTGGAAGGGGGCAGCTATTATGGGCAAGCCTGAGATGATTCTGGAGGGCAAGCTGATCAAACTCCAAAAGGGGCAGGAGTTGGCAAATGGAAGCATTCTCTTGTCGGCTACTAGTTGAGGGAAAACTTTATTAACTTAAGACTGGAAGCAGGACAGCTAATCTCTGAAACTTTGATAACCTTGTATAATGCACTGAAGAATACTGGATATGTGCTAGTTGCAATTCAAAAGGTAGCTATCTGAAATAATGCCCCACTAAGTAGAAAAGTACACATTTTCCAATTACTTCAGTCAAATATTATGAGACTATGCAATAACAGAAACATGGTAATGAAAATTTTATTTGTTAAAACACATAGCCCAGAATTGTTTGCAGTCCTTAGTTCAAGTGATAATTATATTACATACTATTTAACAGGATTTTACAATTTTTGAAGTGCATTTTCTGTAAATTACATTTCCTGAGACATGCATAGTATTTTAGACTTATATATGTTTTACATATCAAAACACTGTACATAATCAGTGGTGCTCAGTGATGCACAAAGTAAAGTACATCAAAAATACATTAACAGTTTAACAGTGATAATGTGCCACAGAAAGAAATGTACACACCTTGCATAATTACATTTTTTAAAGCAAGTATTATTTTAGCTAAGGATGCAAGTAGTTTATGCTTCTAAATTGTATGAAAACACAAGGGGAAAATAATTATTTTGTTCTCCCTCTGGGTTTACAAACACTTATAGATTACATATTAACAAACTGAATCAAAGAGGAAGGCAATCTTTTTTTATAGGAAGTTAGAAGGTGACACTTTGAATTGCCCTTGGTTAAAGTTTTGGAGCCTATAGTTTATTTCAGTAGCTTGTAAGATATATAGGTCTACAAGAGAGTGAACTTCCACTCTACCATAGGAATTCATGAACCTACAAAGTTAAAATAATGTCAACCAACTTAGATTCTTGAGGCTCTTAACTTCAAGCCTTCACAAAAGCTCACTAAAGGATCTGGACAAGATTCAGGTAGTTAAATGAGGCTAGCAGATCCCAATGATCTGGTTTTAAAAGTTGGAACACCATATTATTGCATTTCAAGCAGATATACCTCAGATATTTCCTATGCAGAAAATACTTCTACAAATAAATGATGTAATTATTTAGTTATATGCCAATTATTCAATTGTATATACATTCCTTTTTAGCCATGATTGTCCAACGTTTGGCAGTACTATCATATTGTGGGTAGAGTGTGCAACATCTGAAGTGGCCCTTAGGGGATATTTTCTGTATAATGCAGAATAGGGCTCATTCACCTTTAGCTCCCATTGTGGGTGTAGTATAATTAAGGAGTTTTATCAGCAAAAGATACTAAGATATTAGAGTCTGCACTATTTTATAGATTGGAAGAAGCTAGAAAATTCTAATCCTCAGGCTCAAATCATACCTCACATTTTCATACCTATTTCTGCCTTTCACAAGTTTGCCAACTCTGTTTTATCAAGCTTCACAAGCATTAATTGCACATATTTAAACCTTTAATAACAGATTGACAATACATTCAATGTGTGTTTATAAAAAAACAAGTCCCACTTTCTTCAATGGGGCTTACTCTTCAGTAGGTATATTTAAAACTGCAGTTTAAGAAATGTGAAGTAATTTCAGCCAGCTGTTACTGGACATAAAGTCCATGTAGAAGAAAATCTGTGGCAGAGTGGGAAGATGCAGGGGAGAAGCTTTTAAAAAACCCAAAGCTTAAGGGAAATGTTTTATTTCACATCATCCATTGGTTCCCCAATGAGCTTTCAAAGATGTATATATTGAAATGTATTCAGCTAAACTATAAATCTTGGAAATAAGAAATGTTGCTGTTATACCCCATTGCCTTTGTTTTTTAGGGCACATAAACTGAAGAGTAGCTATAGAAAATGGATTTCAGTGTAAGTGAATGCTACAAAGCAAGTCAATAAAGCAGGCAACTCGGAAGATTAAACTCCGTTGTGACTGTTTCTTGTGCTTTACTTTTTGTAGTCAGGTACAGGAACTCAAATACAAAATAAAAGCATGCCACATCTATTGTGAATAATGTATAATGTTAAGTTGAAGTAGGAACTCAAGTCTTTCCCCAGGGGCGCATGTATACTTTCTGCAGAGGAAGGCGTTTAAATGAAAGTATGAACGTGTCATTGTGAACATGCATGCACCATTTGTAACTGACATGCAACTGTGGGGGCCTTTTACTCAGAAATGCATTGGATGCCCATCGAAAAATTAAACAATGCTTAACAGCACTAAGGGTCAATATCTAGTAAAATGCATACAGCACTTTAAAAAGGCACTTCTTCTCCATAAAAGCCTCTAACAGTCAAGAAACATTTGCAAACATAACAGTACATAAATACAGTTCATAATTATTGTTCATATTTTGGAAAAATGCTGGAAAAAAGTCAAGCAATTAATAGTGATTCAAATTACATATTAAACTAAGAGAGAAACTCCATGTGTGGTGTATTTGTTGCTGGACCGTTACCACTGGAGACTGCTAGTTGGAAACTGAATTTTTGAATATGTCTCCACATAAACACACCACAACCTCCCTGTACATACCAAAACCAGAACTCTCCCTAAATTCTATTTTTGAATGTGCAAAAGATTTGTTTACTGCAGGTAACTTACTCTCCACCTGCAATATAAAGAGCTACAGTTCTGCAGCAGCTGGATCATACAAGTATGCTCATTGTACTTTTAAAAAAATGGGTGGTGCTTTAAGTTGAGCAATTAAAGAATAATGTCATATGCTTGAAAATTCCCAACTATTGCAGCTCCAGCTATTATTTTAAAAGAAAGAAATGGTCTAGCATTATCTTGTTTAGCTCTCCTCTCAACCCCACTGCTATAAACTTTCAAAACAAACCCACATATTCATATACCTGTTGCTGAGTTACAGTGGAGCATGAACCAAATTTGTTAACTTTAAAATTAAATTGCACAGGAATAACTTCAAAGTTAATACAGTTGGCAGGGAAGGTAGACAAGAGAAGGAATGATATGACAGAAAAAAGAAGAGGACTTTTTGAGCTAAGGGCATAATTTGTAGCTCACTTAGGACTTTTGCAATGCTCTTGCATATAATATCTTCATCCCAACTGACAGAAAAGGAAAACACAGTTGACAGATATCCATCAGCGGGCATGAACACTAGAAATTATCTGCAACATTCAAACCCAGGAAAATGATCTTCCACAAAATCCCAACTCACCAATTGAGCTGAGAAAGAATTGCAGCATTCAATACAACAAATTTAATTCAAGGTGGATGTCAAATTGTTGTTAAAGTTGGTGATGCTCATGGAAGCATAACACGTAAGGATTGTTCTGCACTAAGAAAAACTTTGGATCCAAATATCATGGCTTAGACAATGTAATTTTGACTCCAATGCAAGCCATAGCCTATGCTACACATATTTCACTGACTGGTTCTTGAGCAACCTACCAAGCATCAATCTCTTCCATACAAACTCTTCCCTCTAGAGCAGGAGGGAGCGATCTAAATTAGTCCCAGAAAGAAAGTATGGGTTGTTCAATTGGCTCATTAAGGCATACAGTGGGAAAATTAACACAATTTGCTTAAGCCGGAACACATTCACAATTAATCAACCTAATGTTTACAGTATGTATGCACAATATTATTTTTACGTGGAGGGTTCTTCCAACACATTTCTCCAGAAAAACAAAAGAAAGCAATTGTGCCTTATTTAGCTAAAACAAAGGGGGAAAGGTAAGAGAAACCTATCACAAAACATACCACACTTTTCACTCAAGCATTATTGTACCAATTACAACACATGGGCAGAAAAATCCTATGGTAATGGTTGTGCATGTGTGTCGCTGTGAAGATTCTTTGGGGAAGCTCCAACCACTTCCTAAGCCCCATCAACTTGCTGAAGTCAGGACAGGAGGTGGCTGGCAAGCTTTTCTCTCCCTTTCCCCCCAACCCTTTCAAATGGGAATGATTAACTACACCAGCTCCAGGACTGGTATAATTAAAGACTCCTCTGGGGAACCTGTCGGGGAAGGAGTGTACTGTGGACTCCTAGCTGCCGCACCACATCCTGACCCAGTGTCCCACACCTCTCTGCTTGATGCCAGAGAACCAGCATAAATTCTATGCCCACAGAGCTTTCCACAGGTGTATCAGGGGTCCTCTGGGAGCATAAGTACCATGCCTCCAGAATGGAACTTACGTCACTTCTGGTGACTCCTCAGCCCTTAATCAGCTGTAGGATTGTGTCCTTACATAGCTTTTGATGGTTCAGTTTTTTGAAATGTGAGCTGGGCTTCAAAAACAGCTTCAGCATATATTAACAAATGTTTCACCAAAGTATCTATTAAGCTATTCAGTATGCTTTCCACTGAAGTTCAAAGAAATCCCTGGCAAATAAGAGGCAGAATGAACATTTCAGAAAATACAAATCACATGAACTCTTACTCCAAGAACAGTGCTCCTGCAGTGTTCTTTTTTCATAGCATACAGAGTATGTTTGATATTTTCAATATAGGTGTGTACAAAACGGTTTCTAACTTCTCATTCATGCATTCATACTAACACTGTGCACATTAAAAGCCTTACAACTATTTATTTAAAAGTAAATTAGAATAATTTCATTTCTCATAAAGCAGACCTTATTATCGTATAATTGAAACAACTGTTGAGACACACACTTAATTCGGGCAGAAGAGAATGGAATTTGCAAGCTAGGTTGCGATTTGTAAAAACCTGTAGCCCTGCAGATGAGCCCTTTAAGCTCTAAATCAACCACTCTGGAATTCAGATTTTCCTTCCTCATAGTTACCATGTGACAGTGGCTTACTATGGTATGAATCATGCAGTGAGGTCTGTTCCTTAGTCTGCAGACAGTATTATTATCTTAAAAACCCTGGTGCAGGGTTTTAAAAGACTACTGAAGAAGTGTGATTCAAACTTATTTGACTGTACTTGCAACAGTTGTCTGCCTAACTCACTGCAAATCCAAGTGGAACTATACAAGTGACCTGAACCTAAGTATATGAAAATGTCTTGAGTACAAGTTTCCTTTATGTGCTTTCCAAGCCTTGCTGTACTTCTGAGAATAAAAGCTCTCACTTCTCAGTGGTATTCACTATGTAGCCAATGGACCAAATTGTATTATGTAAGGATACTCCTTGCGAGTTACTTCCCATCACGTATCCTACATGCCCTCTACCCAAATGTCAGATCTCCCTCCTCTGCCCTGTCCCCCCCATCCCCGGTTACAATTTCCAAACACTCTATGTACCCCAACTACATATTTAGCAGTGAAAGCAAGTGTCAGACTAGATCCGCATTCAACTCTCCATATTATATATATGCTAGGTGAATATAACATTCTATGAGATAAGGTGAAGAAATCTCATTGCGACTAGAATTGCAAAAGCAAGTAGAAACCATCTGCTAAGCAGCAGCAGCAGAGAGAAGAACTATGTCTGAAAAAAATCTACTTCAAATGAACAAAATACTTCAAAGTTGCCTCCTTTCAAAATTTCAAATTTGGAAAGGAAAATGATTGCCAAAAAATTCTCTAGCTGACACCGGGACCATTTTGCAGATGCCCTGAAGCTCTAGATGGGAAAATAGTGAAGCTATTAGGGTATCCTGGGGAGAAGTGTGCACACTTAAGCTGGAAGCTCCTTCAGATCCTGAACTGCTCCCACTGCTGTAAAGACAAGCCAGTTTTCACCTTAAATGCAGTTATTTGAGCAGAGCTATAGGCTACAAGTTGCAGCTGTGTATGCAGCACTACATCTGTTGCTTTGGATCACAGCCCTTAGCAGAATTATAATGAAATAAATGGAGGAAAATATTTAAAAGCTTATGTTGCGATTTTCTTTTAAGAAATGCAATATGGTTTTTAAACAAAATTGATTAGATGTCTAAAATGCCTAAGCAGTTGTAGCAAAACTGGTTTCAAACCATTATTACCCCTAAATTTTAACTGATCATGAGAATTTGAAAGCATTACTTTAAATACACCATAAGCGCTGTGTGTTTAAGGCAAAGAAGGGGCCTTCTAGATTTTGCTGGACAACAATACATCAACTTTGGACTGCTGGCCATACCGACTAGAGCTGACAAGGGTTCGGGCTGAACAATATCTAGAAGGCTATAGGTTCCCCAGCCCCAGGTTTAAGGACATATAATGATTCTAGGAAATTTGAAGGCATCAACATCGAAATTCTGTGCATGCCTATTCAGCTCCACTGAACTCAGTGGGATTTACTGCTGAGTAAACAAGGACAGGATAGTGCTGTAAGAAAATCAAATTCAATTAATGAGTTGCCATGCACAGAATTTGGGACAAGTTCCAAGTTACTGTCTTATTTTTGAGCTTGATTTTGTTTCATTTTGTTACTATATGGGACTTCATACAACTAATTCAAATAGTAATTAGTAAGTGCCACGATTAACAAACAGCCATCAATTCATCCCCAAAGGTGAAGCCAGTCTTAGTAAAGCTCTTTCACTGATGAACACTGAGTTTCAGAACAAATTGTAAAAGTTAATATTGACATATGGGAAGCACAATGCACCCAAGTGGATGTGTGTGCCTTAGCTCTAAACTACGGCCTATTTGGGATGGGTAAAGTGCAGCTCACAGTATTTTCCATCGTATTAGCTACTCTTATAAATTGGGTGGATGGATGAATGAACAGAACTTAAGTAATTAATCTTCACATTCTAGCTATACTATCAGTGTATGGATACCCATTCATGGCCCTGCAGTGAAGGTCTGCCAAAAAATCAGTTTCCATGACCTGAAAGGCAGAGAAGTGCATGTACCAGAAGATTTTTAATTTAATTTTGTGCAAATTGTTACAAAAGTGGCAATAAACAATCCATTTCAGTTTGGCTGGTGTCCTTGGTTCAATCTGCTATCTATCTATCTATCTATCTATCTATCTATCTATCTATCTATCTATCATCTATATCAAAAAGCCTTGAAACTGTCAGTATTTGCAAAGTCACTAACAATGGGTGTTTTTTAGGAGGGGGAAATAAACATCTGGATCTCATCTGCATGAACTCCAAAAACCATTTATCAGTAGCTTTAAAAGGGATGGGCCTCACAGAACTGGTTTGGCTTATACCTCTACAAGTTGTTTTCCAGCTTCTCCTTCCTTCCCACTTACTTGGCCTGGCAGCTACAACAACAACAACGGTACAGAGGTCTTCAGTAGGCTACTCCTATTGAAACTGTAGGATGTTTCCTGGGCACACAATGGCTGTTCAAAGGACTTGGGCTTCTTGAAATAATTACATTTCTTAGCAAGATGCTAGGAAAGAAGGAAAGCATGCAGGAAGCCTTCCTATGTTGCAACCACCAAATTTCATAGTGGACCAAGCTACAGGGGCTTGTGGAGGAAATTGCTTGAGCTTTGTCACACTCCATGTTACTGGAAGCACAGTAGCTACAAGCTGGGCTCAGAATTTGCTTCAGAATAAAAACAAATTAAAAACAGAAAATAATTTGGTTTGTTAAGCTCAACTTCCAATAACACCATAGGGATGGGGTTGCCCACCCCTGGGCAAAAAAGGGAAGGGCAAATCCTTTCGCCTGCAGCATAATATAGTTTAAAAAAAACCAAAAAAAAACCCCTGCAGAACCAAACTCATAAAATAAGACAATGAATCCATCTTGTGTGTTTGCTATATTAGCTTTGGATAAGTGTCTAGGGAGCACATTAGAGAGGCACTTTCAATTTGGAGATAATAAGGCACTCACTGAAAATCACAACATCCAGTAGCCCATTAGTGAGAAATGATTCAAAGCACAGGTGCTCTCGTGTTATAGTCCGCTCAACCCAGACTGCAGCTGGCAGTGTGTTTGGAAGAACATAGTCTTTGCTATCCAAAGTTGGGTGTCTCCAATTTCACGTGGAATATATATTAACACCACACTGGGGAAATACAATTCTTTTAAAAAGACATTTTTAAAGCTCCTACAAATGCTCACAACCGACAATTTATACTATTCCAAATTATTGTTTTCTGAGTCTGTACTCTAAAAGGTTAAATCCTGCTAAACATTCTAAGCACTCAAAAACATTTTTCTTCTTTGAAAATGATTCCTGTATTTAGGACCTAAAGCAAAGCAAACTGAGTGTTCTGTTCATGCGACAATGCCAAACAAAATGAGTAAATGTGCCTTTAAAAAACCTAACTGAAACAATTACTAATTATGATTATCATGATAATTTTGGTTCACTCATTATTTCTACCAAAATAAGTGCAAAAAAATGAGGAGAACATGTTTATTTTTCTACAAAATATATAATATACATCACGGGCACCTACCACCAATTCCTGTGGTTTGAATTGCAATGAATGGGAGTAGCATAGGAAACTCAGGCAATGTTCTTCTGAAGCTCCAATACATTTTTTAAAAAGTGATTCTTGTTCTGGAAGGTTCCTTGGTGAGTTCTCTACTTTCCCACTGGAAAAGATGCTTCACATATACAAATTAATATTTAAGAAACTGTTGTAAAAGGTTTTGTTCATGGTTCTTTAAAGGGCCTGACCTAAGGAGCACATTTAAGTGCACCACAGTGGTTTCCATTTGAGTGCTAGGGTTTGTTTTGTTTTTGCACACCTCTTCACCTTGCACTGGAAGTTGTTTCTGAGGTTTTCTCACTTTGAGGGAATTCTTCAGGAAAGGGGAAAGCTCAGAAGTCCAACTGGGTACAGAGACTCTAAGCAACTATTTTAGCTGGAATAAGCTCTGTATCATTCTACTAGTGTTATAAGTCAAATATTCTAGACAGTGTACTGGTAATATACAGAACATTAAAAGGGACAGTATTTAGCACTATCAATGTATTATAAGAACCCGAGGGGCTAATATTGCTTGCCATTGCTATCATTACTCTAAAAGTGAACATTTTCTCTTCGGAAAGCTATAGCAACAGTGTAGATGATATCCTCACAAATTAAAACGTTCTTGATTTATCAGCGAGACACAGCGATGGGCCCATCGTGGAACTGCCAAGTGGAAATGCACCTCATGTAAGCCACTGCTCTTTTTCTTTGCTGTACTTTTCAGACCACTTACGAGTGAGCTCCAGATAAATATTTGGCTTATGTGGCTGATAGTCGAGGTAAACTGCCTTTCCAGTCCTCTTTGGAATGGCCTTTTCAATCTGAGTTCCTTCATGCCATTCATTGAAAGAGGTGATAGAGATTATTTCAGGGCGTACCAGAAGCGCAGCGCTGAACGCAGTCTCGTAGTATTTGCCATTGACGCGGTTCCGTGTGTTGTGGCTGTTCCATGGTCGAATGCTGGTGTCTACGTAGCCTGGGCCCACGCTTGGAATAAACAGCAAGTTTTTCGTGTCACAAAAGGCTTTCAAACTTGGCCAGTTGTGATGGCTTGAGCCGTAGGAGAAGCCGTTGGTGGCAAAATATGTATAAATTCCGTCAAAGCCACTTCTATGGATTTCATGCTTGTGTTTTTCTTCCACAAGAAGGGCAATGAATAAGCTATCATAGGGTGTATTGCGTATACTCTGGGATCCAGAGACAGTAAGCAGATTTGCCCACATTTCAGGGATTGTTATATAAGAATCGTAGACATAAAACATGGGAAGGGTTCTACCTATGCTGACTTTATGTCTGTAAAAGGCTGGATGGGCTCCATATCTAGAAAGGAAAGAAAGTAACCAATATAAAGTAAATAACATTCATTTTTGTATCATTGGGTATTAAGCAGTGTTGTTTGCTCTTCCCAAATTTATTTCCATTCAGATGTGTCATCACCATCATTAGATATAGTAAAGGATGTACACTTGCCAATGTAGTTATGCACAATTAATTTTATTTAAATTAGTCATTTCCACACTATGAAGAAAAAATATATTCTATTGCTCTGCTTCTAATTTCATATTTCATGATACTTCAGCTAGTAAAGGCTAACTAAGGGTCTAGCAAGGCAGGAAGTTTGAAAAACAGCCTTAAGACACAGCTATAAATATGAGAAAACTGGCAATTGAACCAAATCTCTATGACTTGAACAGGCAGAAAAAAATCAGGGGATTTGAACAAGAAGCAGAGCTATTTGTGTGGATTAAGAACGTTAATTGATAGTGTACTGCACAACGAAACAAAATCACATGAAAAACACTGGACAGAGTTAAGTTGTAACATCAACATTCAAATACTTGAGGAAGTGCTTACTTGTCTATGATATACTTGATGTTGCTGTACATACTGCGATCATCTCTATCTTTGTATGGCTCAATATGGAAAGTGACCTAAAAAAATGAAATATTAGATAGGTGTTTTTAAATAACTGAATAATCTCAACATAGTGAAGGTCAAACACTTCTATTTATGAGGTTCAAAGGTGAGTCAAAGGTGAGTCAAAATCACCAGTCAAAACATTACTGTCTATAAACAGAAGGGAGGTATCAGCAGGCTTAGGGGAATACCAAGGTTTGCAGAAGTTATTCTTGAAATCTCCATTTTGAGCCTAAATATTCTGAGCCATAGTTGCACAAGCAGAAGCTGTAAGGTTTTCCTGCCTTCTCCTCCCCAGTATAGAACCCCCTGAGGATCAGAAGACTGCAGGAAACCACTGAAGGCTGTTTGCATCAAAAGCTTGCACAAGCCACTAGTTTAGTACATCTTACCACCTACTCCAGAGGTAGTTCTTCAAAACAGCTGAACCACATATAACACAATTATGCATGACAATGCAATTAGCTGGCACTTACAGAGATACCAGTTATGATAAAGTCACTTTAGACAAACTGCGATAAATATAACTTTCAGTCCTATCACTAGGTTGTGGTATTCATTTGGAAACCACATGAATTAAGAATAGGCGATCGAAATTTGGTCAAGATTTGTATCCAAGATTATGAAGTAAGGACATAAAATGTACAGCCTGCGCAAACCCTTTGGGAACTGTATTTGTTTCAGATGCTGTTTTACTTTAAAGTGCATCATGAGACAGAAACCTAGCAAGGGCAATGCGAGCAAGAATAAAAACTCCAAGCAATTCACCACAGGAGAGTTATGAACTTAAACAAGGAGCAACATGTTCCAAGTGTTAGTGCAACATAGCACTCTATTATAATTCACAATTCAACAGAATAATGTAAAGCCAATAGAAGTGCATGCAAAGTAACTCAAAAATACTCCTACACAACAACCACAACAAAAATGTAACTGTGATTAATATAAATTGCATTTCTAACAGGTGTGGGGAACCTTTGACCCTCCAAATGTTGCTATTATTTATTAAATTTCTATACCACCTTTCATCTGAAGATCACAATAAAAAACCACAAAAATACACAGTATAGTAGCAAACAAAGCAAGCAAACAAACAAACAAAAACAATAACTCTA
The DNA here is from genome assembly GCF_964188305.1 of Podarcis bocagei. Taxonomy (NCBI): domain Eukaryota; kingdom Metazoa; phylum Chordata; class Lepidosauria; order Squamata; family Lacertidae; genus Podarcis; species Podarcis bocagei. The sequence continues at coordinate 31,475,082 of NC_138127.1, read as the reverse complement.
ATCATCCTGGCCAATGGTTGTAATTCAGCAACATCTGGAAGGCTAAAAGTTCCCCATATCTGAGGTAGAAGTACCAACTAAAGAATTGCTTTTGTGGTATTGTAAGCCTAGCAAGAAATATACAGAAAAATGGCTGCACCTCATTTGCCAGGCACTAAAAGCACAATCCTATGAGTGTTTCCAGAAGCACCCAGTGCACCATTGTATGCAATCTGTGCACTGGATTCAGTGGAAGTGACTTATAGGTTAATGGGCATGCATTGTAGCCTATGAATTCAGTGGTACTTCAGAGTAGACATGTATACACAGAAAATTGCTCTTTAGCTACAATAGTGTAAGATACTGTAGCTAAACTGGATACACAACGCTAGGCTGTTTCCTAGTTCTATCAATGTAGCACTTCACCAAACATTCCTTAGCTTGGAATTCTCAAGCTGTGGTCTGTGAACCACTAGTGGCCTGCAAGCTTTGTTTACGTGGTCTGTGGAATGTCCACATTAAATATTCATATTTATTTTCCATTGTATTTTATTGCTTCTTTTCCTCCTTATATCCCAATTGTAATATAATACAATACAAGAAATAAAAGGAGCAATAAAAACATGATTAAAAATCATACAGCATCCAGCACAGCACATTCCAATTGCTATAACACTCAGGGGAAAAAATCGTTAAGTGGTCTGTCAAGACCATCAACAATTTTCGATTGGTTCATTGGTGGGGAAGGAGTTTGGGCAGCAGCACCTTAGCCACAATGAAATTACATGCAATTAACTCAACTCCTCAAACTCTGATAGGACAACTGTGCAGAGAGTCTAACTTTAGAACAATCAGTCCATCATATCTACAACTTTGACAAGTCTAAAACTTCAAATAGTGTACCTTTAATTTGTACTTATGTGCAATATCCAAAATGGTTGGTACCAGGGCATCAACAGGTTCTCCATTTTCATCACCCATTCCAGGTGGGTACCAAGAAAGGGCCAATACCCCTAAGGAACAAAATATACATTTTACCTACAGTGATGTTTAACCAATTTGTATTGGATGTCTTTTTTAAAAAGCAATTTAGCAAACAAAGCATGTACAACTACTTTGAGATTTCAGTATCAAACATTTCAACACATAAGCCAATAAAATTGAGTTTCTTTAGCTATCTTCAAGTATCTCCAAGTCACCAATTAAATCACTACTGTACTAGCTTTATTGTTTGTTTGACTAATTTTTAAGAATGGGCAAAAAATAATCCTTACACTATCAGGTGGTAGAACAGGGTAGGTCTATACCCTTTTCATGCCTAATGGTTGGAATAGAACCTTAACAGACAGAGGAAACCAGCCTGTGGGAACAATATGGCTCCTTTTACAGTGGAACCTTGTGTTGCGTACCGTCCCCCTTGCAAATGCTGCAGGTTATGAGCTCCGCTAACCCAGAAGTAGATGTTCCCAGTTGCGACCTTTGCCTCGGGATGCGAGCGGAAGTTACGTGCTGGCAACGCGGAAGCAGCGGGAGGCTCCATTACTGAAAGCGTGCCTCATGTTATGAGCTGTTTCGGGTTACAAATGGACCTCCGGAACGGATTAAATTCGTAACCAGAGGTACCACTGTATACAATTCCAACTCATTTCTTGGCCAGTAAGGTATGAATCATGCAACAATCACCTCTGCTTGTATCTGTCTCTAAGAACAGAAATCAAGGGAATGCTGATGGAGAGGAGATGCATAGGTCATATTTAAATTTTTTTTGAGAATGAGAGGCAAGGCAAAGCAAAGTGTAAAAAATTGTCTGTTTGCAGGAATAGGGGAAGTGCAACTTTATCTGTTAAACAGCCTTAAAATGTGTTTTAAGATGAATTAAGTAAACATCATTAAAAATGCGTGGGGAGGTGAACAGTGGATGGGGTGTGGCCAAGCAGACAGAGGACAGAAGTTGAGCTCTGCAAAAGTACCAGCATTAGCCACTGAATACACGGTTGAAGTGGTTTCATTTTTCAGCTGCTCTGCCCTTCTGCCTCTATAATCAGGTGGCCTTCCAAGGGAGTGACTGAACAAACCAGGATGCCCAAGCTGGGATGCAGTAAGAAACCAGTTAGTGCAAACTGCAGCTGAAAAGCCAGCTTCAAACTGTGCTTATGGATCCTCCTTTGTCAACTCACAAAATCCACGATTAGTGAGTAAATTTCAGTACAGCAATTAATCCAGAATGCGGCAGCTAGACTGGCGACTGGGAGTGGCCGCCAGGACCACATAACACCGGTTCTGAGAGATCTGCATTGGCTCCCAGTACGTTTCCGAGCACAATTCAAAGTGTTGGTGCTGACCTTTAAAGCTCTAAACGGCCTCGGTCCTGTATACCTGAAGGAGCATCTCCACCCCCATCGTTCAGCCCGGACACTGAGATCCAGCGCCGAGGGCCTTCTGGTGGTTCCCTCATTGCGAGAAGTGAGGCTACAGGGAACCAGACAGAGGGCCTTCTCGGTAGTGGCGCCCGCCCTGTGGAACGCCCTCCCATCAGATGTCAAAGAGATAAACAACTACCTGACATTCAGAAGACATCTTAAGGCAGCCCTGTTCAGGGAAGTTTTTAATATTTAATGCTGTATTGTTTTCAACACTTGATTGGGAGCCGCTGGGGAAACTCAGCCAGATGGGCAGCATATAAATAATAAATTATTATTATTATTACAGGTGTACAAGCAGCCATAGTTTAGCTAAACAGAACAGGTCACAAGTCTAGTAGAAGGCGATAGTCCACGTAGTTACCTTCCAAGTTGCTGGTTTCAATATATTTTTACTCAATCCCTGAAAAAGACATTTGTGATTCATCCTAATTGTCCTATCCCATGGAGAAAACAGTTAATAATGGGGAAATTACGTAAGACTTTCTCACAGTTCAGTTTCAGTTCAAAGAGGGGGGAAAGTGACTTATCACACCAAAGCTCTGAATTCAAAACGCTTAATGCCATACAGAAAAATAAAATACCATTTACCAATGGAAGCTGAGCTCATCTGCTTCATGTGCTCTTCTATGACAGAAGGGTCTTTGGAGCTGTAAGGTCCAAGTTCAGGATAGAAGCTGGAGCCAATATCCTCCGGAGGACTGTGCCTTCCTTTTGGATAATCACTTGCAATTTTGGGATCCCAATGTGTTAATAATGGGTGGTTCCAGTGAATATATTTTCCATCAAACTGCGGTGTCCCATACCAGCTGTAGTAAAACACATGAAAGTTGTAATTTGGGGAAGGCAGCTGTTCTTCTAGTTTCCTTACAGAAACGGTGGGTTTTTTTAAGTTCATTGTTAAAGGGTGAACATTTTTTGCGTGTGTGAAACTTTCTTCCTTAGCTCCGCTCTGCACATTGAACTTATTTCTTAGATGTGTTGTTCGTTGCTGAAAATCTGGTAACAGGCCAAGGCCAAATGGATCTCCAAACCCAGCTCTTTCAGGTCTCAAAGTTTTCAAGGCCATCATTATGGAGCATATGAATAAAATAAAGAGCACCAGAATGATGCACGTTCTCCTGCGAAATCTTGCCATGATGTCATTGTAGTTCAAGGCACACGTAGGCGGCTTCTAGCTGCCAATGATTTAAAAAGCATAATGTTAGGGTTTGAAATGTTGCAAACAATTTTTTAAAAACTATTTAACATTTGTAAAGCACCCTAAATATTTCTAAGCAGTCCCTTCCTGCAGACTCAACACATAAGAGACAAAAACATGAAATAAAAAAGGTTAAGACTAGAAAAAGAAAGCAAGGGCCAGATCTGGGTCCCCCTTACCATGATGTTCTTTCTTTGTCTCCTGGCCAGGGTAACATTTCTGGTGGGAAACAATATCCCAAAAGCTGTTCCTCTGGCCTATGGATGAGTCCACTCTGGCCTCTCCCTTGTCTTGTTTTCTTTAGGCAGGCCTTTGGCCCACAAGCTAGCTTCTAAATAAGTTTACATATTTCCCCCCACCGTTTGCCTCTTGCAATCACCCACCACTTAGGCGTGGCTCTCAGAAGGGTTCCTCAGAAGGGAGTATACCAGTAATCCATGGGGTGAAAAAAGTTTGTCCATCCCTGGATTACAGCATTACTTCAGTCACTCAATGTCATCAGCCATTCTAACATAAGGAAGAATAGCCTTATGTCAGCTTGGTACAGAATTTTGATTTTCAGTTAAAATGTAGATACAACAATGAATCTTCATTCAATTTTGCTGTATAATAAACATTCTACAATTGTTATTGGATTTATCTATTTGGCAACAAACAACTCAGGAGTTAACAATACTTTTTTTAACATTACTGTTCTTTTATTGTGTTGTGTAGCATTTAATTTTGTATTAGTGTTATGGTGGTTATGTTTTTGCTTTTTGAAAAAATATGTCCCTTGCTAAAGCTATAACAAATAAACTGTGAGGTGAAAGAAAAAGAAAAACTGTAGGGATGAAACTTGATGGACGGAATGTTGAGATAAGAATGAGAGGGAACAATAAATTCTCCATGCAGAATAAGCAGCTTCACAAATGTTAGGCTGACTTCTAAATATAGTCAATTATCATCCAGGACATGAGATAGCTTGTCACAAAGACACAAGACACAGAGAAGCACAAGACACAAGCAATTTATCACTGGCAAGTCCACCTATTGTCTACCAAAACCCAAGAGAAACCTGGTTAAGTGGGGGGGGGGCAGGGAGAGAATGTTCTCTACCTGTGTAAACATTCCAAGCTTTCAGGCATAACAGAGGCAAGGAATGAAACTTGATGTGCATGTTAAGTGCAGAATTACACATTTCATGTTCAAACTCTAGCCCCTACACCCATTTTCAGGAAGGTCACAAAACTCCTACACAGTTCCATTACTAGAAAATGAGGTACTTAAAATAAAAGAACAGTGCCACACCTTTTCTCCTTAGTGTAATTTCACATTAGAAATACAATTTTCTCTCTCCTTTGAGTACCAGTTTCCAATAGTTTAAGTTGTGTTATTATTATTGGAAAATAGGGTTGATCAAGACAAGGTTCATAAAGATATCTTGTTTAAGAAGAAAATCAATGCAATAAGATTTATCCTCAACATTAATCAAATAGACAATGTTCTACAGTATATTAACATATATTATAGAAGCACAGGAGGTTCTTTCATTGTAAGCCTCAAAATTCCATAGCTTATAAAAATGCCGTCTGTTGAGCTAATAACTTGGCTTACGTTGTCTAGGCTGAAGAGGTCTATGAAAGTGCCAAATTTCTAACTGACCTGAAAAAGGTTGCCACAGATAACAGAGTAAGTCGAGAAGTGCTGAAAATTTACTTTGCCCTGTCCCCTTCTTTTTAGGAACATAGGAAGTTGCCTTATACTGAGCCAAACCCACTGGTCTATTCAACTCATTATTGTCTGCACTGACTGACAGGGACTCTCCAGTATTTCAGTCTCTCCCAGTCTATTCAACTCATTATTGTCTGCACTGACTGACAGGGACTCTCCAGTATTTCAGTCTCTCCCAGTCCTAACTGGAGATGCCATAAAGGACTGAACCTGGGGCCGTTTGCATGCAAGGCACTGAGTTGTGGCCTTCTGCTATTAAGACCACATACTGTATAACTGATTTTAATACAGAGTTTTTACATTTTTGTAATCTGCCCTGAGACTTTATTTTAAAGGTCAACTAAGAAATATAATAAATAACGATTCTTTCCAGTTTTGGTGAAACTTGCTGATCTATTTCATTCAGGCTTCTTGTAGAGCCCTCACTTCCACAGGCTTGGTGAAGTTCTGAAAAGCTACTCAAAAGTTATTAAGATTTCCTCTCTCATTAAAGTCCATGGTAAACAAGCACAGGCACAGGGCTTATGTTCCACGTCATCACATGCATTGGTGGAGCGTGCATAAGCCTGCCCTATCCCACAGTGAACCCACTTCCACACACTCCACCCCACACTGAAACTGCCCCCACATATCCTTTGCTTCACACTTAAAGCACCACCACAGAAACAGACACAGAATTCCACACACAATCTCGATACACACCCCATACTTAAACCCACCCCTACCCCCCGCCTACCACCTAGTGTTCTCCTCATATTGGGAGAAAGGCAGGAGCGAAGTAAACAGCAAGTTAACTTTTAAGGTCTCAGGGAGTCAGTCTGCCAGGCAGCAAGATTACTGAGCAAGAGAGGATATTACCACCCTGTGCAGACTTACTCAGAAGCAAACTTTTCTGAACACAGAGGGTAAAATCTATTCATTTGCTTATTTCTACACAGCTACTAGCTTGTTTGTGTTTTGCTTTTGCAGAATCACTCCCCACATTGAAAATACCACAGGGCTACTACAACAATTAACAGTTATGAAACCATTACTTCTCTATTTAGCAGAACCCATTATCTCAATATATTTTCTTTCCATAAACTAAGTAATACGGTAATACAAAACCAGTACAATGTTGGGTATTTTTGCTGGCCCCAGGCACTCCATCCTCCCTTGCAGGATTGGGCCTGAAAGACCAAGGAAAAGTGGGGGTGCATGGAGGCAAAGTTGCCAGTAAGCACAATCTGTGACAATGTACAACCTCATTGGTGATCAGGGTATATTTCTTAAGGTTTCATCAGCCTTAACTTCAAATGTCCTGAGTTTGTGGAGTTTGAATCAACATCAGAAAGCCTTAACTCGTATTTTAAAACTAGCAAGTTTTTTGATCATTGAATATATAGCACACACTGTCATCCGTGAATATAATAGTTTGCAAATAAATAATGCATATACAATTTTGTACTGAGCTGTATCTTATGAAATTAAAAGTAAATAGCCATGACAGCCATTCCACACAATATCAGCTACTCTATCAGCTGAACCTACTTTTTATTATACTGTATACAGAGAGGAATTAAGGATATAGTATACTAGTTGCTCTTCTGTGACATTAGTTATATTACAATGTAACACCTAGTTACATTAGTGTAAGCCCTATTATAACAACTTTTCTTATATCTTGTTGTCAAACTTCTGATAACCGGGGTGGGGGTGGGGGTGGGGGGGGCAAAGTCACAGGCTGGCATGACATCTGTTAGAAACCGTTAACCCCTTCATCAACCTCTCTGAACGGCATGCAAGCAGAGCCCTCCTTCGCATGGGGGAAAATGCACCCCGTGGTTTGCTTCTGGACGAAGTGCCAACCCTTGACCACTTCCACCCCAAACTGAGCTCAACGTCAGTCTGGGTGCTTACTGCAGCTCGGGAATTGGTGAGAGGCAAGGAATAACCCCTTGCAAAGCTCAGACCAAATATCTAGAAGAAATGAATTTAATCGTTGCGTGTATGTGTGTATTTATGTACACGCATAGGCGGGGTGCATGTCTCGCCGACCGTAATTGTATTTTATTTTTGGTCCTCGCGACACCCCTGCGAGGATGGCCTAATTACCACAGCTGGGATTTGAGCGCGAGCCTCCCCAGCAACGGCTGCGCCAGCGCACGTATCCAGGCGCCTTACCTACCCAACCGGGCCAGGCAAGCCCCGCAAGCGCTACTTCACCTGCGCAGCGCCCCCGGCTCTCTTCCGCCGACCACCTCGCCTCGGGACCCCCATTGCTCGACTCCCGCCCCCCTCGGAGAGTCACGTGAGGCGCCTCGGGCGCGCGGGCAGCCTTTCACCTCCCCCCACCCACCGGACCGCAGAGAGGACCCTCCCCCATTTTTGTCGCCGCCGCCGCCGCTGTCATTGCCAAAGCACAGAAGGAGAGCAGGCAGGGTGGAAGAAGGAGCCTCCTCCTCCTCTCCTCTTTCCCCGCCTCTCACTTACCCCGAGTTCAGAGCCAGAATCCGCAGGGACTGGAAGATCGAGGGTCCTGCATTGATACTGGGTCCGCCGAGCATGCGTAGTAGCAGAGGGAGAAGCCGCCGCTTGCCCTTAAGCTCGCGGGAAGAGCTACGTAGTAACTAAGCCACTTCCGGTCTGCCCAGGAGGTGGGGTTGCGGGCTTCACGCCCACCCCCCATGTGAGGGGGGGCTGGTTTCAGCCCCCTCGAGAGCAGGGGAATCCCGGCTAGCCCCAGTGTTTGTTTCCCGCATATCAGCTGTTCCTGTTTGTCGGAGATCTTATCTGCGTTGCCTGGAGCGTTCCTGCCTTGCTTCTTTGTTGCCTTTGTTCTTGAGCTGCAGGGCACCTCGTGGAATATGCTGTAGCTTCACAGAAAAAGCTCCCTTTCTTTTACAGAGAATTTCCAGCATTCGCTGCTGGTGTTGCTTGATTTCTAAACTGCTTGATGTTCAGGAGTTGTTATCTCTAGTTTTGGAGCTGAAACCAATTTGGGGCTTTTCTCCTTCTGGGGGTTTCCCCCTTTGCGCTCCATTCCAGCTGCTGCAGTTTAACACCGGAGCTGTAAATGAGCTAAAATCACTGTGTGTGTGTTTGTGTGCTTTCCTTCCAGCATCTCTTTCACGTCTACAGTTTTACAGGGAGCTCTGTGTGTTTCGGTGCAAGTTCCCTGCCCTCAGGAGCTTGCCGTGTCTGCTGCTGCATGCCCCCTTCAGAGGAATTTATTCAGCTTTGTGGAGCTTTTTCTGCTGTGATCCGTTGCTTGCCCTCGGCTGTTGACTGCCTGTTCTGCAAGGAGCTCAAGGAAGAACGTTTGGCTCCTCTTCGTTCCTTCCATGGAGGACGCAGCACACCCATCCAATCAGGTTTTGCTGTTAGGGCTTCAGGTTTTAGCTAGGGGTTTGTGCAGGGGAGCGTGGTGCAATTAGGCAGAAGGGCAGCTGCGGGAGGAGAGCAGGCTACGTTTTGTGCCGGCTGTGTTTCATTTTCTTGCCGGGGTGAGGGGCAGAATTTCTTGTTAAATAATCATTTCAGCAGCATTCTTGAGGGGGTGAGTGGCTTCCACAGAGCATCGCTTACTCTACAGGCTGTTTTATTTTCGCGCAGAAGTTTAGACTTGGAAAGCCTCGGAAGCAGCTGCGCCGTTGCCGGGCAACCAGTGCGCCCCGGCCGCCATTTCATCCGCCCACGTGCCCTTCCGGGCGGCCGCCATTTTACTATAGGCATTCCACGTGGGAAGTAACTTTACAAACCCTCCCTTTTAAGCTTAACCGGCGAGAAAACCAGGGGAATAATTAACGTTCATAAGGGGTACGTGGGGAATGCCTGCAGGTTTTCCTCTTGAGGCTGCAGAATTTTTCAGTGTTAAAGGGCTAGAGTTAAGTGTTTTCGCAAGTGTTCATTGTCGCTAGGCAACGGGAACGCATTACGGCCGCCATTTTGATTGCCCATGTGGCCTTGCGGCAGCAGCCATTTTAGGAGAGGCAAAACCACGTGGGAGCTATCTCCTTTTCAAGTGCCCCTCACTTTCTCGTTGGTTATAAATTCAAAAGCAATATAAACAAAGGAAATAAACATAAGCAATATAAACAAAGGATGATGGCGCAATTAAAAGAGCCTAGCTTAAATAAGAGCGCACAAGGGGCTGCAGGGAGCCCTTCCTCTTGGTGCATAAGCTTGTATAGAGCTGGCTACAGCGTCTCTGGCTAGGCTGATCTTTGAATTGATATCCTATAATTAATTTGACTGCTTTTGTTTATACTTACACTCTTGAGAATTTCATTAGTCAATTCATAGTTATAAGGAAAAAGAGATCCGGGTTTTATATCATTTGATTTATTAAAGGGCTTCTTCGCCTGCAAAATAATCTTTGCATACAGGTTTATAGGGAATCTAAAGTAAATAGCTCATGCCTCTTCTACGTTCATCTCTTTCTGGTATTTCATCTTAAAGACCAACTAAGTTAGTTCTTGGTATGAGCTTTCGTGTGCATGCACACTTCTTCAGATGTGTATCTGAAGAAGTGTGCATGCACACGAAAGCTCATACCAAGAACTAACTTAGTTGGTCTTTAAGGTGCTACTGGAAGGATTTTTTTTATTTTGACTATGGCAGACCAACACGGCTACCTATCTGTAACTGGTATTTCATCTGTTAGTTTATAAGTATATATTTAATCTGGCAATTTAATTCATTTGGTTGATTTTGATAATAGTGCTTAAGGGCTCTTAGGAGCTTTGCTTTGCTTATAGGTTTGTTGCATAAGTCAATTTATCATTTTTCACTGCTGTATTGCTGGGTTACAATTTATAATTCTACCTCTAGCTTGCTGCATAGCTGCTTACATTATCAAAGGTTCTCTTCTGTTTAGTATAGACTCAGTATTCCTCTAAATACATTGCTTTGAGGTGTGGGCTGGTATTTTGGACTGCTATCCAGTGCAGATAATACTGAGCTGCGGTGATATTGTTTGCAGCTAAATACAATTTGTTGGAGATTAGTTAGGCATCTTTGGGTCCTTTAAATTTACCAGTGCAGACAATACTGAACTACCGTGATATTGCTCGCAGCTCACGCATATAATCCAAGCTAGTTGGCGTTGATTTTACAGAACCAGGCTAATTAAGGGTATCAAACTATGTCTGCTCAAGAGAACCAGCAATATGCCGCTATATCTGGGGTGGCACAAGGGAACCAGGAGGGGTCCCAGGCCTTCGTAGTGCCTAGTAACCCACAGGCTTTGGCACAGTTGTTCAGGAAAGCTGAGATCTATGGGTACATGTGCACATACCCCTATTGTGATGCACCAAGCTTGCACAAAAGAGCAGTCCAAAATAAAAATACCGTAATTTTCGCTCCATAACACGCACTTTTTTGCTCCTAGAAAGTAAGGGAAAATGCCTGTGCGTGTTACGGAGCGAATGCACTCGACCGGAGCCATGGCTGCCGTCAATCAAGCAAAGCAGGAGCCGCTTGCAGGGCTTTGCACGGCTCTAGCTTTGCTTGCTTTACAGCCAGGAGGAGGGGGAGGAGCTGAGGAGGAGGGAGGGAAGGAGAGCCATGCCAGCAAAGCGGGCAGCAGCCGCTTACACACGAGGCGGGACAGACGGGAGCCATAGCGAGCCGGAAAAAAGCGCCGCGTAGCCAGCAACAGCTGCTGCAGCCTCAGCTAGCAAAGGTCCGTGCGCTCTCTAAACAGAGCAATGAGGCTGCAGAGGGACGGCAGGGCACAGGAGGGCTCTGAGCCACAAGCCCAGTGAAAATCAGTAAAAAAGTTTTTTAAAAGGCTGCTGGGGACAGGAGGGCACGGGATGAGGGAGAGGGGGAAATTACAATTCTCCCAGCGTCTCAGCTGATCCGCTGAGCAGGACTTGGGTTGCAGGGGATTTGCCATTAGCTGCGTAAAGCAGCAAAGAGGGAGAGAAGGAGGAAAGCGGGAGAGGAAAGGAGCTGCTTACACTGCTGTAAGTGGCTGCTGTCCGGTTGGCTCCTTTAAAGCAACAGTGCTCTTTCCCTCCCCCCTCCCTGCTCAGCTCTCCGAAAAGCTCCTTCTCCACCCACCCCACGCGTGTTCCTTGTCCCCTTAGATCCCTCTCCTGCATTATTAGCCACATCCTTCTCCACCCACCCCACGCGTGTTCCTTGTCCCCTCTCCTGCATTATTAGCCACATCCTTCTCCACCCACCCCATGCGTGTTCCTTGTCCCCTTAGACCCCTCTCCTGCATCATTAGCCACATCCTTCTCCACCCACCCCACGCGTGTTCCTTGTCCCCTTAGACCCCTCTCCTGCATTATTAGCCACATCCTTCTCCACCCACCCCACGCGTGTTCCTTGTCCCCTTAGACCCCTCTCCTGCATCATTAGCCACATCCTTCTCCACCCACCCCACACGTGTTCCTTGTCCCCTTAGACCCCTCTCCTGCATTATTAGCCACATCCTTCTCCACCCACCCCACGCGTGTTCCTTCTCCCTTTAATACTTTTCCTTCCCTCCCCACTTAAAATGTGGTTACAAAGCACGGATCCACATGGATCCTCAGGATTTTTGCACTGGGTCACCCCAAGTTCACCATCAGATCATATAGCATATGCATGGCTACAGCCTGCACCAAACACACACACACACACACACACACACACACACACACACACACACACTGTTTCATGGGGCTGCAATGGTGCAAAAACATGGTTACAAAGCATGGATCCACATGGATCCTCAGGATTTTTGCATTGGGCTACCCCAAACTCACCGTCAGATCACGTCTGTGGCCACAGCATGAACCACAAAAATCATACATCCACTGTTTCGTTTAGAATATTTTTTTCTTGTTTTCCTCCTCTAAAAACTACGTGCGTGTTATGGTCAGGTGCGTGTTATAGAGCGAAAAATACGGTAAGTGATGCCTCACTCCAAGCTAGGTAAGGAACTGGCTGCCTGTTGCTTCCTTTCAGGATGGAGGCCTGGCCAGGACAGCTTTCCTGTTATAGCTTGTGGGGTTGATGAGGCATGTGACCCTCACCTGTTCTGAGTCTACTCTAGCTGAGGAATTACACAACTCCTTTTCTGAGCTAACGAGGCCCACCTGGGCTGCAGGTCCTTGCCTGCCTTCACTCAGAACTGAGAGCTGTAAGTTTTGGTATCCCGAGGTCAGAAGTAGTACATCCCATATTGCCAGTTGAGGCAAAACAGGAAGTCCCACCCTGCTCTGCCACACCACAACACCATCACCACCAGTGGGACACTCTTCACTACTGCCACACCTGCTAGTGGCAGTGCAGCTGTACCACAAGCTGTATCACCTCTGCTGCTAGTGGAGAAGTAGTGCTGGCATTGGTCCCCGAAAGAGCTTGCAAGATATCTCCCAAATCTCAAGAGATCTTTTGCTCTCCTTGACATCTTGCAAGTCTTTGCGGAGATCTCGCAAGATCTTGCAGGAAACACTCACATTTAATTTTTTTTTAAAATACAAGTTTCTTAATCTACCAGATTTACACAAAACAGCAGCTGTGTTTATGTGTGTTGCCTCAAGCCAGGAAAGCTGAGATCTATGGGTATTTGTCTACATGTGCACATGCACCTTTTGTGATCTACCATGGTTGGACAAAAGAGCAGTCCCAAAATAAAAATAAGCAATACCTCATTCTAAACTAGGTAAGGATTTTGAGTTGTTTATATGTATGGCTGCCTATTGCTTCATTTCCTCCCTATTTCGTCCCCAGGACACAGGCCTGGCCAGAAATGCAGACCATCTTGCAAGACTTTGATGAGACTTCGCAAGATCTTGCAGGAAATCAGCACCTATCCTGGCACCACTTCTCTGGCAGAGGTGGGGGCGTGGCAGGAGGCGCCCACAAGGGTGCTGCCTTGGGGGCTTCTGCTGCCTGAGGCAGCTACTTCATGCAACTTCATGGGTGGGGTGGCCTTGCCTGAGGTCATTATGGGCATACACACTGGTATCTGTTTGCCTGTAAGCACATACCTTTATTTTATTTTTAATATGAGTTTCTTAATCTACTAGATTTGCACAAAACAGCAGCAGTGTCTCTCTGTGTGTTTGTGTGTGTGTCCCCACGCCAGGAAAGCTGAGATCTATGGGTATTTGTCTACATGTGCACATACACCTTTTGTGATCTACCATGGTTGCACAAAAAAGCAGTCCCAAAATAAAAATAAGCAATGCCTCACTCCAAACTAGTTAAGTATTTGGAAGGCTGTTTGTGGCTTCATGCCCCTCCCTTTCCTCTCCATCTCTTGTACCCATGGGAATAGCGAAGTGGTGGCTGGGTGGTTGTATCTGAGGATGTGCTTCCCCCCAGCAGTAGCTTTTTGTCCTCAATATTCTATTTATTGGGCATTTTACTTGTGATTTCAACTTTGAATTTCTGAAAAAAAGCTTTCCCCCCAAAGAATTCTGAGAACTATAGTTCGCTATGGGCACCGGGAATTTTAGCTCTGTGAGGGGTTAACTACAGTCCCTGGGATTCTTTGAGGAAAGTCATGGTCTTTAAGTGCCCTGCTTTAACAGTTTAAATAAAGATTTTAAATATTATTATTGTGCTTTTTTAATGGGCTTATTTTATTGTACATTTTTATTGGTGGGGTTTGATTTAATGTTTTGATGAAATTGTTTTAATGTGCATTTTAATCATAGGTGTTTATACTATTTGTAACTGGTTTTATACTGCAAGCCACTTAGAAGCCACCTTGAAAAGCCAATTAAGCAGTATATAAAATAATAAGTAATAATGCACTTCCACAAGGGGAAATGTAGATGAAAAATGAGAGAGACGTCTGCTTCTTCCATGATCAGTACTCTCCCCTGCATCACCCACAGAGCAAGCAGAGAGGGCTTGATATTATTTCTCTCTAGGCAGCACTATGAGCTCAGTCTTCTCTTCAGTAGTTCCCAGGGAAGATGAGAAGAGAGAGGAGCAGCTACAGCTTTTTCTTGGAGAATTACAAGGACACACTGGGAAGAATGGGTGTGTCTTAGCTTGGAGGGTCCTCCCAGTTTCCTGCTGCTTCTGATGGGAAGAAAGGATAGGTTGCCCATTAGTAACCAGTCATTACTAATTAATCACCTCTACTTATCAAGAAACAGTGGCTGTTCGGCTACTTTTCTTTCAAAGGAGAAGCTGCACCGACTTTGTGCAAATGCACCTATGCATATCTGCTAAAGATTGACTGATTGCAAAATGCAGCCTGATCTGTGCCAGATCCCTGCACTGTTCCTGTAAAGGATTATTCAGTAGCAGATGGTGCAGTGGGATATGGTGGGGTAGCAGTGCTCACCTGACTTCTTGACAGCAGAGTTTCTGCTAGTGCATTTACACCACACACCTCCCTGCCACCTTGCTCCCCCCCCCAATATATAGCAGTGACTCAATAGTTGGGTGGTCAGGGAAGAACCACATTGCCACTACCACCACCACATTGTCCACAACTAGGGTAGTGAGCCTTTGTCTATTATCTCTGAGAATACTTAGAGCAGTGTTTCCCAACCGGTGTTCCGCGGCACACTAGTGTGCCACGAGACGTTGCCTGGTGTACCATGGGAGGGAGGCGGGCGAGGAGAGGCCGCCCAGCGCGGGGCTCTCGCCGTCTGCCTGCCTGGCTGCCTGCGTGGCGCTGACGTCACGGGGCTGTAACGTGCCCCACATAGGCACACGCGGGGAGGCGAGCGAGCTCCCTCCCACATCCCATCGCCGGCTCAGCACCAGGCGGTAGAGCTCGGCGAAGTCGCCGCGCTGGAAGGCCAGCAGCGCGGGCGCCTTGGCCAGGCTCTCGCCCGCCTGCGCCTCCAGGCACGGCGCCTCGGCGTCGGGCGGCAGCGAGCCCAGGAAGCGGCCCAGCCGGCTGGGGTCGCCTGCCTGCAGCAGCGCCTCACACACGCACGAAACCTGCTCCACCGAGAAGCGCAGCGAGCGCGGAGGATCGGGCGCGGCGGAGGCCAGCCCCGCGCTTGGAGAGGACGCAGCAGCCGTCACCAAACTCGATCCTCCTGCTCCGCCGCCGTCCTCTGGCTCTCGGCCGGGAGGAGCCTGCAGCGACGGGGCGGGCGCCGAAGTTGGCAGAAGTTGGCGCGCCTCCTCGGCAGCGCCTTCGTCCTCCTCCTCCTGCCTCTGCTCTCCTCCGGCGGTGGGGGCGCGCTGCCCTCCCCGGCCGGGGGGCTCTACGGGGCCCACGGGGAAGAAGGCCATGTTCGCGGCGCGCGGGATCGCGGCCCCCCTCGCCCGCCTCCGGCCCGCTCCCCTCCCCCTGCGCGCTGCCCTAGCCGTGCGGGTCTCCTCCCCCTGCGCCGCCGTCCCCTTTCCACATCCTAGGAGCCGCGGTCCGCCTACTGCCCCCGGGCCGCGGCGCGGCTCCCAGCCCGGGCTGGCCTCCGCCTCCTGGGACGTGCGCCCTCCCCCGCGGCCCCCCAAACTTCGGAGCAACTCTCCAGACGCTTCTCCCCCACCTCGGTCTCCCTCCTTTCCACTTCTCTTCCCCCCTTCCTTCCCTCTTTCTTTCTCTTTCTCTCCCACCCGCCTTTCCTTCTATTAACTTTCCTTTCCCCTCCCTTCGTCCTTCCTACTTTTACTCCTGCGCTCCTCCCCCCTTTGCGCAGCCACAAATCAATCTCTCTCTCTTTTTCCCCCTCTCTCTCTTCTTTGCTCAGACGCAAAAAAGCGCCGCTTTTTGGAAATCCGGACTGCTGTCCCCGCTGAAACGATACTTTAAAAAAGGAAGAACCCACTGGCTCTTATTTCTGTTTAAAGCAGTAGATCCCGAACTCTTTTGGCCCACTGCCCCCTTGGTTCCACATCCCCCAGTGTCCCCTATGCTTACTCTATAGAAAGCATTACAGGGGTTAACGCGGCTCGCTAAGGAAGATATTAATAGAATTCTGCATTTGGGGGGAGACCCTAACAGTCATCTACCATTACCTTCTATGCTGTTACTATTTTTTTATTTTTTTTTACATAAGTAAAAAGTGACCTTTCCCCATCTGGCATGGTGGTGTGCCTCGAGATTTTTTTCATGAAACAAGTGTGCCTTTGCCCAAAAAAGGTTGGGAAACACTGACTTAGAGAACAGGTGAAGTCCCTACAGACTGGAGGTGGGCAGATGATGTCCCCATCTTCAAAATGTAGGGAAAGGAAGACCCAGGTAACTACCGACCAGTGATCTTGATATCAATACCAGGGAAGGTCCTCGTATAGATAATTCAACAGTTGGTCTGTGAGCATTTAGAAAAGGATGCTGTGATTACTAAGACCCAGTATGGGTTTCTCAAAAATAAGTCATGCCAGACCAATCTGGTTTCTTTTCTTTTTTTGGTGGAATTACAAACTCAGGAACATAAATAAAGTTAGGGATTATTTATTTCTGCTGTAACTTACATGAGGAATTGGCAAATGAAATGCATGGTACTGGCAAGAAAGAGATCCTGCGCACAAAAAATAAAAGAAATGACAAAACTTACCTAAATGCAATTAGTGTATATGTGAATTTTAATGACATATCAATTTACTTTTATGGTATTTCAATACTGCATAATCATCATTTTCTAATTGATTGAGTATTAACATCAAAGAAAATTAACTGAATGCTGTTTCATCACATTTCCAGAAGCCATCAAACATTTTCAATTACTGTTTCAAGCAATATGCATAAACAATCTTTTGCAAGAAATAACGCACGCTATTTATTTATATACACTTATTGGGTAAGACAACATTAGAATGCAGATGACAGGAGCAGCCCTGCAGGTATACAAAGCCTCCCTCTGCCAATATATGAAAATCCAAGGGGCATGTTAAGCCATCTCCTGTTTAACTTAGCCCCACTTCTGTTGGCCCCAAAGTCTCCACCCACTAACCCACATTGACACTGTGAGTTAAACAGACAGTTCTTAACTGTACTTCTATGTTGCCCGAGTTCTCTAGGCTGCTTATAATAAAGGTTAAAATTGTAGAAGAAGAAGAGAACGATACACCACTCTATTTGCAAAGTACACAGGCAGAGTAAAACACAAACATTTCTGAAAGGTCATGAAGCTGTAAAATTCAATTTATGTAAATGTTGCTCTGATCAGCCTCTGGTGGCCTCTAAACATAGCATCAAGTGAGTGCCACAGAATGGCATTCATCTGAAGGATACCATAGGCAGTCTCTGGCAGACTGTCTGTGCTCCTGCCAAATGGTCCCCCATCACCAAGACATCCTGCTTTCACAGCCACCCTCAGCTGTCAAACCTATGACCTACCCTCCAGTAAGGAGACACTTACCAGGCTCTGGATTTGAAGCTCCACTGTTTGATAGCCCAGCAAAGACTCCCCAGGTAACAATATTATTTTTAACTGCCTTTTTATAGTGATTTTAATTGTATTATTATTAATTGGGGTATAGTGCAAATTAATAAAATAAATACTAAATAATATCTCCTCAGGCTATGAGGTTTGTTATTCTCATATCTGATAATATTCAAATATACTTATATCCCACCAGAGTTCAGAAAATGTTTTTTTCTCCATATACTGGTAATGAAACACTGCCCTTATCTAAGCCCTTGCAGTGTGTACAAAACTGTTAACATGAGGAAGGCTGTTAATGAGATACTGCACCATATTAAGATATGCAGCCATATGAGAGCACAGATCCATCTAGCACAGTATTGTCTACTGTCAGTAGCGCTCTAGAGCAGCCTTTGCTATTTTTGTTCCATTCCAGACATTTTACACTACAACTCCCATCATGCCCTCCACGGACCTGCTACTTGAGGCCCTTTTTAAAAGAGGAATTCATGCAAATGTTCTTTATGGAAGAATGTTATTATAGTGATAATTAGTTACCCAGCATAGAACTGATTTGGAAACTGCAGAGCCAGGTGCTAAAATCTAGAGCTGGGAATCAGGGAAGAGAAAGAGGCCTCTTCTGAGCTGCACTCAGTCCAGTCCTGTGTGTAGTATTTAGCTTCTAATAGGCAATCTATAGTTTACTTTGCTTAGGCTGCAGTCATATGTGCATTTGCATGGGACTAGGGCTCAATTGAACTATGAGGAGACACATAATTTACCACAGTCAGCTCATTTAGATCTTGCCTTTCCCATACATGTATCCTGAATACTAACAATTCTATAAAATCAAAATGTAATATAATTTACAGCTGAACCAAGTAATCCAAATACTTTAAGAAATCTATTATATAGAAATGTAAAACAGAAACTGACATAGACCAGTCCTAAAATTATTATTTTTTAAATTGCTGGAGGTCTTCTTAAAAAGGAAGCCCTTGCAAATCTTCCAAACTTCCTGCAGGTTAGCACTTAGGTAGAACTCTCTAGCTGAGGCATGTATAAATTGTGACCAACCAAGCCTAGCAAATACCAACAACCATCAGACTTCACATAATGTGAACTAATTGGTTGTCACACTGGTACATAAAATGTAAGATGCAACCTGCTGCATCAAATGAAAGGTCAATTTAGACCAACATCTTGTCCCCCAAACTGGCCAGCCAGGAGTCTCTGGAAAGCCTGAAAGAGGAAAGCCTTCTTCCTTGATGCTCCCACTGTTACTGCCTCTGAATCTCGAGATTCCACATTTACCATAACTAATACTCACTTATAGACCTATCCTCCACAAATATATCCAACTTCTCCTTTAATGTCTTCTGAACCAGCAGCCAACACCACATCTTGCTGTACTAACTTCCATAAATGAATTAGGCATTGTGTGAGAGTTGCATTTGTGCCTGAGGGAGGAGAGGAGAGAAACTCCAGGTGGTCCAAAATCTACAAAATAGTATTTATTGTGAGCTCAGTGTATTTCAGAAAAATTGCTTACTCGATAGCATTTTTAGCACCAATTCTGACATGCCAGATACTGACACTACAGCACTAGATGATGGCAGAAATGTGCCAATCCTGAGGTAAAAATTGGGATGGGGTTCACGGGCCAAACAGAACTGTACACAGAATTCCAAAAAAAAGCTGCACCGTAAATTAATATAAAAACAATGTGTCGAATTTGTGGTAGGGTTTGGCTAATTTTTGAGGGAGATATGTCAGAGCAAACATACAGTCTTATTTCTTTTTTCACCACCTTATCTATAAATCCATTTTGAGAAGGTCCTGATTTCCTTCGAACAAAAACAAAAGCAAGTGTTTCAATTGCTACAGTATTAGAAAACAAACAAGACAGTACCAGGCACTTGTTTTTTGTTTTTGTTAATTTAAGACCTAAGGGTTAATTAGCACAGTGTTTCACAGCTTCAGCATTGTATAAATCAACAAAGTGCTGAAAGAAGTGAGAATACAGGCTACAGTTTTATATTGGAGTCCATTAGCCTAAAGAATAATGTCAGGACTTTCTTTACTCAAGTCAATGAACTGGAAAATCATTATCAAGCCCCATTATGGTATATCTTTTCTGCTGCAGGGTACTGAGAGTTTTCATGGGGCCATGACTTCATTATACTATTTGATGTTACTTATGTCGTTCTGAAATGCCTATCCTGCATAAATGTGGATTTGAAGTGTTGCTTTTTCTCTCTCCCTTAGGCAGATTATCATCTTGAGTATATTACAGTAATTCATGAAAGATTGAAGGAAATGGAAGGGCTAGAACAAACGTGTGCAAAAGATCTTCAAGATCCTACACACGTGTGATTTTTCCCACCACCACTTCCAAATGAGGAGAAAAACTACTATTGCCTATTATAGCCTTGCTTCCAAGTATGGTAACAATATGACTGTACCAGCTCAATTTTGGGGCATGGCGTGTAGAAATTTGTCACCAAAAGCATTATGGGGAACTAGTGTAGTTTGGACTTAACTGCATGTCATCTTTGTTGTTTTAGAGGGGTGTGTGTGTGTTTTTTTTTTTTTTTACCTCCATCTTCATTCAGCCAGTGTGGTATAGTGGTTAAGAGTGGTAGACTCATAATCTGGTGAACTGGGTTCGCGTCTCCGCTCCTTCACATGCAGCTGCTGGGTGACCTTGGGCCAGTCACACTTCTCTGAAGTCTCTCAGCCTCACTCACCTTACAGAGTGTTTGTTGTGGGGGAGGAAGGGAAAGGAGATTGTTAGCTGTTTTGAGACTCCTTAGGGTAGTGATAAAGCGGGCTATCAAATCCAATCTCCTCCTCTTCCTCTTCCTCTTCCTCCTCCTCTTCTTCTTCAGTGAAGTTCTCAGTATGGTTTACATGAAACCAGTTCTTCAATGAAACAGCAGCACTAAAAAACAATGAAGTCATAATAATACAGTAAGCAGCATTACAACCAAGATCTTTTTTATTTTTTTAATTGTGTGTCATTTGAAAAGTGCTTCGAAATGGACTAACTGGTGTATGGGAAATATACATTCATTAGTACAGAGAGAAGAAGGCCGATGAAGGGCAAACTGAAATAAAATGAAAGTATATGTAACAATGACTGCTGATGCAATAATAAAACCCACACCTCTATTTTGGAATAGCATTGCACTAAGAACGAATATCTGCCCATTCATGAGGAAATCAGTCTACGAATCAATCTACAATCACACATTTTTCTTTATTTACAGGGTGGATCTGTATAAATGCACTGCTGCTAGAGATTCAGATCAAACTTTATGAAATGGTGAATCATGCAGTGGGAGATGTTCACCTAAGTTCTTAACCCTCCCATGTACAAAACATACAAGAGAATCTGGAACAACTTTGTCACCTGAAAATCAGGCTGTGAAGTTACAGGCGCTGGTTTGAGTCCACCTCAAGCCTTCCTTCTAAGTCATTAATTAGATCTGTACTTTTAGCCAGAGAGCAGGACACTGCAGGGCCGGTTCCATATTTTATATTATTCATTCATTCATTCTGAAGATTTATATCACACTCTTTGCTGAAATGATTCTTAAGGCAGGAGACTACAACACTACAAAATCAAACCCCCCACATCCAGAAACATTCTCCAGGCTGGAGTGTGCTTCTGTTAATTTCCACAGTCCAAGGCCAGTGCACAGTCAGAACAGAGTATTATTGTTGACAGGATGTGGGTAAGCAGCCTCTGTGCAGCAACTGTTCTCTGGATGGTGGCTGAAGCTAGGCTGGTCTCCCCTTAAGCTCCTTAGAGTCAGTGGGGTGTAAAAGCTAGAAAGTTGAATTTGGAAGTGCTGAGTCATGAAGACCTCTGGTAGCCTTGGGCCAGTCACCCCTTTTCAGTCTAGCCTACCTCGCATAGTTACTGCATGGATATAAAATTGGCTGCTTATAAATTGCATAGAACTGTTGCTGAATAGGCGAGACATGCAAGGAATAGACATATTGTCAGACTAGGGACAGATGAAGCTCCAGTACTAATGCTGTGGACAGCTCCCAAGTGCTGAAATGGTTTTTTTTAGCTTCCAGTTCCCCAACTCAAATTATTTGAGAGCATTTCTATATATTCTTGATGGTATGTGTGAATGATGATTCTGTCCCCAGTTTGGTTCTCTTTGTTTCCTTCTGTTTTCTCCTCTACATTTATTAAAAATTGCATGTATGTGTCTGACGATTTTAGGTCCATCCAATTCACAAGGCAATTGTGGAGGTTGAAAAGTTACCAGGCAATTTACTTTATTTATGTTCTTTAGTACATTTCTACTCCATTATCCCCAGAAAGTATCTCAACAAAGTGCTACTTCATAATTTCTGCAAGAGATTGACTCAAAAATTATCATAAAATTACCAGTCATTTCTGCATCAACAGATGTGTTCAATGATTGTTGGTAGTTTTATTGTTATCCTGTCATGGGGATCTATACCTTGGATCAATATTTCTGTGCTACTGGAAAGCACGATTAGTGATTTGCACTGCAGTCTACCAATTTTTTATTTTATTTTATTTGATGGAGTGTTGTTTCGGAGACTGTGTAAAATGATGCAGGTTCAACAGAATCCATTTTAATTATCCTGAATCTGACTCTTATTCAGACCTCATAGAAAAGCATAATTTACATGTACACTTTCTTTCTATTTGTTTGGAGTAGGGAGAGTGTCCTCAGGGGAGGGCAAGAGAAGTAACCGGAGAAGGTAGCACCCCTGGTGCTCTCAGAATTCTAAATGCATCCTTGAGCCTCCCCCCCCCCTGAACTGGCCACCCTGCTTGGTACAACCCCTTGAAGAGTTGTCTCCAAACTTGAAATAATAGTTGGCTTTATAACGATTTCAAGATGAAAGATTTTAAAATTAAAATGTGTGGTATTCTTGTTACATTTTAATTTGTTCATTCTTTTTTTAAAAAAACAAAAACCCATTGGCCCTTCTTTTGTGCATTGATTTTTGCTTTGCTTGTTGTGAGATAGGGAATTTCCACTACTGTTGGAACCTCTTTCTGTCTTGCCATAAAATGAAATGTCTTATGGCCCTTTCCTGCACCTTTTAAATGATCACATTCTCTTTTATTTACTGGGGAATTGCCCACTTGTGTCTTTTTCTACACACAGAGGTTCCAAAGGCCTTTTACACCAAAAGTATCAGAGCAGACCTTTTATAAATTTCAGCAGAATTAAATGGATAAATATTATACCCAAAACACAACAGTCTCCTTTTTCTTGTTGGTTACTGCTGCTCTTCAGCTATCTAGCCTCTCTTCTGTTCTTTTTCATTTCACTTTTCATTGATGCATTTTCTTTCTTCACAATAAAACAATTTCTACAAAGCAGCCCATCAATCCCCTTCTTTGCTGCAAATCAACCACTATCCTACCCTGTGCCAACCATAAAAACATAAGAGCAGTCAAGCTGGTGAATAAAAAGTTGAAAAACAAAGGTGGAAAAGTGGAAATGTGAAGTGGTAAACTGAAGTGGTGCAGTAAACAATCCTAGAATATTCCTAATCATGATATGTTCCCCTTGTCAGCAATTAGATATGATCAAATTTTCATTTAGGAAAATGTCATTAAGGATTTGTAGATTTTGCCTTTGTGTAAATTGCATTCTTCTGGACTACTGACTATACATAACCCATTTACCCTCAACACATTTAAGATTTGGAAGTGTTGGCAACAATACCTTTTTCTAGCCTACTTGCCACTGTTCCCACTTGGTTATCATCCTCAGGTTGATGATTCATATGTGGCTTGACTCTATCAAGCACATCTGCCTTTCTAGAACACTAACAGTATATTAGCGGGGGTGGTGTTGGTGGTATGGGAGAGATCGTCAGCTGTACGGTCCAATAAATCTGGTGATGCTTCCAGACTGTTGCTATTTTGGGGGGTGGGATTCATTCTCATACCTGCAAGTTAAAGTGGATCTGGTGGTATTGTGCAATAAATGCCTTTAGAAATGTTGAACAAAAGAGGAATCTAGGCATTGCATACTGCTCTGCTATTTAATGTTATAAAAATTGAAATAAATATATAAAAAAGTTTTAGGACTCTATGAGCAACAGTGCAGTAGCAAGAGATAACAACAATTTCCCTTTGGGATCCACGTCTCTCACTTTCTTTGAACTTCGTCCTTCGCTGATGGCAAAACATGGCTCCCTTCTGCCTCCAAGGGAAGGGAGATGGATGGTAAATCTTTCTACAGTCCCTAATACGTTTCCTTGATTTGTTCATATAAGCACTGATTGACAAAGCAAATATAATCTCTAAAATGTCTGTGGCACTGGGTAGTTCTTTACACCATTTACACAAGGAATATGTATGTCACATATACTAGAGAGATAGAAGACTTTAATGGATAGCAGTGAAATATTCCCTCAGTAGTTGTTATTCTCAGTCCCATGCACTTTACTTAACTTTGGCATGTCAGAGTCCTCATCTGGTGAATGTAGCAGAGACAAACATTTTTAACACCAGCCTGTATTGTCATCCTCATGGGGAATTCAACAATATGATTCTTTTAATCTAATGGATTAAATTGACTCAATGTATTTTAATCCTCCCTAAATAACAGAAGCTTCTGCATATTTGATTTACACATTAGTACCAGGCGGCTTAATTCTACACATGCATTATTCCATAACCAATCTGCAGTAGCTACTAAACTGTATGCACTGTCACAGTATATTTATGAAATGTGATGTGAGGATGTATTCATTTTTCATGCCTTCTTTTGTCTTAACGCTCTTACACTGAAAATGAAATGGATGATTCATAAAGGGAAGCTACTTTTACTATGGTGGTGAATCTTTTAAGGGGGGGAGCCTTTGGGGAGCAGATCAAAATAGATAGAAACTGATCCATTGAAATCTATGTCACGCTTCATGTGGCTGCCCAGCTACACGGTGTTCTATTGATGTAGGCTGTAAAAGTATGTTGGTGGGGGTGAGATGCATACATCTAGAGAAGCAGAGGCCATGTGAAGGTTCAGTGCTCCCAAGTGACTATTCAGGCAACTACTAGAGTCCCAATACTCTAGCAGGGTCCACCACAGATGCATGCCCTTCCACACCTATCTTTTTCCCCCTCTGGCATTCCATGGATGGAGAAGCTTGCCAGATGCCATCTTAACTCCCTCCAGTACTCTGGATCAATGCTGTTGCCCAGCTGAGCTCCAGTGCTTGGAGGACCATCACCATTACTGTTGCCCCTGCAGTGTTTCATGGAGCTCTACCACCATAAATGCTGACCATTCACAGCCAGGTAAATTTGGGGGAGGGCACTGTGAAATGCTAGGGTCAGGCAGCCTACTAAAGCTTCCTCCCAATGAACTTATAATTGGCACTGTATCTCTGCAGTGTGTTTTCCCTTAATTATACTGGTATTCTTGGGTTGCTGACTAACTTTTGAAGGTCTCCCCAAATAAATGTGTTTTTAAAACAAGTCCATGCCACTCAATATGCTGTCTAGATGCCCTGGAAGAAGGTGAGAATAGGATGCTAGACTAGATGGGTCTTTGGTCTTTTCAATGTGTGTAAAGGTAAAGGAAGGGTACTAAGATCTCAAGGAAGACTGCTGATTGATGCTGCTGTCCTGATGGTGGCAGGAGGTAGCTTTTAGTAACACCACAACTGGATTGCACCTATTCTTCCTTAGGCAGAATACAGTGGACCCTTTTAGTGGGTATACATTGCTCTGGTACAATGGCGTGTTCTTAGTGTTCAATATTGGCATAGAAAACAACCATATAAATTACCTGCATACAATGTTTTTGTTATGGCATCTGTATGGTACAAACTTGGGTATATTTGTATCTATAAAGTTCTTATAGATTGCAATCCAGTTTGGTGGCCTTAATAAGGAAACTGAAGACGAACCAGGCGATTGCCATGTATCCAATGGCAAGGCTCAATGTTTGTCCTATTTTTCACATGTTTATTCCAATAAGCACTGTGGAAATCAAGGGGACTTTTATGCCTAGCTCTGTACTGGGTTGTGGACAGAAGCTGCCAAACTTCACATCAGTAGTGGACATGGGTTTTTTTGTATTAAGTTGTATTAGCAAATGCTGAATACTAAATGTTGCTAATCTTACTGCTCTAAAAGTTTTCAAGAAAAACATGGCAGGTGTTAATGTAAATTAAAATAAGCCTGCTCTACATGTGAAATATAAGACAGCACTCACTGCAAGCTGTGCCTTCTGAGTTACATAGAACATGACGAAAATGAAGTTGTCAGTGACTAGCTTGATTTGCAACAAGAAAAGGAAACAAGAAATTCCAGCTATACTTTCTGTAGAGCCCTTATGCATGAACTATAATTTAGCTTGCCGAATCAAAAGAAAGAAGAAAATGGGCACTGATGTAGGGAGCAGCTATAAAAAATGTATAGCATTCAAAAGGCATGGGACTTTCATCTGTCCACCTGCCAGTCCAGTCTTAACACAGTACTCCCATATTTAACCATCCAAGGTGTGACCCCAAATGCACTTACTGGATATATCAATGTGATAGCTCTGCATGCTAAATACTAATAAGCAGGGGGGGGGTGTTAGGGGGTACTTAAGGGTATGCAGTAGGGACGCGGGTGGTGCTGTGGGTTAAACCACAGAAGCCTAGGGCTTGCCGATCAGAAGGTTGGCGGTTCGAATCCCCACGACGAGGTGAGCTCCTGTTGCTTGGTCCCTGCTCCTGCCAGCCTAGCAGTTTGAAAGCACATCAAAAGTGCAAGTAGATAAATAGGTACTGCTCTGGCGGGAAGGTAAATGGCGTTTCCGTGTGCTGCTCTGGTTTGCCAGAAGCGGCTTAGTCATACTGGCCACATGACCCGGAAGCTATAAGCCGGCTCCCTCGGCCAATAAAGCGAGATGAGCGCCGCAACCCCAGAGTCGGCCATGACTGGACCTAATGGTCAGGGGTCCCTTTACCTTTACCTAAGGGTATGCAGTAGTGGCACCTCTTTTGCTGTTGTTAAAAAGTATGACACTTACTGTAACAACTTTTCTAGAAAAAAGCACTGCTGATAAGCATGAAGATACTGATAAACTTAGCTTACCCATTTTTTTTTTTTTTATAACATATCCTTATTCAGAGGAATTACAAACTGAGATGTCAGTGCTGGTAAGTCAAGGTGCATAGTCTCACTACCGCTCAGCACTGCTACTCCCACCCTCGCTGAAGTTCCCTCTGCCTGCATGTAAGGTGTCTGCAGTTGAACTATATGGGCAGCAGTGCCAAGTAGAGCTCAGTGTGCCAGAATTCTCTGACCCCATCCTATTGACCCACTTTGTGTTGTGGGTGGGACCATGATGGCGTTGGTGAGTCCAGCACCAGAGTGCCAATGTCAAGTTGCCTTGTCAATCACCACCACTGTCATGGGCAGCAGTAAGGAATGGGAGAGACCATGACATTGAAATTAGCACAGAACAATATAAAACTAAATGCCTTGAGTATAAACAAGGGAGTGATAGTCTTCTGCATTTTCAGAACAATTCTAACAACGTCTCCTCGGAAGTAAGTTCTGCTGAGTACAACAGGGCTTACTGCCAGGACTGTAGCCTTGATATTCTGCACAAGACACGGTTTTCTTTCTCTTAGGCCCAGAGGTTATGGCTAAATAAATAAAAAAAAGAGAGGGAGAATCTATTTCCCATTTGTCATTCAACTTCTTCCTGACACAGGAACACTCTTCTTTGGATAGCAAAATCTGTGGAGGTTCATTTTCAGGTCATCACTTTCATGGGGAAAAGATTTTTCCCCACCCATAAATAATGTATGTTTTGATGAAAAAAATGTCATCAGAGTGGAAAACTGTCTGAGCTACTTTAAGTCAGTGTTTTTTGCCTGGCAGCTGTCATTGTACATTTTTCTAAAAAAGCAATGCTGTAAAAATAAAGAATATGGACAGTAGCCTTTGTGCTATAAACATTAAATAACTTTAATCTGACTGTTCCCCCCACATTTTCAGCCATTTTGCTTCCGGTCCTTTAGGAAAAGATGTGGCGATATCTGAAGGTGACATAGATGAAACTTTATCATTAAATCTGGCGAGGCTCAACTAAACAAGAACAGAGCTGATAGTTTGCCTCTCCTAAATGCAATTCCTATTATTATTATTATTATTATTATTATTATTATTATTATTATTATTATTATACCACTTTAAGAAAAGAAAAACAATGTCAAAGTGGTTTACAACCTACATTAAAGCATCAAATAAAACAATCCAGAATAAAACACCACTGAAGAAAGTCAAGTCTACGTGCAAAGCAACATAATTAACAGAAAACTAAAATACTATCTTAAAGATTTCAAAATAAAGCATTACTAAAGGAAGTCAAATATAAAATGCACGTTTAAGACAGCATAAATGGCAAGAGAATAAAATATCGTCATAAGCATAGAACATACCTGCTGCTGTTGCTGTCAATCTTGCTAATGGTGGTTCATGATGGTTGGTGGCAATGACCTGGGTTTGCATTAAGAGACATCCAAGATGTTCTCTAGTCTCTTTGCCAGTCTCAGCTTTTGTAGCGGGAATCAATCAGGGCTCTACCCTCCCAGGCCAGGTGGGAAAAGGCCTACATGACAGGGAACAGGTCTTTTGGGTTTCCAAAGAGAGAGAGACGTGGATCCCAAAGGGAAATTGTTATCTTTTGGGTTTCCTGTAATGCAAGTGACTCTTCTTCCTTGGCATAGACTAGGCATAGCCAACCTGGTTCCTCATGAGATGTTATTCGTTATCAGCTCCCATCAGGCCCAGCCAGTATGGCCAATGGTCAAGGATGATGGGAGTTGTAGTTCAGCTACATCTGGATGGTACCATATTGGCTACTCCTCACAAAGACAGTGTAGTTTGGGGGAATCTAAGGCTAGGAAGCCCTGAACCTTCTTACAGCCATTTTGGTTATATTTCAGCTGTGAACCTTCTAACTGTCAATTTTCTTAACCACCTTAGTCCCATGCAGGCATTCTGATCACATGCAAAACCTTTGAAATGATAAATAAATAAATAAATGATTAATTAATATATCATTCCGCACACTTTTTAAAAGCTGTTTGGATTAGAACTCTTTAAGAAAGTGACAACCCTAAAATAAAAGGAAGTTAAAATATACATTTCCCGCAACTTTTTTGTCAGGATATCCCATATTAGTAGCATATGCTATATTTGAGGCTGCCCCATGAAAGGAGCTGCTGCTCTCCCTAAGCTACAGAGATGTCATCATTATTTAGACAGCATAAAGTGCTGTAAAGCTGTGGAATAGTGAGGAATAATTCTTGACCAGCAAAGTCTCTTTCCCTCAGGGATCTGCTAGGGAGAAAATGAGAATTCAGCAGGATCTGAAAACGAACAGTTTTCAAAGCAACCCAGTGGCTTTTAATAGTACGCGGTGTAAATGGGCCTTGCTGCTGAACAAGATGGATGAAAACAGCTTCAAATGGCTGATCGTTAAAGCAGGAAAACTCATCTTACTTCAGCTCAGAAATTGCTGGGGAAGTGTACAATCCTATTAATGTTCTCTCACCTATTACAAAGGGAGAAGGAGAGAAACACTTTTTTTTTTAAAAAAAGCCATTGACTTCTTTTGTATGTGAGGATGAAAGGAGAAAGCCCTTACTAGAAATTCAGCGTTTGTACAAAATGTGCCTATTCTACTCAATGTGACCTATGTATGCATTTTATTTAATACATCAGGTGCATACAATGACTTAGGCCAGCCAGCTCACTTTGTGCTTCATGTCTTCAATAGTCACTATTGCTTAGAAGTATCAGGGTTCAGCCTGGCCTGGACCACAGGAAGGCCTCATCTGAGAAGGAGGCATGGGACACTGTGAAAAGCCCTAGCATAGTGGGGCTTCTGATGAACCACTGTGCTTTCAAGTCCCAAGGACATATTACTGCCCCCCCTCCACAACCTCATACTCCCACCTTAACCAACAAATCCAATTTTCATCCTTCTGAGGATCAGAAACTGAGACAACTGTGGACCCAGTGAGATTTCCAGAGTCTAACTGCTAGGAAGCTTCACTCTCAGGGATCAGCAGAAGAGGAAAAGGTTTATCTGGGAGTTTGGAGAAGTCATAGAGCAGGGCTGAAGAACATTTGCCCCTCCAGATACTGCTGAACTACAACTCCCATAAACTCCAGCAAGCATGGTCAACAGCAAGAGGTGATGGGGGTTGTAGCTTAGCAATATCCAAAAGTACAAAGTTTCCTCACACCAGTCATAGAGGGACCAAGTGTACATTGTCACCCAGTAAGTGAACAGAAAGAAGAGATCCTGGCTGTGGAGGTATAAAACACCTGGTCCTGTTAGGGCCTGTGATGGGAGGTCAGCTCTCAGTTGCTCTCTTTTGGGCATCTCTTGAGGACTTCTGTCTTGGCTTCAGTGCCCTCCCAGCTTCATTGACATATGTGCCTCCCTTGGCTTTGTGGCTGCTCTAACATCTATGCCTCTGTTGTGTATTTTGCTACTGAACCAGTTGCATGCTTACTTCTGCATCAACCTAGAATTGCTTGGCCACCAGGTATGAGGAATAGAGAGAGAGATGATGACCGTTCAGTTGCAGCTACTACAATAAATGTCTGTTAGAGACTGCACACACTTAGTGGTGGTTCAGTGTTAAATCAATTTTAGGTTCTACTAGAAAATCTAGCTCTGAAGAGAACCAGCATTAGAACAGGAATGGAGACAGGCTTGATAAAGATAAGAACTTTCCATTGAAGAGGAATAGTTGAATGCAGATTTCTCACTGTATGCAATGCAATACAGTTACTGGGGAAAGCAAGTGAGGAGAGTACTGCTCTCCTGCTAGTAGGCTTCCTACGGGCATTAGATTAGCTACTGTTAGATCAGGATGCTGGACTAGGTGGGCCTTTGACCAGGACTCTTCTTATCTTCTTAATTTAATATTTCACCAAGGGTAGGCAGCGAGTGAAAGAGAAAAGAGCAGATGATTTAGGAGGGGAGGATTGGTTGGCAGTTTTGTTTAGGTAAGTCAGGGGCAGCCTGTTTTGTTTCACCACCTGAGGTGAAACTGGAAGGTGCTGCCCTCCATGCGTGCTGCCAGGCCCCCCCCCCATCACTCCTGCCAAAGCCATGCTTACTGGGTTTGTGTGGTTGCGGTTTTCTGGATTTCAGTGAGGTCTTGCAGGAGCCCTGCACAATCTCATGGGGCTCTTACACATTCTGTCCAGAACCTGAAAGCTGCTGTAGCCACTTTTCCATCAGTGGTGGCTTGGGGGGCACATTTGCAGAGTGGATTCTGCTACCTGAAGCAGCTGCCTCAGTCTGCCTCATGGGTGGGCCAGCCCTGAGGTAAGTAAAGCAAGTAGAGACCTATTTGTGAAAGCGAGGTTCCCGGTCCAAGTGTGTCTGAGGCAAAGAAAGAGAAGGAAAGACAGATAAATGCATGTTGCATACATGAAGCCATGCCAGTGAGCCTACATTTTCAAATAAAGTGCACATTCCAAATAGCACTGCATTTTATGACACATAATAAAAAAAATTCCTGTATTCACATTGACACTTAACAATTTTTTAGTGAACACTACTGCAATGAATGTGAGGCTCATTTATAGAATATTTGAGGCCTGCTAGCATTACTGAAAAAGTTAATAGCACTGCTTCTGTATTATAGATGTGAAATCTGTGATTGAGTCAGAAATGCCCGGGATTGCTTATGTTGTGATGTTCCTGATATTTATTCACTGATATCAACGAGGTTTTTAAAAGCATCGGCTTCAAATCAAATTTCTAAAAGTTTGACTAAATGACATTTTTTATTTGCTTACTTACTATGAGCCACATTCAACTACCCAGTTCCATTAGCAGAATATTCCCACTAATCAGTGGGGAATGCCCTCTCTCTCTCCTCCACTGTCTCTCTGCCAAATCTGCTCTAGAGGTTTGGGAGAACGTGCAGAAAAACACATTGGAGAGGAAAGGGGCAAGCAGAAATGCTTGAGCTGACAGAACAATCTCCTTAGTGCTGCCTTGAATTTCCCCTTGTGTTAATAGAGCTGTTTGATAACAGGAGTTCCCTAGGTGGCTCACAAGCAATCCATTAATATACAACATTAAAACAATAAAAAATATAACTTTTTTTTTTAAAAAAGGTAAAACTCTGCCAGTTGACACACAGAAAGTACTGAACTAGATCGAGTGGGGACCTTTTTGATTCCTCAGTGACTTGGAAGAGGGAAGAATTGCAAAAGGCTCCTCCCCGCCATTTAAGATCGGAGCCCATGCAATTTTCCTGGGAGTGGCAGAGTGGGAGAGGGGAGAGCAGTCGGCCCATGCTGCCCCCTACCTCAGCCCACCAGCTTGCCAGAGAAGTGCATGAGCTGCTTCAAACAGTGCTTTTGAGAAGTGCTTGAAGGGAGCTCCCATTGTTTAATTTTTGCAGAAACAGCACTGCAGTCTCAAAGTGATTTTTTGTATCCTCCCCTACTTGCTTCAAACAGTACTTTTGAGAGGGGTTTCAAGACAAACATGTGATCATCATGTACTGTACCAATGTAGTACTGTATATTATGGTTTGAACTCTGTCATGGTTTGAAACAACACCTGGGCATTTGATGGCTGAAACATGCTGTTCCTGGCAACCCTCAGATCACTAGTTCAGTAAGTGTTCTTAAAGTTTTTTAAAAAAATGTTTTAAAACTGTTTTTAGTTGTTGTTTCTTTTTAGAAAGTTTTATCACTGCTGTGTCGGCTATCCTATGTGTTTTGGGAGGAAGGGGAAGATATGAATTGACTAAATATAATAACAACAATGATAAATTTCTTATGGTCCTGGTCAGGCAGTAACAAAAGGAAGTTTGCTGAGTCACTGTATGTAGAAAAATTCTATGTTCTGCTTGATGGGCCACAGGTTTCCCAGACCTGGGCTAATAGTTCATAGTGATTTTTTGTTCTAGCAAAGTACCATATCTACGCTCATGTAGTTACCCATTAACTCAAATTGACTATACTCCCTAGTTTAATCCACTATACTTCCCCTGTTTCCTCTGGCTCATTAATCTCAGTCTCCATTCCACTGCAGAGATAATAGTGCACCATTAAAAGGTAATAGTGTCTAATGTAGACATAGCTCACACGTCTGAAAAATGCACAGAGAGATACAGTTGCTGGCCCCATCACCAGCAATGCTGAGCGGCTGCATAACATTTTGTAAATACTAACGATTCTCAAACTGTAATATGCTATTCTGAGATAATTAGGAAGCAGAGTGAAGGCTAGAAACTTGCTCAAGATGTAAAAGGTTTGGGACAATCTGTTCTTAGCTGTCGTGATTCCAACCAAGCACAAATGCCATGCCCAAAAAACATGGGGTATAGATCAGCCTTCCCTAACCAGGTGCCCTCCAGATATTTCAGATTACAGTTCCCATCAGCCGCAGTCAACATGGCCATTGATCAAGGCAGATGGTGGTTGTAGTCCAACAATATCAAGAGGCATCAGACTGGGGAAGCCTGATCTGTAGTGTGTGTCTTTTGTTTGTAGCATTAATCTCTTAAACTACCTTAGCATATGTATTGGTTCTTGAACGCAGCAAGGGTGAGTTATTGTTGGAATACCTGGTTTTTAATTTTGACCTATTCAATTATTTGGACAAATCAAATCAAATTTCTACTTTTCATATCCTTGTGAATCTACTTAGTTACATATAAGAATAAGAGATTGCCAATAAGAATTAGAAAGGTTAGTTTGTCTAAAAACTGGGGCCAAACATGATGCTTGATCTGGAGAAGT
Source organism: Podarcis bocagei (assembly GCF_964188305.1). Classification (NCBI taxonomy): domain Eukaryota; kingdom Metazoa; phylum Chordata; class Lepidosauria; order Squamata; family Lacertidae; genus Podarcis; species Podarcis bocagei. Next base: position 31,441,689 of record NC_138127.1, on the reverse strand, counting down.
TTGACCCATGACTTCTTTTTTTAACAATTGTAGATGTGGCTCAGGACACTAATACCTCAAGGACTGTCTCTCTTCATAAGAACTGACCTGGACCCTGTGATCATCATCTGAGGCTCTTCTTCACGTGCTCTCAGTGGCGTAGCGTGGGGGGTGCAGGGGGGCCGGCCGCACCGGGCGCAACATCTGGGGGGGGGGGCACGCTCACACTCGCAGCTCTCTGCCCCTACCTGGCTCACTCACTCTAGGGGGCGCAAATTACTTGCCTTGCCCCGGGTGCTGACAACCCATGCTACGCCACTGCGTGCTCTCTCCACAGGAAGACATCAACACGAGAACAGGTCTTTTCAGTGGTGGCACCCCACTTGTGGAATGCTCTGCCAAGGAAGGCTCATCTGGCATCATCATTACATATCTTTAGATGCTAGGCATGAAACATTCCCTTTCCATCAGGGCTTTGGTTTTTAATTATCTATAGCCATTTTGCATGGGTGGGATATTTTAGCCTAGTTTTTTAAAATAATAATAATAATAATTTTATATTCTTTTTTAAAATGCTGGTTTTAATGTATGTATGTGTTTGTTTTTTTGCTGAAAATATTGTGGATTGCTTTGAGTTGCTATGGCAAAAAACAACTAATATATTTATTTAATAAATAAACAATAATTGCCCATGGGCAGTGTGTGTTTGTTTTCTTTTCATTAAACAGTGTCCTGGTAATCTGCAGTCCCAATTGCCACCTGAGCATGCTGATCTGAAAAAGCCTGATGGGAGAAGTTACCTCATGACATCTTCCCTTGAGCATTGATGCATGTGAAACCACGGAGACTGACTACAGAGGTTGCCTCTAGATTGTCAGTGTTTTGCAAGAGGGATTTGGGCCCACACTGGGACTTTAGGTTGCATAGTTAAAGTGCTCTATCACCTATATGCATCAAATCCACTTTAAAAAGTCCCAGACTTTTTCTGGTTTGGACAGTGACCAGGAAATGCATTGAAAACTGTGAGATGAATGAATGATTTGCTGGGGAAATTTACTGCAAGCAAATCAGGATGAATGCTCATCCTATCATATAACTGCTCCATAAATAAATCCGAGTGAATATGCAATACAGACTGGCTGGTCTAACCAACATGCAAGTCCTGTGCAAGCATATCAGGATGAATGAATGCTCTTTTGGAGGAGCCATGAGCTAATATCATGGGGTTTTCTGTAAACACCCAGGAAGGCTGTAGATTGCAGAACACCAGAGACATGATTTGAAGAATGAGCAGAAGGACACCCCCAAAATGTCGTACGTACAAACAAAATCCTGCACCCCACCTATGAGAATTTCTCCAAACATTTCTTTCTAATTCGATAATTTTAAAATGCAATTTATTTTCTCATCAATTGATGGAGAACAGTTTTTTTTAAGGGAGACTTTTTTGGCACAGCATTAATCCAAGCCTATAAGCCTAAAGTATCCTGATGGTGCTGAGCAGTACTTCTTATGTGTCTGCTCCTTCGTCTCTATGTTGATAATTCTTTTTACAGCTTCAGCTTGTGCTAAAACTCAATCTCTGCTTCACTGAGACCACGCCAGAGCTATTTTAAAAATAATAATGTGTCACTAACCTCTTAATAACTTGATACCTCTGAAGTATAAGATGGTGCCTCTTAAACTAGCTAAGAAGCAAAATATTGGAGAAAACATCATTAGAATGTGATTGCTTCACTGCACATCGGTCTACATCATTTTTTTATTTATTTTTTGCTTTTAACAATGTGCAAGGACAGAGCAAACCTTAATAATCAGCTCTCCAAGTAATTGAATAGCCTGGAGCTTCAGTTAATAGGTGTCTGTCAATTTCATTTCTGTTTTTCATTCACCCCCATATTTTATTCCAAAGAATGTCATAACCTGTACAGTAATAATAATAAAAAGTTGCTTCTTTTAAACTCAGGCACGTACTTTTTAGTCAGACAGCTCTTCAGGCTAGCAAGTTTGCAGTTCAAATGCGTATTTTTGTGAACTCTGAAAATTCCAGCCAATCACTGACCAGTAAATTTAACTGAGTGCAAAAGAAATATGTGCACAATTGTCGCCAAAAGGAAGTGGCAAACAGACAAAGTGGGAACGGTTGTCCTTGAAAAAGATATGAGCCAGGCCCAAGCCAGTGGCTGTTCTGCCCAACTTGGAACACTGGCTTGCGCTACATAGCCATTTTTCAAAAGTGATGGCTGCCCTTTCTCTTTGAGTGGCAGTGGGAATTAATTCCAGAGAGAACAAGAGGGCAATGGAGAAAGATGAGACACAAGTGAAGCCCTCTTGTTCATGGGACACCCCCCCCCCAATAAAAACCTAGAGTCAGCCCTCTGCGTCACTTCTATGTACTTTATAATACAGCACATGTTTGGCCTAAACAAAATGTGACATAGCAGTACCGCACAAGTTGCTGTGATTTTATGACTATGTGAACAGCTCTTATGAGATACAGATAAAAAACTCCTGGCAACAACAAGGAGCAATCTGAAGTGGAATATGAGAGAGAGAGAGAGTGAACTGGTGTATTGTTTGCACTGTTGAAGCCTTGCTGGCTTTCCCTGCCCTAGGCAAAATGTGAAAATGACGTTTTTTGCCTTATTTTGGCCCAGCAGATTTTGTCAAATTGTACACCTGGGAAACGTTTATTAGCAGATCATGCACCTGTTCCTGGGGCCCTCCAGTGGTACAAAGGAGCTCTGTATCAAGTGGATGCAAAGCTGCCTTTGCTCCATCCCTGGAATGCCCCAGGCTAATCCCAGCCAATCCTGGTGAAAAACATGACCACCAGCAGCAGATCCACCAAGATGTACTCATCTATGCTGTTGGCATAATAATAATAATAATAATAATAAATTTTATTTATATCCCGCCCTCCCCAGCCGAAGCCGGGCTCAGGGCGGCTAACAACACTAAGATAGTGCAACATTATAAAAACATCATAAGAATTAATTAAAATCAAAATTGATGGCAACCATAAACTAAAGTATTGTAAAGATTGCCAAAGGAGGGAGTCAGGCTGTGCCCTAACCAAAGGCCTGGTGGAACAGCTCTGTCTTGCAGGCCCTGCGGAAAGATGTCAAGTCCTGCAGGGCCCTTGTCTCTTGTGACAGAGCGTTCCACCAGGTTGGAGCCGCAGCCGAAAAAGCCCTGGCTCTAGTTGAGGCCAGCCTAACCTCTCTGTGGCCTGGGACCTTCAAGATGTTTTTATTTGAGGACCGTAAGTTCCTCTGTGGGGCATACCAGGAGAGGCGGTCCCGTAGATACGAGGGTCCTAGGCCGTGTAGGGCTTTGAAGGTTAAAACCAGCACCTTAAACCTGATCCTGTACTCCACCGGGAGCCAGTGCAGCTGGTATAGCACCGGATGAATGTGATCCCGCAGCGAAGACCCCGTAAGGAGTCTCGCTGCGGCATTCTGCACCCGCTGGAGTTTCTGGGTCAGTCTCAAGGGCAGCCCCACGTAGAGCGAGTTACAATAATCCAGTCTGGAGGTGACCGTCGCATGGATCACAGTGGCTAGGTCAGGGCGAGAGAGGTAAGGAGCCAACTGCTTAGCTTGGCGGAGATGAAAAAATGCCGCCTATGTTATAGCTGCAATCTGCGCCTCCATGGAGAGGGAGGTATCGAAGATTACACCCAAACTCTTAACGGACGGTGCTGGCACTAATTGCACCCCCGCAAGAGATGGGAGTTGCCCCCTCAATCCCATATCGTCCCGTCCCAGCCAGAGGACCTCTGTCTTCGAAGGATTTAACTTCAACCGGCTCCCACGTAACCATCCAGCCACAGCTTCCAAGCATCTGATCAGTGTGTCTGGGGCCGAGTCAGGATGGCCATCCATCAACAGATAGAGTTGGGTGTCATCAGCATACTGATGGCAGCCCAGCCCAAAACTCCGGACAAGCTGGGCGAGGGGGCGCATAAAGATGTTAAAAAGCATCGGGGAGAGAATCGCACCCTGAGGCACTCCACACACCAAGGAGTGGCGGGATGACAGTTCCCCCCCAAGCGCCACCCTCTGTCCCCGACCAGAGAGAAACGAGCGCAGCCATTGAAGGACTGTGCCCTGGATCCCCACGTCGGCGAGGCGGTGGTCCAGAAGTTCGTGATCGACCATGTCGAAAGCTGCTGACAGATCTAGAAGAATCAGCAGCCCCGACCCGCCTCGGTCCAGCTGTCTACGAAGATCATCTGTTAGGGCGACCAGAGCCGTCTCGGTCCCATGACCAGCGCGGAAGCCGGACTGGAATGGATCCAGAGCCGATGTTTCATCCAGAAACCTACCAAGCTGTTCAGCAACCGCTCTCTCAATCACATTACCCAGGAATGGAAGATTCGAAACTGGGCGGTAATTGGATAGATCTAAGTGATCTAATGATGTTTTCTTTAAGAGCGGACGCACCACTGCCTCCTTCAGTTCCCCTGGGAATGTTCCGGTGCCAAGGGACAAATTGATGATATCCCCCAGGGGGGCCCGCACCTCGTCTGGACACGCTCTAATCAGCCAAGACGGGCACGGGTCGAGAGGACAAGTGGTGGGTTTTCCAGCTCGGAGGAATCTGTCCACATCGGCTGGGGATATCCGGTCAAAGTGGTCCAATACTGGACCCGAGGACAGTCGAGGGGCCTCCAGTTCCTTTATTGTATCCAAATTGGCAGGGAGGTCATGGCGGAGCGACAGGACCTTCTCCGCAAAAAAGCTCGCAAATGCCTCACAGCTGTGTGTCGAATTGTTATTTAAATTTGGTTGTCCTTCGAGGGACGTTAAAGACCAAATTATACTAAATAATTGTGCCGGGCGAGAGCTAGCGGATGCAATGGAGGCCGAGAAGTAAGACTTCTTAGCGGCCTTCACTGCCATCTCGTAGGTTTTCATAAAAACCCTATAAGATGTTCTTGAGGCTCCGTCACGGGCACCCCGCCATACTCGCTCTAGCTGTCTGAGGTCCCGCTTCAATTTCCGGAGCTCCTCAGTAAACCAGGGAGCCCGGTTTCTGCGGGGTCGCAGAGGGCGCTTAGGTGCGATCTCATTGATGGCTGCCAGGAGCTGGGTATTCCAGCCCTCAACAAGCTCAGTCAATGAGTCGCCAGGGGGAGAAAGGTCCCGCAAGGCTTGACGGAATCTATCAGGGTCCATCAGCCTCCGCGGGCGAGCCCAAATCGGCTCACCACCTAAGCAGGGTGGGGGTGGAACATCAATCCTGGCTTTCAGAGCGTAGTGATCAGACCATGGCACCTTCATCGAAGGAAACATGATCACATCTATACCGACGCCAAAGATCAGATCCAGCGTGTGGCCTGCTTGATGTGTGGGGCCCGAAACAAACTGGGAGAGCCCTAGTGTCGCCATGGAAGACACCAGGTCCAGAGCCTGTGAGGAGGGAGTGGCATCGGCATGGATGTTGAAGTCCCCCAATACCAATAGGTTAGGGAACTCCAAGGCCCAGCCGGCCACCGCCTCCAGCGGCATAGGGAGACCTCTACCTTGTTTTGCAAGCCAGTGAATCTGGAGGTTACGGTTGTTTTGTAAATCACACTCCAGCATAGCCCAAAGATGGGAAAGGCCATGCTGATAGACGGGGCCAGCTAGGGTTGTGGGCTCTCAGGGGCACCAGGCCAAGAGGCCCAGACTGAGATTTGGAGTCTGGGGATTGAAGAGCCAGGACAGCCGCTGCCAAGTGGAGCAGAACCCGTTGGAGCGCCGCAGGCTTTTTTGCTGCAGGCGCTGAGGCAGCTGGGCGGCTCCGCCCTCCTACACGCCTGGGATTGGCAGGCTGTCCAGAGGCCCACCCAGCGCATGCACGCTGCTCACGCGAGGCGCGCTCCCTCCCAAACCTCTGCAGGGATTGCTCCCCTCCCTCCACCCACAGCGGCATGGGAGAGAGTTGCATGCCATCCCAAAAAGCTCAGCAACTTTGGTGGCCTGCCCCCCCCCAAACATTGGGTGCGTTGGGCAGTTTTTTGCACCCTGGCACCACATATGCTAAAGACTGCCCTGCTGATAGGCATGGGGGATACAGCAAGCACAGTGAGGTTTTTGTTAGCTATTCATAGAACGTGGATGACTTTACATGGTTTACAAAAGACACCATTTCCCCAACAGCAGCGTTTCTGCACAGAGGCTCTACGGGATTGAAAGATGGATTAGATGCTGAAATAGAAATAAACAGGATAGGAAAATAATGGTTCCCCCACTTATAAACTGCACAAAGCATGAAAGCCATGTGCCGAGGCTAGCTAGCTGCTGAGTCTGTAAAGAGGGTTTGGAAGTAAGCAATGCAATTTTTAAAAAAGTAGGCCACGAGAATTTCAAACTTATTTCATAAATAGGCTCATCAGCAGCCACACATTTCTTGGAAGTAAATCTCTCATAGATTCTTCTGACAGCATCATTTCAAGCACTAGTTAGCAGCCTGGCAGCAGTTCTATTTTAATCTCCAATTCTCTGGTATTCATGACTTGACCAGAAACCCCCCTGCTGTGATAAGGAGCTAGCCTTACAGCAAATTAACTGTGGGACTGTTGGTGAGGCTGGGAGGATTTGATGCATATATAGCTAAAATTGGAGGAGGTTCAGAAGCAATGAGCTTCTCTGGGTTTGATCCTATGAGATTTTGAACTCCTTCTTAAGATGCTCTTTGATGCCTTAACTTGGCAGGCTTTGGGGAGCCAAGGATATACATGGAGTTATTTCTATTATATTTGTGGGATGCATCAGGCTTTTTAAAGCCTTTTAAAGGGATGTTATTATCCCAGACCTAAGAAGGAGGTTTACAAATGAATTTAACAAATGGCCCATTTATATGTAAAACCACAAGCCAAACTATCAAGATGCTATGCACTGCTGTGTGTTTAGAAGATGAAGCAGAAATAAGTATTCTGCACCATTTGCATCTGCTAAGCTACCCTTCTTGGGCAAGATCTGCCTGCATAGTTATTTGTAATTAATTTGCAAAGTACCTGAAATCTTGCAAAGTATTTGGTTTTGGTCTTCCAGTGCAGTTTCTGCAAAACATTGACTGCTGCAAGAACTGACCATGCTAGATAAAAGCAAATCGCTTTGTAATGCACTTTGCAAAAGTGCTAGCTAATTAGTTCTCGGATGGATTTCACACTGCATAAAGAGCTTTGCAAAGTGCTGATTATTTCACAGAGCATCTAAGCAGTATTTTACAATATTTTGTTTTGAACTAGTAAGCTAGGTAGTTGTTCATACAATTTCTTTGACCATGGAGGAAAAAAAGTTAAAATACAGAGGAACTGTTAAGTAAAAAGGTTTTTTTTTAAAATGGGACACTAGATTCTTTGTGGGATTGAAGGAAAGAGGCTAAGTTCACAATGTTCAAATTCTCAACTTCAAAGTGTGTGTGTTGTTAAGCATGTTATTATTAGGGTTGCACATTGGCTGAGATGGTACACAGCAAAGCAGGCTGGACATTTTAACTCTTTCTGAGACTTAGAAGGATATTTTACTTTGCTGTACAGCAGCAGGGTCTCCACAAGTCTTTCCTTCAGTACATTTCCAGCTAGCAATATTAGCTAAAAGATTCCGACAAGTACTTTGTTCCTGAGATTACAGGGTATTAACTTAGAAGTCTCATTGAAATCCGTGAGACTTACCGGTACCTTTGGGTAAACAGGCCCCCAGAGCTCAATCCAATTCATCTACATAAATCTCATTGTGGCCTGGCCACAATGGCCTGGAGATGGCCTACAATGGCCACAATGGAAACAATCGGCACAATGACCTGACCTCCATGGGCACAAATGGACTTAATGGACACAATGGCCTTCCCACAATCGACACAATGGAAACAATGGCCTGGCTTGTTACCATAAAGCACCAATGCTGCAGCAAGCAAAGGCTCCAGCAGCTCAGTCAGCTGCTTGTGGCTGGAAAGCCAGACAGGATGTTTGTGACTGTTGCCATGGAAACAAAGGGGCAGTCCAATCTGAACTGAGCACCGGATGTTAGCTCAGTGTGTGTGTCATATGACCTGTACTGGAAGTACATGGGAGGAGTTTCTTCTTGCTGTTGTCGAGTGCAGACGTGTTTCTCTGTACTGATATGAGAGACAGAAATAAAAGATGTAAATAGTTTTCTGTCTGCTTCTTTCCCCTTTCTGGGGGACACCAAAGGGGAGAGAGGGTGAACGGTGTGTTCCTCTCACACATCTGAGATGAATCGCCGGGACCTCGCCTGCTTATCAGCAGAGTGGAGACGCGGGGAGGTCGACAGGAATATCTGCCGGTGCCTACGCTGTGGCACATTCCTCTGACCCAGGCAGAATTCCAACAGTGGCAGCCTTCGGATGGTTGCTATCCATCGGACATCTGCATGAGAGGCTAGTGAATTGTCCTCCTCTGCTCCATGGAAGCCTGATTTGAGAGGCTGATTCTCTGCAGCCAGAAGCTGACCAGAAGAAGCTGACAGCCAAGCCGATGCTCAAGGTATGGGACTTTTAAGGGCTTAAAAGTGTGAATGCAGAATGATTCATTCTCTGCTTCACGGAGAGCGTGTGTGGGAAAGCAGCTCCAACTTAGAAGAGGCCTGCATACCAGGCATTTTTGTGGTTTCCTGTCCGAGGAAAGGAATGCGCTGTTGCTAGGCAACGTCCTTCAGAAGGCTGTGCCTCAGAGAGGAGAAATGGAATGTTACTCGAGAGGGCTGGACAGTCAGACTATGCCTCAGAGAGGCGAAAACAAAGTTTTGTTATGACTAGGTCCTCACGAACTGCTGGAAGGGACTTTCCAACGCAGCCAGTGTCAGAGTTGCCAGGTGTCAAGAGAGTAAACAAGCCAGCTATTGGATTTTAGAGGCTTGTGTTTTAGAGTCAATGGAAGGACTCAAAATGGATGCCAAGAAGGGGGGAGGCTTGCCTTCTCCACCCCTCCTGGCCAATGACAATTATTCATCTTGGTCTGTAAAGATGAAGGCCCTGCTGCAGAATCAGAGACTGTTTGGGGTGATTGAGAATCCCATCCCAGCAGCACCAACGCGTGCTTGGGAGTCACAGAATGTGAAGGCTAGGACTGCTATAATTCTGTGTGTCTCAGATGAGCAGCTTGTGCATATACAGCATTTGGAATTTGCGCAAGAGGTTTGGAACGCGCTCCGTACAACGCATCAGAGAGATGCTGGTTCTTCAGCGTCGCTGTATTTTGAGAAGTTGACCAATCTGAGATTAGCACCTGATGGAGATGTTCAAGCGCACCTGACAGAGATGAAGTTTCTGCGTCAACAGATGGTGGAACGCAATTTCCGTCTACAGGAGGAAGTGTTTTGCTTCATGATGATAAACAGCCTGAACCGCACCTACAAGGTTGTTGCCAGTCAGCTTGGTTCCCTACCTGCCGCTCAGTTAACCGCGGAAAGAGTGTGTGCCGTCATCCTGAACGAACACGACAGACTTGCTGCACTGGAAGTGAAAGACAGAGGGAGGCAAGAACAGAGTTCAAATCTTCCCACTGCTGAATCTACTGGAGAGCATGCCATAGCATTGAGTGCCGTCCGATGCTATAATTGTGGACAGACTGGGCATCTACAGCGAAACTGTAGGAAGCCGCGACAGTCAAAAGGAGCCAAGAACAGCTCTACGAAGCCTGAGGCGTCAAGCAAAAGCCGTACCGTGTGCCAGGTGAAACCTGCAAAGGCTATGATGGCGAAAGGAACCACGCCAGATGTTGGGAACGCATTCATAATCGATACCGGCGCCACGAAGCATCTCTGCCCACACAGAGAACTGTTTTCGACGTTGAAGAAGCAAAGCTTCACTGTGAAACAAGCCAACGGTCAAGAACTGGAAGCGACCGGAATTGGAACTGTGTATCTTGAGAGTCTGAACTTGACTATAAGCGATGTTTACCTGGTTCCAGAACTGAAATTTAGTTTGCTGAGTGCTTCGCAGATTGCAAAGAAGGGACTAAAACTGTACTATGATGCTAAAAGATGCAAGATCTACAAAGATAGAGAACTGTTTCTTACTGCCAAAGAGAAAGATGGACTGTATTTGTTGACTTTTGATCAAAGTGATTACATGAAATGTAATACTTCTGATTCTAACGAAATTTCTCTTGCAGGTGTGACCAGTGTGAACACCAAGAAGGTGGCCAAGAAGGTCCACAGAGCTTTTCAGCGGGTGTATGCTGATGTGATTGGTCCACTAGAACCATCTAGAGGCGGTGCAAAATATTACCTTGTGTGTGTTGATTGTTACACTAATTATTCTTGGGTTTACTTGATGAAGAAACCGCAGGAAACTTTAAAAAAGTTTCAGGAGTTTTGTGACAAGGTTAAAAGTATGCATGATGCTAACATTGATTGTCTTTTCACAGATGACAAGCCAGTTTTTCTTTTACAGGATTTCCAGAGGTTCCTGGATGAGAAAGGGATAAGACACAAACTTGCTAGTTCCGAAGAAGCATGGAAGAAATGTGTCTGTGTCAGGGTGAACAAAGAATTGCAAAAGGGGATGAATGCGCAATTGCTGAGTTCACATTTGCCACATGAATATTGGGCCGAATCGCTAGCGTCCTATCTTCACGTGTGGTTGAGAAAAGTCTCAACAGAGTTGGGATGTTCTCCTTTTGAGAAGCTGTTCAATAGAAAACCTTCTGTTGCCTATTTCAAGGTTTTCGGGTCTCACGTGAGAACAGAAGCTCCAAGTGGGGTAAAGAATGCCAGAGGCATCTTTGTGGGTTATGAAAAAGGTCTCTACAGAGTAATTTTGTCTGAATCTGGTCAGGTGATTCTCACAAAGTTTCTAGAGAGTGCTCCTGAACGGGAGAGAGTGATTGTTCACACTTTTTCCACAGATGATTCTGATGATGATGATTTTTCTGATGTCACAGATTTCAGTGGTACTGATGATGATGACACTGATAGCTCAGACAGCTCAGTTGTCACAGTTATTGAGAGGAAATCTCAAATAATGACTAGACCCTCAGAAGAGGAGGATAAACCACTGATTAAGCTTAGTACTGGTTCTCCAGAGAGTTCAGAGGCTGAACCAGAAAGCAGAGAAGAGCAGCAGCTCTTACGAAGGTCTGAGAGAGCAACGAAGGGTGTACCACCCAAGAGGTATTCAAAGGAGTTTGCTAACCTTGCATATGTTGCTGTTGTAAACGATCAAGGACAGATTGAAGCTGTGTCTGAGTCAGAGACAAAGGCACAACAGAGAGTTGTTAACCAAGGAAATGCGAAGTCACACAACCAGAGAGGTACATTGGTTAAACCAGTGGCGGGTAGTTCCAAGGGTGGAACTGAAACAACAGGGGAATGTTATAAGTATAACAACTGTTTGTTTTCTTCTCTGGATGACGCTTTGCTCGCAGCACGCATTGATACTTTAGGGGGAGTATGTTACCATAAAGCACCAATGCTGCAGCAAGCAAAGGCTCCAGCAGCTCAGTCAGCTGCTTGTGGCTGGAAAGCCAGACAGGATGTTTGTGACTGTTGCCATGGAAACAAAGGGGCAGTCCAATCTGAACTGAGCACCGGATGTTAGCTCAGTGTGTGTGTCATATGACCTGTACTGGAAGTACATGGGAGGAGTTTCTTCTTGCTGTTGTCGAGTGCAGACGTGTTTCTCTGTACTGATATGAGAGACAGAAATAAAAGATGTAAATAGTTTTCTGTCTGCTTCTTTCCCCTTTCTGGGGGACACCAAAGGGGAGAGAGGGTGAACGGTGTGTTCCTCTCACACATCTGAGATGAATCGCCGGGACCTCGCCTGCTTATCAGCAGAGTGGAGACGCGGGGAGGTCGACAGGAATATCTGCCGGTGCCTACGCTGTGGCACATTCCTCTGACCCAGGCAGAATTCCAACGTGGCTATGATGGACACAATGGAAACCATGGACCAAATGGCCTGGCCATGATAGACACAATGGACACAGTGGCTACAATGGTGACAATGGCCTGGCCATAATGGAAACAATGGAGACAATGCCCATGCCCACAATCACATGGTCACAATAGACATAATGGCATGGCCACAATGGAAATAATGGCCTTGCCACAATGAGCTTGCCACAATGGCCTTGCCACAATGGCCTTGAATGGACACAATAAAAACAATGAACACAATGAACACAATGAACACAATGAGCATGACCACAGTGGGCACAATGGCTTTGTCACAATGGCCATAATCACCACAATGGACACAAAGGCCTGGCCACAATGGCTACAATGGAAACAATGGCCTGGCTGCAATGGACACAACAGAAACCATGGACACAATTGACACAATCACCTGGCCACAATGGCATAAAGGACACAATGGAGACAATGACCACAATGGATAAAATGGACACAATCGCTTGCCACAATGCTCAGAATGGACACCATGGAAACCATGGGCACAATGGTCATGCCTCAATGGACACAATTGACACAATGGCCTCACCCAGTGGCCACAATGAAGAAAATGGCCTTGTCACAGTGGCCACAATGGCCTTGCTACAATGACCACAATGGAAACAATGGCCTGGCCACATTGGAAACAATGGGAAAAAATGACACAATGGTCTCGCTGCAATCAACATAATGGAAATAATGGCCTGGCCACAATGGACACAATGGAAACCACGGATACAATGACCTGACCATGATGGACACAATGGACACAGTGCCTACAATGTACACAATGGCCTGGACACAATGGACTCAATGGCCACAATGACCATAATTGCCACAATGGCTTGACCACAATGGCCATAATGGACAAATTGGCCTGACCACAATGGCCACAATGGCATGGCCAGTGTGGTCACAACGGGCTGGACACAATCAAAACAATGGACACAATGTCCTGACCACAATGGACACAATCGAAACAATGGACACAATGGCCTGGCAGCAATGGCCACAAGGCCCAGCCACAGTGGCCACAATAGCCACAATGTACACGATGGCTTGGACACAATGGGCACATGAGACACATTGGCCCTGTCACAATGGCCACAATAGCCACATTGGCCACAGTAGCCATTCTGGAAGTTGGGCAATAGGGGCAGTACAAGATTCCCACTAGTATACCAACCTACCCACTGCACCAAGGATTCCCTGCCTGAGCTTCCCAAGCTCCTTCAGGTTTTTGGCCCTTTTCTTGTTACTCCAGTTTGAGTGTTGGTTGCTCATTTTGGGGGGCTGTTCAGAAGGCAGTGTTTATGACACAAAACAGCACGCCTCTATGGCACCAGTTTGGAGACAATCGCACAAGGTTGGGTTTGAGGGTGTCCCTATGGCCCCAGGGTTGAGTGTCAATTACTCAGTTTGGGGGGTGGCATAGAAAGCAGGGTCTGTGGCACAAAATGACACAAAACTAGCACAAAGCTTTGGCACTTGTTTGGAGTCAATTGGACAAGGTTGCATTTTTTGGCATTAACTCGTGACCCCGATTTGCTAAGTGAATTGCTTGCTTGGGGGGCAGCAGCACAAAATGTGGGGTTCACAGCTCAAAACAGAACAGAACTAGCACAAAAAAATTGGCATCAGTTGGCGGGGGAATCCAGAATTGTGGCTGTCAGAAGGGGGGCGGGTAGTGCTTTGTTGTTTTTATTTTAATTATTTACTTGTGTTTTTACCTTGTATTTTATTCTGTGAACTGTCCTGAGGTCTTGTGAGGAGGGGTAGTATATAAATAAATAAAACCAATTGGAAAATGCAATAATGTCAACAATAGAGAGAGAGATAGATAGAGGAGGGGGGTGTTCAGAAGACAGAGCAAAGACATTACCTGGGAAAATAAGGCATCAGATAGGCCAGTGTTTCCCAACCGGTGTTCCGCGGCACACTAGTGTGCCGCGAGACGTTGCCTGGTGTGCCGTGGGAGGGAGGCGGGCAAGTCGGGCGGCGAGAGGCGGGGCGGCGGCGGTGAGGAGAGGCCGCCCAGCGCGGGGCTCTCGCCGTCTGCCTGCCTGGCTGCCTGCGTGGCGCTGACGTCACGGGGCTGTAACGTGCCCCACATAGGCACACGCGGGGCGGCGAGCGAGCTCCCTCCCACATCCCATCGCCGCTCGCTTCGGCCGGCCTACTGGGCTGTCGCAGGCGGAAGGCCTGCACATGCGCGAGGTTTTCGCGCCTTCGGGATTCCCTTCACGCCTTCCTCCTCCCGGGTCCTTGAGAGCACGGGAAGCGGCAGCGCGAGACCGGCGTTGAGCCTGGTAGGTATTGCGCTTGCCAAGGCAGTTATTTGGGAAATGAAAACTTGCAAAGCAAGCAACCAGTTCAATCTGAAGTACGTGTATGCTTAATATCCTGTATCTGAAACCTGTTCTGCCCCTTCCCCCACACTTGGTGCCATTTTCATCTACACATGCAGCAGAGTAAGTTGACCCAGAATAGTACCAATTCAGATGGCAGATGGGAGAATGACAGTGCTGAATGCTTTCCCATGTAGAACAGTCCCTGCAAATAAAAACCTAGCATATTTGAAAGAGGGATGCTAGCCTAACCATTACCTTCTATGCTGTTACTATTTTTTTATTTTTTTTTACATAAGTAAAAAGTGACCTTTCCCCATCTGGCATGGTGGTGTGCCTCGAGATTTTTTTCATGAAACAAGTGTGCCTTTGCCCAAAAAAGGTTGGGAAACACTGAGATAGGCGCGTGCACATTTTAGATCAGATGCCTGTTTCATTTACATTGGATTACTTTAAAATGTAAAAACAAAGATGGGCTGCATCTGGTAAAATTTGGGGATGTTTGAGAGGCAATGAATGGTGTTTAAATCTAATCTGATTAGGCAAACTGAAGGATAAAATAAAGCCGAAGAATCTTTCACATACCAGTGCCAGATGTTTTATGAGCTTATAATTGCTCTTAGCACCTGGCTCCGTCAGACAGGTTCCAGATCATGCAGGGTGAACAATTAGAGAGAATCATGAACAGAGAATTCATGTGGGGCCCACTCTATTTGTGATGCACGGTAACAGCCCCAAATACCTGCTACTTCCTGCAGCAGTTCCCTGACCCTATATTAATCAGGAACGTTCTAACCAGGCTCTGAAAATGACTTTGACCAATCTGAATGTCTCATTTGTCTCCTTCTATATCTCCATACCTGGTTTCTGCAGAATAAAGGGTAGCGCTGAAATGAACTCCATTAACACATGACCCCAAAATGTCAAATCCTCACCCCTGAACGGATGCCAAAGTTTAGTGCTAGCCATTTTGTACCAGAAACCCCATTTTTGAGTGTCAGTTACTCAGTTCATGGGGAAGGGGCAGCAGGACGACATGCAGGGTTCACAGCACAAAACAGCACTAAACTAGCACTAAACTTTGGCATCAGTTTGGGAGGGGTCCAAATTTTCGGGGTCACATGTTAATGGAGCTGCTAAAATGATCATACCAGATTCTTTTGTTAAGTAAACAGGGTTGTTAAAATCTGTGAACTGTCCCCCTTGTTCTGTAAGTTAAAGGCAATATGTTATCAAATAAATTAAATAGAGGGAAGCTATTTGCCTGTATGGCAAAGGAGGACATGTATTTATTTCTGCTCTTCTCCCCTAGCTAGAGGTGTTAACATTTTTGTGTGAAAGAACACACAAGACTGGTAGCTATGGAGACACACATATTGAGAGACAGAAGCCGAGAGCTCTGGAATGTAATGATCATTTGGGACTGGCCACCACACTTAGAAACCTGATGAAGGAGCAGTTGATTTGGGGTATCTGTTGGAGTTAAACTGTATCTTTGCCTATATTCAACCTGTACGTATTTGTCAATAAATTACATGGGTGGCATTTAAGGCTACTCAAAGTAGACTTATTGAAGTTAATGGACATGACTAACAGGTTGATTAATTTCAATAGGTCTACTCTGAGCCAGAGTAATTTGAATATAACCCTATATTTAAAACAACCCCCCCCCCACAAGCCTCCTGTGACCTCATGCCAAGGAAATAGAACCTCGGCATATACTGCTCAGGGAATTGTGGGGAGCTTAGCAATACTTTTCATGCCCAGAGACTGTGCAAACTAGATGGACCTTTTTGTTTACAAAGATTTCTTTTAATTATTATTTTGTTCACTGATGCCAATTGGATCAAGATTCCGTGCTTATCTTTTCCCGTTTGTTTTAACTCTAGGCTTCCAAAGAGACTAATTATTCTTGACAAAGGTACAGCTGTTATATAACTTGGCTTCACGCTTGTCTCTTTGTACCATTACTTAGTTTACATGTTGATTTCTGGCTTGCTCTCAGATTTTGTATCAGGAAATTTTTTATGTCTGATGTTTTACAATTTTTTTATAAACACTGTAAGCCACCCAGAGTAGTGGCTGGGCAAACCCAGATAGATTGGTGGGGTACATATTATATTATTATTATTATTAGTAGTAGTAGTAGTAATAGTAGTAGTAAAATCTCATCTTTTGTTTCTTTGAAGAATCAGGAAGCAGACAGCCTGGTGCATTATCTCATTATTAAACAGTAAAAAATGGGTCAATTCATTTGGAAAACAAAACAAAACAAAACAAAACAAAACCAGAAAGACCTAGCATGTGCCATCTTAACCATTGGAGGACAACAGAGAAAGAGATAATTTTATGTAAATTCCAGCACAGACATTGTGTATAAGCAGTAATTTAATAATGAGAAGAGTGAGCTTGAAATAACCCTTCCACCCCCACCACCAGCAAGCTGCAAACAGAGCACTAAATATAGTTTTAAGCTGAGGGAATATATTTGTGCCTTTTACAATTTCCTTGCCTGTAGCCATCAGCTTGATGCCATTTGTTGTCAATTTCACACTAGGAAGTCATGTGAAACTGTGAACAGAGAGCAGGATAGATTAAAACTACACTTTAAGACATTCTTACAAACTGCTGAGCATGTAGTGTTTTCATTGAGTTGCAAAATTGACACAACATGAAGTTTGGAGTCTGGGTGAATCCTAGTCATGTTAAGCTCATCAACTTTTTGGAGGGTATGTGTGTGTAAAGTATCATATTTATGAGGACATAGAAAGAGATCAGGCTGATAGCCCATCTAGTCCAGCATCCTCTTCTCACACTGGCCAACCAGATGCTTGAGGGAAACATGGCCAAGTCCCATCAAAAGAGGTGGAGATGGAAAGAAGACAAGGTCCCGTCCAGAGAGGAAGGGCAAACCAAGTTGATGGACTACACCGAAATGGCAAAACTGATTGGAACGCTCAGAAACCAAGACAACAAAAACTTTAAGAAAGAATGGGGGGAAATTACCATTTATTGTAAGCAGATGAAAACATTGGCAGGATTTTAATAACACTTGTCATGTAGCAATTATTATGGACAATATGGATAGATATAAAATATGGTCTACGAAACAATATGCCGTTGAAAATCTCTAAATGAGGATATTGATTTGGTTTCGTTATAACTCTACACTTGCAAAATCAAATAAAAATTATCTTTAAAAAAAGAAAAAAGAAAGTGGTAGAGATCTTATTTCTTTAGGGAAACAGGAACTGCCTTATACTGCACCAGACTATTAGAAGAGTTTGGATTTGATATCCCGCTTTATCACTACCCTAAGGAGTCTCAAAGCGGCTAACAATCTCCTTTCCCTTCCTCCCCCACAACAAACACTCTGTGAGGTGAATGGGGCTGAGAGACTTCACAGAAGTATGGCTAGCCCAAGGTCACCCAGCAGCTGCATGTGGAGGAGCGGAGACGCGAACCCGGTTCCCCAGATTACGAGACTACCGCTCTTAACCACTACACCACACTGGCCACATTAGTCCATCTACACTGACTGGCAGCAGCTGTCCAGGGTTTTAGAAAAGGAGTCTTTCCCACTCCTATCTGAAGATGCTAGCAGTTGAACCTGGGACGCAAAGGTGATGCTCCGCCACTCAGCTATGGCCCTTCAGCTCGCTTATTGAGTTAAGATATTTTTTATCCTGAAATTCATACCAAGGCACAGCAAGACAGCTATGAAAAACAGTATTAAAAATAGCACAACATGTACATAAAATAACCACAGTACAGTAGTACTTACGTCTTCAGACAATGAAAATCTTGCCCTCTAGTGGCTCTTATCTTACAACAGAATTTAAGAACAATACTTTGCTTTTTTAGCAAGTCTTTAATTCCCAGAGGAATTTGCTGATAAACCCCTTCAAAAAGGAGGACGAATTTAAAGACCTTTGCACTTAGTTTTCTATTTCAAAGCAAAGGAGTTTCTCAATCTTCTTTAAAAATGGCTGATTGCATTTTTAAAGGAAATACAAATCCAATAATCTCCCATGACATGCATTTATACAGACAAGCTTGTAAAGTATCAATTTATAATTTCATTTATTGAAACAGAATGAAATATTCTAATATTGAAATAGAATGAAAATGCCTACAAAATACATTATCAATAAAACTTTTCTGTATATTGAAAACCCTGAAATAATACTAAATAGGCACCCAGCTGTTGAATTTCCAATGAGGCATTGATACTTTGCTTATCTAAATAAAGCATGTTGTGTGAGATCAATGAATTTGTTTTTCCCCCTTAGGACTGTAAATGCATTAGGCCATTTTAAGGGAAACTGGCAGAGCCTCTTTGCTTTGAAATCTTCTGTATGTTGTTTATGGTTCTTTGTCTAAAATGAATTCTGTGAAAACAGTGACACTCCATGGCCAGTAAGAATAATACCAAACATTGCTTTAGTATACAGGATACTTACGGAATCCGTAAGGAAGAACCCTTTAAATCTGCAAAAGGCCAACCTACCCTATTTCTAGTGAAGGACTTATTTCAGGAAAGAGTCACATGTCAACCTTCCTGTTTTTCTACTGTAATGACAGCACATTTTTCTCCTGCACTTCCTAGCACAGTCTGTCCTTTCCCTCCACCAACAACCCACTTAGATATGCTCACAAAGGAGGGAACCCCTGATTTAATTCTTCTGAGCAGAATAAAATTTATTTGCTTGCATTCTTCCCTGCTTCCACCACTTGCTCAACTGTCACTGTCCCCAAGCAGCAAAGAACTCACTTTGGGGGGCAGGATTAATGGATGACAGAGAGACAGGGTAGCATGTCTCCTTCAAATATATAGCATGTTCCTTCAAATACGGGTGCACGAACCTGCTCTCCTTCCCTAGTCCTTTGTAAAGTGAAGACAGTAGTTTAATCCTTTAATGTTTGTTTTGTTTTGTTTTGTTCTTTTTAAAAAATCAGTATCATGATGCTGGCATGTTCAACTGAGCATAATGGGGATCAGAGCAATTGGAATATCATATAACAGAAAAAGACACAAGGACTGTAGAAAGAGTTGGAAGAATGAGAAATCTAGTGAGTGTCTCCCAATGGGCACAAGAGGGTAGAACTCTGGTACAGTCAGGTTGTCCTTGAGGGCTTTTCACAGGCATCTGTTTGGCCACAGTGACAACAGGGTTCTGGATTAGATAGGCTATTTGCCTGATCCAACAAGCCTCTTCTTAAGTTCTTATGTTCTTCTGCCTTCCTACTCATCCTACTTGATCAGATGATTCCTCTCCCTGGAAGATGGAGAAAAGGAAGCAGACAGTTAAAAGAACTAGGCGTCTCATGCATCCATTTTTGGGGAGTGAGCACAAGATTGGTTGCCCATTTTAACTTGTCACTAGCCCTCTTCAGGCAATATT
This sequence comes from Podarcis bocagei, assembly GCF_964188305.1. Taxonomy (NCBI): domain Eukaryota; kingdom Metazoa; phylum Chordata; class Lepidosauria; order Squamata; family Lacertidae; genus Podarcis; species Podarcis bocagei. The sequence continues at coordinate 31,422,051 of NC_138127.1, read as the reverse complement.
GGTAAAACAGGACAGTGGGGAAGCACATTTAGCGATATCTCCTGGAGCATCATGATTCCCCATGGCCCATCATGTGGTTACAGTGAGCTTCTGGCGGGGAGCCTTGTGTGTCCATGGAAGCCACTTGTGCAACTGAGAACCTTGGAAGATCAGGGTTCTCAATCACATTATGCATGGGATGCGTGCATAAATACACAAGACTTGCAACAACAGATGTTCCCTGTAATCACATGAAGAATTGAAGGCTGGCCTAAGCACAAATCCCTGCAGTGCTGTTCTACCCAAGTTCCAGTTTCTGGAATGAATGGCTGAAGAAGGCTGGTATGAACATGAGATCTTTCTCTCTCAGTTGTTGTGGCAACTAAGTAGTTGCATTTGCACCATATGTTACCATTAGCTACATACCCACCCAGTCTTTGTTTTTAGTATTCATGATATGTTTTCCATTTGTTGAAAAGAAATTGGAAGTAATTGAAACATTCCAAAGATTCGCAATTTCATTAGCACTTGATGAGCTGTCACAGAATCAAGAAGTACATAACACAATTGCTACAGATAACAACACACAAGTTAATAAACCCTTCTAATTTTAACTTATTGAAAATGTCTCTCATCACATTTTCCCATGTTGTTTTTATTTATTTATTTTAAAAATATTTTTTATTAAAGATTTTCTTTGTTCAGAAGAGTTTTCAGAGCCTAATTAAAGCGGCCAGAGCTATTTGTGCCTGAGAAGTACTTGAGGACTTTGGTGAAACAGACTAACATGCAGGGATTTTTCTTTTAGTTGGAACTTTCTAGAACTCAGTTCCAGCACCTCTCAGGTGGGTGCTGTTGACATTATAAGAGAACAAGGGAGGCATTCTGGCACCTCTATTTCCATAAAAATAGCGCTGTGGAAAAAATATTTTTATTCCTATATGGACACTGGATATCAAATGCAGAATTCAAACACTTCCTGAATGATGCTGCGCAGCTCTTAGTTCTGTACACTTGTGTTAGGGCTGAACTGTAGGCAGCTATCCAGAATGACCCAAGCAGCCAGGTACTGGGAACCAGCCAGAGCACAAAGAATGGGCTAAAGATGGTTGCAGCTGAGGGCAAGATGGGGGTCACAATAAAGGAATAAGCAGAAGCAGACAACAAAGGACAAATAGGAAGGCAGGTTGGGTAGGAAGGTAGGTTGGAAATCAGGACTGAAAAGCTAGTGAGAAGTCAATGCATAAGCCAGGGTTGTCACGGGAAAGAACTTGCCCCCTGTTAAGTTGTGGGTGAACATATCAGACGACACAGCGATTTCTCCAAAGCAGCTCTTTATTTGTAAGCTGGAACAGAACTGAACTGAAGGGCTCAGTCAGCCTGCTTATATAGAGCTCCAGAACCTCGTTACTGTAACAACTTTCTAAAACTATCCAATCACTGAACGTCACTTTCGATCCTTCATTTGCATAACCATCTACAGTATCCATCCAATCACTGAACGTCACTTTCGATCCTTCATTTGCATAACTATCTACAGTAGCCCCCTGCTGGCCCAGGGTGAGAACTTCAGTACATAACACCCCCAACTTCTCTCTCTCTCTCTCTCTCTGTTTTGTGTGTGTATTCCACAGCATGTCATTGATGCAATAATAGTGTGTTCATGGCAGATTTATACTACATTTTTGCCATCTGGAGGGGGACTAACACAAGGGGGTGATACCACAGTAATGATGACTGGCTTATCTGTACAAACACACTCCACACATGCAATGAGCAAATGGACACCCAGGAAGAGCTGACAGTGTAGAAAGGCAAGATGGAAAAACACTGAGGCTATGTGGAGAATCAGTTGGGAATACACATTTTTTTATTTAAAATTTTTAAGCTTCACCTTTCCACTAGAATGGCCCTAAAGATAGCTTATCGATCAAGATCAGCATACTACACAGCTCCCAGTTTGCTATATACTGCTGGGACCAGAACTACAAACTTTCAGATATGTGTGCAGCTGTCTTATGTATTGGTCTTTAATGCAGAGACATTGTTGATGTGTCTATTCATGCTTTATACATGGTGCAGAGTTGCCAGGGATATTTCAGTTTCCTCTGCCCGTTTCTCAAGACATTGTTGCGTTATTACTTTTCTCTAAGTTGAACATAGTATTGAAGTTGTAAGTTTAAGTGTACACATGCTATATTTCATTGCATAGTGTTTAAATTGTTGTAAAAGAAGCTTTAGGCAGAGAGTCAGTATTATTCCATAGGGTGTGCTACATCATCTTGTGACTCATCCACTGACTTTGTCACAAGTTGAAAGCACAAGACAATGAAGAGAGGTGTGCTTCTCTTTTTTATATACTATGTGCAGGGAAGCATAAGGAGTTGTGTTCTTTAGGTAGTGTCTCCTTCTGGTGTGTTACAGCAGAAAGTCCCAGGAATCCTTTCTGCTCTTAAAACAGCATGGTCTTACTCTGGAATCAGAAGAAAAGATTTACTGAACTTTAAAAGACTGTAATTCATTGCTAATACACAATGTATTCTTTTTTGTTGTTTGGTAACACTTACTGATTGCAACTAAATGTTTAAAAACCAAGTTCGGCAAATAAACCTTAAATACTTACTTATTGTGGTGGAGAGAATTTATTTCTAAACAAGAGTCAGATCAGAAGCTTTCAGTTGGCCCTATATCCAGTGCTTTGTTTTCTTAAAAAATCTTTAGGGTACTCTTATTTTGACCCAAGAAAACTCCCATTTTATAGTTCAAATTGGGAAAAATAAATACAGCAAATGGACAAAAGTACAAAGATTCACAAAATGTTTACGGGTATGCTTACCCCTGTGTACGCCCAGAAAAAAGCACTGCCTATATCTAACACATGGGAGTGGGTGGCGCTGTGGGCAAAACCTCAGCGCCTAGGACTTGCCGATCGCATGGTCGGCGGTTCGAATCCCCATGGTGGGGTGCGCTCCCGTCGTTCAGTCCCAGCGCCTGCCAACCTAGCAGTTCGAAAGCACCCCCGGGTGCAAGTAGATAAATAGGGACCGCTTACCAGCGGGAAGGTAAACGGCGTTCCGTGTGCTGCGCTGGCTCACCAGATGCAGCTTGTCACGCTGGCCATGTGACCCGGAAGTATCTGCGGACAGCGCTGGCTCCCGGCCTCTAGAGTGAGATGAGCGCACAACCCTAGAGTCTGGCAAGACTGGCCCATATGGGCAGGGGTACCTTTACCTTTATATCTAACACATAGGTGGAATCCAATGTAGCTCTAGGGCAAACATTCCATCACTACAAAGATTTCTACTTGCCCAATTAAACATTCTTTCCTTCTCCTCCCCACCATGTGCTCCCCAAACTCTCTGGAGCAGAGAGGATATGGAGTACACACAAGGAAAGGAGCAGGAGGGAAAGTTCTTTTGCTCAAGCGGAAGTCCTTGTGTTGATAATATACAGCAGAATACTGTCCTATATTACAGCAGCATTAGCGTTGACATAGGGGCTGTGTAGGGACTGATACCTTAAGATCCCCCCCTCCCCAATTATATCAAATTCCACTCTTAAAAGTGTTTAAAAACATGTTGTCTCCTTGTGAAAGAATGTGTGCAAGATGTGTACTATGGCAGGAGAAGGTTGTTGAATAAATGAAAATGTGCTGGAATATGGATCTAGGTCTGGCCTTGCCAAACATATGAGCCACCAGCCCAAATGTAGGCTACTTGCCATGTACACCTTGACTTTTGGGTGTTTGGTTTGAAACACAAAACAGAGTGGGCCTTTTTAAGTACCTAGTAGGCCAATTTATACAGTTGGTGATCTGTGTTTGCCAGTTTGGGAGGCTACAAGTTGTGAAGGCCAGATATAAGCTCCGTCCTTATCATGGTAAAATGACCTCTTTAGCAAATGTGTGGAAACACAAAGTCAAGATTGGAAATCCTTCTGCTTTATACCCAGGAAAGGACAAAACCTTAATTCAAACCTGAAGAGTATATGTACCAAATTTTGTTTAATAGTTATCACAATATATTATATTAGAGCAGTCAAACAAATCAATCAAGCTAAGTTAAAATGCATTCTGTTGTTCAATGATTAATGCTAAATCATGTTTTGAATACTGAATCACCAACTTTATGACCTTCTAAACTGCAGTTTAAAAATAATTACATTATCTCAGCAAGTGGAACCTTCGGGGAATAGAGCAGATGAGACTTGGCATTATTTTAGTTTGTGTTTACCAAATTAGGTTAAGTGTCTCATAGGAAATCAAAAAAGTATAAGCTACAAATGTCTGGATACATATATTACATTAGGCCTTTCCAGGCCTTCTCCTCATGTGTAGACTAAACATGTGGAGTGGGAAGCAGCAGGGCCACATATACCATTTGGCTGGGTGAGAGAGCTGTCTCTGGCAGAAGCTTTGGGGTGTTGTGTCATGAAAAGGCAGATAACTGCTATTTATTTCTATTGTATTTTTACTCCTAAGAATAGACCCTGGAGGAGAACATGACCTATATATGGGTTGTTGTTTTTGATCTATCCATGTTTGAACATAGATGACTATTACTTCAATTCTTCCTTCATTGATCACATGCAAAAGCTCTTCTGCCCCCAAATTCCACCCACTTATGTCCTAGATTTAAAACATTACCTGTGCATCTACTGACTTTACAATATCAAGTGAATAAAATGCTACAGTTGTCCAACTAGTCTGATACTTGGAATCTTGCAGATCTTAAACTTACTGCTTTCTCCCCCCCGCCCCTTTTATCTCTGTCTTTCACAAACCATTTTTCTTTATTAATAGCAGAAACCCCTGTTTATTCCATACATAGCACAGTCATATATTCCATCTCCTGTTCCAAACCTGATACATGAGATTCTTGGAAATGCAAGTTACTTGCTGCTTGATATTCATTTAGGTAGAAATGAAAGTGTAGAAGATAGGGTCAGGTCACAACTCTTGACCTAGTTGTGTTGAGGTCCATCTTCAAGGACACCACCCAATATGGGTAGATGTTATATAGGCACATGCTATATGTACTTGAGAAAAATTGAGGATATGGATACCATGTATGTGGGTTCTTGCATACCAGTTCTGATGGTGCATGGAGGTCAGGAAAGAGCTAGCAGGTACTTCTCTAACCTCTTTTCCATGTGATAATTGCTACCCAAAATGAACACCTGATTGGGTGAGTCACTGTTCTGTATCCTAAACATTCTGGATTGCATATGATACAGTATTATTAAAAGCATTAGAAAATTGACAGTGTAATTTTAACTATCTTTCTGCTTCTGCCAGTAGTATTCATGCTCTAGTTTCATTCTTTCCTCTTCTAAAAAAGATAAAAAGGTAAAGGACCCCTGACAGTTAAGTCCAGTTGCAGACGACTCTGGGGTTGCAGGGCTCATCTTGCTTTACAGGCTGAGGGAGCTGGCGTTTGTCCGCAGACAGTTTTTCCAGGTCATGTGAAACCAGAGCAGTGCACAGAAATGCCTTTTCCTTCCCACCAGAGCGGTACCTATTTATCTACTTGCATTTTTGGCGTGCTTTCAAACTGCTAGGTTGGCAGGAACAGGGACCAAGCAACGGGAGCTCACCCTGCTGCAGGGATTCAAACCGCCGACCTTCTGATCAGCAAGCCCAAGTGGCTCAGTGGTTTAAACCACAGTGCCACCCTCTTCTAGTTAGTATTTGACACTAATGGCACAATAAGTCACTTTTTCATTTAAAAAATGAGACACAATCCCTGCCTCTCGATTGATTCACTATAACACAATAAAAGCCCTACTGGATCAGGCCGAAGGCTAATCTACTCCTGCATCCTGTTTCCAACAGTCACCAACTCAGGTGCCCTGAGAAGTCCACAAAACGTACGTGAGAGAAATAGCCCTTCCACACTGATATTCCTCGGCAAGTCAGTGTTGGATTTATGTATAGGCTAAGTAGGCTGAAGCCTAGGGCCTCTAAATCTAGGGGGCCTCGCCAGCCCACCCACACCCCAGCGGGCAGTCTCCCCTCTCCCAAAATTCCCAACCCAAGACTTTGTGTGAGGGGAGGGCAACTCAGGCCCAGCAACTATGAGACTCAGGGCTAGCCAGTGGGGCCCAATTTGAAGCAGTGGGGCGCAACTTGAATTTTATTTTGTAGGGCCCCAGTTCACAGTCAAAGTCTGCAAAATCTTATACAGTGGTACCTCGGGTTACATACGCTTCAGGTCACATATGCTTCAGGTTACAGACTCCGCTAACCCAGAAATATTACCTCGGGTTAAGAACTTTGTTCCAGGATGAGAACAGAAATAGTGCAGTGGCGGTGCAGCGGCAGCAGGAGGCCCCATTAGCTAAAGTGGTGCTTCAGGTTAAGAACAGTTTCAGGTTAAGGACGGACCTCCGGAACGAATTAAGTACTTAACCAGAGGTACCACTGTAATTACGTGTTCAGACCCAGAGACCTCCCCCCTAAATAAAGACACATTTGACTCAAATTTTAGTTTTGGTTTTTGGCAGAATTTAGGCCACAACTTTATTGATTACAGAAAAGTGAGTGGTTGCATAGGCTCTGGTTTGACTAGCTCCCTGCACCCTTGCAGGTGGCGCTGACCCAGAGCTCTATCATAGGTCAGCCAAGGGTGAACACCTGAGGCAGGTGAAAAGCCCAGGAACAGACTCTGTTACCTCCCCCAGATTCTCCCCTGGACTCAGGCATAGGTGCAACCCCCTTTTGGGGGTTGATCAAACCAAGTTGAGTCCCTGGATTCCTTTAACGGAATACCTTTCACATAGGGATGGCAAGACCACTCTCCCATTCCTATCACATGACCCCCATCCACAACCTTACAAGTTGTGACAAATTGCTATGCAGTAGGCGAAACCCAAATGGCCACAGCCAATCAGCCAAGTGGGGGAAATTCCTGCTGTGCCCCTGTCCCAATGACAGATGACACACGACAGCATAGCAAGGTCAATTGCAAAATGCCCTAAAATTAGGGAGAGGTAGGCAGGTGTTCCGAATGCGCAAGCCGAAAGAGGAAACTCTGGGACACGTGCATGGGTTTATATAGGTCCCACAATCAATTTAGACTGCACTCCATTGGCCAGAGTACACCCAGCAACGAGAGACCTACCAATCAGGTGTTGTGGCTATCCAATAGACCCCCCCCCACACACAACCAGGAGGTCAGTCTCCAGGTCTCACCGCAACACATGGCCTCTTTTAAGGAGGACATGATATATAAATAAAATCCATCTAGATTGCCCTGGTGTGGGGGGCCCCTTAGGAGTGGCCCACAGGGCCCAATTTGGTCCAATATCTCCAATTTCCTTAAGGTCAGCCCTGATGAGACTGTGAAAGGGTTGGACTGACAAGCCCTGCACCTTCTAGGTCCCTGGTGTCGCTATTGAGAGTGCAGACACAAGGACTTGTTATGAAAATAAAGGGGGGCACTTATTGAAAATCAGTTTTGTCACTCCCCCCTGCAGACCCCCGGGACTATGAGCCCAGCCACCTTTCATTCAGTTGCAAATAAGCTACAGTTGCAAATGGCAACAAAATATCTGTGAAAGGAAGAGGAGCAGCTTTGCTCAAGTGTGTTGCAGGTAGAAATACTGTTTGTAATGAAGTGAGAGCAGTAGTTTACTTGCTCAAATTAACAAATAAGAAAGTTTTGAGAATTTAAATTCTGGATAAATTCTGGATTAAAATTGATACTTAATTGAGAAGGGGCCTGATTTGAATAGTAGAGTGCCTGGTATCTGGTGGGCAATCTCATCCTTTATTGGCTCTGTGGCTGCAGAGCAAATCACCTGTCAGGAGAGTTCTGAGATTCAGATGTGGGTCAGATGCCTTGTCAATCCCAGCAAGTATATAATAGGGAGAACGCCCTGGCCAGGCCTTCATGTTTTTTTAAAGAATAACATTACAACTTCATTTTCCTAAAAAGGTTTACAAAGTTCAGTTATTGCCAAAGTTTTTCAGTGTTAATTTTATGCATTTTTAAAAATCACCATGGTTTTTAACAATAATATCTTATGACCTTTAGAGGAGAAATTGTGACTTGCAGAATTTTAAATACCCGCCGTCATCCTTGGCTTCACTCAGTTTTGTTTAAAACACTCTTCCATTTTCTTCTAGTTGTGTGGGTGGGGGATGGGGATGGGCCTCACAAGCAGAGTAGCCTTGGGCCTCTCTTCATCTAAATCTGGCCCTGCGGCAAGTGGTATCCAAATGCATGCTGCCTCTGATCCTGGAGATATCATATTGCCATCAAGACTAGAAGCTACTGAGAGCCTTATCCCCCTTGAATTTATCTAATCCCTTCTTAAAGCCATCTAAGTTGGCAGCCATCCCCATGTCTTGTTGCAGCAAATTCCGTAGAAAAGTCTGGTTGCACATCATTTTAAAAAGCTATGCTTAATGTGAACATTCTCATGGCACTCCTTCCACAATCCTGCTGCTGCCATGCTGTGGAGAAAACAAGCTAGTGTCTGGCTTCTTTTGTCATCTGAAGACAAGCTCATGGTTTGTGTCTTCCAAACAAACCATAAGCAATAACCAAGTTTTGTTCTTGGCTTAGGGCTTGTGTCTTGTTTGAAAGGAACAAGTCTGGGACTTCCGGGTTAGCGCCTCCGGCAATGGCAGATTTCCTCTGATCGGGAGGAATCCGCTTCATGGGAATTAGGGTCTGGACCGCCACGGCGAGATGGAGACCCACCAAAAACCACAGGCGGGAGAAGCCTGTGGACGTGGGATTTGGCTGGCACCTTTTGTGCCTCCCCTACTCGCGGGGAAACCCGGTTTCAGGGATCCGGAGCGACGTGGGGTGAGCGGCGCAGTGCTTCAAATCAACTGCTCTTTTCACGAAGTGAAGCCGCATTGCTGTTGCCGGAGAGCGCTGACTTTTCCCTGTGAACAATTGGACTTTAAACAACTACCCGTGAGTAGAACGGAAAATTGGACTATGAAACATCTTAATTTGGCACCGAAGCGGGAAGGTCTAAACAGGAAGTCCGCCTTCCACTTTTGTAAATAGATTGAAGCAAAGACATTGCAAGCTAAAGTCTGGAAAGTCATTTGTAAAGGACTAAATTTCCATCAGATAAAACTACCAAACCCCCCTTGGAAGCAGGAGAAGAGGGGGGAAATCTTAGACTGTTTAAACCTGCAGGAGAGAGAGTAAAGAAAGATAAATTTCCACCGTCTTGAACCTGGGAACAGGGTGTCAGAGACAGACGCTTTGGTGAAGTTCATTGACTGTGAATAAAACGTTTTTTGACAGATAGTTAAAAAAGAGAAACATATTGATTCCAATGTTTCCTTTTGCATTTAAAAGGAACAAAATATCTGAAAAACGAAAGGAATTTTGTTGCTGGATCTGCTTTTAAAAAGATGGATACAAACAGAAATTGTTTCCTCTAGAGGGAGCTTGTGAAACTGTTGCTGGAGTCGATCTGGGGAATTCTACAGCTGTACAGATTAAAGATCGTGAGAACCAGACATTGACCTTGAACAATAATGTGCCCAGAAGAAGCCTTAGTGCTTGCTTTTTGCAAGACAAGCGCTTTACTGGAACAGCTACAGGAGAAGAAGGATTTGATGACTGTTGCAGTTAGCAATTTTGGACAAACAGTGAATACCTATATAGAAACCACTCAGGAACCAACCCAGGAATTTGCTTTGACAGGGCAAGTTGTGCAGAAGACAAAGGAGGAGGTTGTTGCTGAACCTCAAGTAATAGAAATGGAGAGAGCCGCGGCCTTGCAGGAACATAAGTTGTTGTTTCTGTCGACTGAACCTGGAGAAAGTCAGATTTGGAGAGATGGAGTACTGTTTGGTTTCAAGATGGGAAGTTGGATAGATCCCCCTATGCAGGGATGTTTTGACTTTTGGGATCTGGTTTTGGGCCAGGGGGAGTTTGGAGTTGTGGGGGCCCTTAACCTTGGAGGGACTTTGAAACATGCCTTCAAATATTTTTTGGATTTCAGTGCTGACTATGGAAAATGGGCTGACCAGTCGAGAAGGGATAAAGACATTGTCAAGTTGGAGTCTCCCCGAGATCTACCCCTCAGTGAGAAAGGAAGGAAATTAAGAATAAGATCAGCAGAAGACAAAGTAAAGTGCAGGTATAAACAGGAAGAAGACCTGCAGAAGGGACATGGAAAAGACTTAAGAGCCTTGGATAGAAGGTCACCAGGTTGATGGACTAGATGGAAGGGATAGAAAGGACTGACAAAACCCGAGACCAGGAAGAAGAGACGATGGATGAAGATTGGAAGAAAGTTTAAAAATTCATTTAGAGAATTATTGTAAAATTAATGAGCGTTAGAAAAAATGTTGGAATGAAACTATTTGGCTTTAGTAGAAATGCTAAAAGGAATTATGTATAAATAAGTTTTAAGTTTTAAGCTTTAGGGCTTTTTATGGTAAGATAAGGTTAAAATAAATTAAGGTAATTTAAGGACAGAATATAGTGAAAGATGGAAAGGATTTGCTGAGATAATTAATAACTAGAATACAAAAAAAGGAGGTGCGAGGAGGTCGATGAAACAAGTTAACGAAAGATAAAGATTTGGGAATATTGGATTTGTTTTTAATTTTTTTTGTTTGTTTTTCTTTTTGGTTTGGATGTATTGTGTGTTTTTCTTTCCCCCCCTTTTTATTGACTTGTATTGTTTAATTCCTTTTTTTGTCTATCTTTTTTCCTTTTCCTTTTTTTCTCTGTAATTTTAAATTCTCAATAAATATCATTTTAAAAAAAATATGAAAGGAACAAGTCTGACTTCAGATGATTTGATGAGCCAGACTCTGCCTTGTTTGATCCACAGTGTACCAGCAGCAAGTGCAAACTGCTCATTCATGGTTTAATGACACACAGACTGGGGCACTGAAGAAAAACTTCTTTTCTATCCTTAATCTCTCAATTCACTGCAAATATCAAACATATGAAAGAAAACAGAATCACAGTGAGGTAACTTAAACGAGCTTATTGGTGAGCAGATCAGTTTTGAAGAAACACTGCATGCTACATTCTGTTGCAGGACATGGGGCATCATTTTCATTTCATCCGGAATAAACTGTTTTGACACATATAAGAACAAAATTCTGCCCAGAAGCAGGTCTCAGAATGACATAGTTCTCACCCTTAGATTTTCAGACAAAAATGGCTGTTGGCTGTCCATACCCAGAGGGCATTACTCTGTTACTTAGCAACCCTTCTGAATTTCCACCTTCCAGAAATTAACCTCTTCGTAGGTTCCACCTAACCCTAAAAAAGACCCCCAAAATAACCACCCAGAATTGTCTTGAACAAATAATTCTCACAGCCAAGAGAATCGATTTGTTAGGGAGGAAAATGGAAAGCTTAACTCATACTATTATTGGTTTTGTCTCTGATTGCCTTTTGCTGGCCCATCCGAAAGAGGTGGGGGCAAGAAGATAAAGGGGGCATAACATATTATTACTAAATATTCATTAAGGCTGCAAACGAGCACACACTTACCTGAGTGTAGATCCCACTGTGTGGGGCTTGTTTCTGGGTAGAAGTATATGCACACAAAATGCAAACAATATTTTCAGTCTTCTCTCTTTTTAAATCACTATATGTTAGCACAACCTAATTTTCCTGTTCTCTGACCTATTTCCTTAACTACATTTAGTTTATCTATTTATTTAAGTATGTATTTATTTTTATGAAACCTGAAATACATTATCTAATTATAAAAATATGTGAGCAAAGCAGATGGGTTTCCATAGCTAGCATATTTGAATTGCTATTCTTTACACGTGGTGTCGACTGAGTATGTAATTTTTTTTAAAAAATGTATCTCTTTCTACGTAGTTTATAACTGCTGAAGCTTGTATAATGTTGTGTTCTAAACCTGGATCCTAGGATAATGTAGTGGTAGGTACATGGATTTCAAATAGATGAGCATACATTTTTGATAACTCATACATAAAACTATCAAACAGCTGTGTTGTAGAATGGGAAGACACTTAAAAAAATATATCATTTGATGTCCTGCATTGAGGTTAGTTCTACTGCAATCACAAAAGAATTTCAAGACAATAGGTTTATGTTTGGCATACTAAAGAGTCCATTAGTTTTCTTAAATATGGAAAGAACTAATTTGAGAATGGGACCTGTAAATTAAGTTTGATATGAACTTCAGAGATCTATGTATTTCAGAGATTTGTGGATTCAAATTTACCTGCTGCATACATAAATATGTAGATGTTTCCATTTTACTGTTGGTTATATATCACTGAAGTCTGCCAAGATGTCCCAAACCACTGGTATGCTGCCAGAGATATATAAAACTTAATTATCTAGAATTTTTCTCATGTTTCATAGTGACCAACGGACTGGAAGTACAGAAATGTGAAAGTTTTCCCCATTAGCTTTATGAGATTTGCATCTGTCAAAATGATTTGCTGTGGTTCTAATGCAGTTGCAAACACACTGAGTCTTCTCATGGTATGGAAACAGAGGGTAAATAATTTCTAATATTTTGTTATAATAACATTTCTCTATAACAGCTTTGTGGAGATTTATGTGGATTTGTTTTCTTGAGTTTAGCCATAGAATAATTAGGATTAGTTTTGGATGAAAAATCAAGGAGAGAAATGCAATTTAATTTAAGAATGTTATGTCAGCTGGCAGCTCCACAGAGAAAAGAGCTGTCATTTTAAATACAAGGAAATGTAGGCCACGATCCCCAGCTCACTTAGTGCAGAGTTGGTTGGCACCCGCCTGCCTCAGGAGACAATGGAGTGCAAAGTATTCCTAGATCATTCCAAACTCAAGACGCTTAGGAACTGCTTCCTTGGGAAAGTTTGATTCTAGTTAGACTTACATCAGTGAATATGGAGCGAAGCTGTACTAGTATGAAGAACAACCATTTTACAGCTTCTGCCTCTTTTACATGCCCAAGTCAACGTGGAACCTGACTTTCACACTGTTGCTTACTGAATATGGATAAAAACAATTTATAATCTATAACCTTATCTATAACCTTGTAAAAAGGAATGCTACAAAGCTGGTCTTTGGGTTTTTATGAGACATGTCCTATGGATAAATTAATCCAGGTCTTCTCTCTACAAGACGCAAAGGGTGTCCCTGATCTACTTTGGGTTTTTGTGAGACGTCCTATGGATAAGAAGGCTTCAGGTCTTCTTTCTACAAGACACAAAGGAAACTTCCCTGATCTGCTTTTTTAGAGACAATTCATATTTCCAGGAAGTGCTCATTCAAGCTCCTTGGAGACTGTAGTTACTAGTGGGGCTGAAGGCTGGGCTGCATTTATTTGAGTAAAAGACAGAGTTGGCTCCAGGTCTGCAGGGCAAAGTGTTATTTGGCAGGCCCCCTCATCTATGAATGTGTCCTGGAGGACTTACGTAGCAGTGGTGACAACAGCACTCTGAGCAGTGGCAGGCAGCTGGGGTTAGATCAGGGATGGTTCAGTCCCAGAACAGCATTCCTTTCTGGACAAACATTTGAGGTCCACATGCTAGTGGTGGGCAGGGCCAGAGACAAAAGTAGGTGGAGCAATGAATACACACATACTCACAGACCTCTTATTATTGTCTATCCAGGAAAGCAGGTGGCATTATAAAGTTCAATAACATATTCCAGGAAGACAAAAACACTTGAGATGGCTGCAACTGGAGGGAGAGTGTGGCTTGGGGAAAGTCTCAAGGGCCTGATATAAATGTCTGGAGAAGGGCCACATTGCCATAGTGTAATGATGCTCCAGGGATATTGCTCTTAGCTGCTTACCTGTGAAAATTTGCCATGATGCTCTTATTGTTGGTATTTGCTATATGATGCGCTGTGGATTAAACCACAGAGGCTAGGGTTTGCCGATTAGAAGGTCAGCAGTTCGAATCCCTGTGGTGGGGTGAGCTCCCGTTGCTTGGTCCCTGCTCCTGCCAACATAGCAGTTCGAAAGCACGTCAAAGTGCAAGTAGATAAATAGGTACTGCTCCAGTAGGAAGGTAAACAGTGTTTCCGTGCGCTGCTCTGGTTCGCCAGAAACAGCTTAGTCATGCTGGCCACATGTACGCCGGCTCCCTTGGCCAATAAAGCAAGGTGAGAGCCACAACCCCAGAGTCATCCGCGATTGGACCTAATGTTCAGGGGTCCCTTTACCTTTACCTTTATGTTTTTATTTGTTTTAAATTGTAAATCACCTAAAAAACTCAAACAGTAGTAGTAGTATTAGTAATAATAATAATAATAATAATAATAATAATAATAATAATAGACCCATCCATCCATCACTGCTCACAGTGATAGGTTGGATTTTCTTTTAAGGTAGGGATGCAAGGCTGGTTTAAGTGGTGGGCCCATCCAGGTTGGTGGGTCCCATGCAGCTGTCCAAGGATACCAGGTGCTAATGCCAGCTCAGATGAAAGAACCCTTCCACATGGGTGCTCTAATGGTGATGTGATTTCCAATACGCAGTGCTTGCATTGAGTTCCCCCAATGTGAGGCTATGTTCTTCTCAGTGCAATAAACTAGCTCTGATGGACCACAAACTAACATACCTAACCTTTGCTCTGGATTGCAGTGAATATCTGGTAGAGAGTAAATATCTAGCAGGCAGTAAACAGACAGCAAAGGAGGGCTTTTGCCTTTATGCTCTTTAGCGGGCTTCCCAGCAACATCAGGCTAGGTCCTGTTGGAAAAAAGAATGCAGGATTAGATGCAGCCTTGGTCTGATCCAGCAGGGCTCATCTTGGGTTTTTAGAGTATAAAGGTTAACGTTCACTCAGTTCCACAGTAGCAAACAATGAAAGCCTCTGCTACTGACAGCTGAAGATCCCCTAAATATCAAAACAGAGTTTTTGTAAGAAATAAAGTGCTATACTAATATAAGAACAACAGAGGCCACTGTGGCTCCAGAATTCAAAACAGAACCCAAAAACATTTTAGCAGGCAGGCATATAGATATGTGTATGTGTGATACTGATTCAAAAGTATTTAAAGATATAAATATATGAGATTTTTTTAATAGAAAAAATCAATTATGTATCAAATTCCTTCTCCCCCATATAAGACCTTTTATTGAGTTTTTTAAAAGTCCAGAGAACTTTAATCTAGTTCACCTAAGCGCATAGGGTTGCTACTGTCAGTGCAGAAAAGATAGAAATTCAGACATAGTCGTTTATGAATGCAGATTCTGGGACTTCATATAGCCTGTAATGGACAGGAACCCCTTTCACTGCCTTTTGAATCACAGCCTTAAGCTGTGGCTCATACATCTCCATCACTAATGACTTGCAAGCGTGAATGGGCCATCACAAATCTGACACCACAAAAAGAATATCCGTATCCCTTCAAGCCCAATTTATTTCAAAGGAATCAGTTAAGACATTCAGAAATCAAGTGTGGGGAAAAGGTGATATACATTCATGTATGAACTAGACCTATGGAATAATTTGGTTTTACATTGACATCCTATGCAAAACATACGTAGCTGACCACTGCAGCACCTTAAGGACTAATAATTTTAAGCTGTTGTGAACTATAGGCCATGTCATGACATGTATAAAGTGTTGTTATCTCGAGCTGCAGATATATACATGCACAGTCACTGGTGAGCTGTAAATAGTGAGGCCAGAGGAAAATAAAATGCAGAAAAGTTATTAATAGTGGTCATAATTCTTGGTTGTGTTTGCTGCAGCTATCCCTCTAGAAATAGTTAACTAAAAAGATTTTGAAGTGCAGTTTTCTGCTGGCAGATCTCTCCTTCACTTTAGAGGACCACCTCTGTTTATGGCTTGTGGTACCATAAAAGATCCTAAGGACATAAGAAGAGGCTTCTGGATCAGGCCAATGGCCCATCTAGCCCAGCATCCTGTTCTCACAGTGGCCAACCAGATGCCTAGGGGAAATTAGCAAGCAGGATTTGAGCACAAGGATCCTGTGCTAGCAACTCCTAATGACTCTTGTGGCGAAGTTAAGAGATCATTTAATGTTAAACATGCTCACTGTCCCCAGCAACTGATGCACCGATCATGCCGTTTTAACTAGACAATCCTGCCGCCAAGAAACTCTGCAGGGAAATTAGGATGCCTGCATATGACTCCTTTTGGCTGCGCTTTGCACTTCCCTTTTCTCTCCAGGCCAGGCAGGCAAAGATTGCAGGAAGAGGAAACAGAGGCCTTAAGCTATTACAGCCCTGGTGCTAACTTTTTGGGTTTGCAATATGCTATGAAACAGAAGACCTAAGTTGGGCATCTGGTCCTGGAAGACAGATATAGAATATTATCTATATCTGTATAGGTCAGGCTTTAATGCCTATCTGTCAGGGAACTGCCATCAGTACTGGAGGGAGAGCGCGAAAGCCAGAGGGATTCCAGAGGGCGTCCAGGGATCGGGAGAAGCAGCCCATCTTCTGGGGAAGAGAATCAGCGTAGCACCAGTGGAGAAGAGGGGCAGGTGGGGGAAGTGGTGAGGCGGTCCCATGACTCCTTGCCTGGGACCAGCGGGGAGACTAGGGGTCCTCCGTTGCCTACGCCCTCCCTGCGCAGAAGGCTTCCACGCAGAGAGGGTAGGCGGAGACTAGGCGTCAAAGAACTTCTTTGCTGGAAGAAGTTTAAGAAACGCCCACTCATGGATTCTGCCAGCGATTGAGTCAGCCACGGGCGAGTGGCTGTCCGGACAGAGGAGGTTCACTTTGGCAGCCCAGCCAGGTGTTTGCACCCAGCCAGGAAGATAGGCACCTGCTTACGCACAAGCAACCCTGTTAGGAACAATTACACTATCCATATCTAACATCCACATGATTAAAGGTGCTAATGGAAAAGGAAACACAGCCATTAAATCAAGAGTTCTAGGAGTGTTGCTTGGTGCAGTCATTAAAGAAAAACTAGAGGAAACAAGAGCCCCAAAGTGTGGTTTTACTATGGGACCACTGGTTGCCTGCTGTCAATCATTATCTGTCAATCATTATCTGAGGACTTGCTCCTAATGATGGAGAGAAGGAAGAGGTGGAGGACAATGATGATGACAATAAACATAAATGGAACTTCATGTTGTGTGGAGCTAGTGGATAAAGGGTAGTGTCAGGGGTTCAGGGACAGAGGCACAGGTGAAGGGGGAGACGGAGAGCGATGGGGAAGAATCCCAGGACTGTGAGGAAGAGGAGGACAATGACTTGAGGTCTTCCATGAGTCTCTCAAGTGAATCGGAGGATTCCCAGAAGGGGGCGCCCCTAGTCAGGCCAAGGGGGTTCACAGGGGGGACATGCCAGGGGCAGGGAAGCAGCAGGGAAACCCCGAGTGGGAGTGGGAGATCGGGGCCGGCTTCCCAGCAGGAACGAAGTGAAGAGAGTGGAGTTCCCAGTGTGACACACGGAGCAGAGCAGGAAGGAGACAGGGGAAGGAGATCGGGGCAGAACGTCCTGCCGGAAGAGGCGGAGAGTAGTACAGGGAGTAGTGTAAGTGTCAAGAGGAGGGTCAGGGGTAGCGAACATGCGCCAAGTTCAAATGTGGAGGCGCGCGGAAATGGAGAGAGCCCGGAGGAGGAGCCTGGCCCCAAAGCACGAAGGAGGGGGGAACAGGCATCTGAGGAATCCGCTTCAGGAGAGAGCAGGAGAGAAGGGACCCAGGGGGGCAGAAAGACCCTGCGGAAAAGGAAAGACAGGAAGAGGTGGACTAGCACAAGCCTCTTAAGCTGGTGTAGGGGCGGGACCGATTCAGAGGGGACTTAAAACGTCTAGGCTAAGAGACGCGGGGCTGCACGCCTCGGTTGTGAAAGCAATAATGAACTGCAATAAACATCCTTGTATATAAGAAGAACCTGGCGTTGGTCTTTTGTGAGCTGAGACCTGAGGCAGCCCTGACAGTAAGTCCCCTCACAAAGATACGCAATTTTTTTTTTTTGCAAAGCTCACGAAGTTTGGCAGCCATGAGTATGGAGCAGCAGATAGCTGAGCTACGCAACGCAGTCTCCCAGCTTACCACTGAGGTAGCGATCTCCCAGAAGAGGGGGGAAGAGGCGGAAAAGCGGTGCCAAGATCTGCAAGCCAGGTGGGATCATGCATGCCAGGTGGGGTTCCCGGGGGCCAAAGCTGCTGGAGTAGCACTGGGCAGAAGAGGAGGCAACTTGGTAGCCCACTTCGATGGGAACCTGCAGCAGTACCCCAGTTTTAGAGCAGACGTAGAATATGCGTTGCATTTGCTTCGCGACGACTTTAAAGATGAGGAAGAGAAAGTGGGTTTCATTGTGTCCCACTTGCATGGGGAAGCGAGGGCTTGGCTGCGCAATCTGTGGCGCGAGGATTGCCCTGCTCGAAGGGACTCTGATGAATTTATCAAATGCATGGACGCTTGCTTCCAGTCTAGCGTGGATGTGGATGTAGCACGCCAGCAGATGCATGGTTTAAGGCAAGGCAAGGCTTCAGTACGTCAGTACCATGCTCGCTTTTTCGCCTTGCTGAATGTGCTGCGATGGGAGAAAGATTCTCTGGCAGTCAGAGACTTGGTTTGGGAGGGGCTCTCTGGCCCTGTGAAAAACGAACTGGCAAGGGGGGACAGACCTAAAACCCTGGCAGACGTGGTGCAGCGGGCGCTTGCCATTGGAGTACGCCATGAAGAACGCCCTTGGCGCAATGAGGGGGGTAGCCAGCTTCACGCACCGTCTAGAGTGCCTCCCTTCTTTCCCAGAGATCCAGGACGTACGCGTCCCTCCCCTCAGCTGCAGGCAGGGGAGGAGCCGATGGAACTGGGGACTGCAAAGGCTCAGTCAGCAGCCGGAGCCCCAGTGTCCGGAGCAGTCAAGACAAAGCCTCCTAGAGGGAACAGGAAGTGTTACATCTGTGACAGTGGGACGCACATGGCCAAAGAGTGTCCCCAGAGGCTCCAAAAGCACACTGCAGCCTTAGCAACAGTAACTGCAGCAGCACAACATGAGGAGCAGTTTCAGGGAAATGGCAATGCCTGGCTGGAAGCTCAAATGCTGGGGCACAGCCAGGCGAGTCAGTAGGGCAGTCCCCAGCGCTTTTGCAGCCTACAGACCCCCTGCCACCTAAGCTCACTGCAACTCTCCAGCTACCTAATGGACGCACCCTAGAAGTCCCCATTACAATTGACAGTGGGAGCAACGCAGACTTCGTAGGGGTGCACTTCGTCAAGCAGCATCGCATAGAGCTCCTACCAGCCACGCTGCCTTTGAACGTCGTCACGGTGGATGGCAGGAAGTTGCTAGGTGGGCAGGTGGTGCAACAGACGCCACCCATGGTGATGCAGATTGGCAATCACGAGAAATCATCAGTTTCAACGTCACCCGCCTGTCAGACACGCCTATAGTGTTAGGCATGAGTTGGCTGGATAGGCACAGCCCGACCATGGCGTGGTACCAGCGGCAGCTCACCTTCGGCTCGTCCTATTGCGCACAGCATTGCATCCAGACCGGTCAGGAGGAGGAGGGCCAAGAGGAGGGGCAGCAGCTACGTCTCAGCATGGCGCAAGCAGTACCCCTCAAGTACAAGGAGTTTTGGGAGGTTTTCTGCGAAAAGGAGGCAGACCAGTTGCCACCTCACCGGCGATTGCGCTATTGACCTCTTGCCAGGGACAACGCTGCCGCCTGTGAAGCTGTATTCCATGTCCGAGGAGGAGCTGCGGGAGCTCAGGGAGTTCATAGATCACAACCTGCAGCGGGGATTCATCCGAGAATCAAAAGCTGTAGGGGGCAGTCCTGTGTTTTTCGTGAAGAAGAAGGACACGCCCCAAAAAAGACTGATAGTGGACTTTAGATTCATAAACTCTAAGACAAAGCCCGCGGCCTTTCCCATGCCCAAGATTGACGACCTGCTCGCGACGGTGCGGAAAGGAAAGATATTCACCAAGTTGGATCTCCGCGGAGCTTACAATCTCATATGCGTGCGAGAGGGTGATGAGTGGAAGACGGCCATGTTCACGCCGTTGGGCACCTACGAATACAGAGTTATGCCGTTTGGTCTCCAGAATGGCTTCCACTATTTCCAAGCTTTTATGCACCACGTGCTAGTGGGACTCCTCTACAAGAAGTGCGTATGTTTCCTCGACGACATTCTTATCTTCTCGGAATCGCCGGAGGCTCACGAGAGCGACGTTAAGGAAGTCCTGCAGCGGCTACGGGAGCACAGGCTCTACGCCAAACTGGAGAAGTGCCAATTCGACGTGACGGAGGTGGATTTTCTGGGCTATAGGCTGTCCGACAGGGGACTAGCCATGGACAGCGCCAAGGTCCGCGCGGTGTTGGACTGGAAGAGCCCGCGAACGCGGAAGGAGGTCCAGAGGTTCGTCGGTTTCGCCAACTTTTACCGCAAGTTCATCAGGGGTTTCGCCAGGGAGACGGCAGCTATCACGGACACTCTCAGCTCCAAGAAGAAGAAGTTCACCTGGACGGACCAGGCGGAGCAGTCCTTCAGGAGGCTTAAAAGTCTCTTTGCGTCCGAGGAACAGCTGTTACACGTGAATCCCGGCAGGCCCATGAGGGTGGAGACTGACGCATCTGACAGAGCGGTGGGGGCTGTCCTCTTGCAGGAGGACCCGCAGGGGTACTGGAGGCCCTGTGCTTTCTACTCCCGGAAGCTCAGCAAGTCGGAACAGAACTACACCATCTGGGACAGGGAGTTGCTGGCCATCCACGCAGCTTTCAAGGCATGGAGGCACTTTCTCATCGGAGCCAAGCACACCGTGCAGGTCTGCACGGACCACAAGAACCTAGAGCACTGGCGCACGGTGAAGCTACAGAGCCAGAGGCACATACGCTGGGCGGAGTTCTTTGCGGATTTCGATTTCAGAATCGAGTACATCCCAGGCGACAACAATGTCATAGCAGATGCGCTCTCCAGAAAACCGCAGTATCTCGAGGAAGCGGCACCGGCGGCAGCCAAGCACATTTTTGCACCACAGGCGTGGGCGTGCGCTTCAGCCGCCGTGGACCTGGAGGCGGTGCGGCGCGCGTTGCAGGCGGATCCGTTCGCACAGTCCAAAATGGAAGAGGTGCGGAGAGGCACGGCGAAGGATGACGAGTTCCAGATACGCGACGGCCTGCTGACCCGTAAAGGTGCTCTCTACGTTCCGGGAGACGATCTCCACGCGAAGGTTCTGCAGCAGTTGCACGACGCACCCAGCACTGGCCACTTCGGCAAGGAAAAGACGACGGAATTAGTGGCCAGAGACTTTTGGTGGCCCCAGATGCGAGGGGAGGTCGCGGAGTACGTCACCAGGTGTGACACATGCCAAAGGTCCAAGCCAGTGCACCAGAAGCCAGCGGGACTGCTGGAACCGTTGGAGACGCCACTGCAACCGTGGGAGAGGGTGGCGCTGGACTTTGTCACTGATCTGCCCAGTTCGCGAGGCAAGACGGCGGTGCTTGTGGTTGTAGACCTGTTCACCAAGATGGCGCATTTCATTCCTTGCGCGAAGGTGGCGACAGCGGAGCAGACCGCCAAACTGTTCATCGACCACGTGTTCAAGGTGCATGGCTTGCCACGGTCCATTCTGTCCGACAGGGGGCACCAGTTTGTGTCCAGCTTTTGGCAGAAGCTCCTAGGGATTCTGCACGTCAAAATCAACCTGTCGTCGGCGAGACATCCGCAGACCAACGGCCAAGCGGAGAGGGTCAACGCGATCATGCAGCAGTACCTGAGATGTTACGCCAATCAGCGACCCGCGGCTTGGGTGGATTACCTGCCGATGGCTGAGTTTGCTTACAACAACACGAAGCACGCGTCGACGGGGGTGACGCCGTTCTTCACTAACAATGGACGGCATCCCAGAACCTTCCCGGGGCTCGTAACGACGGGGGAGGGGGCGCCACAGGAAGCCGACCATTTCGCAGCAGAATTGCAAGAGGTCCACGATGAGTTACGGAGACATTTGGAGCTAGCCAAACAGGCCTATAAGGTGCAGGCAGACAGACACAGGAGGGAGGGGGAAAACATCCAGGTGGGAGACTGGGTATGGTTAGCGGCCCAAGCAATGCCGGCCAAGTCGTTAGCTAAAAAGAAGCTAGGACACAGGCAACTAGGGCCGTACCAAGTTGAGGCCAGGATCAATCCTGTAGCATTTCGACTGGCCCTCCCCGAAGGTTCCAGAATGCACCCGGTCTTTCATAGGTCGGTGCTCACCCCTTACAGGGCCCCACACAGATTTCAGGAGTCAGGGACGGCACCAGAACCGAGCAGAGAGTCACCCAAGAGGGGTAGGTCACCTAGGGACGAACCAATCAACGAGGTCACAGAGATTCTGGACTCGAGATGGGGGGAAGAGGGAGTAGAATATTTTCTCGCCAGGGAGGGCGCCCCGGCCAGCGCCAACAGTTGGGTGCCGGACTACGCTTTGGACGAACCCCTCCTCAAGGACGAGTTCCATGCCCTTTTCCCACACAGGCCCATGCCAGCACAGTTTTTCGACGATTGGCTTTTTACGCCCACACTTTCCGCCAGCACGTTCCGAGGGTTCTCCTCCGCAGAGGAGACGACGCCAGAGTCGAGCCCTCCAAGGGGATCGTGTTCGGGGGTGGACATCGACACTCCTTACTGGTGGGACGACCAACCAGAAGAGGACTGGCGCACGAGGTGGCGGATGGGTCCTTGGCAAGCAGACCCCACCCAGGCAACAGGGGGAGGGGAGGACGTGAACATGTTGGGAGAGGACCATGGGTTTGAGCACACAAACAATGAACTGGAAGCAGAGGAGATCGACGTCGACGACCTGTGTCCGGCAGCGACCTCCGCAACGACGGAGCCCCCGGAACCTCTGCCCGAGCAGCGGGAGGGGGGAAGGGGGGGCTTCGAGGGGGGATGGATGTCAGGGGTTCAGGGACAGAGGCACAGGTGAGGGGGGAGACGGAGAGCGATGGGGAAGAATCCCAGGACTGTGAGGAAGAGGAGGACAATGACTTGAGGTCTTCCATGAGTCTCTCAAGTGAATCGGAGGATTCCCAGAAGGGGGCGCCCCTAGTCAGGCCAAGGGGGTTCACAGGGGGGACATGCCAGGGGCAGGGAAGCAGCAGGGAAACCCCGAGTGGGAGTGGGAGATCGGGGCCGGCTTCCCAGCAGGAACGAAGTGAAGAGAGTGGAGTTCCCAGTGTGACACACGGAGCAGAACAGGAAGGAGACAGGGGAAGGAGATCGGGGCAGAACGTCCTGCCGGAAGAGGCGGAGAGTAGTACAGGGAGTAGTGTAAGTGTCAAGAGGAGGGTCAGGGGTAGCGAACGCGCGCCAAGTTCAAATGTGGAGGCGCGCGGAAATGGAGAGAGCCCGGAGGAGGAGCCTGGCCCCAAAGCACGAAGGAGGGGGGAACAGGCATCTGAGGAATCCGCTTCAGGAGAGAGCAGGAGAGAAGGGACCCAGGGGGGCAGAAAGACCCTGCGGAAAAGGAAAGACAGGAAGAGGTGGACTAGCACAAGCCTCTTAAGCTGGTGTAGGGGCAGGACCGATTCAGAGGGGACTTAAAACGTCTAGGCTAAGAGACGCGGGGCTGCACGCCTCGGTTGTGAAAGCAATAATGAACTGCAATAAACATCCTTGTATATAAGAAGAACCTGGCGTTGGTCTTTTGTGAGCTGAGACCTGAGGCAGCCCTGACAGGTAGCTTTGGGGCTGAGAAGAAGATTTAAGATCAATCAGGACCAGGATTAGCTCAGTTCTCTCCCAAGTCTGTTACGCCAGAGCAGACAGTCTACCTGAATTTCATTGCAGGCAATGTTATATAAATTTATCTATTTATTTAGGACCAATTCAGATTACTAGGACATTCTTACTCCATCAGAATAAAATTGGATCAGGCACACACACAGACAGACACACATGTGTGTATATGATTCCTTATTTGATTTTAGCGGGATTTCTGCATGGGCATAGGGATGCCTATTTCAAAAAGTGAAAATCCAGACACAAAAGTTGTTGTTTTTTGGCAAAGTTGTTGAGCTTTTTGATTAATAATTTTTTTGCAAAAACTCAAGGGTGGCGGTGGGAAATGAAGTAGTGAGCTATTTTTAAGGAAATTCACCAAAACCTACACTTCCATCATGGGTTGTCCTATGTCCAGATTTTCCTGGACATTTAAGTGATTTTGGCCCAGATGCTGTTTAAGAGGGCCAAATCCCAGCTACGTTTGGAAAATTGCGGACATATGGCAGCCCTACATGGGCAGTACTTTAAGAATCAGAGTGGCATTTGTATTTTTAAATTGTTGTGATTTGCCCTTGGACCCCAAGGTGATGGGTAGGTAATAAACCAAATTAATTACCGTCAGTATGATCCATGTGCTCTCACCACCTTGTTCTGGTAAGCGACAAGCTGCAGTTTCCAAGCCATCTCCAAAGGCAGACCCACATCTATTGTGTTACAGTAATATAAACCAGAGGTAACCATAGCATAGACAACAGTTCTTAGGCTGCCCTTGTCCAGCTGATGGAAGGCAGCTTGCGCCACTGAGGCTGCTTGAGCCTCAAGTGACAATATGGCTCCAGAAGTACTCCCAAGCGACACACCTTCTCTTTCAGAAGGTGCTTAACTCCATCCAGAGCAGCACACATTCCACTAATCCAGTCTAGGGACCCAGCCACTAACAGTACCTCAGTTTATTGGTTCTCATCCAGCACTTCCACTGCCACTGCAGCTGTAAAGAGGACGATGGCTGTGTACCATCAGCATATTGCTGACAAAGTACTCCATAATTCCAGATGACCCTGCTCAGCAGTTTCGTGCAGATGTTAAACAGCACGGGGGATAATATCAGACTCTGGCAAACTCCACACTGAAGGCTCCACAGGGCCAATACTCCTCAGGCAGCACTTTCTGAAAATGACCACCAGAGTAGGACTGGAACCATCACAAAGTGATGCCACCTATCTCCAGTTCAGGCAGCTGCTCCAGAAGGACACAATGATTGTTGGCATCAAAGGCTGTGGGATCAAGGGGAATTAAGGGAGCCACATTCTCCTGTTTCTCTTTCAACAGAGGCCTATATAAAGGGTGACCTCCCACCCCCTTAACCACTTCCCGCATCTGTCATGAATGATCATGGATTCCCATACATTTCTAGCTCTCTGTGGCAATGTCTAAGCTGTTCTCTTGGTACACTCCAGTTGCTTTTAATGTGCCTGAGCTTACCCTCTTATAGGTAGATTTCTGTGTTTCCTCCAGAATGATTGAAGCAGAGATGCTTGCCTCACGCGGCAGTGGAAAGTCTGTAGTTGATTTGAACATTTGGGGCAGGAGACAGATAATGAGGACAGGAAGGCACTGCTGAGATGCTAATTCAATTTTCCCACCCATTCCTCAGTTCACTGCTGATCCTGGGATCTGTTAGTGTGTAACAGTTACATAGCTGACCATGTCTGCTCTCTGTCTAGTCAGCCCACAATCTGGATAATGTGTTTCACATTACAGGCCAAGCTATGAGCTCATACTGCTATAGTCATAAGTCACAAATAACAGATACGCTAATGCTGCCCATTACTTGTGAGTTATTTTTCCTCATTTAAGTGGCCTCCATGTGACAACTGTGGCTCAGCCTGAATTTTCTTAGAGCCGGAGGACTGAGAGCTATGACCCTTAATCACCAGAGCTGAAGTGATTTTCATATTGGCAGGAGATTTCACTGCTGCTTTAGTACGCTCACATAGAAATCAAAGGGTGAGTGCTAATTATATACTTATTTCCCCCAATGCTTATGGCTCGCTTCTATATATTTAACACCATTTGATAGTAATTTGGCAGGATTCTTTAGTACCTGCAGTGGGGAACTGCTATTACCTCTATTTTTGACCCAAGAGATTTAAGGCAATAATTCAAAATTGTCAGCAGGTATGCAACCTGTGACTTATTTATATAACCCTTAAATATCTGTGTGATGAATACGGATTTTTTCCCTGACTCTCAATTTGCCTCTTAATACCCCAGACATTAATAGTAGGTCAAATGAATGATGTGTGTGTGTGTGTGTGTGTGTGTGTGTGTGTGTGTAAAATCAGTGTCAAGTGTGCGTGAAAAACCACGCTTCTGCCACAACAACAAAATGCATAAATAGTAGTAAATAGTTTATAATTGATCTAGATAGTGCTTAGATAGTTTATAATTGATCTAAAGCTTTAAGATGCTGGAGTATCAAGACTTGAGGGTACCTCATATCAAAAAGAATACTGTGGAGTTGGAAAATCGAGTCCTCCTCGCAGAGGGCATGTGTTGCGGTGAGATCATCAGGACTGACCTCACTGTTTGTGTGGGTGGGAGCGATTGGATAGCCACAATGTATATGTATAGGCTAAGTAGGCTGAAGCCTAGGGCCTCTAAGCCTAGGGGGCCTTACCAGCCCTCCTGCTCCCCAGCAGGCAGTCTCCCCTCTCCCAAAATTGCAAACCCAAGACTTCATGCAAGGGCAGGGCAACTCAGGCCCAGCAACTATTAGACTCATGGCTAGCCAGTGGGGCCCAATTTGAAGCAGTGGGGTGCAACTTGAATTTTTTTTTTTTGGTAGGGCCCCAGTTCACAGCCAAAGTCTGCAAAATCTTATAGATATAAATAAAATCCATCGAGATTGCCCTGGTGTGGGGGCCCCATTACAAGTGGCCCGTGGGGCACAATTTGGCCCAATTGCTCTAATTGCCTTAAGGTCAGCCCTGATGAGACTGTGCAGGGGTTGGACTACACCTTCTAGGTCCCTGGTATCACCATTCAGAGTGCAGACTCAAGGACTTGCTATGAAAATAAAAGGAGGGCACTTATTGGAAATCAGTTTTGTCACCCTTTCCCCCCAAAACCTTGGGATGATGAGCCCAGCCACCTTTTATTCACAGTCGCATAAGCACTACACTATAGCATGGCCATAAACTTGTACGTTCAACTGCTGAAATATACATCCAATATGTGGCAATGGAGATTTTTGTTACTGCTTTATGAATGAACATGGTATTTTATGAATGGACGCTGTATTTTGTGAATTACCTAAGAGCCACCAATAGGGAGCTCCAGAATCTGACAGCTAACCAATTGGGTACTACCAAACAGTGACCCCTATTGCTGAAAGCAAGTAACCAACAGGGAACGCTTCAGCTTAACCTTTGCACTGTTGACTGATGACCCCCTGCTGTGCAGATAATGGAGAAAGCTCGTAAATTGTATCCCTTCTGGCATCCTGGTTAACTCTATTATGCTGGTGTAAACCCTGGTGCACCAGAAGCACAGAATAGCAGCAAATAAAATCCACTCATACGTCAGCGACTGATAAGACTTGGCAACCAGTTCTTCCAAAGTCTTCCTAAATTATAAAGCTCCAAAATACAGGCCAAAAGAGAGCAGGTCTGGGAAGAGCGAGGCATACAATGGGCACCACCAGTGAAAAGGCCCTGCTCCGTGTAGCTCTCCAGGTCCAGTACAAAGACCATAAGAAGGGAGAGCAGGGACCTTGAAGTTCCCAACAGCAGTTAATCAAGCAAGCAAGCACGCACACAGGTCACCTTTGTCACAGTCAGGATGCCTATGTCCTGGCCAGGTCTGCACCCAACCTTGTTTTTGTACAATCTTGTTTGTCCTCAGTAACCAACATTATATTATCAACATATACAAGCAGAAAAGTTGTTTTCCTTCATTTGCAAGGAATCGTACAAAACAAAGTGGCACTAATAAAGAAAAGTTCCAGGGTGGCAACAGAAAGCAAACTAAAAATGCTTTTGCAGTTCATCAAAACTATCCAGCAATATCAAGTTATAGAAAAACTGGTGCTATTAACAATAATTCTTCTAGTTGGTGAATTGGTTCTGCAACTTCCATTCACATGATGCGTGATGCTAATTATTTCCCCCAAGAGTTAAATGATAAGTAATCAGAGGCAGCTACAGGAGAGCTGTGAGATTCAGGTGAGGTTCAGATGCCTTGTCAATCCCAGCAGGTATATAAGAGGATGACCTGGCCTGCCGAGTGACATGATAGGAGTTTATAAAATTATGCACAGCACAGACAGAGAAAAGTTGTTCTACCTCTCTCATATTACTAGAACTGATGCACATCCAATGGAGATGAATGTTGGAAGATTTGGGACAGATAAAATGAAAGGGTTTTTGGGGTTATTTTTTTAACACAGTGCATAGTTATACTATTTAAGTATAGAACTTGCTCCCACAGGAGGCAGAGATGGCCCACCAACTTGGGTGGCTTTAAAAGAGGATGAGACAAATTCATGAATGGCAGTGCTGTCAGGAGCTACCAGTCACAATGTCTTATCTTGTTCTAACTCCACTATCAGAGGCAATATGTGGTGGGCAGAATGTCATTGTGCTCATATCCTGCTTGGAGGCTTCCCACAGAAGAAGAAGAAGAAGAAGAGTTTGGATTTGATATCCCGCTTTATCACTACCCGAAGGAGTCTCAAAGCGGCTAACATTCTCCTTTCCCTTCCTCCCCCACAACAAACACTCTGTGAGGTGAGTGGGGCTGAGAGACTTCAAAGAAGTGTGACTGGCCCAAGGTCACCCAGCAGCTGCATGTGGAGGAGCGGGGAATCGAACCCAGTTCACCAGATTACGGGTCCACTGCTCTTAACCACTACACCACACTGGCATTTGGTTGGCCACTGTGAGAGCAGGATGCTGGACTAGATGGGCTTGAACCAGCAGGCTCATCTTGTGGGATGGTTTTAATAGATAGGAGAGGATATCTTAATTGACATTTCTCCCTCCAGGTGACCACATGTGTGTGTTGAACAGAGTAAAGTCCCACCATTAGAAGCAAAATGATTTAAATTAAGTCCAGCTGCAAAACAAACTGACTTCCGCTTTCATACTGCTGATTAACAAAGAATCAGACAACAGAGCTTAAAATATGATTTACTTACTTATAGCCTTGCATTGGTTCTCAGCTACAGCAACATTAAAAACTATGCAGGTAAAATACTTATATTTACAGGAAAAGCAGCCTCTGGCATGTGCCTGAGTTGGAGGAAGTGGACATACATTGCCCTGCATAGCTGGTTGAAGAAAGAGAGAGGGGGAAAGGAACAGGAAATCACTATATCATAGAATCATAGAGTTGGAAGGGCCACGAGGGTCATTTAGTCTAACCCCCTGCAATGCAGGAGTCTTTTGCCCAAAGGGGGACTCAAACCCATGACTGAGATTAAGAGTCTCATGCTCTACCAACTGAGCTCCTTCCCACTCTGGAGAGGAGGCAAAATGACATCACACAGAGGCCTGTGTGATGTACTTCAATGGTCTGTGTCTCTGCCTATCAGCAATATACCACTGAAACACTGGAGAGTTGCTGCAGCAATATAGTTCTGTGGCTGTTAGCCCCTAAACTTACCAGCTAGAAAGAATATGCATTGTTGGATATGAATAATAATAATAAAAATAATTTATTATTTATACCCCACCCATATGGCTGGGTTTCCCCAGCCACTCTGGGTGGCTTCCAACAAAATATTAAAATAAAATAGTCTGTCAAACATTAAAAGCTTCCCTAAACAGGGCTGCCTTCAGATGTCTTCTAAAACTCATATGATCTCCCACATAACTTATGTTTATGCTCTTATGTGTTTTAGCTGATACCCAAGGATTTATCCCCCCCCCGTTTCTTTTTTTTAAAATGCTTTTTATTGAGTTTTACATTTTATAATAATAACATCATATCAAATAACAAAAGAAAGACAATCCCCCAATTTCCCCCTTCCCCCCAGGACTTCCCTCAACTTCCTCCTCTGGTTATTTACATATCAACTTTTCCTGCTTGTTTTGTTATCTCTTAATGTAAAGTTCTTTAAATTCTGTATTGTTTTGCTCCTGTCATCCTAACATCATCTTTGTAATGTATTCGTTTTGAGAATTGTGTTTACTCAAATCCTGCTAGTGAGTCCATGTTTTTACATTGTTTCTGTAGATATAACATAAACAGCTCCCAGTCTTTTTAAAAGTCTCTATTGTCCTTGTCTCCGAGTCTTTCAGTTAGATTCGCCATTTCAGCATATTCCACCAGTTTTTCTTGCCATTCTTCTTTAGTTCAGCACTTTCTCATCTCTGGGCTAGCGATATCCTAGCATACATAAAAAGTTTCTTCTTTTCTTTTGGCAGTTCTTGACCTGAAATGTCTAGTAAAATATCTTCTGGTCTTTTAGCAAAGGTTATCTTTAACATTTTTTTCATTTCGTTATACATCATTTCCCAATAGTTTTTAATTATTTTACAATTCCACCACAAATGAAAAAACGTGCCTCCCCCCCTTCACACTTCCAACACTTGTTGGAGCCTGTTCTATACATGTTTGCCATTTTTGCTGGTGTGATATACCATCAATATATCATTTTCATATAATTCTCTTTTAGTAATATGCAGTCAGAAAATTTTAAATTCACTTTCCATAATATTCCAAGCCTTCCATTTGTATATTATGTCCTAAATCTTGTGCCAACAATCTCCCCCCCCCCTCCCCCAGTTTCAAGTCTCTGCTTTTGGCTAGAAGGCTTGTGCAACAGGGCAAGAGGAGAGAGCTTTTCCCACCTTCCTTCCTTTGCCCTAAACAGAGACAGAAGAAACCACTGACTCAATTTCTTGGCAGGCACTAAGCTAGTGCTTCAAGACATAAAAATTAGGTTTAGGGAAAATTTACTCTTGTTAGTTCTGCTCCTGCTCAACGCTCTTCCTTCATCTCTGCACTTGAAAAAGCCACATGTACAGTGCTCTTGCTCTGCTTAAACTTGATCACCACATCAGGCCTGATGCTGAAGGACACATGAGCAATCAAATTAATTACTGTTATTGTTGTTATAGCACCGACATTGGAAACTGGATATATGGTGGGAATCAGGTAGTAATAACTGTACTTGCAAGGCAGAGAGCCCCACAGTCTATGAGTATGCTTCATTTACGCAAGACCTTCTACCCATAGCTAAAAGATGTACTTTGGGGCCAGGAAGACACTGTTGCTGCTTACAACTGATCCACAAGTACCAGGAAATTTGATACATGGTTGTTGATCACTACATCAAAGATTGCATTTTAAAACTAGTGCAGCAAGGTCAGTATTATTCACTAGCTAAATATGTATTTAATTTAATTCTCTGGCCAAAGCAGAATTGAATTTGTTATGCTCTTGTTGGCTCTATCTTATTTACATTTGACCCGATTTGATTAACAGTGTGCTTCTTTCAAATCTGGCACCCATACTGAGAAACGTCTTTGACATATTAAGAATTATGTCATTGTACAATTTATGACCCAGCATTCTAGCAGGCATGGAATCATCGGCTCCTTGCAGCATTATGAATAGGAAACCCAAGCAAGGGCTTGTTTTCTTTAATTATTGAATTGATATAAATTAGAATTAGCATGGTGGTTGGAATGTAATTACATAGCCATACAATCATTTATTTTGTGTTAATTCACCATGTCCAATTTTCCTGTATTAACCCCTACCCAGCACATTATGACCTGGCATTATGCAGTAGTAATAACAGGTCCTTGATTCCCCCCTCCTTTCCTCCTCCTCCTCCTCCTGCTCCTTTGTAATTACCTAAACCTAAGATTTGGGGAGGGGGTAGAGATGGGGGGATTATTTGTTCAACTTTATTAATAAGACTTTAGAATCTTGCTGCTAAAAAAAATTGCCTCAATTTGCTAACATTTTCCATTACTAAATGTATCTGTATTTAAATTTATTTTAATTAACTGGAGCCTGCTGTTTCAAAAAGCAGTAGTAACAACTGAAATGAGGAGTAAACAGGAATTCCAACAGAGATATTTCATGCAAAGAGTACTAGGGATACAGAATATAAATTGCCAAGCGCATTGATGCAAACAGTATAAATGAATATCTGGGGAGAGAGAAGGGAAGAATTAAAGCGGCAGTGACTTTGCTTGAGGGTGAACTTTTAAACTTATTTAAAGAGTGGACATGTTGATTGAAGCAGCTGGTGGCGTTTGGCATTGTTGGTATTTCCTTCTGCCTTGCCGGTCTCTGTTGTGACGCTGTGTGGTTTGAAAGGCCAAGGAACCACAGAGAGGGGACACAACAGTCCATGATGGTCGTTTGCATATACAGATCACAACAGCAAATATGTTGAGAAGGACTTGTTCTTTCATTTAATGATTGCAGTTCAAGGTGAGCCTAGCAGTATGTGGCTTCTGTCCTTCTGCAGGAAATAAAACAGGGCAGTCTAAACATGAAGCACATTGTGGAACCTCTAGTCTGTGCCCACTAGATACACCACCCTACACCCCCCCACACCCCCACACCCACACACCATCTATGACACAGTGAATGAATTTTAATTAGAAACTTAATCTTTTCTAAGCATCGTTCCAGTTGGCAGAATACCCTCAAAACCCTCACAGCTCATGGAGCTGAGTTAGGCATTTCTTTGTATATGTTTACTTACCTTTTTTTGAGATTCAAGGTCTTCTTAAAAATTCCCTCTAATGCCATCATCAACATACTTTGTCTCCTAATTGAAGAGGGAAAATACTGGCCTATTACCAAATCCCTTTTGTCTCTAACTGGTAAATGTGCCCTGTCCAGCACATCCTGCTTAATGTGTAGAATAAAACTTCCATAGAAATTGGAATTCGGTAAAATAATAGTTTTCAAACTGTGCTCTGGGGGAACTTAGAGGTTCCTCAATGAGAACATCAGTAATACCAGACAAGCATCCCTGAGGTATAGCTTGCTTATTTACAAAGCCACTGCAAAGTTTTGCGTGTGTTCCAGGGCACAGTCCCTGTTCAAAGGGAGCAACAGGAATATCTTGATTAGGTACAAAGTGGCTGTACACCCAGAATCCTGTCCAGGAAGATGCTAAAGATTCCTTAGAAGGCAAATGGATGTGGAAAGTGTTTGCTAGTTTGAAAGCGCTGCTTTAGGGCGTATTTCATGTGGGAAAGCCTGGATAATGACATCAGTGAAGTGCAGCACTAACAGCGGTAGTGGCTGGTGCTTGTTGGTGGGACCAAAGGCACAGAGGCCAACAGTAGATGGAGCCAGAGCCAATGGCAGGCAGAGCCAACTGATTCTAGTTTTGTGCCCATAGTCCTCCCTACTGAGTTCTTTGGGGACTAAGGAGGAAGAAGTTCACAAACAGTGCCACCCACTGGACTAAAAAGGTAAAGGTAAAGGACGCTTGACAGTTAAGTCCAGTTGCGAACAACTCTAGGGTTGTGCACTCATCTCGCTTTACTGGCCGAGGAAGCTGACGTTTGTCCGCAGACAACTTTTCTGGATCATGTGGCCAGCATGACTAAGACGCTTCTGGAGAAACCAGAGCAGCACACAGAAACACCGTTTACCTTCCCGCTGGAGCGGTACCTATTTACAGTATCTACTTTTACTTTGAAGTGCTTTCGAACTGCTAGGTTGGCAGGACCTGGGACTGAACAATGGGAGCTCACCCCGTCGCAGGCATTCGAACCTCCGACCTTCTGATTGGCAAGCCCTAGGCTCAGTGGTTTAGACCACAGCACCACTCACTTCCCCTGGACTAGTTGTCAGTAAAAAGGCAGGCAGGTGAGTGGTGGTGGAGGTAAGAGTGATGTTGGTGAGGCGGTGTCTCATTCACCTTAATGGAATGATGCTTACCTTCTAGTCAGGCATCTTTGCAGGATGGTGCCGGCACCAGCCCAGGATCCGACGGGTGTGCTAGAGACAAGGGAGTTTTCTGGGCTGGCATGAACCCTCTCTGGCTTCACACAGACCCAGGAAGTGGACTGCAGCACTCCTCAAGGTAGCAACCGTGCAAGGAGTACCTACTTGATGTGTGTTCCCTTTGGCTTGGATTAACCCCCAAATGACATACCTCAACAGGCAGGCTGATTGTCAAACGATTTCCCAATGCCTTGCCGAACCCTTCATCTGTAATCAATAAAGTTGTGGCCTGATTTGACCCATGCAACGTCTCCTGTGTAATAATTGAGATTGGTCCTGGGTGCTGGGGGTGCCTGGCTCAGAGATATTAGTAGAGCTGACAGCAGGATTGCGGTTGCATAATGCGAGAAAGCCAGCTCATTCTTTGCTTTTTACCGAGGTAAGGTGCTGCCTAGAAACAACCCCATGACTTTTGATGAAATAGGATTTCTTCATTTTCCTCTTCTGAAGGAAAGCGCATACACATATTGATGCACACAAATGCTATTATCCTTTCTCCACAGTCAATTACAACCTCTTAACTTCTTCCAATAGTCTAATTCTTCTTCCCCTCTCAACTGTCAGCCACCCTCCAAGTTTCTAGGCTAGGTTCACTAGCAGGCTTGCTCTCCTGAGAAATTATTACAGTTCAGGAGAGTCAGCAATAATCTCTAGCTACTTTGTTGTGCGCATTTAACACTGTGACATGTTATTCAGACTATATATAATTGCTGGTCCATTAATCACCAAATGGCTGCCTGGTCACAGGAGGTTTGTAGATGGATTGTCAGACAGCCGGATAGTAGAGGCTTGATGTCGAAAGTGGCAAAGGAGATTTGAATATTAGGACTTGGATCCAAAGATATACTCTGGGTGTCCCCAAGGGTTTGAGTGTGCCCAGTGTATTTTATTATTATTATTTGTTTGCTGAATGGAAGATTCTCATGCACCCCTTTTACATCAGCTAATTGGTGATAATTGCTGGGGGAAAGAGAGATGGGTGTGCTTTGAGGAGGAAAGGGGAGAGCCAAAGGGCCCACTGATATTCTGTGGCCAAGGCCCCCCATCTGGCATGGTCAGTGGTTAGAGATGATCGAAGTTGCAGTCCAACCACACAGAATCATAGAATTGTAGAGTTGGAAGGGATTCAAAGGGTCATCTAGTCTAATCCCCTGCTGCAAGAATCACAGCTAAAGAATCTCTGACAGATGGTTGCCCAACCTCTACTTAAAAACCTCCAATGAAGGAGAGTCCACCACCTTCTGAGATAATCTATTCCACTGTCAAACAACTCTTTCTGTCAGAAAGTTCTTCCTAATGTTTTGTTGGAACCTTTCTTGTAATTGGAATTCATTGCGTACAAAACTGGATACAGAACTGGTTCTGACTAAGGCAGGCTAGAGCAGCCCTATTACTTCCCTTGATCTGGACTGTTGATGCAGCCTAGAATTGCATTAGGGTTTTTTTGTGCTGCTATTTCACACTGTTTATTTGTGTTAAGCTTGTGGTCTACTTAGACTCATAGATCCATTTCACACGTCCTTCTGTCAAGGCATTCTTGCCTCAGTGTAGAACTTTGCATTTGTCCCTAATGAAATTCATTTTGTTAGTTTTGACCCAGTTCTCCAATCTGTTAAAGTCAGATTGGAGAACTGGAGGGCCACAGGATCCCATTCCTAGGCTAGAGTGACTAAACGAAACCATACAGTACTCAGAGAGTATACTCATTGAAATCAGTGAAGTTAGCTACTTGTCTATTGACTTTAATGGGTCTACTCCCTCCAGGTATGACATAGCTGGATACACCCTTTTATTGTACCTCACCTTTCATAATTCAATAAATTATAGGGAAATGTTTCACACCGCATCTATAGCTGTCTGTATACATTGACCACCTTAGGGTAAGGCTGGAGAGCATGTGGTCCTCCAACACACACGTCATCACTAGCCAACATGGTCAGTAGTCTTACAGTGGTCTTGCTCTTAGCTGCCTGCTCCTGCAGAAGTCCAATGAGTTTAGCAGAAAATATGCTTAGAGTGCCATCTATAACTGGAGGATACTACATTCCACAGAAAGGTATGCTCAGGTCCCAGAAAACAGCAAATGCTATCAATAAAACATGAAGCAAAGTTAATTACAGGCTTCCGTTCAGAGGCACTCTGCCGCTAGTGGCCCATTATAATGAATCATTTTTCAAACAGAGCAGAGATTGACTGAGATTTCATAAACTTTCCATTTTCCATGTTTTCCCTGTGCAATAAATGCCTGCTGTACACTGGGAAAGTGATTAAGTATCAATTTCATGTAGAATCAGGAATAAATGTTTAAAAGACTAATGAGACACTATTTTTACTGCTTCCAGTGCTGTGGCTAAGTCGTGTTGTGTTGGACAAATGCCTCTGTCATTAATTAGCCATTGACTGTCCTTTTTTTGTTTTTAACCTTCTAGGTTTCTAACTACATATGTGACATTAATCACATGGTTTGTCACTGAGTGCATGGTTTTTCTTTCAGAAAAAGCCAACAGAGGGGGACATTGTGGATCTGGACTTTTTTTGGGGAAGGGGAGGGATAGGAGACTCCAGCCCTTTATCCCCCGACATAGGTTGCCCCCCACCTGCCATTTGCATGGGAAAAAGCTCAAATTTTCTTAAAATGCTAGTGAGTCCCCACCCCACAAGATTGGGACCATAATGAAGGGCAAAGTGCTCAAATCCTCCTACTCCATGCCAGACTCCCAATCTAGATGGGGCCTCCTGTCCTTACTGCATCTGAAGGACTTCTGTGCTGAAGGACAAACCATGTGACTGATATCCCAAATAGTTTGACCCTAACTAGAATCACCTGTAAACTGACTGTTCATTTGCAAGGTTATAGCTTTTGCCTATGGTACAAAGCTTGCATTTTCTTTGGACGTAACAATCAGCATTATCATTCTTTATAACATGACTAGGGAACTGGATCCAGCAGGTTGGCTGGATCCAGAAGGGCTACTTGGATAGGTGGGTGGGCCTGTGCCCCTGTCAATCACCTGGCATCATATAATCTCAGGTGACTGAAAATTCAATCTGGGGCCGCAAAGGAAGATCCTGGCTTGAGTTCAGATAGGGATAACAAGGAAGAGTCTGAGAACGTAAGCCTAATGAAGTTTATTAGGACATCAAGGTGACATATAAATAATGTTACAAACATGCAAACAAACCAATGCCGTTAAAATGGACTTTTGTGGGGCTGTACAAAGATAATAATTTTATCAGTTGCTCTACTTATGTTTTGGCCTCTGGCCCTCCCCCTTACTGGTATGTGGCCCATGAGAGGGTGCCGACAGAGGAATGCACCCCCTGACCACAAAGGATTCCTCACCCCCAACTAGAGACTAGACCGGCTTTTCTCAACCTTGGGTTCCCAGATGTTCTTGAACTACAACTCCCATCATCCCTGACCACTGGCCGTGCTGGCTAGGAATGATGGGAGTTGTAGTCCAACAACATCTAGGGACCCAAAGCTGAGAAAGGATGGACTAGACTTTCCTGTGATTTGTAAGCTTACTGGTTGCTGGCATGGCAGAAAAATATAATCTCTTCTTAGCATTCTCTTCTCCCACCCTTCTGCTGACCAAGCTGCCTCTTAATTTGACCAAGGTCCTTAAAGGCACTGGCAGTTCATGTTTTACATGTAGTGATCAAAAGCATGAATAATAGGATGATTTAAATAAATACAGAGAGGGGTAAATTCTGGTAAACAGAGGGGGAAATATATGTTTTGTTCAAAGATGGATAGACAAGCCTCACTCTCAGAAATGTATCCTCCTAGATAGTACAGCCTAGAATGGGAAGTAAGATGTGTTAACTCTCTGAGGTGTAATAGCTACTCATTGACTGCTCACCTTTTGAGACATAAACCATTTATTAATTTTAAATAGGACCTCAGAATTTATATCTCCTCCTGACAGTGTATGACCTTCGCTGTTATCCATCATATTAAGTGGCATGAAATGCACATTTCTAAAGGAAAAGCAATCATCAACACACTAACAGCTCCCTGGGATGTGATACTTCACAAATAATCATGTTCAGTCCTATTTCATGAGGGATCATTACACATTTATACAAATGGCATGATGATGTGCACAGCTCAGAACAAAAAGCGTCCAGTGTTGTACGCATGGCAATATGTGGATATGTGACAATAAATGCTCGGAAGAAACGGAGAGACAAGATTGAGCCATATTTTTCTCTTTCATATAATAGCAAAGGGTTGCCATATTTCTTTAGGGATGCTGCTCTCATGCTTTTAAACAGCAATCTAATGTACAGGGCAGGATTCACCTAAAGATCCCCACCAGCAGAAGACCTGCTCAAGGACCTCTTGTGCAGAGAAGTTTTCCCACCTCTCTTACACACTGAAATTGTATATATGTGTCAGGAGAACCTGCAGAATAGTGCTGGAGGATTGTTTTGTCTAGCAAGCTGAAATGCTAGTGCAGATGGGACATTCGTAATAGCGCAACATTGAATTCCACCCACAGAAAGTTAGTGAGACATTAACAGCTTTCCCCATCACTTATTTCAATGCTGGGGGGGGGGGAAATCAGTTGCTAAATGCCTGTGTGTCAGATTGGGCTCCTGTTGAAGACATATGAGCAAAGCTAGTAAAAAAAATTACAAGAAGTGGCAAAATCTAACAAAAGGTGTATTAGTCTAGAAAAAGGAAAGGGCATATCAATTTCTTAAACATTTGGTGAAATATACAGATATTGTTCTCTCCGCATTGGGGCATGAATTTTCCTGACACCTATCTCATACCTATTTTGTTTATTCCAAATCTGAAACAAAGCTAGGAAGAATTTAATTCTCCTAACTTGCATTTTCTGGAGAAATTTTAAATGCACAATTTCTGTTAATCTGATTCCCAGTGATGGATGATGCGAAATGCACAAAGCTTTTCTTATCAGTTGCCAAATGCCATACAGCTTTAAAATCCAACAAGTTATCTATTTCAGTCGTAAAAGCTCTAACATTTGCCAAATTGGTCCAGCTATTCTAGTTGGTAGATATTGTCATGTAAGTAACAGAGAGAATTACTAGAGTGTGACTTGAGACTTCATTCTGTGCCTAATAGCAGGAGTAATAAAAACACACTAATACATAAGATTTGTATAGTGGCTTCTGAGTTTCCAAAAGGCTTCTCATGCATTACCTCAGTAATCCTGCACAATTGCCTTGTAAGGTCAGTATTATTACATCCATCATAGATTAGTGGCTGAGTTGATTATCGCTTGCCTCGGACAGAAACAATATCTGAACTAGGATGTATGTTCAGATTTCTGCAACTTGGTGCAGACCATGTGCTGTTCATGTGCCCTCTGGATGTGCCCTTTCAGGGTGTCCCCCCCTCTAATTTTTCCATGTACTTGCAGTATTGCCAAAATAACAGCAAAGCCAAAACGGTTTTCTATTTGCATTGGAGGAGCTACTGTATTGGTTTTGTTTTTACTGCATTTGATTGACCTAAGAAGAAAGTGCACGCAAGGGCTATTGAATGTGCATATGTGTTCATAAAGGTAAAGGGACCCCTGACCATTAGGTCCAGTCATGACTGACTCTGGGGTTGCGGCACTCATCTCGCTTTATTGGCCGAGGGAGCCGGTGTACAGCTTCCAGGTCATGTGGCCAGCATGACTAAGCCGCTTCTGGTGAACCAGAGAAGCGCACGGAAACGCCATTTACCTTCCCGCCGGAGTGGTACCTATTTATCTACTTGCACTTTGACATGCTTTCAAACTGCTAGGTTGGCAGGAGCAGGGACTGAGCAACGGGAGCTCACCCCGTTGCGGGGATTCAAACTGGCAGCCTTCTGATCGGCAAGTCCTAGGCTCTGTGGTTTAATCCACAGCGCCACCTGCGTCCCTTATATGTGTTCATAGATAACTGCTAATCAGATCACAGTCAGCACTGGTCCAGCATTGCCAAGCAACCTGTTTGTAAGTAGGGACTAGGTCCATTTGACTGTGGAGGTTTGCTTCTGATCCAGAACTCCCGTTGTTAGATGTGGAACTCACTCAGAGAACCATGTATATGGGCCCCATGTTGGCATGTGGTT
Organism: Podarcis bocagei; assembly: GCF_964188305.1. Lineage (NCBI taxonomy): Eukaryota > Metazoa > Chordata > Lepidosauria > Squamata > Lacertidae > Podarcis > Podarcis bocagei. The sequence goes on along the minus strand of NC_138127.1, from coordinate 31,382,372 downwards.
TCTGATACAGCAAAATATATTCCATCTCAGATTTTATACTATCAAATGACAGAGATGCTCTGAGTCATATTGCATTATACACTCAATCAACCATACCCTTTATTTTTGTAAGTATGGATTTTTTGGTGGTACTATATCTAAATGGAACTCATCAGTGCAATCCTATATGTTTCTGCTCAGAAGTAACTGCTATTGGATTCAATAGCAGTTGATCCTAGGTAAGTGTGTATAGAATTTCAGCCTAAATATTGTATTTTAGTGGAACTTAATGGATTGTGCTCTGTGGTTCAAATAAGTCCATTTTGCACAGGCATATTTTCTACTTTGTTGTTGTTGCTACTTTGCTTGTCATTTAAAGAACTTTTTAAATGTGCAAAACTGAAAAATATCAACACGCTCTTCACAGGCACTTGCATCCCACTGATACATCAAATGTCTTTAATTGTGTCCTGGCATTTTTAGATTATGTCAGGAAAGCTTTGACAACTTAATGACAATGGTGAAGCCAGCAGGGGGAACTTGAGTCAATTTTGTAGGATAAATGAAGCCTATGTAAAACGAAATGTTCATGAACTTTCAAAGCACCAGTTGGATTTCTTTCTCTCATTGTAAAGGTCTTTAGAAAAGCAAGACACTACCAACTACCAGCTCATTCCTTACTAGCCCAAGGTCAGGTCTTTTGCTATATGAGCCATAGGTACAGGGTGAATGCAGAAGAACGTCAAGCTCATGGCAAACTATTTGTCTGTATCTGTGCTACTTCTCTAGTTGGAGTACTATGGAATAAACAATGGTTTTTAAAGAAACAATTATCTAAGAAAGGGCATGCATTTCAATAACATACGAGGAAAAAGAAAGACAATATTACTTAATCAAAATTAAACATACACACAAAACAAAATTGGGCTGTTATGTTCCCAGTTCCTAAAAATAATAATTATTAATGGGTGTGGGGGATAGTAGCATTTTTTAAAACATATGTTTATGCACTACATATGAAATTGCCTTAAATCAAACCATACTCTCCAACATTTTGCAAAAGAAACAGGGACACCTAAGTAGGGTTGCCAAATGACTTGGCTTGTCAGGCTTCGCCTGGATACTAGTGCCCTTTTGGACCATTATGTGGCCTGTGCTGGCTAGAGCTTATGAAATTTATAGTATAAAACATCTGGAGGGTACAGGGTTTAGAAGGACAATTCAGTTTTCTGAAGACAGCATGCACTAATTCCTGTCAAAAACATATTTTTCTTCCCCCAGGAGCTGAAATGAGAATGTAAATAAAACCGCATATCCTAACACCACCACACTCTCCACTGGCCTTCATTCTAAGGAAACCGAACCTGGGTAAGTGATGGAACCTCTGGAGTCACACACTTTTTGGAGACTGTGGTGGTGTGTAATAATAGGATGTGGGTGGTGCTGTGGTCTAAACTACTGAGCCTCTTGGGCTTGCTGATTGGAAGATCGGCGGTTCAAATCCCCACGATAGGGTGAGCTCCAGTTGCTCTGTCCCAGCTCCTGCCAACCTAGCAGTTTGAAAGCACGCCAGCACAAGTAGATAAATAGGTACCCCTGCGGCAGGAAGGTAAATGCCATTTCTCTGCACTCTGGTTTCCATCACATTGTCCCGTTGTGCCAGAAGCAGTTTAGTCAAGCTGGCCACATGACCCAGAAAGCTGTCTGTGGATAAACACCAGCTCTCTCACCCTGAAAGTGCTATAAGTGCCACAACCCATAGTCACCTTTGACTGGACTTAACTGTGGAGGGGTCCTTTATCTTTACCTTAATAGGTATGTGAAAACAGGACTCCACCTGTCCATCCCGGCATCGGATGGCCAAAGCAGGCTGGAGGAAAGAAGAGATTCATTTAGCAAATCAGTTAACACAAGCATAAAACTATTATGAAACCTATATTTCTTTTGCCTCTGTGATTGAAACACTACCTTTACCACCTGCTCCTGTTTCTACTTCTCTGTTGGATTGGCATGACTGTAGCTGTGATAGCATCTAATAATGATGAAGTTTTAAAATATAAGTCAGAAAAGGGAATTCTGGCATGTGACTGTTGATCTGACATTGTAGTCATGTGTCCTTTTGTCTGGAGAAGATTTGTTGTTGTGATAAGGAGTTAGCCTCTCTTCAGGGCACAAGTCATTTTAATCAAGGTAGAAGAATTTTTTTAATAGACATTCTTTTCAGTCTTTTAAGCATATGATTAGAAAGCAGGTATGTGTATGTGTATCCCTCTTGGATGAAAGAGGAGAAGTGCTCCTTGAAGAGATTTTAACAAACCATCCTTTTTGACATTTTTATAGCCCTTGAGGAACTTTCTTGTCCCCCTTGTGATGTATCTTTATATCTCTCCCGTAAAAACATAGGAAGCCAATGCCCTGGGATACTTTTTATGCTTCTAGCAGTTCTAGCTTTTCATCTACTTTCTCTGGTGGTTTTATGCATAAATAAACAAACATCAAGGAAAAAGGTAATGAAAGAATAGAATGTCGGAAATGCAATACAAACCAAATGACTGGTTTCCACCCCTCGGCTAGATAGAGCTACATTTTAGTTGTTCATGTACAGAATAGTTTTTTAAAAATTGCATCTGATTTTAAACATAAAAGAAGCACTGTGCTGAGACATATTTCAAGCCCCTAAAGGCTATACTACCTATCAGCCACAGTCCTGTCTCTGGCAGCCGTCCTACAGCTGAACAGAAACACATATAAGGACAAGGCAAGAAGCTTACATCCGTCATCTTATTTAGTCTCACAGACTAGCAAGGGTAGCCAAAGTGGTGCTTTCCAGATGTTCAGTACAACTCCCATCATCCTTGGCCATGCTGGCCAAGGATGATGAGGTATACTCCCAAACATATGGATGATACCATGTGAGCTACCCTTTCTCTATAGTATACTGTACAGTGGTACCTTGGGTTACAGATGCTTCAGGTTATGTGTTTTCAGGTTGCGCACTGCACCGAACCAGGAAGTACTGGAACTGGTTACTTCTGGGTTTCGGCTCTCGTGCATGCGCAGAAACACTAAATTGCGCTTTGCACATGTGCAGAAGCACGAATCATGACCCACTCATGCGCAGACGTGGTGCTGCAGGTTGTGAACGCTACGGGTTGCAAACGTGCCTCCTGCATGGTCACGTTCACAACCCGAGGTTCCACTGTACATGGTTATATAGAAACATAACAAGTTGCCTTATGCTGAGTCACACTCTAAGTCCAACTAGTTCAATACTGCCCAGATTGACTGGCAGTTTCAGACAATGGGCCTTTCCCAGCCATACTTGGAGATGCTGGAGGTTGAACAAAACACTTTTTGCATGAAAGGCAGATGTTCTACTATTGAGTCATGGCCTTTCCCCCTTATTACATGCAAACCACCAATTTTATCAGTATTGACACCTGTGACTTTGACTACCTTTTTTTTTTTTAAAGCAAACCAATATTTGGGTGGGCTTATGAGGCACATACTAGCCTACTTCTGGCTTTCTGAATAGGACAGTTTTGTACTTTAAGATCAGGACTATTCAACTGTCTTGTGTTCCAGCACTTTATTGAGTTTGAATGATTTTTTTTTTTTAAATGCTGATCTGGTATGAGAACCATGTTGTATTTAAAACTTAATTTATATTGCAAGCGAGCACAATTTTGCACAATATGCATTTTGTTGCTAAAATCAATGAAGATTTAATGCCATCCCCCTTATTATAACCTGCCTCCCCTAAACACACACACACTTCTGTCTTAGCTCTCTTCCTATTTAGCATTGCTTTTGCTCACACTGCAAGATGTCAACATTATATATCAATTTCACAAATGTAAATTTGGCCAATGAATAAAGACCATATCATGTGCTCAGGAGCACCAGCACCAGTTCTCACCGTAAGTCAGCCATTACTATTCATATGTAATAGTATATTCAATATACAATAGCATATTGCATATTCAGAAAAGCTGTTCCTGAACTACATCTTATGATGTGGCACTCCATATATGGAAGAGATCCAGCGATCAGAATCCAACCTCGGGAATGTATGGTCACTTCCGCTATTAATCTCAGAAGTGTTCGATTCTAGTAAATTTGTATTTTCATTCCCACAAAACAGAAATAACTTCCACAAGTGAGTTTTTGACCCTGATCCTCCATCTTCAAGGAGGCCTTTTGAGGCTGCAGCCCTCTGTAGTGGCAAACTGGACTAAATAAATCAAATAAAGATTCTGCACATAGCCATTAAGTCAGCCCACTGAGTTGTGCACTGTCCTGAAAGTTGCTGAGCAGCAGAAGGTAAAGTAATCGCTCAGTAATGTCAAGATGAATAAAATAAAAGGCTATCTCATGTTGCAATTGATTTCAATCTGCTGAAATATGCACTTTGCATTTTGATTAGCCTGGCAATGCAAGATGCTGTGCTGTGCGCAAGGAGAGCTCCTTTATTTTGTTATTGTTCTTCTTCTTCTAGAAGACCATCATTCATCACACCATTTTCTAATCTACATTTTATTTCTTTTGATGGGATCAATGTACACAATAAAGGGTGTTACCTTGCATTCCTGCATGTTGATTGGACCTGGCAATGGTGAGCCACATATATATAGCCCAGCAGCATGGTAGGTTAAGAAAATGTTTGCTAATGCCATCTATTACATTATTCATTGACCTCCCCCCCTTCCTTGACCACTCTACCTTAGAAATGATGAGTGCATATTTCAAGATGTCATTCCAACCCATTCTGTTTGTTTTACAGGACTGTGTGAGACATAAAAATGAAAGATGGTGCCCAATGAAGAAATAAACAACTGCACAGTTAATGCCCAAGATGGAAAGCCAATGGTTCCTGATGCATGATTTCATTGGTGTGAAATAACTTTGAAGGGAAAATAAATACTAATTATTAGTCATTTATGGGGCCAGACGGACAATTTAGTTTTGTGTGCAAGCAGAATACATATTAGCTGGTTGTGTGCAAAGTTTGATGTTCTTTTAAAAAAATTATTCAGAGTTGTTTGATGTTTGAAGCACATCATCATGACTGAACAATGTGAGAAATGTATTGTCATAAGTTTTGGGTGTCAGGTGCAAGGCACCTATAATTTCTGGATTTAGTAACTGTTAGAAATTAACTGAGGTTTGAGAAGTTGATCTACAAACACTAAACTTCTAGATCTAGCAGGGATTCAAGCTGGAAATAGCAGAGGCCAGATTCCTCATGAGGCAACCACTTAATAAAAGGTGAGCCATCAGGACCTTCTGTGCCAGAACGTCCTGATGGGAGGTGGAGCCCCTTCTCCAGCTGTGTGTTAGTAGGAAGAGACAAAAAGGGTTTAGGAGTTCAGTTTGGATGGTGTTGGTGAGAGGGAAATAGTTTTCACTGGGTTAGCAGTGACAATGAGGAAGGAGGTGGACAAAGAGCACCGTGTGGGCTGAGTGTGGCAGGTTGTAACAAAGAGTCAGAGAGCATGGGTGATTTCTCTGTTCTTAGACCCAAGCTTGTAGGAGAATCAAGGGACCCTCTTGGAGTGTAATGTGTGAAACCTCTCCATCTCATGTTGTATATAAATGCAAAGCTAAAGGTACCCCTGACAGTCAAGTCTAGTCATGAACAACTCTGGGACTGCGGCGCTCATGTCACTTTACTGCCCAAGGGAGCCGGCGTTTGTCCGCTTCCACGCCGTTTACCTTCCCACCGAAGCGATACCTATTTATCTACTTGCACTGCGTGCTTTCGAACTGCTAGGTTGGAAGGAGCAGGGACTGAACAACGGGAGCTCACCCTGTTGCAGGGCCTCGAACCGCCAACCTTCCTATTGGCAAGTCCAAGCGGCGCAATGGTTTAAACCACAGCGCCACCTGCATCCCACCATGTTGTATATAGGCATAAATAAATTCTATATCATGAAGAAACCATAGTCTCCACCTGTGTCTCAGGAAACACAGACCCTGGGTAAAGCATGCCTGCAGCCCCTGGAATCTCACACCACTCACTGGAGATTCGGGTGGCATGTAGCAGTATTATTGCATATGATAGTCATAGAATCATAGAGTTGGAATAGACCACAAGGGCCATCGAGTCCAACCCCCTGCCAAGCAGGAAACACCATCAGAGCACTCCTGACATATGGTTGTTAAGCCTCTGCTTAAAGACCTCCAAAGTAGGAGACTCCACCACACTCCTTGGCAGCAAATTCCACTGTCGAACAGCTCTTACTGTCAGGAAGTTCTTCCTAATGTTTAGGTGGAATCTTCTTTCTTGTAGTAATGGTAAGAGAAGCGGGAGATGAGAAAAGAGGCTACTTGTCATGGCGGCAGCCACACCACCCTGCAACTCAGCTTGTGGCTGGGGATATCCCATGCTGGGCCATGAGCTGCAGTCGAAAACATTTGAAGGGAAAGTTGTACTAAATGATTCAGAATGGTGAAAACTCAGAAGGACCATGAAGAGCTCTAAACTCTCTCTTGTTAAATGGTGTGACCGGGCAGCCAAATTGCAAACATATTTGGTGTAGGTATAAATTAGTGGTTTGAGCTGGTAAGTGGAGAGATGTGGTGTGACAGGACCCACTCCAGTGACTACAGTCGCACCTTTTCCCATTTCCCATTTTTGGGGTCTGTCACACACAAAAGAGAGCACAGCTTATAAGATAAGCAATTGTCCCATGAGCTGGTGCTTTGAAAACTTACACAATTTTACGGAGGACCTTCTGCTTTGAGGTCAGAGACTCCCTGCCCATGGGCTAAGGTGACTGCCAGCATAAACAAGGCCTTGTGTGATCTTTATTTAAACAATAACGACAAGCCAACAAATAAGAAAGAGAGAACTGAAGCAAGAAAATGAAAAATAAACACAGCTAAAGCTTAACAGGAAATAGTACCACACAGGGAGAGCTGTGTAATGTGCTTTTTATCCATATAACATAAATAAGTTCAGAGACAAATCGCAAGGGGCTTTCATTTTATTTGCAAAATATTCCCCTGGAAATGTGTTGAGCACATGAACCTAATACTATCATGAGTGATGCCTGCAAAGTACATTTGCTTTTCTTAAAATAGATAAGGAAGGCAAAGTTTTACAGAAAGTGCTTTAAAAATACATGTGTGTGTGTATGTGTAGGCTAATAATGACTTATAAATCTAGAGGGAGTAAGCATCAACAGTGATGGAGAGCTGTAGGGAAATCACACTTCTTCGTAATGGAGATTATTTAGTAAGTTACTGAAGGCAATTGGTCAGAGGCGCTCAATGCAAGAGCAAAGAGTTGGCTTCTTTTGCAATCTCCTGTTGTTTCTGAGCACTTTTGAACACTCACTTTGACAAAACAACATTGTTTTCATCCTACATTTGGCACGGAGTAAAATGCTAAGATTAATCACTGCAGGCTGCTTTTGACTTTGGTGAAGATGAAGCTACTTCCATTGTGGCTTTAATAGATGTAATTGTCTTGTCTTTGAATAGAACAGCAAGTTCAAGTTTGATTATTTGACAGACATAGCTTTTGCTGCATATAGATGTATTATTAATATCCTATTAACTCTCACTGGATACAACAAATATCTAGGCCTCATTGTCCTCGGCAATGCGCAGCGCACAAAGAGACACTTTCTTGTCATGAGGAGAATGCAAATCAAGAGCTCAGTCAAAAGGTAGATATATACAAGTTGGCTTACATGTAGAGATGGGGAGAATTTTGTTTTGTTTGCATTAAATGAAAAACTTCTATCTGAAATGATACAATGTGAAATGAAACACAGGCGTCCTTTGAAATTTGCATTTCCCTAAATTTTGCCATGCTGCTCTCCAAACAATGTGTACAAAATGTATATATTAAGGGAAAGTGCACATACATGCATGTATTATGAAAATAAAATACAAAATGCACTAGATTAGGGGAAATTGCTTCAAAAATGTGTACATTAATCAAAATTACATGCAAAATGTATCTTTCATGAAAAATTTGCATTAAAATGGTTATGGATTTTCATGAAGGTTCTTCTTTTTTAAAAGGAAAAAAAGAAAGAAAACTGCTGTAAAAATATAGAGAGCTGAATTTAAGATTAGAAAAATGAGAAGCTGAAAGAAACCAAAAGGGTAACTTTGTTGTCAGTGCAACTTTATAGCAACTCTGCTTCATTAGCAGCTGCCTTGTTTTTGGTGCTTTTGTTGTTGTTTTGTTGAACTTTGATTTTTTTTTATTAACCTGTTGTTGTAATCTTCCTTTTCTACGTTTCTGTGAGATGACAAGGAATAATATATCTAAAGAATGTGCACACTTTCATTCCCAGACCGTTTCATGTTAATGTTTTCACACAAGTATCCTCAACATGCACACTGAAATGAATTTCTTACAGCTCTTGGAAAGTTTCTGCTTTCAACTATTGAGACCTAACAGGACTTTCAAAACTAACAACCTCATGCCTTTCCAACAGCCACAGAAACATATAATAGAACTTCTAAACCCAAGAGCTAGATCAAGCCATTGTGAACTTAGCCTGTCAGTGTAAATCAGCATTAGAACATCGCAACAGCTTTGCAAGAAAAACATGTCCAATGCAACACAGAGCTTGGCTCCCTTTAGGGAAGGGGAAGGTTTGGAACTCCTTCTTGACTTCAGTCACACAATACATTCATAATCCTGAAAAATGTACTTGTGCTCGGGAGGAATAAAATATTTTTTACTGTAAGAGGCAAACACATGGATCACCAGAAGTACGACCTGTTGGAAACTAAGGGCTCACCCACACTCCCAATTGTCCCATGCACAGAAAGCATGGGTCTGAGCAGTTTCCTGCTGGTTTTCTGTGGTTTTCTGCTTTCTAGGCATAGTCCAAGCAATTTTGCCTTTTCCCTACCACTTTCCCGTGGAAAATCCACTCTAAATTGGACTAATTGGACTAAATTGCACTAAATTAGAGCAAACATGTATCCAGAGAAAACCAGGTTGATGTTTGCTCTGATTCAGTGGCAATGGTTTTTTTCCTGAGGAGAAAAATGGTGAACGCTAATACTGTGAGTTTAAAACCATAAATGGCCAGAATAACTAACAAAAACAATCAAATTACCCAACTTGACAACATTTGAGTGTAATTCATCAGTCTATCTCAGTATGCTTGGTTCATGTTTTAAGCAGACCAAACAATGATGAATAATGCACAGGGGAAGTTAATCTGCAGCCTGAGTGTTTTAATAAATAAAAGGTAACAAATCCATTCAGGTCCATGGCTTCTTGCCAACACTTGCTTTGAAAGAGAGCTGCTGTCAGTACACACAAACAGTGCTGTGAGCTTTCTGCTGCTTCCTTTTATTTGTGGTTTGTATATATTCTTGGACACAGAATGCTGTTGGCTTTCATGCCATGAGTACCACAAAATAGGAAAAGTCCTTCATGAGACTAGAAAAGTCATCTCAGATGGGAGTGGGCAGGGAATCATGGATAAGGATAAGAATGATTCACAGATTTACTTTACAGTTATGGGGCAGTGGCTACTTTCACTTCCTGTGTCTTCCTAGTGCAGTGTCCATTTTGATAACAGCCTCATTTGGCATATTTAGATTATTTATTCCTTTGGCATCTTTGACATTCAGTTGTACTGGTTTGCTTTTCATTGCTTAATCACTGTGGGGTCCTTTTTCTTGTATATTCAAATGTGTCACATTTGGGAATTTTATTCCGAGGCTGCTGGGTAGCTTCACAGTGGCTTATTTATTTATTTAAATTTATTACATTTGCATACCGCCCTTCATCCGAAGATCACAGGGTGGTACACAAAATAAAGACACAAAATGCATAATAAACAAAAACCAAACCAAACCAATAGGCCCCCCCCCAAAGGACCTCACCTCTTATTCCCATGAGTGCTAAACTTGTAAGAGGCTTGAACCCTCCAAACCATGCAATACAGGGTAGGCATCTGAGTGGTTCATTGTGGGATAACTTGAGTCACTCCTTGCCAGATATCCCATTGCTGGAATCAGCTGGAAAAAGTCAAGGATGAAACCTGGTAATGTGATTTTCCCATACCGGCCCTGAAGGATGAACCACCTGCATAGCTTTAGGGGTGAAAAATGCCATTGGTAACTACGGTAGTCTATGTGATGAGCATTATCTGCATTCAACTCTAATGTGAAAACAAGGCAGTAAGAAATCAATGCTTTAAAACATGAAGTCAAAGTTGTTAGTGAAAAGCATTTCATTTTCTGTCACAGTATTGTAATCAATTGAGAGGAAGGAAAACAAAACAAGAAAGCACTTGACACTGTCATCTTAAGGACTTCCAATGTCATCAGAGAGCTCTTACTTTGACACGACTAATCCAATGCTTTACTTTAGAGGGAAAAATGAATTGAGAGGCAGTATGCTGTCAACTTACAAGGATTAGAGATATATTAATAACAACTAATTATAGCTTCAGGCTGCAATCCTAAAAATATTTGCTTGAGAGTTAGCCTCATTGAACACAGTGAGATTTGTTTCTAAGTAAATATCCATAGGACATTACTCTCGATGAAGCATTCTTTGAAATATTTCTTACCAAAAGAAATATGCAGGTTTTGCTGGTAAGTCCTTGTGGGCGATATATTTTCATACTGATTTCCTGCATGCTGACAACAAAAAAAGTTCAGATTAGTTTTACACAGGGAAACTATTATTTTATTTCTTTCCTAGTTGTGCATAAGTTGCTAATAATAATGGTGCAAATGATCCCTTAGATTAGATGAAATAGGATTGGTCTTCTCCTTGATGGATAAAAGTTGCTGTTTCTAAGGATTAAAATGTTATTTCGAATACCTGTTAAAAATCAAGGGTTCTTTCTAAAAGAAAAATAAAAGGCCATGGCACAGAAATACATGTCTGTGAGCATACAAAATAACTACAAGGCACAATCATAACTTTACCACCTCCACAGAGGAGCTAACTGTTAAATGGTCATTGCCTTATTCTGCTGGCTTTGGCTTCTTGCAAGGCTGGGGAGAAGAGCACTATGGACGACTCTATCTCTGAATCAGAGAAGAGATGAGATGTGTCTTCTAGTAACAAAGATCATGAAGACCATTATGGCATTGCATGGTTGCTGGGTCATGCCTCATGAAAGGCACCAGAAATGGGCATTGTGAATTGTGATCAAGAATTGAGTGACATTGTGCGCTTGCTTTTAATAAATTAACAAGGACCGGTGGGAAACTCTTGGTTCCAGCTAGCAACTTAACAGTAGAAATTGAACTATGTGGAGAAATGTTCAAGAAGCAGATCACATACAACACATTGCAGTTCTTCATCGTGTAGTTCTTCACTTGGAAAGTTGATGCCTGGTGGGTTTGAAGTGGTTCTGATTATTTGTGCTTACAAAGACATATTTCTAGCTTAGCTTCAACTTTAGTCAATGAGTTTTCAAACATTTTCATACATCTTAATGAATTTAGGCATGGGTTCTTAAAGAAGAAGAAGAAGAAGAAGAAGAAGAAGAAGAAGAAGAAGAAGAAGAAGAAGAAGAAGAAGTTGGCAGCCCTATTTACATGTTTCTTAAGATAAAATTCAGAGATCATTGGGAGAGGAGAAAATGTTACTGCACTCTTTATGAGAGTGCAGCCACTTAGTATTCATGAACTGAATTTGGGATTTATGTGCTTCAATCAACACCTAAAGGAGTTTCATTAGAGCTGATGAGGGCTAAATTCACCCCAACCCATTTAGCTACCTTTCTGGATTCCTTTTCAATTGGTATTTCTTTTACAGAGGTGGAAAGTGGCACAGGGTTGATTCTATCTTGCAGCAGGCAACTGAACTGGTATCTAGTTCCTTCCAAGTCAGCAGGCACTGTTCTGTGTGATACTAAAAATGACTTTCTCCCAATTTCCCCATTACACGTGAAAGCTGTTAATTCAGTGGATTTAAGCAATAGACATTACAGAGAACATTCAATAATTCTATGACTTGTCCTCACAATTTTAACAGTTTGAAGGTACTGTTCTAAAGTTTTGCCAGTGCATAAAGAAGTTGTCAAGTTCCCTTGTTATTGCCAAGAGTTGCAAGGTTGTTGGTGCAATGTTGTTACGTTTATAGCACAGAAACATTGGTATATATATGGGGTTAGTTTCGCTATTATGTTGCTGCTTTATTATTCATGTTATGATGAAATTGTTTTTGTGATGGTCGATTCTGAGGTGTAACTGTCCTTTTTTTTGTTGGAAGCCATTTGGGGCATGTGGAAAGGCAATAGACTAATAAAATGATGACAAACCTGTGCCCATTTGGAATTATTAAGGGTATTATCCAGTGCCTCAGCCCTACTGCCTGGGGCTTCACTGTGCCTGAGCCTGCAACTTGCAGCTCTCCAGATGTTGTTGCATTGCATCTGTCATCATCTGTGGCCTTGACGGCTGGAGTCCAACAGCATCCTTGCTTTAAGGAGTGTTTGTGCCTCCTGCCAAAGAAAGCCCAGAAGTCTAGGTCACAAAATACATAGAGATATGTGAGACAAGCAAAGCATATTATAAATTATAAGAGACAAAGACTCAGGGAATGAGCAGAATGGCAGATCTGAAAAAGAACAATGTTACCCACATGGATGAGTTGTCTGCAGATGACAATGAAGACAAGATAAAAAACATAAATCTGACAGCAGCTTAGCCCTGAGGGAAGAGTTGAAAGTAATGGAAGACATTTTGTCTTTATCAGGCCACAAACACAATCAAATTCTCCAGTGAGTACTGTGTGCACATTGCAGAGTGAAGAGAGAAAAGTGTGAATAATGGCTTTGAAAAATCCTCAACAGCTAATGTTTGAACCATATGCTATACAACAGGCTTAATACTAAATAACTGCCTTGCTATATACCTTAAGGAACTTTTCCAGTATAAAGGAGGAGGTGAACATTTTCAGAAGATTCAGAATAAACTTGCAGTACAAGGAAAAGAAATGCAAGGCCAAAGCTTATCTAGAATCACCAGTCTCTGAACTGAGAACCCCTCACTCACCTTAGTAGACAATAGAAGGGTCCTATGAAACAAATATGCATCAATTTTCTGTCATTGGAACTTGACAGGAAATGAATGGGTCACGTACTGGTGATAACTGATCACATACCCTGAAAAAAATAAAATAAAAAGCCGTCTACTTTGGCTCAGAAATTGTGGAATCACTATTTTGTGCATTGTGGTAGATCAAGCATTATTTATTCCATTCAAGGACATGACTTTGAAAGTAGCCTCTGAATTGATTTTATGTATGTGCTTTTTTAAAGCTGTTTTTATTTTCATAGTTATTTTTAATTGTTTTCATATGCAAACTGTGTTAATATACACAAATGTTCAGTATATGCCATTGCATTATAAATTGCTTTGACATGCCTCATGGGAAATGATTCATCGATGAAATAAACAACAACAAATGTCATGTTTGAGCCCTTTCTCCCACTATTTGACATGGAACAAATTTGGATGTGTAGACCATTAAAAGAGTAGACCACCTCCAGAGAAGACTCCCTGGAAAAGACCCTGATGTTGGGAAAGATTGAGGGCACAAGGGGAAGGGGACGATGGAGGATGAGATGGTTGGACAGTGTTCTCGAAGCTACCAGCATGAGTTTGACCAAACTGCGGGAGGCAGTGGAAGACAGGAGTGCCTGGCATGCTCTGGTCCATGGGGTCACGAGGACTCGGACATGACTAAACAACTAAACAACAAACAACAACAACAACAACAACAGACCATTAAAAAGTGTTGCTATTACAGAACACACACACACAACTGCATTTAATTCCTATTGGCTGTTGCTCACATGCTTCTCTCTTGGAAAGTTTTCTTCAGTTTTTAAGTCAGGCTAATCCCTGTGCAGTGAGGTGCTGCTGTGCTGTGCTATACATCAGCTTGCCAGCAATTCGTTTTCATATATCTTTAGATTGTTTTACGTAAACATTTATCAAGTTAAAATAGGCATCCAAGAGTTTGACCACCAACTTTATAAGAGGTAATTGTGATGCACTGTCATTTTTCAGTGCAAGCACACATTTGATGGACACTTGGGGAAAGATGCCTAAAGGCGTATATGAGAATGTATAATGCATAGCAATGCTCTGCTGTACTCATCACCTAGCAGAAGGTCACCAGGTACCACATCACTGAAATTCTGATTGAGGATTCAGTTCAGGATTACTACTGGGGGGGCAGATTCCCCCCCTTTCCATTTGCATTGCTACATTATGCACAGTACAGGTTTCACCTTGTATCTTCAAGTACACTTTTACCCATTCTTGAGTATAACATCTAGTAACAAAGAGCCTGATGAAAATCCCATTGAAGGCACCTCATAAATCAGGCCTCTTTTTGAATATACATACATGATGTTTATAACTTCATGCTATGGTTATTTCATAGTACTTTATATCCAAAGATTTCATGACAAAAGCAATGCTTGCTATTTTAAATCTTTTTTCTTAAATGTTGGACTTTCTGAACAAAGCATGTCCTTGACGTGATGGCAGTCATTCCATTAGTGCAAGCCTTTTAGCATGCTGAACAGAAGAACACTCCTCTCCTCCCCACAATGTTGTTTTGGGGATTCTCCTGAGCCCCCCCTCCAAACCCATTTTGGGGGCATGGAGAAGGAAAGGAGGAAGCCTCATTGTGTTAGTAGAAGTTCCTGTGCAGGTTTCTGCTAGCAGGACTAGTTAATTGAATTCCACCCATTAAATGTAAGTTGAGAGGTTACTTTATTCTACCTAATAAGAATATGAGATCTCTTGTGCATGGATGACATCATACTGACTTTGATCTACCCTAAAAGATCAATCCATGAAAAATTCTGGAAACATACAGTCAGCCTTCAGGATAAAAAACATGAATGGTTCAGTATCAACTGTCTGCCAGACCAACTGGGGAAAATCTCAAACTATAACAGTATACAATGAAATGATATTCCAATAACATATTTAGGAGTTTGACTACATCTTGATCTGCAAGACATAAAAGAGCATGACTTTGAAAAAATGGCATCACAAACTGAGAAAGTTGTGGAACAATGGGGAAGACACTCGTCATCCTTTGGAAAGAAAGCTGCATCGTATATAATTATTTTTCCTGAAATCTTATTTTCACTGCAAACTTTATTTCTAGAAGTAGAAAATAACAAATTAGCAAAGGGAAAGCATGAAATTTATTTGGTCAAGTAAGCCTCAACTGTGAATGAAAACCTTTATCAAAAAACTAATAAAGGTGGATTTGGCATCCCTGAAATTATAAGGTGTTATGAAGCAGTAAAAATAGCAATGATTGGTAGCTGGTTTGAAGATAGTCAAGTAAATAGAGCAGAACAAGTAATAAATAAGAAACAAATATGGCAAACATTGTGGTTCAAACCAAGGATGCACACTCTTGATTCCAACAATCTCTCATCAACAAAAGTAGTTATCAAAGTGTAGTGCTAACTTCAACCAAAATTGGCTCCTGAAATCTCCTCTCCTATCTCTTATCAAATGAATTCCCAGGAATAACAATACAGTATATTATAGACTTTTCATCTTTGTCTGAAATGAAAAAAGTTGCACTTCTCCTCCTGGTTCAATGATGCAAATGGATCTTACAGTACTTTCAATTGAGACAAACTGCAGAACAACTACAAACTAAATATGGTCTTTGTTGAACACTTACACCTTTTGAAATTTTGTTTCCAATCTGAATCAAAAGACAGCAATCAGTAACATCTATTTCCTTATGTCTGAAATAAAATTAAATCTATTACACCCATCTTTTAAGAAATAAAACTGGGGTGTGTGTGTGCTAACAAGTGATAATTGATAAATAAAATATAATGAATGGGCTTGGATCATTAAAACAGTTATATCATTCGTGATAAAGAAAGTCTCTTCAATATATCAGTGACATCTTACTCCGTACAAGCTGGCTAAAATCTATAAAATGAATCTGAATTGATGGAGATGCAGGAACACTAAAGTAGAATTTGTACACGTGTTTTGGTCCTGTAGCAAAATAAACCATTTCTGAAATATAATATTTGAAACAATATTGTGGAGTATAACCAAACAAGAAACTCTAAAACTCTTTTGTTTGGCATAATACAAACAGAAGACAGGAACATGGACTACCAGTTAGTCAGAAGCTTGAGTAGTACGAAATTGCACAGTACTGGAAAAATGAAGACTCTCCACCAGTAAACAACTGGACACCTTCATCTGTCCCAGCTGCAACAAGACATATCTCTCCCATTTTGGTTTCTAAAGCCACAGTAGGCAATATAACTGTCCAACAGTTCCTCGTCTCCCAGCAGCCCCAGCCATCTAAGTTAGTGGCCATCAAAATATTTTGTGGCATTGAATTTTGTGAATAAATAATGAACTTTATGACTTTCTTTTGTCTGTCCTAACTCTACTGTCATTTAGTTTCATTAAGTGACCCCCCCATGTTTTAATTATCAAGGAAGCAGATTTTTCCTGTGTATTTGCTCATCAACATTCACTGATATTCTCCTTTTGTTGCTCCCCAACAAAACTAAATGCACTAAGATTTTCCATAAAACGTTGTTGTCTTGTGCACATTCCTATTCAGACATCCTCCTGCATACAGGAGATGCACTCATGTATCCAATTTTCACCATATGATGTGAAGTGTGAAACCACAACTATGTACTTTGTGACACATAAATGAAAAGCAAAAGTAGTGATGCAATTCCGGAATAAAACTATGAAATTAGCTGAAATATTAATATTACTCATTGATTTTTATTGAAGACAGGGATGCACTCGGATTCTAACCGCCACCAGATCCTTTAGATTGTCTCTGCTCCCTCCCTGGGTCAACAGTCAGGCTATCATCCAAAAATATTAATCAAGATAATAACTGAGCTTGAAGCTGCCCTTTGTTATGATAGCAATATTTTTGCTTTTAAACAGTTACCTCAGAAAAACAAAATATGGTGCTAATGGCTTCCACTTGTAGGCACATAACAACCTTTCTTTGAATGCAGACCTGTTGCTAGGCCATGAATTGCGCTTAATTATGCAGGCATGAGGCACTCATTCACCCAGCTGTAGTCTCATTTAGAAAAAAACATGGCTGGCACTAGTATATCCAAGAAAGAATGTTTTGCCCCAGCAGGATGCCTGGAGTAAAAGCCTCCTTTGGCCTTGAGGAACTGCTATACAGGTTAGAGTTTTATGAACAGATTTCAGGGGAGTTTTTTTGTGAAAAGAGTCTGAAGGAAGAATGGAAGAGATGAGAAAGAAAAGTGGCCAATGAGACCACGGAGAGCAGCAGCAGCAGCCTCAACAAAAGTACCTGCAGAAGACAGTGGATGAAAGAGAACTGCCAAGCTCTGATAGGAGATGGAGCAGTTGCAGGCTGCATACATACCATACACTTAAAGCATAATTCTATCCCTGTTCTTCTCCTCTGAAGTCAACTCAAGTTCCACTGCTGACTCTGCTGATGCTGCCTCATTCTGTAGCATATCTCCCATCCCTTTAAAGGAATCAAAATAGTACGTAGTTGCAGCAACATTTGAGTCTTGGTTTGCTTTCATTTCCACTCGTAGTTTTCATTTGCCTCTTTTTTCCCTTGCTATTTCTCCTATCCTGGATCCTGTTCTGTCAGTTAAGTTGCCAGCAGCAGCATTCTTTTCCACCTTTTGTCCTCGAAGTCACCAGTTTGAGGTAATCTTTTACAATTATTGAAGCATTTGGAGATCCTTTAAGTCTTCCTCCATTAGCCTTGTCTGTTGCTGCTGCTAAACACCTTATAATACGGCTGTTACGTATATCAGCAAGTGCAGGCTGCAGGTGGGTGGGTAGATGGGGGGAAGAAGAGAATTTATGTCACCACCAGTGCTTCTTTGGAAATGCTTTAGCCCAAGATTATGTTTTAAAAATCTGTTTATTTACTTGAATTATTCCTCTTGATTCTGCCTTCCCCGACTCGTTAGATGGTTCTCTAGTAGTTCTCCAATCATGCTACTTTGGATACTGCCATTATCCTGATTCATCTAGCTCACAACAGTCTTGAAACCTAGGTTCCATAGCAGAACAAGTGGCTGTGCCAGTAGGAAAAGTGGAGGTTTTTCTTTCTTTCGGGGTAAAATTAAATTTATTATAATTTAATCATTTTAAACACCACCTTTTAGAACAAGAAACACACCCACGGTGGCTTACAATAACTGAAAAAACCACCAATAATTTGAATACATTTTTTAAAAAGTCATGAACAGAAACCAGAGTAACCACCGCCTCTGCCAAAACCAACAAGGAACAAGGGGGAGGGCAGCCAACAGCATACTTCCACTTCCATACCAGGCCACCCCTTCCCTTTCCTGCTCCCTGCAGCTCCCACTTTCCCACAAAGTCTGCTCCAAAGGGTTGGGGTCTATTCTGGATCAGATTGGAGAGGGGCACACAAAAAATAGGAAAGTGAATTGCACCCTTCAACAGTAGGAATGGCCTTATTAATTGTAGTAATGGATAGCCAATTAGCTACTGGGCTAAGATCAAGGTGCTGTGCTGGGGCATTTTTTTGTTCAGCATGGCAACAACTTTTCAAAAGCATGTTTTGTCCTTTTAGACGCTCTCACACCAAAAAAAAGGAAACCCATTAAAATCACCACTCCATTCTTGTTTGATGCTACTGCTTTCTGTCTCAAGCTCAATAAAAACCTCCCATTTCATGCCATGACTGAAAGCCTCTGGATGTGGGTGACCTCCTGCATGGGCTCCATTTCACAGCATTGGCCAGTGGCTTCCTTTGAACCAAGAAACTCCTCCGCCATCCTGCCGTTCAGCTGGGTATCCACACCAGAGCCATCCCAAGCTCCATTCGCCTTCCTAATCAGCCACACAACATTTCTAGTAATGGTCAGTGCCCATGCAGGATTTTATTTAAAAGGAGTACTAAATATTCAATAATGATTTGGTCTAGGCTAACCTTCCAGGTGTCTATGGGGTTGGTTTCTTTCTTTCTTTTTTAATCCTTGGGGTTGCGGAGAGGTCAGCCTTTCAAGATCAAGCTGAACCATTCTACAGTCATGCAAATTTCATGGTGCTGTCTCCTTGGTGGGACCCCACCTATTTGACATGCTCATTTCTCCACCTACTGTCTTTCTTTGTACAGACCTGCTGGATTTTAATTCCTTGCATGGTTCCTAATGATCATACTTGCCTTGTTCTGGTGAAAAAAAGATCTCATCTCTTGGCTGCAAGCTGCTTTCCATAGGTCATGCCTCCCAATGCACACAAAGATAATAATATTGAATATAAAACATGTGCTTATGTGCTTTGATTGACCAGGATGAGAATGAACTGCACCATCCAAGATCTGCCCCTTTAGCTGTCCTACACAAATAGATATTGTTTAACATTCTCCGTAGGAAATGTTCAAATGTCCCTTGACAACATCCAGGGCATTCTGTAAATGTGTTCAGCTGTATTGTTTTTAAACCTTGGCATATTCTTGTAGCAGAGCGAAAGGTACTGCTCCATTTACAAATGCATTACAAATCCAATTAAGGAGATGGAACAGCTGAAATTCTTTTCACATTTGCGATCAAAACTAGCTTTGCAATGCTATTTAATTTTTCTTTCTCTCCCTCACCTAGTGTGGAAGAACACAGACACTTCTAGCCAATATATTCTTGGTGATTTGCGCCCCCCCCATCACAGTCAAGTAGAAGCTATCAAGTAACTACGATAACTGTGATTTTAATCAAAATATTATGGAGAATCTAATATCAGGAATACTGACATCTGCTCAATTCTTTGAGCATCTTAGTATTTGTTGAAAATGGATATACATATCTGCACATAAAATGACCTAAGTTGCTATGAATCACTTACATAGCACTTTTATAACCCAATGCTAAGGGACCTTTTTCATGCTCCTTTTCCTTGCACATGGTCTTGAGAAGCTTGCCAGGAAGCAGCTAGAAGATGCACATCTATATAACTTAAAGATGTCAGGTGTATGTCTTGGATGACCCCCATGATAAACTGATTGCCTAAATGTGTGTGGGGGGGGGAGGGCTAAAGAGATCTGCGTTTGTCAGCTCTCAGGTTCTGGATTTGTGCATCTTCTGAGAACTAAGGCATGGTAGGGAAATTAATATTAAATGGTGCCTTGTGATTTTTCTGCTCCTGTAACAGGAAAGAGCAGTTTACATGGCCCCATCTGGGGTCCACAACTTTGCCACCTCTCTTAATTATCTATTCCCCCCCTTTCCCCCCCTCAAGGTTTGTACTGAGTGGTTCTTTTCACTGCACTGCTCATTCTGCACACACACCCATTTTTCTTTTCCTTTTCTCATCAAGACTCTTCCTTTCAATAACCAAATGGAGATGTTTCCCTTAAATCAGTGAACAGGCTGACTACCCCATGTATATATTTTATGTATTATTATTTCTTACATTTATGTCCCACTTTCCCCTCATGTTGCTCAAGGTGGTATCCATGGTTTTCCACATCTTACTCCCACAATAATCCTGTGAGACTCAGAGACAGTGACTGACACAATAGTATCCAGCATGGCCAAGGGCAGATTTGAACCCTGATCTCACTGGTCCTAGTATAACACTTTAACCATGGCACCACAATGGTAAATTAGAGTTTGTGATGCAGTTTTCTGACTGATACTTAAATCTCAGTGTTACAAAGCTTGACATATAGCTGTTATCAGAAGCAGCTGTACTGTCACAAATACTCTAAGGATGGACAAACACCAAACTCCATTAGTTCCAGTCTGAAAAATAGAATCTTCTGGACTCTTTACCTCAAGTATCACATTTATGGTGTACATCACACACACAGACAGGGTTTCAGACAGAAGTGTTTCCCAGCCCTACCTGGAAAACCAAGGTTTGAACCTGGCACCTTCTGCATGCAAAGCTGCAAGGCAGATTCTGTACCTTTGAGCTATGGTCCAATCTTTAGCAGTTGGTCAGCAGCTGAACATGAATCTGCAAGGTGATGCAGTTGCTAAACAAGCTAATGCAGTCTTAGATGGCAGTGGCAGAAGCACCATGTCCTTAGCATGAGAAGTAATAGGTAAAGGGACCCCTGACTATTAGGTCCAGTTGCGGACGACTCTGGGGTTGTGGTGCTCATCTCACTTTACTGGATAAGGGAGACGGCGTACAGCTTCTGGGTCATGTGGCCAGCATTTATCTTCTCACTGGAGCGGTATCTATTTATCTACTTGCACTTCGTGCTTTCGAACTGCTAGGTTGGCAGGAGCAGGGCCCGAGCAATGGGAGCTCACCCCGTCGCCAGGATTCGAACCACCGACCTTCTGATCGGCAAGCCCTAGGCTCTGTGGTTTAACCCACAGCACCACCTGCGTTCCTATGAGAAGTAATAGTTCCACTCTGTTCTGTGCTGGCCAGACCACAACTGAAGTTCTTTGCTCAGTTCTGGGCATCACATTTTAAGAAGAGCATTGACAAACTAGAAGCATGTCCATTGGAAGGCGACTAGGAATGGGGATGGGTCTGAAAACCAAATCCTATGAAGAACAATTGAAAAAACTGGGTACATTTAGTCAGGAAAAGAGAAAATTTAAGCAGAGGGAAGGCCAGACATCTACCAGGGATGATGCAGTTGCATCCCATATTACAGAATCCTGGGGCAAGGGTATAGTCTCTCCCATCTCTATGATCTTATTCTAAACCTTACTACAGCTAAGTCCAGCTCTGGAATTTTAGATAGGCTAGATAGGCCTTTGCAGGGTTCTTTGCATGTTCTTATGTGACTTTCTAAGACATTCTGCAGCAAATGCGACATATTGCAACCCCACTCATACCATCCAAAGCCCATGCAGGCTAACGAAGGCTAATGCTATGGGAGAAGATGACCCTGATCTTCAGTTTTTCACCTCCCTCTCCAAATATAATTATGTTGGGGTTGAGGGGGAGATCACAAACTCCACTTTTCAGATTTCTGAATTAGTTTCCCTGCACTTTTGGGAGGCACATTTTCTGATGTGTAATCTGTTACCATTCCCAAGTTAATAACATCGCCTCTTTATCTTCGTTTATAATTAATTGATTATACTGGAGCACCATCCATCATAGATTCTTCCCTCACTACCTTTCAAAGAGAAAATAGTAAATCAACTTTATAACCATAAAAATTGATCTGACTCAGTTACTGAATGTAATTTAAAAACAAAAACAACAAAAAACAAATGAATTGCTAGAAATTGAAGCAAAATGGGTTTGAGTTGTGTTTTGAAAATATATATTGTACAATCACCTTTGAGACTGCATCGCTACGGGTATACAACTGTCCTGGAATAATTTTATTCCAGATAACTCTCAGACATTTCACTCCCTCATCTAATAGTCTATACCGTTTATGCAGAAAGTTATCCCTGTGCCTCTGCATGAGAACCTTCATGGCCATTCACTTGGCTATATAGAGTTGCGGGGGGCACTTACTTCTTTATATTGTTGATATCAATTTGTTCTACTTCATGTTCTACCTGAACGTTTTGACATTATTCGATGTCATGTCCATTTTTAAGAGAGAGAAACCACACAAATGGACCTCAGCATGATATGGGGCTTAAGTGGGATCCCCAACGCATATATTCTTATGGCATCTGTGTGGTGGTGAGGGGGAATGGTGCACTGTGGTTGGTGAAAGCCCCAGGGAATTTGTGAACTGGGGGCTTTGCTTTTCTGACAAGGAGAATGAACTTGAAAAACAGAAATAGAAAATGGGAGATCAAGTTCTCTAGGAAGACATCAAAGTCACTATCTATGATACTTGAGCCATGTTTTATTCCGGCAAAGGAACAAAGAACAAATTTGAATTTCATAGGATTATCAGGAAAGAGAACTCATTGTTTCCATTATAGTTAGCAAATCCAATGCTAACTATAGCATTATTCTTCTTTCTTTGTAAGTTTTACATCTTTTATCTCACAAAATACATTCACTTATTAAAGGAATCGGTAAAAGGCAAGTCCTTGATATTTCTGCTAGACAAAATTTTTGATCATTCAAACTAGTTAAAGCTCTGGCAAATGAAGAATAGCAATGCAGATGCAACTACTGCATGGAACCATCATGCAAACCAATTTCTTTTGGATAAAATGGTTCTGCCATTATTCCCTAGGTAAAATTCTGAAGTTCTCACATCTTTGTGCATATGCTGCATACGCAACTCTTTACTTTGGCTTTTGACACTTGAGATACATGTTTTGGGACCCAACTATTCTTGGGATTGTAAATCATTTTAAATGTTTTTAATGTTGTATTTTAAATTGTTGTGACCCACCCTGAGACCTGTCTCCCTTTTTTATTTCCTAGCAACCTTTGCTAATTTTGTTGGAACTTTTGTTGCAAAAGACACACACAGAGAGAGTTGTTTCAGCTGTTCCATACTTGAAGAGATTGAGAATTTTTTTTTGAGAAATTTTATTGCGGCCATAGGCCCATACAGAAGAGATTGAAGATGGCTAGGCAGAGAAAGAGTAATATGCCCATGGCTACCTAGTAAGCTCCATAAATATTTCTGTTTTCTGTATTCAGGCAAACTCACTAGTGTAGCTACTGTGAGTCACTAATCATATAAAGGAAGCATGGTTTACTAGATAATTAAGTCTGTTCAGACCATGGGTCAGCAAACTAAGGTGCGCAGGCTGGATCAGGCCCAATAGCTTTCTAAATCCGGCCCGCGGATGGTCCGGAAATCACTGTGTGGATCTCCAGCGTGCACACGTTCTTTCTCTCTCCCTCCCTCTCCCTCACATGGCAGCAGCGGCACCTCCTCCCTCCCTCCTCCTGGCTTCTCCCTGCCCTGCCTAGAGGAAGAAGGGGGCTGGGCTTTGTTGATGCAAGCCCCTCTCCGGAGCCCTCTTGCACGCCACTCATCATCCCTCCACTGCTGCCGGCCCCTGCCACTCACAAGACACAGGATCCGCGGGTGGCTGAGTGCCCCTCTTGAGCAGCCACCATTTAAAGCAGCCCCTCTCTGGAGCCCTTTCACACGCGCTCATCATCCCTCATTCATTTCCCCCCCAAAATATAGTCTAGCCCACCACAAGGTCTGAGGGACAGTGGACCGGCCCCTGCTGAAAAAGTTTGAGGACACCTGGTTCAGATAATCAAAATGGAGCTGGGGTAGGATGCCAAATTTGAAACTAGGTGTCTTGGCTACTGATTGGCAATTAGAACCATCAGGTTGAATTTCAGACCTGATGATCACCAGTGTTGGATATCATGAAATTTGTAGCCTTGAACCCTGGTGGCAAAATATGCTGTTAGCATCATTTCCCCAAGACCCTTTCAGCTATAACTTGCCAAAATTCAGTTCCAGCACCTCTCAGGTAGGTGCCATTGCCATTATAATAGAATAAGGGAGGTGTTCTGACACCACTTTTTCCTCAAAAAAAAGAACTGGCTACTGCCCTATCCACTCTTCTAAGCCAAGTTTTATAGTAGCGGTTGGAGGACTGCCATCAATCAGGCCTTTGATCTGGATCAATGGCTTGAGAATATAAAGCAGATTTATACATACATACATACATACATACATACATACATACATACATATTTTATGCCCTTTGTAAAAAGGAAGGCAGTAACCCTTCCCATGTACAGATCAGATTTCTGTATTGCAACCTGCACAATGACGCTGATCATGAAAAGTCCACACCCAGAACCTGTAACTGTGTGCAAAGCAGTTGCAACTAACCTGGGCGGCAGAAAGATCAACAAAAGCTCTGAAAGCAGCTGTCACCCATTGTGATGGAGGTGGGGGGGGGGATCCTGGCCACCTTCTCTTCTCTTACCCCAAATGGACATATTCACAGTGCCAACTATCTCTTTTGCAGGTAGATCCTCTTTTGTCCAAACAGCCTGCTGTGGTGCATGACAGTCTCTGGATTGGAGCTGTGTGGAATTAATTCAAATTCCGTACAAATGCTTTCTCTGTCTGTAACTAATTGCTGAGCACTAAGAACAGCCTTTATATTCTCTCCCCCCCCCCCTTAGTTGTGAGGTACTTCTGGATGAAAGCAAAGGAAATGTGGATAGTTCAGGATGTAATTCACACAGCTATGTCCAGGTTCCATAACATGATTAAGATAAATTACTAGAATTTAAGCCAATTTAGGCCCCCTGACTGCCATGGTAATAAAATCCAAGTACTTGACTTAACTTGACTGTCAAGAGGCCTGTGTGTGTCATGCTTCACAAGTGTTCAGGTTCAGACTTGTCTGGGGTTTAGCAGAGCAATTTATACATGCCCACACATCAATTTCAGGGAGATGATTATTTCAGATGTATATTTAATCTAGAAATGCGGCTGCCGCTGATTTGAAAGTGAAGTTGCACAAATGATGCCTGATTGTAACAATTCCATCTCTGCCTGCAACATTAACATCTGTAATTCGTCGCACTTTTCACAGCTTTTAAAAACCTGCTCTTGATCATTTTAATGGTCCATAAGCATTAGGCATTATTGTACCTTGCTTCCTGCTGATTGAGTTTCCTTCCTGCAAGTGTCAGTACTGAAGAAGCTGCAAAAATGAAGGAAATGAGTTAATACTTTGCATTCTAAAATACAAAGATAAACAAAGCAATTCATAGCTTTTGTAAGTCAAACTTCAAAACTTGAAAAAAAGTTAATGCAATTACAAATTACTAATGCTCAGGGCAACACTTAACATATGCTCAGTATCTTACAGGCAAAATTACTAACGGGCAATGCTATCCACAATTTGAGTGATTATCATGTTATGTATTTCCTCCCTGTCAAATGCAGGCTCACTTACATCGCAAGTAGATCACCAATGGGAGAAACTTAGCATTAGTAAGGACAGATGAGGTGGATCATTTTGAGTCTGGACAAAACTGAATTTGTTATGAGATGAACTTGTTATGGGTTGAAAGAGTGAGGTGGTGCCCCTTTTTGAATACTCACCTATTCCCAGCCCATGATTCAAAATGACTAGTTTCTGTCTGTAAGGTGGCAGCCTTTGAGTGGCATTGAATAATAATAATAATAAATAATAAATTTTATTTATATCCCGCCCTCCCCAGCCAAAGCCGGGCTCAGGGCGGCTAACAACAATAAAACAGTACAACACAAAACAACACTCTAAAATCATTCATTATAAAATTAATTAAAATCAAACCAATGGCAGCCATTGGGCCGGAGCTCTGCGAAGATTGCCGAAGGAGGGAGTCAGGCTGTGCCCTGGCCAAAGGTGCAGGGATAGGAATCTGCCCACTTGGAACTATCAGTTCTAGGATTTCTCCTTCTCAGAATGTCGCTAGAATTGGGATAACCTGTGTTACTAGCCTCTGCTCCATTTCAACTAAGACAGTTATTTTGTGTTCTCATTTGGAAATGCTGTTGCACTCAATTAGGCTAAAGGGCTTCTTTCTGTAATGCAGTCTTGGGATCTGCTATCATACACTAGATTTACACACACACACACACACACACACACACACACACACACACACCTGCATATTAGTGTGTGTTACAAAAAATATAAATGGAAAGACACATAACAAATACTATGTAAGTAATCAAAAAGCATAGACTAAAAATACAGCTCTGATCTACTGTAAATGTTGAGTTGTGAACTACGCTTCATTTTAGAATGCAGAAAATATTGAAGGATTAGTTCGACAATAATCAAGTTTATTTAATGACAGACATTAATGTCTCATTAGCTAGCTATTAACCATAGATCATAGAAGAGAATCTGAAGCTTCTTAAAATGTAAGGTAGAATGATTAGCTAGCTAAACATCAGCTATCATGGGCAAGAAGAGAGCAGTTCACCAAAAACTCATCTTGAGCATAGTGTGTAGTTTGCACATACAATCTATTTTTTTAACAGAGGGAAGGGAAAGCCATGCCATAATAAAAAATAAAAAGTATTTGCGTGTAAATTTGTGTATGTAATAAACATGTGTGCCTGCATATACACACAGGCATGCATTATGTGGTGGGTCTGAGGGTTTATTTGTGTCTCTGTGTGTGCCAATATTTTTGCAAATGTAATTGGCTGTTAATGGCAAGGAAGCTCATGTTGCCATATTTTGGAACTGGTAGATGCGCCTAAGGAAATGAGAAATGAGAAGTTATTCTTAAAAGGTATATTTGATCATCTTTTGAAGACAAACACTTTCCCAGATAACCTCTTTAGAAATGTTTTTTGGCAAAAGACCCCTCTTCCATATATATATATATATATATATATATATATATATATATATATATATATTCCTTATATATATTCCTTATATCTGAAGGAGCGTCTCCACCCCCATCATTCTACCCAGACACTGAGGTCCAGCACCGAGGGCCTTCTGGCGGTTCCCTCACTGTGATAAGCCAAGGTACAGGGAACCATGCAGAGGGCCTTCTCGGTAGTGGCACCCACCCTGTGGAACGCCCTCCCACCAGATGTCAAAGAGAACAACAACTACCAGACTTTTAGAAGACATCTGAAGGCAGCCCTGTTTAGGGAAGCTTTTAATGTTTGATGCATTACTGTATTTTAATATTTTGTTGGAAGCCGCCCAGAGTATGGGCGGGGTATAAATTATGATGATGATGATGATGATGATGATTCCTTATTTTCTTCTTGAAATTGTTTTATATCATGGATATATTGTCACTCATTTTAACATTTAGCTCTGCCTCCTACTTTCTCCTTGCAAATTTACTCCTTAATATGAAGTTTGTGTTTTCAGTTTTACTGATAAGACCAAATGCAATTTCCCCTAGATGCCTACCTCAGTGTCTACTACGGTTTTAGTTAACTTACTCCATGTTGTTTCTCTATGTCTTCTTATGCTAATGAGTGGTTCTTAATCTCTTAACCTGCTACTTATGATATAATACAGTGGAGTTAATTATATTCCCTGCATAATGTAATTTTGAACTCCCTGTGATGGAAATAGCTTATGAATTTTCTATAATATCATGTTTGCAATCTCATTACTTTGGAAGTTTAAATTGATTTGGTTCAGGTGACCTCATGTTAAGGGATTTTCTATGCAAACCGCAGATGTCCTTTTGGAATTTGGTTTTGTTTCACCAGTCGTAATGGTGAACTTGTACAGCTGGATCAATATTAGTCAATATTACAGCCTATCAATGGGTATTATTGGTTTTAAAATTGGAATCTCCATATTCAGAGACTGTATAAATCTAAATGTCAGCATGTTCTACTTGCAATATTCCCAGACGCAATATTCCTGGATTTTGTAGGTTCTGAATGTTTGTGCAAGGAGTGCACAGATTGTTGTCTATTTTTTCAAATAGATGTTCAGATCTGCTGTCCTTATTTCCTTGACTCAGGGGTCACATAACTCCATACCTTCCAACATTTCTCCAATGAAAATAGGGATGTTCGAAGGAAAAGCAGGACATTCGAGAATCAAATCAGAAACCAGGATGGCTTCAGTGAATCCAGGAATGTCCCTGGAAAATAGCAACACTTGGAGGGTCTGTTAACACAGTCCTCCAAAAAAAAGCCTTGTTATTTTTGTGTATGTGTGAATTGGAGGATTTGTTGGTGCCTGTTGATTTATTTAGGTCTGTTTGTTTTAAGCTTCTTATATCTGTATCCAGCTGTGCAGTTTAACATGTGCATATACTGGCTTCCAACCATTGTACCTAATGCCATTTTCTTCTGAGATGACATGCATAGAATTGCAGTGCTAGAAACCAGATTAAGGAGTTACAGTTCACCAAGTGAACTGTAATAGACACACAATTAGAAAGCTGTTGAAATAGAAAAAATGGTTTTGGGTTTCATGAGCAGGAAACACCTTTTCCATAAAATTTCAGTTTCTGTATAAAAATATAATGGTCACAGTCATTTGGCATCACCTCTTTGAAATGAAGGATAAGCTTTAATAACAGTTGCTGTATTTCTCCACACAATTTTGGTTGCACCCTTCTTACTTTCATTGTTGCAGTCCCCACAGAGCTGTAAATTGTTCTCCTTATTTTAATATGCTTTATTTTTGTTGTCCTGGAAACAAAATACATTTCTCCCCTCTTTTATATTACTGCAAGATATACAGTAAATGCTGCAAAAATGTCTTACATATAGACCTAAGTACTGAAATAGCTATGCTATCAGGAGAAAAAGAAGAAAGGAGTTTGGTTGGATCCCAAGTAGGGCTAAGCAAAACTGTTAATTTTGGTTTCTCATAGTTTCTCATTTTTCCAGTCTTAAGTTCCATTCTCCATATTTCACATCAGTTTATTATTATTTTTCAAAAAATGAGCCTCATTTCATTGCAAATTTCTCCTAATATATGTACACATTATTGTATGCAAGCTTGTCTAATGTACACTTCATTTTGACACAGCTTTGCTGTGAATGGAGTTTCTGGATAACATATGGTGGCCAGGACTTAGGTATTCCCTTCCCTTGTGTATCCTGCATGTCTAATCAGCTTTCCCCCAGGTTTTCCTCCTTCTCATTGTGTTGGATGTATTAGTATTTTACATTGGGTGTATTTGTATTTTACATTTCTGCAAAATGACAACACACATATGATAAGTTCATTTCAGGTGGGGGTATTCGGATTATACAGAGTGGACGCAGGCAATTATTTTATGGATTTACTTATCATTGTCACAATTGTACAATGTAGGTGTCAGGAATGAGCCAGCTCCTAGTGGAATGTTGCAGCTAGCTGCAGAACAGAGAGGGTTAAATCTGACACAGGCTGAACAGTGGCCAGTGCCCAGTGCTACTCCCCTGCCCCTTGGAATGCCAGTCGCCAAGGGAATGACTGAGAGAAGACTGGAACACAGCCAAAGCTCTCAGGAAGTTCAAACAGGAGTGAACAGACACACAGACAGTACGTCAGAAAGGAAGAGTTTGGAGCTAATCCAATTAGTTCAAAAAGTCAGCAAATGGGAGGTCTGTAGAACGCGGAAGGAGTCTTCAGAAGGGTCATCTTGAGTGATGATGCCGTAGGCTTTGTTAGAGCTGTCCAGAGCTGTTTGTTTTTGCAATAAACCTACGATTACTGTGTTATCAAGCTGGGAACCTGGACTCCTGACAGTAACATTGTTACAGTGATAAGTAAATCCATGAGATTGTTCCAACCAACCATTGTTGGTTCAAGGACACAAGTTATAGACGATGTCTAACGTCTATAGGCTATAGAGCAGTAGAATTAGGTGTCAATTTAAAATATGTGTAGCTGATTCTGATTTGATATGTTTATTCAGTGTCTTATAAAATTGATGGGTTGGAGCCAATTGTTCCATAGGATAT
Source organism: Podarcis bocagei (assembly GCF_964188305.1). Classification (NCBI taxonomy): domain Eukaryota; kingdom Metazoa; phylum Chordata; class Lepidosauria; order Squamata; family Lacertidae; genus Podarcis; species Podarcis bocagei. The sequence continues at coordinate 31,352,101 of NC_138127.1, read as the reverse complement.
CTGGCAATGGAAGAGGACCCCCCTTTATATAATCACAATTAGGGAGAGTGTTGGTGCACTCAGGACATGTTTCTGTAGGCATCTGATTGGCCATTGTGAGAAGAGTATGTTGGACTAGATGGCCTTGTACAGCAAAGTTCTTCTTATGTTTTTAGTTCTAAGGTCTTTCCACGGGCAGAAGAACACTTGGCTTGAATCATGGCCATTTCTGCATCCCTTGTAAAATCATCCCTAAATAAAACCTTTCTCCCTCCTCCCGCCCCAAACCTACCACTGTCCTTCAGAAAGAGAGCTGACCAAATTGCATTATTCAGGCAGGTCTAGAAATTACAGCATGGGCAGTGGTGATGAATAGAACGATTCCCATTCAGTGAAGTCTTTACAAATGTCTAATTATGTTCGGCTCTGCGAAGTGACTTCTCTGTGTTAACAAGTGTTGGCAGCTGGTCCAGTCTCAAACTCTTCGACTTCACTCTTGACACTTGTTTTGCTTCCAGTAATGAAGTGGTAACAGTGAATACTTCCATAAAAAGCACAAGATCCCTCCCTTCCTCTGATCAGCAATATCTATGGATTCCCTTAAGCTTTTCTTCCCCGCCCTCTTCACCCACCTGCTGGGGCCGTTACTAAATGCTGAGTGATAGGCTTGCCACAGCAGTACTGCTCAACAGACCTTGAAATTAGCAAAGGGAACTATGGCTGTCTGACAGCTACTCCTATCATGGCCGCCAAGTTTGAACAAACAGCAGCAGCTATCTTGCTCACAGGAGAAATAAGGTTCATGGAAATATTAAAGAATCGTGAATGCCACTGCCGGCATGGCAACACTTTACAGTAATTGGCTTTTTGTGATTCATGCTGGTCTGAATTCAGGGAACCACAAATAGGAAGCTTAAAAGCATTAGTCTGGGAAATGGCTCTTCCTTCTTAAAAAATGGGGAAAGATCAGATGTTCATTGAAGTAAATTTTGTTTTAATTTACAAGTCAATTTCTTTCTTTAAAATCTATTTTCTGTAAAGTGTTCTGCTTCTGGCTGTTCTGTGAAATCGCACTAAGACCATTCCTTGCCTTCTTGCTTCTTATTTAGGAAGATCTATCTTTCTGAATGTCAGATGTTTCCATTAACACACTAAATAAATGGGACATGCCACCATTAATCACAAACTTTCCTTGCTTTGGTCTTTTCTTAAAGTAAATGGAGAAGATCTAGTCAAACAGAACCAATACACTGACCACCATTGGTCATTCCTGACATGTCCAACTGCTTCTATAATTGGGATATTGCAGTGAAATTTGGCAGTCTTATGTACTCTTCCGAGAAGAATTCCTGGAAAATGCCTTACAAACCTCTGCATTTAAAGCTTTGAAGGGTTTCAGAATGGCTGGCGAGATAGTTTTATGTTTTTGTTACATATTTTGCCAGCTATGTCCCATATCACATCTTGTGTCTTACACTACTTTCATTTAATTTATGCTGTTTCTTTCCGTATACTGTACTGCTTGAATTTCTTATTAACTTTGGGAAGTAAGGGGGTAGGACTGGTGTATTTCACTTAGAATTTTCCAGCCCCCCCGCCCCCATAATAATTCAAGCACTGTTAGCCATTAAATTAATCTTAGGCTATTTGGCTTATTTCTGGACATAGGTGTGTTCACATTACCCCCAAAAAGGCTAATGCTATTCTAGGCTGCATCAACAGAAGTCCAAGCGAGGTAATAGTACTGCTCTATTCTGCCTTGGTCAGATCACATGCAGTACTGTGTCCAGTTCTGGGTGTCACAGTTTACGAAGGATATTGACAAGCTGTTCAGCAATTGTTCCAGTACGTGTAGCGCTTTCCGTTCCAGCCTCTTATGATTCAGGATTCCTGACTAAGCATGTTCATCTCTTCAGATCTTCCGGCTCAGTGCAGGAAGGTAGGAAATGAAGCACATGGGGACAATTCAGGCAGGACCAGCATGCATGGCCTCATGCTCCCAACATTCATCAGCATTCCCTGTTCAAGTATAAACCCTGTACAGAACTATTGTCTCTACTGGAAGCCTGAGACCTCTACCCTGAGTTTTAGTAAATAGTAATTTGTCTAGCTCTGCTGATTTTTCTCTTCTCTCTCTCTCTCTCTCTCTCTCTCTCTCTCTCTCTCTGTGTGTGTGTGTGTGTGTCTGTGTCTGTGTATAAGAAGCAGAGTTCCCATATTTCAGTGAAAGGATAGATGTATCCTAGATCATTTGCATTTTTAGCCATGTTAATGGCTGGTGCTGTTGAATCAATTCCTGGCAGATGTTTGTGGCCTATCAAGCAAAATAGCATGTGGAATGTGATTGACAGCTGGATTGCTGACTCAGGCAAGTAGTGGCATATTAAACTACTTTGTTTTCAAGAAAGAAATATATACAGCCCCAGTATTTGCAACACGGAATACTAGATGGACCAATTATCTTTTAATGATAGCTCTGTTCTCGTCTCCATATGTTTCACTCATTATATTAACAACTTCATATGGATTTTGAAATGACGGCTGTCAAGACAGATCCACAAAGGCTTCCTGTATTTAAAACTTGAGGTTTTCTTCATTATTTTTATTTTTACATTCAAGTATATAAAGCATTGCATGCTTCTTTTCTTGTTGCTGTAATGCCACTTCACTATCAGAAGCCTGGAATGCATTTATATACCTTCCTTCAAGGTTGGCACACAGCATGTCTTCCCTCCCCTACCTGGCCTGGTCTCCTTGGCAACGCTTCCCCCAGGTGGGATTGGACAACTGACTGGGGTAGGTGGAGACCTCCAGGTATCCCACCTGAGGGAAGGCAAAGCCAAGCCTATGCTGTTGGAGCCGCTCCAGATCTAGGGGCTGCACGCGTCCACGCAAAGGGCGCCCCCCATTTTAAGCGGGGAGCGGTCATTCTCTTCTAGCCAACCATACCTTTTTCCAGGATGCTCCCTTCCTCACCCTAGTTTTACACACACACACACACACACACAGAGAGAGAGAGAGAGAGAGAGAGAGAGAACATACACTGAGTGTTCTGTGACCACTGACCGTGGTCAGTCAACATTTGGGTGGTTCATCTTTCTGCAAATATTGTAGTTTCCCAGGGCTTGTTGATAACTTACTCTTTGACAGGGGGGGGGGGTTGTATGATTCTGGCTACATAAGGATCAGCACTAAGAGAATGAGTTCACTATTACTATATAGCAGGGATGGGCAACTGGTGGCTCTTCATCTGTAGTTGGGCTACATCTCCTATTGCCCTTGGCCATTGGCTATTTTGGCTGGGCCTGATGGAGTTTAGCAATGTCTGGAGGACCACATGTTTCCCACCTCTGGTATAAAGGAAGGCCAGTAGGCAACACTGTAATTATGTTCACTAAACATATAGAGAGGGGAGTGAGATCACATCTGCTGATCTGCTCCCCACCTCCTTGTGTACAGAAGAAAGTATATGAACATGCATGTAGGAGTGATCACATCTGCTGATCTGCTCCCCACCTCCATGTGTACAGAAGAAAGTATATGAACATGCATGTAGGAGTTTTCTATATGATCAGTGCCAGCATGATGAGCCCCATCAGTCTTCCATTGGCTAGTGAGTTAGTTTAAGTTTGGCTGCTCACAAGTTGTGAATTCCTTGTCTGGTTATCAAAAAACAGGTGACTGTTACTGGTACTTGTTCAATTTCTGTCCCACCTTTCTTCAAAAGTGCACAAGGCTATAGTGGTGCCTCGCAAGACGAAATTAATTCGTTCCACGAGTTTTTGCGTCTAGCGAATTTTTCGTCTTGCAAAGCACGGTGTCGGAAAAGTTTTGGAAAAGCTTCAAAAATCGCCAAAAACCTCAAAAAAGGCTACCGCACCACGTTCTATGAGTTGCTCCTCAAAGTTGCAACTGTATTAAGGGTGTTAAGAAAAAGGAAACAAACTTGCAAAAAACGCAAGACGTTTTCATCTTGCGAAGCAAGGCCATAAGGAAATTCGTCTTGCGAAGCAGCTCAAAAACCGCAAAACCCTTTCGTCTAGCGAGTTTTTCGTCTTGCGAGGCATTCGTCTTGTGGGGCACCACTGTACTTACACAAATCAATACTGTACAAAATAAGATAAAACAACTTAATAACAAAGCAAATTAACAAAGAAAACAAACAGCACTCTTCATGGTGTTTCTACTTTTTGTGATAACTCCTGCTGTTAAAGGTTTAGTTACTTTTGCCCTTTCGATGTTCATAAATTTATTTCAATATTAAGGCAATATTCACATCACAAGCCACTCTTGAAACAAACTCATGTTCCAAAAGCAAACTTTCAAGTGCCAGAGGAGGTATTTTTATACAACAAAGAAGCAAAAAGCCCTGCTGAGTGTGTGGTGCTGATTATGACAATAGCTCTAATCTTGACATATAATTTGTATACTCTCCACTACTCTGAAAAGCAGTAAAAGTTGGATAACACAAAGCAATCAGCTCATATTAGTATACTGGAGAAGGCAGGCCTCAAGCATGCTTTAATGAACTTGATAAACTGCATTTTAAATGGAAAGTTAAATCTTTTGCAGACAAGAAGCACAGCATACACAGTAATTTCAAATCAAGTGGTCTCTGTAGGAAAAATTGATACTCGAGAACTAGTACATATCAAAGAGGGATGAAATTTCTGTTTAAATATATCTATTAATATTGCTGTTGTGTACAGGGAAACTATACAGAGTGGTTTGTGATGTGGAAGAAGAGTTCCTTAAGAGCCTGCTTGCGCAACCCAAGACTTTACACACACCTAAAGTGTCTCAAAATCACTGCCCATATCAGTAAGCCCTATGCAACTGAGCTACTATCCCAAACAAATGAAACTACAGGGTTGCATCCAAAGGACTGTGAATGGGAAAAGCCACTGCACATGTTTGTAAAAGCTTGTGGAAGAGCCTGCAGAAGTCTTTACATAATACCATAAGCAGGTTCTTAAACAATTCTATTTATCTGCTCTTTATATCACATAAACCACAAATATTCAGTCTGAGCTCAGTTCAATGCTTTCACAAACACAGCCCACTACAAAGTCAACCTCTTTAGCAGATTTTTCAAAAGCGAGGGTTGAAAGGGAGCAAAAGTGTTTTCAGCAGTCCCCTTCCCAATGTTCAACTGCAGTGACATTCTTCTTCCCTGGAACCTATTTAGGACACTTAAATAGGCTGTCAAACTCTTCTGCATGGCTCCCTCACGTTGCCTTGATATTTGATGATATGGCAGCATAGAAATACTTGAATGAATGAATGAATGAATGTCACTTCTCCCAGGAAGAAGTTGACAATTAAAAAGTCTCTTTAAATTATGGTTATTAAGAAGAAGCTGATCAGGGAATTAACAGGCTGCATATATGATATGAACAGTATCCACAAGAGGGGATATATTTCAGCTTGCATTCCAGTCCCCAAGTACGAAGATCACCACGAAAATGTTCAGAATCAATTTATGCTCCAAGTCAATTCTCTACAACAAGTAGTGCATGATACACAAGTGGGTCACACAACTGAGCTAAGGTGGGCTCGCTCACAGCAACAGTACCAATACCATTTCTAAATCTCATGGAACTGAGATTAAATTACAGCATTTGATTCTGGAGAACATTATGAAGTCAGGCTTCCGTCTTCTGTGAGTTTGCCTTTTCAAACAATGCTGTCCCAGTCACAGTGCCTCCCCCACTCCACCTGCAGCTCTAATTCTAAGGTGAAGTGTGAGGGAAGAGACTCAGACAGACAACAATCTGGAATTTAAAGTGGCCACAACTTTATCAATTACAGGTGTAGGCAATACTTTGGCTCATGCATTGGATGGTGTCCATTCCCACCTCCTGCTGGAGCCTCTTCAAGGTCTTGCCAAGGAGATATATATATATATATATATATATATATATATATATATATATATATATATATATGCAGGTTTTGGTGTCTTCGGGTGTCTTCCCGTGTAAGAGTTGGGGTGTCTAGGCGACGTTTCGACGAGGTCTCACTCGTCATCTTCAGGCTGGTGCTTTCGGCTTCTTGTTACTGGAACAGAGCAGGATCTCAGTGTTTGAGTTCCTATAAATACTGTTGAGGGGGTGTGGTGTATAGCCTCCAACGTTCTGGGCAGAGAGGAAGTTCCCAGGTTAGTGTGTCTTTTCTTCTTTTGTTCATTAATTACTTGAGGGATATCTTGAGTGATTTCTTGAGTGATATTCTGAGTACCACTTAGGAGGGTCATTAGGTGTGGATTAGTTGCTAAAGCTTTCGTGTCTTGACCTCTTGAGCTTGTGAAGAGTTTTTTCTGAGAAGATGGCTGTACTGCACTTAGTTGTGCTCTGGCTTGGCTTCGTGTATAGGGGCGAGCTGTGGTTTTGTGCCCTGTGCCAGCCAGATCTGTGTAGGGATTGCAGGGGGGTGCAGCATCCGGAGGTGCCACTATGGTTTGGCTACTGGATGGTGTCTGTAATTTATCTGTGGAGAGGGTCTGGGTTTGGGTCTGGTGTGGTTGATTGGAGATGGCGTTCTGTGTGCCTCTGGTTCTGGTGTCGGTTTTTGTGGGGAGGGCTATTTTCCAGATGTCTGGCAGGCGGGACGTATCGTCACGCTTGTTCATGTTGTGAGGGTGTTTCTCTATCTCGATGGCTTCCATGATTATTCTCTTGTGGTGGTGTTCCATGTTAAAGAGCAATTTGGAATCTGAAAAATTAATTTCGTGTCCTGTTTCTTTCATGTGTTGGTAAAGAGAGGAAGTTTTTTCTTCTTTTTTGACGGCATTCTTGTGTTCTGCGATACGTGCATTTATTCGTCTGTTTGTTTGTCCAATGTACGTGGCTGGGCAGACTTTGCAGGGTATTTCATAGACCCCTTGGTTTTCTAACTGGATTTTATCTTTGGGGTTTCTGAGGATATTGGCTATTTTTTGGTTGGTGCAAAAGGCTGTTTTGATATTGTGTTTATGGAGGATTTTGCTAATTTTATCTGTAGTGCCCTTGATATAAGGAAGGAGGGCCATGCCATTGTTTTCTTCTGTGTCTTGGTTTTTGGGGGGTGTTTCTTTTTGGATTAGCTTCGTAACCCTGTTTTGCTGGTATCCGTTGGCGATTAACACATTTGAAAGATTCTGTAACTCAGTTGTCAAGTGGTCTTTGTCAGCCAGGCGTTTGGTTCTGGAGATGAGAGTCTTGGCTACGGAGTTTATTTGTGCAGGGTGGTGGTGTGATTGTGCATGTAAGTAGCGGTTGGTGTGTGTTTTTTTTCGGTAGATAGTGTGTCCTAGGGAGCCATCAGGTTTTTTGTAGATTAGGACGTCAAGGAAGGGAAGTTGGTTGTTGGCTTCTATTTCCATAGTGAATTGTATTTTGGGGTGTAGGCTGTTGAGATGTGTGAGGAAGCTATCTAGTTTTTTCTTCCCGTGTGGCCAAATTACAAAGGTGTCGTCAACATACCTGAGCCAAAGTTTGGGTTTGTGTTCTGACTTGTCTAAAGCATTGGTTTCAAAGTGTTCCATGTACAGATTTGCGATGACCGGTGAGAGGGGTGATCCCATAGGTGCTCCTTCTATCTGTTTGTATCTTTGTCCATTGTGGATGAAGTACGTGTTGGTTAGGCAGTGGTTGGTCAGGTCCAGGATGTATTCGGGGGGATTGTATTTGTTTTGAATGGCTGTCAAGGCTTCATTAATGGGCACTTGTGTGAAGAGAGATACAACATCGAAGCTCACAAGTAGGTCGTCGGGATGTAGGTTTTGCTTCTTTATTGTTTCTATGAACTGGAAGGAGTTTGTAACGTGTGAAGCGATAGATTCTGCATAGGGCTGAAGTTGCTTAGCGAGAAATTTAGCGAGATTTTGTAGAGGTGAGCCTATGGAGCTGACTATTGGTCTGAGTGGTGTTCCTTCTTTGTGTATCTTGGGGAGACCGTAGAGTTTGGGGCATCTGGATGATTTTTCTCTGGGGATGATTCTTAGCTGGATTTCTTCACTGATAGGAGAGGCTTTTATTTTGGATTAGGTGGTTTTTTCCAGATAGGTGGTGGGATCTGTTTTTATAGGTTGGTAGGTAGGGTCTTGGAGTAGATTTGATAGTTTTGCTTGGTAGTCCGATGTGTTCATCACAACAGTGGCATTACCTTTGTCTGCTGGGAGAATGATTATGTTGTTGTCTTTCTTCAGGTTGGTGAGTGCTTTCTGTTCTTCTTTGTGTAAATTGCTTCTGGGTGGTTTGCTGGAGCAGAGGATGTTGGTGACTTCAAGTCTGATTTTATTGGCTTCATCTGGGTTGATTTTGGTTAGGCTAGCTTCGACTCCGCATATGATGTTTTCCGTGGGGATGCGTCTCGGGGCGACTGCAAAGTTGAAACCTTTGTGATGAACACAACAATGGCATGGCCCTCCTTCCTTATATCAAGGGCACTACAGATAAAATTAGCAAAATCCTCCATAAACACAATATCAAAACAGCCTTTTGCACCAACCAAAAAATAGCCAATATCCTCAGAAACCCCAAAGATAAAATCCAGTTAGAAAACCAAGGGGTCTATGAAATACCCTGCAAAGTCTGCCCAGCCACGTACATTGGACAAACAAACAGACAAATAAATGCACGTATCGCAGAACACAAGAATGCCGTCAAAAAAGAAGAAAAAACTTCCTCTCTTTACCAACACATGAAAGAAACAGGACACGAAATTAATTTTTCAGATTCCAAATTGCTCTTTAACATGGAACACCACCACAAGAGAATAATCATGGAAGCCATCGAGATAGAGAAACACCCTCACAACATGAACAAGCGTGACGATACGTCCCGCCTGCCAGACATCTGGAAAATAGCCCTCCCCACAAAAACCGACACCAGAACCAGAGGCACACAGAACGCCATCTCCAATCAACCACACCAGACCCAAACCCAGACCCTCTCCACAGATAAATTACAGACACCATCCAGTAGCCAAACCATAGTGGCACCTCCGGATGCTGCACCCCCCTGCAATCCCTACACAGATCTGGCTGGCACAGGGCACAAAACCATAGCTCGCCCCTATACACGAAGCCAAGCCAGAGCACAACTAAGTGCAGTACAGCCATCTTCTCAGAAAAAACTCTTCACAAGCTCAAGAGGTCAAGACACGAAAGCTTTAGCAACTAATCCACACCTAATGACCCTCCTAAGTGGTACTCAGAATATCACTCAAGAAATCACTCAAGATATCCCTCAAGTAATTAATGAACAAAAGAAGAAAAGACACACTAACCTGGGAACTTCCTCTCTGCCCAGAACGTTGGAGGCTATACACCACACCCCCTCAACAGTATTTATAGGAACTCAAACACTGAGATCCTGCTCTGTTCCAGTAACAAGAAGCCGAAAGCACCAGCCTGAAGATGACGAGTGAGACCTCGTCGAAACGTCGCCTAGACACCCCAACTCTTACACGGGAAGACACCCGAAGACACCAAAACCTGCATTCCTGTACCCGTGAAAATCTACGAAAGCAAATATATATATATATATATATATATATATATATATATATATATATATATATATAGCAGGTTTTGGTGTCTTCGGGTGTCTTCCCGTGTAAGAGTTGGGGTGTCTAGGCGACGTTTCGACGAGGTCTCACTCGTCATCTTCAGGCTGGTGCTTTCGGCTTCTTGTTACTAGAACAGAGCAGGGTCTCAGTGTTTGAGTTCCTATAAATACTGTTGAGGGGGTGTGGTGTATAGCCTCCAACGTTCTGGGCAGAGAGGAAGTTCCCAGGTTAATGTGCCTTTTCTTCTTTTGTTCATTAATTACTTGAGGGATATCTTGAGTGATTACTTGAGTGATATTCTGAGTACCACTTAGGAGGGTCATTAGGTGTGGATTAGTTGCTAAAGCTTTCGTGTCTTGACCTCTTGAGCTTGTGAAAAGTTTTTCTGAGAAGATAGCTGTACTGCACTTAGTTGTGCTCTGGCTTGGCTTCGTGTATAGGGGCGAGCTGTGGTTTTGTGCCCTGTGCCAGCCAGATCTGTGTAGGGATTGCAGGGGGGTGCAGCATCCGGAGGTGCCACTATGGTTTGGCTACTGGATGGTGTCTGTAATTTATCTGTGGAGAGGGTCTGGGTTTGGGTCTGGTGTGGTTGATTGGAGATGGCGTTCTGTGTGCCTCTGGTTCTGGTGTCGGTTTTTGTGGGGAGGGCTAATTTCCAGATGTCTGGCAGGCGGGACGTGTCGTCACGCTTGTTCATGTTGTGAGGGTGTTTCTCTATCTCGATGGCTTCCATGATTATTCTCTTGTGGTGATGTTCCATGTTAAAGAGCAATTTGGAATCTGCAAAATTAATTTCGTGTCCTGTTTCTTTCATGTGTTGGTAAAGAGAGGAAGTTTTTTCTTCTTTTTTGACGGCATTCTTGTGTTCTGCGATACGTGCATTTATTCGTCTGTTTGTTTGTCCAATGTACGTGGCTGGGCAGACTTTGCAGGGTATTTCATAGACCCCTTGGTTTTCTAACTGGATTTTATCTTTGGGGTTTCTGAGGATATTGGCTATTTTTTGGTTGGTGCAAAAGGCTGTTTTGATATTGTGTTTATGGAGGATTTTGCTAATTTTATCTGTAGTGCCCTTGATATAAGGAAGGAGGGCCATGCCATTGTTTTCTTCTGTGTCTTGGTTTTTGGGGGGTGTTTCTTTTTGGATTAGCTTCGTAACCCTGTTTTGCTGGTATCCGTTGGCGATTAACACATTTGAGAGATTCTGTAACTCAGTTGTCAAGTGGTCTTTGTCAGCCAGGCGTTTGGTTCTGGAGATGAGAGTCTTGGCTACGGAGTTTATTTGTGCAGGGTGGTGGTGTGATTGTGCATGTAAGTAGCGGTTGGTGTGTGTTTTTTTCCGGTAGATAGTGTGTCCTAGGGAGCCATCAGGTTTTTTGTAGATTAGGACGTCAAGGAAGGGAAGTTGGTTGTTGGCTTCTATTTCCATAGTGAATTGTATTTTGGGGTGTAGGCTGTTGAGATGTGTGAGGAAGCTATCTAGTTTTTCCTTCCCGTGTGGCCAAATTACAAAGGTGTCGTCAACATATCTGAGCCAAAGTTTGGGTTTGTGTTCTGACTTGTCTAAAGCATTGGTTTCAAAGTGTTCCATGTACAGATTTGCGATGACCGGTGAGAGGGGTGATCCCATAGGTGCTCCTTCTATCTGTTTGTATCTTTGTCCATTGTGGATGAAGTACGTGTTGGTTAGGCAGTGGTTGGTCAGGTCCAGGATGTATTCGGGGGGATTGTATTTGTTTTGAATGGCTGTCAAGGCTTCATTAATGGGCACTTGTGTGAAGAGAGATACAACATCGAAGCTCACAAGTAGGTCATCGGGATGTAGGTTTTGCTTCTTTATTGTTTCTATGAACTGGAAGGAGTTTGTAACGTGTGAAGCGATAGATTCTGCATAGGGCTGAAGTTGCTTAGCGAGAAATTTAGCGAGATTTTGTAGAGGTGAGCCTATGGAGCTGACTATTGGTCTGAGTGGTGTTCCTTCTTTGTGTATCTTGGGGAGACCGTAGAGTTTGGGGCATCTGGATGATTTTTCTCTGGGGATGATTCTTAGCTGGATTTCTTCACTGATAGGAGAGGCTTTTATTTTGGATTTGGTGGTTTTTTCCAGATAGGTGGTGGGATCTGTTTTTATAGGTTGGTAGGTAGGGTCTTGGAGTAGATTTGATAGTTTTGCTTGGTAGTCCGATGTGTTCATCTACAAAAAACCTGATGGCTCCCTAGGACACACTATCTACCGGAAAAAAACACACACCAACCGCTACTTACATGCACAATCACACCACCACCCTGCACAAATAAACTCCGTAGCCAAGACTCTCATCTCCAGAACCAAACGCCTGGCTGACAAAGACCACTTGACAACTGAGTTACAGAATCTCTCAAATGTGTTAATCGCCAACGGATACCAACAAAACAGGGTTACGAAGCTAATCCAAAAAGAAACACCCCCCAAAAACCAAGACACAGAAGAAAACAATGGCATGGCCCTCCTTCCTTATATCAAGGGCACTACAGATAAAATTAGCAAAATCCTCCATAAACACAATATCAAAACAGCCTTTTGCACCAACCAAAAAATAGCCAATATCCTCAGAAACCCCAAAGATAAAATCCAGTTAGAAAACCAAGGGGTCTATGAAATACCCTGCAAAGTCTGCCCAGCCACGTACATTGGACAAACAAACAGACGAATAAATGCACGTATCGCAGAACACAAGAATGCCGTCAAAAAAGAAGAAAAAACTTCCTCTCTTTACCAACACATGAAAGAAACAGGACACGAAATTAATTTTGCAGATTCCAAATTGCTCTTTAACATGGAACATCACCACAAGAGAATAATCATGGAAGCCATCGAGATAGAGAAACACCCTCACAACATGAACAAGCGTGACGACACGTCCCGCCTGCCAGACATCTGGAAATTAGCCCTCCCCACAAAAACCGACACCAGAACCAGAGGCACACAGAACGCCATCTCCAATCAACCACACCAGACCCAAACCCAGACCCTCTCCACAGATAAATTACAGACACCATCCAGTAGCCAAACCATAGTGGCACCTCCGGATGCTGCACCCCCCTGCAATCCCTACACAGATCTGGCTGGCACAGGGCACAAAACCACAGCTCGCCCCTATACACGAAGCCAAGCCAGAGCACAACTAAGTGCAGTACAGCTATCTTCTCAGAAAAACTTTTCACAAGCTCAAGAGGTCAAGACACGAAAGCTTTAGCAACTAATCCACACCTAATGACCCTCCTAAGTGGTACTCAGAATATCACTCAAGTAATCACTCAAGATATCCCTCAAGTAATTAATGAACAAAAGAAGAAAAGGCACATTAACCTGGGAACTTCCTCTCTGCCCAGAACGTTGGAGGCTATACACCACACCCCCTCAACAGTATTTATAGGAACTCAAACACTGAGACCCTGCTCTGTTCTAGTAACAAGAAGCCGAAAGCACCAGCCTGAAGATGACGAGTGAGACCTCGTCGAAACGTCGCCTAGACACCCCAACTCTTACACGGGAAGACACCCGAAGACACCAAAACCTGCATTCCTGTACCCGTGAAAATCTACGAAAGCATATATATATAATATTCTAATTTACATTTCAAAATATTCATTAAAACAACCTTAAATAAATGACTTCCCTTTTTCTCTTTCCGTGGTTCATTTTGCATACCATACATCCCTGCATATTTGACACGAACTAAACCATTCACTAATCCAGTGTTACATCCATCAAACCTTATTTACATTGTTGAATGCATCTTAATGCTACTGGTGTTTTTAAATGAACACAATTTTCACCCATCTATTCAGTAAACATTTTCCAGTCTTCTTTAAACATACATTCTTCTTGTTCTCTTATTCTATATGTTAAATCTGCAAGCTGCGAGTGTTCCATCAGTTTAAGTTGCCATTTTTTTTTGTTGGGACCTTGCTCATTTTCCATCTTTGGGCTAACAAAACAGAGGCTGCAGTAGTAGCATACATTAATAGTCTTTTTTGACACCTGGGAATTTCCCTCTGAATTATCCCAACAAAAAGGGCTCTGGCCTTTGGGTGGGAGGGAGGTCCTTTTAAACTTTTTTCAGTTTGTTATATATCATTTCCCAATACTCTTTTACCCTTTAACAAGTCCACCACATATGATAAAACATACCCTCAACCTCATTACATCTCCAGCATTTATCTGATTCGGACTTATACATTTTAACAAGTCTACTCAGAGTTAAATACCATCTGGGGACAGTAGAGGGTCATGCCAAGGATTATGGCCTCCCCAAGACTATTGATCTAATGAGGTGGCCATCCTAAGGCCTCTGCTGGAAACCCTATGGCCTGTCTGCCCCACATTGGCTTCTGGACATTGATATCTATTGAGACCCCTTTGACAGGGTACCCTGAAAACATCACTGATTCCGTACTGGGTGATGCACCACTTCATCCACTGCTCAAAGACTATGATTCTACCCAATGCCTTAACCAATCTCTTACATAATGGAAGGGCCACAGCTCAGTTGTAGAGCATCTACTTTGCATGTAGAGAGTCCTGGGTTCAGTTCCTGGGATCTCCAGGTAGGGTTCGGATGTCCCCTGAGTAGAAGGCCACTACTAGTCAGTGCAGACAATACTAAGTGAGACAGACCAATGGTCTGACAATGTATAAGACAGCTTCCAGTGTACTTTTCTTTCTGCTGTGCTATAATCACCCCCCCTAACCTCTGTATGACACTACAAGAGAAGCATTCAGAGTTTTTCCTGTTTATGCAACCAGAAAATGTCTATTTTAAAACATGCTCTTCTTAGCCACTCTGTTTAATAAAAATCAAAAATACTTTGGGGATGGGGGCAGGGTGGGGGTCAGGATAATGCTGACACCCCATCCTCTTGAAATTAGCATTCGAAAGGAACTGGGTGGGAATTCTCAGAAACTTGCATTGCTTATTTTAGATGCAATGTAAAGTGCCCCCTCCCCAATGCTTGGGGGAAAAAATCTTTAAACTTTAATGCAGTAATCCGTTGCAAGGAGAACTGAGGGCAGGGTACCATCGCTGAACTCTCTCTGGGCAAAGAGAGATGCTCTTTCTCCTGCTTTAGAAGACTTGGAATTTTCCAAGCTATTAACAATTATTGCAGAGGTTGTGTTGCTGGAATGTTACATGGGTAAAAACACGGAAAATGTTTACAGTAAATCATCAGCAATGCTTGTTCTTACAAGAGTCAGATCTCTCTTCTGCAGTTAACACGCCAACGAAATCCATGGGGTAAAAGTCACATGGAAAAAGCAGCAGAGCCTTAGAGATCTGGGGGAAACAAAGTGTCTGGAAAGTTCGCAGACTGTCCCACTCATTCACACATAATTTAAATCTCTAAATACCTTCAGTATTGTATGTGTCTTCTACATGGTGAGTCCATACAAATGACATTTGCCTAATAGACAAAGCACAGCTGCCGGATTCTGGGATAACTTGGTGGTCTGTATAATCCTTCCGTCAAGTGATTTTTTACTGCATTTGAAGTGCATATGTGGGGTAGACTATGTGGTGAAATGAGGGCCTTTGTAGCTGATGTGCTGTTTGGTCTGGACAGAGGTAACGGCTCCTAAACTTATTTTGGACAGGCACGTTCTTCTGACCACTTTGCAACAGTTCTTCACAATATTTGAAAGATCTGACTCATTACAAAAGCTTCTTTGCCGGTTCTCTTCTGTCCCCAGATTTGCAAGCCCTGGCCTCCATCTTCCCCTCTCGAACATATCTTCTATCAGTGGGAACGATGTATAAATGAAGAGGGGGTCTGCTTTTCAGACCTTCATTAGGCCTAAAGGCAAGTCTGGGGAACCTGTAGCCCTTCAACTTCCATCAGTGCCAGCCAGCATGGCCTATGGTCAGGGATGCTGGGAGTTGTGGTCCAGCAACATATGTAGGATCACAAGTTCATCAGTGCTGCCTTGCAACCTTCCAGCAGTAAATTCCCAGCTCAATGGACAGTGTCCAACTAAATAGATTCATTTGCACAAAGAATTCCACTTGTGTAATTGAATGTTTCCTCCTTCTCCTGTCCCATGAACCTCTATACTCCCCAAATCTCTAAATGGTTGGTAGAGGCTCCCAAACAGATTTAGGTGTGGTGCCAGGAGAGGAGAGGGAGGGGAAGTTACGTTGTGCAGCCAAAAGTCTTTGTGCTAGTGGATCTAGTTAGTTATCTGGCACTCAAAGATCTTGGGGAGTTGTACTCTGCCAGGGACAGACTAAAGTTGGACAATGGATCAAATGGCTGGCCTATGAATTTGTTTCTCTCAACTTCCAGAGGTGTTGTTTGGTAGGTTGTTGTGCTGATCTTAGCCTTACGCAGAAAACAAATTGTTAAGTTGGTTCCATACGGACATAAGCAATAATTATTTGGAACTCCAAAGGTTCTTTCCATTAAGAAATCAAAGGCATATATTTTTTGAAACTGAAAAATGAACAATATTTTAAAAAGAAATCAATGTCATGGAGCTGCAACGGCTTTGAAACAATAAAAGAGCATAAATGCTTGGTAGTTCAAATTAGGTCTCTCTCACCACCTTGACTAAAGTGTATTGGACACAACCCAGGAGATGATGTTTGGACTTTGGGTGAGATGCAACACAGCACAATTGGGCATCCGCTCTCACAAAAGAGATTCTTCTTCATTTCCTGTCTCCTGCAGCCCCCCCCCCCCATTTGCTTTGTGGACGTGTGGGAAACCATCAGAGTTGCCTGAGGAGTACATGGGCAGCAAGAAGGATTAGAGAAACTGGAATTCTCACTGTTCAAGCGCATTTCCACTGAGCAAGGCATCGCTGAATGTCACCCTATATTTCATTGAGGGGAATGGAATGGGAGTGAATCATTATTAACAAGTTCTGTTGATTTAAATGAGACTTCATCATTGCTGATTTTTGCTAAGAATTATTCCTATTCTTATAGGCAGGCTTATTAAAACCTGGATTTACAATAAAATTGAACTTCAGTGCACCTGTTTACACAGGCGTTCCATTGAACTCTTTACCTGAGTCTTGGGTTTTAACTATTATGTTTTACTGGGATTGTGTTATTGCATATTTTAATTATGGGTGTTTATATTTAAATATTTTAACAAGATTATTTTATTGTGTGTTTTAATTATGGTGAATTTTAATTACTGTGTATTTTAGCAATGTTTTGTAATTGGTTTTATATTCCGTAAATGACTTTGAAGCCTATTGGTATTAAGTGGTATACAAACATGATGGTAACAACAACAACAACAGAAGTAATAAACAATGTTTGTGTGTGTGTACTCTTCTACTCAGATGTGCACAGGAACCCACATGCCATCACTATACTAACATAGTTAATGACCTCTTAAAACAACTAATAAATTCTCCTTCTAACTTTTGCCTATTGAAGTGTCCTGCAAAGATAGAACTTTGTGCATCTTTTGCCACAAGATGTTACAGTGATAAAAAGCATCAGCCGAACAGCATTTTGTCTTTTACCTTCAGTTAGCAGGAATAATTTGTCCTTTTTCAGCAGACAAGAACTTCAGGGCCACGATTCACCTTCCATCACCTTCAGCCTGTTCTGCTGCAGTGTGCTCCTTGCTGGTGTTGACTGCAAATCCACATGGCGATAGCAACTCATCCATCATGTAGCAACTGATTTCTTAAATGGGTCAGCCCAAACAGAGCAATTTACTTGGTTCCTAGATAACATCTCCATTATAACAAATGTTGTCTATGACACATAGTTACATAATAATCAGATTAAAGTTTGAGCTGATGTTCTTTTACTTGGTATCTTGAAATATCTGCTACAGTACAAGAATGCAAGATTACTGTAAGAGTTCTACATATTTGAAATGTAAATGGGGACCTTTGTAATACCTTGTCCTTGCTGCCTAAGAAATAATCACCATCAGAGGGCTAATCCCAGTGTCAACTGCTGCATCTCTTTGAGCAAGTATGCAGAGAAGTATGGAGCAAATGTCAAAAGATCTTTGCAATGTCAGAATGGCTTGATGACACTTTCAAAGCCAGTCTGCCAGCTGCATATACACAACATTTCCGACATAACAAAGACTTTGGGCTCAGCCACACTTACCTTTTGCCCCCCTCCCCCCACTTTATAGACACAGGTTTGCGCTTTTCTGGTCCATGTCTAAGTACACACCTCCTTGCCACTTTCCACAGGAATATTTGCTGTTTAATGCTGACTAAGAACAAACAAGGATGCGGGTGGCACTGTGGTCTAAACCACTGAGCCTCTTGGGCTTGCCGATCAGAAGGTTGGCAGTTTGAATCCCAGTGATGGGGTGAGCTCCCATTGCTCTGTCCCAGCTCCTGCCAACCTAGCAGTTTGAAAGCACGTCAAAGTGCAAGTAGATAAATAGGTACCGTTCTGGCAGGAAGGTAAATGGCGTTTCCATGCACTGCTCTGGTGTCGGTGTTCCGTTGTGCCAGGAGCGGCTTAGTCATGCTGGCCACATCACCTGGAAAAACTGTCTGTGGACAAACGCCGGCTCACTCTGCCTGTAAAGCAAGATGAGTGCCGCAACCCCAGAGTCGTCCACGACTGGACTTAACTGTCAGGGGTCCTTTACCTTTACCTTTTTAGGAAAAAACAGCAATTTGGGGTTTCCAGATTGCCATTTGATCCAATTCAGCAGTATAGAGTACTGTATAAACAAAAATTCCACACCCAGACACAATGCTTTAAAGCGTGGACTCATGCCGAGAAATCAAGTCTGGATGAGCTCTGTGCTGTGCTTCCATGTCAAACAACATGCGTGTTTATTGCAGCACATAGGGTGGTAAGCTCACCCCATTGCCAGTGATAAGTAAAAGGACAGGAGGGTCACAGAGAAGGCTCCCCTTTAAGGTGCCGTGATAGGTCCCATTGGGCAATCTGGAACTCAGTTTATTTTGCTGTACGCCAGATGAATTTTTGACAAAATGATTTGGGTTCCCTAAATTATTTCATTTATCTCTAGTAATATGCTAGTATGACTACAGTAACTGCTTGGGTCATTTTCTTAAGCTCTCTCCTTCCATATACAGCATGAGGGGTTTGCAAGGCATTGCTCTTGAACACCTACCCTATCATCATTTTAAATCATTTAAATCTTCTGAAGTCATTGTGCCCAGTAAAAGGTGCAAAACATCCCAATATAAACAAACAGATTCCAGTTATGGTTGCTTTTGAATGGTATGTCAACGTAGTACATGTGGAAAGCACTGCACCTGCTTTCCCACCTGATTTCTGTTGAAATTGTTCTTCGAAATACTCCTGGAAGTGACACATTTCATCTTGTTATGCTCTCCTTGATGCAATGTGACTGGCTCCAATTGAGTGTGAAGCAGGCTTTGGTATACATGTGTTGCTGAAACTATTATTAGCTAGAGGCCCACTAGGTAACTTATGTTCACTGCTCCCAACACCTTTCTGCATGTGCACTTTTTCAGGATGGGCCAGGGTGGGGTGGGGAGAGAAAATCAATTTTGTTTAATGGTTTTAGGGGTTTTTTTGTGACACAAACTTGCTTGATATTAGATAGACCATATTCCTTCCAATCCATCTCACGCAAGGTAGTCACTCATTTTCTGCAGATCTTCCATACCCAGCGAAGGCGCCTGCGCCCCACAAAAGCTGCTTCTGAATCTGAGTGTCCTTTGGAACTGCGGCAGGGAAGAGGGAACTGGGGGAAATCAATTCCTCACCCTGTATGAATGTAAGATGTTTCTGCCAGCACAAAGTCAACCACTGGATGCATATTCTAACCCAGCTTCAGGCACCCAATAACCACATGAGGAAGTCTATAGAGATGAGCTTCCTGGCTCTACTCCTGTTTATTGTCCTTCTGTCACCCTCCAACATATGGAGGCCGGTAACAGGAACAGTAATGTGAGGTCAGAGATAGCAGCACCTCTGGTCTGAGATTATTGTACACACTGAGTGAATGTCTGGAGAAGGTTATCATTTTTAATTTATGTGAGAGATTTGCCTAAAGCTGAAAGAGCTGCATTTACTGAGAGACTGAAAATAGAAGAAATGGGCAATGGTTTTTGGTTTTTTTGTTTTAATTCTCATACTGTTTACAATAGTTCCAAAGGGAATTTTCACAATTTTTGCTGCAAAATATCAATATAATATGGTATTAATTTCCTTTTTAATTAAATATTTCAGTTCAGTTGTCGCATTCAGGGGAAGAAAATATGCTTTATTGTAGCAATTCAAATTCAAAGCTTAATTTAGATCACTTTTATGTCAACCCTTTCTAGGGTGGCACACTACAGGCTCACAGTATTCCATCCTCATATGGAAACTGAACTAAGAATGGCCCTAGAATTTCTCATGTTTAAAAATCTATAAATCTATAAACTGGAAATAGTTAATCTGAAAACTGATATAATCCATGAGATGCACCAGCCGCAACTGAGAGAATTTGTAAGACTAGCATGTTGATGCCTGATGTGAACCCTATTATATTGAGAGAAGTTGATGTATCACCTCCAGAGGGAAGCATTAATTGCACTGTCGTCCAATAACCTCTTTTGCATTTGCATACAGAGTACAGAAATAAAGGTTATCTCTGTGATGCTGGTGTAGTTGCGTCCTTCAGTGACATCTGATGGGTCTCCTTGTTTTGTGTTATTTACATGTCCTATACAGCAGGCAACTCTTGAAAGGGAAATTACTGGCTGTGCTTATAAAACCACATGCAGCTTTAAGGGCCAATATCACAATTTGGGGTTTGGAATTATGTAGTCAATTCCCTGTTCTGTCATATACATAGATGGATGTGTTCAGAGCTCCACGTAAAGTACAGATTCTTACCAACTGCACAGTTGGAGAACAGGGATCCATATACCCCATCACCATCATGCTTCCAAATGAGATGTATAACTGTGGCAATTATAGCACCTAAGCTAGCGAGCAGATGGAAAAAAATTGAACTATCCTAATTTTTTCACTAGCTGTTGAGAATGAGGATGAGCATACAAATAGTTGAGGTTGGGGAAGGAAGTAGCTTCCTCCTTCATTTAGAAACCACTTCATATTTAAAAGTTTCAAAGCTCTGAAATAACAACAGACCATCCTTCACAGGTTGTGTTGACTGCTCAGAATCCCCAACCTTCTGGACTTCCGGGGGCGGCGCGAAACTGCAATGGCGGTCCTCTTCGTTCTCTGAAGAGGGGCTCCGCGGAAAAGGGTCGTTCGCTGCGGCATAGCGACGACCCATCAAGATAAACCACGGGTAGAGTGAGCCCGTGGCCGTGGGACTCGGCGGGCACCAGAAGCTGCTCTGAAAACACAGAAGGGACCCCGTAAGGAGACCCGGAGTGAAGGAGGGGTAGCGGTGCTGTGAGTTCATCGCTCTTTCCGCGGAAGTGAAGCCGCGCGGCTGTTGCAGATGAGCGCTGATCCTTCTTCCTAAAATCAACACTAAACTGCAAGTAACATACCCGTGAGTAAAGGGGTTTAAAATTTGGCAAAGAATTTCGTAAATTCGGCTGAAAGCGGGAGACGAGAAAAGGGAAGTCCGTCTTCCGACATTGCTGACAAGATCAAAGCAAAGCTTTAAAAAGCGGAAAGCGCTTGAAACGGGACTGTGGGAAGCCTTAACTTCTTCGTGCTATTAGATCTGCTTGTTCTTTTAAACTGAAGGTGGAAATCGACATTGACTAAAAGAAGTAGTAAATGGGGACTTTCCTCCTGTCTTTTTTCTTCTTTGGGCTGTATTTTTAAGGAGCCAGATCGTCGGGCTGCCAGAGAGGGAGACTGTGTCAAACTGCGGAAACAGTTGTAAAAACTTTGCTGGAACGTAACTGTTACATTTGAGCAGAAAAGATTGGATGGGATACTGTTGCAAGCACCTCTTGTGAAACTTTGTTGAACTATAAAAGGTGCTTTGGGAAACTTTGAGTTTCTGAAGGGACTGTTGGACTATTGGATTTACTGTCTTGAAATAATTTGGAACTTTAATGGCGGACTACTTCCTTCTTTGTCTTTGAAGCCTGGTGGCACTCCCCCTACAGGGCTTTCGGATTATAAAATCCTGGGAACTGACTTTTGTTTTGAATTCCACTTCACTGGTTGTTTACTTCTGAATTTGTCTCTCCCATGGAACAACAGACAATCTGACCTTGAACACTGACAGATGTGTAATGAGTGGTGCAGGGAGAACAAGAGCATCCAAAGCTAAGGAATCTAAAGAGGCTAAGGAAAAAGAAAAAGAAAGAAAACCAACACAATTTGTACAAACAACACTGACCCAAGGACGCCGAGCGTCGGTTCCAGCTGTACTGGTGTCTCAGAGGGAAGGGGAAATAACCGAGAAGTCCACTGAAGAAGATATGGCAGCAGGTGGGTCAGATACATTATTAAAACAAATATTGGAGCAACTATCAAGTTTAAACCAGAAAGTGGACGACCAGTCTTTGAAAATAGATAAAGCGACCTCTTCGATTCAAAAATTGACTGAACAAGTTTCCCAGCACACGCAAGCTATAGAGAATTTGCAAGGAGCAACAGCGGAAAACCGGGAATTAGCTGGAGAAGCAATTCAGAAAGTGGGAGCTTTACAGAAAGAAGTTGAAGAAATTAAAGGAGAAGTCAAGCCCCTGCACAAACAGGTGGATGAACAACAAACTTATCTGTCAATGGTGGAACTGAAAAATCGCTGAGCAACATCAAATTGAGAGGCATCCCGGAACTCGAGCAAGGTGACCTGATTGGATACTTGACGCAGGAATTCACGAAGTTCTGGGGTTTAAAGGAGGATACAGATTTCAGGATTGTCTCGGCATATAGACTGGGAAGATTGGTAAGGAAAGACAGATCCAGGGACTGCTTGATAATTTTAAGATCAAAGGAAGAGAGAGATAAGATTCTAGGTCTGCACTTCAAAAAAGCAATTGAAATTCAAGATAAGAGGGTGGAAATTTACAGAGATATTCCGAGACAGTTGTTGGACCTCAGAGCCACCTATACAGAACTAGCAAAATTGCTGAGACACAACGCAATTCCCTATAGGTGGGAGTTTCCACAAGGATTATCCTTCACCTACAAAGAAAGGAAGGTCAAAATTAGAACATCTGAAGATAACCAAAAGTTCCTTCACGACCACGGAGAAGATCTCCAAAAAGGAACAGATTGGCTTCCAACCCTACCAACACCAATACTGCCTGGAGGCGGGCCAACGCCTGCACCCTCGGGATCTGAGCAAAAGGAAGGCACCTCACCCTAAGAACATTTTAATTAGAACAGGATGTCTCTGCAGCTACTTAGTTGGAATATAAATGGCGGGAATTCTCCGGAAAAAAGAAGGAGGATATTTCATATCCTAAAAAAAGAACAATTGGATGTAATATGCCTCCAAGAAACACATGTGACTAGGCTCCATAGGAAAGTATTAATCAATAAAAGACTTGGCCAAGAATTTATCTCATCTGACAAAGTTAAAAAAAGAGGCGTTGTAATTTATGCAAAGGAGAACCTGTCACCAAAATTTCTATTTAAAGATGATCATGGAAGAACTCTCGCAATTGAAATTCAAACACAAGGAGAGAAGATTTTGATATTAGGAATTTATGCGCCAAATGATGGAAAATCAGAATTCTATAAGAAGCTGCATGAGACAATGATGGACTATCTGGATTATTCTAACATTATTGTGATGGGAGATATGAATGGGGTGGTGTCAACAAATATGGACAAATCCCAAAATCAAAACTTAACAACAGACGGCAGACTTCCTAAAACCTTTTTTGAAATGACAGACAATATGGACTTGATTGACATTTGGAGGACAAGGAACCCCTTGGGTAAAGAAGGAACCTTCTTTTCTGAGGCCCACCTGTCATGGACACGAATCGACCAAATTTGGATATCTAGAAGGATGGCACCGAAAACAAGAAAAGTGGAAATCTGCCCAAAAACCTGCTCCGACCATAACGCCTTGAAAATGGAATTGAGACTTATCCCAACCGGATCCTTCAGATGGAGAATGAATGACACCTTGTTGAGAGATCAAGAGATTGTTAAGAAGGCCCAAAAAACCCTAAAGGACTATTTTGAAATAAATTTGAACACTACGGTGGAGAAAAGAATAATCTGGGACGCAAGTAAAGCTGTAATGAGAGGGTTTCTGATACAACAGAATACAATAAAGAGAAAATTTTGGAATGGAAAAAAGGAAAAAATTCTAGAGAAAATAAGTGAAGGAGAGAAAAAGCTGAGAGCCAAACCAAAGTCAAAAGAGGTGCTAAGAGAGATCAAATTCCATCAAGCACAATATTCGAAATTGATCAATCAAGAGATTGAATGGAAAATTAAACAAATGAAGCAGAGATCGTTTGAATCAGCAAACAAATGTGGAAAGCTGCTAGCTTGGCAGTTGAAAAAAAGACAAAAGTTAAACACGGTTACAAATTTGGAGATCCAAGGAAAAATAGTTCAGAAACCAGAAGAAATAAGAAAGTGCTTCCACAGATACTTCAAAGAGCTTTATGCACAGGGGCCTCAGAAAGAATCGGAAATAGACCAATTTTTGAGGACAAATGGATTATCTAAAATAAGTCAAGACAAAAGATCAATTCTCAACAGCAAAATAACTCAACAGGAAATTGAAGGTGCCATTCAAAATATGCAACTTGGCAAATCTCCAGGCCCGGATGGACTCACCTCCAAATATTATAAGACTTTGAAGGACTTCTTGATACAACCGTTGTTGGAGGTTTGTAACCAGATCATGGAGGGGAGGAAGGCACCGGAAACGTGGAAAGAAGCATTCATCACATTGATTCCCAAGTCAGAAAGGGAAAAGACCCAGCTTAAGAACTACCGTCCCATCTCACTCCTGAATGTGGATTACAAAATATTTGCAGACATTTTAGCGAATAGACTTAAAAATATACTAAATGAAGTAATTCACAAGGACCAAGCAGGCTTTCTCCCTGGTAGACATATGTCTGACAACACCAGGAACATTATTGATATATTGGAGCTGTTGCGAATTAGAAACACAAGGGCAGCCTTAATCTTCATTGATGCGGAGAAAGCATTTGACAACATTTCTTGGATGTTTATGAAGAAAAACTTGAAAGGGATGGGAGTGGGACGGGGGTTTGAAAATGGACTAGAAGCAATTTATTCAGAGCAAAAAGCCAAGCTGATAGTGAACAATGTGGTATCGGAGGAACTCCAAATTGAAAAAGGGACACGACAGGGGTGCCCTCTATCCCCTCTGTTATTTATTTCTGTTCTGGAGGTATTGCTGAATATGATCAGGGAGGACCAGTTGGTGCAGGGTATAGTGGTCGGAGCGAAACAATACAAACTGAAAGCTTTCGCAGATGACTTAGTCTTGACAGTACAGGAGCCAGAATCTAGTACAAAAAGAGTTCTGGAACTTATCTTGGAGTTTGGTCGGGTGGCGGGATTTAAGCTAAACAAACAAAAAACAAAGGTTTTGGTCAAAAATCTGACACCTACAGAGATAGAGGGGTACCAGAAAGAGACAGAGCTAAGTGTGGTTAAAAAAGTGAAATACCTGGGGGTATCCTTGTCCACTAAAAATTTAAACCTTTTCAAAGATAATTATGAAAAATGTTGGTTGGAAATTAAAAAAGACTTGGATATTTGGTCAAGATTGAAACTTACCTTGTCAGGCCGAATCGCAGCTATAAAGATGTGTGTTTTGCCAAAAATGTTATTCTTGTTTCAAACCCTTCAGGTCGTGGACAGAATGGAATGTTTTGGAAAATGGCAGAAGGATATCTCTAAGTTTGTCTGGCAGGGCAAAAAGCCCCGAATAAAATTTAAAATATTAACCGACTCAAAAGAAAGAGGGGGGTTTGCCCTGCCGGATTTAAGGTTGTACTACGAAGCTGCAGCCTTCTGCTGGTTGAAGGATTGGTTTCTGTTGGAAAACACCGATGTCCTAGATCTGGAAGGGTTTGATAATGTGTATGGTTGGCATGCATACTTGTGGTATGACAAGGCGAAGGTTCACAAACTGTTTAAAAACCATATTGTCAGAAAATCAATTTTTGCCGTCTGGATGAAGTACAAGGACTTATTAGAAAGTAAGACCCCGAGGTGGTTATCACCAGTGGAAGCCAAGATTTCTAAAAAAAGGCCCAATATGGAGGCCTACTGGCCAAAATATTGGGAATTGATTGAAAGAGTTGGAGATAATTGGAAGCTCCAAAGCCAGGACAAACTAAAAAGTAAGGTGCGAGATTGGTTACATTATGCTCAAATTCAAGAGGTATTTAAAATGGATAAAAAAGTGGGTTTTCAGTTGGAGAAATCGAAACTGGAGACGGAGTTACTAGAACCAAAGACTAAGGTACTTTCGAGGATGTATGACTTGCTGCTTAAATGGAATACACAGGATGAGACAGTCAAATCTGCTATGATAAAATGGGCACAGGATGTAGGACACAACATTATGTCTGAGGACTGGGAAAGGTTATGGAACACCGGTATGAAATTCACGGCATGTAGTGCCTTGAAAGAGAACATTATGAAAATGGTATACCGGTGGTACATGACCCCAGTCAAGTTGGCTAAAATATATCATCTTTCTGATAATAAGTGTTGGAAATGCAAAGAGGCAGAAGGGACATTCTTTCACCTCTGGTGGACCTGCCCGAAAGTAAAGGCCTTTTGGGAAATGATACATAATGAGCTGAAAAAGGTATTTAAATATACCTTTTCTAAGAAACCAGAGGCCTTTCTACTGGGCATGGTGGACCGGAAGGTGCCAAAGAAGGATAGAACCTTGTTTATGTATGCAACCACAGCAGCAAGGATCCTTATTGCAAAGTTCTGGAAGACACCAGATTTACCCACACTGGAGGACTGGCAGACGCAGCTGATGGACTACATGGAGTTGGCAGAAATGACTGGCAGAATCCGAGATCTGAGCGAAGAAACAATGGAGGAAGACTGGAAAAAATTTAAGGACTATTTGCAAAAATACTATAAGTTGTTTGAATGTTAAGATTGTGCACGATTAAGAAACGTCACGCTTCTGCAATTTATCTAAGTAAATGGTAAAGTAAGTAATGATGAAAAAACGAGACAAATTAGAAACAAAATATTATGTTTATTAAAAATCTTGAAAACAAATTACAAACTTTCGAAATTGGTAACATAATAAACTCAAAGGTATTATAAGATGTGAAACAAGATAATAAATTGCTGAACTGGTTAGAATAATGAAAGCAATGTTGAGAGGATGTGAGGAGGTCTAAAAGAAAGTGAATTTGATGATATTTAACCTTTGTCTTCTTTTTTCTACTTTTCTGTATATATATATAAAAAAAATGTTTCTTGTATGTTGCTATATAAATTAATCTGTTAACCTATGGAAAGAAACGCAATAAAAAATTTTATATATATAAAAAAAAAAGAATCCCCAACCTTCTGATGAAATCAGGTCATGGGTATAAGTCACTATGGAGAGATATGGGCTTTAGGGACTCCAGACTGAAAATTAGCTGTCTCTCCTTTTCTGGTAAAACTCTTATATCAAGAGATAGCTCAATGAAAACTTATTGCCTAAGGCAAAGAACAAGATGGTATTCCTCTATTCCATGTATGCCAACTGGACTGGCAACTGAATCTTACGCCAACACTAGAAACAAGAAAACTTTCTACATCAGACCTGAGAATAGAAGACTAGCTTAAGGGGTTCAGAGCTGTGTTTTCAAACACCTGATTGCTCTTCCCAGCATC
The DNA here is from genome assembly GCF_964188305.1 of Podarcis bocagei. Classification (NCBI taxonomy): domain Eukaryota; kingdom Metazoa; phylum Chordata; class Lepidosauria; order Squamata; family Lacertidae; genus Podarcis; species Podarcis bocagei. Next base: position 31,324,802 of record NC_138127.1, on the reverse strand, counting down.
CATCAACTGAAGCAGCCTCTTCACTCTACCAAATAATAGGTACCTAATCTCTGCTTCAATCACAATTGTCACATGACTCTTTGAACAAACAGAATTTGAAGAAGAATTTGAACTTCCTTCCTTGAGGACATAGTCTTTGCAACCATGTAAAAGAGACACTTAGGAATATGTTATATATATATCAATATGTATAAAATACATACATTACAGCAGGTGTGGGGAGCCTGTGGCCCTCCATATGTTGTTGGACACCCACGAGCTCCAGCTGGCATGGCTAATGGTCAAGTTTGCAACATCTGAAGGACCACAAGTTACCAATTCCTGCATTAGAAGCGCAAATGTCAGAAAGGAAACATTCTTACAGCCAGGAAAGTGATGCAAAGACAATGAATTTATCGGTTAAGGTGTCCAAAAGTGATATTATCTAGGGAGATAAAGAGATTAGTCATTTTCTCCAAGATCTTTTGGAGCCTAGGAGCTGGTGTTGCTCAACACCTTGTAAACAAATACTATCAGTGTGAAGGAATGTGTATCATTTAAGTCTTGGAATAGCATCAAGTGAGGGAGGGTATGTGAAGTGAGAGAAGACAACATCCAGTGGTTGCTAAAACAAATATTGTTTTATCTAATCGCTGACTTTTAAGAAAAGAATATTAAACAATATTCTTTTCAAACCTCTTTTTCTCCAGAGGTAATGGAGTTGTGGGAGTTTCTGTCCTAAGCAGAAGATTTCAATCTGCATCCTCACATTTCCACAATACTCATATTGTGGAATATACTCATAAACACAACCTCTGCTTAAAAGATTCACAACATCCATAGACACTTAGGACATGAAAGAAGACCCATGTCCCTAAGTGTCATCTCAAGGCTCATTTTAAAAGAAGTTTCTCAAATTCTCATCTGAATTTCTTCTCAAGTTTGCAATTCTAAATTGTTCACTGGTTCTAAAATGGAATGGATACAGAATGGCTGGGGCAAGACCATAGTTCAGTGGTAGAGTGTCTGCTTTCTGTTCAACATTGAGGGCCAAACTGGAAGCTAATAATTTGATTTGCCCGTGTGTGCTTCCAACTTAAGCTTGGGGTGGGGGAGTGGGCTTCAGCTGGTAAAAATCTGAGCAGCACTGCTATAGGTAGGTTTGTGATCAAGTTATAACCTGCCCTCTGGTGTTTATTTTAATTTGAAGCAAACAAAGCCTTTGAATGTCTGGTTCTTGTGGTTATTCTTGTGGCTGAATGTTTCAAAATTGGGCTGCACTTGCTAGAGGAAATAGACTCGCTCATTGGAAGAAAGCAACAAAATACCGTATTTTTTGCACCATAACACTCACTTTTTTCCTCCTAGAAAGTAAGGGGAAATGTCTGTGCGTGTTATGGAGGAAATGCCTATGGGTGGCAGGCCTATGGATTTTCCTCCTCTAAAAACTATGTGCGTGTTATGGTCGGGTGCGTGTTATAGAGCGAAAAATACGGGTATTTCCCCAACATTTTCCCAGCAACAAAATATATTTCATTTCAAGTAGTGGAAAATTGTGATATTCTCTCCTCGAAACAGAAGCACTTTGTTGAGAGAAGAAATCTGAATCTAACACAACAGATGAGCAAAAATCATACATTTGTTATGCTCTATAAACACTCTAGGCTCCAGAAAGGCTCTGCTGTAGAATGATTGCCTATGCAAGGGATGGGGAACCTGTGACCCACCTGTGACCCTGACTCACAACAACTAACTGGTGAGTCAACATGGCCAATGGTTAGGGAATATGGGCCATGGGTTACTGTTTCAGCTCAGTTCCTGACATCCATGCAAAAATATCCCATAAACAAAGGAGGAATGACTAATATTAATCCCACCAGAGAATCCTGATGAACCAAGAAATGGCTGTATCACCCAGGCCTAGAAGTTGTAACATATGAGGGAGGGAGTTAGGAAAAAAAGAAAAAGTTAATTGCTGTGTTTTTCTTTCAAGCCATCAGTTTAACTTCCTAAGAACTTATTGAATATTATCTTCAGTTGAAAATTGAACTTAGGTGCATGTTTTATTTCTTTTCAAACAAAAAGGCTATATTGATCAGATTGTAGTTTGCTCACTGAACAACATGCAGCTTTGAAATATGTGAATGTTAGCTCATTACCAAGTGGCAGCAAATGGGAAGAGTTCATGCTGTACCAGGTTTAAAACAAGAATACACACTCCTGCCAAGAATGAGTTATAAAACACTGTCTTGCTTACACAATTATTGGCTGTGATGAGTGATACAGCGACTAGATAAAAGTAAAGTAGCTGATGAATGGAATCCACTTTAATAACTGTAAATGATGCCATGTGCTTGCAATCACTTTAAAAGTGATCAAATGTAACAATAGACAGTGCTGACAGATGTAGAAAGAAGTGTTGACCTTGTATTTCATCTCTCTCTCTCTCTCTCTCTCTCTCTGTGTGTGTGTGTGTGTGTGTACGTTCAAAACTTAAATCATGGAGCTCCTTGAATAATTATTAACAGCTTCTACACTATAGGTATAGCAAATAAACAAAAAGAAAGGGGAAAAAGAAAGAAAGAAAGAAAGAAAGAAAGAAAGAAAGAAAGAAAGAAAGAAAGAAAGAAAGAAAGCTTTGTTAGAAAGGGGTGTATGGAAAGGTACTGTAATAATTGGTTGTTTCATGTGGTTAGCTTTAAATAAAATGCCACCTCCCTAAATATTTAGTTCTTTAATCTTTATGTCTATTTTTCCACTAATTAGTGAAAAAAGCATGATTTTGTGCATCTTTGTTTTTTAGTTTTAAAAAAACCAGTTGTATTCTTTTCTGAATACATCTATTGCTTATTATCTACTGCAGTAAACATAAAAGAGTGTGACTCCTAGTGAAACAATACCACATATTTCCAGTACTTGAAATATAATATAACATTCGTGGGAAGCATGACCTTGTCCCCATCTAGGAGCACTAAATTTGGAGAAATGTTTTGAACACATTTGCCTGAAGTATCTTTGGATCTTATTGGGCAGTTCCCATAATATCACTGATCATGACGAACATATATGTCAGAGCTGCTTCCAGATCCTAGCTCACAGAGGATCACGCTAGCCAGCGATCATTAAGTAAAAGTCTTTATTGAGTTACAGTTTCCATTCTCAAGCTGCTGCGTGCAACTCTACGTCTAGTGGTTAGATCGGCGAAGCTCCGTCTGAGTCTCCGCCCCTTGTGCACCAACTTAATATCCTAGCCCTGCGCCACCTTTTCCGCCTGACTGTTCTCCTCTGGGTCCCTCTGCCCCCCAGGGTCTCTTCCTTCCGGGATTCTTCTGACGCCGACCCCCCGGAACCTCCTGTCTCCTTGCGCCGGGCTTTAGGACCTGGCTCCCTTTCCTGGCTGCCTACTGCGTCACTTTCCTGTGCATTTGAACTTGGCGCGCGCGCCCAACCTTCCACTTTCCGTCTGACCGTTTCTTCGCTCCCCGATGGAGGTGTGGCCACTCCTGACTCGTGCCCTCCCCCCTGTTGTGAGCTGCCAGCGCTTGATCCCTGGCGCCCTTCCTCTTCCCTGCTCTCTGGCGGTGACGCTGGTCCCGATTTCCAACTGCTCTCCTCTGAGTCCCCTCTGGCTCTATCTTCCTGGGGTGTCCCCCTAGGCTCCCCCCTTGCCCTGGCCACTGGTGCTCCTTTCTGTGAATCTTCTGATTCACTGGAAAGACTCGGAGATCTCGGGTCGTCGTCATCACTCATCTTTTCTTCTGCCTCCTCCCCCTCGCTCTCTGTTTCCTCCCTTGCCCTTGCCTCTGCTCCTGAACCCCTGACAATATACCTTATGTATGCACTAAACTGTGACATCTACTTTTGTCACTTTCACAGTGCAAACATTCTCATGTATTGGAAAGCATGTAGTGCACCATATAAAGATGTGCCACATGCTTTCCATGACTTAATTCCTGAATCCAGCGTACAATCCTACATGTGGTACACCTTCTGCTCAAATGAGACCTCATGAACATTGCCGAAGAGTCCACACTTAATCTGCGCCTCCCATTTTTGCAACATCCTTTTTTCCCCTTTGCAATGCTTTGAACTCACATGATACAACAGCATTCCTATGATGTCCACTTCTTTATTCTTTTGACTCCATTTCTGATGTTTCCTCTCTTTCTTGTGCTATGCAAACACATAACATGTGGGCAAGAGGTCGGCTATAGTTGCTGCTGAATGGTGGCTGAGCTTCAGCCAGTAGAGTTGGATTGGCAACTTTTCTCTCCCCTCTTCGCCTTTTGTGTCAAATTTCCTGGGCAATTGGCCTTCCTTTGCATTTTTTTTTGACAAAGCAATTTTTCTTCTGGAATTTTATTTTCAATAGTTAATTTGTTCTTTTGAATCCCTGCCCTAGGGATATTTCAGATGCTCACCTTCTGTGTACAATAGTGCATACAATCCAATACTTAGTTGGTCTTTAAGGTGCTACTGGAAGGAATTTTTTTACAATCCAATATGTTTCTTCAACCAACACCTACTGCGAAGTGGCACACAATTTTCATTTTATACCTTTTACAGTGGTATCTTGGTTTGCAACCGCTTTGGATTACAACCGTTTTGGATTACAACCACGTCAAACCCAGAAGTGTGTGTCCCTTTTTTTTGGATTACAACTCATTTTTTTTTATTACAACCAATTTTGGGGGGTAGGCCCCATTGGTGAAATCACGCCTTGGGTTACAACCTGTTTTGGTTTACAACCGGACCTCCGGAACGGATTATGGTTGTAAACCAAGGTGCCACTGTACTTTAAAGAGGAGGTCATGCCAAAAACCACGGTGACATATGCCTTGGCTACATCAAGATTCTGAAAAGCACATTACAGTGTGGCTGCTTTAAATTACAGTGGTACCTCGAGTTACAAACGCCTCAGGTTACAAACGCTTCAGGTTGCATACTCCACTAACCTAGAAGAGCTACCTCGAGTTGAGAACTTTGCCCCAGGATGAGAATGGAAATTGTGTGCTGGCGGCTTAGCAGCAGCAAGAGGCCCCATTAGTGAAAGCACTCCTCTAGTTAAGAACAGTTTCAGGTTAAGAATGGATGTCCGGAACAAATTAAGTTCGTAACTAGAGGTACCACAGTAGTTTTCAGAAGCTTCAATTGGCCCAGAAGGAAGCTGGTAGGGTGCTTAAAGGAACACAGCTGTGAGAGTGTACTGCAACTACCTTGGCAGCTCTGCACTCGATAGCAATATGCTCCTTAGTACTATTCTAAGTGCTTCTTCTGACTTGTGAAGTCCTAAATGTTTTGAGCCCAGAGTACCTAATGGACCACCTCATCCATATATCACCTAGCTGGAGAGTCTCTTTTCTGTATCCTGACATCACAGAGCCTTTTCTGTGGTTGCACAAAATTCTCTTCTGTGGACATCTCGTTTTGGTTTTCTCTCTTTTTAGCTGCCAAGTTAAGGCAATTTTGTGTTGTTTGGCTACAAAACTTTTTTTTTTTTTTTTTTTGCAAATGATAGTTGCCATTATTTTTTCGGTATGGAAAAAGCTGTATGTTAATTCATTTCACAGTTTTGCTGTGTTGTGAAATGAGGCAAAGAGTGCCTTCCAGTGTAGCAAATGCAATTATATACTATGCCGTTTTAATGCATTATCAGTTGAATAGTATTGCAATATATCTTTTAAATGGTCTGGGTTTTCAGATTAAAGTTCAATTACCATCAGATTCATTAACACTTAATTTTAACCTCTCTTCGGTGCTCACATAAGTATAATATTTGAATTTTTGACCCTCACTTTCATGTCCTAGTGCACATTTAATTGAAATTAATATTTATATGCAGACCAAACATATCATTGGGAAACTTTAAGTGCAATTTAGTACTTTTTTCACTTGACTTTAAGGCTGAAGAAAAAAGGACCCAAGGAGAAAGAAGGCCTTGGACAAGAGCAGACATAGGGATCAGAGTCAGATGAGCTGTGCAGGGCCAGCACAGGAGCCTATGCCCCCTGAGGCGGGCCATATGCCACTCCCCCCAAAAAGATTTCTGTTCTAGAAGGGTGGGGGATGCTGCAGAACAGCACAAATGGCAGTGAGGGTTGCTGCAGAGACGAGGGCATTGGAAAACGTTGCCTCCCCTCCTCTTATATTAGCAGGTTTCTCCACTTGATTGAAATCCATTCTGCATTGAATTTCACAATTTGAAATCTAAATCCACAAATTGCAAAATCAACTGACATATTATTATTATTTCAGGTGTGGATTTAGCTTTCCAGTTCTGTAACATATCTCTATGGAGGGAGAGGGAAAGGGTGGAAGGATAGACTCTAGATGTTGTGGGCATCATAGATATCACACACACCAATGTCTGTCTATCATATACCTACCTACCTACCAACCTATCATCCTTCTCACTATCCAAATCAGGAACTTGAAGCCTTCTGGATCTTACTGGACTCCAACTCACATCAATCCCAGCCAGCATGGTTAGCACTGATGGGAGTTGTAGTCCAACAACTTCTGGACAGAGGTGGAGCTAGCTGCTTTGGCACCTGGGGGCGGGGCTAGCGAGCGTCCTGGAGAGGTGCTGCCCGCAGTGAGCGGCGAGCATCCCAGGAGGGCAGGGCAGCTATGTCACCCCCCCTCAGGGATGACAACCAGGGCGGACTGCACCCACTGCACCCTCCTTCCTCCACCAGTGATTCTGGATGACGACAATTGATGTGAGAACACGATGCAGGACTATGTAAGCCTTTGGGTTGATCCAGTGATGCTCTTCTCATGTTCTTATGGGTACTCTGTTAACCAAATGAATGAAGGATGACAATTCTGTAGAAAATGGCTAATGTGGAAGCATCCTGGATCATCTGTTGTATTTCTGTCATTTTATTCCACATTGTAAAACTGTGTTGTTCTCCACTGTATTTCCATTCATTAATATCATTGGCTATCCTGCCTGTCAACTCATTTATGCAATGAAGTACTGTAGGTTCGTGCTTGTGAACAACTCGCAAACATAAAATGTATCACTGGAATTCTCTTCAAAATGATTGGGGTGTTTCAACAGCAGAGCTTTTATGTCTATAAAGAAATTTCTTATCATGTGTCTTCTATTACAATACCACATTATTCTATATTTTTGCAGTGTGATTATTGTTTGGGTGTTCTTCAAGGACTTCATAACATTTGTGTTTACACTTATAGATCCCTGTAATAAAAACTGTTTCCACATACACATTTGATGCGTATGCTAGAAATGAATTTTTGGGCTTTAGATTATGTGGGGAATAAGAAGCATACAAAATGTAAACGTTCATTCCTTGTGATGAAGATAACAAGAGCAGGAAACAAATGTAAACCTCCACAAATTATTTTGCAGTATAAGCCACCTATTGGGAAAGAAATATATATAAATCTTTTTTTTAATGCCCATGCATTATGTCTGCTGAGTGGTAAAAACAGAAGTTAAAGAAAATAGGTCAAATATTTTAATAGAAACAACAATTTTTAGTTTTGTTGGTGATCATATTATTCTCTGGAACCTTGCAAGATAAGTACAATGTTGAAATACAGCTTTCTTCAACTTGGTGCCTTCCAGATGTTTTTCAGCACAACTCCCATCATACCTGACCAGCAACCACATCATTGGGGGCTGATGGGAATTGTGATCCAAAACATCTGGAAAGGTACTAGGCATGAAAAACCACTGTAGTGCAATGACTCCACTGGAAAAAGAAAATGTTATGGGGGGAAAGGTGATAGACACATTCAGAGGCCAATTCAGCATTTCCAGTTTGATCAGCTAAATCCCTACAGCTGTTTTGGAAGGGTATTGGAAAATGAAATGATACAGTGCTGTGCAACATCTTCCTTTAATACTGGTGTGGACCCTGATACAGTTGAATAGCAAATCTAAACTCAACCTGCAAAGCCATTGTGAAGAGGGACAGGAAAGGGACAGGAAATGCTCCTTGTATATGATCATGCTGTTGCAGACTGAGACGTTAAGATGAATCTTGGTGTGCATATTCAGAACCATTGATATGAATGCCAACTAGGTCCCTGCCCCATCTTCAGAAGGGAGAGGAATTCTAAAAAGAAATAAAATTACACTGCAGCATCTGAAGCAAGCCGCCCTCAAGCATTCTGCTTCTCCAGTTATAGTTTTGTGTATTTTGATACATCAGTGCCTACTTTTGACCCAAGAAATGTGCTAATCAGTCACCTGGCAGTCTGTAACCAATCACTATTTGGAATGATACAGAAAAGGATGAAAAGATTTTAAATATGCAGTTATTATTGCTGGAGGATTATTAGTGTTGTGAAAGAAGACGTGCTGAGAAAAAAGACCCAATCTGCACAAAGGTTATATAAACTAGCTGCATGCTGTTTATAAAGGTCCCGTCACCTCTCAGTTCTGTTGATTAGAATCACTTGTAGCAATGAGAGCATTTCTATAATCAAAGGCGCATCAATGTGTGATGTGTTTTTAATTATTCACACCTGCTAATGTTCAAAACACCACACACTGCTGTGCCTGTTTGAAGATGGAGAAACAAACAAACGCTTGTGACTCAGGCTGCTATTTTTGAGTAACTTGCAGTCTTCCATTTCAGCTCCTCTTCAAAATGGGGAGGCAAAGCAACATTTCTTAATGAGGGTACGTCAAATCCCACAGATCTGTAACAAGTAAGTAAATGTTCGCAAATAACAAATATGGGCAAGTGTGAGTACCATGCTTGCTCAGGGCTAGCATCTCCACACGTGTCTGAAGCCTATTTTCTGTGTCCTTGGAGGAGTATGCACGTCTAGAACATGAATGATCTGAGGTAGCTTCATTCTGCGTTATGGGAACCTCTTCCTTCTGCAACTACTGGTCCTATCCTGATGGAGGATAGGCTATTTTCTCTCCAACAAAGCTGGCCCAGAGACTAGTCAAAGGTGTCCCTCAGGCTAGAATGAATGCCAGAATGCCTTGCATTTCTGCTGTGCTTTAAATATGAGGTGATCTGCCACCACTCATCCTTTGCTCATTACCCCACCACTTAGTTTAAAATGGTTTCTGCTCTGAGGAAGGGGATTATTCCATAGAGGAAGGCATTTTTGGTAAGGTGGCCCAAGATAGTGCCTGCACAGCTGTTAAGCTTTAGGCTAGTTTATAAGCAGGTGCGCAGCCTAGGAGTCATTTTGGATTCACAGCTGTCCATGGAGGCGCAGGTTAATTCTGTGTCCAGGGCAACTGTCTACTAGCTCCATCTTGTACGCAGGCTGAGACCCTACCTGCCCACGGACTGTCTCATCAGAGTGGTGCATGCTCTGGTTATCTCCCGCTTGGACTACTGCAATGCGCTCTATGTGGGGCTACCTTTGAAGGTGACCCGGAAACTACAACTAATCCAGAATGTGGCAGCCAGACTGGTGACTGGGAGTGGCCGCCGAGACCACATAACACCGGTCTTGAAAGACCTACATTGGCTCCCAGTATGTCTCTGAGCATAATTCAAAGTGTTGGTGTTGACCTTTAAAGCCCTAAATGGCCTTAGCCCAGTATATCTAAAAGAACGTCTCCACCTCCATCATTCAACCTGGATACTGAGGTCCATCACCGAGGGCCTTCTGGCGGTTCCTACACTGCGAAAGCCAAGTTACAGGGAGCCAGGCAGAGGGCCTTCTTGGTAGTGGCGCCCGACCTATGCAACACCCTCCCATCAGATGTCAAAGAAATAAACAAGTAACTGATGTTTAGAAGACATCTGAAGGCAGCCCTGTTTAGGGAAGTTTTTAATGACTGATGTTTTAACGCCTTTTTAATCTGTGTTGGAAGCCACCCAGAGTGGCTGGGGAAATTATTATTATTATTATTATTATTATTATTATTATTATTATTATTATTATTATTATTATTAATTTGTACCCCGCCCATCTGGCTGGGTACAAATAAAATTATTATTATTATTATTATTATTATTATTATTATTATTATTATTATTATTATTATTATTGATTTTCTAGTTCTTGTGGCAAAGAACCTCACCCAAAATGCCCTGGGAAGGACTCAGGGTCAGGTGAGCAGGGAGAAAAGGCACCTGGTGCCAGGCTCCCTCAATCCTGGCAGAACCTTTGAGCACTCCAATAAATCTTAGTGTCATGAAACACCAGTATAAAATTTTACAGAATGGTCAGTGAAATCAATGGAGCTTTATCCCAGGTAAATGGGGCTGAGATTACAGACTATTTTGCTAGCTTGATTTCACAGTTCGGCATAAATTTGTCACCCTGCCTTCTTTTTGTCACTCAACCATCATGAAGGGAGAGGGGGGACAGTTTAACACCCAGTTCACATTTTGCTGTTTGCGCCCTGGATTGTACGAATTACTTTTTTTGGTTGTAATGCTACTCAACCACATCTAAGTCCTTTTTTATTACAATATTTTATTTCATAAATGCATATTTTATTCAGAAAATTGTTGTATGTGTGTCTGCTGAAACATAACGCTCAAGAAATTGTATGCTTTAAATGTTAGGATTTGGCTGGGAGTGGGCAAGATTTTAAAAGAAATATTGAGGGGATGGATGCAAATCCAGATGTTTCTCTCCACTTTGACAAGGAGATAAAGTCAACAGGTAACAACAGACCACTTCTTTCCTTATGAAAAGAACTATGATGAACAATGCAGTCCATTTGTTTTTAAAGCTCCCAGTAGGAAGTGGATTAAGGCTGCAGTCCTAATTCCATTCACCTAAGATTAAGCCCCTCTGAATTCAGTGGGACTTCTGAGTAGACATATGGGCTGCAATCTTAGTGCATAGAGGCTGCTTTTAGCAACAAACAAGTTACACAAAGGTGGCAAACAACACTTCTGAAAAAAGAAAAGCAATGAGGTACCTATTGGGACAGTGGCAATTATAAAGCAATTAATATGTAAATAACATAAATTATTGCAGAACAATTTATGTATATATTGTGAGTGATGTGCACTTGTTTTTTTTAACCTTTTAGTTGTAGAAAATTAAGGCAAAAAGCAATCACAGCAAGAGTCTGTGCCATGATGGGACTGGATAGACAGGAGGAAATCTGTTTTCAATGCCTTCCTTTGACATCCCTACTCAGGCTGTATGATGCTTCTTATCCACCAACGGGACCATTCCCTCAGTGTGCCAGAGGGGCTGCCAAAGGGACAGGCAAGGCAAGGCCTAAAATGGACTGTCCTATATCTAATCTTGTGTTCTCTGCTTCAAAGCATGCAGGGTACACCAGAGATCTCAGAGCAGAAGGCACATGGTTCATGCCTGTATAGCGGGGGGTAAGGGGTGGGCTGCTTTTTCAGTCAAAGGGTCACATTCCATTCTGGTCAACCTTCTCAGAGGCCACATTCCAGTGTTGGGAGGGGCCAGAGGCAAAGGTGTGTAGGGCGGTGAATGAAAACATGCCTCTCCACAGTGTTTGTTGTTGTTTAGTAGTTTAGTCGTGTCCGACTCTTCGTGACCCCATGGACCAGAGCACGCCAGGCACTCCTGTCTTCTGCTGCCTCCCACAGTTTGGTCAAACTCATGCTGGTAGCTTCGAGGACACTGTCCAACCATCCACAGTGTTTATTCACACTCAAACACCCCTCTCTACCTGCCACCCAACAAGCAGGAGTCATGAACATATTCCAGCCAGGCAAAAAACTCAAGGAATGTCCACATTGGGCCCCCAGGCCTGAAGTTCTCCATCCTTTCTAGATTGCATTATAACCTGCCACACCGAGCAGCCTTGTCTCTTATGTGCTTCTTTAAACAATTCAGGGTCATCCTTGGCCGCTATGCCTGTCATCACCCACCACCACCTTTTTTGTAACTGAAAAATAAGAGCACAGTAATCCCACAGTGCACAAAGGGAAGGTTTAATCCTTCTCACCCCACCCATGACTCTTCCACCCGTGTAAAAAAAAACATTCTCACTTTTGTCACAGACCCTTTCTTCCTTCCTTCCTTTTTTTCTTTCCTGCTGTGCAGAGGTGTGTGTAGTGGGGGGGAGAGGTAAGTTTAAGGAGTGTCGTGGCTGGGAATAGAAAATTAAACCTCCTCTCCTTGCACAATCTTGTTCTTATTTTTGTTTAAGGGGAAAAGGGCATGCATAGCTTCTGGTTACCTAGCAAATGTAATGCATAGAATGACCCTGAGACCGTACAAAAAAGTTGCACAGTTCCCATCAAATCCTTTAGATGAGGCAGTATTCCTACCTGATATTGCACATCCAACTGGTATTCTTTCTTTTCTGCTCAAGATACAATGCCTGCAGGGTTGATTCCTGTTTCTGTTAGTTCTTTGTTTTCCCCATCCTACACCTACACACACACACACACACACACACACAGAATCTCTATATATTAAAAGCATATGAGAACAACCATCTTTAAGGATGCTATTTTCCTTGCAACTTCTCCTTCCCTTGCCCCTCATCCCTAAAGAGAGGTCCATAATTAATTTCTGCCTCTCGCTCTTTCCCTTTTCCTCCTGCCCTTTCCAATCTTTTCAGTGCAGGGTTTATCTGGAGGGAAAGGCACAAAAATATAACCTGTTTGGCAGGCTATTTGACCTGTGATGATCTCAGTCCATTTCTCAGTGGCCAATTTCCACAGCACAAAACAGCTGCCATTTAGTTCCCTTATTGAATAGCACAGAAAAGCCCAGGATTGCAGATGCCATAGAATCCACGCCAAATAGGATTTTCAAATGTGGTTTAAAAGGCCATGTCATTCAAAACATGAGTTTTGAGATGTATATTTACATGAAAGTTTGATTGTTGTCTCCTTATGGACTAGGTGAATCCTAAATAGGAAATCAGCTGGGGTTGATTCACATTGGAGCAGATATGCTTGCATTGGCCAATTCCCTGTGGATATCTCACTGCTCAGGCAAACCATACTGTTCTTTCCTTCTGCATGAAAATTGTCAGTCCTCATGGAGTTCCTTCACTTTGCTGTGGGAAGGGACTTCATTATTTGTCCAACTCGTGGAGCTCCTCTTTACAAATGTTACACGCACAGTGTGAGATCCAGGCACTCGTAAGTGACAAAACCCAGTAGCAGCTTCTGTGATGGAGTGAAGCTGCAGGGCTGCCTCCCTGACACCAGCATCACAGCAGCTTACCTGGATGAGGTGGGGAAGGGCAGGATAGTGGTGAGCCTGGAGATGCATGGAGGTACTGGCAGAGTCAATCCAGTATTCTGCAGAGCCCCAACCTTGCACAGTGAGCCCTGCACTGCATGTTGACATGTTGTCATGATCCAGTATGGTGGAATTCAAACCATGTATATAAAGGCCTTTCCGGGTTCAGCTGATGTATGTCTACCACCTTTGGCATGTGCGGTTTCTGGTCCAGAAGAGGAGACGTAGAATTTTGTTTCCTTGGACACAAGTGCTTCGTTCTTGCTGGATTGGGATGAGGGATATCGTTTTCAGTGTTTCTCATTTTCCTATTTTCCCCATCTTCAACTCCCTACATTTTCACTTTAAAAAAAAAAGTTTGCATGACCTTTTCACCAGCATTTTAGGGTGAATTGTTCCTAACACACCCATTTTTGTTTGCTATTTGGCCTAATGTACATATTTTTTCCCAAGTATACTTTGCCTAGTATTTCTATTTTATTGTGCATTATATGCAGTTCTGTGCACACTTTACCTTGGCATATGCATTTCCATACACATTACTTGGCTGGAGAACTGCATTGCAAAATTCAGAGAAGTGTGAATTTGAAAAGCTGGATGTGTTTCACTCCGCATAATGTTTCGTAAAATGCAAATTAGGTTGATTTGCCTTTAAACACGAACTGAATTTGTTCTCCCCCTCTAGCTAGGACACAGGAACAGTTCATTAGCCAGGTTTTTGAAGTTACCCTATATTGTTTGGAATTCGTAATGCGGGGGCTCTGCAATGGTTAAGAAAGATTTAAGCTTTCCGCACAAGCAGCAATGCAGAAACAAAATGCTAATGACTGTTTTTATATTGGTACCGTTCTTAGCCGGAATGTAGGCCAAAAGCAATATATATTCCTCTACCTACATTTCCATTTGTCAAAATGCATATAAATACTTTGAAAAAGGTTAGAGAGGTTACAGGGGAAACTAAAGCGCTTTGATGTTTCTGTATATAACTTTCTCTAAAACATCAGCAGTAATACTTCAATTTAAAAACAGAACTGTCAAATATCTTATTTGTATTTACTACAAGTGGATTTGGTGGAGTGCTCAAATAATAGAAAATTTCAGGGAGTTTATCTAGTGGTGGTCATTGCCAAGAGCTAAAACTTAATAAGTTATACAAAGAACTAGATGAAAAAGTAGGCCAGGCTCATGGGGGAAAAGCAAACCAACAACAAAGCAGAAAAGTTTGACATATTTAGGGCAAAGAGATTCTTGATGGATAGTAGTCTTAGCTTTTTTCTTCTTCTGGACCAGTAATCTGTGTTACCAGCAAGTAATCAGACAAAAATCTCAGTGTCTTGTTTGTGTATTTAAACTACACTCATCGCCTAGACCCTGTTTGCATCGTACCAACTGTGCTGCTCCTCTATTTTCCCACTCACGTTCTAAAAGCACCTCTAGGGAGACACACATTTTAAAAGCACATCTAGGGATGCACACAGAAGATCCACATCTCTGTAATGTCAGACAGTTCAGATCAGAGAGTGAAAGACATGAATTCTAGAAAAGTGCTGGATCTTTTTTTCTTGTATTCTCATATACATTTCCTGGCTGCTTAAAAAAACCCCAGCAGCAACAACAAGGGAAATAATGTAGTCAATAGAAGCACCATTGAAAGGAGTCACTGAACATCATCAAGATGCACTGTGTGCATGAAGCAATTAAATTGGGCAGCCGTTTTGTGCATAGTTCTCAATTATAAAATTGTTGCTTTCTGTTTAGAGCAGGAGTGGGGGGGTTTGAGGTCAGGGGGTGCATGCAAATGTGGCTATCTAGGCCTCTATATCAAGCCCACAGGGGAAAGCCCCCCTTCCTAGACCTAATAATAATAATAATAATAATAATAATAATAATAATAATAATAATATTTATACCCCGCCCATCTGGCTACCTTTCCCCAGTCACTTTGGGCGGCTCCCAACAGAATATTAAAAACACGACAAAACATCAAACACTAAAAACTTTGCTAAACAGCGTTGCCTTCAGATGTCTTCTAAAAGTCAGATAGTTGTTTATTTCCTTGACATCTGATGGGAGGGCATTCCACAGGGCGGGCATCACTACCGAGAAGGCCCTCTGCCTGGTTCCCTGCAACCATACTTTTTGCAGTGAGGAAACCACCAGAAGGCCCTCGGAACTGGACCTCAGTGCGCAGGCTGAACAATGGGGTGGAGACACTATTTTGGGTACACTCTTCACTGACCCTGCTCCACACCCTCCTTGAGTGTGTTTGGCTGGCTGGAATGTAACCTGCTATACACAGGTAAAAGTCATGCCTGCTGCTCAGCCCGTTATGCCTTTGGCCATACCCGTTTTTGGCCCTGGCCCTTGGAAGGCTGTTTATGAGGGAACGGGGCCCTGGGGCAGTCATAGCAGACATGGCTTTAGGCTTTCTGACTCTGGATATAATAAAGTCACATGGAAAGTTCTTCTTCAGGTCAGTCATCTTTGTCCCTTCCTGGCATGCCATATATGAAAGGGTTGTGTGTGTGGTTTTGGACATCATTTGTATCAGAATATAGGAGCAATTGATCCTTCATCAACATGGGATAGCTTAGTGGGTAGAGCATGAGGCTCTTCAGCTCAAGGCTGTGGGTTCGAGCTCCACATTGGGCAAAAATTCCACATTCCTGCAAAAGATTTCCTCATGGTTCCTTCCAACTCTACAATTCTACAATCTTGTTCACCTGGTAAGAAGTACAACAGAATAGTGCTTTCAAATGTGTACATGGGATTTGAATACTTGTTCCTATCAGGTGGGCTATTCCCATACACAAACAAGGTAAATCTATGAAAAATGTATGAAACAACTGCCCCCAAAAGTATGATGAAGACAGATGTGCTTCATGAGTCTAGGAACTCAAAACCGACCTTAAAGAGATTTATTCCTAAACTCCTATATGAAAGAGGCAGTGAGGGAGATAGAATCATAGAATCATAGAATCATAGAGTTGGAAGAGACCACAAGGGCCATCGAGTCCAACCCCCTGCCAAGCAGGAAACACCATCAGACCACTCCTGACATATGGTTGTCAAGCCTCTGCTTAAAGACCTCCAAAGAAGGAGACTCCACCACACTCCTTGGCAGCAAATTCCACTGTCGAACAGCTCTTACTGTCAGGAAGTTCTTCCTAATATTTAGGTGGAATCTTCTTTCTTGTAGTTTGGATCCATTGCTCCGTGTCCGCTTCTCTGGAGCAGCAGAAAACAACCTTTCTCCCTCCTCTATGTGACATCCTTTTATATATTTGAACATGGCTATCATATCACCCCTTAACCTCCTCTTCTCCAGGCTAAACATGCCCAGCTCCCTTAGCCGTTCCTCATAAGGCATCGTTTCCAGGCCTTTGACCATTTTGGTTGCCCTCCTCTGGACACGTTCCAGTTTGTCAGTGTCCTTCTTGAACTGTGGTGCCCAGAACTGGACACAGTACTCCAGGTGAGGTCTGACCAGAGCAGAATACAGTGGCACTATTACTTCCCTTGATCTAGATGCTATACTCCTATTGATGCAGCCCAGAATTGCATTGGCTTTTTTAGACACTGTTGGCTCATGTCTGATTCTAAACATGCATGTGGAGCATGGGCACAACATTTTAATGGGCATCGTAATGATGTCTATATGATACCCTTAGGATTCTGCCTCAGAATACCTTGGTGTCCTCTTTGTAGGCTTCTCACAGGCATTCAGTTAATCATTGTGGAAAACAAGATACAGTATTGGACAGACCATTGGTCTGATCTCTTGCAGTAAGTCTCATTGAAATGGATGCACATGAAGTTGCACAGTCCTCAAAAGCAGAAAATGGTCTGAAATAAAAGTTGAGCGGTTTCCAATTTTCTGAAAGTACTTAGGACTTAAAGGTAAAAGGACCTCTGGACAGTTAAGTCCAGTCAAAGGCGACTATGGGGTTGCAGCACTCATCTCGCTTCAGGCTGAGGGAGCCAGCATTTGTCCAAAGACAGCTTTCCGGATCATGTAGCCAGCATGACTAAACCACTTCTGGCGCAATGAAACACCGTGACGGAAGTCAGAGCACACAGAAACGCCATTTACCTTCCTGCTGCAGCGGTACCTATTTATCTACTCACACTGGTATGATTTCAAACTGCTAGGCTAGCAGTCGCTGGGACAAAGCAATAGGAGCTCACCCTGTCATGCGGATTCAAACCGCCGACCTCCCTATCGGCAAGCCCAAGAGGCTCAGTGGTTCTTCTGAAAGTAACTGCTGGCAGTACACAGGATACATTATTGCCATTCCCTATAAATAGCACACATTCAGCACACAACTTTTTATTTTTATTTTATTTTGGTCATCTCAACAGCTATTATGTGCGCGGAACAACTTGTGTAAAATATTTATGGAAGTTTGCTGACTTGAGAACTATGGCAAATCCTCTAGAGGATGTTGGTAGTTTTTTTTTTCAGTCAATGAGTCCAACAAAGCTTAGGCAACGTATAAAATGCTCCATAAAGTAGAGTCGAATCATTTAGAGCTGCCCTTAAAATTAGTGCTATCAACAACTCCCTGAGCCTCAATTACTTAATCTATGCAGCTGCTGTTAATAGCATTAATTATTTAATTCTAATAGGAAAATTGTCGCTTCCCTCGTCGCAGCAGCCAACTCGGATGCCGCAGTTTCCCAGTTCCCTTTAATGGTTGCCGCCACTAGATGGGGGTAGACAACCTTATTCTCTCCACTGAGCACCACAGCACAGGCATCATTCAAAGATTGCCTACAGCGCACAGCATATAGGATCTTAGGGCTTTGAATAAACCTTGTTATTTGTTAGCTGTGGGCAGTTTCATGTTACATTGAACTGAGATTCTTGCCGATTTCCCCTTTTTGTGACTTTTCAATTTATGGGGAACTTGCTTCTAACACCAATTCTAATGCAAACCGTGAGACAAAGGCTCGGAAACTCGAGTCAGGACATGGGCTGTACTTTCGAGATCCAGGGCTGTTTGATGAGGATATGATTTTAAACAGTTTATTCCCGAGATACCCTCAGGGGTGTAGAATGATCCTGTGTGTTCATAGGCCCTGGCCCTCTGTGCTTCAGCCACAGTGTGTAAAGCAAGCTGTCTCATTTAATCACCAGTGGAGGCAACAAAAAGTGGGGGAATTGGGGCTGTTTTACTGCTAGGGGCATCATTTGGACTTATGTGCAGGGTCCTGGCCTAGCGAATGAGACACGCAACTCTTGGGATGGAAGATTATGGAACCACTGACTATGACATCTGTTAGTATGTCCAATAGAGAAGGAGGGGAAGGCATCTGTTTTGAATGCATGAGGTCTCAGGTAGTGGACAGCAGGGCAGCACAGGTAGGGTGGCATTGTTCACCTGCCTTCCCAATGCCAAGCATCACTGCCAGTTCCTGAGAGGGTGAAGGGAAACAGAGAGGCTCTGGGAGCTCAGTCCAGTGCAGGGATCATGGCAGGAGTGTTAGAATTAGAAAAAAATGAATAAAACAAGTACAAATACCTGCTGAAAATGTAAAGAAAAAGAAGGTACCTTTTATCATATGTGGTAGTCATGTGAGGTAACAAAGGCTTTCTGGGAATTGATATATAATGAACTGAAAATAATGTTTAAAATGACTTTTGTAAAAACAAAACAAAAACCCTTTCTATTAGGAATTATTGGTACCGACATTCCAAAGGAACAGAAAAGACTTTATGTATGTGACAATAGCAGCACAGATGCTACTAGCCCAGAGATGGAAAGAAGAAAAAGTCCCTAGCGGACAGGAATGGGAATCTAAGCTGTTAGACTATGCTGAAATGGCAAAAATAAGTAGAAAATTCAAAGACCAAGAAGACAAGAAATTCCAGAAAGAATGGGAAAAGTTTATAATTTATTTAGGAGACCACTGTAAGCAGATGAAAACATTAGCAGGATTTTAATCTCATTTGTAATGTAAAAAATTACTATGGACAATATGGATAGATACAAAACATAGACTATGAAATAATATTCAGTTGGAAATGTTGACAATAGGACCCATGGAGGGGATGGAGGGAAGTCTCGAGATTCAGAGAAATCTCATTTTATGGATATGTATTGAATATTGTAATCAATTAACATTTGTAAAATCAAATAAAAAATGATTTCAAAAAAAGAAAGAAAAAAAGAAATGGTGCCTGTACCTCGCCAAGCTCTTGTGTTCTTCTTGCTCTTAGGAACCTGGAGTGATGCTTGATGCTGAAGGCAGATGGGCCATGCCACCCCACTGCCCTGCCCTGCTGACCATTACCAAGGGTGACAGTGTAGACTAGCTAGGCTGAGCTAGATGGGTCTGTGGCCTGACCTGGCATCCGGCAGATCTCTAGGTTCCTGTACTTCCTAAGGAGATCCATGCTGCGCCACAGGGAGTTCAGCAGCCTCCACTCACCACTGTGCCTGCCCAGGCTCTTGACTTGCTGCCCAGCAGCAGTGACGTACAAAACCAGGCATAGGCAAACTCGGCACTCCAGATGTTTTGGGACTACAACTCCCATGATCCCTAGCTAACAGGACCAGTGGTCAGGGGTGATGGGAATTGTAGTCGCCAAACATCTGGAGGGCCGAGTTTGCCTATGCCTGTACAAAATCATCTGTGCACCAGCATGCAGAGACAGAGGGTAGAGAGCACAGAAGTACCAGTGTTGATAACAATACCTTTATTGCAACAGAGCCACAATGTTTGGCTTAGCTTGGAAGCTCTCAGGCCATGGCTGCACACTTGAATATTATTATGACTATTATCTGAAGAACTCAAGGTGGCTCACAATATAAAAGAGAGATTAAAACCAAAAAGGCACATAATACATAACAAAAACAAATGCCAATATCTTCCCACCCACTGAGTTCAATGGGACTTGTGTTTGGCCACCACAAAATTGCTTAGGGATGCATTGCAGAAATCCCTATCTGTATCCATGCTGTGATAGTGGCTTCATAGGTTGAAACTCCCAGCTTAAAAACCTGTTATTCATATCATTCTGACAGTTTGCCATAGGTAAGGATGTCCCAGTGTACAGACAGGGCGTTCTTCTTCCTGCAAGAGCTTTCCCATCCATTTCAGTGGGACATCTGCTCACTTGGCTGCTGCACACCAGGACTGAGTTAACTCTAAGCATTATCGGTATCTATATCTTAAGCATCTCGGAAGGTGAATGCTGCTAAAATGTAGTCTCACAATCAAAAGCTTGGTATTGATTAAAAAAAAAAAAACTTCCACAGAAATATTGCATAGCATATATATTGCATTGAATTCCCCCTTGTTCTGTGGGCTGATCACACTGAACCAGGCGGCAGCCTTTACTGATTCTAATGGTTATGGATTGCAACCTGCGCTCCCAATGAATTTTGCTTGCTTCTCCTCCGAGATGCCGTTGACACATTCCTGTGCTCTGTTCATTCTCTGTCACCTTCTCCTTTGCCTTAAGTGTTACTACAGCTCATAAAAGTAATCTGCTCCAAGAGATTTCTCCCACATTACATCAAAAGCAGAATGCTTTTTTTTAAAAAAATACATTTCACTTGCACATCCCAGTTGTGCCATTTTCACAGAGCTCAGTTTAAAAGGCACAAGAAGGGTGGGGAATGATCTGTGTGTTGATGATCAATTTGATTTTTCATATTAATATTTCCCCATGATTGGGCACTGCACACACAAACAGAGGCAATCCCTTTTCTGCCGGGAAAGAGACAAGCCTGAGATTTAAAATTTGTTACTATAGCAGTTGTTCAATTACAAATAACACTCTCGACAGCACTAAGTGCTATCATTGGTATCCTGTTGCTTTTACGATTACATGTTACATTACAAGAAACATTTGACAAAGCTGCGCTGTAATCCTGCAGGCTTCACAAGGTACTAGGAAATCAAAGGGGTGGTGTGCAAAAGTGAAAGGGCAGTGTATGGCCTCACCTTTAATATGTGTAGGTGGAAGTGCCCTCTCTGCTTCCATATCTGTTTATCTTATATCCTGCCCTTTCTCTCAAAGGAGCCCAAGGCAGCTTACAGCCATCATCTAAATAATCTAAAATTGCAAACACACGGTACATGTAAGATGCAGGCCCATGCTGCAGGCAATATGTGTGAAAAACATGGCTGCATTGACTGGTTGGTCATGTGGGCCTCTCCGATCCAATCAGCACCCTTCTTCTTTGTGGAAGGCACTGTATCAGGTGGGGGGAACCTTTGGCCCTCCTCTACAACTCCCATCAGTCCCAGCACGTATGACCAATGACCAGGGATGGTGGGAGTTTTGGTTCAGCAACATTGGGAGGGCCAGAGGTTCCTCATCCTGGCACTCCTACATACCCTTCAACATCCCACTGATCAAAAGCAGGATGCTCGTATTTTGGTCCAGCACTCAAGTAAGAGCTGGTTGATTGGTGTGGCAGCACAAGACCAAAAAACAAGTGTCTTTTGGTCTGGCGCCAGAGCTGGCTGGCTTGCCCCAGAGTGCAAGACAAAAAATGAGCATCCTTTGGCCAGCTGGGGTGTGTCAGAGTGTTGGACCAAAAAATGGGATCCAATCAGAAACTGGGATGGCTTCTGAAATTCTGGGATGTCCCACTTAAATTGGGATGGTTGAGCAGTGTGGTCCTATACAGAGGACTGAGTGCATAAAAAGTGAAAGATTTCCATAGAAAACATAAGCAAACTTTCTGAGCAACAGCCCCTTGTAAATCCATCATAAGAGCATAGGAAGAGTCCAGCATGCTGTTCTTACAGTGGACAGCCAGATGTCTGTAGGACCCAAGTGAAAGAGCACCCCATGGCCCAACACATTCTATATTTGCATTCCCCCCCTCTCAACTATTTCCACTCTTTTCTCATTTCTGCAAGGACTTTGTTTATTCCTATCTTAACAAGGAGCCAGATCTTCTCACAGAAACTTTCCTCTTCCTTTAATACTAATATCCAGCCTGGAGAAGAATTATGTGTCATTAGAAAGCTCACACCACCTTCTGGCCATAATAAAACAGAGTTGCACCATATGGCCATGTTGTCATGAGTTTCTTGTTGCAGTGCACACCTGGGTAATCGCTGTGCTTAAATCACGGTCTTATCTACTGCTGCTTATTTTTAATGTTGTTTTCTTACTGCCGATGCCCTATCACTGTTTTAATAACTTGGGAATTTGAGTATATAGTTTGTTATTGACCATTAGGAGCGACAGCCGGCATGAGTCAATACCCTGAAAACCATGCAAGAACATATTAATTAAATAAATGCTAAATGAAATAATATTGTTGGCTCACATTGGTGGTGTGGCACCCACTCCCCATTGAGACTACTAACCAGTCCAAGTGCTCCACTTTCATTGTGTAACTCATTCATTCAGAGGTTGGGAGAAGAGTGTGACAGGGCATAAAGTGAAGGCAGAGCAGGGTTGCTTGCCTTGCCCCTGCCACGTTCCCATTCTATCCACTCCAGCTCATGAACGTTCTACAATGAGTAAGTTGGTCTGAAGCAGCCTTATAAGCATGTTAAGCGGAACATGCTTTCAAGCCTCCTTGCTATTGAGAACCTTGTGCTATCTCTAGCCTTAGCAGATCCAAAAAATATGAGGCCAAATGTCCAGGCAGGCAGGCAGGCAGTACCAATAATTTAATGAGAAACTGAAGGCTGAGTGAAAATGGCCTCTGGAAATTCTCTGCACTGTTTGTGATGGCAAATTCTTCAACAGTTTCAGAGTTTGAGAGGTGGGAGGAGGGAGAGGACATTCTCAGAAAATGATATTTTCAGACACTTTGGCTCAGTTAACTTTTCACCACAGCGGCCAAGGAGCCCACAAACTGGTTTGGGAGCAGCAGATGTGAGGAATGTAGCTTAACACTTTCTCTTGATGCCACTACCTCACTCAAATCTACCCATTTGCTACCAATTTTCATTGACTGGCCCTACCAAACTTGCCTCTTACGTATAACTTACTTCTAGATGTTTTATTTATCATTTAAAAAGTAGCGGAACACTAGTTAGTCTAAATAAAGTGCATTGCAGGCCCAGGTCATGCACTCTGCCCCTCCTCTGCTCAGGTGAGCTACCAATAAAGGAGACCACACAGCTGAATGGGATCGATTCAAACCACAACTTTATTGACCACAGATGAAGTGGTTTGGCATAGGCATTGGGTAAGCATTTATTCCCAAGCTGCCTACCAGAAATGACCTCAGGATCAACCTGGTAGCGGGGATTCCTATGACTTACATCAAATAGGGGTATCCCCGCAGGGCCCAAGCCCCCTATCTGGGCAAATGGACAGAAGCAACTCCATCACAGATCCATTTGATGGGACACTCTGGAAGGGAAGGCGAGGGTACAACCCCCTCTCCGACTAAGGCTAAGGTTACCCAACTGCTAAAATTGTGATGATTGCTATGGGGTAGGCAAAACCTTCAGGTCACAGTCAATTCACCTGGTAGGCAAATTCCTACCAGGCCCCACAAATACGGCAAACACCGCAGCCATAGCGAGGTCAATTCAATGAGTAAATGTGAAATTACCGGAGTGGGTCTGTGGGTTGATCTGATGAAGAAGAGCTGAGCATCAGGGGCTGGCGTGGGCTGCCTTAAATCCCCCAGGAGTGAACCTGAAAGAAGCCTGATTGTTTCCTCAAGCCCCCCCCCCCCTGGAGAGCCTAGCTCTCCGCTCCAGCCTGCCATTGGCCAATTTGGTAGGCTGACACAGAGCTGGATTTCAAGTAGGGAGTGTGAACTGAAGTTCACACTCTGGCAGGGATCAGACCCTGACACCCAGCTCTGTATCTTTGGCAGGAGGAGATGTGCTGGCCATCTGAAAAGCCACCGCATTCCTAAAAAGTGGTAAGTGGACTTATCCCATTTGCTCTGTCTTCGTGGAGTTGCACTGCTCTTTCGAAGAACCTCCCTTTGTTAATAAAAGAGGCCCTAAGGAAAGGAGACTGGAAGTTATTTGTCTTTGAAGATTTATTTTTATCTTTGCCAGCTGTTAAGCCTGCCCCAGTGGCTTATACTGCCAATAAATAAAAATAAAATAACTCTTTGTATTTCATTTATACTGTAGTCTTACTGGGCAAAAGAAAGAAAAAACAAAGAAAGAAAAAGGTGTAATATGTTTCTTGGCATTGCACGTCCTTCTTCTCCTGAATTTAGGCAGAGACTTGTGTGTGTGTGTGTGTGTGTGTGTGTGTGTATAATTCCAGTGAAAGCAACATTTCCTATCCTTCAATAGGACAGTTACCAGGGGGACTAGCATTCAGCAGAACCTGGTGCGTATGCAAAACAAGAGACAGGAAAGCATACTAATGACTGCCAGTTCATGCTGTCTGTAGAGGATTACTAGGGATTATATGTAATTATCTGAAATTGCACACTGTTTCTGACAGGTTTTTTTTAACGACGGTGTGTAATCGATAGGGTTGCTAATTTTATTTTATTTTTTTTAACCATTGCTTTCCATTTCCTCCATTCACCCATTTATGGAAAGTAGATAATGGTTATAATCAAGAGATGAGAGACTTGCATTAAAAAAGCACATATGCAGGGCTTTTGAAATACATTTCAGGCCTGAAAGGAGCCTATTTTCTTTCTACTCATTGCTAGCCACAAGGCTACCCCAGTCGCCCTTTGACACCATCTCTTTCTCCAGCACTGGGCTGTGAAGAAAAGGGGTCCCACAATATGTCCTACTTTTGAATCATGATTCTCTGTGCCCTTAGATTTTCTGCCCATTCTCCTGCCTGTCAGGAGGGGTGGAAACCCTGAACCTCCAGATCAAAGATGGAGAAGCTGTGGACCTACAGACACTGCTGGACATCAGCTTCAGCCCGTTAATAAACCATTGCGATGTTATAATGAGAATGTTATAAACATTTTGCAATGTTATAAAAACAATTTAAATTCAAAGCTCATGACCCTCCAACTCAAATCCAACGCCCCGCAAACTACTTCCCCAACCCCCCACTGTTTTATTAGGTAGATTTACTTCTCAACTGAATTCAAGTTATGGGAAGTCAAAGGCACATCTCAGCCAAAGGAACACACACAGCAGATAGTTAACTATTGTCAAAGATAACATAGTCACTTCTACAGCTCTGGGTAACTATACATACCAATCTAGCATCTATGTAGCTATTTTCAGGTCCATGCTCTATGGAGCAGTTGCAGCAACAGGGGACCACTCTCTCTCTCCAGCGGTTTATGTTCCCTCCCCCAACAGGCTGCATGCACGCAGCCAGAGACTCTTCCTGCATGGCAACTTCTGCTCATCCCTTTTCAGTCCCCTCCTGGTTCTGGGAGACAGTGGTGCAGGAGAGGATGGGGAAGCACCTGGCCCTCCATTTGCCTGGCTTGTCTCTTCCTCCTCTTTTTCTGACCCATTCTGTGCTCCACCGTCCAGCTCTGCCTCTAACTCTTGCCTCCTGGCCAGTTCAGTTCCCCACAAATCACTGACCCCCTCTCCCGATTCAGACTCTAGCCCTATTTCCCCTGTGCACACTTGTCAGCATTCTGCCAGTTCCCGACATGGGATGGGACTTCTAATGTTTATAAACCTGAAAAATATTGAGCATCATTTAACAAACAGCCATAATAAAGATTTACATAGAATCTTGTTCATATCAAAATGGCATAAGAGAAAACCATTCTAATAGCAAATCCCACTTCATTCCAAATAGCGATTTTAAAGTGTTGCAAAATCTAGGATTAGCTGTCATCCAATGCCATATTCACAACCTTCATGTCAGCATAAATGATTGATATGGGTTTGATGATTGGACCATTCTAATTATATTTCCAGTGTTGAGATCACTATAATTAGGCCATCTAATATGCTGTTGTCACTTCACCAAGAATTCCAAATTCCTAATAAAATCTGTGATAGTATGGGTGCTTGAAATTCATCAAAGCTTATGTACGATTTCATCCCACCGGGAGAATTCATTTTTCTTTAATTGTGGAAGAGTGATTCATTTTACAGGGGATGCTTTTTCACTCACCAATGTATTGGATATCAAGAGAGAAAACCCTGTTAACATAATGTTCGGGATGGGGGGGGGGAGCTACAAGGTAGACCTGAAGAGCAAAATTTTAATCCATATTCACAAGAAGTTCTGCAAGGATTAAGCAACAGCAAAAATGAAATGCACATTAATTTGTTCTCAGCAATGACTCCGATCCAGAGATAGCTGTGAGCAAGTGGGTGTTCACTTCCAGTAACCCATAGGTAATACTCACTATGTGCAGTGGAGCCAGGCATCAGATAAAAAAGCTCATTCCCATCAGAGGATGGATGTGAAAGATCATCTTCACCTTTACAGGGCAGTGTCAAAAGGGGTACCACTTAACTAGATCACCTGCACATCGGTATCCCAATGCTGCTGTTGAGGCACTTCTCATTCCATGCAAATCACCTGGCTTATTCCTGAGCAGGGTTGGTCCATAATTTGCCCCTTCTTCACAAATGCAACGGGCAGTGGAAATTCACATGAGATACTTCAGGCTGCAAAAAACACTTTCTTTAAAAACTAAGCAAATGTAATTCCTGCATTTTTATCATTTACTACACTTTCTTAATATATGCTATATCCATGATGAGACAAAATGAGACAACCATGGATATACATTAAATATCACTCCATGAAGGCAGTGGCTCCTTGCAGAAGAAGTCCGTCAACCCTGTTGAAATTAAGGCGACAGTAATGACTAACAAAACTCATTCATTTCCACAGGCCTGACTAAATTCCTCTGGATCTTGGAAAACTGTAACACTGCAGCTTCTGAACCCTTGTTTGTTTGATTTCAGTGTGCAGGGAACCCATGAAAGCCACATTGAAATGAAGCCTGCAGATTTGACCATTGTGCCTACAGTAATTCAAAATGCACCTTTGGCTACTGCCTGGATACTAGTCGTGGTATCCCTGTTACAGGATTACAATCCAAAAAGCATGGGAAACACAGAAAGAGCTCTCAATTTGCAGATATGGAATGACTTGTGATCGTTTTGTAGCTGACAATGAGACCCTACTGTGGATGCAATTTTTTTTGGAATTGCTGTCTTTACAAATATCAATAGGACAATCTTGCCCTAGATAGTCAGTCTTTTTATCTTCACTATTCTAACAGACATGTTAAATGTGTACTTCATTGTCACCCACTAAAAGCATCCAGGGAAGAATCTGGGTTTCTAGATCATTGGAACTGGTTAAGTTCCCATGATGCGGTTAAACAATGGCTGGAAGTGCCAAAAAATCTAAACTTTCTCTGAGATTTTGTTGAGTTATAGGCAATTTGACACATAATGCAGCAGGAAACCTGGGTTTGCCGTCAAATCTGCCACTGACAGCTCTTGCCAATTCCTGCATCCTGACAAGTATAACTGAATATACCTCTATTTTTACACATTTGTTGCAATTACCTTTTTAATGTTTAGGTGTACACCTAAACAAACTTTTAGATGAATTTCTAAAATGTAATGCATGCTTATTCCCTGAGTAGAAACGTAATGATAAAGCATCTATAGGAATCATATTGTCTAGGTCAGTAGCCTAACAAATAATAATAATAATAATAATAATAATAATAATAATAATAATAATAATAATATGCTCTAAATGTGTAAAGCACAATTAGCATCAGGATTAGAATCTGCAATCTAGAGCATGCATCCACCCAGTTCTGATTTGTATTTATTGAAATAAGCAGGTGTAGGTTCTGGTTTTGTCCAACTGAAGCAAAACATTCCCTTTGTTCCCTTCTCAGAAATGCAACTTACATGATTACCTCCCCTCTGACCAAGGGTTTTTTTTTTTTTTTTGCAATGTAAAGTATTTTTTAAAAAACCAAACCAAACCAAGAACAAGTTAAAATGTGGAAGGGGTTGGAGGAGGGTGTTATTGTTTTGCTTTGTTCTTGTTCTTATTACATATTTTGTGTTTTTGTTTTGCATTTTTATGTTGTGAACTGTCTTGAGATCGATGGGTGAAGGGTAGTATACACATTTAATAAATAATAATAATACTTAATTCCAAATATATGGCAAGTTATTGAAACAGGAGCTTAATAAACTCTATTTTAGTGTCAACTGCTAATATGGATGTTTTAAATCATCCACATTACATATCACCTGTGTAACCTTTTGTGTTTGTAGTCCTTATTAAATTCAAAGTTTTAATACGTATTTTAAGGACAGAAGAGTTCAGGATTGATGTGACAGTTGTACCAGAAAACTACTATTTAAGTCTAGCCGGAACTGAGCATTTACTAAGGCTTACCAATTCACCAGAATTACAAGAAATTCCTTTGATTTTGCTGGAACAAGAATTTCTGCTTCTTGAAGGTGATGATTTATCTGTCAATAGTACCAAGGACGGCTGTTATATTGCTGTATTCAGCAGTATGCACTGTTGTCAGGCACTTGAGTAAGGTTAAATAAAACTGTGGGAGGCCTATCTTCAAACCGGGAACTTCAGAAGGCTAAAGACTTAAAATGAGATTAGTGGATCAGCACCTGACGCTCACATTCCCATGTGGAGTACAACCTTCTTGGAGCATGCAGTGAATTGTTAGCACAAATAAGAAAATAAGAAAAGCACAGAGTTTTCTCCTTCTTTCTTTTTATCATATGCAACTGGATTTGAGATCTTTTAAAAAAGTGAAGTAACTGTGTTCACTCAGTTCTGCTATTTATTTATGGAACATATTTCTACCACCCTTCAACCAAAAATGGTTCCCCAAGGAGGCTTACAGAAATAAGTCAAAATACAAGATTGATGAAGTCAATACAATAAAACTTCTGCAGCCTATTGTAGGCTGTTTCTGAAGCTCTGCAGATCTAGTATATATCAAGACACTTGGACCTTACAAACTGATAGTCCAATAATCAAGAGCTCAAGGAACTTCCACAACAGATAGAAAGCTGAATTTTGCACTATACAATTTCCAATGCACACCGATTACTGGAAAGGTAAGATGAACAAAAAATAATCAAGCAAACCTATAAGCAAAACACCCAGGACACTTGTACCTCCCCCCACCCCTTGAAACTGGAGATAGGTGATGAAATCTTTTCTAGAGCAGAGAACAAACCAAGCCACAGATGGGGCTCAGTATTGTGCTGTGTTCTTTCTCACTTCCAATTGGAGAAAGGGTTTCAGGGTGAAGGCTTTGCAGAGCTACATATCCAGTAGTGGTCATCACAGAGGGCAGTTGTGCACCCTAAACTTCCTATCAGCAGGAGGTCAGCACAGTGCAAACACACCAGCATAGCCAATCCCACACTCCTGCCAGTACATTTGCACTATAACAACTTCCCCGTTGGCTCATCTCTCCCTCTTTTAGTAAAGCACAGCGACACCAATGGGGGGACGTCAGGTTAGTGCGACTGCCCCTCTACCCTGATCACTACTGTACATCTTTAGTTAGAGATGGGCCATCAGGCCAATGTAAAACATTGTCAAGTCTCATTGACTTGAAAATTTAAGCAAATGCTTGAACATCTTCTATGGAAGTTAAATGTCTTCAAAATTGTCATCAGAGGCCTTTCAGTGGGTGACCTGTTTGCTAACTGGTAACAAGTGAAAATACCTTCTCAGTGGTGGCTACTTGTTGTGGAACCTTCCTATCATTTCAGTACCAGATGAGTACTGATTTTAGTTTTTCCAATCCATGTGAAGAATGTGATTCCATTATTGGTTTAGCTCAGTGAATTTTCCTCTTCTATACTCTTGTTGGATTAGTGCTGTGTATTTTTTATTCTTCTGTTGTTTCTTTTTAAGTAACACATTCTGACCAATTGTGTTTTATTTGTTGCCTTTTTTCTTTTAAAAAATGTAATTATGAGTCTAAGTTTTTGTTCTACACTGCAAGCTGCCTAGGCAACCCTTGTTAGGTGCCATAAAAATAACTGAAACAAAAAGACTTTGCCTAGATTTTGCCCATCACATTTTGAACTGCCTGACTTTATTACAGCTTTTGGCAATTGCCATAGGAGGGTGGAACTTATCAAGCAGTTATAACTTTGAACCTGAATGACTGTTTCTAAACTCATTTGGTGATTTAATACAAATCTATCATTTTCAAGTAATCAGCATCACTAACAACTAATGACTAACTTTGTGTGTGTGTTTCCCCCCTATAACTTTGATTCATATTGGAAGGAGTAGTTAATCTTATTTGCAGTTAATTTATAAAGACCTAACTTGATTTAGGACTTTAATTATGGAAATACATAATTTTCTCTCCATCTCCACCTTAACAACCTGCCTAAGACCCCAGAAAGATTGCCATAGATATTAGTTTTGCTAATAGAATTTAAGCTGAGGCTAATGATATATAAATTATACCGGGATACTTAATTCCACATTTAATTCATATTTTCCTTTCCACTTAGTTATAAGATATTAGGTTAGAATTTGATCTTCACCAATGTGGCTTTTGATCTGTTTATTTTCATGGGCCTTGGGAGAAAAATTATTTTACCTTGTCAAAAGAGAATCACTCATATCAAGAAAGTGCCACAGTAGCAGGTGGAGTACCTGTGAAGTTTCTCCAGCACGCTTGACGTATAAAAGCTACAAAAATGACTCTCTCTTTCTGTTTCCTCCTTTCAGTGAGAAGCAATTCGGATGCTGCCCAGAATTGAATGACATCTGCTATAACCTCACAGACGATGCTCTTAGCTCAGTTCTGTTCCTTGTGCTTAGAGTTTATTAATGCATTCTCAAGCTGCTTTGGTCACCAATATAGTCCAAAGGAAAGCATTTGGCACCAGAGGCACCAAAGGCACTACCCAACTGTGTTAGGGACTCCACTCTGGATTTGTGCAGGGCTTACTCCTTAGCCTTTTCTTCTCCTGAAGGCGTCCTACAAAACAGTGGGCACATACACCCACCCACCCAGCGACCAACTATTCAATGATAAATAGAACAATCATGACTAGCTATTCAATGAACTTTTAAACAGTTGCAAAGGCCTGTAAGCATAGAAAAGTTTTCAAGAGATGCCAACAAGTCAAAAGTGAGGATACCTGTTGAATCTCTGAGGGAAGCACTTCTCGTTGGTGCCACTTGGACCCCTGTAACACTAGCAGAGGCACATTCACAGAAACACAACAGCTGCTGCTGCAAGCAGGGATTTCCTCAACTACAGCACGACCTGGTCATGCAGCAACTCTGGAATCTTCTCTCAGTACAGTGGAACCTTGGGTTAAGAACTTAATTCATTCTGGAGGTCCGTTCTTAACCTGAAACTGTTCTTAACCTGAGGTACCACTTTTGTTAATGGGGCCTCCCGCTGCCGCTGCACCGCTGCTGCACTATTTCTGTTCTCATCCTGAACCAAAGTTCTTAACCCGAGGTAATATTTCTGGGTTAGTGGAGTCTGTAACCTGAAGCATCTGTAACCTGAAGCGTCTGTAACCCGAGGCACCACTGTACACTTCTCCTTTGTGAAACGATTCATGGGAGTGCTTACACTTACCAGCGCGGACCCTGGTTGGAGACCTCAAGAATGGCTGACCTCAAGAATGGCTGCTGAGTCCCGGGGCTCACCTCACAAGGCAGCCTCCCTGTGAGAGGAGTGGTGAATTATTTCTATTATTATTATTATTATTATTATTATTATTATTATTATTATGCATTAGCTACCTTTTTAAACAAACTTCGTATTGAAGGATGGTATGGAACAAAGAAAGAAAAAAACATTTAAAAGAAGCCATTTTTTAATGAAAAGGCTTAATGTGCCATCATTGGAAGGGATGGAACAGCTAGCACACTCTCAGATTTGAAAACATAACCCCACTTCCTCAAAGGCAAAAGCTAATGGGGTGCACATGTTTGAAATGGAGTCTAAAGTGCTGCTTATTCACATGAACTGTAGTTCACTCACAGGGAGACTGTTGGGGCATTCGTCTTTAAAAAGCCCTGATTGAACAGTGAGAGCTTGATTAAAGTGTAGAATGCTTTTACTCTCATAATGGATAGGCCTCACTGAGCCATTGCAATGTTCTGAGTCCTCTGTTTATCTTTGTTCTAGCTGTGCAGTCCTAAATCAAGATAAAAAGCAACTCGACATGAAGGAAAATAAAAAGAAGGTCATTTAATCACCCTGTTAGCTTAAAATGATTATTGATTCCGAGAGGTGATGTCTAATTCTGCCAGAAAATCCATTTCAGTAATGATTACTGCCCTCTGCTTTATCTATAATACTGGAGGTTATTAAAAGTGGGAGTCCCCGGGGAAGTATATGGGCTTAGACCACTAACATCATATTTAATATTTTTTTTATCAGAACAGAGATTCAGACCCTGCCCTTTAACCTACAACAGAATCAGGATAGACAGCTAGGAAAGTGTATTTCACTGCCAGTCTAATTATTAATACACCCCATGGAAATCTGGCAGAACATGGCAATACATTTGATAGATAAATATCACATGGGACAGTGGCATAGTGAATGTTTCATTGCACACAGTTCAAGAAATATTGCGCCTAGAAGTCTTAAATACCTCAATAGCTTTAGACTTATTATTGTCCCTTTTTCATGGTTCTTATATTTTTATGTACCTGTGACTTAAATGGGAATATCCAGTGTTTTTCATTTCTACAGAGAACAAAGTTGACTCATACTAAAACAAATTTACATTACTTCGTATAACAAAGTTTCCAAATCTATAATTATTATGTTTGTAAAGATGTTTCTAAACTGGGCTTCTTTGACCAGACATATTTGCTTATAATTATAAGAGGGGAAGGAAACTGTGTCTGTTTATTTGTTAAATTTTCCAGACCTTATTGGAAATTTAATTATTCTGTCACCATGCCTGGGCCATGGTATTGGCTGTATAATTCTATTAATTTCATGGCCAGGGAAACATTCAAAACACAAGCACCAGACATTTATAGACTGGAGTTGACTCAGCATATGTTTTCGTTAACAAGGGTTTATGTGGGGACAATGAATCTGGATTATAAAAGTATTCAGATGATCTAGGTTACGGATTTTCAGTGATGAAGTATATTTGTTGTGACAGGTTTATAAGCAGAGAGAAGCTAAAGCTTATGTCCTAAATCTCAGATATTTGGGCTCTGGTTCTGGCTGTGATTAGTCTCTTCAATAAAAAGCACTCTGTACATGCTCAGAAGTATCATTTTCTTTGTTGGTATCTCACATAAGCTGAACGGAGCTGCCACCATTGCATTGAAATCTGTATTTGGAACTGAGATTCTGGCTCAAATTGCACCCAGTAATTTAAAACAACTTTTGAATTTACAGCTGTAGCTCAGGCATCAAAAACCATTGCGTGGACAGGCGGAGTCCCCAGATCCTGCACGGTCCCCCCCGTCATGTGAATAACGACTCAAGACAATGTGCTATGGGATTAAATTGGCCACAACTTTATTAAATTTCAAATGTGGGTAGACCTTGGCTCAGGCATTGGGCGTTCTCCCTCCCCGGTCCCCAGCCGGGGACCTAGGGAGCATCAGGGTTATCCAGTGTGTGTGGGGGATGGGCCGGCTCTGGAGAACATATGTTCAAGCAGAGATGGCCGCCCCTGTAACGCCGCCGCCGCAGGAGGGAGCAATGACGACCTTTCGGTGTACGGCCAAAGCCTCCCTTCAGAAAACCCCTTTAACGGGGAACCCTGGTATCGCCGCCGCAAGAGGAAGATGGACAAAAGGATTCCGCCCAAGGCCTGATACCGCCAAAGTTGTGACGTTTTGCTACGGGAAAGGCGAAACCTGCCAATGCAGGGAAATTCCTTTCCGGCCCTTTAACAGCGACCTTAACGTAGCAGCGCCCGCATACCTGTGAAGAAAAGTTAACCTGCAAAACCTGTGAAGAAAAGTTAACCTGCAAAATAAGACCTTAACTGAGGGTGGGTAGGGTGGGAGAAGCTCTGGAGCCAAGTGTGGATTCCTAGGTAAGATCCTCCCTCTATTGTGTGGGCAGGTAATCCCTCCCCTACCTGGCCTGGTCTCCTTGGCAACGCTTCCCCCAGGTGGGATTGGACAACTGACTGAGGTAGGTGGAGACCTCAAGGTATCCCACCTGAGGGAAGGCAAAGCCAAGCCTATGCTGTTGGAGCCGCTCCAGATCTAGGGGCTGCACGCGTCCACGCAAAGGGCGCCCCCCATTTTAAGCGGGGAGCGGTCATTGCGTGGACAGGCGGAGTCCCCAGATCCTGCACGGTCCCCCCCGTCATGTGAATAACGACTCAAGACAATGTGCTATGGGATTAAATTGGCCACAACTTTATTAAATTTCAAATGTGGGTAGACCTTGGCTCAGGCATTGGGCGTTCTCCCTCCCCGGTCCCCAGCCGGGGACCTAGGGAGCATCAGGGTTATCCAGTGTGTGTGGGGGATGGGCCGGCTCTGGAGAACATATGTTCAAGCAGAGATGGCCGCCCCTGTAACGCCGCCGCCGCAGGAGGGAGCAATGACGACCTTTCGGTGTACGGCCAAAGCCTCCCTTCAGAAAACCCCTTTAACGGGGAACCCTGGTATCGCCGCCGCAAGAGGAAGATGGACAAAAGGATTCCGCCCAAGGCCTGATACCGCCACCCGAGACCGCAATTGCGGTCTCGCCGCCAAGACTACCAACATCTGAAAGACGCCTTTGCCATCCTCCACCAATCAATCAGGCCATGCCTGATGTCGCTCAGCCAACGCTCCTTACCCAGGTCCGATAGGTGCATGCCATCGGGCTGAAATAGCTCCTGCATGTAAACTTTAATGTTAGGGTGTTTCATGACCTGACCTCCCATGCGAGTGGTTGCAGAGCGCACTGCCCTATTGATTTTTTCCACAGTGTAATTAAGTCTAGTGGGTTTGATGTTGCCATGCCAATGCAAGCGTGGTAGAGGTTCGTACCAGAAAATCATGATATTGGGGTGAGTGGCGTGCACGCTTTCCAGGTCTGCGATCGCTGTTTTGATCAAAATTATGCTTTTGTGCACGACCAAGTCATTTTCGCAGAGGTGGAGCACAACCGCGCTTGGCGGGTGGCGGAACGCAAGTTCGTGACGCAACCAAGGGAGCAGGGCATCCCACTGTGGAATGCAGGTTCGTGACGCAACCGAGGGAGCAGGGCATCCCACCGTGGAACGCAAGTTCGTGACGCAACCGAGGGAGCAGGGCTTCCCACCGTGGAACGCAAGTTCATGACGCAACGGAGGGAGCAGGGCATCCCACCGTGGAACGCAAGTTCATGACACAACCGAGGGAGCAGGGCATCCCACCGTGGAACGCAAGTTCATGACGCAACCGAGGGAGCAGGGGATCCCAACGCCTTCCCCGTTGTCCGAACCAGGCAATGGAGATCTTTGGCTGCAGACCCAGATGTTCTCCGCCTGGACCAGTGGTGGCATGGATGGCCGCCCAATGCACTATGCTGTGGCCGAAGTTTGGGGGTTGAGCCTGAAAGAAAGGATTATATGGTATCTGTCAGTGTCTGCTGGTTGTATCTAATGTAGCCTTTGAAGGCAGCTGAACGCCACCGCCCCATTGCTTTTATGTGTTCTGCCGGGAGGCCGCTTGCAGCTGCCGTGGTTGCTGCACCGATACAAAAGGAATGCCCAGAAAATTGTGCTGGGTCGCCTACACAAGCATGGATGGCCATACGCAATATTGAAACAAATTGGCAACGGGTCATGGGGCGGCCTGATGCATGAATGGGAGGGCCTGGTCCTGGAGGACGTACCTTCAAGAATTTGCGTGTGTCCGCGACCAGGCATGGTCCAGTGTGTGGGGAGGGGGCTAGACTTAGCGTGGTACCCCTACCTAGCTGATTGGTTTTGGAGGCTCGGATTTTGACTTGTAGCATGCGCCTGTCAGGGTTGATATCAGCCACAGACAAGCCCCTGCGATGAGATGACAATGTGCCCCCAACGCACTCTCCGATACGGAGCGCACCAAGGAAGGCCAGGGAGAAGGCCGCCCTGAATAGCCTAACCTCATAGTTGGACCAGCAGATACTGGGGAGCACATCCGATATCAGCCGGAGGATCTCAATGGTTACTGTCCTCCTCTTATCTGGAATGGGCGGGTGGGAGTGACGCCACCCTGCAAAGCTTCCTTACGTGGAAATTGTTACAGGGGTCTGGGAGCCAAAAACAGTTGCTGAAGTATGAGAAAGCAGCCTTGTGCAGGCTGATTGTCTTAAGGGGCCATGCCTCTACGCTTTAGGTGAACTATTAGAACATCATACTCCTTAGCTGCACGTCTGCGTCGTAAACCAAACTTATCTCTGAACCCCTCGAATTGGGATCATGCTCCGGTGCAGGATTGCAATGTTGATGGTGCAAGGGGGCTCAGTACCCCTGCTGTCACTTCTCTTGACCGAGTTCCCAGAGGTCCTCCGGAAAGGCTTCTGGGAGTTGATCGGCCTCGGGTGCTAGGTCACCAAAACGCTCCATCTGAAAGCGAGACAGGGCATCTGCAATGTCGTTATTGAGGCCCGGGATGAACCGCGCAGAAAAGGTGATGTTACCTTTCAGACATTCCAGCACGAAGAGACGGAGCACGCGAATTACCCTGTTGTATTTTGCAGATTGCTTCGCAATGATTCTTACCACCGCCTGGTTGTCTGACCAGAAGCACACCTTGGTGTCCTTGAGAAGGTCCCCCAAACCCGGAGAGCTACTAGGATTGGAAAGAACTCAAGAAAAGTTAAATCGCGTGTAATGCCCTCCGCGTGCCAAGATGTCGGCCAAGGCTGCGCACGCCAGTGACCCCTGAGGTAGACACCGAAGCCAGAGCGACCAGAGGCGTCAGAGTGCACCTATAGCTGCTCCTTAAGCAGCAGCCAATCTCGCCAAAAGGATACCCCATTGTAACTTTTCAGGAAGGTCAGCCACATTTTGAGGTCCTCCCTTATGGTATGAGTGACCCTGATGTGGTGGTGGGGGGCAACACCACCAGCCGTGAGACGGGCTAGGCATGTGCAAAAGGCGCGGCCGGGCGAGATAACCCTGCCTTCAAAATAGAGGTGTCCTAAAAGTGTCTGGACCTGACGCAACGTAGTCGTTTTCTGGGCCATCGTGGTGGTAACCAATTCCCTCAACGTGGCGAGTTCGGCCAGGGGCAGGCAAGAGGTTTGGCTGACAGAATCCAGTTCAATACCCAGATATGATTTGAAACCTAGCAACCAGAAGTCCCTGGGGTGGACTGGTAACAAACGGAAGGCCGATTCGATGTCACATTTTGCCATGAGCGCGCCCGAGCCGCACTCCCTAACCAGCCTGATTGCCTGATCAAGAGATGCATATTTGACAGAGCATTGTTCTTGAGGATTGGCATCATTTACTGACCCACCCTTTGGGTACGAAAGGTTGTGTATTAATCGAAACTCGCCTGGGGCCTTCTTAGGCACGATACCTGGTGGAGACACTATGAGGGTGGGAAATGGAGGTTCTGAGAAGGGACCTGCCACTCGCCCCAGCAAACGTTCTTTGGTGATCTTCTTCTCAGCAATGTGTGGCATATCTCAGACAGACTTTTGGTTGGGGGGATTGGTGCATGAAGGGGTAACTACCACTGGGATGTGGAAACCTTCCCTAGAGCCCTCCTCAATGTATTTTGCTGCCTCTTTATTGGGGTACTGGAGTAAAAAGGCAGCATTGCTGATATAGATACAGGTGAGGGGGCTAGGGAAAGGAGAACACTATTTGCGGGCATTGTTTTTGCTTTGCTGTGTGCCAGAGGAGCCTGTAGAGGCTCCGGCCTCTCTTTTGTCTTGAGATGTTCCTGCGCCTGATCCGCGGGAGCCTTGAAAAAACTTCTACCCCCGAAAACATTTTGTGGTGGGGTGAGATCCACTACAGCGCTCGCATTCATGAGCAAATCGGCATTTTTCTCTGAAGCAGGAACCGTTGTTATACTCCCAGCAAGATCTCTTGGGGGCCTTGGATTGGTATTTGGACTGTTTCACATTGTCAGACCCTTTCTTG
Organism: Podarcis bocagei; assembly: GCF_964188305.1. Lineage (NCBI taxonomy): Eukaryota > Metazoa > Chordata > Lepidosauria > Squamata > Lacertidae > Podarcis > Podarcis bocagei. Next base: position 31,286,705 of record NC_138127.1, on the reverse strand, counting down.
AAGAATGGGGCAACCAACTCAGACCACACATCATCATCTTTGATATCCCATCTAGCTGTGTCGTCCCCTGCCGCCCGCTCCCTGAATGCCTGGTCATAGGCAAGTGCCGCCTCCCCCCCATACATGGCTTCAGCCTTTAGGATGATAAGTAGGTAGTTGGTCAGGTGCCAACCCCTGTCAGGGTAACTAGCGACTATAATACCCATGTAAGTGGTGTATGCAGTGAGCCAATTACGAAAGGTACGCTCAACACTCACTTTTTTATCTTTCTTCCTCTGCTTGGCAGATTTAGATTTTAGGCATGTCGAAGAGGCAGGGGATAGCAGATCAAACAAATCCCCAAACTCCCCATTAAGGATGCGTTCCCGCAACTTCTCACGCAGGCGAAGGCCTGGGGGCTGGTCAGTTCTTTTGAAGTTGGATTTCCTAATGCTACGTCTGGAGTCAATGCCCTCCTCGCCACACAGCGCAATAGCACCATGTTCACGCCTGTGCCGCCGGTTGCGGCACTGCCAGACCCAGTGCGGCAGCCCTGGGGCGTGGGGGCCTGTAAGCCAATAGCCTTTGATGCTCCCCCCCGTGTACTATCAGTGGAGCTGGACCTACCTGAGGAACTAGATGATCCAGAAGAGTCCCTCTTGGACTTGTGGCTCTCCTCCTGGATTTGCGGTGTTTCCTCCCACGATGACGCGATCTGTGCGACTTAGGGATGATGAGCGTGATGCGCCTTCCTGGACACGGCGGTCAGCGGAGCTGCTACTGCGCCCTCGCCTGCAGCTGTGAGGTGACCCAGAGCGCCCTGTGCGCGAATCCCGCTGGTCCAGGCGGCGCCTCAGCCGGGCAATGGTCCTATCCTTACTGTCTCCACGCACCGGGTGCGAGGGACTGCTACTAAGGCAGGAGCGGGTAGAGGAGGAGCTCTCTGTACATCTCAGCTTGGCAGCTGAGCCCTTGCCGGCGTGACTCGCCATGGCTAGTGGGCTTATGGACCCAAAAGACCCTCTAGGTGCTGCTGCCCTCTTGGGCGCGGTCTTCTTGGGCTGCTCCTCCCTGGTCGCACGCGCCTTACGCTGTCCAGTGGCCTGTATCTGGGCAGGCTTGGTGGACGCGCCCCTTACAGTGCCCGGCGGGGCACTGTAATGCGGGGCGGAGAAGCAGCCTGACGCTTTGGTGGCATGGTGTGGGGCTAATAGAGTAGGGTATGCTAGGGAATCCGTAGAACAAGGGGGGGGGGAATGATTGGTAGAAAATGCCCGCTATCAATTTGCAAACACACACTAGTGATAAAGGTAAGGGTTCAAATAATGGGAGGGGAGGAGATAAGGCAAGGACTGAGTCGCAGCAGGGATCGCTACTAAAGGCTGGAAAATAAAACAAGCAATAGTTTAGAAAATCACTGCACAGATTTCAGTTGAGGTCCATGGGTAGTCTCCCCTCGTCGATAATGAGCGCGATGCCTGCTGTCCACTGCACCTGCTGGCAAGCTATGATAGTGAGATGCAAAACCAATACGTACCTGATGAGGCCATAGGTGCGCCTAAGGACCACCGAAGCATGACCGCCCCTGCAGCCAGATCCAGGATGGCTGCCGCCATGTAGCCACAAGCGCAATGGCTGCTGCCATGCGATCGCCATTGAAATGGCTGCAGACTTGGGGCCATCACTAAGCAGGCCCCACCACGGTTTATGGGGGGGGTGGGGCAAGCAGAGGCACACACTGTCCCCCGGGGCCATCTGGGGGGGGAGGTGGGTATGCCCACCGGCTGCAGAGGTCCCCCCCACCGCTGCCCAGGGGAGGTTCCAGGGTCGCCAGAGGCCTGGTGTAGGCCATACGAGGCGGCAGGACCTCCCTGCGGCCTTAAAGGCTGACCAAAGGTGGGGGAAGGCCATGCGGTGTGGCCCGCGGCCCCCCCACGGAATGGGGGGGGTGGCAGGAAGGCCCCCGCCGCCCAGGGGAGGCTCCAAAGCTGCTGTAGGCCCAGCTAGGCCGCACTACTCAGCAGAGCCTTTCCGAGGCCCGGTTAGGCCTCCCGGAGCCGGGGAGGGCACGTGCCGCAGCCCGCGCCCCCACCCCGGCGATTGTGGGTGTGGCGGGAAGGCCCCCACCGCCCAGGAGAAGCTCCAGGGCCACCGGAGGCCCGGCTAGGCCGCAAAATGCGGTAAGGCCTCGCCGAGGCCCAGCCAGGCCTCCCCGCGGCCCAGGCAGCCCTCCGGAGCCGGGGGAGGCCGCGTGGCGGGGCCCGGGGGCCCCCCGGCGATCGCGGGGGCGGCGGGAAGGCCCCCGCCGCCCAGGAAAGGCCCCAGGGACGCCGGAGGCCCGGCTAGGCCGCCAAATGCGGCAAGGCCTCGCCGAGGCCCAGCCAGGCCTCCCTGCCGCCCAGGCAGCCCTCCGGAGCCGGGGGAGGCCGCGTGGCGGGACCCGCGGCCCCCCCGGCAATCGCGGGGGCGGCGGGAAGGCCCCCGCCGCCCAGGAAAGGCCCCAGGGCCGCCGGAGACCCAGCTAGGCCGCAAAATACGGCAAGGCCTCGCCGAGGCCCAGCCAGGCCTCCCTGCGGCCCAGGCAGCCCTCCGGAGCCGGGGGAGGCCGCGTGGCGGGGCCCGCGGCCCCCCCCCGGCGATCACGGGGGCGGCGGGAAGGCCCCCGCCGCCCGGGGGAGGCTCCAGGGCTGGGGGACACGGAGGAGCCCCCCCCGAGGCCTAGTAAGGCCTCACGAAACGCCGCGGGCCCTCCCGCGGCCTAAAAAGGCCGGTGGGGGCCACCAAGGCCCTGGGAGGTGACCGGGGACCCCCCCTCCACCACCCGCCGCACCCCAGGGCCGCCAGGCCTGGCGGGGGAAGGGAAGGGGCCGCGCGTGGCGTTGCCTCCCCCCCCGCGGCCCACACGCCCCCGCAGGCATGGGGGGGCAGCTAGAGGGGCCCCCGTGCCACCACCCAACACCCCGGGGCATCAGGGCCCACCTAAGGAAAAGGATCCCCTTTTGAAGGGGTATCCAGCAGTCCATTACCCCCCCCCCGTTATCCCTTGGGATCCCTCTGGTGGGGGGGGGGCAAAGGCCCCAGGCTTACCTTTTGGAGCGAGGAAGGCAACGTCCTTCCAGGAGAAGCTCTGGAGCCAAGTGTGGATTCCTAGGTAAGATCCTCCCTCTATTGTGTGGGCAGGTAATCCCTCCCCTACCTGGCCTGGTCTCCTTGGCAACGCTTCCCCCAGGTGGGATTGGACAACTGACTGAGGTAGGTGGAGACCTCAAGGTATCCCACCTGAGGGAAGGCAAAGCCAAGCCTATGCTGTTGGAGCCGCTCCAGATCTAGGGGCTGCACGCGTCCACGCAAAGGGCGCCCCCCATTTTAAGCGGGGAGCGGTCATTCTATGATTTCTCTGCATCCATAATTATAGCAGCCTTCTCAAACAGCAATGGAAGCAAGGCTATATCTTTGAAACAGGTTTCTGTGCTTTTCCTGTGCTAAGCAGCTCCAGTTTAACATTCAGAACTGGTTGTGAGGTAGATGTAGCCACCGCATGAATAATAGAACCTTTAAATACCTGATATTTTCTAGTGTTATCATGTGGGGGTATATGACTGGTAGACCTGTTGACCTGAAGAAGTCGGGGAGGAAAAGTATCCCCTGGAGGCTTTTGTGTAGCTTATGAAGCTTTCATTTGAGGACACCTGCTTATAAATTAATTGTTCCTCCCGCACTGGCACTGCATCAGCAAAGCTCACAACCCAAGAGCCTGTGACTGGCCTGACTGGGAGGGTGAACAAGGTGAAGAGACGTGACTCAAGAGGAGAGTATTTGCTTTCCATACAGGAGATCCCAGAATCAATCCCTGGCATTGATCGCTGGCAAGGCTGGGAACGTTCTTTGCCTGAATCCCTGGAGAACTGCTGCCAGCCAGGGTAGACCATATTGAGCTGGGCGGACCAGTATAAGGCATCTTCCTATATAAGCAAAGATGAATGGACTGAAAGCTGTTACGTGGTGGTGGTGGGCATGTATTTGAATACAGTGGTACCTCGGGTTAAGTACTTAATTCATTCCGGAGGTCCCTTCTTAACCTGAAACTGTTCTTAACCTGAAGCACCACTTTTGTTAATGGGGCCTCCTGCTGCTGCCATGCTGCCAGAGCATGATTTCTGTTCTCATCCTGAAGCAAAGTTTTTAACCTGAGGTACTATTTCTGGCTTAGCGGAGTCTGTAACCTGAAGCATATGTAACCTGAGGTACCACTGTACTTCCCTTTTAAAAGTCCTTCCCCAAGGCCACCACCTCCCTCTTCAAAAAAGACAACAAAATGTCAGTTAAAAAATTAGGTTCAACTCTTCTCCTTGACTTGTGTTTTCTTTTAAAGCCAAAGGGTTCACTGTGGACCTTGGCAAATGTTTGAAATATTTGTAAAACTGTCTTTTTCTTCTTATTATTTTAAAGCAAGCTTTCATACATCACATACATTTCAACAATTATTGATCTAGTTATCCTATGGCATTTCATCTCTCCTCACCTACTCCCATCTTTATTTCATTTCATTATTATTATTTTTTTAATACATGTAATTTTCTAGGGATTTGATTTACCTATACTGAAATGAATGGGGAAATGAAGCTACAAACTATCACAGTCTGGGGGAGGCGCTAATTGTGGTCCTCCTGATTTTGTTAGACTCAGCTCTCATTATCCCTGACCATTGGTCATGCTGGCTAGGGCTGATGGGAGTTGGAGTACAGCAACAGATGGAGGGCTGCAGGTTCACTATCAATGCTCTAGGCAGTGAGGTATGTGTAATATATATGATGTTCTTGCCATCCACAGTCTCTCTCTCCCCACCCACCCCATACATAAGTAGTTTATGAGCTGTAAACCATAGGGCAAACCTTGGTTACAGTTTGTGGTTTGTCTGCAGAGAGCTAAACCATGATCTGGGTTAGGACGTTGTGTTGAGCCAAACCAGGGGCAGAATGACTTTGGAGGAGTTAAGTATCTGCAATCAGCTCTATGGGAGCCCACAGCACTATTCATCCATACTAAGCTGTGATTTGGCTGATTGTTGCTTGCAAACCAGGTCATAATTTGAGGAAAGTTGTTCTAGAAATGCTAAAATAATAATAATGTAATACTTGAATGGGAAAGTATATTTAATGGGTCTGAATAGCTGTTTATACTCGTACCAGATTTTTCTAATGCAACCATAAATCTTTTACTATACGTACAAGCTGGTAACTGTGTGTTTGAGCCTGCTATCTTAAAGAACCCGGCAAACTATGTTAATTAAGTCACAGACAATTAAACCTTGGCCTGATAGGTAGCTGAGCTTGTGCTCTGATTTCTTTAAACTATTCAGAGACAATGTGGCAAATCTAAAATGCACATCTTGTAAAACATCATTTTAAAGCTGGAAACCTTTGCATATTTACCTGGAAGTAGGTCCTATTGCACTCAGTGGGGACCTGCTATGTATTGGATTAGACTGTTGGTTATGTTCTTCCAGTTCCACCCAAATGAGGTGTGCTGAGAAGAAGCTTTCTTAAGAGAAGTATTAAGACTGATTTACTCAAGGCCACCCAGCACAGCAATGGTTGATTTCCGGCATGATTTGCTGATATATATCAGCCCCAAAATATAATGAAGTATCAAAAGATAATGACATACAAACAATTTATATTAAATGTGACATATCACTAGCATGCCAAAAGACAATCAAAAGTATATTTCATAAAGTTCAGTCAGTCGCTGATAACAGGGTGGCCCTGCACTGAATTAGAGATGGGTGTAACACAGCTATCTCAATCAGGCTCTGCTTGGGCAAAAATTTGTTTTTCAGCGAAGTCACCTGCCCCTCCCCTGGGCATGAAGGGCTGTATATTAGCAGCAGAGTTTGTGACTATTCAAGCTCTTCAGTAAATTTTATTTAACTGCCTTGCTATTTTGCAAAATATGTGAGGGAACCCTTTAAAGCTTCAACTTTCCCCTTGGTTTAAAAGCTCTTTGGACCCCATACATTGTTTGTATACATTTTCAGCCCCTATATAAGCTCAGTTACTGTGCCCTTTCATGCAGCTGGAGTAATTAATGGTAATAGAACAAAGATAACAATCAGTTGAGCCTGTTCTAGGGTAACAGTGATACATTATAAGATCTTCCCTTTACTGTACTGAGTGATGTTTCCCTTTGATTTCCCATGTTTTTTGTTCCTGCGTGAGCATGTTTTTAAGTGGACTTACATTGACTTTTTATGGCTGCAGTTTGGGGGCTTTCCTCCCCCTGTTTCAACAGGAAACTATAATAATCTGGTTATGAATTGAATTTTGAATCTGCCTGATGAGGGAGGATCGTCTTATGTTTTTCTGGCATCTCCAGTGAAATGCCTCATGGCTGGCTTTGCAAAACAAAACCTTTGCATCTTGGCTTAATGGACTAAATGCAGAGCTGTCACTGAAGCAAGCCAATATTCTCTGATATTGGAGGAGGAATATGCTCTGATATCAGGGGAGGAAACATGAATTTGACTGCAGACAAAACGTGATAGGTAGAACATGATTGGAGGGGTGGGGGGTAGGCTAATGGTGACCATCATCTAGGGCATTGCACAAATTCCCCATCTGACACCCCGAAAAGAAAGCCAAATGCAAAGCATGCTTTGTTCTTTGCTTATACCCTGTTATTAGCGTTGGTTTCTCCATCGGAAGCAGTAGTTCTTATCCACCATACAGCAAGACACTTCACTGAGCTGCAGTTCCCAGCACCTGCAGCAAACTGTAGTCCCTGGGATTATTTGGGAGATGTCATGAATGTTAAAAGAGTGCTCTGAATGTGTGGTGTGGATGCAGCTCTCTGAATGATTTTTATCTCTGCACTAGTCAGGAAAATGGATACAATTCTTGCTATTGGAGCAGGTAGCTCAGGCTGAATCTGTTCTTTTCTTATTGTCTCCGGTGCACAAACATATGGATCAGGATCCAAACTAGAGTGTCTTTTCCTCCCTCCTTTCCTTCTGCCATTTCTGCTTCTGTTTCTAATTTAACGTGCAATTTATTGTTCTTTTCTTATGGCTTCACGTTACGTCTTCCCAGGAAGTTACACATGATATCAACTTTTTTGTAACCAGTATTTTGCCAGGATATTCAAGTATCAAAATCATCTGTGACTTTTGACTTTACTCTCTTTGTGTCATTTCAATAACAACATCAGTTGGCTAGCAAGAATTAAGAACTTGGCCTGGTTTGATACTAGATTTTAGCAGCTTGTGTTTGACTTTTTAAATATTCCTTTTAATACCCAGAAGAAATCCCCTATTCATTAGGTAGGGGTGTGTGTGTGTGTGTGTGTGTGTGTGTGTGTGTTTGTGTTTGTGTGTGTGTGTGTGTGTGTGTGTGTGTGTGTGTGTGTATGCCAGTACATTGCCCCATGGGGGTGAGGTGGAAAGGTAAAGAAATGATTGTGGAATGGTTGGGAGGGGCAGAGAAAAACCTTCAAGCTTAAGGTCTGATCTGCTAAGAGAGTATTGCCACCAAAGGTGCGTTTTGTACTACTGTTCTTCCTTTGAGAGCTGTCATGCATAAGAAAATGTGAACAATTTGCTTTCCTCCCCCATCCCAACCCCACTAAACATTTCCATCCAAAGGCTGGAAATCATTGACTTAGTTGGATTGTTGTCACATCGTTCTCCAAGGCTCTTGTATAAAACTGTACAATCCTCAACTTCCCGATCATAACAATATTCGTCTCTGGGGCTCTTCTTGTCTTCCCATACCCCTAATCATTCTCTATCTCCCAGATCCTTGTCTGACTCTAATGTGATAGTGTTTATAACCTCTCTGGGTACATTGACTTGCTTGATCATGTTTTTGTGTCATCTATCATGACTTGTTAGGAAGTGTCTTTAAAATACTCTGTCATGTGAAGTGCTGTGCTTGAAACCTTCTGTCATCTTGACTTTTATGTTCGAAACCTTCTGTCATATTAACTGCACTGCTGTGACCAAGCTTGATGGCACTTGATATAGTCAGCTCTTAACTTTCCACCTCCTCTCTTTGTTAGAGAAGAGGAGTGTGTCTCTCTCTCTCCCTGCATCTTGAATTCTATGGCTGCTGGGATGGAGTGGCTAACTGCGGTGCATTGCCCCACTGAATACTGATGCAAGCATGGCCATCAATGGCTACAAAGGCTAGACATGATGGCTATGCTCTGCCTCCATGGTCAGAGACAGTATGCTTCTGAATACCAATTGCTGGAAACGGCAGGACCAGAGAGTTCTCTTGTGTTTAGGGCCTACTTTCAGGCTTCTTATAGACTGCCAGTTGGCCACTGTGTGAACAGGACGCTGGACTAGATGAGCCACTGAAGAAAGCTCTTCTTACAGGCAGTTTGGGGTATGGCTTTTGCTGGCATTGGCACATATATCTCTCTGTGTGTATATGTTAGTTTTATTGTTTCTGGTTGTGGACTGTGTTCCAGTGGAAAAGAGGGTCCTTAACCCCATTGATCTGGAGAAGATCACACTCAGTATCCCTACTGCACAGCTATGGCAGTGGAGTTGCAATACTACCTGAATTACTGCACTGATGCCTGAATTACTGCACTGATGCAACATCCTTCATATTTGGCTACAGCAGTGTAAAAAAACAACAACCCTAGAACATGCACTGATCTATGGGCCCTGATCCTACCTTTGTATTAATTATACACTATTACCTTTCATCCAGCCTAAAAATAAAAAGGATATAAAAAGATTAGCAAGACATGTGGGTTATTCAAATAGTTGTACTGAACCAAATGGTTCAGCTCAACTGAAAGTTAAGATTTTTTTTTGGGGGGGGAGCAATAGGTATAGCTGTATTTTGGTCAGTTTGACCCAAAATTTATGGTAGCTGTTAAAAGGATCCCATCACCTTTAGTGACATTTTGTTTTGTCCATTGCGCACTTGTAAATATCCACACATCATTTGTCCACAAATGAAAAGTATGGCTGAAGTGGCTGTCTGATCTGTGGCCTCTATGCTTACACTCACAGAGGTCACCAGTCAATCACAGCCTATCCGTGGGAATAATGAAGTGAGCATGGCAAGAGGACAGGGAGCTAGGAATTCTCCTAAGCAGCTGATAGTTTGAATCCGGCTGCTGGCTTGGCTGCCAGTGATCTGATCAACCCTTGGCAAGAATGAAAGGTCAAGTATGCTTTGGCACCAGGAAAGAGACAGCAGCAACTCACAAACTTCATAAATCTCTGTGGCCATTTAGAAACAGATGGTTGTGCAGTTGATGTATACCATGGAATGGCCCCAGTACTTGAGCTTAATGCAAAATGACTAACTCCTATTTTGTTTGTCCAACTTAGGAATGAGAGAGTGACAACTACACCAGGAACCACTTCATTATCATCCTGATGGAGGATGAAACTTGACTTAAAAGATTCTCCATGGAAGAAGTTTTAGCCATTTAAAAGTAAGATTTATTATTAACAATGTACTGCAATTAAATGTAGCATTTCTATGGGGGGGGGATTATACAGACACACAGTTTCTTTATTATGGCAACCAATGTTCCTACATAGAGGCTTATCACATGCTGTAATTTCACACAGAGGAAGGTGTACATCAGAAACACCCTTGTGTACTTTGTGTTCTCCATTTGTGTGTGTGTTTCATTTGGAGACTCCTGAAATTATAAACACAGAAAACTGCTCTATACCAAGTCAAACTATTGAGGCATTTAAAAAGTAAAGGTAAAGGACCCCTGACAGTTAAGTCCAGTCGTGAACGACTCTGGGGTTGCGGTGCTCATCTTGCTTTACTGGCTGAGGGAGCCGACATTTGTCCGTAGACAGTTTTTCCGGATCATGTGGCCAGCATGACAGCTACTTCTGGTGAAACAAGAGCAGCACACAGAAATGGCGTTTCCTTCCTACTGGAGCGGTACCTATTTATCTACTTGCACTTTGACGTGCTTTCGAACTGCTAGGTTGGCAGGAGCTGAGACAGAGCAACGGGAGCTCACCCTGTCATGGGGATTCGAACCGCTGACCTTCTGATTGGCAAGCCCAAGAGGCTCAGTGGTTTAGGCAGCCATTCTCTGGGGTTTCAGGCTGGAGTTTTTCCAAATGCTGATAACACTAGCAAATGGTGCAAATGCTGATAACACTAGCAGGAAAGCAGTTATATACAATTATACATGATTTACAAAGAATACACACACACACACAGAGAGAGAGAGAGAGAGAGAGAGAGAGAGAGAGAGAGAGAGAGAGAGAGACTTCCCTGCTGCACACACCCTGGATCATACAATAATTGAACTGTTAAAAGGCACTCTATAAAAATCAGTGTGATAGACATGTTCATAAAATGTATGTTTAATCACATGTAACAAACTCAGAACTGTCATTTGACTTTAAATCACCTAGTTTGTAGTGTATTTCTCTTTGCAGCAGATACAATTTTCCCACTTGTCTCCATTAAGTCTTCATTTGTAGTACAGGGTGGGCAGTCCTAGGATTCTTCTTGAAATAATGATATTGTAAGAGGGCAAAGGGCCAGCAGAATATGCAAAGATAAAGATCTCAGCTATTTTAAAAGGTCAAACAGAACAGGTTTCCTTTCAGCTGGGGAAAAAAAGATGAATAGGTGACTTCTTGTGGGTATTAAAAACCAAAGGAATTAAAAAGAATAAGTGTTAGGTTATTTTAACTAGTTTCAATTATTAGAATGAGGGTCACTAATATAAGTGTTGAAAAGGAACAGGCCCTAAGGGATTTGGTAAGAATTCCATTATGCAGAGTGTGGTTAACCTGATATGTAGAATAAAGGCATTACCCTGGCTAAGTTAACTAGTACCATCTTGGCAGAGTGACCTTCATGCATCTTCTATTTTGTTGGAACCTTGATGGTTGTACCAGAATCTTCTCTGTGGCAAGAAAAGTGTCTCACCTGTGATGCATATGGTGGCTTGGTGCAGAGGTGGATTTAGGGGAGTGCAACAGGTTCAGTCCCACTGGGCATGAAGTGTTAGGGACACTACAACTACGACGAAGAATGGAAGGTGAGAGACGGGGTGCCAATTTTTGCCATTGCACAGGGCACCACTGAAATTTGAGACCCCAAGCTCTTGGAGAAGTGGGACTCATGAACCCTATTCAGCAGCTCTTGATAGGGCTTAAGTTAACATGCAAAGAAGGGAGAATTTGTACAGGCATGCTAGCTCCCCTCCACCTTGCCCTTCACATCTTCCAAGTTGTTTGCAGTAGGAAAGTCTCCTGTACTGCATTTTGAACTCCTGGAAAACCAGGGTCCCAAAATGCACAGCAGTTTCATGAGCACAGGATGCTTCTTGCTTAGACAACAGTCACCCTGGAACATGAGGAGAATCATGCAGTTCTCCTGGTGGCGCATGCTCTCCCCTCCTCATAAGTTCACTTAAGCCGTACTCATAATGTCAGAAAAGGACCCTGACCTCAGTAACATAACATCACTCCTGAACAATCACTATACAGTGGTGCCCCGCAAGACGAATGCCTCGCAAGACGGAAAACTCGCTAGACGAAAGAGTTTTCCGTTTTGGAGGTGCTTCGCAAAACGAATCTCCTATGGGCTTGCTTCGCAAGACGAAAATGTCTTGCGAGTTCCTGCGGGGTTTTTTTCCTTTCCCCCCCTTTTTCTAAGCCGCTAAGCCGCTTATCCGCTTATCCGCTAAGCCGAAAAGCCGCTAAAAGCTGCTAATAGCACTAATAGCGCTAATCCGCTAATCCGTCAATGGACTTGCTTCGCTAGACGAAGAGACTCACAGAACGGATTCTTTTCGTCTTGCGAGGCACCACTGTATTGTTCGTAATTAATTAACAATTAATATATTAATTAATAGACTATATTAATTAATTACAATAGCATACAACCCTTCATCAGAAGATCACAGGGCATTTAACAACATAAAAATACAAAGCGAGAACACAAAATACATAATAAAACAAAAACAAAGCAATAACCCCACCCCACAAACACATTTAAAAGGCCACAGTGTGATAACCAGCTAAAGGCCTGTTTATAGAGAAATGTTTTTGCCTGGTGCCTAAAAATATGTAATGAAAGCACAGGGTGAGCCTCCTTCAGGAAAGCATTCCACAAATGGGGAGCCACCACAGGAAAAGCCCATTCTTGTCTTCCCGCCCTCCGGACCTCTCATGGAAGAGGCACACAAAGAAGGGTCTCAGATGATGATTGCAGGGTCTGGGTCAGTTCATATTGGGAGAGGTGGTCCTTGAGGTATTGCAGTCCTGAACCATTTAAGGCTTTATAGGTCCAAGCCAGCTCTTTGAATTGGGCCCAGACACAAATTTGCACCCAGTGCAGTTGGATCAGGATCGGCGTAATATGCTCAAACTCTCTCACCTTGGTAAGCAACTTGGCCTCCAAATTCTGTACCAATTGACATTTCCAAACCATTTTCAGAGGCAGCCCCCTATATAATGCCTTGTGATAATCTAATCTAGAGGTTACCAGAGCATACCCTGTCCTTCAGAAGGAGCATAACCACATGTCATCAGAATATTGCTGACCATGTACTCCCAAACATGGTGTCTGGGGTGCCTTGTGGCACTTTTGCTACTCTTGCTTTAGTGCCATAAGTTTACATAGTGCTTTATAGAGTAACATAAGCAAAATACAGGTCCCCCCCCCCCGAGAGCTTTGCTCCACTTGTGCCTATATGGAAGCTGACTTGTATAAGGTTGACTTGTATTAAGACTTACTCTGTGAATATGACCTTAAAGATATTGCAAATGAGCTGAAATGACTTTGAGATAAAATCTCACCTAGCTTCTCAGAATTCAAATACGTATGTAACTGACTGACAATCTGAAGTTGTCAAAATCTATATTCAAAATTGGATGTTGGAAGTTTGCATCAGGCTCCAGGTTTTGCTATCAGTCAGGTATCTCTGAACCTAAACAAAAAATGTTGCCATCTAAACAACAAAAAAAAGTTCATCTACAAAAGATATATTTACTTGAATATATCATTTTGATGTGATTTCACACTCACTGATATGAAGTTTTAAATTCTGAATCGGCAACTGTTTTAAATTCATGCAAATTCATTTTTAATCTAAACAGATACTGATTTTAATCTGTTACTATATACTGATTTATCACCTGCTGTGCAGAATGCCTTATCTGATGTGCCAGTGTCATGACAGATTCAGTTCTACTTAGTTTCCAACTCCTGTAACAGATAATTGGTAATTTTAGAGATTACAAGGGCAAGGAAGCTAGTTTGTATACATGCAACTAACAATTACACAAGTGATGCAACAATTATACAAAGCTGAGACTGCTGATGATTGCCAGTGATTGCAATCAGTGAGCTTGACAGGTGTTAGAAGAAATTGCTCCAGAGAAAGAGGAGACAATATGCTTCCATAACATTGGCTTAAACCACTGTATGAGGGATATTCCATACATTACAAAATCACCACACTACACAACTTGTACATTTCGGTCAAGGCTTTGCCAAGCCTTCTGGAAAGCTATTCCCCCCCCCCCCCCCAGTTGCAGCAAGAGCAGAGAAAACAAGGAGAGACATTTTTAATGAATTTTATTCAATCCTAATGTTGTTGTTTAGTCGTTTAGTCGTGTCCGACTCTTCGTGACCCCATGGACCAGAGCACGCCAGGCACTCCTGTCTTCCACTGCCTCCCACAGTTTGGTCAAACTCATACTGGTAGCTTCGAGAACACTGTCCAACCATCTCGTCCTCTGTCGTCCCCTTCTCCTTCTCCTTCAATCCTAATAGCGAGAGATATTCAATCCTAATAGTGAGAGACAAAAGCATGCAACAAGCCTTAACATGGCATTGCTCAAAGCTGGGCTCCTCATCCCTCTTTCCTAGCAACAACACCTCCCTTTAAGGTGGCTGCTTGTGGCCAAATGTCTCTGATTCCGTTCTTCCTGCACCCTTAATGAACACTGAGTTCTGGGAGAAGGGGGATCAGAAATACTCTCCAGTGACGTGTCAGCTAGCCCTCCCACTTCTTCTAACGCTTCCCAACTATTTCGTTCATCTCTCTCTGAGCTATGTCCTTCCTCGTTCCCCTCAAACCCCTGCTGTAATTCAATGTTGCCTTCTTCTCCTCCTGCTGCGTCAGGAGAAGGGGGATGTGTGTGATCTCCACCGCTCCTCATGCGTCTTGCCCTCTTGGCTCCAATCCCTGATAATTTCTCATAGTTATCTGGTTGGCCTTGGTGAGAGCAGGGATGTTCCTATGCTCTTAAAGCACTTCCACATAGGAACTAGTGTGCCATATAGAGATCATCATGTGTAACAAACACACATATTCATTTTACTGTGGTTAGTCATAGATACGTGTGACCGTTTCATAGGCTACCTCGCTTCCCTCATGGTAAGAGCCCATACCAATGCAGCAATGCTTGGAAGCCAGAATCACTTGGTGTTGTAGGACCATTTGTGTCAGTCTCTCGTCCCAGCCATCATCTTCCCTATACAGATAAATGATGATAGAAGAGATCTGCATATGCCGAGCATCCAAATGTCACTGTAGCAACAAGGGATTTTGTCAGAGGCAAGGAACTTCCATGTTACTAACAGATAAAGGGGTCCTCTGTGTATATGTGCCATTTTGTGTGCCTGTAGTAGAACACAAATGTAAATCCACTTGGTGTGTGTTATACATGAGTTGTGTGCTAAGCGGTGCTTTCTATATCCAGATATTGTGGCATTTGGATTAGCCCTCAGCAAATCAATTGAGAAAGGCAGGCGACATTGCACACTATCTCAACAGATCTGCACATTGCCATGGAAATGTGGTTCCTTTGTCTGTCCCTTCCCTAAACATTAATGATGCTGTATTTGCCTGCAACAGTCACCAGTGCAGCTTTCCTGTGGCACAATGTAAGCGAAATCTGCTAGGACTCCAACCTGCTGGAATCCCAGACTTGTCCTCTAATTTCCATGCTGAGAGTAAAAGGCACCCTGCACATGGCTGGAGGCAGTTTCCTGTCCAGTTGGCTTGCAAAAGCAGAGAAAAGTTCTCCTGGCTATGCCATTAAAGGAACATTCAGGTTCCAGGGCTTGGCAGTCATTTGTGATACAGGTTCTGATGCCAAATACTTCTAGGTTCCAGGTGAGATTAAACACTGATGCTACTCCTTCTGCTGTCCTATCTATGCATATTAACCAGGCCACCGATCCAGGGGATGCATTCCTCCAATTAGGGAATGAGCCCATAGGACAAAAACAGAGATTCAGTTCTACGCAGAAAATATATGTTGTTATAGGATGAGACGAAGCAACTATATTTGGAAAAGGAATTAAGTGAGGACTTCTGGATTGTCCTTCTGCAGAAGACAGCAATGGAAATATATTTTTATTGTGATGCATTGGTTCTGGCAATCGTTCCAGCAGTCGGAACATCTTTTGTTTACATCCCATTCTTACATCCCGGATACAGAAGGATCATATATTAATAGGCGCTCGCTCTCTCTCTCTCTCTCTCTCTCTCTCTCTCTCTCTCTCTCTATATATATATATATATATATATATATGAAGCTTAAAATATCACTTTTAATCTTTATCTTGTGTTCACAATAACTTTTTTCATGTTGGAACCGCTTCCTAGAAGCAGAAGAGCATAATTTGTACTTTAAAAAAATAATGCTGGTGAATATGTATAAGCACTTCACTATAACTTTTAATCTCCATTTAGTAGCATTCAAGATCCAAATGTCAAGCTCATATTACATATTACATGAGTATAGTAGTAGATAAGACAAACTTTAACTTCAGAGGTTTAGGGCTAACACTGTCCTGCTACTTTGGGGGATATGTGCCTCTCATTCCTCAAGTTGGCCTGCTGTCTTCATGTGAGGACACTGTCTTGTCATCAGTGTTGAAGCAAAACCCATCTACCAGTCTAGTCAGGTTTGTATATTGGAATTTGGGGGATGAGGGGCTCTTGTATTTTGCCATGGGCAGACAAAATGTATTGGGCTGACCTTGGATGCCACTACTTATCAATAAGTTAGCATGTGAGAGAAGGAGGTCCATAATATGAACATATATGAGCTCTAGCTGTACCAGGGTGTCACAAAGAGGAGCCTCAGCATCAGACATGGAGTTTTTGTTTGTGAGATATTCAGGCTAAACTTCAGAGTGCATGTAATTTACATTGGACTCCTGGTGCTGTTGCTAGAAAAGGTTGGATGCTGACAGCATTCCTCAAAGCTGTGGGTTTGAGGCTTTATATCAGATTTGCCACTTCCATGCCACCTGGCTGTGCTCTTTAGGCAAGTCTCTCCCAATTGCCATTTTCTCTGCTGCCAAGCATTAGCAATTCTGGCATTTATTTTCTGCTCCCCCAATGTCCCATGTATTTTGGTAATTTATAGTTATAATCCAAAACCTACAGGATTTCCCCCAGGTATTGCTTAAACAGATAAATGGGGAAACTTACATAATTTGATTTGTTTTCTGCCTAGAGCAGAATGATGATAGAAAGGTCTTTCTATGATAAGGATAATAAGGCTCGGAACTGACAGATGTCTGCTCCCTGCTGCTCTGTGTTAGAACATTATGTGACACATCCAGACTCTTTATTTATATTCCTCCTTCCTTTGGAAATTGTAGACAATCTACAAATAAGTTAAAATTCAGTCTGCACACTCTGAACAGCTCATATATCTGAAAGAGGATAGAATGGGGGCAAGAAAGGGAGACACTTTTTCTCAAACTACAGAGACATCCCTCCTTTGTTTTCATAGAGTCCCACAGCACTCCTTGATCTGTGACTTGGTTGGCTTTTGGTGCACATTTGTCTTCTGCTACAGCGTTTGATTCACTTATGGGACCAAAGGCCAGGACAAGGAGCTGATTTTATTTCTAAAGTCCTCACATGGAGCTTGAATAATTACTGGTATACTTACTGTTTACTTCAGGAATGGGGAACCTGTGGCCCTCCAGATGTTGTGGACTACAACTCCCCTCATCCCTGATCATTGACTACACTGCCAGGGAGCAATGGGAATTGTAATCTGCCAATATCGGGAGGGCCATAGGCTCCCCTCTCCTTGGTTTACTGCCTTTATTTATGGCCAGTGTGACATGAGGTTTAGCCATTAGACTAATGCTCAGAATGCTGAGCAAGCAATGTTATTGTTACCCATTCAGCACTATGGAAACCTCAGAGCACAGAAGATGAGGCCTGGAGCAGCTTATGGATTTAGTGGGTTATGTTGCTCAGTCTCAGTATTCATGCATGGGCCTGGAAGAGAACACAATGAGAGAAGTGTTCAGAAGGGCCATGACTGAACAGGCCAAAGGTCCATCTACTCCGGCATTCTTGTCTCACAGTGGCCAGCCATATAGCCATGAGAAGCCTGCAAGCAGGAACTGAGTGCAACAGTACTGTCTTTGCTTGTGATTCCCAGAAACTGGTATTCAGAAGTATACTGCCTTCAGTAGTGGCGACAGAATATGGCTACCATGGCTAATAGCCATTGATAGGCTTATCCTCCATGAATTGGTCTAATCCTGTTTTAAAGTCATCCAAGTTAGTGACCATCACTCAGTCATGTGGGAGAAAATTCCATAGTTCAGCTATGTGATATGTGAAGAATATCTGTCCTGAATCTTCCAATGTTCAGCTTTATTGAATGGTCCAAAGTTCTATTTCACTTTCCATATACCATGCATAATTTTATATGGCTTTATCATGTTTCCCCTATCATGTTCTAGGCCCCACCTTTCCTCATAGAAGAGTTGGTCATTTGGGCCATCCTTTTCTGAACCTTCTCCAATATCTTTTCTGAGGTGAGGTGACCAGAACTGTACACAGCATTCAAAGTGTGGTCTCGCCATGGATTTTCATAAGAAGTAAATTCTGTCCATTAAAAAAAATACTGTCTCCCATTAGAAGCCATCAAGTCTGGTCTGGTCTGGTCTCTGGTTGGGGTGGAATTCTACCCCTATCCATAGGAACAGAGTCAATGGTAGTTTTATTCACGGCCCACATAATAGTTTTCTATATATAGGGAATGAAATGAATTATAAGTTTCGCTTTGTTTTTAAACTTTAATTCCTGGTTGGATACCATGAATTTTCTTTTCTTTCTGTTCAGTCCAAGGCCACCACTAGTTCAGCCTTTTAGACGTTTGTGAGTTTCCAAGCTCCTTTCTTCTATCCATCACACTAATGTAAAAGCAAGCTTTCAGGGGCAGCATATCTCAAGACCTTCATAGGATTTTGGATTGTAGCACTTGTCAACCTATCTTTCACATACCTATATTAGGACTGTGAATCGCAGGGAGGGGGGGAGTCTTTCCCGTCTGCTTCAAATCATTGAAGAAGCATGACCCTTTGATCACTTTTCATTACTCTCAGAAGCTGGAGCTCTGAGACTCTTGGGTTGTTGGGATGCTACCTTTCATTGCGCCATAGAAAGCAGTAGCCACATGGAGAATTATGAGGCATCGGCTGCAATTCCAGAGACTGTTAATGAGGCCGTGCGGAAGAAACTCTTTCAGCAAGGAGACTGTCGCTCCACTAGATGGCAACGCTGAAATGCATGACATATACAATCTTCGGGGCAGGGGAGATAATATAAAATGCTGCAATGTTGTGTTAAACGGCAACTGATAAAAAAGCAGGAGCAAGTTTCAAGCAAAATGAAGGCCAAGTAACATTTTACTGGAGTAGCAAACCAGGAAAGAGTTACATCTTTACAGTGGAATGTTGAAATCTGAACTTTCAAGTTTTGCACGAACTCATTTTTAATTAAAATTATTATTTAGGAGTACACTGTGTCAACATGGTGTTTGGGATT
This sequence comes from Podarcis bocagei, assembly GCF_964188305.1. NCBI lineage: Eukaryota > Metazoa > Chordata > Lepidosauria > Squamata > Lacertidae > Podarcis > Podarcis bocagei. The sequence goes on along the minus strand of NC_138127.1, from coordinate 31,267,889 downwards.
TTCTAGATATGGGCAGTCATTTTATGTATGGCTATTGTATCATGTAAGCTGCATGGTTGCTGAATCAGTCTTTGATCATGCTGTGCCATGACCATTTAGTTGCTAGGATGTGGTTGTCATCCGTTCTGTAACCAAAACTGCTCACCTACAGCTGAATTTGAGGGGCGCTGATCTGAGCACAGAGAGCACAACCCATCTAAAGGCCCATTAATTCCATTGGGAAAGATTTAAGGACATGCTTAATGGATTGTGTTCAGAGTTTGTGGGATGTATATGATGCATTCAGTTTTCACTGTGCTTCACCTTGCTGGTGAAAGCCAGCTGGGAGAATGTTTATTGTTTGTTTGTTTGTTTGTTTGTTTGTTTGTTTGTTTGCTGGGAGATTTCATGTGTTCTTCAGAGAATGGCTTCAGATCTGCAGGTGCCTAATCCTACTTAAAACAAATTTTGCTTCTGATTTTTGGCCAAGCTACTACAATATTAAAGGACAGAAACTGATCACTTTCAGCTGCAAGATAGTTTATCATTGGGCACCCAAATGTCCACTATGGAATAATACATTTTTCTTTCCCAGAGATTCACTGCAACCTAAACTTAAAAATCTTTTGGAATAGTTTGTTTGTTTGAGTTGGTGGTGGGAGAAAATTCCATAGTTTTACCATCTGTCATAGGAAGAAGTTCTTTTTTTGTCTGTTTTAAATCTTCCAACATTCAGCTTCATTGGGTGTCCATAAATTCTAGTCTTATGGACAGAAACCTCTCACTCCCCACTTTTTTGATTCCATGCATAATTTTGTACTTTCCTCTCATGTGTAAGCAGATGATATGGGTGAATGAAGCCCATCAGAGATGGCACCAGCTGAACCTGGAGAGGGAGGGCCTACCACAGTTGGGTGCCTGTATCAACAGCAACTTCTCCCATATTGCTTCACAGCAGATGCTTGCAATACAGCTAAATAGCTAACCATCTGATGCTTTATCATGACATTCCAAATCAGCTTTCTGAGGCACTCACCTCACTCTGCCTAACGGCAGGGCTTACCCAGTAGCCATTTAACCCCAGCGCCCCAATTTTCACCAGCTCTACCTTCTAATCTTTCTACCCTTCACTGTTCTGACAGACTGTATTAATTTCTAGCTAGTGCCAAGTTATCTCTCACTTCTGCCACCACCATGCAGATTAACAGCAGGCATGGTGTTTCATGTGGCCTGTCCCTCTAGAGACAGCTTATGCTCCTTTAGGTTGGAGTGGGAGAAGTATGCAGCCTTGAGCTATTTACAACTGAGCAGGGGTGGGCCACAGATGGATCGTGGACTGCCTGCTGTCCTTGGGATAATTTTCGTAGTTATTGTTAGAATATAATCATCTGCTTTGATAAAATAGCTTTCTAGCCCTCTTGATTCTGAAGATGTTAGAAAATGTTAGAAACAACAAATCCATGTTCAGTTTGTTTACTTCCTTTCTAAAGCTGAATGATTTTAAAGATTGTGACTCAAGCTAATTGGGATATGGTTCTGGAAAAAGGATGCCATAGAAAAAGCGAAGATGTCTACGGGGCATGGCTTGGGGAGTACCTACCACTTCCATGGCAATCTTTTTTCAAATAAAAATGATCTGTAAGAAAAGGTGGAAGTCAGTTGTAGACTACCCTTTATAACAGGTAGGTCTGCCATAGTCGAAACAACAACAACAACAAAATCCTTCCAGTAGCACCTTAGAGACCAACTAAGTTTGTTATTGGTATGAGATTTAATGTGCATGCACACTTCTTCAGATACCTTTATTAGTTACTTGAAGTTTTTTATATACAGGACCTTCACACACTGAAACACACTTTTGTTTGCAGAAGCTCATCTGGCAGAATCCATAATATACATGCACAGAAGTCATAATGGTCTCTTATCCATTATGACACAATCTTCTTAGGAAAGGATAGTTCAATGTATTTCTAGTCTATCTGACTCTGCTTGTTTAGTCATGTTGTCCTATCCCATATCCTCATTTATCCACAAGTTTTAATTTTGAAAATATCCTTATTAAAATATTTTTAATACTCAAATACATACTTACTCAAATACAGACACATCTAAACCATCCATCACCAGCTGACCTTAGACATTCCAATTAAAACAATGTGAATGTAATTCCAATTATAACAAACAAAAGAACAGGGAAATATAGTAACATAAATACAGAGCAGGCTTCACATGTCTCTAGCAAATAAAAACAACAGCTAAGATCTCATATCTTACTAATGCCCTGGCAAGCACACTGCTTTTTTACTTGGTGCCAAAATAAAGAAGAGTTTGTGCTAAACATAGTGAGGCAGCAGGTGCATCAACCTTACCGCTTGAACTGGAGGTCTCTTCTAGGTCTCATTCCTCTTCCTTGGATAATGTGCCCCCATCAACCTGGAGTCATGGTCATGCTGGACTCACATTGAGATTGCCCAAGCTAACACCACATATACCAGGTATCTTTGAATACAAGACTGTACATTTCAGCACAGGCCACATTTCAAATAAATCACAAAGACTCCTGACATAATATGCCATCTTGAAAATGACTGTGCTTTCCATTTCCAGAGTTTTGCATTCTTAGTTACATTCTTCTTTTCCTTTACATTGTGCTGTATTCTGCAAATTACACAGAATATTATTTCAGACCTGGGGTCTACAAGGTTCAAACTGATTTCAGTACTAGGACTAGAGTATGGAAACAAATTGAGTGCCTCTAAATGTGTGTAGTATTCCCCCCCCCCCTTTTAGCAACCATAACCAACCACTTTTTTATGAAACTGGCCAGCAGCCAGAAACACCTTCACCATGCAGAATTATGTTCCTAAACTCATTTTTTTGGAGGAGTAAATAATCTATTGCGGTTTTTGTTTTTGCCTCAGAAGGACTCATTGTGCATCATGGAGTGTACTTAACAGATGTGGAATAAAATCAATCCATAGTAATGTAATTGTGCTATTCAGAGGGCAATTGTGGCTCTTCAGTTTTTCCACAAACGGAAATAAGCAGAGGACTGTAATGGATTACAGGAATTCTTGCATCAATACAGAAGCAGGGAAAGGGATGCTAAATAATGCAACCACTTGGCAAATAAATAATAGTTAGGATGGCAGAAACATGCTACAGAGTTGCTAATTTTGTGATTCTTTGGCTGCTTATTCAAGTCTCGGTTCGTGCTGCCTCGGTTCATGCTGAAAAGACTAAGATATATGCATTTGGTTTTCAAAAATGGACAGCAATGGATAAAATAGCAGGGTTAAACCCCCCACCCCGATAGTTGGCATAATCTAGTCTTAACACATATTATTTTATACTGGTTTCTGACTAGGAAGATTTGCTAGGCAGAATATGAAATAGTAAAAAGAGAGAGAATTAACACTAATACATCTATTTATTATTTGTTCCTGTTCTACAGTCCATCCTATGCTTTTTCTGCAGTCCATCCTTGCTTTTTCTCTCTCAGCATAATGTAAAATCTGGTCCTGGGGGCCAAATTATGAGCCCTCCCAAGGGACAGAATTCTAAATACAAAAGAATGAATACAACTTGCTCTTTTTCTAGATGGAATTGTAACTCTCTTACGGTGCCTATGGATTCCTAAGAAAGAATTCTCACCAAACTATACAGCCCTTTCAGGCATTCACAGTCTCTCTCTATCACATGCCATTGTTGTGAGAATGAAAGTGGGTAATGTTTCTTGACCTGTCCTTTCTGTTACATGCCCATTGCTTGGTCCCATTACCCTTCAGGACTTGGAGGGCTAACTTGTGATCTATTTATAAAAACATCCTCAAAATGTACGGTAGTTCTCCCAACATGTGGAGGGCAACAGAAATATGTCAGAAGAGGTGAAGCCAATGGCTGTACCTTCTGCTTGCTAAATGGCGCCAAGCAAAAGATGGCAATAGTCAAAGTGCCTGAACAATGAAACATACCTAGATCAACAGTATAGTATGTTTCTTTAACAGTTTATTTCAGAAGAGACATGTGGAAGAGGGGGCTGAACACTTAAGAGGAAACCTAATAGTTAAAATACCAGCAGTCTTCCAAATTCTTTCAGGTACCTGCAGCAAATGATGTATTGATCTTGCTGTTCAACTGCACAGCTGTAACCAACACATTAGACATGGAAGATGACTAAAAGCACCTTATTTCATCTGTCACACCTGAGGCTCTGGCTTCTTCAGACTTTAGTGTATTAGCACAGAAAATCAATTAGGTAAAGAGCTATACAAATGAAGGGGAAAGTGTTGGCGAGTGGGGGGAAGCTCCAAGGATCCATTCACAAAGTGTGTTTGGGGGGGGGAGGCTGTTTGTGAACTCTGCAGAGGTAGGCAAACTGTAAGACCCTTTCCCTTCAAACTCTGATAACATATTATGTGTATTAAGCTTTGGCTAGGCTATTGATCAATATTAATGCACACAGCTGAGCTCTTTGCAATAAAATAAAATAAATATGTAGCACTGTTATTCACCTATAATAAATGCTTGAAACTGGTCACCCTTTTGGTCACTTGAGGGGCTTCAATTCACACACTGAAGTGAGGATTACTAGATTTAGGTTCTGCTAAGAGTAGTTTTTTCAATAGGATAGCTTGGGAGCATGACTGTGTGTGAGAAATCTGGGTTCAATAGTGCATACAGCACTGAACAAAATAGGTCCATCATTGGTGTTGGAGACACCTTGTGAAGTCATTGTGCAGGTCTCAGGACCTCAAAGAATAGGCAGAATGCTATTTGTGACATGTGCCTTTTGCCTATATGGAGGGAGTTCTATGCATGCCGATTGCAGTATGAGGAATAGGAGAAGGGGTAGGTACTGTGAAGTGCCTTCCCCCTCCCTTAAACACCCCTGCTGTGAAATTGAACCTCGCTGCAGTGAGTTTAGCAAGCTGTTGTGTGAAGCAGGGTTGGCCCAATACATTTTGGCACTTGAGGCAGACCGCAAAATGGCATCCCCCTCCCTGGCAGGGAAGAGAGGTTGAGGGAAGATCTGTGTCAGGAGCTTGGTGGGAGAGAGAAGAAAGATTGACATCGGGGGCTGCTGTGCCTGAAACAGCCATTTCACTTTGCCTCTTGGTTGGGTCGATCCTGGTGTGAAGCAGCTCCTCTCTCTGCTAAATTTGCCCGCAGTAAGTTTTAATGGAGAGGGGAGCCACTTCACACAGCAGTTTTTCAAGCCTTCCCCCTCAATTAAATGTGCCTGCAGAGAGGTTTGTCAGCGGGTGAAATGCTTCACACAGCAGAGTAACAAGTCACTTTGTGAAGTGCCCCTCCTTTAAGAGTGGGTGTGGCCTGTGTGGAAGGAGAGGGGCTTGAGTTAATGGGAGGGGCTTGGGTGTGCTGTGGGGAGGGGTGAGCTGTAAAGTGAGTGTCAGATGTGGGGGAAGGGCAAAGGGGTAGGTCGACTTGGCGAGCGAAGCAAGCATGGATGGCAGTCCTGAGTACATCTATATACCTATGCAGAGTCCCCTTCAGACTAACACCAATCGTGTGTTTACTGAGAGGCATTACTGATGCCAACTCTGGCTTCTAGGCATTCGTGTTCCTTTACATCACAAGACAGAACGCCTGGAGAGGGCTGTTGTGTTTCAATACAATGGAACCTCAGGTTACATAATCTTCAGGTTACATATGCTTCAGGTTACAGACTCCGCTAACCCAGAAATAGTGCTTCAGGTTAAGAACTTTGCTTCAGGATGAGAACAGAAATCGTGCTCCGGCGGCGCGGCGGCAGCAGGAGGCCCCATCAGCTAAAGTGGTGCTTCAGGTTAAGAACAGTTTCAGGTTAAGAACGGACCTCCGGAAGGAATTAAGTACTTAACCCCAGGTACCACTGTATTGCTATTTAGCTTGCTGATTTCTGCAGTCAGCTTGTAGCAAATTGCGTTTGTTTTTTAAATCACATGGAAAGCATAGAAGCACGCTGAAGTTTGCTGCCCGAGAAGCCTGACACATGCTAGAAGTTTTAGATGTTTGTTTATCAGCAGGAGGGTGTCTGGACCTGGCTAGAAAGTTGTGCGTTCAAAGGTCTGCTGAACCTCATTTTTTAAATGTCATTTTTAGGCTGCCCCTTCTGTTACAGTGGTACCTTGGGTTACATATGCTTCAGATTACATACGCTTCAGGTTACAGACTCCGCTAACCCAAAAATAGTGCTTCAGGTTAAGAACTTTGCTTCAGGATGAGAACAGAAATCGTGCTCCAGCAGCGTGGCGGCAGCGGGAGGCCCCATTAGCTGCTTCAGGTTAAGAACAGTTTCAGGTTAAGAATGGTCCTCCGGAATGAATTAAGTACTTAACCCAAGGTACCACTGTATTATTATTATTATTATTATTATTATTATTATTATTATTATTATACACTAATCTGATTGATATTATTTAATATTTGTATTCTGCTTTAACAACAAATGTTGAGCTCAAAGTGGCTCACAATAATTGCAATAGCATTAGGAGGAAGGAACCATGGTAAGCACTGTATCAAATAAGCAAACAACAATGAATCCATTAAAACAATTCATACAATTCAGTAACATCATAACCTGCCATTTCCATTCAAATGGAAAGGGGAAGTATTGCAAGACAGGGCAGTCCTGCCTGAATGCATGCAAAGTCCTCTGCTGCAAAAGCTGCAATCCTGAGCACGCACAAGCCAAGTCACTCCTCACTGAACACAATGGGGCTTCCATCTGAGTAAATGTGCTTAGGATCACACTGTCCTAGTACTCATAATAATTGAAGCAGGCTTGAATAAGTTCGCCTCACACTGTAGCACTGGTAATATTTGAATGTACGTAGTGCTATCATATGCCAATAATTGGATATTATTATATACTCTAGCAATCATTCCCTCCACCCTGGGCGTCTTAAGTACAAGCCATTTTTTTTTCAATGCCCTTTGTGCATTTTTAATTCTTAGCTCTCCTCACGGCCCCCTTTTGCTTTCATGTGACATTGTTTGCCAAGAAGTGTTTCCTCCCGAGGACTTCCAGCGATCTCATTTGTCTCTTTCTCTGAAAGCCTACTTACCTGCCCACCTCCTACTGAGACAAACACATCTATGTCCTTCTCGTTAGCTCATAGAGGTCAGTGGAGAAAAGAGGGGAAACTAAGCAGAAATGACAAGATATATACCTTTGCTACTTGCAAGAAAAATTGAGAATACAGAAACTTATCCAGCTAATTATTTGCAAAGTATTACACGCGTGCGCGCGCGCACACACACACACACACACACACACTTGGTAGAATTCTTCTTTCCTGTTTCTAGGCAATTGCATTTGCTCACCTCTCCTGAAGCATGTCTAAACATTCAAAATAGAAAAAAGAAAGTCAAAGTGAAAATTATTACCATTGTCAAAGACAGGATAACATCTCAGACACATAATCATTGCTAGTTTGAACCTGTCTTACTGCTGCAGTCATAGTAAAACTGGCCAAGGCACTATATCTCAAACTCCTTTGTCCAGCCATAAACTGCAAAATGGGAACATAATTGTGATCTACATTACAGTGTTACTGTAAGGATCCCTGAGATATTGTATGTGAAGCGCTTTGAACACTTCAGTATGTTGCATACATGATGAATGATGATGATTAGCCTCGTCTAAACTAATCTGACACATGTCTTTGTTCCTCATTACCGTCCTAAATATTTGCTTCAAAATGTATTAGACAGAAGACACTTGCCTCTTCACATGGCCAGAATAATATCTTTCCCATCCCACCATGCGCAGGAAATATGAAAGTAAAAATCCAAACTTTCAAACTTTCGCTCTGCAGGAAAATAAATGTCATGGTTGTCTATACACCAAAAGCAAATTCAAAAGCAAATTCACACTGTGCTTGTTAGATAAAATGATCCAATTAAAAGAGGGGGGAACTGAAGCAATCCCATAAAGGTAACTGATTAACACGAGTAAAGAAGTGTAACTAATTTTCAAGGATTTTACTTGCCGCTCACTTTCTGGCTTTTGAAACAGTTCAGCTTTAATTTCCTCCTTTTGGGGGCTGGTGGTGGGGTTTTTTTCCTGGGCACGCTTCATACTATTTCACTCTGTTTGAACTGTCAGTCTTGAACATGTAAATGATTTACCTACTGATTGCTCCATATCTTTAGATGGTATAACAAAGCACTTTTTTAAAGGTGATATAACAAAATATTCCCTTTGGGGGGAAGGAGGTTATTGGGGTTGCCTCTTCCCTTTCAGATCAATAGCATAGTTGTTTGTCCTTCCCCACCCCTCCCAAGTCTCATAGATCTACTCAGCCCTCTCTCTTCTGACATTGTACCCATCATTTAACGAAATATAGTAGTAACTGAATTCTCGGGGAACATGCCCTTTCAATAATGGCTGCACTCTTGCTTCCAGACGTTTCTCTCTCCCTCTTTGCCCCCACTGTAACTTCATCAGTGCGTGCACCTGAGACTTCCTGTGGAGAGCTAAAAATCATTGGGTTTCAGAAAGTAAACACTGAGTTGTCTTTATTTTAAAGAAGTTTCAGCAAAGGTACACTTACAAATTGGCACAGCAGGTGTGTTTTTTCAGCTTGTGGCAAGATCCTTTTTCAGTTCTGCCCAGAGGAAGTTTCAGGGGCAGGACTGAAGGAGAGGAGAGGCAGGAGTCAACATAAGTCTGTTCCTGTGGGCTAGCTCTTGTCCTGCAACAATCCCAGAAGTGTGTATGAAATAATTAATTCCCTGTTTGGGCTTTTGCTTTGCATGAATGAAAATTTATTTTTTCTTCCTCCTGTATCTTTCTTAAAGAAACAACCAACATTGAGCCAGTTTGTGCATTCCCTTCTATAAACAGAGCACAACTATTTTAAATAATCGTCATAATCTAAATAATTTTCAACACTTAAACTTTAAGGCAGGCAACCATATTTACATTATTTATTCCATTAATCTTGGTTTCAGCAGACTACATAGGTGAGTGATTTTGCTACTGGATTTTCACCCAAATGCTGTGTTTAACCAAACACCTCTGCTTTGTATATTAAAAATAAATAAATCATACCATATCAGTATGCTTTGGGGACTCTGTTAATCTCATTGTGAATTCATTTATTTCATTACCTGAGATAAAGTTACAGATCATTAAAAGGTGAATATTCATAGCTGATGACAGGATTTCCATACATCTAAAAAATGCAGAACAGACGTTATTCTGAAAACAACACTGAAACATAATGAGTGAATGACAAACTAAAATATTGTAATGAAATGTGGCATCTGGTTTATTTAATTGTTTAACTGAATTTATTTGTTTTAATTTCCATCACACCAGATCTTTCAGAAAGGAGGATGAAGAGGATGCAAAGTTCTGCATTTGTTAACGGAAAAAACTGCCCTAAAGCTGCAATTCTAGAAGTAATAATTTCTGAATACATATGGTAAGGTTCAGGCTGTAATAATAATTACGATGAATCTAAAATATTTGTCCTACTTTGAAATACCAAGCAACCATGTACGTATTTACTTGGAAGTAAATTCCACTCACTTTAGTGGGGCTTGCTCCCAGGTAAGGGTACCCAAGACTGCAGTCTAAATCTATGTAAAAAATATAACTCCAAATAGCAGGGATGGGGAATTATGGTCCTCCATATCCTTTGAGTCGGGACGCGGGTGGCGCTGTGGGTTAAACCACAGAGCCTAGGGCTTGCCGATCAGAAGGTCAGTGGTTCGAATCCCCGCGATGGAGTGAGCTCCCATTGCTTGGTCCCTGCTCCTGCCAACCTAGCAGCTCGAAAGCACGGCAAAGTACAAGTAGATAAATAGGTACCGCTCCGGCGGGAAGGTAAACGGCGTTTCCGTGCGCTGCTCTGGTTTGCCAGAAGTGGCTTAGTCATGCTGGCCACATGACCCGGAAGCTGTAAGCCGGCTCCCTCGGCCAATAAAGTGAGATGAGTGCCATAACCCCAGAGTCGGTCACGACTGGACCTAACGGTCAGGGGTCCCTTTACCTTTACCCTATATCCTTTGAGACTCCAAAATCACACCTAATCATTTAATAATTGTTCTGTACAGCTTTTAGTGTTTTTTTAAAAAAAAAATTAAAATGTTTTTATATTGCTGTGCAGCACCCCAATATTTTGTCAGAGAATGAGATATAAATTGTTACCAGCCCTTGCCAGGTTGGATAATCATCAAGGATGATGGGAGCTGCTGTAGTCCAGCAACTTGTGGAGGACCAAAGTTCCCCCACCTCTGCTGTATAGGGTTCCCAGTTAGGCCCATGGCACAAAGGACTATGGATAGGAGAACTCATTTAACAAATTTTGCTATTCTTCTTAAAACTATGTTTTCTTTTCTTTTCTTTTCTTTTGTTGCCCAAATTCCTCAAATGCTTTTCCAGAGCAGGCATCTCCAGCTCTGTCTCAATTTTTTACTTTAGGAGAAATTTGACAACATGCCATCCCAGTGATAAGAGCATAGGAGTCAATGGCCCGTCTAGCCCAACATCCTGTTCTCACAATGAGCCAGAGGCCCATGTGAAGCCTGTAATAAGGACCCGAGTGCAAACACACACATTCTGCTTGTGATTCTCAACAACTGGCTGACTATGTTTCTTTCCTAGGTAGAACTGCTGTATTTCCAGGTTGTTGATCAAAGAAATGAATGAAAAATACTCATTGTTTTCCTGATAGTCAACAGAAGCATCTGTATCTCTGTCTTCAAGCTAAAGTACCTTTGTCAATGTACATATTGCCTGTAAAATAAAAATAAAGAGCTTAAAAAACTGCAGGATGAATAAGAACAGCTCTTTTGACATTCAGAAGCTTTTAACATACCTAGAATAAACATGCTCTATAAATAAACAACTTACTTAAGTTGCCATTAACACTTAATCATATTAGCTAAAAGTGGATTTTTTCCTAGGATCACTTAAGCCTAAAAATGTTATTCTAAACACACCAGGGAGAGCCTTGAACAAGAAAAGTTGGGCAGTCCAGACAAGTATAGTATGGGAAATATTTTCTCCTGGGAAGAGTTGAAACTGGCACAGAGTTCTCTTTAGCCAAAAATGTCCCAGTTGAAAGCAACTCTCCCCCCACCAAAAAAACAGCAAACACCTTTCCATCTTTAAATGCAAGTTGTCCATGTCCCAAATTTAAAAAGCCTATGCACTGAATAGATGCACAGACATGAGTCTGACCAAACTGCAGGAGGCAGTAGAAGACAGGAGTGCCTGGCATGCTCTGGTCCATGGGGTCACGAAGAGTCGGACACGACTAAACGACTAAACAACAACAATGCACTGAATGTAATGGGGTCCTTCCATTCTCAGAAGGACTTTTGATCCGATGGGCGAATCCCCTAATGGAAAAGGCGTGGAGATGTACTTCACAGGTTCCCCTCCCTTGCTGCAGCCACTGGTGGGCATGAAAACCTTCTCCAGATAACTGAGGTGTCCCATTAGATGACTGTGGATGGAGACAGAGGGAGCTGCAGGCACAAAGACAGATAAGCTATATTTAAAAAGTCTCTCTTATTCTTAAGTGGATACTTTGACTATATGCCTGTTTTGGGAACAGAGACTTCTGTTCACAGATGGGCCTTATCAGATACAACAATATGCTTAAAGCAAATTGAATTGAATTTATGGATTGGATGGTGCCTCTCTTTGCCTCGCAGACTGATCATGCATGTAGCTCCATTCCACCTTAAATTTTGCTTGAAGTGGTAGAGTATCTGCCTGTCTTGTGTTTAATCCTTGGCATCTCAAGGTGGAGCAGAGAATGCCTCCTTGCCTGAAAGCCTGGAAAGTCAGTGTAGCTCCAGGTGAACTAATATTCTGATTCAGTATATGTCATGAACTGGCAGGATGACAGAGAAGAGGAAGAGGATCCCAGCAAGGGGTGTAGCCAGGACTGGGACACTCTGGGGCGAGCAGGGGATGGGGAAGGAAGTATTCACAGGGTGATGGAGGATGGCGAGGGGATGGAGGTCAGTCCACAGGAACCAGAGCAGCAGGACCCATCACCAGAGCCAGAGGGGCTGCTGTCCCCATGAACGCAGCAGGCTCAGACGCATAGGAAGTAGTGGGAGCGGCGCTCTAGGAGACTGACGCAGGCAAGGGCCCACATCCCAGCTCCCTAGATGGCCAGGTGGGGCTCGCTAACTCTGTAGAGGGAAGTGATTCCTCAGCTAGAGTAGGCTTGGAACAGGTGAGGGTCACCTGCCTCATCAAGCCCAAATGTTGCAATCAGCACGCAAAGCGACAAAAGGGAAGCAGTGCTGATGTACTGTGTCTGCTTAACTGCCTATGCTGACGGACCATAAGTTGGATGCTCCCGGACTGCTATAGATTGTGATTTGGGTTTGACTCTGGACCGTATCCTGACTGCTGGACTTCAGATGTGGCTTCCTTGGATTGATCCTGGACTGTGTTTCCTGACCTTTGGATTTTGCTTGTGTGGATTGACCTCTGGACTTTAAACATTGGATTGACACACTGACATGCTGCCGGGTAGGCCAGGGGTTCAGGACGGTATATGAGTTTCTTATGCCTCTAAATTCAGACATAATTCTCGTTGGGATTAGCAGGTTTAACCGGGTGCAGAATTGCAGGCATTAATTATTTGATTGCAAACATTTACTTCCCCTATACAGTGGTGCCTCGCAAGACGAAAAGAATCCGTTCTGCGAGTCTCTTCGTCTTGCGGTTTTTTCGTCTTGCGAAGCAAGCCCATTAGCGGATTAGTGCTATTAGCGGCTTAGCGGGTTTAGCGGGCTTAGCGGGCTTAGCGGATCAGCTGATAAGCGGTTTAGCAGATCAGCTGATAAGCGGCTTAGCGGATCAGCTGTTAAGCGGCTTAGCGGATCAGCTGTTAAGCGGCTTAGCGGCTTAGGATCAGCTGATAAGCGGCTTAGCGGCTTGGGAAAAAGGGGGAGGAAAGGAAAAAAAACCTGCAGGAACTCGCAAGACATTTTTGTCTTGCGAAGCAAGCCCATAGGAAATTCGTTTTGCGAAGCACCTCCAAAACAGAAAACCCTTTCGTCTAGCGGGTTTTCCGTCTTGCGAGGCATTCGTCTTGCGGGGCACCACTGTAGATTTAGGGTATATGTTGCTCATAGATAAGTTTTATGAACCACCCCACCAATGTTTGCTATTTGAAAACAGTGGTTGTTTCTTTATGGGTTGATTTTAAAAATAGTCACAAATACTATTGTTGATTCAAATTGTTGCTGGACTCGTGACCTGAAAAGGCATAGAAGCTATCTAAGAAAATGCCTATGCAGAATGCAGGGTGGGTTTTGGGAAATTGCTGTACAATTGCTGTAAGACAGGCATAGGCAAACCCTGGCCCTCCAGATGTTTGGGACTACAATTCCCATCATCCCTGACCACTGGTCCTGTTAGCTAGGGATGATGGGAATTGTAGTCCCAAGCATCTGGAGGGCCAGAGTATGCCTGTGCCTGCTATAGAAAGTCAAGACAACATCACAGTACAATGCAAAACTCCCAAAATATGGAAACTGGCCACATAAACTATTGCACATCCAACTAAATCAGAGTAGAACTTACATTAGTCATACCCATCAATTTCAACATGTCTGCTCTGAATATAACTTGGTTTGGATTCAACCCATTTTCTTTTCCAAAATAAACAACAAAACTATTCTCCCCTGTAGGGTGGCACTTCCCTGATATTTGTGTATCATATATTCTCCTTGCTGCTTTTATTTCCTTCTTGTCTTAAAAAATAAAATGTGTTTAACGTATATGTTTATTATCACAGTTTAATTATGAACATGGATCACTTTTGCTTCTCAGTTGACTGATAAAAACATACTTTCACCTACAGGAGTCATTTTCATGCATGAAGCTAATGATCTAAAGGTTAATTGTGGGAGCATACATCTGCTTTCAGTCCATAGTTACAATTAGGACTTCAAGCCTATGCACGTTTGCTTGAGAGTAAGCCCCATTGAACTGTGTGAGACTTAATTCTGAGGATCAGGCTGAATAAGTCACATTGATATAAGGTGAAAAACTGTATTAGTTGCTAAGGTGGGTTTTTTATGATGCTAGGTGCTGCCTGCATTACTTTCTTCCTGGAAAAACCTAGATACTCTCCCCCATAATTAATAAGACTTAAGGTTTTTGAAGGTGTAATTTAAAGTCATAAGTATGCTGAACGTGACACCTACCATAGTGCAATTAGACAAATAAGTTTCCTTCTCACACACCACCTGCCGTCCTTAACTGTTCTATCAATGTCTCTCATTAAAGCACATTGAATTTTTGGGTGTAGATATATCATTATGCTTTTTAAAACCAAGTGCAAAAAGGTGTGCTCCCCACCCCCTGCTCTTCTCCTAAGACTTTTTTTTCTTGCTGATCTCTGTTGGGGGAAAAGTACAAAATCTGTGCTGAACTAAAAATTGTATTCCCTTCACTTTTAACCAAAAATCAATAAATAATGTAACGACAAAAAATATCCTGCCAAAAGAGGCAGCACCTAGTGAGTTATAACTTTATTCCTGTATAGCTCAAGGGGGGTTGCAAAGGGAGTGTGAAAAGTTCATTATTATCAGCCAGAAAAAAGAGCGAGTGCTGAGAAGAAAGAAGCTTCTTTCCTACTGGGATTTCTCTCAAACTACATGATTTGCATGAAGGGCGCCACATCAAACATATTGGGTGCCCTTTTTCAAATATTAATGTGAAGCTTGTTTTAAGTTCTCTCTTGACTTTGTGCCACCTTGTATCAAAGGAAGTTAAAAGTAAGACTTGGGAGGAAAATACTTTTTCTAACTGTTTCAGCACTTAGTCCAAAAAAATATACCGTATATAATCTTTTTCATTTGCTCAGTTCGGCATCAAACTTTTAATATTTTGACAAACAGGTATATATTTTTTTCATGAGATGCATATTTTAAAACCAATCTTCTCCTTTTTAATTTAGTAGTCTACCAAATGCTGTATGATCCAGTGTTTCATTATAATCATACCCTGATGCAAGTTGAAGCAGGCTACATATTGTATCCATGTCTTCTGAGGTCCTAACTTGAGAATTTAAATAATTTCCCCCAAAGTCCCATGCATATATATGCCTAAGAATCCAAATTAATTATCAAGATGGATGTTTTTACAAATCTGTTCCCTCTCTCTGTGTGTGTTAGGCTTTTAAAGTGGCAAGCACATGTCTTGTTGAGAAATAATTATCTGAGAGATCTGTTTTTGTCGAATAGTGTAAAACTGGCAATGATATGCAACGGCAGAAATACAGAGGTGTCCATTACCACACTGGCATAGGAACCTCTCCTCTTCAACACACACACCACAATAACATGAATTATGTGTATATTGTTTAATTTTATTGTATATTTATTGAGATTTTCATCAGTTTATTGTTCAACATTATTTAAATTGTATTATATGTTAGGGAGAGCTATGCAATTTTTTATGTTGTAAACTGTTGAGCATGATTTAACTATGGGAAGAAGGCATACAAATAGTTGTTGATGATAACTCAGTTGGTTAGGGCGAGGTGCTGATAATGCCAAGGTTGTAGGTTCGATTCCCATATGGGATGGTTGCATACTCATGCATTGCAGGGGGTTGGACTACATGATCCTCAGGGTCCCTTCCAACTCTACAGTTTGATGATACCATTCTGCCTGGTCCTGGTTGAATAAGAAATTGACTAAAGTAGATATGGAAAGCCTACGTATAGTGCTCCAAGTATTGCTCTATTGGCCAGGATCGCTGGAATTAATCCAACAACTTTTGGAGGGCTACAGGCTTCCCATCCCTTGTATTCTTCCTGAAATCCTGGCACATAAATGTTTTTAACTGACTTGTGACTATATAAACCCCCATTCTTCCTGGTCTTGACTCTTCAACCAACCTGTTTTGATGGATCTCATTAGGTTGTAGGTTCGATTCCCATATGGGATGGTTGCATACTCCTGCATTGCAGGGGGTTGGACTACATGATCCTCAGGGTCCCTTCCAACTCTACAGTTTGATGATACCATTCCAACAACTTTTGGAGGGCTACAGGCTTCCCATCCCTTGTATTCTTCCTGAAATCCTGGCACATAAATGTTTTTAACTGACTTGTGACTATATAAACCCCCATTCTTCCTGGTCTTGACTCTTCAACCAACCTGTTTTGATGGATCTCATTAGGTTTGCTCTGAACCAAGAAGGAATATGGATTGAGAAGACTTTTCTCTTTGCTTCATGATCATCAACCCAATCTTTCTGCAGAAAATGTTTATCTCTTTTCCTTGATTGGTCTAATACTCTTGGTGCAGGATTCTTCAACAGCCTGCCTCATTTCTTTTAGCCCCCTTCCTCTCCTGCCTCAGAATCTAGACTGCCCTCTGCCCCAGCCTCTTCCTGCTCACTAAAATCTGTTGCCTCTCCATCTTCCAATGCCACCTCCTCCCAGTCTGCTCCCCATTTCTCTCTGACCATGCATCATCCCACCACCAATCCCCTGGCTCTGATCTTCCTTCCCTTGGGGGTTCCCCAGCTGGTGCCTCCTACCACTCGTGTGAATCCAGCCAGTCCATGACATATGGTGATGTCATCATACTGTGAATTTCCTCACTCCTAGCAGCCAACAGCAGATATCAGAGTAGGAAGAAGAAAATATGATATCAACCCAATGCAGTGAATCAGATTTCCACAAATGGAAAAGAGGGGGACAGCTACATGCTGAGATGCCACTTTGTGTGATGGCCTGGGATTTGGAGTCGGGTGCTGAACCTGAAGAATCCCAGCCTGCACAGGATTCCCCACCTCCAGGACCAGCTGAGCCGGGGCTGGGGCATGAGCCTGAAGGGTCCTCACCTGTGCTGGATCCTCAGGTGCAGGCACCAGCTGAATCTGCTCTGGCTCCTGAGGGGGCGGAGGACCCACTGCCTGCAGGTGCTCCACTCTCAGCCCCGTCAGAGGAAGCTGAGGTTGCCTCTGGGTCCGATAACCCTTCAGCCTCTCCTGGGCTGCAGAGGCTTAGGGCAGAGAGGCGGAGGGAACTAAGTTCCCACAGGAGGAGTGCTCACCTCCAGGCCAGGAGAGGTGAGTCACCTGAGGATTGTGGCTGCCCTGTGCCTTGGGGAAGATAAAAGCCAGCCAGCCCCAGTCCCAAGTTGCGGAAGCAACATTGTTGGTCACCAGTTCTTGCCTGAATCCTGTCCTGCACCTAGCCTCAGCTTCTACGGACTGCCTCCATATTGCTCCTTCGACCTTGGACTGGACTAGGACCTCGTCTCTTAATCTACCCATTGGACTAGCACACTTTGTGTGGTAGCTGCATCTCTTTCATAACAGCTAGCGCCATTCATATATCTATGACTCTCCAGCAGGTCATATGACCCTGTCAGCACATAGTCAGAAAAACGCTGCAGCCCCAGCAATGCGGTATGACTGATGTCAATGCATAATGAGCTCAGTGCAAATTGACTTTTGGCATGCAACCACCATAATACATAACAATGTGGGCTTTTGACTGGGCTGAGTGGGGCGGGGGAAAGCTCAAGCTCAATAAACTAATTAAAATCCACTGGTGTTACAACTGACTAGCAGAAAGGCCATTTGGAAAGGTCTGGCAGGAGGGTAAAGAAGCGGAGATGCTAAGGCTTAATTCTAACGACTTGCATTCAGTGGTTCAGCATTTTTTTAAAAATGTGGAAATTTGCGACCCTGCAGAAATTATCTGTCTCTCTGTCTGTCTGTCTCTGTCTCTCTCTCTCTCTGTGTACTCATAAATAAAGTATAGAGGTTGGTGGTCAAATCCTTGCTAGCAAGATATTTTAAGAGCTGAATTCTCTCCCCCCCCCCAACCGATGGCCTATTAATGTTAATTGTAGTTATATCCACACAGGGGATAATCCTTCTGACAGAAAGATGAAAGTGCCGATCTCATTACAAATTCTGTCTTGGTTTTCTGGATGTTGGAGGCCTTGTTGGGGAAGGTTAACATATTCAGTATCGTTTGGGTCTGACTCGTTGCTCTATTTTTATCTAATGTTTTTCAGTTCCTTGTAAAGATTGGGGTTACGTGCAGACATATTTAATGCTGAAGTTCCCAAAGGGTAGTGGAAGAAAATGCAGTGAAAAGCTTGCCCTCACATACCTCAGTGGTGGACATCCATGTGAAGTTCCATGTGATACCACTCTGCCAAAATACTGCCTGGGGGATGAACTCGAATTCTTCTGATGGGACCTTTTAGACATCGCAACTCTATTCTCATTCAAAACAAACCATCTACTGCTTATTATTGGTATTATCAACATATTTTCATCTGTATTGCTCAGGTTTCCCACAAAGCTCCCAAAGAGCATGATTCACCTATTGAACAGCTATTCACAGCTATTCACCTATTGAAGCTGAATAGCTGCGTACAGATTTTTATTACTAAAGGGCAGCTAGAACACAATGTTATATACAAGCAGGGAGGAAAAGAGAGTATCAGTAGAAAAATTTGAAAGATGGGATTCCCAGGCAGGTAAGAGTGTAGGAGGCTAGAAGAAATAATATTAGTCTATAGATTTTATTATAAAGTTATGAGTCGGTAAAATATTAGTTCTTCAGATATTACTCTGCAAAAAGCTCTAGTTTTTGCTATGAAGTAAAAGACAGAAGCAGAGCTAAACTAGATTTATTTGGCATTAACTGTGGCATTAATTGCACAATCAGTGTGCACATTTTTGTGAAGTAAATAGCAGCCAGGGAGAGGAGTTGAGCTGCATTAAAATCTTAGGACTGGTTGTGTGAGGAATGTGTACTGAACCCCAATCGAATCAATAGTGCCAATGGATGTTTACTTCCTGATGCAAATAGTGTGGGTTTGTATGTGTGTGTCTTGTGGGGATGTTTAGGGAGGCAGGAGAGGATATATTATTTGATGATATCCTTCCTAACTTGCATTAGCAAGTTCTATATCTTAGCAGAGTTCCATACATTCCCCCTTTTTAAATTTGAATAGCGGTTAGCTTGTTGCAGGCTCGTCTGAGCCTCTCAATATAAGATTCCTGGTAAGATCCCTTCTTGCACCTCTTAAAACGAATAGACATGACAGTCTTATTAAAGTCAATATAAAAGTAGTTTATTCACAATCATTCAGTTCACAGTTGGATCCCTGAAGGCAGACTTAGGTTACAAAACTATATGCACATGTGGAACTATCCCATAAGAGAGTTAGTTCCTAAGTGACTGCAAACAGGCAGTCACTTCTGCTAACAAATGGGAAAGCAAAAATGGAGAAGAGACAAAAGAAGGAGCTGTGCTCCCTTGCCCAGGTTAGGCCACACACACACACACACACACACACACACACGCCTCTAGGCACATGCAGAGAGAAGTTGTCACAGCTCAGGAGGAAACAGGAAGTTTTCCCCTGGCTGATACAAAAGCATCCCCTAGCATGTCCACTCTAGGAATGTTATACTTGACTGATATGTGTTTCACATCCCGGGTGGGTGGGTGGGTGGGTGGGAGTGCCTGTTTTGGTAAGGATCATGGTGGGGTGGTGGTCTTTAAACACCCTTTTCCTACCACCTTCAACACAGTGCTGATGCTGCTTATCCCCATCTACTCAATGCATTTTGTGTATTTGAATTGTAGTCACACCGAGATAATGGCACATCTAATCTGGCCCACAAATAACGAAAATAAACCGGATTCTTCAAACTGCTAATTATGCTAGGAGGACTTATTTATGGCAGTACTAAAATGTGAGAGGTTCTGAGTGGCACATCTGTGCTATTCAAGGCTCTTATCCAGAGAGAGGAGACAGGAAAGGAGAGAGGGGAGCAGGGCTGGTCATTTGTTGTCTTAATCTGTCCCAGAGCTACTGTTCATGGTGCTGTGTGAAGCAGGCCATATCACCCTGCTGTGAGATGTAAGCCTGGCAGAACCCAGCCGTAGAAGAAGGCAAAAGTTATTAGAAAATGAGGCAAATAGAGTTGAAGCAGCAGCAGCAGAAAGAGCAAAGAGAAGCACTACGCTGGGTAGATAAAAATGAATATTTGCACTTAATGGAAAAGGGGGAGATGATCTCCAGAACTTTTCCTACCATGATGGCAGTGCAATGCTATATGTGTTTACTCAGAAATATAGTCCACTGGGTTCAATGGGGCTTAGGTCATCAACTTGGTGCTTGTGGATGTCCTTGTGTCTGTGGACACATGCATTCCCACCAGTATCACCAAAAGTGCTGCAAAAGGTCTCTGAATATCTCCTCAAAAACGTACCATGCATGAAGGACTGCTCTTTCTGCTCTGTTCCAGTTTGCACTGGCTTCACCTCTCCTATTCAGAACACATTCCCCTAAACATGTTCACATTTCATTGGATGTAGTATTGTCACTGTGCCTGGTATTAAAAATGTTCCATTTTTTAAAAAAACAACAACCACCGTCCACTTTATTATTATTTTTATTGAGCAGAAGGAAAACGTTGGCACTCAGCAGAATTGAAAATGCTATCTGGCTTAAGAACATGACCTCTACTGCTTCTGGTCTCGCTGAGCACAACATTTGGCTTTCCACCTTTTTGTAAAAACAGAAAAAGGAAAGAGCAACAAATAGTTCGCTCTCCAGAGTCTGAAAATGCATCAGTCTGTAAATTCTTGCAGACAGCTGGAGATGTTTTTCCCCCCTATCTAAATTCTCTCTTCAGCAGAAGTTTTATTTAACACGAGAAATCCCAGTTGATGCACAATGGTGTGGTTTAATTTTGCTACTCTTTACTATTAGGCTACTTCTGGTGGTAGTAGGATCATTTGCTGTCTACAGAACAGGCGTGCGCGCACACACACACACACGCACAAACACACATACATACCTACTGTTTCCATATATACACAAACACACCTCCTAAAAGAGGAACAACTTATCTTGAAAGCTTGAAATGTGTTTAATAGTGTGTTGGTATTTTTTATTTTTTAATACTGGTGATAGGTACAAAAACTTTGGAAGGACTTTCTAAACAAAATTCAGAAAATGGCACAGTATGATTTCCCCTCACACCTCCCCTTCCAGAATATTTTGACATGCACTGCATGATATGAGAGCTCTTCTAGTCAACCTATATATTGAGCATTTATCCTGATTTGCTTGCACAAAGTGGGGAGGTTGTAGGATGATAAGCAATGATCCTGATTTACTTGAAGGGGTGGGATTACTATGTCTTCCCATCGTTCATTCATTCTGCAATTCACAATGCATTTCTCTTTCCAAACTACAGAAATTCTGTTTCTTTCTCCATGTGGATTTGTCAAACTATGGCGATGGAGCACTTTACTCTATTTTAATTGCACACATCTAGATTTCCTTTAAGAAATGCTTGAATTCCTCCTGCAAAATACTGACTGCTCTGAAGCAGTCTAAATCCTTTCTTGGGGATTCCCCCTCATGTGCTTATGATCTGTAGTGAGCAGGTTTTCTCTTCCTGGCACTGCCTCTCCTCAGTCCCAGTCATGTTCCATTGGCGTTGAGGTTGAAGACCTGAAGCAATGGGATTGCTCTCCATGAGTCTCTCCACATGACTAAGAACCCTGATCACACAAGGTTTTAAGTCATTTAAGAGTCAGTCAGCACATACAACAGCCTCCCTACTTCTTTAGAGTTTCCCTCCAAGTTGTGAAAAATGGCAACAGAGTCAACCTCATTTGATGTCCTTTTACAATTGCAGTCATGTGAGGGGGAATACACCAACAGCGGTTATGCACCACTGGAATGCCTGGCCTTGTTACCGTGAAACAGCAAGCCCCTTGTTGCCATATCACAAACTGTTTTTGATAAATCTCAGTGTGGCAGTGGAAAACCGATTGTACAGCAGCATCCAATGAAAGCCCTGCTGAGCCATGAAACATTAAGTCGCATGCACTGGACAGCTTTTTTGGCCTGGTTATTTATGGTTTGGTATGGGTGTTTTGTTCCTCCGATCCATGAAAAAAATAGCATAAATTTATAATTTCCTTTTCGTTTCATTTGGCCTCTTTTATCTCCCAAACAATTGAATTGCCTTAAATTGTGATACAGGACTATTTAGAAAAATGGTGGCAAGCCATTCTGAACTCATGGGATAGAGCATGTTTATCAAACAAACAAATTAAGATGAACTAAAATAGCTGCTCTGGTCCATGGGGTCACGAAGAGTCAGACACAACTAAACGACTAAACAACAACAACAAAATAGTTGAGAGTAAGTGCCAATGAGCTCAGTAGGATTTCTGGGTAAACATACCTGTAAATACCTTGTATATGTGATCCTAGACTGTGCCCTTTATTTTATCAGTGCAAAGTTGTCAGGTGTATAATACATCCTTTACTATGTTTCAATAAAATATAGCTGTGAGAAATAAATGTATTACAATAATGAAAACGCACAACATCATGGTCAGTGTCTAAGATAACCCGATTGCTGGGTTCCATGGATATATATCCCATATATATCGTGTTGTCGCTTAGCAACCACAAGGTACTAATCTTTTGGACTTGCAAAGTGGCCAAGACCAAACATCTATAGTGGAACCACCAAGAGTGCCCAGGAGACTCTTTAAACAACTTAGTCATTTTGTTAAGTGGATAATTCTGTCAATGTAACTTGTTAAATATTTTTGAATTAAATATTATTGGACCATAAAGTTTTGGGAATATAGCAAGAATTAATAAACCTTTAATTGTGCTGATTACAAGAAAAAAAATTAATAGAAATTTTCATTAAGGTACAAATGTAACAGGATTAGAAATCATGACCTCATAAAATCTCAATTGCATTTTGCTTCTTTATTTCTCCTGGAAATGCACAGGTGGTAAATTAGCCAAAGGGTGTCTTCCCTACTCTCCCATGCACACAGCAAAATATATTGAATATTGCATGGGGAAAAAACTTACAAGATTGGTTCAAAGAATGGCTATTATTTGGATCGTGATAAAAATGTGTGGACATGCAGAGAAGTAGTGCTTGCATCTTCTTTTGCTCATTGCCTCAAAATAAACTAGAAAATAAGGAGTATCCCAGCCCAAGACATTTTGCTGCCTAAAGCAAAGAACAAGGTGGCACTCCCTTGGCATCTTTATAGAAGCTGAACAGACTGTTAACTGAATCTTAGTTCAACACTGGTGGTGAGATACCACACCACCCCCACCACCCCCACACAAGTGAAGGCAACAGGCTAGCTTGGAATGGGTGTGGTGAACTTTTGGCTCACCAGATGTTGTTGAACTACAACTCCCATCAGCCCCTGCAAGAATGGTCAGGCAAGGATGATAGAAGTTGCACTTCAGCAACGTCTATCTAGAGGGCCAAAGCTTCCCCACACCTGGCTCAGAAGGTGCAGGGAAGGTCATATGGCCCACACGGCTTTACCTGCCACTGCCTCATTACTGCTTCACATCCTGTAGCATCTGCTGCCTGAGGCTGCTGACTCCCTCCACCAAACCGGTCCCGAAGAGTGTTTCAGTAATTGAAGACCATTCTAAAGAACCATTTTGACTGAGATGAAGAATCACAACTAATAATTTGTGAGAAGCAATTTTCTAATGGGATGGCAGGTGTGACCATGGTTTCCACTTTGATTCTTGATTAGATGGGCATGGAAAGTGCTCACACACCAACCTTTTGCACTTCAGGCAGACATTTTCCTGGTGGTTTCTTTCTTTCAGGTGCCAACAGTGCACTCAGTGGAGTGCTGAAATATTCTTCAAAAACACCCGCCTCTGCCTTCATAAAGGAAGAGTTGTCTTAATTATTCTACACATAATTTGAGTCAAAGCAGAGAGAGAGAGAGAGAGAGAGAGAGAGAGAGAGAGAGAGAGATTTATTTTACTGTCCAAATCTATTCATGTCAACCAGAGGGGGCTGCCTTTTTCTTTTTCACAAGTGTGTCAGAAGTAAAATCTAAACTATTCACTGATGGATCATAAGGCTAAAAGTGGGACGAGCACAAGACTCGTGGTATCTCCACATAGTTCTCCTATTATAGTCACCATTGAGAGGACACCATAGTAAATACCTTCAGACAGCTGTGTAGCTTTTCTGAAGCTTGTTGATCATTTTTTGCTTGCTGTGAAGTTATATATTATAAAGGGCATGTGTTTCAAAACAAATAACTTCATATTTTTAAGGTGAAAGCAACAAACCTTTTCAATAATCTATTTCTACTCTAACATATGGAGTTCTCTGTTTTGAGTCACACAATTGTTATGTTAATTTTATATCAACCTGATCACTGTGTTGGAATAAAATTATCATTTATGATTTACTAAACCTATACCGGGTCTGAAATTTAAAGAATGCAATTTGATTCCAATATAGTTTGAAAAATGAACCCTCCATCTGCTCCTTCCCACTCCTACCTTATGGCTGGCATTTAGTTTATAGAACAATGAAGTCACCAGGACCCATTACAATAAAGAATTTAATGGGAAGATATTACAGAGGTATACAGTATTAAATTTCTTCATTGAAACAGAAGGAAAGTTTTGAACACACTCTGCTAGATGTTACTGACATGTGCAAAATATATGTTTACACAGGAAAACAAATTTAAAACACCTGCTGCTCTTTCACAACAGCATAAGGAAGAATTATGATTTAAAGTGAATGCCTTGAATAATCTTCATTTGGTACTGGGATTCCCTTCCTTCAGGGAAGAATGCCTTTACAGACTCCCAAATTTAGCTAAGGAGAAGATCATGCTTCCTATTTAGGAAGAGATAGGTGTTTAAACTTTGGGTCTATCTCCAAAAATTGTGCTAATGACTTAGCAGATAGTCAATGGAACGTTATAGTCTCCTGAATACAGTATGGTGCCCAATATGATGTCCCACTTGACGCCTATGGAAAACTTGTAAGTAGGAACTGAGAACAAAAGCACTCTCTCTTCCCACGTTTTCCGGCAACTGATAATAAGTATTGGGATAACTAGGACAATTACCTACTGAAGCATTTTAGTATGCAGTGTATGCAGCGTCTGTATTGTGGATCTTGGTTAGAGAGTAGACTTTACCTGTTTCAATCACACACAGAGAGGCTTGGAGGGAAGAAAATAATAAAGTTATTTGTTATAGGAAAAAAGGTTTCTAGTTCCAGTCTTACTAGTATATAGAAGAGCAAGGCAGCCATGCTTTCTTCTGTGTTCTTCAGGATAGTTTGATGGAGACTTCTCCTCTTGAGGTCTGAGAAAGAAGCATGATGATGATGAGGAAGTTGTACACAGGATGCAACCTAATATGTATCAGTCTAAACATCAAAGAGACAGAGAAGTCAGCATAGAAATAAACATACGGGGATAGTCTGGAAATCTGGAGGTTCCTCACTCTATCTGTCTTAACTCCAGGCAAACCCTCTTCTGCAAGCTGAGTTGCACCCAAACTTCCAACAAGAAGCATCTGCCTCCAACTGTGGAGGTAGAACATAGCCACTGATAAACTTATCCTCCATGAATTTGTCTAATTCTCTTTCAAAGTCATCCACATCAGTGGCTAATGTGGAAACAAGGGCAAACTAAAGTTAAGACTGGAAAAAGGAAAACAAAAACAAAACAGAAGTCGGGGGAGAAGCCAAAATTGATAGATTTGTTCATCCACACCTAGATCTAAATCAACTTGTAATGCCAGCATAATCCTACATGTTGTATTACTGTGTGAGCACTAGCTATTTCATGTCACCCTAAACACACTGAATGGTATCCCAAGAAGCACTTCCTTTAGCACAAAGATTTCCATTTGCGCAGTTAAAGTTTGCCTCTGTCTCCTTTCCCCGTGTGCCCTTTGCATACTCTCCAAAGCTGTTCTGGAGAGTTGAGGAAACCCCCAGAACAGATTAAGGGGGTAACATGGGAAGAGGAGAGGGAAGGGAAAATCTCACTGCATAACCCAAAGCCATTGTGCTAAGGAAACTACTGTATTGGATTCTACTTGTTTTCTATGCAATGTAAGAGGGAATATTGGGTTTTTATTGTTGATTTACTTTCTTTACTTCCTGTAGCAATTAATTTTATAGAAGCTGGTGTTAAAAACAACTCATCAGTTAATTAATGGTTTTTCCATTATCAGTATTTATAGCATACATGACATACCAATTTATTAAATAATTTGGCTTGGATCCAGGGCCTTTGATGCAGTGATGGCTCCCACTGATGAAAGTAGGAGGGGTGATTTTCACAGAATCCTCTTCCTAAAACCTGTCATGCCCTCCCCAATGCTGTTTCAGAGGGTCCCAACCTTCTGGAAGGAATTCACAGTATGTGTATATAAGTGTCTCTATGTTTATAGAAAGGGCGGTAGAGAGAAGCGGGATTGTCCTATATATTTAAAATCAGACTATAACCAAGTGGATTAAAATTAAGTTTGTGAAACAAATCAAGGACCTACTCCAAAAGAAGAGTCAAACCTAAAATGCAATAATTTTGTGTAGTGCAGAGAACACTAACAATCCTAATGTAGCCAACCGTTCTATACACTTCGTCTTAGCGTAAAGAAAGTCAAACAAAGCAGCTATAGTTATGGTTTCATAATGGCTTCATTCAGCATTTCTCAATCCGCCAGGGACTTCACCTAACCAATTTAACACAAACACTTAATGTAATTTAAAACCGCATTGTATTGATAGCCTACATGCTATTCTTCTTGACCTGAGGACTCTCAGCTTCAAGCTGCCTGTTTTTCTGTCAATTAAAGTTTCCCAGGGCCTCCCTGGCAGCCTGACTTGGCTATTATGTGTTCAGTGTACTGTGGAGGAGGTGAGTGAAAAGTTATTAAATATGTGTATGTACAGAACCTATATATTTTGTTAGCTAGACAGTGGTGCAATTGCACTGTTTAATAAGTTCATTTGTTGCTTGTCCCTCTCTGGTTTTTCACAAGCTCCTGTTTCAGCCTCCCACGCATGATTAACTGCTTCTTCTGCCATCCCAAATTCAAGGTTAACCTAAGGTCTCCTTCAGGTCGATGGACCATGTAATAGAAATCACACTGGAAGGACTATGTCACGAGAACTTCAGAAGCATTGGGGGTGGGGCAACTGCTCATTCTTCTCCATTCTTCTATTTTGGTGTGGTGTTATCATAAACCATCAGATTTCAGGGGGGTGTAATACTGGAAAAATATGCTGTGCTAACAGTGCAATCCTAGTCGTGTCTACTCAGAAGGCGTGTTCTCCCTAATAGAGAGCACGTGTTGCGGTGGGGTCTAGCAGGCAACCCCACTGTTGCTGGGCAGATCTGTTTGGATGGCCATAGGCAGCCATTGGGCAGCTGAGTTTCTGGGGAGATTTCCATGTTGCCAATTTGGGGGTGGGACACAAAGGTTTTAAATACAGGTCACGCAGCTTTGGACTTTCTCTTTTGCTGTGTGCACCGGATCACCCGCCCACCCTCCCTGAAATGAGGGTTATTTTGCTTGACCTTGCTATGCCTGTCATGGGGTTGCCTGCTTTGGGGGCAGGGGCCTGGTAGGAATTTTGTCCATATGGCTGATGCCATTTGGTTTTTGCCTACTGCGTAGCAAATCATCACAACTTGTAAGGTTTGCGGTTAGGCATTGGTTAAAAAATTGTTTGGTGGAGGGGTAAGTGCCTACCCCTCCAATGCTGGTGCTGCAAGGGAATTCTGTTAAAGGAATCTGGGGGCTTGCCATGCCTTCGTCCAAATCCCTGGCATTGGGTTTGGGCCGCGTAAGCCCCTGGGAGCATGCGGGGAGAGGTGAGGGTCTGTTGCCCAGCTTCATTGATCCCCAATATTGTTTTCCCTGACTGGCTTCCGCTGGAATCCAGAAGTCAGTTCTGTCCCTGGGGCATGGACAGATAGTCGTAGCCAATGCCTAAGCAACCACTCACGTTTGTGTATTTAAATAAAGTTGTGGCCAAAATTCTGCCAAAAACCTTAAACAAAAATTTCTGTGTGAAGTATGAGTTAATTTAGGGTGGCTTGGGGACCTCGACACACAAGTGAGTCCATTGGAGGTACAGGATTGCACTCTAAAAAGCTGCTGGGGCACAGCCCTCCTAAAGACAGAAAAAGCCCTTTCAAAACCTCAAAGCCACACACTCAGGAGGCGGAGGAGGCCAAGCCCAGAGCCGAGTACGACACAGCTTCGGTATTTGGTTCCTCCACCTCTTGTTACATAGAGGAAGAAGGGGGCAAGCAGCCCCCAGCTGGTGGCTGTAGCAGGAGGAGAAGGGTGACAAGCATGAGAGAGGAGAAGCTGCTAGCCACTGAAGCCGCATTGCTGCCATATTTAGCTCTCCCCTGCCTCCTTCCGACATCCCAACATCACGTGTGCAAAGTCCCAACGTCATGCATGTGTCATTGCCTCCCCAGTCTTCTGTGCATGTTGGTGCCTGCAATCTGTGTGTGTGTGTGTCTGGCTGCTACTGTGATAACAGGTTGCTGGAATGAATGGCCTCTTGGCCTCATCCAGGGGGATCTTCTACTGTGGCTATTAGACAAGGTGCTGATTAAACAAAAGATGCCTGTTTCAAAATCATGTTGTTATCTACAAAAAAAAGTTCCTAATGGGTGAAGCAGGTATATTCCGTGCATGCTCATGATATTTATTTCTGAGACTTAACCGTTCCTAATCATGTTTCCTCTGCTCAAATCAGTGAGAGGAGGCTGCAGTTCGAGAGAATGAGTTGGTGGTGCTAATAGTTAAACCCCTTAGGCTCTATCACACTTTGGGTAGAAAATTACCTGCACATTTTCCTTTTCAGTAAGCTAGTAGGCAAGAGCCTCCTTGCTTTCCTATTATTAGAGCCAACTGAGTCCTCCTTGCTGGCTCTCAAAACATAAGCAAAGTTAAGTTGCAACTTTAAGCATACTTATAAGGAAGAAGAAGAAGAAGAAGAAGAAGAAGAAGAAGAAGAAGAAGAAGAAGAAGAAGAGGAGGAGTTTGGATTTGATATCCCGCCTTTCACTCCCTTTAAGGAGTCTCAAAGCGGCTAACATTTTCCTTTCCCTTCCTCCCCCACAACAAACACTCTGTGAGGTGAGTGGGGCTGAGAGACTTCAAAGAAGTGTGACTGGCCCAAGGTCACCCAGCAGCTGCATGTGGAGGAGCGGAGACGCGAACCCGGTTCCCCAGATTACGAGACTACCGCTCTTACCCACTACACCACACTGGCTCTCTTACAAGGGAGTAAATCCCACTGAACACAGTGCAACTTTCTTCTGAGTAGACATGGGAAGGATTGCACTGTCAGCTGATAGAGCTCATCTGTGTTGCTATGGGAACTATTTTCATGAGCTTCTGCAAGCATCCTCAATTCACTGTGTCCCACCAGTGATCAGCTGTCTGATCAGTTACTCCAACATGGTAATACTAGCAATCCCACATCAGTTGTATTTTCCCCAGTACATTCTTTAAATTATACAAAACATACTGCTTCTTTGGTCTGTTCATATAATACTGTAGTTTCTTTTTCACTGTTTTGACATCTCCCCCGCCCCCAAATAAATGGACATACAGTTGTGCCCCAAAATGATTAAAGGGGAAAAAAGGAACATCTAGAAGAGCCTATATCTGGTTATTGCTTAGAGCAATACATTATTAATAGGTAATGCAAATATGATATGCATTAATAAGTAATCTGTTGTTCAAGCTGCAAGGTACAAGTCTGAAAAATAGAGATTTAACAAGAGCTTATCTAGCTATGGGGTTTCATATATTCCAATTATTCTTCTGAAATAATCTGAGCCATAGACAAGAAACCTGGTTTGTTTTCTCTTCCCCCAAACAATATGCTTGCATTTTGCCTTTGAATTTGAATATCAAACTCAAAGCTCACTTCTTATTAAGATAAATTTGTAAGTTTCAAATAATTGGAATAAAATATTTTTGACTGCTGTTATCTAAATCCTTAGCATGCATATTATTAACTGGCCCCCTTAAATGAACTGAAAAACATTTAAACACTTTTATATATATATATATAAAAGCAGCAGCATCTTCTATCATTTATCACTTATGAGCAACATGTCTTGCTTGCATTCTCTTATTATTTTGACAAGATTTGCTTTAAGGCCATTTCTTTTCTTTCATTCAGAGAGCAAGAGAGAAGCCTTTGAAGTTCAGCCTATGCAACTTCAACAGGTCAGACAGCAAAACACACAACCACCGATATTGAATTCCACTTTGTTTCAAGGGCAGTGAATCAAGAGGGTTTGTTAGGAATTATTTTTCTGGTTAGCACAGAAAACTCTTTTTATCTGAACCAGTTTCTGCTTGGCTATTAGTGAACTTTTCCAGCTGCTGATGGAAGAATACTAGGAGTTCAAACCTGGTTCACTGGCGCAGGTCACCCGAGGCAGGCCACAGGAGAGGAGCCAAACAGGATTTGCCCTTAACATCCCTAAGCAGCTTGAGCCTACAAGAAAGAGAGAGCAAGCCCAGCTGGCACATTCACTCAGAGGGAATATGCATTTCAGTTGCATTTTCTTTTTTAATGTAAAAATAAAAAATAATGTGGAGGTAAAAGGGAAATATTTTCTTAGGCATTCCAGAAATTTGATTAATGTTGCTTCGTTAAGAATCTCATTAGGTGAAAAAAGAAGTAATAATTTGCACCTCTTTGAGTACAGTCATGTAGGTCATTTCTTTCGCACTTTTCCAGTTTACTCTCATTTTTATTTCATACTTGGGGAATTAGTTTGACAAGGTGAGCTTTCTGTAACTTACAGAAGGTCTTTCTCCTTGCCGCAAATAACTCTATTCATTCATGAACATAAGAGCACATCTCTCCGGATTTGGAACGCATGTATTGCATATAGCCCTGATTTGGAAGAATGCTTGTGTAAGACTCAGGCAAGTCTTTAGTGGGGCTGGGAGCCTAAGTGGGCTAATCCATTAGCATCTGGGCTTATGCTTTGGTTCCTATGTGGACTTCCAGTTTATTTCTGCCTGACTCCCTCCCTCGGCAATCTTCGCGGAGCTCGGGCCCAATGGTTGCCAGTGGCTTGAATTAATTAATTTTATAATGAATGATTTTAGAGTGTTGTTTGTGCTGTATTTTTGTACTGTTTTATTGTTGTTAGCCGCCCTGAGCCCGGCTTTGGCTGGGGAGGGCGGGATATAAATAAAAATTATTATTATTATTATTATTATTATTATTATTATTATTATTATTATTATTATTATTATAGAATTCTAAAAGTATTTGGACCTGTTGATTTCAAATATTTTAAAAGATGTTCTAAAAATCCTGTTATTGTTAGCAATTCCAGAGCCTTTTTTACATCCAGAATGTGTCTACTTAAACAGATGGACTGTGCACTCAACCGCAACAACAACAGGAACATGACGCTTGAAAGCAAGTAACACTAACCTAGTAGGTGAATCATCTCTAGGTGTTTAATTCAACAATATAGTTTAGGAACAGTGTGGTTTTTCTGATAAATTTGATAAATTTAAGAATATCTTGAAATGAGATTGGTACAGATTGCCTCTGTACCTATTTTTAATAGTGAAAATACTGAGAGATCTAGTGTAGTGTAGTCATAGCGGTTGGTGTGTCATTCTTAACCTGGGGAGCCCAGGATTCAGTCATTGCTTAGCCATTAAGTTTACTGTGTGGTATTCAACAAAGTCAATACAGTGGTACCTCGAGTTACATACGCTTCAGGTTAGATACGCTTCAGGTTACAGACTCCGCTAAGAACAGAAATTGTGCTCTGGCGGTGCGGCGGCAGCAGGAGGCCCCATTAGCTAAAGTGGTGCTTCAGGTTAAGAACAGTTTCAGGTTAAGAACGGACCTCCAGAACGAATTAAGTACTTAACCCGAGGTACCACTGTATAGCCCTATTCAGACATTGCAAAAAACACTTAAAGGGATGAAGAGAGCATAGGGATACATACCCCCCACACACATACAATGTCCCCAACCTTGACCTAGCATCTCCACATTAAGTCCCCAAAGGGGGATTCAAAACATATTGTCTGAATGCAGAGGCGCAATCATGTTCTCGAAATGATTGAAGGGCCCTGATGTGACATCCTGACATCACACACACAACATCGTGAGGAGCCATGAGGTGGAGCCGAGCATCCTCTGAACCTTCAGGGGGCCTAGCCCCCTCAAAAAAATGGGGTGGGGGGCACGAAAGTGCCTTGGCTCCTTGCAGCCAGTGCCTATGTTTGAATGCACCTAGAAGCAGTGCTTTTTTCTGGGGGTACTTAAGGGTAGGCAGTACGGCTACCTCCCCCCCCCCGAAGAAAAACACTGCCTAGAAGCCATTGAGAACTTCTCAGCATGTTCGGCTGAATCCAATTAGGCAGCAAAGAATGTGACATTGGTGGCAGTACCTGCACATATGCTCCCATGCCCTCCTCCCACTTGGTTCTTGTGTTTGTTCTTTAAATGCCTGAATCCAATTTATAACTTAGCATAATTTGCTTCATAGTGAGGTGGGGAGGTACCACAGCTTAGGGACGCAGAATATTCCTGGTTGAATCTCTGGCATCTTCAGGTAAAAACGATCTCAGTTGCATGGATGGGAAACACCCCTTTGCCTGAGCCCCAAGCTCCAACTGCACTATACATTTAAAGCATCATCATGCTTTAAGCAGCCATGGCTTCTCTCAAAGAATCTTGAGGAGTGAGGGTGGTGAGAGTTTCCAGGAGGTGCCGATTCCTTCCCAGAGGTAAAGTTCCCAAAGTGGTTTAACATTCAATCCCTCTTCCCAAGAAACTCTGGGAATTATAGTTCTAGTTCTGAATTAGTAAAGAAGCCTAATAGAGTTCACAAAGATTCACTCCAGTTCATATTTAAGGGCATTCATCTATAGCAAAATGTGGGTCAAATAAACTTCTTGGACTAGCAAAATTAGAACACATCTTAGTTTATTTTGTACTAGATTTAACAGTGAGTACAGACAATTCAGTCTCTCTCTTTCTATCACACACACATAACTTCTCTTCATTTGGCAAGTGTCTTCAGGGTCATTCTTTAACATTATAGTGACCACACAGAAGTCAAATATAGGGAAATTGTTCCACATGGCAGTGGCTCCATGCAGAGGTTGTAAAGTGTGACAGTTGTTCACTGCATGCATTGCCCTTATGGCACAGAGAGGCTCCATGCCAGCACCAGCTGCCACTTTGAATCAAACCTGATGAGTCCAGTTAGGCTCCAAAGAGATCTCAGACCATCTTTCAGAGTCTCAAAATATTTATTTTATTTATTCTAAAGATTTAGCCTGGGTCATTCCGTCAAATTGGTCTCCAAGGTAACTTCGAATGACTCATGATAAAGTGATAGAACGATACAGTACAAAGGCACTCCATCTGGCTATAGCAAAGGGAGGGAAGAGAAGAAGGACCACTCCATTGCCTCTAAAGAGAGACTACCAGGTTTTGACCATTTGCCGGGTTATTAGAAGACGTTTGTTGGCTAAGAACTAGTGCTGTGTTTGCTTTCCCCACTCCTCCCTCCACATCCTGATCCCTTTTGCCTCTATGTAAGCTGCACCCTTTTTGGCTGATGTGTAAGGACAAAATGCTTCAAATAAATACATAAAAAGTCATCTCTTGGTAGTGCAGAAGCCAAGGGAGATGGATGGGTGGTGGTGGGGATGATGATGTTAAAGCCTCTCCCCCACCCTTCTGGAACTGTTGCTGCCTTTCCAGTGCCAGCAAGAAATAATATCCCTCGGACAGTGTGCTGCCATGTAATAGCACCTGAAATTACCTGGCAGCACACCTAGAAAGGTGATTCTTGCAGCCAAACAAGCCAAATAGAATGTTTCTTTTCTTTCTTTGGTGCTCACTCGTAGCCGAGTAAGTTTCTCTTCCATAAACACAGTTTTTAACAATGAGTCCTTAAGTGACTGTGGAGGCCAATTCTGAACCCACACATCCTTCCACAGTTGGTTTCTGGGCGGGAGTTGATCAAGGTGTGGATTTGCCAAGTGTGCCTTCCTCTTAGCACAGTTCTCCCTTGCGTCCTGAGTTTGAGCATCCTCAAAGCCCATGACACCTTTGGTAAAGGCTGTTCTCCAACTGGAGTGCTCGCAGGCAAGTGTTTCCCAATTGTTGGTGTTTATACTACTTTTTTATAATTTGCCTTGAGACAGTCTTTAAACCTCTTTTGTTGACCACCAGCATTACGCTTTCCATTTTTAAGTTCGGAATAGAGTAGTTGCTTTGGAAAACGATCATCAGGCATCCGCACAACATGACCAGTCCAACGAAATTGATGTTGAAGAATCATTGCTTCAACACTGGATGTGGAATCTCTGTATACCAACATCCCACACAACGATGGTTTACAAGCTATAAGGAACACCATTTCAGATAAAACCACAGCGAACCTTGCCACCAAACTCTGCCAATTTGTCCTTACCCACAACAACTTCAAATTCGGTGATGACCTGTTCCTTCAGATCAGCGGCACAGCAATGGGCACCCGCATGGCCCCACAGTATGCCAACATCTTCATGGCAGATTTAGAACAACGTTTCCTAAACTCTTACCCACTCAAGCCTCTCTTGTACCTGTGATACACTGACGATATTTTTATCATCTGGACACATGGTCAACAGACCCTGGACACCTTTCACCAGAAATTTAATGATTTTCACCCCACAATTAACCTTACTATGAATCAATCTATGCAAGAAATACATTTTTTGGACACTACTATAAAAATACAGGATGGGCGCATAGACACCACCTTATACCGTAAACCAACTGACCGACAAACATATCTACATGCCTCTAGCTACCATCCCAAACATACCAAACAGTCCATTGTATATAGCCAGGCACTACGTTACAGCCGCATCTGTTCCAATTCTACAGACAGAGACTCTCACCTAAGAGATCTACAGCAAACCTTTTCAGAACTAAAATACCCAGCAGATGAAGTTAGACAACAGATCAACAGAGCCAGACTTATACCCAGAGAGAACTTGCTGCAAGACAGACCCAAAAAAGAAAATAACAGAACACCTCTAGTCATCACATACAGCTCCCAAGTTAAAACAGTACAACGCATCATCAGAGATCTACAACCTCTCCTGGACAATGACAGTTCTCTTTCTCAAGCTCTGGGAGGAAGACCTTTCATTGCCTACAGACAGCCACCCAATCTTAAACAACTCCTAACCCACAATAATACTACAACCAGACTTAACACGGACACTGGCACCAGAGCCTGCAATAAACCCAGATGCCAACTTTGCTGCCACATACACCCGGACAACACCATTACTGGCCCCAACAACATCACACATACCATCTCGGGACTATTCAATTGCTCATCGTCTAACATTGTGTATGCCATCAAATGCCAACAGTGTCCTTCAGCTCTCTATATTGGACAAACAGGCCAAACCTTACGCCAAAGAATAAACGGACATAAATCTGACATCAAGAATCACAAAACAGAGAAACCAGTAGGAGAACACTTCAATCTCCCAGGACATTCTATACAAGATCTCAAAGTAGCTGTTTTACTACAAAGGAATTTCAGAAATAGACTGGAAAGAGAAGCTGCTGAATTGCAACTCATTACCAAACTTAAAACCATGGAGAGACCTGGTTTGAACAAAGACATTGGATTCTTATCCCATTATACATGACTAAGCCATTTCTCACCTTCTCACCCCTTGCCTTTTCCTGTAAGACCTATTACAGTTGTTAAGAGTCGTCAACAGGCTCATCTCAGCTATCTGCCAATCTCCCATTCCCACCACCCTTCTGAGTAATACCCCTCCCCACCTTCTCACTATATAGAAGGATCTGGCAACTTCTGTTTCAGTGTATCTGAAGAAGTGTGCATGCACACGAAAGCTCATACCAAGAACTAACTTAGTTGGTCTGTAAGGTGCTACTGGAAGGAATTTTTTTATTTTGCTTCAACACTGGTGATCTTCGTTTCATCCAGTACACTGGCATTAGATAAGTGATGCTTGCAGCCAAACAGGCCAAACAGAATGTGGCTCCTACTTAGCTCATCTCTGGGGAAGGGCCATAGCAAAGTAGCACAGCACCTGCTTTGCATGGAGGAGGTTCCAGGTTCATTCTCCAGCATCTCCAGGTACGGCTGGGAGAGAACCTAGCCTGAAACCACAGAGAAGCGCTGCCAGTCAATGTAAGACGTTACTGCGCTAGATGGACCAATAGTTTCACTCAGTATAAAGAAGTTTCCTGTGTTCCCCTCTATGGGCTCATAAAGACGTGCTTGTCTCACTGCTTTCTCCCAGGAAATGCCATCTCTACCACTGAATTGGAGCAAACATCCTTTGGGTTTTCTCAGGATTGATGTGTGCTGCAATTTATTGCTAAATAGAGGGTTTTCCTGGGTAAAGTGGCGAGGCAAGGACAAAACACTAAGGCCCATGCCTAGAAAGTATGGGACAAAATGGAAAACAGTTTGGGACAGTTTTCTAGGTATGGGACATTTGCAAGTCCAGATGAGCCCTATAACTCTCTGGTGTTTCTACAGATGTTGTCCTTTCAAGGTCAGATATCCTTCACTCTGGAAAAATACTGTCAGGCAGCACCATTAACAAATTCCTGATTCACTTGTGCTGGGCTGCTGGCTGGCTGATTTTGTAATACAGAGACAAAAGCCGTGCTTAAAGAGATAGAAAAAGCTCAGAGGCAAACCTATTTTTAGGGCCAAGGGTAATTACCCTGAAAACGACAGTAATTTCAAAATTTGTGTACGTTAAAACGATTCCTATGAGTTGTGGTTTATCAGTTCATGTGATCTATTCAAGGTAGTTGTTGGCCTTGAACAAACTCCCCAACCTTGCGACTCAGTAGGATTTCACTAGGCCTGCAAGGTATCATAGTGCTTCAAAGCTGCTGCCAGCCATTCTACGGGCTTCACAGGAACACAAACAATGAAGTTTTGGGCCCAGAGCTTTGATCCTTGTCTGTCTTTGAAAGAAAACAAGCCAGCACAAGAAATGTGAGGCATCTTCCATCCAATTGGCTGATGGTCAAAACCCCTTTCAACATAAATATTGAGATTCTGGTATTTATGAGGCAGTGAGATTGTTTGCATTTGTCCCCCAGCAGCAGGAAGTAGGCCCATGGCAAGCTCGCACATCTGGAACACTCGCAATGGGCTGAACATGAAGGGACATCTCATCCTGGAATAGTCATTGATGGTGAGGCAATGTCTGCAAACAGCTCCCAATAGGAATAATAAATCCACAGGGAATGGGAAAGAATCCTCTTTTATAAGAACATCCCACACATCTGCCACCCGGTCTGTTTGACTTTCTGTCGCTCCTGGACTATTTCCTGGCAGAGCTAGGAGTGATGCTGTGAGTGAGAGCAAGGTAATAGAAATCTGCGACCATTCACTTTGGAGAAATGTTTAATAATAATAATAATAATAATAATAATAATAATAATAATAATAATAATAATTTATTATTTATACCCTGTACATCTAGCTAGGTTTCCCCAGCCACTCTTTATTATTTATTGTATTCATGTTCCAACTTTCCCCCCCCCTCCAAGGAGCTCAAGGTGGCATGCATAGTTCTCTCATTCCTCATTTAGCCCCCACAACAACCCTGTGAGTTAGTGAGTGAGTGTGAGTGACTGGCCCAAGGTCACCCAGTGAGCTTCATGGCCAAGTGAGGATTTGAACCCTGGTCTCTTGGGTCCTAGTCCAAGACTCTTATTACCTCGCCATTCTGGTTCCCTTCTAGGGACAGTATAGGGCAATATCAGTTTCTTCTCCTGGTACCCTTTTGATAGTAGCTGAGGAGTTTGTGCTGGGTACCTTGAAAGTTTGATTTATCAAAAAGGTAGTGTACGTAAATTTCATTGTTTTTCTTCTGTAGAATTGGAAGCAATTTTCAGGTGTGGTCAGCCTTCTGAGGGGCTGAATCCTGCTGAAATTCAGATGGATATACCTGCAGTGGTTTTTCCACAAGGGCAGTCTTTGCAGTTTATTTTATAGTTATATCCCCCCCTATTCTCCAAGGAGCTCAGTTCTGGGATGGGTAAAAAGGGAATTACTTAGTTCCGTATCCAGTGCCCTCATTCTGTTAGTCTACACTTGTGCAGTGTGACTTTTTCCCTCCTCCACTCACATGCACCTACACCCTGCTCTGAAAGGTTGAAGGAATCCACAGAACAGATTTAGTAGGTGCATGGAGAAGGAGAGGGGAAGAGTTCTGTTCTGCAAAGGTAAATCCTGCAAAGGTAAATGGAATGAGAGAGCTAACCACTACGTTGGATACCTGCCTTAATCTCACCTAGTGTTCTGTGGGCAACTATTCTGAAAATCGTAGATATGGCCAGGTGGCCAGTTGGGTCAATGATTTTATTTTTTGCTAGGAACCTTTCAAGTTGATTTGGAGAACTTAACAGGATTTGCTTCCCTCCCTGTGGTTTTGTGGGCAAAGATTTCATTTTGTAGAGGTGACCCTAGGAAAAATTCTAGCAAACAGCACAGAATGGACAAGAAAAAGGCAATACGTTACTGCAAAAAAACCTTCTCCAAAGCACGGTGATTGAGTCCTGGAAAAATATTTCCCTCTGATTAGAAGCTAGACCAGTCAGTAACAAAAAAAAAAGCCCCCCTTCCTTCCATTCCCCCAGTTTATATGGCAGTCTTATGGAGAAATGTTTCAGTTTATCACCCACATCATCTGTTGTTGTTGTTGTTGTTGTTGATGATGATGATGATGGTGATGATGATGATCACTACTTTGGTTCAAGATAACTCAGAGTAGCCCCAAATCTGCCGGAAACAGCCCCACTTCAGCTCTTGATTAGGGTTTCGTCGAAACCTTTTGCATATCCCTATCATAAACCATCTGCATTTATCTGACATGGAGCATCCAGATAGCAGTCTGGCATGAATGAGGATGCAATCTAGGTTACCATTTGAGAACAGGTGGAAAATTCAGTAGTCCCATACTACACTGATTGACGCTTGAGAAACACACAGAGACAGAGAGATTGGGGAGTGGTGGTGAAGAGATTTATTTCCTATATCATAAACAAACAAATTCTTCCACCAAGCAAGATCTTATTCACTTCACAGCTGGGACCAGTGCCGCACACATACTGTGTGCTGCTAAATACATAGCTGAGTGAATTGTTGGATCACAGCCAAGAACCTAAACTTATTTCTAGTCTGGAATCTCATTTGCAATAAAGGTGCTTTGAAAATGTGTCCAAGGCACTGGCACCAACAATAACTGGTTTCAAACAGAATAGGTGTCACAGTTCCATCACCTATTCCACACTGCTTGACGCTAGTAAGCCCTTCCTTCCTTCTTCTTTGCCATATCTATCCTTTCCTATCGCCATTGTTCCAGCCAAGTTACTTAAGGATAAGACCTGCTCCATTAAAATCTATGGAAGTTTTGTCATTGATGTCTACAGGGCGAGGACTGTATTATAAATCACTAGGGCAAGTACTCCATTACTTCTCTGTTCTGTATGCCATGTAGCAAAATGTTCAACTTAAAAATAAACCTGGAATAATATTAGTAGTAATTAGTAAGATCTCTTACTTGCATTGCCTTTTCTTCTCCCCCAGTGCTTCCTGTAAATCTTATTGGTTGATTAAGTACAACAGCCTGGGCATAAAACCAGTTCTTTTCTCAGTTGCATGTTAAGTTCCAACTTCCATTGATTGTTGGACTATATAAAATGTGCCCAATACCATTCAGGAAGCAACTGTGTGAGCTGACACGTAGAGGGCTGGACTGTATGAGGCATCTCTCGGAAAGGGTCAGGGCTTCATATGAAAAAGGTAACCACGAGTGGATTTAGTTGTCTGGGAACAGAATGAAGTTGTATTTGCAAACAGCACCTTGTATATATAAATCCCTTCTGCGGAGTTCTGCAATGCCTCCTCTACAATTACATCTCGACTCTGCATGCAGCTCCTGTGGTTGGTCAGTGACAAATGCCTTGGGCTCATAAAATCAATGTGAAGATTCTGTTTTGCATAACTCTTCCTAATGAATGCTGGAACGTGAAAGGGAGTTGGAACAAGACACCAAACTAATAGTTAATTAGTACTTTCCAGGAGCCGTTTATCATTCCTTTCACGGAGCTGTTTCAAAAGATTTAAGGAGTCCTGGCAATAGGTTCTTTCCATTTACAATACACATGAAATGCATCTTATAACTGATGTAACGAAGCAATTGGGTAAAGTGATGCTCCACATCCTGGTATGTGCTGCAAGTCAGATGTGTGCTATAACTAAATAGCTCAGTGCATAAAACTGATTTGTTATTTTGCCACTGTCCAGGGTGAGGGGTGTTCATGGGGTACATCATCACTTGTGTGTTCTGTTAGGTGCTATTATGCTTATATGATGTACAGAAGTGAGAGCTGGACCATAAAGAAGGCTGATCGCCGAAGAATTGATGCTTTTGAATTATGGTGCTGGAGGAGATTCTTGAGAGTCCCATGGACTGCAAGAAGATCAAACCTATCCATTTCTTAAGGAAATCAGCCCTGAGTGCTCACTGGAAGGACAGATCGTGAAGCTGAGGCTCCAATACTTTGGCCACCTCATGAGAAGAGAAGATTCTCTGGAAAAGACCCTGATGTTGGGAAAGATGGACGGCACAAGGAGAAGAGGACGACAGAGGATGAGATGGTTGGATAGTGTTCTCAAAGCTACCAGCATGAGTTTGACTAAATTGCGGGAGGCAGTGAAAGACAGAAATGCCTGGCGTGCTCTGGTCCATGGGGTCACGAAGAGTCGGACACAACTAAACGACTAAACAACAACATGCTTATATGGGAAGAGGGTTGTTTTTTGTTTAGAGGGGGCAAGGTACAACAAAGGGACCTTATCCCTCTTCTCACTGCAGGAAGCAATCTGTGTGACTTCTTCCCAGCTTCCATTTTCTCCATGTTCTTTTTTTGCTGGGAAAATTGGGTGAAAAAAGACTATATGAAACCTAGTGGCCCCATGTAGGAGACTTAGCCTTTTTCTCCTTCCCATCTGGTCTTGGTCAGAGATTAATGTACTCTTTGTATGGATCCTCACTGATGCACCTTTCTTAAAATTCATTATGTTTTGTTTCTTAATATTCATTTGAAGTTGCTTAAAACAGAGTCTGAGAACTGGTCCATCTGTCTTAGTATGGTACCCAGATTATCCACAGAGATATTTCCCACCCTGCTATCTATCATCCTTTTAACTGGAGGTGCCAGGGCTTGAATCTAGGACCATCTGCATGCAAAAAAATGAGCTTTGATCTATGGCTCAGGAATGCGTTGCTCCTTATTGGTCTGTGCAACATTTTGCACAGGTTGTGTGCAAACTGCTTTTAGTATCTGTGTGCTTCTTCTTCCAATGAGGGCTAAAAATATTGTGTTTGCATACGCTACAATACAGGTTATTTTAGTATTGTGTCATGCTTAGCCCTCAAAGTTTACAATATCTTCCCAATCTCCAAAAATACCCCCCCCCTTGAGATTGCACAGTAATCTCAACTCCAGCAAAGTTGTTAATATATAAAGATAGCATGTCTGACTATACACAAATCTGGATTTCTAGAAAATAAAAATATGCCTACATTTGTTATTTAACAAAGTTATATGTTGCTTAATTGTGAAAATAATCTCTAACTTATTTATTTTTTTGTAAATGACACTATGCTTAAATAGCCTATATGTTTGAATATGCACACATAGTATTTTAACCCTATTATGCCTGCAAAAAGCACTTTACTAATTCAGCAATTGGATTAAATTGACCAAAATTTAACCACCTTTTTAGAAAAAGTTAATTGCTTATTTTTTAGTGTAAAAGAATATGAAATTAGTATTACTGCTTATTGCATGGGCTTGGTATTTGGGAACTATAATTATCCTCAATGTTAATTCCTATGGGGTCTAATAGATTCCTCCTCCTCCTCCTCCTACTACTACACACACACTTTTCAAGATTTCCCTGAGTTAAGGCTTCAAAACATGTTGAGTGGCTAACATTATCTGTTCTCACCTTAGCTGCCAAATCAACATGAAGTATCCATTGTGTTGTTAAATGAGAGCTTTCATTCTGCTGGGATAATTTAGACTCCTTTCTCCTCCCACAATACCTTGGATGTAAAGTGTTTAATTTTCGCCATTAGTCTAACTGACACCAAGAGCCCTTTTAATATAATCCTCAAATTAAATACAAGTGAGGGAGGCTTAAACACAGCACCTTTGAATTGTATGGAAACACATAGAGCATAACATTGCTTAGCAGAAGAAAACAATACGTTAGGAAAGAAGTTTCCTAAAAGTGTGTACTCCTTTGTGGTTATGAAACCAAAGCAAGGAAAATTGATATGATGAAGAGAAAAACAATGGCTGAGATAGACGATGCTATGAAGTATTTCTTTAAATTGCTGTTGTTATTAGTCATCTAATAATGATGAATAATGACACACTGCACTAGGGCTGATATTGGATCATGCATTGATGATGATGCATTAGTTTTAATCCAGACAAGATGGAGCTGATATTAGAGGCAAAATCAAATACTCTGTCAGTGGTGGAATTTGCCAGAACAAGTGAAAAGGTTTTTTCTCCCCTCACCTTTTACCACATGAGTTTAACTTGAACTCCTACTTCCTGCTGCTGCATAGGTAGGTAGTGGCAACAGCCTGAAATGTCTTTTGTTTAGTACATTCATCTATCTAACAATGTGCATATTGCTTAGTCACAGCTGTCTCTAAGCGGTGTACATGAGAACCAATACAATAAATTTGATCTGGCCTTAATAATTCAAGAAGATTGGGATCTCATCACACTGTACATTTAAGATACTGTATTGAAACAATGAAGCCAAGGCATTGTTTTGAAATGCTATAGCTCACCATTGGGCAGGTGTGGGAATCTATAACTGAGTTGAATTTTTGAATTTTCAAACTTTTTGCTCAGTATTGGAGGGAGCATTGGGAGCCAGGGGTGTGCAGAAATCATACAGTTTATAAGGAGCTTTTATTTTAACATGTATAACAGGTTCATGCATAGTTGAATGTAAAGAGTCAACTGTCTATGAACTATTGTGAGTTTCTGCTGAGAGTTGTGGAGAAAACTTTAAAAATCCTAATGTAAACCCTAATCAAACATTAAAGCTAGTCATACAAAGCAATTGGGGGCCCAGATCCATGCAGGGTCAGCCCTGGAAAGTCCCAGATCAGATCACAGTTGATCCAAAGTCTCAACTGGGCCCCAGATTAGAGAAGAGGGAATGTGTGCACTGTTCTACTTTATAAACAGGAGTCATGACAATAGAAGCTGGTAAATTCTTACTGGTCACTTGGTAGACATTTTGCTTTATCCTATTAGAGGACAGTTATAAGTTAATGAGGGAGAAGAATTCTATATTGAAATGATTGGGTATGGGTTGGGTGGGACTAGCTGAAGGGAATAAAAAGGCAGGATCTGCTCAAAGTGAACAAAATGGCTGAAGAGAACGTACTGGTGTGTGATGGTTGGTCAGCTGAAGGAAGAGCTATGATAGATTTATCTGCACCTTAATTAATAGCTTTGCTACATACATAATCATTAACTTGGGCTACATTTATAATCATTGGTTTTGCTAATGGCAAATGCAATATTCATACATAGTTGTTCGGTATTATTTAGGTTGTGATTCGAGGACCCGATCCCCACTTGGGGAATAAAGACACGTGGACACAGAATGTAAGGTTAATGGGTAAGGTAAAGGCCACAACTTTATTGATTACAGTATGTGAGAAGGTATTGGCTTAGGCATTGGACCACGGAACATTAGACTCCACCCACTCGTAGAGGGGTGAGTCTGAGGAGGGGTTAACCACCAGTAGGGGAAGCCTGTTGATGCTAATCCAACTATAGGCTCTCTTCCTGATGTCACCGAGAGTCGTGCCATGGCCCCCCGCCACACGGGCATCGGACAGGATCCACGACCGCCGGATTCCTTTAGCAGAATACCCAAAATTGTCGGGGAAGGCGATGGCCACACCTTGCCCCCCAAAACACCAACAACACATTCCAATGCCTAACTGCCAAATACCATGAAAGTTGTGACGGTTGCTACGAGGTAGGCGAAAAAAACCAAGAGGCTGGGCCAATTTAGCCAATTGGAAAAAACACCTACCAGGCCCCCTGGTTAACCAGGGTGACCAACCAGAGGTCCATAGCAAAGTCTCAGGAACAGCTAATCTAAAGGGAGTGGAGGGTGGGTGACTCGAAGAAAATGTGTGTGCAATGGTGGGGATGGCTGTCGCAGCTGCATTTGAGCAGCAAGCCACGCCCCTGTTGAGCTTCCCTATTGGGTGCCCAACCGGGTAGGGGTGTGGCACCAGCCCTGGAGTTGAAGCAGGGGGCGGAGCGCCCCCTGCATGACGCAGGAATCGTCTCCCGCTCACAACCACTTCCCTCCTGGGAGTAGGAAAGGCTTTTGTTAGCATTCATTCTGCCAGCTCAGTAACTTTAGCAACAGTTTTTGATACTTTCTGGTAACAAACAGGAAGATGGAGCACACTAGATTTCTTCTTCTTCTTCTTCTTCTTCTTCTTCTTCTTCTTCTTCTTCTTCTTCGTATCAGATCATTGGGGTGAGACATACTAGACCAGGCATCCCCAACCTTCGGCCCTCCAGATGTTTTGAACTACAATTCCCATCATCCCTGACCACTGGTCCTGTTAGCTAGGGATCACGGGAGTTCTAGGCCAAAACATCTGGAGGGCCGCAGGTTGGGGATGCCTGTATTAGAG
This sequence comes from Podarcis bocagei, assembly GCF_964188305.1. Classification (NCBI taxonomy): domain Eukaryota; kingdom Metazoa; phylum Chordata; class Lepidosauria; order Squamata; family Lacertidae; genus Podarcis; species Podarcis bocagei. The sequence goes on along the minus strand of NC_138127.1, from coordinate 31,223,204 downwards.
CTTCTACAGTATCTTGCCAATATTTTACCAAGTATTTGAGGAGACATGATCGTATGAGATGACAATGTAGCTATATAGGCAGTGCCAACTCAACAACAGGAAAAGCTTTGATGGTAAGAACTGTTTGACAGTAGAACAGACTGTCACAAGAGGTGGTGGATTCTCCTATCTCAGAGATTTTTAAGCAGAGGTTGGAAGGCCATCTGTCATGGATGCTTTAGTTGACATTCCTGCATTCCAGGGGGTTGGCTCCCTTCCAAGTCTACAATTCTATGATTCTTTGATTATATTTTTGAATTGTTCAGAACGACCATTCCCTCTGTTTGCACTGGGAAAGGTCATCCTTTAGGTGTTTGGGGAAGGGCCAGAACTCAGTGGTAGAGCAGTGGTAAAGCAGCTCCCTATATTCCTTTGTGTTTGCTATGTACAAACTATGAGACGTTTATGCTCAATGTAGAGGAATTTGGCTGGTGTTGATTTAGCCTAAGATTGGTGGCACAGACCCAGAGAGATTCTATCTCACTGTTAACAAACATGACAACCTTTCTCCCTTTCACTTCATCAGACACTTTTAAAAGTTTTTATTTTTTTAAAAAAAAGCAAGATTACTTTATGGCCTTTTTGTGAATTTCTCCGTGGCATCTTGTGTTTACAGTAGAATCTTTACACCCTGTCACAGACATAACACAAATGCGTGAATATTAAAAGCATGGGCTGAATACAAAAGATGTGGCTCTGGAAGCCTCGGTTGTTTTCTCTTGAAGGGAATTCACATATGAGATGACATGTTTATTTGCATTTGATCGCTGGACAGCTCACTTCCCAAAATAGCTTTTCAGCAAGTTAATTGTTTTGATCTCAATGTGGGCTGGTAAAGATGACATGTCAGACTCACCTTCCCTTTCTGTCCCCTTCTCCGCACCAGCAAATAATAAGGATGCTTATTTTTTTAAAAAAAGGAACCAGAGAAGAATAAAATGGACATCACAAGAACTGCAAGAGTTTTATGGTGGTAACTTCATAATGTAACAAAAAAGTGTCCAGAAATGATGAAAGAAACAGAGGCAATCTGCCAACTTTCCACTCAGAGCCTCTCGTAGGTCATTTAGAACACTTTCATATACTCTGAGAAAGCCAATTGACAAATTAATATTGTTATGTACTGTGAAAACAGAGTGTGCCCTCTTTGCTAGTGAAAGTATATGAACAAAGCTGTATAGGTAGATTTTTTTTAAAAAAAATAAATCTTTGCAAAACTTTAATCAATCATAAGCTAAGGACCTGACAACAGGTTATTTCCCCAAACAAATAGTTCTGCTGTGGGTTTTCACATGGGTTTTCACACAGATTTCCAGACTGGAGTTGTGGAACCATATTGGGCTTCTAACACAGTAGTAATCCTTTCCACTGTGGTCCCAGGGGGGGACCTGTGCCCAGTGCTTTTGGGTGGGGGTACGCATACCCCTAAACATTTTGTGAATCTTTGTAGTTTTGTCCATTTATTGTATTTATTTTTCCTGATTTGAACTATAAAATGATGGTTTTCTTGAGTCAATATGAGAGCACCCCTAAACATTTTTTTTAGGAAAAAAGCACTGCCTGTGTCTGTAATTTGTGTTGCAGAAACAGTCCTATTCTTTTCAATGAGACCACTTTTTATGAAATGCAAATCACAGGTCGCAGTGTGAGGCACAGGATAAAGAAAGCACACAATCCCACAGAATAGGGTTCCTTTTCTGGATAGGATCCACCATACTGGTAATTGGCGTGTAGAGGGGAAACCTGCACATCAGGCCAGATCAGCACATCAGGCACATTGATTTTTCCAGGCTAGCGAAAGACATTGCACTGCCACTACACCTCTACTCCTCCTGTGCCCAGCCACCCTTACTCCTCTTTCTATTTCATAGAATCATAGAATCATAGAGTTGGAAGAGACCACAAGGGCCATCGAGTCCAACCCCCTGCCAAGCAGGAAACACCATCAGAGCACTCCTGACATATGGTTGTCAAGCCTCTGCTTAAAGACCTCCAAAGTAGGAGACTCCACCACACTCCTTGGCAGCAAATTCCACTGTCGGACAGCTCTTACTGTCAGGAAGTTCTTCCTAATGTTTAGGTGGAATCTTCTTTCTTGTAGTTTGGATCCATTGCTCCGTGTCCGCTTCTCTGGAGCAGCAGAAAACAACCTTTCTCCCTCCTCTATATGACATCCTTTTATATATTTGAACATGACTATCATATCACCCCTTAACCTCCTCTTCTCCAGGCTAAACATGCCCAGCTCCCTTAGCCGTTCCTCATAAGGCATCGTTTCCAGGCCTTTGACCATTTTGGTTGCCCTCCTCTGGACACGTTCCAGTTTGTCAGTGTCCTTCTTGAATTGTGGTGCCCAGAACTGGACACAGTACTCCAGGTGAGGTCTGACCAGAGCAGAATACAGTGGCACTATTACTTCCCTTGATCTAGATGCTATACTCCTATTGATGCAGCCCAGAATTGCATTGGCTTTTTTAGCTGCCGCGTCACACTGTTGGCTCATGTCAAGTTTGTGGTCAACCAAGACTCCTAGATCCTTTTCACATGTACCGCTCTCAAGCCAGGTGTCACCCATCTTGTATTTGTGCCTCTCTTTTTTTTTTTTGCCCAAGTGCAATACTTTACATTTCTCCCTGTTAAAATTCATCTTGTTTGTTTTGGCCCAGTTCTCTAATCTGTCAAGGTCGTTTTGAAGTGTGATCCTGTCCTCTGGGGTGTTAGCCACCCCTCCCAGTTTGGTGTCATCTGCAAATTTGATCAGGATGCCCTTGAGTCCATCATCCAAGTCGTTGAATGACTATTTGTCATTCTCTCCCCAACCTACGTTTTCAGGGTTTTGCTGCTGCTAATTTGACAACGGTGCTGGCAGTCTCTCCACCTCCCTCTCCTCTTTCCCTTACACTGATGAAAGGAGTCCTTCTTCCAAGCAATGTAGTCTGGAACAGGTGGCTCAGCAGAGCGGCTGCCTTGCTGCCTTGTGGCTTCAGGAGCTAAACATTAAGATACGTTCCTCTTTGGAAATATCAGCTACACCATAATGAATAACAAACATGTGCATTTTCGCAACCATGGGTATGTTGGCTTCCTTATAGAAGCCCAGGAAATACATCAATGATAGGAATTCTTTTGGGGAAGGGGGATAATTTGGCTCCTTTCCTTGAATGTTGAAGACTGGATTAACTCATTCCTATCCCTATCTACCCACCTAGCTAGCTAGCTAGCACTATAAATATTCAATTGACCTTATTGCTCTTTATTCTTTATGCACCTCTTGTTCACTTGACGGATTGCATAAATTCATTTCCTTTTTCTAAACAAATGGCACAAGAACTGCCATCCTTGTTGTGTATTAGGTCTGCTCTACTGCTGCTATGTTTGTGCATATACTGTCCTTTCCAAGAATAACTTGACTGTGGAAAATGAAATATGTCATATGCACTAGAAAAGGATGCATTTATAACTAACTAGAGAAAGATAAGAAGGGGAAGAAAAAGAACCCAAGGCTGTAAACATTACGCTCTCCGATAAATTGATAGGTACAGAAATCCAAACAGTGATATCAGGTGCTATCTAAAGTGTGTGTTCAACTACAGTCCTATTACATCAAAGATAGAAACAAAAAGCAAAACAGGGTTTCTGAAAAACCTTGTAGCAACCAGTACAAACAAAAATGAAGCATAAAATTGATAAGAAAATGGAAGTGGCTTGATTAGATCAATTCTATTAAAAGCACTGAAGGACAATAAATGATTCAATAGAGGTAATCTGCAGTTCAGGTTTACTCAGTAATCCACTGGAGGTCTTTGTCAAAATCTTTTGACAAGCTAATTAAAAGAAGACAGTTATGCAGCTTTGAGTATTTACTTTTCATGAAATGAATCAACCAATCGGCAAACTTGCACATCCATATTTTCCCCTTCAGTAGTGTCATAGTGACCTTTTGCATGAATAAACTCCATCTTCCCCATGATAGCTTGATAGCAACTTAATATTTAAATAATATACCCTTCTGTAGGAAAGAGAGAATGCAAATTGGGGGTCGTGGAAAATCTGTTCATCGTAACCCTGTTGTTTGCTCAGTGTAAGCTATGTTGAAGAAGAAATGTTTGTGCGTTCATAAAATGAATTAAACTCTACTTTTATCACCACTTGCACCTCTGTACCTTCCATATCCTTTTCCTTTCGGACACGTGCCTAGAAAACAACTAAATATGGGATAGGGGAAGAGAAACTGCAGTTCTTAGCCAAGATTTGAATTATTCCTTTTGTCTTTACCATATCTGCATAGGACTTTCTCCATGACCTAGGTGGATAGTGTGTGTGTGTGATGGGGAGAAATCCAATTCAGTTCACATTTATTTCTTTTTTTTTTGTATTAATAAAAATATTTATATACTGCTTTTTTAAAAAAAAATCAGAGCTGTTTACAACAATTATAGATAAAACCGAATAATAGAATCCGTATAAAAATATTAAAATCAGAAATCAGCTATTATGAAAAGATGCAACATTTAAAGGTGAACCTCCCCAATTCACACTTTGCCAAACAATGCTAGGAAACACACTCATTCTTTGGAATTTGCCCTTTTCTGAATTTTGCAGTGCAGTTTTTCAGCCTAGTACAGTGGTACCTCGGGTTAAGAATTTAATTCGTTCTGGAGGTCCGTTCTTAACCTGAAACTGTTCTTAACATGAGGTACCACTTTAGCTAATGGGGCCTCCCACTGCCGCCACACCATTTCTGTTCTCATCCTGAAGCAAAGTTCTTAACCTGAGGTACTATTTCTGGGTTAGTGGAGTCTGTAACCTGAAACGTCTGTAACCTGAAGCATCTGTAACCCGAGGTACCACTGTAATGTATCAAGAAATTTCAAATATTAGGTTAAAGTGTGCATAAAATGCCTATATTGAAAATAACATAGAAAGATGCATCATATTTGGGGAAACTGCTTTGTAAAAATGTATCTATTAGGCAAAATTGCATACAAGAATGTGTATACAGTGGTACCTCGGGTTAAGTATTTAATTCATTCCGGAGGTCTGTACTTAACCTGAAACTGTTCTTAACCTGAAGCACCACTTTAGCTAATGGGGCCTCCTGCTGCCGCTGCGCCGCCAGAGCAAAATTTCTGTTCTCATCCTGAAGCAAAGTTCTTAACCTGAGGTACTATTTCTGGGTTAGTGGAGTCTGTAACCTGAAACGTATGTAACCTGAAGCATATGTAACCCGAGGTACCACTGTAATGTATCAAGAAATTTCAAATATTAGGTTAAAGTGTGCATAAAATGCCTATATTGAAAATAGCATAGAAAGATGCATCATATTTGGGGAAACTGCTTTGTAAAAATGTATCTATTAGGCAAAATTGCATACAAGAATGTGTATACAGTGGTACCTCGGGTTAAGTATTTAATTCATTCCGGAGGTCTGTACTTAACCTGAAACTGTTCTTAACCTGAAGCACCACTTTAGCTAATGGGGCCTCCTGCTGCCGCTGCGCCGCCAGAGCAAAATTTCTGTTCTCATCCTGAAGCAAAGTTCTTAACTAGGTACTATTTCTGGGTTAGCAGAGTCTGTAACCTGAATCGTATGTAACCTGAAGCATATGTAACCCGAGGTACCACTGTAATGTATCAAGAAATTTCAAATATTAGGTTAAAGTGTGCATAAAATGCCTATATTGAAAATAACATAGAAAGATGCATCATATTTGGGGAAACTGCTTTGTAAAAATGTATCTGTTAGGCAAAATTGCATACAAGAATGTGTATACAGTGGTACCTCGGGTTAAGTATTTAATTCATTCCGGAGGTCTGTACTTAACCTGAAACTGTTCTTAACCTGAAGCACCTCTTTAGCTAATGGGGCCTCCTGCTGCCACTGCGCCGCCAGAGCAAAATTTCTGTTCTCATCCCGAAGCAAAGTTCTTAACTAGGTACTATTTCTGGGTTAGCAGAGTCTGTAACCTGAAGCGTATGTAACCTGAAGCATGCGTAACCCGAGGTACCACTGTAGTAGGAGAAATACATACAAAAATGATGGTGAATTTTCATGAGAACTTTAAAAAAATCCATCATCATCACCACACCAGCACAAATTGATGTGGAAATGTGGAAAACTGAACTCATTGGAAAAATGAGAAACTGAAAATTTGCCCACCCCTAGAGAAGGCATGATTTTATTATATATACACAATTGAATACACAAGCAAGTCTCTTGGCCACACTGAACTTCTGGAGCAGTGCCACCTACTATTTTCGTCTGCATACTAAGAAGGGATGGTCATGTTTTTAAACATTCCCACTATCTCCACACAAATCAACATTTCTCATTGACTTATGTGGGAGAAGGTTATGGGCTTCTACTCAGGGAGACTGGAAAGATGGAAGGAAAACTCTCCCCTCCCTCACCTGATCTGGGGATAATCAGGGTCCACAGTGAGACAGAGGTTTGCTTCACCAAAAAAACCCAAAACCCATCCACACCAACTATACCCTTGATTGTCTGTTTATCTTCTCCATGAGCATCATGAGCAGCTCTTCAATTTTGGGTGTCATAACAATTATAGTCCACTGCACTGGTGATAATACCACTAATTTTAAATAACAGCAGATGGAAAAGTGCAAGACTGGGTGGTGAGGAACTGCTTCATTAGCTGGGGTTCCCTATCCTTTGCATAGCCATGGAGTGAACTGCCTCAATCCAATCTACACGGTCTGTGTTTTCTCCTGTATTGAAGCACCATTTAATGTAGGAGAAGGAGTTTTAATTCAATTGTACTACATGGGATGTGAATGTTATTGAGCTGAAAAGAATGGGGGAATAGGGTCATTTGGAACTTCACACATAGCAATAAATTTGTTCTCCTTTTGGCAAAACTGGTTTGTTTTTTTTCTGATGAGACTGGGCCTCCTTCCCAAACATACTGAACGGCATCACTCTTTGAGGTTCATCACAGCAAGAACCCCATTGACTGCAGTCCTTTCAAGGTTCCCTCTGTGTGAAAAGCATCCCACCATGCCAGAGAAAAGGCAAACATAGGGAACACGTTCTGCCAAAATCAAGAGAAGAAAGGCAAAGCATTTTTGTGTTTACCATATGGTGCAGTAGCTTCTAGTGTCTTCTGTACTTAAGCATCAGGAAAAAGAAAAGAAAAGCTGTTATCCCTGAGCTAGGAGTATGAAAAGCATTATTTCCAAATATACTATTCCTTTTCTCCTTGGGAATGCCACCTCCTCCCCAAAACAAGAATCCAATAGTCTGTATTTATCAGTGGCCAACTTCATACATGCCCAAGATATCTTAAGACAAAACCGCCAGATAATAGAGTTCTATGCATCTTCCAGTACCTGCATTTTTGGTATTTGTATTTGTGCACTGCTCACAGGAATAGCACCAAAGTACACTCTGGTTCTACTGGCATTGCAGATCTACAGGGAATGCAGATCAATCTTCTAAGCTGGCCATCAATCGTAAGATGCTTAACAGAAATGAAAAATATAATGGTGTTCAAATGAACACAGCTGTGTACTTTACTTCACCCCTCTTCTGAAGGCTGAACATTCAACCAGCAGAAGAAAAGGCCCTATGCATGTCTTAGTATCCCCCTTCTGTGGAAGGTCAGTGCCTGCGTATAGCATAGCCCCTCCTCATGCTCATCACAGGGCATATTAGTGCTGGTGTGTGTGGCTCTGGCTGTGGGGGGAGGGGGCGGGGCGGGTAACAAATGTAGCCTTGTAACTTCATCACACGTAACACAGGAGGGGTTCATCTGAACCTTCCTAAGTGGAATAAATAATAAATAATAAATTATTATTATAATGTTTCTGTACTAGTAGCTAGTTCCTACCTCAGCAGTGTCTTCTTAATTATTTACCCACTACATTCAAATTTTGTAGCTGGTAGGTTTCAAAAATTCCTTTGCTTATATCCGAGTCACAAAAACCCCCAACAACAGAAGACTTTGAGTTGGATACAGACTTAGTCATACTGAGCAGAAACACTGAAATAAAAATAACTTTAGTAATCACAGACTGACTTGAGCCTCGTTAATAGTACTATGTAACTTAAATGACCAATTTATATGCATGTATGTATTTAACAGCATTTATATACCACCTCATAACTGTGGGATAACCAGTCTCATATAACCAATATGCTTAAGTCTAATTAATGCATGAAGGGGTTAAGACCATAGTGTAAGCTGTCCTGCCAAGCTTAGCGAGGTCACTGCCCCTCACCTTGGGATGAATGGTTATCAAGGTATTTATTTTTTCATTCCACCACGTGAACCCTACCAGTAAGGAGGTCTGAGTTGCTCCAGGCTCAGACTCATTGACAAGCCATCTTTGTGTTTCTATATAAATAATTTACAAACCTTCCCCACTTTGGAACATAAGTTTTGCTTTCTGTGTTTTCTTCCTGCTGTATGGAAAAGCACACAAATCTCACCTTTGAAGAGTTTGTAAGTAAACCATTTTTAATTTACCAAATGTGTGATCTCTTTCTAAGCTAAGGGAAAATGGGAATTTTGGAAGCAACTTAGAGGGGATATTTTAAAAGTCTAACAGACTTATATTTCCATGCTTTACTTCGTTGAATAGTTTGTGATTCTAAATCTCTACTGGGGTTCTCTCATGAAAGAGTTCTTGCCCCAAACCTGAATCTTGGGATCCAGGAATTCTCATTTTACTTACCTATTTAACAATAACAATAACAATAACAATAACCTCCCCATAAGCTTTGGATCACTTACAATAAATGCACATAAATAAATAAAATTATCAGTACTTTTAACACTTACAAAGATTCCATTGAGGTGTTTCCTTACACAACTCAAAAGAAGTGTCCTTCTGCTTCTTGTTATTAAATCCATTTCAGCAACTGATAAAGTCAGTTATATTCTATGCACGTTCATGCTCTTAAAATATAAATATGGTAGTCTTCAAGTGCTACAGGGACCAAGTCATTTTTTTAAAAAAGAACAGTCACATATTAACACTGCTCTGAACTTGACTCACATTTTGTTTGTGCTTGCATTCCTTTTTTGAATATATACATATATATATATATATATATAGTTGCTCACATGAGCTCCTTGTAGCGGATGTGGACTGGTAGTGCACAAACTAGAGGACCCTTGCAAAGTTTTGGCAAAGGGCCACTGTATGTTCCCAGCAATGGTCTGACATCTAGCTAATAAATCTTTAAACAGGGTTTCTAGGAAAGATGCCTGAGGCAAGGCTTGTGAGGCTTATGAAAGAAAAGGGAAAGGGAAAAATACAACCCTTCAGATGTACATAATGTGGCAATGCTGTGCAGAGGTTTGCCTCTTGTCTCATATCTCCGGAGTATTTTGAACCTTATTTAGCGAACCTTATTTAGGACATGCATCATTTAAACCAATAATACAGGCTAAGGCTATACTTCTAGTGAGAAGAAAGTTTTTTGCTTATATATTTCCTCATTTTATAGCAATCTCATATGCTTCATCCTTTTATGCCACTAATGGAACCACCAATAAAAGTAAAAAGTAAAGGACTCCTGGATGGTTAAGTCCCGTCAAAGGTGACTATGGGGTAGCAGCGCTCATCTCGCTTTCAGGCTGAGGGAGCTGGTGTTTATCCACAGACACCTTTCCGGGTCATGTGGCCGGCATGACTAAACCACTTCTGGGACAATGGAACACTGAGACAGAAGCCAGAGCACACAGAAACACCATTTACCTTCCAGTCGCAGCGGTACCTATTTATCTACTTGCACTGGCGTGCTTTCAAACTGCTAGGTTGGCAGGACATGGGACAGAGCAACTGGAGCTCATCCTATTGTGGGAATTCGAGCCACCGACCTTCTGATTGGCAAGCCCAAGACGCTCCGTGGTTTAGATCACAGCACCACCCGTCTCCCTGGAACCACCAGTGTCGGACTTTGGATCATTGTGGCCCTTGGGTTTGTGGAGTAAGCGTTATATTTATATACTTCTATCCACACTATTTTCTTTATGTTAGGAAAGGAGACCTTTGAACTATTAAAATGTTCAGACCTGACTGCTTGTAAGCATAGGAAACATGTTGCCAAAATTACCCAGGTCTTCTTTCAGCATGTTTAGTTCATTTGTCTTAAGGGCTTCAAGCCAGGCCAGATTAAGTGTGATGTTTCTCGTTTGGTGTTGGTTTTCATGGCTGAATTTTTAAAATGCTGAAGCAAGGGTAGGTGAGAGCGGGACTGGAACCAGCATAAGGGGAAGGGAGCTTTAACCCTTTACCCGCCCCGCCCCCCGTGGTTCCAATCAGAACCACATTTTATTTGCAATGCTATTCACACTGGTGCCAATGGGACCTTAGCAGACAGTATGTTGGGGCTGCATCACTCACCTGGCCTCCCTCTGCCTGAGTTGCCACCGCATACCTCCCACATGCTGCTCTGGGGGTTCTCTTGATTCTCCAGAACAGACTTGGGGGAGGTGGAGGGGCGCCCAGGGAAAGGTAGGAAAGCCCCCTTGTGCACCATAATCCTGTCTTTCCTCTTCCCCTTTCCTGTCTCTCACCTCTCCATCCTAGTATGCAGCCAGAGGGAGGTCAGGCAAGTGGTATAGCCTCATCACACTGACCAATATTGCAATGAGATATCCATCTTTCCCTGCCCTATGACCATGTTGTTCCTATTGGAGCTTTTTGAAAGTAGACAGGAAAACCACCAGGCTCCACTGTCACTAAAGTGGTAGCACAGAACTCCTCAGCCCCCTCAGTTGGAATGCTTTTTCACGTGACTTCTGAAGCCTCCTCCAGCCAATAATTTAGTTCCCCACATTATCCTCTTCTTCTCACATGAAGAAAATAAGCTTCTGGTTCACATGTGTGAACTGCTGTTTACCCTCCTGCTGATACAGACCTGGTTCACATGAAATATTTAACCACAGTTTAGTTTTGCATCCATGATCCTACCCCACTCTCTTGCTATGACAATAGCTAGTTCTTAGTACTGCATCCAGGTGATATGCATTTGTGAGGTTGAAAGAAGGGAGGGAAAACCAGATGTGATCTATTTGATTTCTCCATCCTTTCCTTTTCATGAACATTAGATTTTCAGCATTGGGTGACTCATCAAGATCTAATGCGACTAATGCATAATTTTCTTTTGTCTTCTAAGTACCACAGGCTGAACAGAATAATTGGATTTTTGACCTCCCCTGCAAACACATTCTTATTATTATTGAGATACTTCTGCAATTCAAGGATTTTTCCTCTTGCCTTGTTTCGAGCTTTATAATCTTACACGGACTGATTAATATTTTGTCAAGATCACCCAATATCCATCTGTCTAGTCATGAGTAATGATGAGCTGTGTATTGTGGCATATTGATATGCTCAGCTATTACTATCATTAGTGTTAAAATCATGGACTCCAGCTGCTTATTTCTTAAAAGATGAAAGGTGCATTGAAACCTTCCATGGTAATTAATAGGGTATTGATTATAAAGCAGCCTCATTTAAGTCCGCTAGTAGTTGGTTCTTTCAGAGTATTGACTCCAAAAACAAATGGTTAAGTGCCATTTTCACATTCTCTAGAGGGAATAAAAGATTTATTCCTTTTGTTCTCATACTTGAGAGGGGGGATGAACCCCCACCCCACAACCAACAAAACCAGGAACTAAGATAGTATCTAATGCATCATTGTAGCAACATTCATTACATGAAGTGCAGGTCACAAAGAAAGGTAATGGATGAAAGGGAGCAAGAACCATTAAACAATTAGGCTATTTTTCATTGGCTACAAAGACAATAATTGAAATGGTCTTGCTACTTCTGATTTATCAGCCGTTCATCTTCTCTCTTTTAGCAGGTGATTGAAAGTTGCCTTGGCTTTGTAAATACCAACACCAACAAAGAAAATACCTGTTGTCTCTTTATGTCCTGACCACCTCTTCTTCCTTTCACCACACATAACTTCTGCCTATGTGGGACCTATGAGGCTTAAGTGGATCAAACTCACAGATTTTTGTGATGTACGTTTTCCTTTGATTGAAGCTGTAACAGTCATTGCCCACAAAGCACTAAGTGCACAGGTAATTTGTTTAAACAAATGAACAATGCAATGATCCCTCTGTGTCCAAAGAAAAGATGGGAGGGTTTTTTAATACAGGGGAGGCTAACATGAGTCATAGCAGATATTACTGGACTCCAGCTCCCTTTAACCCCAGCCAGAATGGTTCATGAATGAATGGAGAGAGGGGGTAATGCTAGGATAGCTACATTAGATGGTCTATGTACTGTTTCTCTATGAATTACAGACATCACATGTTCAGCTTTAAAGTATGTTTGCATATTTCAGATTTGCCTACCTCTTCACCCAGTTTCACACAAAGGAAGGAATTCAGTGTCACACTCTTCTGATCGTTCCATTACTGCAAGCATGTCTGCTTGTCAGATGGAATTATCCTCCCTCTCTTCCTCCCACATGCTGCTCTGGGGGTTCTCCTGATTCTCCACAGCAGACCTGGGGGAGGGGGAGGGGTACCAAGGGGAAGGTGGAAAAGCCCCCTTGTGCTAGTGAGATCCCTTGTGCTCCCTCTGCAAGTGTGCCAATGTTCCTTGAATGTGACCATAATCCTGTCTCTCCTTTTCAAACCATCAATATAGGTCAGATAAATAGGTGTATCTCACCTCAGAAGAGATATGTGATCGTGTGATTTTTGTCATCTGACCTTATCCAGAGAAGTGTTCTGTGGAGAGGAGTGAAGGTGTCTGGAACTAACATGCCTTAATTACTGACTTCGCTGGAACTCAGGTGCACAGCTTTGTTTAGCTTCCTAATATTATCCTTGTGTCCATAATCACTTCCCCATACCTTGAAGCAAGTTGAGCTGAAGCTTGAAGCTATCAATGGGAGTTGTATAGGGAGCAGTTATCCCAGCAAAGGCCCAGGAAAGACCTTGATGTCTTCTTGGACAGTTCCTGCTGCTTCTTGGTCATCTGCTATGACATGCACACCAAGCCCTTCCCTGGTTTTGTCCTCCTCCTGGGTATAGTCCTGATAGTGAAGCCTTCTGGCAGCCAGATGAGCACTCCTCTGCTAACTCTGGACTTCTTGCTTGGCCCAACGCTGACTCAGCTTATTGGTGGGGTGGGGGTGGAAGTAGTGGAGAAGACTCTGGGATCTGGACAGGAATCTACACACTGTGCGAAGGGACATAGGCAGACGTAGGTCAGAAGTTCCTGGGGATGAGTAATGTGGGATGCTGTACAGTCACAGTAGGTTTTTGGGAGCCCCCAAGATCTCTGTGGGGTCCCACACCTTCCCCTCAGGTGAGATCCCTCCAGGACCGGTGTCATGGTAGGTTGACCACTTTTTATGATGTGAGATGTCCTGCCACAATATAAGCCTTTCTGCTGAGAATCCCATGCTACAGAGATATTTATTTATTTTATTTTTTAAAAAGTTTGAAGGGAAAAGAAGCCCAGTTGCATACTTTATACATCTAGTAAGGTATATGTAACTCCCTGCTCTTCCCTTGATTTTTAAATTTTATTTCTTTCACTTCCCATGAAAGAACCTTCAACAGCTTCAACAACAAACCAATGCATGTTTTACTGACAACAAATACTTCTGTGAAAACAGGGGATGGGTATGGCTAAAAACCCTGTTTCCAGTGGTTTCAGGAGCAGAGAGAGACACAGACGCTGAACAGCTCAGACAGGAATTACCTAGTTACAAGGTAATGGAAAGAGAAACAGAAGGGAGGGAACAGCCAGCAGAGACATCATTATAGAGTGTGGGAGACCTTTCCTCCCCCAAAATATGGAGGTCCGTCCATATTAGAGAACAAAAATGCAGAGAGGAGAAGGGACTTCTCGTTCGTGCCCAGGATGTTGCTGGAGACAGAAGGTGGAGGAGTTAGAGTAGTCAATCCATGATGTGGATTTTTGCTTGCAACCCAATGACCGAATAAAAAAGACTCTAAAATATAAACTGCTCATTAATTCTTGTCTGTGAGGTTACCAAAGGGAGGGGAGGACTCTCCATGCCTGACACCCTGATTGGAAATATCCCTAAAAACCATTTATTTTCAGTTTTATCCTATCAATGACATGTTAAAAAAGTCCTTCTCAGCTGCATGATGATGAAAATCCAAATCCAGCAGTAATAATATTCTGTGGTTTAAATTACAGGAAAGTCTGTAATAGTGCCCCAAATCTGCCACCCAAAGCCAGTTTGCCCTTAGTATCTGCCAGTTTCAAAGGAACTCCTTATGGCACCCATAATTCTGGTGACCCTGTCTTTCCAGCTACAACAGCAGTTCAATGTTTTCACATATGGATGGGTCTTCAGGGTGTGAAGTGGATCTGGAACAATTGTACTGACTTAGTGCATTATCCACCTCAGATCAGATAGTTAATTTCAGTATCCACTCAATTTGGGCAATGCCTTCAGGCTCGAATGGCTTGCCAGGCCTCACTATTCATGTTCCCTGGCACATAGGCATATATGCAGATACAAACTGACTAATGCATTATGGGAGGTAGGGCCGGGCCGGGCCATTTTCTGTATTTATCTGCAAGGTCTCTGTGAATAGAAAAGCCATTCTTGCTTATTGTTTAAAGACTTGACCCTAATTTAATGGCAGCAGTCAAATAACCTGCAAATCATCTCCCTCTCATTGTGACCTACAGATATTTCAGAAAGTTTGATCAAGTATGATGTGAGCTTCAGCATGTCTCAGCAGTACCAGAGGGAGGGGGATAGAGCAGTGCCAAGGCAGGAGGGGGGAACTTATTGACACATGTTCCCCCTTGAGAATAAAGCCAGTTGATTTGTTATGTGTGAACAAGCTACTTGATGAATTCTTCCACAGCTTGCCATTTGCTCAGTAACAGAATTTAGCTTTTTAAACAGATTTGTCCATTAATCATAATTGTTTGTGTATCTGATTAGTTTATGAAAAATAATGGCCTGCAGCAAAATATTGTATTGTGTCAGCTCTTCTGTGTGATGGAAACTATTTGAAAAACTCAGGTGGATATTTTTTAAAAAAATAATAATAATAAAAAGAATTGGCCGAATGCCTAACAATCAATATTTATTAGAGTATAATGGATTACCAAAAAACAAACAAAAAACCCTTCCTTCATCTCCATATAAAAATAACCAAAAAGGTGAATTGGGGTGCTTTTAAACTTTTAAAATGCACAAAAATATTGTTTGCTTTGCAATGACAAGCTTTTTAAAATTTAAAGCTCTTTTAAACTTTGGGGATGCATATTCCACCACTGTTATGTGTTTTGCTAAGCTGAGATCTGATGAGCACTGAAGTTAAGCACTATTAATCTCTCCTGTCTAGCCTTTCCTTTAATCTGACAGTTCTCAGCACTAAAATGAGGCTGTCAGAAGCTCTTGGGAACACAGGAAGCTGCCATATATCAAGCCAGAACAATGGTCCACCCAGATCCATATTGTCTACACTGAATGGCAATGGCTTGCAAGGGTTTGGGGCAGAGGATATTCCCATCCCTACTTGGACATGCTGGGGATCGACCCTGGATGCAAAGTAGATGCCGTACCACTGAACTACAGCCCTTCCTGTGAAAAAGAACTGGGCTTGAAGTGGGGATCACTGATTTATGTGCTGCTGCTCTTGGAGATGACTGGGGCTACAGGTTGAAGGCTTTCTTGGGCATTATCAGGGAATGGTCTGGATCAGAGGATTGGGGAATGCATTCTCAGGCAGATCAGCTCCTCTCGGAAGAGGAGGAGGAGGGGGAAGATTGCCCCCTCCATCTCCAGCGGTTTCAGGAGCAGAGAGAGACACAGACATTGAGCAGTTTCCACAGGAGTTGCCTAGTTGCGAGATAGTGGAAGGAGAGAGAGAAGGGAGGGAGCAGCTAGCACATACGTCATTGGAGAGCATGGGGGACCCTCCCTCCCCAAGAACTAGGAGGTCTGTCTGTATTAGAGAACAGAGAATGCAGAGAGGAGGAACTTCCTGTTGGGGTCCAGGATGTGGCTGGGGACGTAAGGGGAAGGGCTTAGAGTAGGCAACTGTTCTCCTTGTGAAGATATGTGGATTTTTGCTTGCAACCAGATGACTGAATAAAAAGGACTATAAAATATGAACTGCTCATTGTTCTCATCTGTGAAGTGACCAAGGGGGAGGAGAGGACTCTCCATGCCTGATAGGCATTAAGGGGTTCTTAAGGGGTTCTTAAGAGCCCAGAATAAGTCTAGACAGTGTGGTGTAGTGGTTAAGCCAGTGTGGTGTAGTGGTTAAGAGTGGTAGACTCGTAATCTGGGTTCTTTTTTTTTTATAAAATTTTTTATTGCATTTTTTCCAGATAAAAATGAACAGTCAAATAAACAAAGAAAGAAAGACAACAAGAAAAGAAAAGAAAAAAGATGGATCGTCTCAAAGCTTATTTCAGTCTTCTATCGGACTTCCCCACATCTCCCACACAGTGCATTCTTAATAATAAAATTGTCAGCAAATTATTACCTTGTTTCATGTGTTTCTTTTGTACTTTCCAATCATTGCATTTTAAGTTTAAATTACTTATTATCCATTCACTTTAAAAGCAGATATAATATCCTTTTAAACATTTAAACATTTAATCCTTTCATTGGTATTACCTAATTTCATAAATCATACACTCTCTTGCTGGAGCTAACTTTTCCAAATCCTGCGAGTTCTTATAATTCATATAACTTATAAAACTTTTGCAAATAGTCCTTAAATTTTTTCCATTCCTCCTCGATTGTTTCTTCTCCCAAACGTATAAGTCTAGACAGTGTGGTGTAGTGGTTAAGCCAGTGTGGTGTAGTGGTTAAGAGTGGTAGACTCGTAATCTGGGTTCTTAAGTGGTAGACTCGTAATTCTGGGTTCTTAAGAGCCCAGAATAAGTCTAGACAGTGTGGTGTAGTGGTTAAGAGTGGTAGACTCATAATCTGGTGAACCGGGTTCGTGTTTTCGCTCCTCCACTTGCAGCTGCTGGGTGAACTTGGGCTAGTCATACTTCTTTGAAGTCTCTCAGCTCCACTCACCTCACAGAGTGTTTGTTGTGGGGGAGGAAGGGAAAGGAGAATGTTAGCCGCTTTGAGACTCCTTTGGGTAGTGATAAAGTGGGATATCAAATCCAAACTACTCCTCCTCCTCCTCCTCTTCTTCTTGACACCAAGTAGGATTGAAGCATTCAGATTTGGTCAGAGTGAACTTCCCTACCACACTGCCCAAGCTAGCTCTCAGTTCCTTCTGACCTGGAAACATGCCCAGCATCAAGGGTTGGCATGGTCAGGAACCTGCTCATGTTCTGAGGTTTCAAAAGAGTGCAACCTGACCCTGTCAGGTGATTGGGACCACCACCCAATACAGGGTGCTCTCACCATCAGATTTATGACGTTGCACTGGTGCTGCTTGCTACCGCCATTACCGGTTACTCAGCTCATCTTCAGTGTGCAGTGGCGGCACTTTTGAATGGGAGTTGGTGCTCAGCTCCAATCCATGGTGACCGCCTGCCACCATATTAAGTTAAGCCCAGCATCTTGCATGTGGTTTTTCCAAAAGCAAAAACAAAACACCAGCAACAAATTAATTAATTAACTGAGTGTTATCCCACTAACTTGCCAAAACGCTTGCAAATGATTTACCCGTATAAAACCAATTATAACGATTATAGCCAAAAGTAATTAAGATGCACAATAAAACAATGGGATCAAAACATTAAAATAAACATCAACAATTAGAATTTACAACCAACAAGCCAATCAAGCCAGTATAGCAGTTAAAACAGCAGTCAAAAGGATTAAAAGAGGTGCGTCAAGGCATCAGGTGAATGCTGCCTCTGAACTTGGTGATTCTATATCGCTGTCATGGCAAATAGCCACTGATGTGCAACTCTCCTCTGAATTTTCTTAGCCCCTTAGCTAGTGTCACGTATTGTGGAAGTGATTTCCATAAATCAAATTAGGTACTATGTGAAGAAACATTTTGTTTTATCTGCCCTGATTTTGCTGCCAATTAATTTCTTTGGATCACCTCAGGTTCTAGTTTGAGAGGAGAAGAAGAAAGTACCGTAGCTCTATCCTATTTTTCTGCATCGTTTTATAAAGCCCTGCCATGCCCCTTGCCTTCTTAGTTGTCTGCCCCTTAAAAGACCCAAACACTTTAGCTTTTGCTCTTAGGGAATGTGCTCCATTCCTCAGATCATTTACTTGTCCTTTCTGCACCCTTTCTAGTTCCTTGTGATGGCATCGTTTTTTTTAGAAGAGGGCATTACGATACTAGTAGTTTTATTTTCAAGCCCTTGATTAATGACCCTGAGCATAGAATCTGACATTCTCACAGCTGTTGCATACTGCGTTGACATTTTCATTGAACTCTTTACCATAAACCAACAATCTCTTACCTGGTTAGTCACCGCTAGTTCAGACTCCCTCAATCTATATGCGAAAGTAGGGGAGGGGCAGGAAGTTGCCCCATTGTGAATTAATTTATGCTTATTTATGCTGAGCCTGGTGCTGTGCTGAAACCCGTCCTCTAATTTCTCAAAAGCTTTCTTTCCCTGCAAAAGAGGCCTCCATTTTCCCACCTCATTCTCTGGGTGCTTGAGAATTTTGGTGGGTGCAGTGTTTTAAGCTCACTTCTATTATGGCAAATACTTGCTCCTATGAAAAATCCCCCATAGGAGGGGTTACCTCATGATTTTTCCTTAGGGCTTCGAACAGAATGGCAGACATCCAGAAAGCTATAGATTGCAGGCCACCAGTGAGATGAGGCACACACATACATACATGCCACAAGCACCCCTTGGTCACTTCAAAAGTAAGGTAACCATGAGAAAACACATGAACTCTAAGCCAGTGGTGGAGCATGGGGGGCGGGGAGACTATAGCAGACCCTCCAAGTGTCCATATTTTCCAGGGACAATCTCAGATTTACAGAAGCTGTCCTGGTTTCTGTTTTGATCCTGGAATGTCCCACTTTTCCTTAGATGTCCCTATTTTCATCAGAGAAACTTTGGATATGGTAGGATATCCCCTACAGTGGTGCCTCGCAAGACGAAATTAATCTGTTCCGCGAGTCTCTTCGTCTAGCGGTTTTTTCGTCTTGCGAAGCAACCCTATTAGTGGCTTAGCGGATTAGCGCTATTAGCGGTTTAGCGGCTATTAAAGGCTTAGCGGCTATTAAAGGCTTAGCGGATTAGCGGCTAAAAGGCTATTAGCAGCTTAGCGGCTTAGAAAAAGGGGGGGGAAGCAAAAAAAAATTGGAACACTCGCAAGACGTTTTCATCTTGCAAAGCAAGCCCATAGGGAAGATTGTCTTGTGAAGCAGCTCAAAAATGGAAAACCCTTTCGTCTAGCGGGTTTTCCGTCTTGCGAGGCATTCGTCTTGCGGGGCACCACTGTATTTTCATCAGAGAAATATTGGAGAGTTAATGCCCCAGGACTGTAAAATTTAAACAGTCGGTGCTGCCTCAATACAACTGCGAGCTTCCGTAGCTGGGCTCCATTGGAAATGATTTCTCCATGTGAACCAAGAAGTGACCTCTCCAGACAACCCAAAACCCAGCGCCTCACTTACTCTGCTCTGGGAAGGCAGCATGAGGGTTGGGGGAGCAGCGTCAAATTTTGACCTTGCTCCCCACACACTGCATGGCAAGGCAGCGTGCGGCCTATGGGTTTTGCATTGAAGTACTCTTGTGGCCCACTTGGTATGAAAACTTGCACCCCTCTGGTATAGCCTTATTTTGGCCCAGTTCTATTAAGATGGTCAGCAGTATAAGAGGGCAAACATTTGCACCCCTTTATTGACAGAAAAATCATGCACAATTCCTCTGCCTGTTACTTTTGCATCCTACTTATTTGAACGGCATTCCCCTCCCCCCCCCCCGGTTGTTTTTTTCTCCCTGCATCCACTGTTTCACTTTACTAGTCGGAGGGGAAATGTAATCAACATGACAAGGCCACACAAAAAGAACCCTTCCAACTTGATAAATCTTCATTAATTTAGATCTAATCTGAAGATACGGCAATTGCTTTGTGAGAAATTAATTTTGTCCCTGGTATTTCTGAACATAAGGGACACCAGCCTTCCTACTGTTACTATAGTAATCATATTTTCTCTCTATTCTAATAAATATTCTCCCTTCTAAGTTTGGCATTAACGGAAGCTGCCAAAATCCTGTGGGAGGATTGGGGCTGGTTTTTTTCACGCTGTGCTCTGCTGTGGAAGTGAGATGCATGAAGACGCGGGAGACTGAACTGCTTCAATTATCAGATATTGGAATACACTATATTCTCATCCGGATGCAACGGGGATTTATATGTTCAACACCCTAGTGTTAATGGGAACTGTATGTGTAAATCTGCTGTGGACAGCAAAGAGAGTCTTTTGTGCAACACAGGCTTGGTGAGCCAATCTAAGCCATTCACAACATGATAAAAGTGAAACAGCACAGTTGGTAGAAAGCCACATAAAATATAGTTTATATATATATATATATATATATATATATATATATATATATATATATATATATATAAAATATACCTAAGTTGTTCTGAAAAAGAATCATTTTAGAAACTAATGAACGAATAAGTAAATTATTGCCCCACATCTCATCAAACTGCAACAATAGTGACTTCTGCTACCACACCCACAACAGAATACGGTAATCTCCCTGGCCAGAGGTTCAAATTCCTTCACTGTATGCTCAGGAGGTGTGCCAGCTTTCCAGCATTGTATTTCCTTTCCCTTGGGGTAATATTATCCTTCCTTTTCCATTGGTGGAATGTTCTCCCCAAGGAAACCACACCTGTCGCCAACATTATCAGATTCGTGGTGCCAGGTTAAGACATTTTTATTCACTCAGGACTTGTGTAACTTAGCTGGCCTCTGTTGTGTTTTTCTTTTAGTGGGGTAGGGTAGGGCCAGGGGCAAAGGAAGGTGTTGTGACACCCGAGGCGGGTGTCGCTACGTAGGGTGCATGTGCGGCATCGCTACATAAGATGCATGTGCCATATGTAGCGACGCAGTACATGCGCTGTATAGAGGTTTGCCGCCACCGCCACTCCAGCGCCATACGGACAGTGCCGGGATTCTCTGCTCACAGCTGCTCACATCACGGCGATGGAGGGATCCCGGCACTGTCCGTATGGCGCTGGAGTGGCGATGGCGGCAAACCGCTAAGTACAGTGCATGTGTGGTGGCGCTACGTACAGTGCATGCTGTATATATATATATATATTCTCCCAGGCATGTGAGAACAGCTTTAACAATATTGCTGTTGAAGTTACTCAAAACAGCCTCAGTGTGTGTGTTTATGGAATGAATAACATTGTCAGGTATATTGGTTGATACAAATATACCCCCTCCTCACAAAAAATGAAAAGCGGAAAGTTAAGTGCAACAAAAACCCTGCATTCTAGTCATGAGAATTTCACTGTTTTCTTCCCTGCCCCCCTTTTAAATAATTTTCCCACACAACTTTTTCCCCTCTTTAATTTTTGAAGAATGCTTCTATACTATAAAGTTTCACACACACACATATACACACTTAAATATTTTTTTCTTTGTCAGACATTTTCCTAGGATATGTAAAATTAAATATTCTGCTTAACAATTCAATGTAACCTGAAAGAGCAAGTGTTTGAATCTTGCTAGCAAAACATGGGCTAGCTAACTGAATTCTTAAGCTCTGTGTCTGAAGGGAATTGTGTAGACAAGACAGCGTTCATGTCCTGGCCTTTCTGCCCTCAAAAGCTTTTGAGTGTTCAAGACAGAGACTTCTGTACAGACTTCTGTACAGAGAAGGTCTTTGAAATTCTCATTGATGTGGTATTTTAGGCTTATTAGGAAGGTGAATGTAAGTGCCACATCAAGTTGAAATCTCATCCTTGGCTGCTTTACTATTTTTTGT
Organism: Podarcis bocagei; assembly: GCF_964188305.1. NCBI lineage: Eukaryota > Metazoa > Chordata > Lepidosauria > Squamata > Lacertidae > Podarcis > Podarcis bocagei. The sequence goes on along the minus strand of NC_138127.1, from coordinate 31,201,259 downwards.
GTGAGAAATAACCTTGCAGTTCTTCTTGAATATTGAAGCCATTTTCTTTCCGCTTATTTAGAACCAGAAGCTGTGCCCCTGCTTGTTCCCCTTGCCAACCCCCTGCCATTCCCCCCACAGTTTAGCTTCCTGCAGATTTTAACCATTTTAAAATGTGGTAAATGGTTGTTTCTTACTCTTCTGTTTTCTTGTTTTTGTAAACCAGTCTGAGGTTTTCTTACAATTAAGCAGTATATAGATCTTGTGACATAAACCAACCAAACAAATAAATTAACCCCCGGAGCTTACCTTTCCCACACCATTCAGTTACTAAGCTCATTTTTAGCCACTGATCTCTTGTATTCCGCAGCCCCTGTTTGCGCCTTCACCTCCATGTCCCTATTTCCTCCTCTCCTGCCTTTAGCACAACTGCTCTTTGTGCACAAGCAACTTCTTCCTCCCAGACACTGCTGCTATGAAGCACCCTTTTCACCTTCTGCCTAGCACCCCCTTTTCATGCCCCCACTTTCATCTTTGCCCCATTCCCATTCCTCCTACTCCCTTCCTTTTTTGCACCCCAGTTTTCCCTTCAGTCCCTTTCCCCCTCCCCTCCTCTTTACTTTTCTCAACTCTCACCTGCACAAAGATCACCCCCATTTCCATGCCTTCTTCTCTCTATTATTATTATTATTATTATTATTATTATTATTATTGAGTCCCTCTGCACATACACCTCAACATCACCTTCCCCCTTTTACTACTTCCTTTTTTTCAACTCTCTGTTGTGCACAGACCACTCTCAATCCTATGCCTCTTCATCTGTTCTGTTGTGCGCACACCCATGATGATATATGTTACTGTACCTTAAAGCTGAATGGAATCTTATGAGTAAGACCATACTCTCCAACATTTCTCCAATGAAAATAGGGATGTCCCATTCCATAAGGATAATTTTACTATTTATACCCCACACATCTTACTGGGTTCACACTTGTGGAATGCTCTCCCAAGGGAGGCTCACCTACTGCCTTATTACATCTATTTAGGCACCAGGCAAAAACATCCTTTTCACCCAGGCTAATTAAACAATCTATGACCTTTTAGACTGTGTGCATAGGGGGGCTATTGCTTTTGTTGTTACTATATTATGTATTTTTGTGTTTTTAGATTGTAAACCACCCCGTGAGCCTTGGAAATAATAATAATAATAATAATAATAATAATAATAATAATAATAATAATAATAATAATTCTACTCCTGTGTTTCTGCTCTTTTTTTCAGAAGTAAACAATCTGTTCTGTCTGTTACCCTATGAGCAATTACTATGACCACTATCATTCTTTGTTGCCCCTTCCACAGCCTCTTCTAATTAGCAATATTCTTTTTGAGGTTGGTTGAGTATTATTGCACACTATATTTTAAATTACAACAAACCGTTGATTCATATAATGAGAGATTCCCCCCCCACACACACATTTATTTTCCACATTCTTCTCAAACCATTTCCTCAGGCAGCCTAACATTTGATTGCTCTTTTGACTTCATCTCATCATTAAACAAAGGCCTTCCTTGAGCCATCCACAGAAGTCCCCTTAATAAAGTGATATTTATGCTTTATAGCCCTTCAAGATGCATGCACTGTTCTGCCTTCCCACTCAAAACATGCATTAATTAATTAATTCCATGTATACTGACAATTTTTCATCTATTATTGTGCTGCTCATTCAACTAGCTTAATTATATCGAAGTGGAATTTATCACAATCTTTTCTAAAAATTGCTGAATCTAAATACCAAAGGGAAAGGATGAGCAAATGCAGCAATTTTCTGGGTCACTTGTTAGGTTTTGTAGGTGGGAGGGGAAAATTTTCAGTAATTATACTGCATAGAGCTGAGACTAAGACAAGAATCCACTTTTAGCCTAGAGAAAGTAGTATTAGTAACATTAGTTTAAGAATTTTATGTTTTGCAACCAGCTTGTCTGTTAATAGTAGGCATGGACAAAAGAAGTTGTGGGGTGGGGGGAAAGGAGATAAAGAGGAAAGGGGAAAGAGGCTAATAAACTTTAACAAAATAAAATAGAAACATCGCCACCCGACCCCACCCCCACTCACCTTTCTCCCCTCCACCTCTTTCCACCTTTTCTTCCTAATGTCTCAACAGATGAAACTGATCTGTAAAAAATGTTACTTGAAAAAAAGAGAGATTGCACATACTTTTGTAAAGCAAGAAAATCTTTAACAATTTTTTTTAAAAAAGTATAAATATAAAGGTACCCCTGACCATTAGGTCCAGTGGCAGACGACTTTGGGGTTGCGCGGTCATCTTGCTCTATAGGCCGAGGGAGCTGGTGTTTTCCGCAGACAGCTTCCAGGTCATGTGGCCAGCATAACTAAGCCGCTTCTGGTGAACCAGAGCAGTGCACGGAAACGCCGTTTACCTTCCCGCTGGAGTGGTACCTATTTATCTACTTGTACTTTTACATGCTTTCGAACTGCTAAGTGGGCAAGAGCTGGGACCAAACAATGGGAGCTCACTTTGTTGTGGGGATTTGAACTGCCAACCTTCTGATCGGCAAGCCCTAGGCTCTGTGGTTTAGACCACAGCGCCACCCGCGTCCCTGTAGCAAAAGAATATCAGTTGACAAAATACAGTGGAACCTTGGTTTTCGAACGTAATCCATTCCGGAAGACAGTTTGACTTCTGAAATGTTTGAAAACCGAAAACTGAAAGTGGAAGCCTCAATTCAATAGGGAAACTAAAAACAGAAGCCATGCCACGTAGCAGGTTCTCCTTCCGAAAATCATTCGAAAATTGAAGCAGTTACTTCCGGGTTTTCGGTGTTCGGGTTCTGAAACATTCGTCAATGGAGATGTTCGAGAACCAATATTCTACTGTACATGTTTCACATATTGGAATGAATTTGTTTTTAAGCACTTTACTACGGATGTTTTCAAACAGAGAAAATGGGTTTGTTTTTAAAATCCATCCCACATATATGAGTTTAAGGGAACTGTTTGCCTTAAGAAGTTAGTTAAAATAATACCACCTTCTTATAACATTTCAACAATGGTATTAGCAGTAATGTTGTTATTCTGGCTGCCACTGGAAGACAGATGGAATTGCGATTGTGTGCAGGTCTATACAAGGGCTGGCGGTCCCTCAGGTTAACCTGTTCCTGAGTTGTTCGGAGCTTTATATTGTTATAGGCTGAAGGGGGGGGCCTCTAAATGCTATAATTTTAGTAAATGCTAGGATTTTGATTTGGGATATGAGGGGAGAAATACAATCTGCAGAGGAATTCTTGAGCTAGCCTATGCAAAACGACCTGGCTAAGCCAGGGCCATTAAGGAACAATACAGGGCCATTGAGGGACATTGCCCTGAGGTGTGAACAGAGACTGGGTTTGGCAGGTTCCCAGGGTAACTGGGTGTGAGGTGACAGGAAAAATAGAGTTTTGGGGCAAGGGATTCTGGGAGGAAAAAGGCTGGAATCCATCTTGGACAGGCTGAATGAAGGATGGCTGCACTGTTGTGGGGTAGAAGCCCCTCTTGAAATGGACATGCTGCATAAGATCTGAACTCCCTCCATTCAGACTGAAGGTGTAAATAGGTGAATAAACCATATTTCTTAAAGCTACGGCAGTCTCCACTGTTTCTCATTCTTCCAAAGGACTCTTGCCACTGCTTGGCAGGGGGGTGGGAGGGAGGCACCCAACTTTTGTAACAGTATGATAATGACAAGGCATCAGTTTTCTCAGCATTAATATGTGTCTCCCACAAGCTGGCTGCAGGTTTCTGGGCCTATTTCAAAGGGAAACCCCACATGGAGTGTATTGCAGTAGTCCAGTCATGACGTTACCAACACATGAAACACAGATCATGAAAATGCGAGCTCTATTTGGGCATCCTCCTCATTCAGTTGCAATTTCATGACAGGGAAGTATGACGCCACCCTTTCTGGCCATGTTCTTCTGTCCTGTCCCTGTCACTTGGTCTGCTACCTTCCAGGTCTTGGAGGGAGAAGTTCTGAAATGAGGAATGTACTAAGCATATGGGCCCATTGTTCACAGTGAAATGTGACATTCAGGGAAATGTGAGGTAGTAGTAGCAGTTTAAGGAACTAATTCTGTATTATTCTGGCCATACAGCTGACTCAGTTCCTTACAGGTCAATCATGAAAGTTGATGGGGCTTACAGCAAGTTCAATCATTCCCATTCTCCCTCACTGCAGGAGGTATTAGAACCCCTGAATAGAGACTATGCGTCAGAGTAGAGCTGGCGTAGGGATCTGTAAAAGAAACTGCTTAGCACCCTTACCATTCTTCAAAATTTATGAGAAAACTAGGGGGAAATTAGGGGAAATTAGGGCTGTTAATACTGGGAAAATAATTAAGCTGTAGTACAAGGACCTGATATATAATCCAACAGCTATTGCTGCAAGCTATGACTTCTATATTTCTAGCAATGGAAGAGAAGATGCTTCTGTGTTTGTGTGTCTGTCCCCCCTCCCCCTGCAATTGCAGCTTCCTTTTTTTTCCGAAGAATAATATTTTATTTAGAATTCAACAATAAGGAAAAAAACCACAGTAATTGTTACATCAGTTCATTATCCCAGTTCAGATCCCTTCCAATCGGGATTCAGGCCTCACCATGGGACTGAAACTGCCTTGGTCGCACTGGTTGATGATCTCCAGCTAGGGACAAAGGTGAGAGTTGTTTCCTAGTTCTGCTGGATCTCTCAGCGGCCTTTGATACAATCGACCATAACATCCTTCTGGACCGTCTAGAGGGGTTGGGAGCTGGGGGCACTGTTATACAGTGGTTTCGCTCCTTCCTCCTGGGCCGTGTTCAGAAAGTGGTGGGGGGGATGAGTGTTCAGACCCTTGGGCCCTCACTTGTGGGGTGCCTCAGGGTTCCGTCCTCTCCCCCATGCTTTTTAACATCTATATGAAGCCGCTGGGAGAGATCATCAGGGGGTTTGGACTGGGTGTCCATCAATATGCAGATGATACCCAGCTCTACCTCTCTTTCAAATCAGAACCAGTGAAGGCGGTGAAGGTCCTGTGTGAGTGCCTGGAGGCGGTTGGAGGATGGATGGCGGCTAATGGATTGAAGTTGAATCCTGACAAGATAGAAGTACTGTTCTTGGGGGACAGGGGGTGGGCTGGTGTGGAGGACTCCCTGGTCCTGAATGGGGTAACTGTGCCCCTGAAGGACCAGGTGCGTAGCCTGGGACTCACAGCTGTCCATGGAGGCGCAGGTCAATTCTGTATCCAGGGCAGCTGTCTACAAACTCCACCTGGTACGCAGGCTAAGACCCTACCTGCCCACGGACTGTCTCGCCAGAGTGGTGCATGCTCTAGTTATCTCCCGCTTGGACTACTGCAATGCGCTCTACGTGGGGCTACCTTTGGAGGTGACTCGGAAACTACAGCTAATCCAGAATGCGGCAGCTAGACTGGTGACTGGGGGCGGCCGCCGAGACCACATAACACCGGTCTTGAAAGACCTACATTGGCTCCCAGTACGTTTCTGAGCACAATTCAAAGTGCTGGTGTTGACCTTTAAAGCCCTAAACGGCCTCGGCCCAGTATACCTGAAGGAGCGTCTCCACCCCCATCGTTCTGCCCGGGCGCTGAGGTCCAGCGCCGAGGGCCTTCTGGCGGTTCCCTCATTGCGAGAAGCAAAGCTACAGGGAACCAGGCAGAGCGCCTTTTCTGATGGGAGGGCGCCCGCCCTGTGGAACGCCCTCCCATCAGATGTCAAAACGATAAACAACTACCTGACATTCAGAAGACATCTTAAGGCAGCCCTGTTCAGGGAAGTTTTTAATGTATGATATTTTAGTGTTTTTTGGTTTCTGTGGAAGCCGCCCAGAGTGGCTGGGGAAGCCCAGCCAGATGGGCGGGGTACAAATAATAAATTATTATTATTATTATTATTATTATTATTATTATTATTATTATTATTATTATTATTACAATTAACTGATTTTAACAATATATAAATAGTAATAGAAAAATCACACAACATCACTTTTAACTTACTGAAGTTTTCATATTACACTTTTATCTCTTTCTTAAGAAATCAAAAAGAGGAAGACCAAGAAAAGAAACGCTAAAAAGAAAAGAGAAAAGGAAGAAGAAAAAAGGGGGGGGAGGAAAACACAAAATAAACACATTTGATTTCCAATTAGACTCATTGTATTATTATTTCTACTATTTTTTCACACACAGTTCCAGATTATTGCATAGTTTTCTTTGTTTTTGTCAGATATTAAAACATTATATTTGTTATTTTACAAGGATCATTCTATTTCTGCCAATTGCAGCTTCCGATAAATTTTGTCTCCTTAGAAAAAGATACAGATTCCACCTTTTAGCCTGCACCAGAGTTTGATGATTTTTGTGATTTTATTTTTGCTCTGTGATGAAATTGACAGTGTGATTTGTGAACTGCGCTGGGATTTTTAAAAAATAAAATAAAATGAAGAGCGATATATAAAGGAATCTAATAAAGAAACAAAACTAAATGGAAATCAGTTGCCTTAAACTGTGTCATATATCTGTTATAATAGCTAGAGTCTATACATTACTGTTCATCAGAGAGTTAAACTGAAGTCACTCATTTTCCCTCCGACCAAAAGATGGATTTAAATTAGGCTTCCAGAGATGAAACACTACTGCTTCATTAAGAAAGTCATTCGGCCTTCATGCTTACTTCTTTGGGAAAAATATTATCCTACAAGCATGCTGTGAGTACCTTTGAAATAATATTGCAGTCATTTTTTGATAAGGATTGCATTCTATTTTGCTCCGCTCTGTGGCTAAATGGTAGATACATAATTTATATTAACCTTGACTTGCTCTTCACCCAAAGACACCCCCCTCCTTATTTTCTTTCTTAAGGGTAAATCCTTTTTCTTCTTTGCAAATGTAAAATGAGTTAAGCCCCATTTCCCTAGCACTTTCCCCTACAAGTTAGAGTTTTCATAAAACATGTCATCTGCTGCTACTTTACTACAAGAAACTTGCTTGTTTCCATAATTCAGGTCTTCCCTCCCAAATCTCCCTGGACACCATGCCCGGAACATTCGAAGCTGTGTATGATATTGGCCGAATTATTAAGGTGTCAATCAAAGCCACATCATGGCCTCAGTTCTTTTGGAAATCTCCCTGCAGACCTCACTAACACTGCTTAAGGAATGACAGCATGATATACACTTTGAAATCTTTGAAGTATTTTTAAAAATACTTTAGAGTAATTGAGACAGAGAGAGATTGCGCATATGTGTCTACATTTAATAGTGCCTTTCAGTGAAATTTAGGCCCACTTTAACACTGCAAGCACTGTTGTTAAAATGCCTTATTGCATCTGTATAAAGGTTCTATGGCTCACTACTCTTCTGATATTTCAATTATTTGGTTGTAATCACATAGCAAAGCCCATATTGATTTCCTAAGTATTCAAATTACACCTTGAAATGTAGGAGCCAGCTAAAGAGCAGGACTGACTTTTTATCATTCGAAAATCATACAGTTTGCTGAAGCAGGCTTGCACTGGTACAAGAAAGCATATTCCTCTCTTTAAAAGGTTGGGGATAATCTCTGCAAAATACATGTCACAAGGATGTTTTTTTTAAAATAATCAAAATAATATTACTACCCCTTTAGTTATGAAAGTATATTTGAACAACTACAGCAAGTCCATTGAACTGCAGGACCAATCAGTGGATTCATTCTACTATAATAATAATAATAATAATAATAATAATAATAATAATAATAATAATAATAATTTATACCCCACCCATCTGGTTGGGTTTCCCCAGTCACTCTGGGTGGCTTACAACATATCTAAAAACATAACAAAAACATCAATCCTTAAAAACCTCCCTAAACAGGGCTGCCTTCAGATGTCTTCTAAAAGTCAGGTGGTTGTTTATTCCCTTGACATCTGAAGGGAGGGCGTTCCACAGGGAGGGCACCACTACTGAGAAGGCCCTCTGCCTGGTTCTCTATAACTTTGTTTCTCACAGTGAGGGAGCCAGCAGAAGACCCTTAGAGGAGGACCTCAGTCTCCAGGCAGAGCGATGGGGGTGGAGACGCTCCTTCAGGCATACTGGGCTGAGACCATTTAGGGCCTATAGCCTTTTCAGAATGTAATGCTTCCATTATGTTCACTATGGGAGTGGGGATAAGGGACTTGCCAAGGAGCCCCCACTTACTAGCTTTTGTGTGGTCAGTACGGCAAAACAACACATACAAACCACCCCACACTAAACTTCTTGCAGGAGATTTGACAGGAGAACAGTGGTTATTCCTTTGACTCTTCCCATCTCTCATCTGCTGTGAAGTAAGCCTGACAATACTGGGGAGAATGTGGCTGCCCATGAACTCTTTTTTTTTATGTATATAAATCATTTTTATTAAATTTCCATTTACCAAACCAATCATATCATATTAATTATTCCAAATTATATCAATACAAATAATAAAATCCAAATATTTTGCCAAATTATAAATTTTTGTGGGGGGTACCCATGCTTTGAGATTGGTAGGAATCCAATCAACTTATATTTCTGCTGCTTTGATGTTCACAGTCCCATCTTCTCATCTCCTTGTCGTTACCCTTTTCTTCTCCGTCACCTCCGAGTTATCTCCACAAGTGAGTTAAAAGAAACAGTCTTGTTTATATTTCTGTGTGAACTTTGTAGTGCTCTCCCGGAGTTCATCTCACATAGATCCAATAGTCTAAGAGTCCCATTCGAGCAGCCGTCGCCATCTTATTCAGTTCCTATGAAATGCAGTCTAAATGTCTGCTCGTTAATTTTCTCAGACCCGTTGTATCATAAATCAGCTTTCCAGGAAGATTATTGCCCTTTCAACAAGACCTGCCTCTTAATGGCGGATCTCTTTTGTAACTACGCCACAAAGAAAGCCTCTCTTCTTTCCAGATCTTTCATGGAGTCAAACCCTTTATTAATATTCCCCCCCCCCACAGATTATTTTTCCATCTCACTTGCAATCCATTATTGTGACGGTTCTTCTAAGGGGGAGGGTTGATAGGTAATCATATTGAAAAAGAAGAAAGTCCCCCCTCCTTTCCGTTCCGTTCACATGTCTGTGATTCTTTGATGCTGCCCTCTGTTCGTTCTGTCCCATCATTCATAGTCTCAGTGGTGGAATTATTTAGCAGATAATACACTCCTGACCTCACTCGAAGCATGTGCGTTTACTTCTCCAATTTTTTTCTCTCTTAAGCAACGCAACCAGTTTCACTCCTGAAAGCGGCATCCGAGCTCTCCAGGCCCGCCCGAGAGCTATCCGCCCAGTGCCCCCACCCCCTGCTTCTTTCGAACTCGGGGGTGATTTATGGGCAACCGCGGGCGAGGCAGCATCTTCCCACTCCCTGGGAAGATGAGGGAGACTGATTTACTCCCCATAATCAGCCTCTAATTACCTCATGCGAGCCGGATAGATGGAATTGTCGGCCATCTTCCAAGGCGCCCCTAGCGGCCCGCCCATGAACTCTTGGGGTGTTCGAGATTATGGTCCAGTAAATTCCATCATCCCAATAGTCCTCTGGAGTAGGTCACATGGTGGCTGTGGCAGTGTATTTGTGCAAGATGCCATGTGTTTAACCAATCAAATAGCCAAACCACTAGAGAGGGCCACACCCAGAACCATGCATGCACTACAGCTTCCCAGACCCCAGCATGCACCCCATAGTGTACACAGAGGATATGTTTTATGGATGCTATCTGTCCTGTTATGGTTCCTAGAAAGGGTTTGTGAGAAGTAAGAGGAGCATAGCAGGAAGGAAGCTCCAAGAGAACATCTCCCTGGGACTAGACTGAAGCTTTTTATGACATGATGTCCAAAACCCCCTCTCAAGTTCTCCCCTCTTTTTGAAATGTGGAGGGCCTTAAAGGGGCAAGCCTTTGGTCTGTAACCTAGAGCTCCATCATCTCTCCAAAAGACCATGCTGGTTGCATTGCCTATGTTGGATGGTGGGGTCCTTGGAGGAAATTCTGCTTGCCCCTTGCTGGGCCTGGGCTCAGGGACTGTAGACTAGGCTCAGGACTACTCTTATACGTCTCTAGCATCTTAGTTCTAGACAAATTGGGATCTTGGGCTTGGGGGTCTTCAGTTCAGTGGTTGGCTTGGGCTCAGAGCCTCCTCTATTGGTGCCACTAGTCTCTCAGCCTCTGGCTCACCATCAAGCAATAAAACCAAACAGAACATTTGTTTTATTTGTGAGTAGGGAAAATTAATCTATTTATTAAACAGTAATTGTATTTAATGCAAAGATGGACACTGCATAAATAATACATATGAAGTATATTATTAGTTCTATCAATTGATAAAATCCATGACCAAATAGGCATCAGATGTCCAATAAGAACCTAATGATCAATCCTTGGTTGATGTCTGAAAAATGTTGACCTTTTCTTCACACCATTTATGTGACTGGCTAAAGATGGACTTCTAAAGCTTGTACTTCTCACAAAATTGAGATTGAATCCTGACAAGACAGAAGTACTGTTTCTGGGGGACAGGAGGCGGGCAGGTGTGGGGGATTCCCTGGTCCTGAATGGGGTAACCGTGCCCCTGAAGGACCAGGTGCGCAGCCTGGGAGTCATTTTGGACTCACAGCTGTCCATGGAGGCACAGGTTAAATCCGTGTCCAGGGCAGCTGTGTATCAGCTCCATCTGGTACGTAGGCTGAGACCCTATCTGCCCGCGGACTGCCTCGCCAGAGTGGTGCATGCTCTGGTTATCTCCCGCTTGGACTACTGCAATGCGCTCTATGTGGGGCTACCTTTGAAGGTGACCCGGAAACTACAACTAATCCAGAATGCAGCAGCCAGACTGGTGACTGGGAGCGGCCGCCGAGACCATATAACACCGGTCTTGAAAGACTTACATTGGCTCCCAGTACGTTTCCGAGCACAATTCAAAGTGTTGGTGCTGACCTTTAAAGCCCTAAACGGCCTCGGTCCAGTATACCTGAAGGAGCGTCTCCACCTCCATCGTTCTACCCGGACACTGAGGTCCAGCACCGAGGGCCTTCTGGCGGTTCCCTCATTGCGAGAAGCCAAGTTACAGGGAACCAGGCAGAGGGCCTTCTCGGTAGTGGCGCCCTCCCTGTGGAATGCCCTCCCACCAGATGTCAAAGAGAACAACAACTACCAGACTTTTAGAAGACATCTGAAGGCAGCCCTGTTTAGGGAAGCTTTTAATGTTTGATGTACCATAGTATTTTAATATTCTTTTGGAAGCCGCCCAGAGTGGCTGGGGAAACCCAGCCAGATGGGCGGGGTATAAATAATAAATTATTATTATTATTATTATTATTATAAGGATTGACCCCAGATCCTCTTCCTAATTCTGGGTGTTAGTGATGTAGTAACAAAGAAGAGAGTGTTACCCACTGATTTATGGAAATTGTCTTTTCCTTTCCACTGATTATGAAAATTCCGAGTGGAAGCTTTGATTAAAAAAAAAAGTTTAAAAAAAAGTCAGCAGAGGGCAGGGAGAAGTGGTGTCAGCCTTCTATCAAATTTTCTCCAGACGTTCCACAAAGGACTTGCCTCTTGTCCAGCGGTATATTAAACCGCCATTTTACCACTCACAGCCTACAGCTTTGCTAGCAAGGATGAAGAAAGGTTTAGCAAAACAACTCCAGGTCAGGAGGTTATTTGAACTACATGTTATGAAGGGTAGGGGGAAATTCCATACAGGCCTGCCACAACAAAAATGGCAGTCTAATGCATTTCAAAATGTGTAGTTCCACAATGCAGGTAACTGATTCCAGGGCATGACATTATCACTGATGCTGTTGTTATTTTAGTACTATTTTATTTTTATACCACAAACATATAAAATGTAGCCATACTGCATACAAGATATCAATTTAAACCAAAACATAAATATAATCAAAGCAGAATATATCCATCATATGTATGTATGTATGTATGTATGTGTGTATGATACTTTGAGTTGGCAAATATGTGGTCTTCTGGGAAGAACACTCTTCTGAAGTATTACATAGATTATAGAGGTAAGTAGTTGTCAGAGGATTCATTAGGTGTTTGTAAAATTAAAGAAATGTTGTGAGCTCTGGTAGTGGAACATATTTCATACAGAAATGTTGCAAAGTGAGAGAAAATGGATTTAAGAAAAACAAAACTTTTTTTTATGAATGAACGGCAATATAAAACACTAACAAGCAACGTACATTCAAACAATGATTACATACAGCACAAATAGCATGATGATGGGCATCAGATAAAACAAACAGGGCAACAGCTGCCCCCTTCCCCAACAAAATAATCTCTTGATAATTATAGAAAACGTGTCTCCAAAACAGAATTGAAAGTTAGAGACCCATCATGCACACTCTCTTTATAATGTCTCGTTTTTACTAGTTTTGGCTATTTCACCTTCACCTTTTTCTAACTGTCTGATATGCATTGCCATTCTTTGAAACCGTTCTTTCAAGATCCAAACCTGGGATAGTTTGAGGGGGGGGGAGAGAAATCGTGAAAGGTTCATCCTCTTTGTCATTGTGTACTAGTTTTACTTTCTGAATGACTTATATGCCTTGGGAATTTTCAAGCATGCCTACTCATACCCTCTGTGGCTCCTGCATTTCAGATATAGATGCCTGGAAAGTATTTGTGCTTCTTTTCATTGGATTTTAATAAAGCACCCTAGCCACCTCTTAAATAGCTAGATGGTGGTAGTATGGTAGTGGGCATTGCATATTTAAGTTTACTATTTGGAGAAAAGGACAGAATTCATGATGGGAAATTAAGAGAAACTTCTGTATGCCCCAGCATGTACTGATTTGACATATCAGAGTGAAGGCCAGAGTTGAGGGCCTTCTTGGTAGTGGCACCTGCCCTGTAGAATGCCCTCCCATCAGATGTCAAAGAAGTAAACAACTATCTGACATTTAGAAGACATCTGAAGGCAGCCCTGTTAGGAAAGTTTTTAATAACTGATGTTTTAATGTATTTTTAATCTTCTGTTGGAAGCCGCCCAGAGTGGCTGGGGAGACCCAGCTGGATGGACAGGGTAGAAATAATATATTATTATTATTATTATTATTATTATTATTATTATTATTAAGTGGGGCCTTACTTGCTGCGCTGCTTCACCCCATCTAAAATGTTTTGGCGTACTTGGATTCAGAATTCTGATGTGACGTCATTCACTGAAAGAACAAGAATTCATCACATGAGTGAAGCCTTCTACAAGAACTCATACTGTAAGCTTGCCCCACCAAAATGTAGGCATCTAGAAATGTGATTGTGCCACCTAGTGAGGTAGGCTGACTATGACCAGATCTTCTGCATTAAAGGGACTGTGAGAAGTTCCTCATTGGGAGCATCTGAACAGGCCAATGTGTGGCTCACAGATTTTCTTGTCCCAACACCCAGACATGCCCTTAAGCCTTCTGTCTACTGCCTAGTTGCTTTTGCTCTTTTTATGGGAAGGTGAACATGCTTTTCTGTCCCTGCCACTCCACCGTCAGCTCCAAACCCTATGATTAATAACATAAATTAAAGCTTCCTTAAGTGTGCTTTGGCATGCTAAATTGTAGTGGCTCTGAAAAATCCATTACAGCTATTATGTTAAGATTTATGTGTCATGCTGTGATTATGCTATCCTATCTGGAAATCATACACATAAAAGCAAATAAAATACATCAAGGGACCCTACTCTTACGTTTAAAACAATACAGCTTTCAGGACGTTCTCTACACCATTGTTTCCCCAATTACAAAAGGTTCTAATTAAAAAAGAAGAGGCAAATGGTTCTGGGTTTTCATCTAAATTATGCCAGCTTTTAAACTAAAACCCACTGCAAAGAAGAACGTTACAAAGCACAGTGGGCAGCAGAGCATTAGTTTATATAACAACTCTCTGCCTCTATGCAAAATAATGTTGTAATTAGTCTCTCTTTAGAACTTTAAAAGAAATCTCTGCATACTTAGCCGGATCTTGGTCCCTTGGCCAACTGTTGGCTAGAAGAAAATTCACTAGGTGGGTGCTTCCCATATTTTGAGGTGGGATAGAGACAAGACAGTTAGTTACGTGATATTTTAGGGGCCAGGCAAAATCTTCCAGCTTCTGCCACCTCAAATTGTTTGCCTTTCTCTACAAAGCTGTTTTCCCTTAATTATTCCATCCTCTGGAGGCTCTTGAAAGTAGAAATCTGAGTGCATTCCAAAGGAAAGCATTAAGTGGCTGAAGACAGATACTGTAATACACTTGGTGTGTGTTGTGGTAGATTATCTGTCTTTCAAAGGCATATTTTAAAGTAGACTTGTTAATGTTACTATCCCTGTGCCTTTGGAATAAAGCGGGCTGGGATAAAAACTCTCCAGCATAGGCTTAGACATTTGCAGTTGCTACTACTGTGCAAGTTCACTGCTCACTGGTCTGGCAAGTGGAAGGATTCCCTGAATTGCTGCTGCGCAGGAGGAAGCCTGGCACTGAAGCAGCATCTGTGGCAGCCAAAGATTCCAAGGCGTGGGAATGTGAGGGGGCCAAACATTGACATTTTCTTTGGAGCAAATTGCACCTCCCAGACAAAGGTTGCAGCAGCTATGGAAGTTTATATTCCTCACCAGTGGAGATGGAGCAATCTGTCCATTTCAGTTTCTCATTTTTCCAGTCATGAAAACAGTTCCCTACCTTTTCTCATCGGTCTGCAGCCGTCGTGTTTTGTTTTGTTTTTAAGTCCTCATTGTTGACTCTTTATGGGCAGAGGTACATCAAAAGGCCCTGGGATTATTAGGACTTCATTTTTAAAAATTGAGCCACCCTGGAACCATTATTTTTTATGGCTCAGTGGCATATAAATCTTTGAAACACACACACACACACACAGAGAGAGAGAGAGAGAGAGAGAGAGAGAGAGAGAGAGAGAGAGAGAGACTGAGAGAGAGATGCATATATATTCCATGGCTTACAACTTCCATGAATTTGTCTAGCCTTAAAGCTATGAAAGCTGGTGGTCATCACACAACCTTGTGTCGGCAGATTTGACAATTTAATACTGCATTGCAGGAGGGAATTCTTAATTGTTTTCCCATCTTTTCTGGAGTTTTCCACTCAAAATGGCACCATGGAATGCATGGGATTAACCTCTGACACACAAGTTCAACTTCCTTAATCTTGCAAGACAGGAGAAGGGACAATTTGCTAGCCCCTGAGGTTGCAAAGATGCTTGTGAGGACATGCATACATTGGGAAAGTGTAGTGTGTTAGGAAAATAGGGATCGTCCAACCTTCTTTTCTATCTCTCACATTAGCTACAGTTGTGACTTTTTTCTCCTCTGAGGAACTACCCTCTTCCTCCTTCCCCAAACCATACCAATATTTTCAATGAACGTGGCAATGCTCACAATAAAATCTAAGCTACACACTCATGCATATAACAACCCTTTCCCAATAATTCCTCTTCTTCCCATTATTATTAAGGGAAGCAACTTGAGAACATCATGAGATTGACATGTAGTAGTTAGGAAAGGCATTCCCCCCTGCTTCCCCACTTCACATCACCCCTTTCCTGAAGTTGCTTGCCTTGCCTTGTGGATTTGTAGCATATATACATTTCTGTGCAATGCCTGGCCCAGTCCTGCAAAACAACATCTTTCAAATACCTTATTCATAGTGAACAATGTCTAATCCTGCCCCCCCCCCACAAAGCAAATGTACACAATATATATATATATATATATATTCAAATACATATTGGCACAAAATATATATCTGGTTGTTTTGTATATGTATATATTATTTAGAAAAGTTGCTATAATGTATTGAAATGACTCTGTTCAGACCTGCAACTCTGGTTAACCACCAAGTTATTCTGCTCAGGTAGCTTCAGTAATGCTCGTTCATTGTGAAGGAAGTTGGTGACCTCCCAGACCCATTCAACTTTACAATTCTATGATTTTTATGGACTACTCTTTTTGCTTCAGCAAACACCATTAGCACTGTGGAACTTTTATTGCCAATATTTGCCATCCCATACCCATGCTAGGGACAGAAGTTCTAGTGACACATCAATCCCAGCTATTCCTAATGAGATGGTCGCTTGCAATTATAACCCAATTAAGCAGGAGCTGATTGTCCAGGTACCCTGGAGCTGAACCTCTCTGATTGAGAGTTATTTGGGGTCCATGATAAGGGCAACCACCTTATTTGTCATATAAAGTGGGGGAAAGTATATGCTCTGCACCAACAGACCTGCTGCAAACAAAATGGCAGAGTGGGATTAATATAAATACAGATGCCAAGAACCCAGAGATCCCATAGACTGTAGAGACATTAAGGATCATTTTGACTTCTTAAAATAGCCCTGGTAAAATTGTTCATGTACATAGGAAAATTCAGCATCTGCTTCTTCCATCTGGCAGTAATTTCTCACACAGCCTATTTCTGTTAAAAGCTAGAACAAAATGTTTGTGAGGCTACAGAGTTGCCACCGCAGGTTCAAAAGACATCCTTACTCTCTGCTATCAGTGGGATCCCTGGTTCACGTGGAACTAAGTACAGGACTGTACTTTGAAATTGCCAGATGTTTATGAAACCTCCCAAGAAAGAGGATCCACAAAAAAGATCTTGTGGTACCACATGACAGTAATGCAATGCATTCAACTGCAAAATAATTCTAAATGTCTCTGGTAAGTGTTAAGCTCAAACCCTTCCTGCCCCTTCTATGAGGTGGGCTGAGGCAGCTGTCTCAGGTGGCAAAAAACCCAAAGAGGGCACTTCCATGGGCAGCCCACCAGCCCCACCACCTCCACTGCTGGTGGGTAAATGGTGGTGGCTTCTGGCAAGATCTCATGAGATCTCATGAGATTTTGTGCACTCTGGAAGATCTCGATGGAGCTCCAAGTGATCTCATGAGAACTTGCTAGAACCCACTGCCACCGATTCACAGATATTGCCCTGCAAAGTAGGTAAGGTGCAGGGATAGCAGCCTGGATTGAGACAGCAAAAGGGAGGAAGTTGTCTACCTACGTATCCTCCTAATTCAGATTGTCTTCAGTATTTCACCTTTAAGAAACTCCCAACCATCTTTGAATTCCCTTCTCTTTGACTATTACTGACCGTGGGATTGAACCTAGTAGTTTCTTAAGCTTTTTTAAATCAGCCTTTAAGAAGTCCAAAGTGCATGGCCAACAACACTCAGTTTTCTCCCATCTCATTTAGTTTATATTGAAAACTTCCAAGAGGTCATTTCAAGTGATTGCTTCATCCCACCTTGAAACTGGCACACATACTGCAGCTGCTGTTAGTCATTAATTGTGACTTTTAAAAAACATATTAAAGACAGACAACTTTCCGAGTTTTGATATTCAAGATTTTAGGTCTCAGAACTCATATGCAATGTCTAATATGACCTATAAAACAATTTTAAAAATACTTCAGTATGTGCTTGCATTGTGCTTAATGCAAATAAGTGCCCTTGAATCCCAAGAGGACAATTTATTGAAGTCAATGGCAAGATTCCCATTCATTTAAATAGATCTGGGCATAATGAAGAGTAAAGTGCACTTAAGCTCATTGGCACCATGCTTAACTGTGTCGGATTTTGGCCCTAACATTTAGTAGCAGACTTGTAAATAACTCTGGAATATGAGCCTGATTAAAAAGAGGTAAGTAGGTACTCCTTTAATTTCCTCTTGTTTTGATGAATAATTAGCATTCCTAGCTTATTTATTAACTTTCAGAAGCTGGCACATCATAGGATAATTTCTTAGTGTCTATATTTATTTATAGAATACTGGCACTTCACACTTTAAGGATCAAATTATGACAAATGTATGCATTTTCTATTAGAAACACAGGCACCCCAACTACTAGCTATAGAGCTGCTTATAAGAATTTATCAAAACATGTTAAAGGAGAGGACTGAAATGCATTACTTAAAAAGGTGTGATTATTGTCTCTTTAGAAGATGAACCGTGAAAAAAAGTATTTCTTATCGTAGTCAAAGCAATTAACACTGTTTTTCAAATTCATTTGTTGCCAACTGAAAGGTGTTTTTGGATGCTTTTCTAACATAACCAGTGATGAAAATTATTGGCAAGGAGAATCATTCTCTATTCCTTTTTTAAAATCAGCAAATTGGCTCCTGCTATTTTGATGACAGTTGATTTCTTAGAGTCAATAGAACTCGGCACGGAGCCATAGGTGCTTCCTATCTGGACTATGTAAAAGAATGGGGAGATGCAGACAAATCTGGAGGACTAAGTGACAGCAGCTTTAAATATATCCCCGTGACAGTTCAGGGCTCACCACTCTCTGGACTAATTCAAAGAGAAGCAGGTAGTTCAGTACAGTGAACAGGACTGTTGGTGCAAATTCTTGTAGTTGTTGGTTTGCAATAACATATCCAACATTATTGGGACATGGGTGGCGCTGTGGTTTAAACCACTGAGCCTAGGGCTTGCTGATCAGAAGGTTGGCGGTTCAAATTCCTGCGACGGGGTGAGCTCCCATTGTTCGGTCCCTGCTCTTGCCAACCTAGCAGTTTGAAAGCACATAAAAGTGCAAGTAGATAAATAGGTACTGCTCCAGCGGGAAGGTAAACGGCATTTCTGTGTGCTGCTCTGGTTCACCAGAAGTGGCTTAGTCATGCTGGCCACATGACCTGGAAGCTGTCTGCGGACAAAAGCCAGCTCCCTTGGCCTATAGAGTGAGATGAGCGCGCAACCCCCAGAGTCTGCGACTGGACCTAATGGTCAGGGGTACCTTTACCTATCCAACATTATAGTTTGGTGTCTATTTCATAGGAGCCATCAGATCCATCATCTCATGACCTCCATTTGTCTGCATTAGCCCAGTGGCACCATATCCCAAAGATAACCCAATAACATTGAAGGTAACAGAAGATACAATCAAGCCCCTGATGCTAATAGGGTGGTATCCAGTTAGTAGACCTTCCCTGACAAAAAGGCATGCCTTAGTGGAACATAAATAGAAGCAATTTGAGATTCATTCCTCTCCCCCATTCAGAACCCACCCAACTTGCCACCATAATTGGCTCTGGGATGTTGGGAACCCTTCAGAGAAGATCTGGGGAGTATGAGGAACTTCAGGTGGAGGAGGAATCCCTGGACACTCCCTGTTTTGGATACAACCTATGGGAGGTTCTCAGGAACCGAAACAAACTGGAAGAAAGAGAATTCTCAAGCCATTTTTTCCTACTTGTAAATTTTCTGTAAAGGTGATCAAAGATCCTGTGAAAACTGATTTTCATTGTTTTCAGCACCAGGACAATCCTTGTCCAATTTAAAAGGAGAAAGGTCATAGTTCATTTGCATGTTTCATGCCAATGTTTGGGGCTCAAAAAGATCTCTGTCTGAAAACCTGAGAGCTGTTGCCAGTCACTGTTCACTTCTGAACTATATGGGTCAATATTTTGACTTGGAGAAAGGTATTTTCTTTTTTTTTATAAAATTTTTATTGGTTTTACAACATTTTTAGGAAAAACAAACAAACACAAAAAGTGACAAACATACATGTATAGTTTCAAACATATTTTCATAAGCCTCTTTTCTTGAACTTCCCCATACCCCCCCTCTCTGCATCCCAATGTCCATAATTCGACAAGCAACTCCCAGTTGTTACTTTCTAATCTCTGTCATCTTAGTCTCTTTTATAGTCTAACCTTGTATCCCTGTACCCTTGGAGAAAGGTATTTTCATCTATTCCTATGCTTCCTGTGAAACAAAGAAAAAACCTATTGGAGCCTATTGAACATATGGAAAACAGAGTACACAGATTTTGTACCCTGTCTAGTGAATGTAGCACCTGTTCTTCGTGCTTAAATGGGAACACTCAATGCTAGGTTGCGTTTTGAACAGAGACAGGAGGACAAGCCATTTTGGTTGGTCTTGATATAAACAAAAGCTTTGTTCACAGCTGGGCTTCTCTCTCTTTTTGTCATGTGAGATTCTAATTTTTAGCAGTGACATTATAATCTGTCATCACAGAAACAGATACATATGCCAGTGTCCTGTGGTTCCTGTTCAATTTGCAAACAGTCAGAGAAAGCTTGTCAAAAGTAGATCTTTTTGGTAGGCTTCTTTCTTGCCACCTTGCAGATTAAAAGGCCACAGCATTAACAACTGCAGGTTGGTTTTGCTTTTCACAGCAGAAAACAGGTGTGTGTTGATTACTTCATCAGCAGGAAGATGGCATCTTTTTTTCCTGCTTTCAGTGGCTCCCTGGCATAAACTACTGAGCTGAAAAATGCTGACAAACTGGTTCTGTGGTGAACATAGCCCTTACTCAGAGAGCTCCACAGGAATATAGATAATATGCTCATGGGTCTGTGGGGTTCTGAGAGAGGCCTAGTGTGAAAAATCAGCATATGTACAATCATGGTCTGCTTCATACTCACAACTGCAAACGTAGAACATGAACCCTCTGAGAGCAAGGGGGGAGCCCCAGCTGACTAAGCATCTTGGCCCCGTGACAGAGCAAGTTAGGGAGCTGTGTTAGAAGAGAACAAGTACCATCAACATATTTGAGGGGTTTTTTTAGCATCAGCATAAACTGCAACAAGGGCACAGCAAAAGCACCATATGCGAAGAGCGAAATCTCAATATTTATAAGTAAAATCATATAGCTCAGAAGCTAAATCTGTAATAACGTACCACTCAAGAACCAAACTTAGTTTTCGGCTCCATCCTAGCATAGCAGCCTTGAAGGCCAACAATAAGCTGTAGCAAGATACCTAGTTTAAATCTCATTTTTATAGAGAGGGGAAACCCACATTGCAATAGATTGCACAGACTGAGATTTCACAGGTCTCGAGAGTTGCCTTGTATCTGTGCACTTTTTTAAAAATATGATCTGTTCCTGAGTTGTCCTGTGCTGTCTCTGCTTTGAACAGTAATTCAAGTTCTGAGCTGTGAAAGGGTTGCTGCTCCTTCCTGAGGGAAGCTCCTCATAGAAGAGCCGCAATTCTCCCTCAGTCAGGTGGCTGGAGTAAGGAGATGCAGTGTCTCTCCTTCCTCCACTTCCCTCCCTACTGTATGTTGAAGAGCCCTCAGTCACACCCCTAAGGCCATCCAGGAATGGATCTGGGATGGGTGGTTCCAGGTCAGGACAGGGTGGATAAGCCTGGTGCGGGGGGGGGGGGTACAAATTGGGGCCATAGATTCAGGGCACTGTATGTATAATTCCATACAATATAATAAATCACCCATAGGCACAACCCACCAATGTTCCTCATTCCTTCTCAGCAGCACCATGTAACTGTCAGGAGTTCAGCCTACACTTGCATAGGACCCTGGCAGAGACACATGCCCAACTGGCATGTTCCCTCTCCCTCCTGGTTGATTGTTTGGGAGCTTCAAAAGCTTTCTTCAGCCCAAACATCACAGCGACCAATGCCAACCGACACCGGCACACTTAGGGATCTGCAGAGTTTGCGCAACTTGCGTGACAGACCTCAGCAACTCAGCATTTTGGCTAATCTACTTTATTTCCATATAAACACAGAGGGAGCACTGCAACATAGTTCCCTCTCTCTCTAGCATCAGACAGCAAAGAGAAAAAGAACAAAGGACAATAGTCCCACTTCACGGAACACAGTAACACAAACATCCTGTCTCTGTCACTTCCTACTTTGTGGAGTCAAAACATACACCGTCATGGGATATACAAAAATCCCATGACTGCAATCATGGTGCAGGAATTCAAACAGTAACTGGGGTTCAGTCAAATACAAAACAAGTCAATAACCTGTAGTTTACAAGTCTTAGACCTCCCCCCCCCCAAATCATTTATGAAGACACCCATGTGGATCACTCCTGTTTGGCTCCTAACTGAGAAAATATGCAGTGCTGATGCACGCCCCTTCTAGACAGATGCTGTGAGCTGCCTTTCAGTGAATTACCATATGAAGCAGCTGCGTATGGATCCCAAGACTGAGTCTGAGTCCCACTTGATAGTCTGGGACTAGGTAACATGCAACAGAGATATAACCTTCCGGGCTAGTCCAATTCCTAACCCTTACTCTGAAACACCTGTCATATATTTTTGCTCTAGTTTTACTCTCTGATTTTGTATAGTAAAAGCTCTTTATAAAATATGAAGTTTTGGGATGCTTGTTTGCCCCCCTTCTTTTATTAAAAGCTTAGGTTTTGGAGAATACTTTTTTTAAAAAGCCCCAGGAAGTGCATTGCTAGACTCTAAATCCTCAAACCTAGCAGATTTCCTTGCCTGCCGTTTCCTATTGTCCAGGAGCATGAGTAATAAACAGGATGGATTTGAATTAATAATGCTCGGGTGGGGGGAGAGGTGCGAACACATAGCAATAACCGAAACATGGTGGGATGAATAACCCAGCTGGAATGCTAATACCGGTGGCTAGAAATTGTACTGAACTGATAGAGAAAACTGACTTTTCAAGCAAACTTTTAAGAGAGTGTAGCTCAATCAAGTGAACTTTAGCTATATACATAGGGACAGATATTTATTTTGAAGTCCATAGTTGGAAGAAAGCAAATGATTTGACTTAAATCCAGACTGTGTATATTCTTTAACTGTCTCTAGTCTCAAATGGTCCTATAAGATTAAAGAATTTTGGAGTATAGTTCTCCATGAAACTAAAGTCAGAATGTCAAATCCTATCTCCTTTAATCATCTCAGGGAATTATTATTATAATTCTTGCACTAGTGCAAGCATTATTGCTAGCACAATGAGGTTTCGCCCACTTTTCTCCCTCATGTGTGCCCTACAACACCCCAAAATCTGCTCTGGGGAGTTGGGGGGAAACTCCAGAACAGATTGGGAGCACAAGGAGAGGACATTTTTTTGCACAAGGAGAAAATTTGTGCTGGTGGACCATTCACCTTAATGCTATGTTGAATCCAACCCTCCGTATTTTGTCAGAACATACAGTGCAATCCTATAATGTGCATAATTATAAATAAGTCCCATTCAGTTTAATGCAACTTACTCTCAGGGATGTACAGGATCACAGCATTAATGTACGTTCTGAATAATGCTAAGTTTTAATAAATCTCTGGAATTTCCATGCAACCGCTAAAATATCAGTAATTAATCAATGGTGTTACATGACAGAATTGTTGGGTTGTAACTGAAAAACAATGAAAATGGCAAGACTCAAGAATTAAAAAATGCCAACAAAAACATGGGAAGGGGTTTGAAGGTATATAGTCTCCATTTACTAATGACTGGACATCCAAAGAACCATCATTGAATTGATGTGGTGTCACAAATTGCACGTTCATGTATTTCCTGACCCACAGTAAAAATAAAACAAACAAAACAAAAATAAAATAACTGTTCTAGGAGAACAGAAGTGACAGCCATGGAATCATCTGCAGAGAAGTCAAACACTTGTTCCTGAACTACAACTAAAGTATGGCACATTTGGCATTTATTTCTACAAAACGCTAATAGCTGCGGCTCAGATCCACTAAAGTACTTCATACCTGATTCAGGAAGGCAAGGAAATAAAAGCAGGAGCCAGTTTTCAATCAGGGTGTCTTATATGGAAATGGCAGTTTTAATAAGGAGAGATTTGCTGCATCAGGAGTCTAAGCATGTACTTGTGTTGAAGTGGGCGGAAAGGATGCAAAATCTAACTGGACTGGCAGAGACTGAGTGAACAGATATAGGCCTGCAATAAAATGTTTTCTTTCATAATACACTTACCGGAACAGGATAAGCTGCAGTGTTAAAAAACTAAAATTATGTCCCCTCTTTCCCCCCTAAAGTTACTGCAGCGTGAATGCATGCCATTATCTAGCAATAATCATCACATTAATAGTTACTCAAAGTAGTCACACTGAACCCAGTAAAATTACCACAAGGTAGCTGGTTTGGAGAAGGAGATATGTTGGCTTTCACACCTGCCTGGAGCTATGGTTAATTAGATATTGTTACACACTACCCCAGTCTCCAAGCATTGAGAGACTTCAGGGGTTTGGTTTCCTTGCAATGAAGGTCAGCTCTGAGAGACTGTGGTGTCTTTAGGATATATGGTTTTATTTACATATATATATATAAGCTGAGCAAAGGATGGAACGGCTTCCAGCATTAACACCCCAAAAGACCTTGCTTCCTCATTAACCACAGCTTTGGATCCAGCATAGAGCAAAAACATGTATCTTTCTCTCTCTGCGTAAAGCTTTGACTATTGTTCTTCTACTTAGGATCACATGGTCTCCAGCAAAGTGAGGGGAGTGGATAAAAACGCCTATCCGCTTTCCTGGAGAGCACCATCACTTAGCTCACTCTTTGAGATGCTGGTGACAGACCAGCTAAAGCCATTACTTCGATAAAGGAGCTAGTTTGGTAAGTTTGCTTTTATACAGTGCTGTTTTTCTAGAAAAAGAGGTGCCAGAACTGAATTCTATTGAGTTCTGGCTGGAAAAAAAAACTGCTTTTATACATGATACAGATACAGGATCCCAAGAATTGGAAGGGGCCCAGGGTAGCAGCCAGACTGACCGTCAAAGTCATAACACTGTATAAATAAAATCTAAAATCTATCTATCTCTATATTAAAATATGGGAAATATGCCTTTGCCAACATTTAATTATTAGCATTATGTTTTTAAAAATTGAACAAGTTGCAATTTGTTTTGCAAATAATATTTCCTTTAAAGGTTTGAGCTGTTTTCCATAATTATTCTGTTCTCAGCAGCATGTTGCCATTTATAAGCGCCCATAAACACCAAGGCTTATATAAAATATCGCAGCTTTTATAATGTACCTCTAATTAAAAAAAAAAGAAAAGAAAGGCAAACCCCTCCTAGGAAAATATTTTTCATCTCCCGCTTTCCATAGGATGTCTGGTTGGAGATTAAATGAGAATATTGTTTCAAGAAAGTAAATTACAGATCTAAGCATATTGCTTCTTGCAGAGCCACAGTTATTTTCCCTTCATCACTTTTAATCTTAGCAAACCTTGTTACATTTATGGGGTGGGGAAGTAGCTTTAAAAGGCCAAAGTAGTTCATTCTTAGAGGAGCTCCACATAGAGGCTGTCTGGCTATACAAGAGTCAGGATCCAACTCGAAGTGTAAGCAGTGTCCAGGCACCAAGGACTGAGGAAAAACAGGTCTATGATGACCCTTTGGCTCAGATTACACATGCATTGTACTAAACTGACTGCAAAGGAATCTTCCCCTGCCAGGCCAACTTAATAGGCAGCAAGGGAGCTGTTTCAGACAGCTAAGTCTGGGAGTCATGAAAAGGCAACAAATTGATGTTTAATGTGTTATCGTTGCTGTCTTTTTACTGCAGGGGAATTCCACACTCCCTTCCATGGTGCAAGCTTTTGTGAATTCCCAGCCACTTCATCAGATGAATGGAGCAGAGCTGCAGATCTGATGCATGATATAGGAAAGAAAGGGTGTTGAGGCTGGACTGTGGGATCTAGTAAGTGTCCATTTACTGGCTGCACAGAATATGTGGCCTCACAAAGAAGAAATTGACTGTGGCCTCTGCCAACACAACACAACACAACACACTCCTCTGCTTCTCCAGATATCTGAAAGGGGAAATGTAATAGCTGTGTTCAGGTCTTAGCTGAAAATGGATGCCTCCCCACCTGTGGATGCTGAAATTGTTGATGGAGGCACAGGTACACACACAAGCCCAGCTGCCCCAATGTCCTTGTGCCCCTCCGCTCAGTCCTTGACCATCCCCAAGTTCAGGAAAGAGTCTGTAGGGGGTTTCTATCTGCATTCACCTGAGTGCAAATAGACTCCCTTGCACAGTCAGGGTTTCTGCTTTATC
The DNA here is from genome assembly GCF_964188305.1 of Podarcis bocagei. Lineage (NCBI taxonomy): Eukaryota > Metazoa > Chordata > Lepidosauria > Squamata > Lacertidae > Podarcis > Podarcis bocagei. Next base: position 31,175,458 of record NC_138127.1, on the reverse strand, counting down.
ACGGTCCCTAATTGTGTGGAGATTTCTGCATGCAATCAGGAAGAAGCCCCTTGAAGACTTCTCCTGAGCAACACAAGGAGGATCGAGGATGGGGGAACATGATGTGTGCAGGGACATTGGGGCTGGGACTTGCATGCACACCCCTTCCTGCATTCATCCTTCCATCCTGCACCTAATGTTTCTCTTCACCACATGATTAGAGATGGTTTATTCCCTACGTGGTTACAGTGCTTGTGTCCAGGACTGTCGCAAAGCATGTAAGCTCCTGCCACGTGCAACCTTACAACGAAGCACAACAGCAAATGGGGTGTGCTGAGAGTGTTCCTTTAAGAAGAATTGTGCAGTGATCACGAGGAGTCTTAAGATTAAAATCTGATGCACATTTCCTTGGGAGTAGGCCCAGCTAAATGCAATGGTAATTACATTCAAGTCAACATACAGAGAATCAGGCTGCACTTCTAAAATGTCTGTTTCTAAGGTTTCTGATTTAAAGCATTGATGGCATTTAAGCTTGAAGCTTGTAATTAATATTCCAGATTTTTCATTCTAAAAAAAATATGCTGTGGCTAACAAAGATCTGGTGATTTTTCATCTGTATCAAGAAGTGCCAGTTCTCTTAAAAAGTGCAGGGCTTGCAAGTTTAAAGATGATAAGTGAGCCTGTAAAATATAATTTTTTAAGGAGCTTGTATTCTTTGAAATATAATCGCCGTGGTCTTCTGCTAGAGTAAATCAAACACCCTACCGCCAGCAAATTTTGGTAGGGACTACCGGCTTCTAATGGTCAAATTTCTTTTTCCTGAGAAATAGCAAGCAAGATAATGCTTTGACCATGAAAGCTGAGCCTATTAAGAACAAAAAGAAGCCACTAAATGGAATCTAAGATGCAGAGATTGCAAGTAGCTTGTCAAAACTAAAATGAAGTTAAGGTGATACTTATAATACAGGATATGAATCCTGGAAAAAAGTTAAGAGACTGTGCATTTTGGAAATCATAAGTGCTAAATTGTTATGGTTCATAAATGAGACTATAATTGTGCACTGTACTTGTGAGTCCAGCTGATTGGGGATAACACCAGGTAGTAGTCTGGGACTGGGAGATACTTGAAGGTCACACAGAATAACCTTCTGCACTCTGGGAAGGTTTCTAGTAATTTATCCTTATAACATCCCTCTGAAGTAAGTTAGACAGACAGAGAGAGAGAGAGAGAGAGAGAGAGAGAGAGAGAGAGAGAGAGAGAGACTTGTTTGAGGGAGTACTGAGGAGGGAAAATTGTGCTGTGTGAGCAAAAGCACTGCCCCTTTATGAAATGCCACTTGCTGGGAAGGCTAGCCCCATCTGAGCATGAGAAAATAGCCCGTACATTCTCCCCCAGATAAAACTCTTAGCTTTTAATAGGGCCTCTTTACTTGTGTCAATCTCAGATTTCCCCCAGAGAAGCCAAGAAGTGAAAGAATAAAGAAATCTAGCCCATTATGTACAATCCTGGAAAGAAATTGTGGGAATCACAACAGTGGCGCTCTTAAAGAAAGCAATGTTTACATTAGTTTGTAGTTGCTGGCCCGTGCAGTAAGGAAGAGGTATATACTCAGAGGCCACCAGTAATCTCCAAATAGTTCATGTCATTCTTATTGCCTAAATATATACCTCTTCCACAGAAGTGCTTGTAGCTTTTAAAAAATGCCACTTCATTAAAAACAATATCACAGTTGCAGGTTGTTGTTGTTGTTTGCAACTTATTTGACTAATAAAAGAATGAGAAACCTGTGACTTTCCAGATCTGGTTGGGCTACAATTCCCATCATCCTTCATCATTGGCTATGCTGTGTGAGGCCAGTGGGAGTTGGTGTCCAACAACATCCAGAAGGCTACAGGTTAATCACCCATGCTCTGCTCAGTCCTTGAGGTTGGTCCTCAAAGGCCTAACAATGCTGAAGAGCACAATTATTTCCATACTAGCCTAAATGAGATAATTACTCAGCTGCAAAGGCATCTCCCAAAGTGGTAAATGTCCCTCACAGTTAACAAAGCAACTTCTTTATCATTCTAATCTGTGTGCCTAACTAGAAAATAGGCAATAGTCACAATCTTGGCAGACAAGTTTCTGAAAATCTTCAGATCAGTGTATTCCAGCAATCGGGTAAACTTGGCTATTGCCTTGCTTGTATTCTATGGCCACCTGATTCAATCAATATCCACTAAAAGCACTCCACAAAATGGATTTCATATCTAAAACTGTATTATGCTATCACTTATTATTCCATCTTTCTTTAATATTACAACATTTTCAACCCCCTCTATAAAAATAGCTGAAGTTTTATCATAGTGGAAACACCCTAAGATCTACAGATGAAGGGCAGTATACAAATTTTAATAATAAATAACAACAACAATAATAATAGCAGAGGAAATGCTTGACAGATTCTTTCATATTAGGAAGGTAGTTTTAAAAAATCATTCTGGGTGTTTAATCATTGCTGCTATTCCATTTTACACGACAGAACAGAAATAATAGAAAACAGCCACAATTGGATTGGAGATTCTAGGGTGTTAATACAGAGAATACTGGACAATATTAAAGGATTTGAAGGGGGGCCAGAGATTGGTTTAAATAAGTAGCATTCCAGCGAACTCAAAGGAACTATGCTGATATTCATCAGCTGTGACTCTGCCCCATGGTTTTTCTGTGGTCTGTGCTTTTGGCAAGCTGTTAGCTCTGTGTCCAGCAGCTGGCCAGTGAAAGAATCTCATCAGCAGCAGATGAACAATGATGCCATTGGCACATATCCTCCTGTGCATTAGGAATGAAGGATGCCCAGCAACAGGATGCTAGAGCAGCTGGTCAGACAAAAGACATTGTTCCGTATTCCAGCAGCTAATTGAGCATTCTGATAATATATACTCCAGAGAGGGGGACAGTCTCTCTTGCTCACAACAATTCTAAATAGGAGTGGGATGTGTCAGAACACATTCGGAGCAAATGTTGTTGAAGCACATTGCACTATACAGAAGTCATTGAGCAGGTCCAGAAACATGTTGAGCAAAGCAAAGGGATTTTTGTGTTGAGCCTTTTGTGAACACTCAGGATCTAGCCTGTGTGTGTGTGTGTGTGTGTGTGTGTGTGTGTGTGTGTGTGTGTTCAGCATCTGAGAATCTGACTGTGTGCCCAGATTTAATTAGGGCAGGGGGGGGGGAATCTAAAATGTGCAGGTGGCAGGTGGTTTTTCTCTAGCCGCAGAGTACATCATCGAAAGGGGCACTTTTCAAGTTTAAACATTCTACCCCGAGGGCTTATTGCTCCACATTGTTCATTATAATGTCTTCACCATTAGGAACATATTTTCTGAAGACAAGTAAGAGGTGTGTGTATGGGGCAAATAGTTATTCCAGTAGGTTGTGGAAATGCTCAGTAAAGATTTTTGAAAGTAAAAAATGACAATGAAATTTGTGAAAACAATAAAATCTGCATCTACATGGAACACTTTGCCTATTCAAATGGCTTACGTCTCCAGATTAGCAGAACATTTTAAAACTTTTTATTGTATTTCTGTATATGACTACTTTTTATAGCTGTTTTCCTCTTTATCCAAGCCCATTCCACAACCCCCAGGATGATAACAAATTTTGCCTAATGTTTTCCACCTCTGAAATCTATGGCACATGCTGATAACATATTATCCATAGTTGCATTGCAGAGCCCCCTCATTCTTTTTTCAATTATACTGCCTACTAGCTGAAAGTACCTGGCTTTGTGCAGGTACACACAGAAATTCATAAACTGATAGTGTAGTTTGTTGGTTTTAGTGCACAGAGCCCTGACCTGAACTGGCCTGGGGAATATCTGACCCAGATCTGGCACCAAATCAATTTTGGGGTGGGGCTAATGTTTAATTAGCTTTTATATAAAAACCCTGTAAGGTTTCCGGAGGTCTCAGGGTGGTTCACAAACAAGACCACCACATATAAAATCAAACCAAAAACAATAAACCAATAAAAAACCCCCAAAGGACCACATTTTAGAAGGATGTTGGATGTCAATAAGATCAACCAAAGGCTTCGTTAAAAAGGAATGTTTTTGCCTGGCGCCTAAAAGTGTATAATGAAGGTGCCAGGCGAACTTCCCTGGGGAGAGCATTCCATAGTTTGGGGGCCACTGCAGAGAAGGCATTCTCATGTTGCCACCTTCCGGACCTCTCAAGGAGACAGCACACGGAAGATGACCTCAGGGTCCAGGTAGGTTAATATGGGAAGAGGCCGTCCTTGAAGTATTGCGGTCCTGAGCAGTTTAAGGCTTTCTAAGTTAAAAGCAGCACTTTGAATTGGGCCCAGAAACTAATTGGTAGCCAGTGCAGTTGGACTCAGATCAATGCTCAAACCATCTTGCTCCGGTGAGCAACCTGGCCACTGAATTCTGCACTATCTGGTTTCCAAACCATCTTCAGAGGCAGCCTTATGTATAACACATTGCAGTAATCTAACCTTGAAGTTATCACAAAGCACTTCTGATTATGAAAGCTGGAGGCCTGGTTTTTGTGGATTCCCCAGCAATTCCCCTACTGGTTGCAGGATCCCTGGAGCAATAGAGGAAATAACTGGACTGCTGTAGGCAACGAGGATCATTGAAAACTGGGTGTCTGGCCTTCAGCTAGCTCAGAGCTAGCTCATAAAATCCCATACTTTGTTTACATCCACCATCTTTGCTGGGGCAGATGAGTGCAAGTTGTTGATGAAAGGTGGTATCAAATGCTTGTCCTACACAGAGTAGACCCAAAGAAGTCATTAGACATGACCATCTTTGGTTCATTAATTTCAGTATGTCTGCTCTGAATAGGACTTGGATGAATACAACCCAACAACAAGTGCAGCTTATATGTCACTGCCTTTCAGGGCACAGCCCTCCTAAGGTGACTTACAAAAAGTTGAGTATTTTCATATTTATATTAAAACAGAATAGTTTAGCCTCAAATACATGCTTTTCCAAATTATTTACAGTAAACAATTTTACTATATAGGACGGGATGTTCTCTATTAAAGCTGTACTTAGGCATGGTGCATAATAATAATAATTATGCATTTCAAGGTTACAAAACTCTTGACATATTATTACATGCTCTTCCCCAAAATAATAGGGCAACTGGGTAGAAGCAAACAAAACAAACAAACAAAATGTGGGAAATGATTGGTTGGAAGGGGGTTCTGTTTAAAATGATTTTAAAGAACTGACTGTGAGTGGAGATTTGCATGTACTGTACCAGGATTTATAAATATTGGGAAGAGTTTGCAAGCAGCTTGAAAGCAGTTATCATCTTTCATTATCAATGTAACACAATTATATATATCAATGTAACACAATGTTAAAACTGACGTTCTACTTAACTGCAAGGGTCTTGCAATAACATGACTGAATATACACAGTGTTTTCTTTAACACAATGTTTCCATTTCCTTCAGTGGAGTCAGGGTTGTTATCAGCCTGATCCTAAGCACATTTGCTTATAAGTAAATTCAGCTGAACTTTGTTTGGATCAGGCAAAGTAAAGTTAAAATCTTGGTTCTTCCACCCTCACCTAAACAGGAGCTCCTGAAAGATAAAACCTATCACTCACAAAGAACTTTGCGCTATCAGGCAGAGCAGAAACCCGTAAGAGCATTTTGTCATATCATAAAGGCGATGAGCTTCTGCTGGTTATCCTTTGACAGCTATGCATAATGTTTAAACAATGAAGCTGATTAAATGTCACCTACAGATTTTTTTTGTGCGTGAATGTTAGGATTATGCATTCAACTGATAAATGGTTTCATATTGCATTTTTGTTCCTGCTTAGATAATTCAAGAAAATACAAGAAAGATGAGTTACAGGGGGAAAAAAGAACATATATCCACAAATAAAATATTTTGTATAATCTTTTTGTTTGAAGGGCTAATATCTATAGCTGATTAAAGAAAGCCATTTTTTTTCTCCCAGAGAAAATTTCAGAGATTTTTAAGGAAGTCCATTTTGCTGTACACATTATCCTCCCAATAGTTGGGTCTGATCCAATGCGTCTGTTGGTGTGTGCTGATTTCTTCCTCTCTGACCTGTTAAGTAGCAGGGACTCAGCTGTCAAGAGAACAGGTGAGCACTGTTGCCCCACCACTGCTACAGGTCTATCTCACTGTGGTCAATGCAAAATGGTGGCCAGGCTGCCAAGACAGCAGGCGGCAGCTGCAAAAGAGAAAGACTTTGGGGGTGGTTTGAGAAGAGGGTTTAGGGTTGTAGACTTAGTGGAGAATTTTTGAACCCAGGCCTATCAATTTTGAGTCCAATTCCTATTAACCAAACCATATTGTTCTGTATTACATACTGTACTTCAAGTAACCCCAATTATAGATACAGGCAACTCCCCATTTACATGCATTCAAGGCACGCATGACTGCACATACACACATCACCGCAAATCTGGAATTGGCATGAAAAGGGAAGAAGGCAGCCCAAAAAAAGCATGAAAACAGAAAAAATGGCATGAAAATAACATCAAGCAATCCCACAAGCCTTTGCAAGTGCAATTCCAGGAGCCTTTGCACTGACCTTTGGTACCTGTGGAGAGTTGGAATTTGAGTAATGAGGTTTGCAGGGAGCACTTGTGGTGCGGTTCGGTGGATTTTGGTTTTTTTTCAGGGTTTTCCAAAGGTTTCTAGAAGTTTTGAGGGTGTTTGCTGGCTTTTTCAATGGCGTTCCCAATATATGTGATTTCACTTAAATGTGTAGTGCCTCAGGATGTAACCTCTGCATAAATGGGGAGTTGTGCTTGCTAGCAGAGGTGTGAGCAGATGGCCTCTTGAAATTCTCTACCCTTCTCATGGACAGAGAAATTGGTAGTTCTATTTAAACCAAATGTCTCCAAGAGGAGGAGAATTTATCCAATGTTTCTCAGAGGTGGGGTTTTCCAATAGCAATACACCAGCTACTTACAAGGAACTATATTCCACTGAAATTACAGGGACTTACTTCTGAGTAAACATGGGTAGGAGTGCTCTGTAAACTACGAGTCCCATGAGGCGATCAATCATAATCTTCCAGTCAGTACAACTCTTGGAAAAAGGGAGATTAAAAATGTGACAGATATACTACATGTCCCTGCCAAGAGATGTGCAGCTTTGGGTCGCACAGCACTCATGAATAGCAACTGGAAATGTTGAGTCTTGTTTTCTAAGGAACAACATTATAGTCATGCTTTAAGTGCTATGAATTTGCCATTTCTGTGCAAAATAATATGTCTCCATGAGCAAAGAGATCTGTTGTTCCTCGCCTGAAGTGGCTGAGTGATGATTGTGCTTTTTTGAAGGAAGGCATTTGGGTTTTTTGCAACAACTGCACAATGACTAACGTGTTTGGTGTATACATTGTTCTCTTAAAATGTCCTAATGTATCATTTTCTTAAAAACAAGATAATTCTAATTTGATCCATCTTTGGAAATTCTTGTTAATTTTAGTAGCAGCTGCTATCAAACACAACAATATGGATCATTAAACATCAATGGATACCTGAGTTGTTCAGAGTAAGTGTTACTGAAGTTTGCATGTAGGATATCATTTTCCTTTTATATGATAACTGCAGGGTAAAATGGAAGGAAATGATCTGTGAAAAAATATATAATTATTGCAATGGCTGGCTTTTTGACATGAAATGGAAATTACTTCAGCTCCTATATAGATTGTGTTTGCATCTGAAACAACAGTCTATACAGAGCCAAATGGATACCTATAGTTCTTTATTGCATATCATATTTGAAGTAGGAAAACTAGAACGTAGCTATAGGACATGCTTGTGTGCACGATCCTGGAGAGAAGCAGGACAGCTGGCTCTAAGTATGGTAGGTGTGCACAAACCACCCATAGGAAGTATTAGTCAGACATATTACTATGTGCCCATGCCTGACCAAGATGGGAAAAGGGGAGACATTGAGTCCTATAAGCATCATACAAAGGAGGGTGAAATATGCCTTTAGTCATTCCTTAGCTTTGACTATATGCTTACTGTACCATGATATATAGTACACTAGTGGCCAGAATTGTGGAAAGCTTTTGAAAAAAGTGTGTCTCTGAGTTTGGATGGCTCATAACACCTGATTGGCTCTCTAAACACTCATGCTCATTGGCTACATTCAAACGAAGGAAAGCTACCTAAGCAAGTTGTGCTTCCTTTTTCTAGTTATTTGGCTATAACTTTTGATAGAATAAAGATAACTGAACAAACTTCATTGCATTACATTCTTCATTAAATTACCTTTCCATTGATATATAGTTTTATGGTATTACTCCAAAAAAAGTGGTGTTGTGAGCCATCAAACCTCAGAAATACACTTTTCCCAAAAGGTTTCCACAATTTTGGCCATGAGTGTATATAGTATATAGTAATAGCACAGTATTTCCTGGTCTACAGGGTAAAGTATAAACATCTCTTTCATGTGTACATTTCCATCACAGAACAAACACCCAGGTCCAAAGCATTCCAATTTTTCAAATGTAAATATTTTTCTTCAAGCATAGGTGCTAGAGAAGAAATAAATAATGTTCTTCTTTCACACATACTTTTTGTGTATTGGACATCTTAGCTATTCTAAGCTGCCCCAATGATTCAATAATAGATTTTTGGCTTAGATTTGAAACTAGGGGTGGGACTCAACTACCATGTCTAAGCAGTGTAAGGTTTTCTGTTTGTGCAACTGGACTTTTGCCCTCTCCACCCCCAGAGCTGCTACAGTAGTTTGGGGGACTCCAGAACAAATTCAGAGGATGTCAAGGGGGGGGGGGATGCACAATTGTAGGAGAAGAAATCCTTGTGCTGATGGAATGAGAGAGAGCACTGTGTTTAATTCCATCCAATCATCATCATCATTTATTATTTATACCCCGCAGGATATTAACAACACAGTAAAAGACCAAACATTAAAAATCTCCCTGAACAGGGCTGCCTTCAGATGTCTTCTAAAAGTCAGATAGTTGTTTATTTCATTTGACATCTGCTGGAAGGGCGTTCCACAGGTCGGGCATCACTACTGAGAAGGCCCTCTGCCTGGTTCCCTATAACTTCACTTCTCGCAGTGTGGGAACCACCAGAAGGCCCTTGGCGCTAGAACTCAGTGTCCGGGCAGAACGATGGGGGTGGAGACACTCCTTCAGGTATACTGGACCGAGGCCGTTTAGGGCTTTAAAGGTCAGCACCAACACTTTGAACTGTGCCCAGAAACGTACTGGGAGCCAATGTACCACTTTCAGGACTGGTGTTATGTGGTCTCGGTGGCCTCTCCCAGTCAGCAGACTGGCTGCCGCATTCTGGATTAGTTGTAGTTTCTGGGTCACCTTCAAAGGTAGCCCCACGTACTACCTGATCAGTAAATTCTTTTAAAAATAAACATATTTTTGTCTTTGCATCTGTCAGTCAAACCAGACTGAAGACATTGAGCAGTATATCCTGTATGCTGAGGCGGATTTAAGGCAGGTTGGCCAGTTCCCCCACACCAGGCACCAAGCTGAAGGGGGTGCCCCAGGGCACTGCAAATATGACATAGTGAACACACAGAACAGAAGGCCACAGGCAGGGGGCACTGAATTTTGGCCTCACACAGGTTGCAGCTGAAGTTTGAAAGACCAATGTCTGTCCCTGTTGTATGGCCTTTTACGCAATTCACCTAGCAATAGATTCTTCTATTCATTTCAGAATTTTCTGCAAAGTCCATCAGATGTATTCAATATTGCATGCTGACATATGTAAACAAGTTTTTTACTTACAGAGTAGCTTTATATGTGCTAGGATTGAGAAGCTTTTGGGCTACTTTTCTGATCAAAAACACTGTTAACTGCCTAATGAATTTATTTATTTTTTAATCTAAATGATTTGGGGAACTTCACAATTTTTATCTGGATATGTTTTAACTTACTCTTGGATTTTATTGTTTGGTGATTTGTAATGTCATGGGCATTGGCTACAAAAAAAAATCTGGTTTTCTAGTTAGTCACAAAAGTGACTACTAAATCTGAGGACTAAGCTACATGTTACATTTTAGCCATGCACAAGATCAGCCGAATTAATGGCTTCTTCAGTCCAAAATAACTTTGGAAATTAGCACTTTGCCATGAAAAGTGGTCCACGGGTGAGCCAACTGACTTGATACAGACTTTTTGGATCCTGACAATTGTATCTGTAATGTCCAAGCTTATCCTGGTTGTCTGGTACCCTTTTGTAGTTTTAAATAAGTATGTATTTCTGTGTACTTATTTTGGATCCATACCATTATTTGTTTTTCATTCATTTATTTCCTGTTTCTAACCCCTTTCATAAACCCAATTCTTAAGTGCATAAAAATCTGAAAAACAGAGACAGGCATATTTCCTTGTAGGGGACTTTTCCCAAAATCTTTCAACACAGAAAGTGTAAATATTTTAATTTGAGAGGGGCAGGGAGAAAAGCATAAATTTTATTCACACTATATGGGTAGGATATTGGCCTGGCATTTATTCTCTTTTTCTTTAGGAGATTCAATCAATAAAATGGTATACAGAAGTATCAAGCAGAATGTGAGCAACTAGTGACCTGAAAATTGCTGTTGAAACTAATGACATAGGAATACCTCTAAATCTAAAAGCACCAAGCACAGAATAGGATACAGGTCTTAAAATGAATGTGTAAGTACTGATCCCAGTGAAGGATTGCATCTAACAATGATATTTTAAAAGGCTATAAATAAGAAAAGGTTCTGTAGTATATTCTTCCTCTCTCCAAGGCCTCATTTCTATGGCTCATTGAGACCTGCAGCTTTGATATTACCGATTTGGTATTCCCTCCCAATTGTGAGAAAGAATTTTGGATGATATAGTAATATGAACCAGCCAGATACTGATCTGCAGGTCGAAAATGCTATATCACAAAACATAGCCTAAGAGACTTCTATTTAATTCCATGCAAATATATATTTTTGATGGAGGAACAGGCAGACATAGATATACACACATACTTAACAGGTGTAAAAGTGGTAAAGTGTGAAATCTTTCTGGTATCCTGTCAGTACATAATTAACCTGTGAATGGCAGAAATTAACTTTCATACTCATATCTTGCTCAAGCTCAAAAACAGTGGAAATTGCCTCATTATTGGCTCCAAAACCTCATCTAAAGGAGCCAAATGGATATGAAAATAAATTAAATGTTCACACTGTCCAAGGAAAATACAAATGATTGACTTTTTGTTCTGCAATCAATAACTTATTGGCAGATGTGAGGTTAAATGACAAAAAAAGTAGGGAAATCAATGGCAACAGGGCAAAGAGCGAATCAATAGCTGAATTTCTCATTAATGCAAAGAATGATAGTTTTATGCATTTTGACACAGAAAAAAATTAAATCCCAGCCTTTATGTCCTCTTGCATCGAGAACAAAGAGGGAAAGGGGTCAACTATGCATAATGAATGTGAATCTACCATTTCTTTAGATCAAAAAAGCCCTTGAAGTTCTGAAATTTATTTTTAAACAGATTTATGATCCCCTGTGTAAAAGCCAATAGAAATCATTAGAAATTATGGATGAGCAGTTACAATACAGTGGAGTATTACAGACCTGCTTCCACATACTTTATAGGCTTGTTTCATGCAGCAGTAGAAAACAATATTGGTAAGTTCTCCGTCTTCATAAATAAACCAGTTCCCACCTTTCCCCCCATGGCACATCAGTTATCTCTTTAAAAGGATAGTAACTCCCTTATTCTTTTTTTTTATAACACCCTGATCTAGAGCCTGACATACAGTCTAAGAAACAAGTGAGACATGCATTCTATTGCAGATGAACTGATCCATAGAAGGGACCAAGCAGCTAGAAGAAAACACTGGATTTAAATTATTTTCTAACTCTTCACATCAGAAGGAGGAATGGGGCTGGGCTTACTGTCTCTGTCCCCTCCATTGCACCACTGTAACATAACCACACAGCCTTCTATGTACAGGTTATGGAAGGCCTAAAGCAGCTAGCCTGACCTACACATGGATGCCACCACATGATTTAGAACTTGGTGCAATCAGGGTTCTAGATTGTGAGAGAGACCTCCATGAACAGGAGTGGCTCAGGCCGTTTTGTTGCCTGAGGTGAAGATGCCAAGATGGCATATTCCCCATTCTGTGCAAAAATCAGACTAAACTGAAGCCTACTTCAGAACTGCTGAAGGAACACAGCCGTCCATTGTCTCCTAGGGCAGCAAACTAGCTGAGATGCTGCAGGGCAGACCACATGGCCCACATTTCTAGCCACTTACCACCCCCTCAGAATTTGCTGGCTGAGGTAGTTGCCCCATTCTGCTTCATGGAAGTGCTGAGCTTGTCTGTGAATCATGCAGGCTCCTCCCCACAGGCCGTTCATATCCAACACATGGAAGCCAATGGAACCAGGTTGGAGAACCTCCAAGAGGACTGTGAAACAGTAAGGGCCATTTCATCTAGGGGAGTGCAAGTCCACTCAGAAAAGGTAGGGACACCTGATTTTTGCTATTTTCTCCTTGCCATGGCAGTCCTGTGCACCACCTGATCAATAAGGGACTATATGGTGCAGGTGTAGCTAAGGTAGGTTGATGAAAATTGGTTTCCCTGCCTTGCACAGACATAAGCGCTTCTCCCTAATGCAGGTGCAGGGGACCTTTGGCCTTCCAGTTGTCGCTGAATAGCAACTTCCACTATCCCTGTCCATTGACCATGTTTGCTGGGCCTGATAGTAGTTGTAGCTCAGCAACAACATGGAAGGACAAAGGTTCCCTCACACCTGCCCTAGCACAAAGTCACCATTATGTTTGGAGTGAAGGTAAGCTAAGATAATGGTATAGATTGGGTCTCTGTGAATCTCCCAAACAGAGATCTCAAGAGACTGATGTTTAGGAGATTTGGCTTGAAAAGACTCTTGGAAACCTCTGAAAAGTTTGGTCTTTATTGTAGTTAGTTGGAATGTATCGAATTAATTTGTGAATGACTCGGAACAAAAAAAGACAATTTCCACAATCCTGTACAGCTTCAAGAAAGAACTCCTTTAGAAACACAGCCCCCCATTGTTAATTTGATGTAACTGGAGGAAAAGCTTCTGATCTGTAGTGACATTAAGTTTGATGATATCACTAATGCTTTTTTAACCTTGAAAATCTATGAAAGTTGCTAGAGTGAGAAGCAGAAGATTTTATTGGCTATCATCTTTCCTAGGTTATATGATTCACAAGTGTTGGAATTGAAGTAAGGGCCAGAATTTACAGCTAGTTAAGGAGCAGGCTATTATTTCATATAAGCAGATCTTTATTCATTGTTATACTGTGTTAATTTTAATTCTTGAATTTCAATAATAGAGCTACACGACTTTGTTGTTACATGGAACATTTATTTATGTTACAATCAAAGGAAATAAAAGTTGGGCTCACCAGATTCAAACCCATTTAATTAGGCACTTTACTGATCAGTACATTTCAGAATTAATTGCTAGCATCCTTTTTATGCATGACCTGACCCAGTTCTCATGCACATATAGTGGCTTCATAAGCACACATGAGTTCCCAGGATTATCTGTGAATGATAAAAGTGGTCTAAGAACCCTTTAAACATATTGTGTGGATGTGACCACATGGAGACACGCAGAGAGAACTTGAATATTAAAAAAGAAATTGAGTTGCTCCTCTTAAATGGTTTACCAGTTGCCTCCCTCCAATCCCAAAAGCTTGTTCTGAACTTCAGCAGCCATTTTCTCTCAGGCTAAGGTAACGCAAAGCAATTGTTGAATTGTGCTTGCATTCTTCCACCCTGTCTGGTGCCTGAATGGAAAATAAAATAGCTTTATTCCCAACTGGCATGTAAAGTTAGTTGTGTTCAAGTTGAATTGAAGTCAAAAATACTTATTTTTTCCCAAGGAGTTTAAAACAGACAACAGCATTATGCATAATTTATAAAGAATGGTATCATCTTGCTTTTAAATGCACTTTCTGTACAATTTTCTATTTTTATTTCACCAGTAAAAGGCTACTTTGTCTCCAGTGAAGTATATCAGGTTGAGTGATAAATATGAAGGACTATGACAAAGAAATATTTGAGCTTTCTATTTTAATTTACATTCATTCTGACATTAAAAAAGGCCATTGCAAAGTTCCCCTGTACAAATCTTCTTTTAGGTGTGTAGGTTAAGTGATCGATGTGTGCCAGTCAGCTCTCCTGGTTCAGCCAGTCTCCCACCAGTCATGCTTCCCCCCTTCCACCTACTGAATATGCAGAAGGAGGTCTGCTGTCCGAAAGCCCCAAAACAGGATGTTCTGAGGGTGGAGAGGGAGAAGGGCTGAGCTGGCCTAGGATTTACTGGTTCCCAAGCTGGTCTCATAGCCATGAAGCAACAGCATCAATTCTGATTCAGGTCCAGTTTTCCTGCCTCCACCACCTTCTGCCATAGTCACCATGAGTGTCAGAGCATAGTGGTGGTGGAAATTAGAATTTCACCCCAAGGATAATTAGTGCAATGGGCTTATATTTTACACTGCACATTTCTATCACACCCGTTACAATGGTGTACTGACACTACTTTTGGAGAACATGGAGTACTGTGTGCTAAAAATGAGGAAACTCAATAACCCCAAAGCCACTGGGTAGCATTATCAAAACTCTAAACAAGATGGTAAACAGCAGTAGCTCAGTGGAAGAGCACTGTATGTGAAAGGTTTTGGGCTCAATCCCTGGTGTCCCCAGGTACACCTTGGGGAAAAACAACTGTCTGAAACTCTGGAGAGCCACAGTCATCAGTACATGGACTAAAGGTCTGACTTTGCAGAAGACCACTTCTGATATTCCTCTGATAATGAAGAGCCACCATTGTTCATCAGGAAACATGATGATTCCTCTCAAGGAATGCCTTGTCTATCAGTGGAGCATTCCTGTCCAGCTGGCCAGCAACTTTCAGACTGAAAATCAAACATCCTGAAAATTCATCACAGCACCAGTTAAAGGCACCTGCAACTTATTCCAAACTTTAATGCAATGTGAACTCCAAATAAAGTCATATACACCGGTGAACACTGATATGTCTGTCTCTCACAGATCAGCTAACTCCCTATTTGTTTCAACAAGCTAAAACCTGATTTATTCCTGTGTGTATACCATATGTACAACAAAAGAAAATGACTTGAAAAGAGGTGAAAATAACTCAGACAATCTCCATATTGGGTCTCAATATAAATCTGGATAAATCTGCCTATGCGTGTGTCATTTTAAAAATTAATAGATTTTAATCAAGTATCTGTGCTGACAGTTGAGGCCATAGGACCGTCCTCTCCCAAATCTCCAGTGTCAGCCGAAACCAGCAGCTTCAGCCTGAGGCAGAACTGTTGCATCTCTTTTGGATGGAGCCTTTGAAGCTGGTGTTGGCTAGGCGGAAGGCCAATCCGAACAACTCAAGGGAGAGAAGCCGCTGATAAGAAAAAATTAAATTAAAAGTATGATTGCGCTCACAGATGAGGTTTGACACAAATTTTGTGGTAAGAGGATAGAGTCTGGGCAAATGATTCACTTTCACCATGGGCTGAGAATGGCCAGTTTGGGTGTTGTCAAATAAATAAATTGTCAAATAAATGTCATATCTCTTTGCTTAAAAATAATAATGAAACAGTATCAAACTTTCAGTAGATGGCAATGATTTTTCAAATTAAGGGGGGAAAAGCCACCTGAAAACCTCTTCTCCCTTTCCACTCAGTGGCTCTACCGATATATCCAGAAGCTCAGAAAGTTAATCTGAACTAGAGCTCACAAAGGGCCAGCCTCACTAATAGTTCTCAATGCCAATCCCGGAAAATGGGAATTAGTAATGAGAAAGTACATTTGAAAATCTGCAGAGGGCAATTATATCCATAACACATATGCAGCTTCCCCACACTACACATCAATAAACTGAAGAAAGGCTCATTGTTCATTCCAGGAAGATTTGAGTCCCAGTCTTAATTTTTATTTGTAGAAGTTAAAATCTGATAATGACTGGAAGCAGGAGAAATCTTGGATGGGTTCCATTAGAAACTCAAGGTGTAAATGAGGTGGTGAAGCAACCATGGATAGATCCATAGCTCAGTGGTAGAGCATCCACATTGCCCACAGTTCAATCCTCAGCATCTCCACATAGGGGTGGAAGAGACTCCACTCTGAAATCCTGGCGATCCTCTGCCACTAATGAGCTAGATGGGTCTGACTCATTATAAGGCAACATCCTGTAAGGTAATTCCCACACCATCAGCCTTGATCTCCTGTTGGGAGAATGAGGACTGTATTCATTCTGTTTTCTTTCAAAGACAGGATCAGGCCACTCTGTGCTACCAATGCTGTCTCCAGAAACTATTAGTTTTGGTGAGAGAATCTAACACATAATGTGTAGAAACTCTCACCTGCAACAAGATGAAGAGAGGGCCAACTGTGCCTATTATTCCGTTATGTAGTTTATCCCTTAATTGTTGCACTGTGACTGGCTTTCCTGCGTGTGTCTATGTAGAAAGTGCCAGTGGTCTACATAGCTTAATTTTTTAGTTGTTCTGTAGGTGTCCCAAAAGAGAATGCCATTGATAGCTTTTTGAGGACCTAGGCAGCTTAACCTAGGAACCTCTGAGCTATCTTTGGGCTGGAGGAGTGTTTTTAATTTAACTGGTTTTTATTAATTATGCTGTTTATGTTGATTGTGTTGTGTTTCTACTTTGTAAGCTGTCTTAAGTTGTTGTTGTAGTTGTTGTTGTTATTTGCCCTTAAAGGGAGCCATAATGGCAAATAAATAAATGTAAGGGGAACTGAAGGAGATTGGGAATGTGAACTGACAGATCAGACCAAAGCCCCTTGTGATATCACAGGGAACTGTGGTTCATTTGCTCTGCACAAGCCAAGCTGGAGAGTTACTCTGATCTTTCCAAGAGAATGGCCAGTGGCACTTCCCAGTATCAATTCCTATCAGTGCCTAATCTCATGATGACTGGTGTTGGCCAAGACCAGGCAACTGATATGCACTTGCTGGTATCAGCATTTGATCTTTAGAGAGCCTACAATAAATTACTAAGCCTAATTTGTGGAACAATGTCTGCACCATCTTTCCTTACTGCAGCAAGAGAGAAGAATGCTCGTATTTAGTCAGAACAGTGTTTTGGCTTCGACTAAGCAGCATTATTGATGCGTTATATATATTAATAAGCAAACAGGTCCCAAAGACATAAGAAATGAATTGCCCTTGGATTATTGAGTTTAATATTTGCACAGCACAATGTACAATCAATGCTATCATATGTACTATTGATTCTATCATTTTTAGTAAAACTGCCATATACAGACTTCACAGTTTTTAATAGCCATTTGTTTTATAGATTAAGATGATCAACTGATATTAAACCAAAATCATTTTCAGTACCTCTGAGAGTCCCCATGAGATTTGCTGCTGTTTGTAGTTTTTAAATTCATTTTACAAAGACTCGGAGCAACAGGAGTCAAACTAAATTAATTAAAGCATCCCCCCCCCAATCAGCTTTGAACAAGCTTCTTGCTCTGTGTGATATGGCATCCCTGCCTACTCCTTCCTTCCACTTATGGAGATTGACCTAAATGCCATTTCCACTTCTCCCCAAAACCTAGCAAGATTAGACGGCAGGAGGACGAGAGACAGATGTTTCAAAATATCAAGTTCAGGAAGCAACTTTGAAGGCAAGGCAGACCACCCCAGTGTCTAAAAACGGCAACAGAAAATCATACAATTGCAGAGTTGGATGGGACATCGAGCTTCATCTAGTCCAACCCCCTGCAATGCAGGAATCCCAACTAAAGCATCCATGACAGATGACCATCCAACCTCTGCTTTAAACTCTCCAGTGAAGTAGAATCCACAACCTTCTACTGTCAAGCAGTTCTCTGTCAGAAATCTCCTTTCTTGTAACTTGAATGTATTGGATTGAGTCCTACCCTCCAGAGCAGGAGAAAACAAGCCTGCTCCATCTTCCATGTGACAACCCTTTCATTTCAGACTTCGGTACCTAGACAGAGACACTTCAGTGGGAGGAAGGATCAGTGTTCTTAGGAGTGAGGAATGTTTTGCATGCCAAGGACTACATTACCTTAGGAGAAAGCTCTCAGAAGCTACATTCCAGTAGCAGATGGGGCTAGGCCTACACAGAATCACATAACCATAACACAAATACACACTCTCTCACACACACATTTTGCATCTCCATTTACTCCTGCTGGATCAGGATGATGATCTTTCTTCATGCTTTAAAAGTGGCATATATTTCGTCATAGGGTTAAACCACAGAGCCTAGGACTTGCTGATCAGAAGGTCAGCGGTTCGAATCCCCACGACGGGGTGAGCTCCTGTTGCTCGGTTCCTGGTCCTGCCAACCTAGAAGTTTGAAAGCACGTCAAAGTGCAAGTAGATAAATAGGTACCGCTCTGGCGGGAAGGTAAATGGCGTTTCCGTGTGCTGCTCTGGTTCGCCAGAAGCGGCTTAGTCATGCTGGCCACATGACCCGGAAGCTGTACGCCGGCTCCCTCGGCCAGTAAAGCGAGATGAGCGCCACAACCCCAGAGTCGGCCACGACTGGACCTAATGGTCAGGGGTCCCTTTACCTTTTTATATTTCTTCATAACTGAAAAAAAAAATCAAAAGCAGTCATGATAAAGAGGGAGAGGGAGTAATCTGCATACTGGATTAGACATGAAGCACTTGATCATAAAAAATGCGAGCTGAATTTCTAAACCAAAGCATGCTGTATACTAAAATTTTCATTAAATAATGTCCCAAATGAGAATTCATGATTTGTTAAAATTTCAAACCAGCAGGCATTTTAATTTTAATATTTTAATAAAATTATCATATACATCTTAATAGTTTGGTGAGGGGAAGGATCACAGAAAAGCAATAAATCTCACATTTCAGAACTTCTTATTAAATATTTACTAAGACTTTTTCCACATTATCAGTGAAAGCATGTCACACTTCACCAAACACACTTCAGCCCTTGTGAAAGCAGCAGGTCTCTTCAACAATGGGAACTGCAGCTTATTGCCCAGAACCCCTCCCTTGTGCCCAAAGCAACTGAAAGTGATAGCATTTTATTTGATAGAAATGGAAGTGAGAGCTGGACCATAAAGAAGGCTGATCACCAAAGAATTGATGCTTTTGAATTATGGTGCTGGAGGAGCCTCTTGAGAGTCCCATGGACTGCAAGAAGATCAAACGTATCCATTCTGAAGGAAATCAGCCCTGAGTGCTCACTGGAAGGACAGATCGTGAAGCTGAGGCTCCAATACTTTGGCCACCTCATGAGAAGAGAAGACTCCCTGGAAAAGGCCCTGATGTTGGGGAAGATGAAGGGAACAAGGAGAAGGGGATGACAGAGGACGAGGTGGTTGGATATTGTTCTCGAAGCTCCCAGCATGAGTTTGACTAAACTGCGGGAGGCAGTGGAAGACAGAAGTGCCTGGTGTGCTCTGGTCCATGGGGTCACGAAGAGTCGGACACGACTAAACGACTACATAACAACAACACCAGATTAAATACATACATATCCTAATATTTCCTTTTGTTTTGAGGACATACCCATAATAGTAAGAAGATTAAATGGGGGGGGGGACAGGCATTGCTTACTCGTTGCATACATGGAGGTGGCTGCACTGCAAACTCCCTCTGAATGCTTATATAGTGGTACCTCAGGTTACATACGCTTCAGGTTACAGACTCCGCTAACCCAGAAATAGTGCTTCAGGTTAAGAACTTTGCTTTAGGATGAGAACAGAAATCGTGCTGCAGTGGCACGGCAGCAGCGGGAGGCCCCATTAGCTAAAGTAGTGCTTCAGGTTAAGAACAGTTTCAGGTTAAGAACAGACCTCCGGAACGAATTAAGTACTTAACCCGAGGTACCACTGTATTAAGTAGCAAAGTCTTCTCTCTCTTAAGAGTCGACAGCTTGAGGATCCCCAAAATAATGCTACATGGACATGTTGTAGCCACATGAATATGCTGCAAAGTTTCACTAAGTAAATTGGCTTTGCTTTGTTCTAGTGTCATAATCACTTATTAAAAGCTTGAAGATTAATGAAGATTTACATTTTTGCTTTCTCTTTAGATCCAACTGTGAAGGAGGAAGGGAAGCACACATTTTCCCCAAAAAGCTGTATATCATACTATTGCCAAAAATAGTATCTTTTCAAAAGCATTAGAAGAGTAAAGAAAAAAGAAAGAAAAAGTATTGAGTGCATTATCCCATATCCCCCACCCTTTGCTAAGGTTCAATAACTCAGAACTAAGAAACACTTGGCATTAGTCTTGCAAATCCTTTGCTTTATATTCTTTAAATAGAAATGACAAGAGCGGCACTGTACAATTTAGGATATATGTATATATGTATGCTTGTTACTTAATTTGAATTAAATAAGCCTTTGTGAAGTGGATTATTTGTTGAAAAGGCAAGATAATGAAAGGATGAGTTCATTTTTAGGGCACTGCACATCAAAAATATTTCAAGAAAGGGTGGTATTAGAACCAAACTGTGCAAGATCCATTGTATGCAAAATGTTTAGCCTGGAAAAGTTTCCTAAGTATGCTTTGAATCTGTTTAAAGAAAACTTATTTTCCCCATAATTAAAATGTTGATTTGATTTAGAACCACTAATCAATTGAATAGCTACAGCTAACTGTACTGGTTAGAAATATTTGGGACTGCAAATCTATTATCCATCTGTCTATCTACCTAAACACACTGCTCTCTTCAGTAAAAGCTGATCTTTCCACCTTTCAACTGATGCTCCTCAGCAAAAGCCCACAAGCTCTGACCCCAAGCACTCAATCCTTATCCTTGAAAGCCTCATTCCAAAGCATTTTGTGGTAAATAAATGGTGGCCCCAAACAGTAGAGATGACACAGGGGTGACAGTAAGCAATGCAATCCAAACCCACCAGCAGCCTCTCCCAGCCTATGAAGAAGAACCACAAAAGTGGTGTAGCCATTTCAGTCCAGCCCAATGAAAAAAACAACAGCCAGATTGTTTTTGGTAGTTGACAGTTGTTTATATGTGAAGTACTAAATACAACAGGTCAGTGATAGCCTTTTTCTTAATTGAGGACAGCAGTGCAGTATTGCCCTAATATATTATGAACGCCCGCACTAGACAGCTCTCCTCCCTCCAAACAAAAGTCCAATAATCTCTAATGATTTTAAAAGATGTCTATGAACAGAGAAGATCACTGCTGAAATAAATTGCTACTTTGTGTAGGTGAATATATCCCTGCTGACATTTTCTCAGTATTCATTTGTTTATAGTCAAGCAGATCAATAATGGTGTATTGTTTATTTTGATGAATGCCATGGATCTTTCACAGAAAAAAACACAACCCAAAACCTTATCGCACTTGCTATTTGTCATGAAAATCATTAAATCTTATTAAAACAAGGGATTTATCCTGTTAACAAGTTTGTACACAAGCTAGACATATATACACAGCTGTACTGAAAGAAGCAGCAGGAGTGACTGATTAGAATCATTAAAAGAATTGAATTTACCAAGACTATCCACAGTGATTCACAGTACTTTGAAGCTTTCTAGGTTAATGTTTGAGAGATAATTCCATATAGTGCGACCATTGGAGGCTGGTCCATAGAGGCTCTCTACTGAAGCAACCTCAGTTTACCTTTTCATTTACAACCAGTTGGGTGGTTCTGTGCCAATCTGGTTCTACCTCTGCCTACTGTTGGTCTCCCTTACTTCTGCCCCACTAGTCCCAATGAGCACCAGCCACAACTTAGTGCAACAAACGTCCTTCATTTTAAATTTTCTTCAAAGTTCATCATGACTCAGTGGTGGCTTATCTGAGGTGGCTTATGTGAGATTCATGAACTTTGAAAACAGGGGAAGTTTTGTATGAATGAAGTCAACAAATCTCTGTGAGGAAATTATCTGAAGAGTTAAAATAGGACAGCAGCAAGGACACTGCAGCTTTAACAGTGCTTTCAGTGGGGCTACTTCAGTGTTAGAGGACACTTCTGATCAAAACGTTCATGGCCTAAAGTGCTAAAGGTTCTCTCACCAAGTCACTGAGCACTTCTGCTTTGGTGCGAACGTGCCCCCCACCCAATCCCATGGTGTATACTGTTCCTTTGAATTGTACCATACTCAGGAGTGTACTTCCTCTTTCACGTTTGAGTCTTAAGTTCAGTTAAAAGCTCACAATAGTTAAATATATGGAAGTTCCTACTACAAGAAGTAGTAACAGCCACTGACTTGAATGGCTTGAAAAAGGAACTCTATCAGTGACTAGTAGTCATGATGTCTCTGTGCTAAACACCATCAGGAACAGAGGCATCATTTCTCTGAACACCAGTTGCTTGGGAACAACTGTGTCCTCATGTCCAACTTGTAGTCCTTCCATAGACAACTGGTTGTCTACTGTGGGCAACAGGAAGCTGGACTAGATCAGTCTTTGGGTCTGATCCAGAAGATCTCTTCTTATGTTTGTATGTCTATTGTCAATGTTTGGCTAATATGGTTTATTTGGGAATTGGTTCTAAAGTCTTGAGACTGCATATGCCACACACACACACACACACACACACTTATTTTCCTATCAAAATTTGCCACCTTGGCAAGAAAGCTTTGGTCTTGAGTCTCACTGTGACTTCAGTGAGCTTTACTGGATCTTATGTCATCCTCAGTGCCAAAGCTAACAAGTCCCCTCCCTCATCCAAGCAGCCTATGACACTCTGAATCACACAGGCTCATTCTCATTTTCTTATTTCTTTCCAAGCCAGCATCAGCGACTGATAAAGTGCAATGCTTGAAGAGGCATAAACATGGATCAACATGGCAACCACATGATTCAGAGTTTCAGAAATGGCTCAGTGATGTAGAACAAAATAATGGGAACACAACTTTTCAGTGTCTACCATGCCATTGGGGGAACATGATCACTATATTCAGCACAATTTTAATGGGCAGAAATTGCATATGGTACAACTGTTCCTTTGCTGCACTTTAGACTGAATGTGGAACACTGGACATCTTTACATGAAGATGTGTACATGAAGTCATTCTTGCTATATCAGTTTTCTGTATACAGATGATGGTGATGATGATGATGACAAGGAAGCATTCTAATATGCAGTGACCTACCTTCCAGGCTGATAAGATGCATTTCAAAAAGACTCTATACTACATCTGCCTAGTGAATAAGAAATTTCTAGAAGTATTACTTTTCGCTTAGTCAAAACCAAAACATTGCAGCCTGGCAAATAATCATAGAATGCATATATTTAATATGGTTTTCTTTCTCTATAATAATGAACTATAAATAAAGTAGAGGTGACTGTAATTAACCAAAGGTTGTGATGGAAAGAATTCAAATTTGTTTGCTTCAAATGAACCAGTACGTACTGTTAGTATACAAGATAGCCCTTTCTATTATTTTTAGCAAAATGGATTTCTTGCTGGGATAAGTGCTGCAATTGTAAATTTTAGATGAAAAGTGATTCTGCCAAAGCAGTGGGAAGTTTTTATTTAAGCAGCAGAGCAGCTCTCTTATAGCTGTTATAAATACTCAGAGATATGATAATAAGGATCAGCTTTAAAAATAAATTACGGCAAATTATTTCTTCTATACATTGGGGTCAGAGAACATGCTAACAAACTTGGAAACAAGCTTTGTTCAAATCAGTGGTACATAAATCCAAGTAAATGTGCTCAGAGGTTTTGCATAAAAGCTCTTCTAGAAGAGACTGTCTTTAGTCTCAGCTGATATGTACAAGGATCAGGCCATCACAGAAGTATATTACTATCAGGTCACATCTACAGGACACATTTGAAGTACTACTATGGCAATTTAACAGGCAGGGCTTCTCTGGAAGAATCACAGGAACTGCAGTTTGTTAAGAGTGCTGAGAGTTGTTAAAAGAGCCCCCTCAGAAAGCCACAATTCCTAGCATCCTTAACAAACTACAGTTCCCAGGATTCTTTGGGGAAACCCATTACTATTAAAGTGGTATAAGAGTGCCTTAGATGCAGTTGAAGAACAAAAACATGACTATACTCTTATTGAAATATCAGTGGGAGGGCTCTGCCTCAGCGTTCCTGTGGTACTGATTAAAATATCTGACTATTGTTTTATTGAGGTTCCAGTAAACACCACAATTTCACAAAATCACATTAATGCAATATATTAATCAGTGGTGAATTTGAGGCCTGGCAAACCCACAGCCAGCCAAGGCCAATAGTGAAACTAGCCAGTCGTGTGGGAAAGGAACCTCACGACCACCACCCTGGGTCCCCTGTGGCTGCATCGGGCTGCAACTGCTGCTGCCACCAAAGGGGCAATCAGTCTTTGCAGGGCAAGAATCTAAGAAAGGGAGGAATTTGAAACAGACGTTGGATTCCATTGTAATTTATGGCTGAATGATGTACCATGCATCCACACAAAACAGGGGAGGGGAGGGGAGAAGGAGGAAAAAGGAAGAATGTTTCATTGATGATCCCTTTCCAGGAGTATTTCAAGGAAAAATGTTTAGTGGATTGTGGCCTGAAAATTATATTGCATGCATTTCTGGAGAAGAACTCTTGCATGGTCAAGTGCAAACCGTTCAGATTTCATTTTGCAATTTGCATTTTAAAAAAACACATAATAGATGCAATTTGAAAATAAAATCATGATGGATCTAGCATATTCATTTGTTACAAGTGTGTAACAAAAACTGAAAGTAACATGATCAAAGAGGAGCATAGGTTTTATCTCAACATCATTCTCATTCTCTCTCTCTCTGAATTTAACATCAGTGCTGGACAACAGGTATTTTAAAAATTACATACACTTAAGCACATAAACATGTTCAACACTTGTCTCCCTGCTCTGAAAAATGTGGTAATTCAATTAATTACCAGTTTGGTGGAATTACAAGCTTTTGATGCTATTACTTAAAAAAAACAAAAAAAAACCTAACCTCAACACACAATGTATTCAATTGCAAATTACTTAGAACAAGCTCAGTCAAGGAACTCAAACTAAATGTAATTTGGGATGCTCAGTTTAAAAAGAGCTCCAGGTTCCTTTTTTCTATTCTTGTTATTTTTATACTAGCTTTCTAAGCTATGACATAAATAATACCCTTCCTCTCCCCCCAACCTCAAACTCCATACTGTTCTGTTAATTTAAAATATTCATTAAAAAACCCATTTCACTCTGTTCTCTACTTTTTTGGTGCTTATTTCTCATCTCTGTATTTTAATTTCATATTGTGCTATTGATCCACTTTTCAATTTTATCAATAAAGTGCTATTCTAACAGTAGCATTTTAAAAGTTATGACCTCTAATGTTATAGTACAGAGCATTCTAAACACAGTTCAGTCGCTATCCCATTCTGTTAAGAATATGACCCAGGCAGAGTTAAGAACTTGGAAGTCCCGCTGACTTTGAAAGCATAACTCACCCACTGAAATTGCTGGGACTTGAACTGTATTTAGCCCATAGCTTGTTTTTCTGTAACCGCTTTGATGTAAAAGATGATATCTAGGTTCAGGGGCTTGCTGGGGTGTGTGATGGGTTGGGGTATGAGGTAGGGAGGCACCTGCAAGTCCTGAACTCAATATCCCCTGGCACGCCAGCTATGCTTTGGATTTTGCAAGATTAGCACAAAGGGGTCTTTAAAATGTGTTTTATTAAACACATTTAGACAGGGCCATCTTAAGCATATGCAGCGCCGGGGTGCAAAGATCTGCCCGGCAGCCCCCGCCAGGATTGTTGACATTTTGTTAGGGGGGAGACCCCAAAGTTGTTGACTTTTTTAAGGGAAGGCCAGCGAGGCGCGCATGGCAGAGCTGGCCTGGCCAGCTGCCTAAGCAGCAACAGAGGAGCCCGAGGCAGCGGCAGCAGCAGAGCAAGGCCGGGGCCAGGCGCTGGGGGGGGGGGCAAGCAGAGCCCAGAGCAACAACAGTTGAGCCTGAGGTGGTGGCAGTGATTGAGCAAAGCTGGGCAGTGTGCGCTGGGCAGGCCTCTCGACGGCCAACCAATCCCAGGAGGGTGGAGCCAGCCAGCTGTCTCGGCACCTCGCTCGCCCACAGCAGAAGAGCTGTGATGCTCCAACGGCCTCTGCTCCGCTCGGCAACGGCTGTCGGCTCTTTCCAGTCCCCGGACTCCATATCTTGGCCCCGGACTCTCGACCTGGCACCCCTGAGAGCCCAGCGTCCAGGTGCCCCGCACCCCTAGTGCCTATGGGTAAGACGGCCCTGCATTTAGAAAGTCTGATACAATAGGGTTTCGATCGTGGAGATGTTTCTAAGTTCCTTTAGTTGAATACACTTTAAACAACAACAATAGCGTCAATGACAACCTTCAAACCTTTGCACTAATTGCATGAAGATCTGAAGAGCAGTAGTGTGCCCACGAATATTCAAGAAGAGCCCTACTGAATTCAACCAAATGTCTATCAATGCAGCATCCTGTCTTACACAGTAGCCAGTCAGGTGCCTGATATTTATAGGCATGGTACCTCTGGTCCTGCAGGTACCATGTAGCATGTAACAATATTATACCTCATTATGTTCCACCTCCCTTTCTTGATTTTCCTATATATACACACACAAATAAATAGTGTTGCTCTCCAAAATGGCTCCACCTGTGTTCTTTCTCACCATGGTCTTTTGACGAACTATCATGCCCTACTGTACATTTTATGGGAGCCAACATGGTAGCCTCCACATGCAGCTGATGGGAATTGGAATCTAACAATATTCTGTTACATGCACTAGAAAGCCATGATTGGCCATAGGTTCCCAGGATAAAACAACACTTTGTGATGAAATATCTGTAGCATATTAAATATTAATTATTTTGCTATCTTTGTTTCCTGCTACTCCAATGAAGTAGCTCCAGCGTGGCTTAGATATTGTTCTGGCTTTCACTCTGGCAGGTCATCTGTGTCATTTGCCCACAGACCATTCTCTGGACAATGTCACAAATGTGTGGGGTTTCATGCCTTCCAAAGAGAAAAAGAGACACATGTCATCAGGCATTATAGCTTAATCTGAAACATATATTCTCAGAAGTAAGTCCTACTGAGTTCAATGGGACTTACTCCAGGTAAGTGAGGATAGGATTGCAGCCCTAGTCTCTTGATAACAGAATCTAATCAGAAACAGAGGCTAATTTTAAAAGTTTGCAGTTTTCAAATCCACACCTCATGCTGAGGGATTTACAGTAATTCCATGAAATGGTACTGGATGGTTCCTTATAGTAAAATTCATTATTTCAATTATGGTAGAGAATTGCTGCAAGACACTTTGCAGATTGTATCTCCCCTATACTTAATAACAGAGAGAAAAACACTGTGAATGCACTCTTAATCTGCCTAGCAAGCAGAGCCAGTCTGCAACGTTAGCTGAATAGAAATATTTTGGATTAACACGGTGTTCAGTATCCAGCTGTTGTCAGTGTAAAATCTTTCACTGAAACTAAAAATGATCACATGCGAAATATTACCCCCTTTCAAGAAAAATGAAATATTTGATGATGGTGATGCTGATGATAACTTATACCCTACCTTTTTCTCTAACAAGGGCTCAAGGCATCTTATAGATTAAATAAGAACTAAAAACATAGGAGGGAAAACCTATCATTTATATTGTTACAAAAGTCGGCTGCTTGCCCCTCTCTCTGCTGAGTGGTGGCAAGAGCTCATGGGGTCCCAGGCACATACACAGGTTCTATGTCCCTTTGGACATTAGAAGACACAGTAGAGACCGACGTGCTTTAAGAAATATGGTTTATTCACCTATTTACACCTTCAATCTGCATGGAGGGAGTCAAGATCTTATGGCATGCTCAGTTCAAGAGGCAGGAGCACAGGCAACTTCTGCCTCCCTCTCCAAGATGGATCTCTCCCCTCTTCCTCCTCCTCCTTCTCAGAAACCCCTTGCCCTCCCCCACAGCAGTTCCCCTGCCAACCTACCTAATCCCTAGTCTCTGTTCACACCTGTGGGCTAGAAGGAACTTCTCTTGTATTGTTAATGACCCTCTATTGTTCTTGTTAGCCATAGCTGGCCAGATTTGTTTGCATAAGCCAGGAATCCCCTGTCTGGCAGAACTCTGCAGTTTATCTTTTAATCCATATCCCAATTAACCACAATCCTAGCATTTCTTCATTCCTAAGGTTTAGGGAGAATCCCCACCCCCAATCTATAACAATATTTACATTGGGGTTTTCTTACCCTCTAAATATCTTGGATAACAATTTTAAAAGAAAATATATATTTGCCTCTGAAGTCCATCAATTATTTTCATAGAGCAGGAAGGCAGCTTACAAAGTCATCCAGCCCAACCCCTTATGCAATGTAGGATCCACACTGCGGGATATAACTTTATCATCCCTCACATATTGTTTAACAACTTCCATCGAAGGAAAATCCTACCACTACCACTACTTCGGTGGTTTTCTCTTCAGCCTAAACACCAGCAGCAGTCACTGGGACAGTATTGTGGTGGTTACCTAACCTCCGATCATTGGCATCCCTGCAGCATACTGGGAGAGAAGGGGAAGGATGTGCTGAAGTCAGAGTGCTGCAAAAGCACTGGTGGAGTCAACCAGGCATTCCCGCAGGAGCATTTGCACTATGCTGGCCTCACTGCTGCCTCCCCTCTCAGTATGTCACAATGTGCTGGTGATGGGAGGTCAGGCAAGCGCCACTGCCCTGTCCCACCAACCACTGCTGCTGAATACTCATAACTACACATTTAAAAAGGGACACGGGTGGTGCTGTGGTCTAAACCGCTGAGCCTTGGGCTTGCTGATCAGAAGGTCAGCAGTTCGAATCCCCAAGACGGGATGAGCTCCCATTGTTCAGTCCCTGCTCCTGCCAACCTAGCAGTTCGAAAGCACATCAAAGTGCAAGTAGATAAATAGGTACCACTCCAGCGGGAAGGTAAACGGCGTTTCCATGCACTGCTCTGGTTTTGCCAGAAGCAGCTTAGTCATGCTGGCCACATGACCCAGAAAAACTGGCTGCGGACAAACGCCGGCTCCCTCAGCCTATAGAGCGAGATGAGCACGCAACCCCAGAGTTGTCTGCGACTGGACTTAACTGTCAGGGGTCCTTCACCTTCTTCACACATTTAAAACGTTCCAATATTTGAAATGACCCCAGTGTTTTCTAGTATACTTAAAACTACAGTAATTCTGGACATATACTTGTGTATATTTATATTTGTTTGGTGTGTCTTACCATATTTAGCTCACAATTCAAGGTTGTGCAAGAGCTCCTCAACCACTGAAGTGTTTTGTGGAGTTTTCTTTCTCTGCTTCCACAGAGACACCAGATTACTATAAACTCTGCTATGTCGCAAAAGCAGATTGGTGGATTTGTCACTTGATCAGTTTAAAGAGAAAACCTGGGACAAATGCCTTAGTAGATATTGGTGCCCGTTTCACTTTAAAACAATATTTAAGGCTATAATCTGGAAAGGAATTTCACTGATTGACTAAACATCCTGCTTTGCGTTTCTTGAATTTGTGCAATTTGACAATTTGAAGTGAGACACCAGGACATGAAATTATGTGCGAATGAAGCATAAAATTCAGCAAATTCAGTTATATAAAAAAAGCTACACCAAACCACTGAATTTTGCATAGACATAGCAATTTTGTAATATTAGAGGAGGAAGAGAAATGTTGCAATTCCAGCACTTTTCAGAAAATAATATGGATAGATTTCTGGAATACTGATGTAGCTGTCATTTTTGATATATCCATATCTGTTGAGTAGAGATTCTCCCAGCTACCGTCACCCAATGTGACAATTTCAATAGAGTGTCAAAAGGAAACAAAGACTTTTAATCCCCATCCACACAGGCAGAGTTCATTCACATAGATCCTACAAATAAACCAAATGCCACTCAAATAATTGTAAGCATATCGCCAAACTCAAAATCCATTTGCATCAGTGAAGTGGAAAGATGCATTTTGCTTATTTGTTCATTTTGAACAATCTGATAACATCTTCCTCTCCACATTCCTACCCCCCACTCTACCTTGCATCAGTTCTTATTGAAGATGTGAAATATTTTAAATGTGAACAAAAACCAGTTTACTGAATTGCTGACACAGTAGTTTTAAAAATGGTGGATAAGAAATAAACATGGATAACATATTTCTTTTAAAAATCATGTTCTATTTCCTTGAATTGTATGATCTGACAGCAACAGTGAAAGACAATTTTTACAGTGAAGGTTTGGTTTAGAACTAATTATAATTTGAATTCTTGTGTTTAAACTGTTTTCAATAACAGAATTACTAAACATACATATTTACAGATAAAGGCTTGAACTACAGTTGCTCCACTCATGGGATGCTCTTGCTGGGTGGCAAATTTTTCTCTGTACAGCATTACATTTCCATGGGTGGAAATGGATTTTGCAATGTGGTTCTCCCACCAGTCAATGTGTACAGAAATTCATATACTAAAGTGTGTGTCTACATGCATGCATTACTGCAAAAAACATACAAAATGTGTTATATTAGGGAAACATAAACTTTAGGGAAGATGTGCTTTGCAAAAATGTGTATATTAGGCGAATGTGTATACAAAAATGTGTATCTTATGACAATTTGCATTAAAAAGATGATGAAATTTCATGAGGGGAGGACTTTAAAAATAAAGATATATCACAAATGGGTGAGGAAATGGGATAACTGAACTTAAGGAACAGAAACTGAGAGTAATAAAAATACACACAATGACCCATCACTACTTGGAGGTAATCCACCCAGGGCAAAACCACAAGGACCACCTTTCCCCATATGAACCGACCTGGACCCTGTGATCATCATCTGAGGCCTTGGAGGCAGCAACATGAGAATGGGCATTTTTTGCAGAGACTCTTCACTTGTGGAGGCTTGCCTGGCACCTTCGCTACATATCTTTTGACACCAGGCAAAAACATTCCTCTTCTCTCAGGCCTTTAGCTAATTAAACAATCTGTGGCCTTTTATTGTTTTTGTTTGTTACTGTAGTATGTGTTTTTATGTTGCAAACCCCCCTGTGATCCTCCTTGATTGAAGGGAGGTATATGTTGAAATTATAAATGCAAGGAGAGAACATTCTACAAGCATACAAAAAATTTAAGAGTAACAAATCAACAGGGCAAAAATTATGGGTCAAATTCCTATGGTCACTTTCCTGGAAGTGAATTGCACAATCCCAAGAAAGTTAAGTGTGCCAAACTTAGAAATCAATGGGACTTAAGGGCTTAACTGTTTCTTTTAAAGCCCATTGATTTTAATGGAATATAAGTTTAGCCAACATTTTTCTTTTTCTTTTTTTTCTGCTTGTTCCCAAAGTGTTTGGAGTCAGGGTGAAAAAGAGTCTTGCTCCTCAGCTTTCAGCAGACCTTATGAATTCATTTTATGCTAATTAGTCTGAGTCCATGAAAGCTAAAGCAAAGAGTCATTATTTGGGTAGTCCCTGGAAATTTAACCCCATTGTGGGAAACTAGAACTAAAGTCCTATTTGGATTGTTGGATTTATGAAGAGCAGAGGCAAGCCAAGATTTGTTGCATTGAAAAAAGGGAATACTTTATATAATGCCCCTTCCAATTTTGTCCTCACATCACCCCTATGAGGTTGGTGATCCTTATCACATCAATTGGCACAGAAATAGTTTTTAAAAATAAATTATAGCAAGATCAGATAAAAACAAAATTAGAAGCAGAGGGGGGAAGAAACAGATGGGGTAAATTGTGTTTATTTCTTTTAAAACAGACATGTTTATTTATTGTAATATGCTTTGGGTTTATTTTATATAAAAAATGGGGTATAAATGTTTAAATAAATAAATAAATATTTAGAAGGTTATTTAGTCAGGTTCAAGTTTCTTTTTCTTAATTGCAGCCACTTATTCCTTCCTGTTACAACAACCATTAATATTACTACTGTTAACATCAACACATTACTCATGTGCTTTGATTATTAATATGGAAATGTTACCCAATAGTGTTTGTCAACAGCCTAAAGCTATCGGCTTCTCTGGAAGAATTTTTCATTCTAAGTCATTTGTTTTTGCTTTTGTAGTAGCTGACCTGTCTCAAATCTGTCCCTGTTTATACAAAAACAAAAGATGCCAAAAGTGAAAGACAATGTTCCTGATGAAGTCATCACCTGAACCAGGTGTAGAGAGAAAGAAGCAATTATTTCTTCGATTCTCATAACTTAATGCTCTTGTGTATACAGCCTCAAATTACATTGGCCTTTTTTCTTCACCACCATATCCAGCTACAAATGGATGTGTCTAATTGGCCATCCGCTATTAACAGAATTACGACTTTTGTTTCTGGGGTTTTGTTTCCTGCTGAGAGTGTGCATTTGTTTGTTTGTGTGTGTTTCAGCTTATCATTTCAGAGATGCACTAGCTTGCATTTTATCCAAGCTGAATTTCATTTTTTTTTCTGCCCATGTTGCTAATTTTCTAGTTTTGTTTTTGTGTTCTTTCTCAGTCCTCACTCGTGTATGTTGTACACCATAATCTATTGTCAGCAAATTTCCTAAGGTGAAAATGTTTACTCTTTTCTCCCCACCCTTTATGTTACCACAATATATATGTTTCAAGAGAAAAGAGCTGATACTGATCTTTGCAGCTCCTGTTCTTATCAGAAATGTATAGCTGACATTTAAAAACTGCCTTTCAGCTGTTGGCAGAGGTAACCCTCCCTTCCATGTATTTCACTTGATATTATATAGGCTGGTAGCCCAGAGATGAGAAGCCAGTCACAGTTTGGCCTGTACCTGCTCAACACGTTACTCACTCTGAGGTAAACCTGAACCAAAATTTCTCATAAGACATTTTCCAGAGAAAATTTATCAGATTTCTGTTTTTGTCATACCCAACTGAACCGCCTGAAAAAGAAAACCACTTTGCATAATTTTGTGTAAATATTCTGGGTTGTTTTTTTTTGTAGTAGTAGTAGCAGCAGCTGTTTCCCTCCCTGCCCCGCCCCCCAAAAAATTCACACACAGAAAGCATTAGAATGGCGCTACATCTAGAGCATTATGGAGGATACAAAAAGGCAGGCAGGCTGCCAGGCTGTCAACCCAGTGCCTGCTGTGGCTACATGCCATGACAAGTAAAGAAATAACTTGGGAGGGAGGGTAGCAAGAAGCTCTGGTAACCCACCCCTTAGAAAATGTTGGAGAAATTCGGTGGAATGCTCACCACTCCCTCCCCCCTCCGACTAATATAGTGGAAGTTTTGGGAAATAATTTTATGCAGTTCTAGTTTGAGAAGCCAACCACTTTATAGAGCCTCACTGGTAGTTCTTTGTGTCACCTGTTCCTTTGCGTTGTATTCCCCAACCATTCACAGTACGTGAGATCAGGTCAGCATTTCCCTCCCCTTGGAAGCAGTTGCGGTACCTCAGCCTTGCTGCCATACTTCCTGAGTTGAGGCCTCTTAGAAATATATATTATATAGGCCTTAATACTTTCAACATGTACAGCTATATTGCCTTTTAATTTTTTATTTTTAAAACAATAACACTACTAGAAGAGCAGACTATATAGAGGTGTATTAAATTTGAAAATTTAAGAAGAAATACTGTCACTTTCCATTTCTTCTCACCTTGCCCTTCCAAAACACCCACAACAACCCTCTTGCTCTGACCTTCATTTCTGCTTTACCTTTGACCACTCTAGCCCCTTTCAGTCATTCTGCAACTGAGTTCAATGAGAGAAGATTCTTTTTTTTTGCAAGTAAATTTTTATTCAGAATTTGTAAAAGAAAAAAGAAAAAAGGACAAACAAATACAAAAATAAACATTTTAACATAAATTATTCATCCTATTTTCATGCTATACAAAAAGTAAGCGTACAATCATACAAAAAAAATAATATCAATGAGAGAAGATTCTGTCCCTCTAACCTGTACTGCGATGCCACTACACACAAGATGAAACCTAGAATTTAATCAATAGTTTATGACACAAGAGCAACTAAATCAATGTCCGAGAGACTGGGCAATAAGTGAGAGATATGTTTTCATATATGTATCATCTGAACTTGGGGATTATATTCGGATCACTTCAGGTCTATTTTTAGAAGAAACTTAACAAACCTTCAATTAGTAGAAGGATTGAGAATAAATGATGCTGGATTTCTTTCAACGCCTCATTTCAAAAATTATGTGTGCACATAGAGATGTTACCTTTTGTGGCAATGACAAATAATTTTGCTTATTTATTAATAATAATATAAATAACCTGTTCCATTGAATTGGCCCAAAGTAGGGTGCATCAGTCAGGTAAAAGAAATTTATATTGCCACTGAAGGTTCATTAACCTTTCTGCTCTTTTCCATTTCTTTCAGTTATACCTTCCATCTGTGACAGACATAGAGGAAAGGCTTAAGTGATTATTGTTTCAAATATTTTAGGTAAATCTCTCTCTCACAAAAGCTTATGATAACTCCAGGGAAGATTAGGGAAAGGGTTCTTGTATGTGTTTAGTGCAGGCATGTTTCGAGATGTCCACTGCATCCTCTTAATCCACTAATGTTATAATCCTATTAAAATCAAGTCATCTTAGATTTATTTCTTATGAAACATGCTGTTCTGTGCTGGCATTCTGAAGGTGAACTGTGGCCCATGCAGAGAATTAGAGAGCCAGCCTAAGACCTCTGGCCTACATAAATTTCACCAAAGCCCTCACAGCGCAGGCAAGCAGGATATTAATGGTGCACATTTTGTGTGACACAGAGATTAAGCATATCCTTCATATGAATATATATATATATATATATATATATATATATATGCAGGTTTTGGTGTCTTCGGGTGTCTTCCCGTGTAAGAGTTGGGGTGTCTAAGCCTAGACACCCCAACTCTTACACGGGAAGACACCCGAAGACACCAAAACCTGCATTCCTGTACCCGTGAAAATCTACGAAAGCATATATAT
This sequence comes from Podarcis bocagei, assembly GCF_964188305.1. Taxonomy (NCBI): domain Eukaryota; kingdom Metazoa; phylum Chordata; class Lepidosauria; order Squamata; family Lacertidae; genus Podarcis; species Podarcis bocagei. Next base: position 31,140,494 of record NC_138127.1, on the reverse strand, counting down.
ATATATATATATATATATATATATATATATATATGCAGGTTTTGGTGTTTTCGGGTATCTTCCCGTGTAAGAGTTGGGGTGTCTAGGCGACGTTTCGATGAGGTCTCACTCGTCATCTTCAAGATGACGAGTGAGACCTCGTCGAAACGTCGCCTAGACACCCCAACTCTTACACGGGAAGATACCCGAAAACACCAAAACCTGCATTCCTGTACCCGTGAAAATCTACGAAAGCATATATATATATATATATATATATATATATATATATATATATATATATAATTGGTTTGCATTTCATCACTATTATAGGGTCAGTGGGTACCTGAAAGCCAGCCATATTCTTATACATGTAAATTGTTCAGGGAACATGTGTTTTCAGGCAGTCAACAAGAGTTTGATGGGCATACAGTGCTAAAAAGACATGATCAAGATTGGATATATCAGTTGTACCTAATGACTGTGAGTTTGCAAACACGTTTCCCCTCCCTAAACTATTGCCAGAGGCAGCAAAATACAATGGGTTGTATCCAAATAAGTTGTTCCACTAGCGCAAAGTCTTCCACCTGTTACCACAAGACTTACTATCCCTCTCCTCTACCCTCATGCCCCCTACATCCACAATTTTGTTCTGAGCTTTCTCTTGGCCCTCTGGAGCAGAGTGGGATAATACATGGGGAGAGGAGATGGAGAGGAAGATCTCTTGCACAGGCAGAGAGGTCTTTGAGTGACTGAAAAATACTTTGTTGGGTAGAACCCCAACATCACTGAGTGCAACCGTGAATTCTAGCACAACAGCGAATTCTCCTCCCCTCAATCTTCCCCCAGATTCATTCTAGAGGGTTGGGAGAACTCCCAGAACAATGGCGGGCGGGGGGAGGCAAGAAGAAGGGAGATCATTTTGTCTGGCAAATAGAAATGATTGTGCTGATGGAACAATCCTATTAATCTGCTGTTGAATTCCACCTGATGTACGGTACTTACATTACTTATATTCACTTATTTTAGTAGCTCTATTATGAGTATGACTGACACTAGGCATCACCCAAAGAATCTCTTCCATGCAGAGGAGCAAAACATGCACAGCATGGTACTCAATAAATCTCTAGTGTAGACTATGAGGCAGTGATCCTAAGCACACTTACTTGGGAGTAAGCTTCATGGAATACAATGGAACTTGCTTCTGAAATATTGCAGGGCCCTTCAAATGGTGTTAGAATACAGCACCCTGACTGTTGTTCATGTTACCTCAGGCTGATGATAGTTGGAGTCCAATAGCATCCTGAGAGCCACATGTTAGCCACCCCCAAATGATTAAGTGTGCACTGTTATATTATTTTTCTATTTCCCATGCATATACAAATGAAGAAAATTACATATAATCTCTTTAAAATGAATTTCATAACTCATCTTTTAGATTCCATCACACATTTAAACTTGTGTGAGCAAGGTATTATTATCCTAGCAAAAGGAGCCCTCCTGGATTCCAGCCGAGAATTAAAAAGGAAGACTAAGTGCAGACTATGCTAAAATATAATTCCTTCTATAGTGTTATTTTCCTAAAATATAGAGGCCACAACAAAGCAGCAGCATCTTAATCCGATTTTTCACAGGAGTTATCCATAAGTCTCCAGGCTGAGTAAGTAGAATATCTCATACTTTTTTGCTCAGAAAATCCCTTTCTTCAGGATCACAAGGACTGACCTTTCTATTTGTCACTGGAAGTACATGGACATTAAGAAGGGCTGTGTCAGGAAAGGAGAATAGAAGAGGATGTATGGAGTTCAGAACAGTCTGCAAAAAGAAGTCTGACAGCTACCCAATTTTGACCCAATTTCTCCTTTTCCCTAGGTAGCCAGAAATATGCAATATGTGTCAGTCCTATTCTCAGTAAAGTGAAGTTCCCCCAAAGTCTAATATTGTATTTTCCATTCCAAAACTACACCTGACAACCTTTTTTAGTGCTTGAGTAAGCGCTATAGTGCTTACCTTCTTTACCATGAATGCTTAAAAGAGAAAGGTCCCAGATGGCAAAATGCAGGAAGATGTGGTTAAAATGTGAATAGAAGTTTAATTTACCTAACTAAGCCTACTCATGGTCTTTTAAATTGTAGTATCTGAGACGAGATGTGCATCTGAGTTTGATCTCTCTCAGGACAGAATGGACGACTGATTGCTTGGGCATTTTTCTGTATTTGGATTTTATGTCCTGTCCATTCTGAAAGAGAGCTGATAGATGGCTTTTGTGAAGATAGGTAGGTGAAGAACAGTTGGGCTATGGAATACAACATCTGGAAAACAAGTCCCCATAAACATGCTATGGCGATGAATCACACGAGTCATAATTGAAATATCTACTGTTAAAACCACCAGTACACAATCCCTTTACACATCACACAAGTGTAACCCCAGTGCAACCTGGGATTAAGTGCTACTGAAATCAGTACTATTTCTGAGGATATGCATGGGTTTGCACTGTATGTTAAAAGCTGGTCTTTTGGGGAGGCAAACTTGTGACCCACTAAGTGAAATGCAGTCCACCAGCCATGTATTATGGCTTCTAAAGACTTCCCTTTTTTCAGTCTGCCCAGAATGGCAAAAAGACAGTAGCTATCAATCACCGGACAGGCAAAAGTCCATGGATTGTTTTGACTGCCTGTGCCTTTGCGGGTCACAAATTGGGCAGGCTTGGTTTAGCAAATTCATTCATAAGGAAAGAACTCCTTTTGTTTTATGATTTGTAATGTATTATAATCATAGAATCACAGTGTTGGAAGGAACCCTGAGAATCATCTAGTCCAACTATATGCAGCTGTCTCTTATGGGTATCTAACCTACAACCTTGGCATGATCATCTCTAACCAACTGAGCTATCCAGTTCATAGCTCCTGGCAACCTAGCAGCTCAAAAGCACACCAGTGCAAGTGGATAAATAGGTACTGCTGCAGCAGGAAGGTAAACAGCATTTCTGTGTGATCTGGCTTTTCTGTGTGCTCTGGCCACATGAAGTGAGATGAGCGCCACACCCCATAGTCGCCTTTGACTGGTCTTAACCATCCAGGAGTCCTTTACCATTTACCTTTTATTTATAACAGGTAGGGCACATAATTTATTAAATCTGTTGTTGTTTTTTAAATTATCTGTTACGAAACCTCAAATATCTGCAAGCTACTTTGGCCAACTGTTCAAGGTGGCTTCTTGATCAAAGGACTTTTGTGGAAAACAAAAATATGTAAATAGCATGGGGTGAACTGTCCATGAAAATTCACAAAACACAGGATAATCCATGGCTGGAAAGGATTTCTGAACATCAGAAACAACCATTAAAAAAAAAGAAGTGTTAATTCAGAGAAAGCAGAAAAGAAACCCTTTGAAGGTCTGGCATTGGCTTGACAGTAAGAGAACATTCATTCCCAATGGATGTTCTCTAGACTGTGTGGGGAAACGCTTCCATGGACTGATTACTCTATTTGCCTGTGAAGGAGGGCCCAGACAGACAAGCACAAAATCCTACAGTGTCTGTGAGAAAGAGAAATATCACTTTCCTGACAAAACTGTCGACCGTTCCAGCGATTATGTGCCATCTGTTGGTTTCAGCGGTTCAGATGCCTCAGAGGCCTCTGGAAAAAGAAATCTCATTTGTGATGGAAGGTTGAATGTGCAACTGAAAGGTAACTTCAGCTGAGCAAGTGGCCAGCTAATCCCCTTAGTACACAGGGACAGGGCTGCCACCAGCTCTAATTGATTCTGAAATGAATCTGTATAGAAAATTAGAAGGTTTGGATTCCCGTGTGAGCTTCAATAAAGGGCCAGGATGTAAGCCTGACAACTGAATAGATTCAGAAATGAAAATCTGATAAGCGGCTTAAAACTGTACTTAAGACCAGAAATGATTTGAATGCTCTTGTTAATGGCACACATTGTACATTGTCACCTAGTTAATTTCCCTCTGAAGATGGCTTCCTGCGTAGCAGAAGAGGAATATGCCAGCCATTTGCAGTCTTTTCTCCGTACATACATACATTTATTAAATTCCATCCTCCTTCTCCAGTAGCTGGAAGGCAGAAAAGAAAGGATTAGGTTGCTGCAGTTCCTCGGTGGCTGCTGTCAGTTCACCATGCCAAACTTCAAATATGAACTGTTGCATGTACCGTCACACAGGCATTGCTTTCACGTCTTAATTTGCAAATGAGGAGCCGACATTCGCTGTGCCTCGTATTTGCGCACGGTTCCAGTGCATGAAAAGCAAACACTGTCACTGCTGGCTATTTTGTTTCTGCCTTCACAGATATTGTATGGCCTATTTAGGAATTTTCTGCATATCCCCCCTCCCCCATCCTTAGCTGAGAGAGAGAGAGAGAGAGAGAGAGAGAGAGAGAGAGCGAGAGAGAGAGCTGCAGTGTTCTCATATTTTATTCAGGAAGCTGAACTGCAATGTATGAGGCCTTTGCAACATTTTATTGCAATTTAAAACTGTATTTTGAAACCCATCCTCTCTGCCTTGTTCTGTTTCCTTTTTGGTCTGAAAACTTACCTACATATGTTTATTCTATACATATTTTGTGTGTGCATAAATATATACATAAATATCCACAGAGTTGAAAGGCAAATTTATCTGCAGGGCTATGCATTTATTTAATATACAGGATTACACACACATGGATAAAGCACATCACAATGATGATGAAGCTCATGCCAATGTGCATCCTATGTTATTGTATTATTTTCCTCCATTACAGTCTTTTAAATGAAATGCAAGTTCAGTTTTATTTATTTTTTTAAAATAAATTTTATTAACCGACCAATCAAATCAAATCAAATCACATCACATAAATTCCGAATTACAAAGCCAAATTTTAAATTTTTGTTGGGGTGACCCATATTTCAAGTTCCGAAGGGGGATTCCAATCATCTTCTTGCTGCTGCGTTAATATCCACAAATCTGTCCAAATAATGTTCATAATTCTATCCAGTCTTATCTTGCTGTTTCCACATCTCATCTTGTTCGTATATTTTTCTTTTTTTCCTTTATGATCTCTTTTGATAATCTCCTTAAGCAGATAAACACCAATTATAATCCTGTGTGATTTTTTCCCGTTCGTCCAGTCATCATATCCAGATGGTTTCCATATATCATCACTTTCATAAATAACAGCACTCTTTCCATCATTAATCTCGCAAGTCGTCACATTTTAGTCACACTGAGGAGGCTCACCCACAATATGAAAACAGATCTTTCCTCCTCCCAGACATAAATTTTTCGACGGAACTTGCCAAGATGGCGATGATATTTTTTTGCTGCGTCATTCCAAAGCTCTTATGCTTTCCACGGTCTTCTTAAAACATGCTTTGGTTAGAAAATTATCTCCACACAGCCTTAAATCCACAGCTTAAGTCATTTAAACGGCATTTCTGACTTGTGACTTGGGGCGGGGGGAAGATTCTTGGTTAATCACATAGCAAGTTCAGTTTTATGCAAGCAAAACACCGTGTCTAGTAGTTATGTAAACTATATGTGAAGGGGAATATTGTTGCACCCCACCTCAGTCTCTAAGCAGTGTGAGATTTGAGGGGCCCAGACTCTTACCCAGGGCTCATTTTCCCTTTGGAAATGTGGCACAGCAGAGACTGTGGTGTCTTTACAGTTTCTTTACACATACAGTATTTACGACCTGAGCCTACGATGGAAGCATTATGCTCCAAGAGGCTCCTGTTTCTTCTATTGCTTTAGCCTTGCATCCAAAAAGAAATCAATCATGGTTCTCTGTTCCTATGCTCATCTTGCTGCATTTTACAGACTGAAAACTTTTTCTCTGCTAACTCTCTGTGGAAAGAGGGGCTCGCACTCATCTGCTGCCCAGTAATCCACCATTACCTTCCTTTTGTTTTCCACAATGCCTCTTATCCCAGGCAATTTCCTGAGTGCAGAAAAACTGGTTTGGCCTGTATTTCGACACTGATAAATTCAGTCTGGCACCCCATCTAAGCATTTATTAAATTCCAACACCAACTAGACCCAGAAATTTAGGGAAGGATCTGGCACACAGGAATTTAAGGGAGTCAAGGCACCCACAAACTCGTAACAATATTTTGAGAGCAGAGAGTTCTCAGGCAAGTTCTTTTCATTCAAAATTGCTTGAAAAAGAAAAAGAAAAAAGAAATGCATGTTGCTACTTTTAAAAGCCCATTCCAAACATTCTCCCATGAATGCTAGAGTTTTAGAAATTGAGGTGTAACAGTTCAGAATTAAGGAAGTTGATCATGTTGCAGAATCAGTTTTTTCCCACCTCATAGACATGGCTGTAAACTTCAAACTGGATCTCTCTCTCTGTCAAATATGATACAACAGAAACAAGCAAGCAAAAGAAAAAGTAAAGCAGACAACTCTGGAAGGCCACTTAACTTTCTTGTCCTACTTACATTAACCTTTTAGTAGCTGATTTTCATATAGGACAGAGGGTGTTAATTAAAGGCTGTTGCTAATTCCAATAATTCCTTCACATTATTATATTCTGCTTCTTTTAACACAAGTTTAGGTTTTAGAATTTCCAGAGGGGTAGCCATGATAGTCTGTTGCATTCTCAGAGAAAGTGGGGAGAAGCTGATTACTAATCTTCTTCACTTAGTGAGATCAATGGTTTTTAGCAAATAAACAAGATTGACTGTCTGATACCAATTCTAGTTTGCAGAGCATTTTGCTGGCACATTTTCTCAAACTTTAAAATATACTACATGAGCCCTGCCTCATCCAAAAGTCAGGAAATGGCTTAGCTTCTCCAATATCCTAGCTTTGTCCAACCTGGTCACTCTAATAATATCAATTCTGACCCCTATGCTGGCTGCATAGCCAGTCACCAGTTGCCCCTCAATTACATCAAAAGTAGCTTCCTCATACTATGCCTTAAAGGCATCAGTTCAGTAGTTTGTTCAAGCTGGTATAAAATTATTTCGGAAATGATGTGAAGGGACATAGCTTATCAGATGGTATTATTGCTGAGGCACTGATGTCTATGTGGAGAAATGGAACTGCATCTATAGCACACTTTTTTACCCAATGCCTTACTTGTTCTGACATGTGGAATCTCTGTCCTCAAATGCCCTAAGAAAAAACTGCACTCCTTCATATATTTTTTTAACAATAAAGACCTACCTAAAAGACTCGAGTCTCCCTTTGCACAAAGTATGTTTTCTAACTTTCCTACCAGAGCACTTAAAAAAGAAAAGAAAAGGAAAGAAAAAAAGCTATGGATAGCTCAAGACACCACCTCTCCACCTCATTGCTTACCGTTTTTGCACAATATAATCTTTTGAAAAGTGAGATGTTTGACATCTCTCTCACAGGAAATCCTGCATCTGTTTTGACAGTGCTATCTCCAGCATGTCTTTTTCACCAGGTAAACTTGTCTAGAAGGGGAAAATAGAAATAACACCACCACAGTTGTGTGTGTGTGTGTGTGTGTGTGTGTGTGTTGGTTGCTATGCTTAAATTGCATAGCAACAAAACTCAGGACACTGGCCTATATTCCATGGGAAACCGAGAAAATTTGGCCGTAAGCATCAGGTAGATAGATAAAAACTGAAATATACCACACCTCATTGATTATTAATGCAACTGAACAGGTTGGGAGAAGGTGGAAAGCAAAGACCCTAAGGTTATTTTTGGAAAATCACATTGAAAATGAAAACTTAATTATAACTCTGCAATGAGTAGCACCACCCATTTTATGTGACTGAACTGTTTAAATATTTGGAGAAGAGATACCAAAATTAAAGTAGTAGAAACTGTAGGGATATTGAAAATGAAGCAAAGGAAAGGTATCATCCTAACAATAGCCTAAAAGTGAAATATTTTTGTTTGCTTGGCTTTGTTTTGAACCTTAGTTCTATGGAGGGCTTTTGAGCCATGGGAAAAGTCAATCGGGAGCTGGAGCAAATGGTGAGAGGAGCAATAGTCAATGGTGGGTGAGAACCAAAGTGCCCAAAGTAGGTGGGATCACCTTTCTTTTCCTTCCTCTCCCTATCTCTCTGGGAACCAGAGCTGTCTGACAGCTGAAAGAGAATGGTGGAGGCTTGTCTCTGCACTTGTTGCACAGCTGGAGCTCCAATCACATGGAAGTCATATAGGCAGAGGAATTATCATCAGGAAGTGGTACCTAGTGCTTTCCCTTACTCAGCCTTTCCTAAGGGAAAAGATGCACTGCTGACTGCCCTTTCCTTTCCTGATGGAAAGGCTGGGAGAGGGTACACTGTTGGGCAGTGCTTTCCCAAGGTCCATGGTGTGCCTTCTTCAGGCAGTGACATCCAGGGGTCCTTCTTCACTTGGATGTGGTCCAGTAGCGGTGGGTTCCCTACCCAAGTTTTAAACAATGAGATGTTTATTATACACTGGGTGACAATTCTCTCTTGCAGGGTAACTTAATGTGTTGGTGCCCATATCCATATAAGTGTTCTTTTGTTTGATGGTCAGTAATACTGTCTGTTGCTAAATAGCCTCCTTTCCCTAATGGAGTGGGTGGGAAAAGGTTGTTTTGGTTGTAGAGTCCCAGAGGTCAAGGCAAGATTGGCTAGGTATAAAATGGAATCTGAAATCTCACAAGAAAATCTTTCTCCTTGTCCTCCTGGCCATGGGTGGAGACAGCTCAACCCTCATACCCACTTGCTGTACTTTGGAGACCATGTTGGCTAGGAAGTATTTTCTCTGGGTGTGCATGCCTAGATTGGCATGTGGGCTTGAATGTTGCTGTCATTTTTCATTTTGCGTTGTCTGATGGATAGGGACCGATAGGGTTAAAACTTTCAGTATTGGTAAATCTTTCTTAGTTGGATTGGATTACACCAGAGGATTGTGGTGGTTGGATAGCTTTTCAATGTGATTGGGCAGGCAACTTGGATTATATGGCCTCTTCTCTCCACATTGGTATTTAGTTAAGCCTTTTCACTTAAGGTATCATCTGGTCAAGTTCACTCTTATTATTACATGTCTAAACTCCGATGAAGGAAGAAGAATCAGAAATCAATTTTTCTCAAATGGATCTAATGATTTTGGATCTTATCATGTTTGTATTGGAGATTAGATTATTTTTTAAAGAAGCAATTAAAATATTTATAGAAATAAAACAAAAATGTACATTTGCCAAAGATGTCAATGACCAAACTCTACAATTAGTTCTCACTGTTATGTGAATTTACTAATAATGAAGCAAAGAGTTGCTGATGATTGCTAATGAGAATAAAAAATAAGGCAAATGCAATGTTCCACAAATTCTAAAACATTTGACTACAATTGGAAATTATTGGTATGCTATCTTAAATATTATTAGTTACTATTTTAAACAGAAATGTGACCTTCTATTTATCTTCCTTTATACCTTGGGACCATAGCTTCTCTTTAAAAGAATTCTCTTTACACACACACACACACCAGACCAGATTACAGATACTGTTATCACAGTGGAAGGTCACTTGCAGTCTGTTCTTTGGCCAAAATGATGCTTAAAAATCAATAACAGTTCCTAAATATTTCCACACCCTACTTGGCACAGTGGATAAACAAGGGTCTTGTTCAAAACATAGAATTTTTCTCCCTCAAAGTCACCTTTAAGAATCAAGGAGAAAACTTTTTCTCTGGTGTTTTTAGAACAGAATGGCTTTTATATCATTTAACTATATATATATATAGTTAAATGATATAAAAAAGCAAAATACGAAAGCAAATATATATATATATATATATATATATATATATATATATATATATATATATATTTGCTTTCGTAGATTTTCACGGGTACAGGAATGCAGGTTTTGGTGTCTTCGGGTGTCTTCCCCAACTCTTACACGGGAAGACACCCGAAGACACCAAAACCTGCATATATATATATATATATATATATATTTGCTTTCGTAGATTTTCACGGGTACAGGAATGCAGGTTTTGGTGTCTTCGGGTGTCTTCCCGTGTAAGAGTTGGGGTGTCTAGGCGACGTTTCGACGAGGTCTCACTCGTCATCTTCAGGCTGGTGCTTTCGGCTTCTTGTTACTGGAACAGAGCAGGATCTCAGTGTTTGAGTTCCTATAAATACTGTTGAGGGGGTGTGGTGTATAGCCTCCAACGTTCTGGGCAGAGAGGAAGTTCCCAGGTTAGTGTGTCTTTTCTTCTTTTGTTCATTAATTACTTGAGGGATATCTTGAGTGATTTCTTGAGTGATATTCTGAGTACCACTTAGGAGGGTCATTAGGTGTGGATTAGTTGCTAAAGCTTTCGTGTCTTGACCTCTTGACCTTGTGAAGAGTTTTTTCTGAGAAGATGGCTGTACTGCACTTAGTTGTGCTCTGGCTTGGCTTCGTGTATAGGGGCGAGCTGTGGTTTTGTGCCCTGTGCCAGCCAGATCTGTGTAGGGATTGCAGGGGGGTGCAGCATCCGGAGGTGCCACTATGGTTTGGCTACTGGATGGTGTCTGTAATTTATCTGTGGAGAGGGTCTGGGTTTGGGTCTGGTGTGGTTGATTGGAGATGGCGTTCTGTGTGCCTCTGGTTCTGGTGTCGGTTTTTGTGGGGAGGGCTATTTTCCAGATGTCTGGCAGGCGGGACGTATCGTCACGCTTGTTCATGTTGTGAGGGTGTTTCTCTATCTCGATGGCTTCCATGATTATTCTCTTGTGGTGGTGTTCCATGTTAAAGAGCAATTTGGAATCTGAAAAATTAATTTCGTGTCCTGTTTCTTTCATGTGTTGGTAAAGAGAGGAAGTTTTTTCTTCTTTTTTGACGGCATTCTTGTGTTCTGCGATACGTGCATTTATTCGTCTGTTTGTTTGTCCAATGTACGTGGCTGGGCAGACTTTGCAGGGTATTTCATAGACCCCTTGGTTTTCTAACTGGATTTTATCTTTGGGGTTTCTGAGGATATTGGCTATTTTTTGGTTGGTGCAAAAGGCTGTTTTGATATTGTGTTTATGGAGGATTTTGCTAATTTTATCTGTAGTGCCCTTGATATAAGGAAGGAGGGCCATGCCATTGTTTTCTTCTGTGTCAAAAAGCAAGACACAGAAGAAAACAATGGCATGGCCCTCCTTCCTTATATCAAGGGCACTACAGATAAAATTAGCAAAATCCTCCATAAACACAATATCAAAACAGCCTTTTGCACCAACCAAAAAATAGCCAATATCCTCAGAAACCCCAAAGATAAAATCCAGTTAGAAAACCAAGGGGTCTATGAAATACCCTGCAAAGTCTGCCCAGCCACGTACATTGGACAAACAAACAGACGAATAAATGCACGTATCGCAGAACACAAGAATGCCGTCAAAAAAGAAGAAAAAACTTCCTCTCTTTACCAACACATGAAAGAAACAGGACACGAAATTAATTTTTCAGATTCCAAATTGCTCTTTAACATGGAACACCACCACAAGAGAATAATCATGGAAGCCATCGAGATAGAGAAACACCCTCACAACATGAACAAGCGTGACGATACGTCCCGCCTGCCAGACATCTGGAAAATAGCCCTCCCCACAAAAACCGACACCAGAACCAGAGGCACACAGAACGCCATCTCCAATCAACCACACCAGACCCAAACCCAGACCCTCTCCACAGATAAATTACAGACACCATCCAGTAGCCAAACCATAGTGGCACCTCCGGATGCTGCACCCCCCTGCAATCCCTACACAGATCTGGCTGGCACAGGGCACAAAACCACAGCTCGCCCCTATACACGAAGCCAAGCCAGAGCACAACTAAGTGCAGTACAGCCATCTTCTCAGAAAAAACTCTTCACAAGGTCAAGAGGTCAAGACACGAAAGCTTTAGCAACTAATCCACACCTAATGACCCTCCTAAGTGGTACTCAGAATATCACTCAAGAAATCACTCAAGATATCCCTCAAGTAATTAATGAACAAAAGAAGAAAAGACACACTAACCTGGGAACTTCCTCTCTGCCCAGAACGTTGGAGGCTATACACCACACCCCCTCAACAGTATTTATAGGAACTCAAACACTGAGATCCTGCTCTGTTCCAGTAACAAGAAGCCGAAAGCACCAGCCTGAAGATGACGAGTGAGACCTCGTCGAAACGTCGCCTAGACACCCCAACTCTTACACGGGAAGACACCCGAAGACACCAAAACCTGCATATATATATATATATATATATATAAATACTAGCCCTTGTATTAATGCAAGTTAAATCTGCCCACTATACAACAAAAAAGTAATACTGAATTTCAGTATATTGAATATCCTTGTAGACCATTAAAAAACAGGAAGACTATCAGCACAACCCACTGCATTTCAACTTAGAAGTAAGTTCCACTTAGTTCAGCGTTATGCACTGGCTGGATGCAAAGGAGTGATGGGAGGCACAAGCTGGGGAACCCCCAAGGGAAGAAGGATCAGAGCTCAGGGATTGGTGGTGGGATGATGATGAGTGGTCAGAGGGAGAAGAAATAGACTGGGAGGAGGAAGTGTCAGAAGCAGAAGTGGTTACAGGGTTTAGCAAACAAGAAGAGGCTGTGGCAGAGAGCAGCACAGACTCAGAGGCTGGAGAGAAGGGGGCAAGGTCAAGAGACTGAATGGAAGCAGGCTGCAGAAGAATCCAGGGAGATTCCCCCTCCTGCTGCGGCCAGCTCCCATCTACCTTCTCCCCTGGTCTCTCACAACCAGAAGAGGTATGAAGAGGGAGGAGTAAAGACAGGCACAGTGGTAAAGTCTCAGATTGCTTGGGAAGGACCTGGAGGAGGAGGAGACTTAGGCAACTGTAGGAAAGCAGTAACCTTCAGTCCCCACAACTGCTTCATAGGGGCAATATCTACTGAGACGAGTTGCTGTGCTCACCAGGCGTGGACTCCTCAGTTGACCTTCTGAGCCTGAAACTGCCAGGCATTGCAGACAATGGCATCCTAGTCTGACTCTGTATAAGGCAGTTTATGTATTCCTATATCACAGGTCCAGAGTTGTATGTTTTCTGTAATGTGCTGCATACTGTATTTTTCGCCCTATAGGACGCACCGGCCCATAGGACGCACCTAGTTTTTTTTTGGGGGGGGAAATAAAGGGGGGAAATTATTCCCCCCCCAGCCACGGATATCTGCCCGAAGCGCGGGGCGCTCTGCTTCAGCGCGCCCCGCGCTCCGAACAGCAGGCTGCTATCCACAGCCTAGGGAGCCCTGCGGGAACTCCCCCAAGGCTCCCTAGGCTGCAGATGTCTGCCCGAAGTGCAGGGCGCTCTGCTTTGGAGGGTCCCGCGCTCCGGGCAAGCAGGCTGCTATCTGCAGCCTAGGGAGCCCTGTGGGAACTCCCACGGGCTCCCCAGGCTTGCTGATAGCTTCCTGAAGCCTGGAGAGCGAGAGGGGTTGGTGCGCACCGACCCCTCTCGCTCTCCACGCTTCAGCGAAAGCCTGTATTCGCCCCATAGGACGCACACAGATTTCCCCTTCATTTTTGGAGGGGAAAAAGTGCGGCCTAAAGGGCGAAAAATACGGTAATTGTTGTTAGCCGCCCTGAGTGTTGTTAGCCGCCCTGAGCCCGGCTTCGGCTGGGGAGGGCGGGATATAAATAAAATTTATTATTATTATTATTATTATTATTATTATTATTATTATTATTATTATTATTATTTTAAAATACACATTTTCAGACTTGAGAAGTGCTTTTCAAAATTATAATTGCCCAGCAATTGTATTCTCTGTGCTCTGTGATGCTACAGCAGCATTCCACAGTCTGGGTTTTTTGTAACACAGTTCCTATTATCCCTGAGCATTGGCCATGTTGCCTGAGATTGGGTTGCAGTCCAAAACACATGGAGGGCAGCAGGTGGAGGAAGGTTGCCTAAGACTAATAGGTCTTGTAAGGAAGACCATTATTTTTCCAGTTGCTATTCCTATCACTTTACCAGTAGACGAACGTACAGATGTTGTTCTTTTCCCATCACTTTGTATCCTTGTCAGGAAACTGTTCACCTGCTAAACGTGTGAGAGACAGGCATGGGAGCAGAGCCAATGAAACAAGCTGCAAAACCTAATGTCTAGAAGTCTAGAAATATATACATAGGCACCCATTAAACACATAGGTAAGAGTGAATGTACAAAAAAACCCTTCCACAAGATGCTCTTTCGAACATTTATTTGTTTTTGTTTTTTTGAGCCTGAATTAAGAAATCTAAATCATAGCCTTTTTTTTAAAAAAAAAGGAAAGTATAGTAATTTGCATTTTTTTTTTACCATGCCAAGGCAGTATGGCAGTTCAAAGTGATGTTCAATAAGTGCCAAATGTAAAACTTACAAACATATCATGCTAAAAAGTAAATGACTCAGTTATAATACATATATGCATATGCACATACATAAAAGTACAGCATAGACCTGGACATCAGCCATCATTAAACAAACAAAAACCACCATATTTATTTTGATGAAAAATATTTTCAGATGGTAGTGAATAAAGCTAGAGAAGGAACAACTTGCATCTGTCCACCTTTTGCATCAAGTGCCTGCTTATGTCTGAGCCACACGAGCATTGTCAGGTAGGGGTGTGTGGGTGTGGGTGTGCGTGTACACATTGTTGTATGTATCTGTTTTTGCACCAATTACTTCAGTAAACCTGGAGCATCTATGTACATAACATATGCATAATATTCTACATATAATCATTTGGATAATAATATACAGTCCTTGGGCAAGAACCATAGCCCAAGGTGGAATATTTGCTTTGCATGCCAAAAGTGTCAGGTTCGATTCCTTGGATCTCTAGGTAAAAACCTGTCTTAAAATCCAGGAAAGCAGCTTCCAGTCTGTGTAGATAATACAGTATATGGACCAGTGGCCTAACAATATTTTCTTTTTTCTTTTCTTTTCAATATGTATCATTTTCTTATTTTTTGCATTTTTTCTTCTTATTAGTAGCTTTTTGGTATTTGGTAACTTGTATTATACTTTGTGTATAACTATTTTTTTGGCATGTATGTAATATTTATATAGGGGAATTAAAAATAAATAAATAAAAGAAATCAGTGGACCCAAAAAGGGAAAAAGGACATTATTCCTGCATTATTAATGCATATAATAATACATATAATTGCAAAAATTGTAGTTATTGTTAGTGTAACCAAGGGAGGGGGAAAACTTGCTATCCGTCAAGATTAAGAAACACAATGAGAATTAGAAAAAATCCATGCAGATAAACTTGACATCAAAATTCTCAACTCTAGCAATGAAAACAATAGCTGGGTAAACAAACATAATCAGTCTAACCAGAATGAGGCTTAGCAGCAAATTCCAAAGTCTGGGCACTATAACTGAAAAAGGCCTTTTACAATGTACCTTCTCAGTTCTTACTATACGGAATTCACTTGTATATAAAATGGAGATTTGGGCAGATCTATAGGGTAGCTACAATGAAAGCAATCTCACCTGGGTGCCTTATGGCCAGAGCAAAACACTTTGAAGTGTTCTGTTGGATAGAATCTTTCTTCAAAGAGCCGCTCAGCTGGAATGTGTTTCTGCCATCGATCTCCTATCTGGAATTTTCAGAAGCAGGACAACAGTCCCTGTGTCTATTTTGCTACCTGCATTGTCTGGGCTCGGGGCTTCTTATTTCTAAGGCCTCACTGGAGCAAATATGTCAAAGGCAAAATGTGTAGTTTGGACAGACAATTTTGAGATCTGTGCGCTGGGCTCAGAAATGCATTTAGCGATGGCAGATTCCCGTAGAGATAGGAAGAGCCCGTAGTTGCATCAATGTGACCTGCGGGGTAAATGCTGACATGACACAAGCAATAGGAATGGGCTCAGAAGCAGATGACAAAAGAGGTTTGGTTGGCAGCCACTTTTGTCTTGAAGTGCAGCCCCATCTAAAGCGAAACACATCAGTGCCTTTCTTTTTTAGACCCACAGAAAAATGCATAAAAAGAGCTACCGATAAGAAAGCAAATGGATGGGTATTCTGACACTGAAGGAAAATTGTATGTCAGGCAGTATGTAATTACCTCGGCTCCTGTCTGGAGTAAGCACTCTGCATCCTTCAGAATGATGGCACAGGTTCATCAATGTTCACAAACAAATGATGCATAAGTATCATAAATATAAATAGCATTGTCACATACACCCCTTTCTAGCTTTTATCAAGTCATACTTTGTGTGCATCATTTCCCTTTCCCAGCAAACAACCAGGCTGGCATACAGACAGACAGGATCTAGGATCATTTGCAAAGGCAAAGCCCAGACAAGGTATGGAATATCAGTGCCGCCTGGAAGTCACAACCAACCATCATATGGATCACAAAGAAAATTACATAATGATTTCTAATAATATATTGCACTATGTAAGAGTTGTACATTTCCTCCCTGCCCCCCCAAAAAAAAGATCTGGAATTTTAATAGAAAAGTTGAAAGGAGAGGTGGAAAAAAATACAAGATACTTTGGGCAAGGAAGTAAGAAAAGGGACATTTTTCCAAAGATCCGCTTTGCACATTCGCAGGGCAATCTATGCCTGTTGGCACAGAATTAACTCTCACTACGCATTACTGTATATATAGGGTGGGGGCTAGGGGGTGTTTTGCCCCATGGGAAGCCTCCATTGAGGCTCCCAGCCTGTATCTGTATGCAGGTGTACGTGGGCAGGGGATACCAAACTGTGTCTTTGACCTGGGTGAAATAAAGCCTAGTTTCACCCCTGGACTACATTCAGTGGAACTGATGCTCTTGTGAGTGGAATTACCACAGGTCCCATCATACTGCAAGACACATTTTGGGGTGCCAAGACAAACAACAGTTCTGTGCTGAGAATGTTTCTGCCCCACTCATCATGATGTCAGGATAGAGGCTAGACTGTGTTATATCTTAGAGAGCGTGAGCAGGATGGCATTTAGTTCCATTTGAGGTAGAGTCTGTGCTTATTATACTGCACAGTCCCACTCATAAAAGGCTTTAAAACCCAGAAATGCATGGCCACATTCCCCTAGTGGGGCAAACTATCTGCCGTGACACCAGAAACTGCCCTAAGCATCTCAGCTCTGCTAGATGGGTCGATCAAAAATGAATCTATCACTTGCTTGTTCCTGAAAGCACTCAGGTTCACCCCTTTAAATGCCTTGTCAAAGTGTATATCCCTGGCTTTGTGCTGTCTTTATATCAAGCAGAGGGTAAATGATTTTTACAGTGTCCTGGCTTTCCTCTACTTGATTTTGTCATGTTGACAGCATGGGGCTTTCTCTGAAGAAAACACATAACGAACTGTGTCTTGTTGTATATGTTTGATGTTACGAGGCAGAGCCCGACAAAGGGAAGGATCTGAATGGCCACCGACAAGCAAACATTGGCAAATTTGCTTCTTCTGCTGTTTGATCATACCCTGTGCATCAATATATGAGGCCGAAAACCTGATGGTGGGTGTCAAATGACTAGAAAATGTAAAACGGCATCTATTGAAGTTCCTTGGTCCCTCTGATTCCTCTGCTCCCTGTCACGTCGCAGTTTGGTCCACAGTATACTTGAAAAGGAGCTATTGTAGACTTTATGGGCACTTGCTTAAGGAAGCTGCTGTGTTTGGATACAGTTTGAAAAGTCATCTTGCAGATGTGAAGGGCCAAAGCTCAACGACAGAGCATATGTCCTGCATGCAGAAGATCCCAGATTCAACCCCCAGCATCCCCAGGTAAGGCTGGGAATGTATCTTATCTGAAAGCCTACACAGCCACTGCCAGCCAGTTTAGGCAATCCTGAGCTAGCTGGACCAGTGGTCCTGAACTAGCTGGACCAGCTTCATATGTTCCTCCGTGAATATTCACTAAGCAGGCTTGGACATCTTTCATAAATGACTGGAAGACAGGTTCTGTCATAGCTTTCAAGAAGGGAGACTCATGCCAGTTTGAGTAGACTTATATCCATTGCATTTCAGAGACGTGCATCTCCTAGTTGCCTTCTGACCCACATTCTAGGAATGCAGAACAAAAGAACACACAAAGCATCCTTCTTCTCATGCTGATATAACATGTACTTTTATTTTATTTTTGTATTTAACTCAGAACAAAATCCTGATAATATTGGCTACCCCCCTCCCCCACTTAAAGCCATGAATGATTATCATTCATGATTATCCTGGCTGGATGGGAGGGGTATAAATAATAAATTATCATCATTATCATCATCTCAGCTAGGAAAACTGTAGGAAATGGGGAATTTTTGCCTTGTATTTTTCCTAGCACTTGTGGTGTGTTGTTCGGTGGCTTTAGAGGCAACAACACTGCTTTACAATAGTTCACTTATTATTTTAATTATCTCTTCTAAATTACAGTACTGCACTACCTCTAGGGTTGCCATATTTCAAAAAGTAAAATTCCTGACACCCACAAAGTTGTTTTTTAGGAAGACCCCAAAATTGTTGAGCTCTTTTTAGGAAACCTCCCCCCAAAATAGTGATTTTAAGCTTTTGGAGCTGTTTCCGCTGCTTTTTCCATTGTATTGCCATGTACCCAAGTTTCCCTCGATTTGGCAAAATTCCCCCCGATGCCATTTTTACACTCGAAAAGCAGGACATGTCAGGAATTTTCCTGGAGTATGGCAAGCCTAACTACCTCTGCTTGCCTACTGCGGGGTAAGGGGAAGCTGGCAGGTGAAAATAAAATTAATTTCCCGATGGCACACTGTAAAGGCAGTACTGCCTGCTGAAATAAGATTCACAGGTTACTGAGCCTGAGATTCATCTCTGTATGTGGAGGTACAAGGGACATTTATTTGGAAAGAAAAAAAAGTTTTGCCAAGAGAACAGGCCTCATGAATACAACACTACTGGCACTTTGGTTGAGGAAGATACTTTCCTTCACCTTTTAAGCTGCATATTGAAAAATCTGTTTATTGATCTTAATTTCTATTTTACTTGATCATGGCCATGGCATCTTGCCTATTTTTTCAGCTTTTCAGAAGTGTTACAGCTTTGGGAACCTTTAAAACTCCCCCCCCCTTTTGTCCCTTTTGCTTATCGTTGTCCACCAATTCATCTGCCAAATAAACTTCAAAACAATTTAGCCCTCTTTGAAGTGTAAAACTGCAGTTTTGAGGTCCTTTGCATTTACCTATTACGATGAAGTCAGCTTAATTTGGAAAACAAAAATCAAAATGACAACCATTAATAACCACACCCCCCCCCATTGAGATAGCTGGCTCCTTTTCTGCCTTGCACAAACCTCAGAGAACAATAAAGCATAATATTAAGGAGGCTGCAAGGAAAACAAGGACCAGTCTCTTTCCTGCACTGTTATATGAGCTGCAACGCGTTTCCTACCAACGAGTGTTCAGGGCATTTGCCTATCGCCAGGCCAGGCCTCCTTTCAGCCTCTGTGTTACTGGAAGCATTGAAATGTGTAATTAAGAAGTATTTAGAACTTCTCCTTCTGAAGTGATTATCTTGCCATAGCTAATCTCCTTATCCTCACTCGCCACCTAAGGCACAACTGCTGCTATTTTACATTGAAATTCACTTGATTAGATAGTCTGGTTTAAGGCTGTGCTCCAATTGTCAATGAGTACCATTGCCAGTCCCTGCTAAAATCTCATTGTTTTTTGTACCTTTCCAGGGCTTTCTCTTCAATCTCTCTAGATAAAGAAGAGACCAATCCCAGCTGGGTGGAAATGCACATCTTTAGAAATCCTTTCCCTCAGGCTAATGCATTGACTTGCTTGCTCGCTCTCCCCCCACCTTTCCAGTCTAGTTTCCCATGACATTCACAAATAAAGCTGTTTTATTGTTGGGGAGGGGAGAGTGGTACCCCCTCCTTTTCCCCCTTTGATTGTAAGTTCAGAGCCAAACATGTCAGGAAACAGATTTGAAAAAGAAGAAAACCACAACCACTCCACAAATAATTAGCATTTGTCAACAAGA
Source organism: Podarcis bocagei (assembly GCF_964188305.1). Taxonomy (NCBI): domain Eukaryota; kingdom Metazoa; phylum Chordata; class Lepidosauria; order Squamata; family Lacertidae; genus Podarcis; species Podarcis bocagei. The sequence continues at coordinate 31,120,611 of NC_138127.1, read as the reverse complement.
GCCATTATATTGCCAGGTGCGAAACAGAATTGCGTTTGCCAATGGAGGACTTAAGAGAATCCTGAGAAGGGGTGAAATTAATGACATTTCAAGAAATGCTGAAACAACTCTTTCTTCTTTACAAAAATACAGAGGAATAAAACATCATCATTTCAAAATGACGATGAGAATGTAACATAGAGAATCTCATGCAAGAGAGAAGTGTCTAAGCAATACTGTTAATGTATTGGAATCAGCAGGAGCTCTTTAATGTAATAAAAATAATTTTGTGCTTTCTAATAAATACAAAACTTGTCAGAAACATACGGGTGAGAGAGGATGGAAACAACGAGACAGATTTATGTACATAAAAGTTTGTACAGATGGGCAAAGAGGGTTATGTTCTCAAAAAAACTTGCTTAATGGAACAAAACATTGAACTGGAATTTTTTTGTCAGCATGTTGATAATGGAGTCAACTTCAATATGTGTGTTAATGTCCTCAAATTCAAGAGCTCTAGTGCAGCACCATATACATGTTTACTCAGAGGTATGCCTCACTGCATTCCATGGGCCTTGCTGTCTAGTAAATGCAGTCAGAACCACAGCTTTATCACAGCTCAGTGGATGTTGTGTGTTGCTTTACTCGCATTTGTAAGAAAGAGCCGCATGAGTCTCAGGTGAGCATGATGCACATGTGCCAGCGAGAGCCAGTGGGGTGGCACAGACAAGGTGGTGTTGTGTGCCTGGCTGCCAGGCAGCAAGCTCCCCTGTCACTTACCAAGAGGGGGAGAGACGAGGCACAGGGAGCTCAGTGTGGTTCAGGCACCGTGACAGAATCTGATGCTCCTGCGGCTGTGGCCACACTACACTGATCTCTCTGTGCCTTGCCTCTCTCCCTCTTGCCCTCATCTAGATGTGCAGTGTTGCCCCACCAAATGTGGCTGGGTCCCGCCCACAACCCCTCCCCTCTTTGCAAGAGGAGAGGCTTTTTCTTCCGGCAAATGCTACCAGAGAGATGTGCTGTCCAGCAATGGGAAAGCGGCTTCCATTGTACCACTCTAGTAAAATATGAATTGGTGTTTCATTGTGACTAGCACTCCTTTCTGCCTCTTCTGACCATGAGAGCAAATGGGCAAGTTCCACCCTGTTTTGCAGCTCTGTTGCTGCTGCTGCTGTTTATTTCACTTATTTACAATGGGTCTTGCTTTTAAAACTTTTTAAAAAATGATCCGCAATACTCACAGTGCCATGAGACTTTGTGTTGGATATGATATGCCTTGCTGGTGGCACAATTTGTTGTGAGGTGGTATGACATTAAAGGCAAAGCATTCCAAGAAGTGTGGCTACTCCGAGAAGGGAGAGTGTTTCATGCCACTGTGAGCAGTACTAGACATTTAAAATTAACAATAAAACCCCTTTTAAAGTAAGCAAGGGGGGAAACGAAACCCAGGCAGCCGTGGGAACCTCATAAAGTTAAAAAAGAGAAGCAGCAACTTCTACAAAATATCAGAGAAATTTCTTTTCACCCTGTAATCTTTCAGGGTTTCTTTGTTTTACTCAATCCACCCAAAGATTGGCTAAAAATATATATATATATTTTCAAAAAGAGATTGACCTGCCTCTACTTTTGCCTCTTAATAGATGCCTGCTTCTAGATTAGGGAAATTGGCATTATTATTCTCACCAGAGAGCCAGGTGTTAATGTTTTGAAAATCCCCTTCTCATTTCTGACATTTTAGCAGAAATTGTATTTACTTTATAGCACTCAAAAATTCCTGATATAATGCATACCTTAAGCATGTCCTTAAGATATATTTCATGAAGATCAGATAGCCATATTACCAGAATGCCGAACAACAACATGCATTAATGATTGTGAAATGGAAAATGTAGCATGTTTTAAAAGGTTAATGCATTTGGCAATGCCTTAAAAACAGTTATCAACATAAATTTATGCTGCCTTGAGTAACACGTAAACAAATCATAATGCCAGTGATATATCAAAATGGGAATGAATGATACATGGGAGGTGTCACGAAAATATATAGTAAGCCAAGATTTCATGTTGTATAAAAGGACCGTCTACAAGAAGATATTATTTTAATGATATGGTTTGCTGACAGTTTTATAGTTGTATCTAAGAGTGGAAGGCTGTGTCTGTGTCTACTCAGAAGTAGAGATGGGGAGAAAACTTATTTGGCTTGCACATATTCTGAAGCAATGCAGACAGAAATACATCAATCTTTGAAACTTGTATTTCTCTGCATTTTGCAATGCATTTCTTCAGTCAAATAATGTGTACAGAAATGCATATACCAGGGCAAAGTGAAAATAATATGCAAAAATGCATTCTATTGGGCAAAATTGTGCACACACAAAGACCTTCCATTTCCAATAAGCCTTTTAACTGGAGATTTTCATCCCTGCCATTCCAATGTCTGCATTGGACTTGAAATTGTTTTTACCTGTTGTTGGTGTTTTTATTCTTAGTCACTTTGAGATGTTTTATGGAATTATAAATAAATCTGTTTAAGGGAGCAGCCCTAACTCAGCAATGGGTCTAACTGGAGAGTAGGAACAATGACTACATCCAAAGCTCTGGACCAGCTAGGACAGAAGTTGGGGTGTGTAGTATTTTACCTATTTAATTATTTATTTATTTATTTGCTGCTACATCTCCAGGTAGAGGACCCCAAACTGGGCTTCTCTTTGGCCCCTCTAATGGACTGCTCTCTGGATCCTTTACCTACCCAGCACTGCTCTTGCCAACTCCTCTTCCACCACATTTTGTGACCTTACACCAGCTATCACCAGCAGAAACACCACTGACTGTGGCCTGTCAACAGCCTGCCCTGTCAGTGGACACAACAGAGTCCAATGGAGATGGGCAGAGGAAAACTTCCAGCATATCCTACCACCACTAACCTGACAAAATTTCCCTGTCCATTAAGAATTACCATGGCAATCAAAATCTGCGATCAAATACCTACTGCATTCAAAACTAATGAAGACTTATATTACAGCTGCTATTATTTGTATAGGCCTTTAAATGTAGAGATGAGCCAGGTAAAGCAGGGGTCAGCAAACTTTTTCAGCAGGGGGCCGGTCCACTGTCCCTCAGACCTTGTGGGGGGCTGGGCTATATTTTGAAAAAATGATGATGATGCAAGAACACCACGAGCCTCAGTGACTGCTTACCTGTGTCTTGCGAGTGGCAGGGGTTGGTGGAGGCGGAGGGACAATGAGCAGCGCGCGAAAGGGCTCCGGAGAGGGGCTGCTTAAAATTGCCACTTGAGCATTGCTGCTGCTGCTGCTGGCACCAACAAAGCCCAGCCCCCTTCCTTCTCTAGGCAGGGCATGGAGACGCCAGGAGGAGGGAGGGAGGAGCAGCCACTGTGTGAGGGAGAGGGAAAGAATGTGCACGCTGGCGATCCATGCAGGGATTCCTAGACTGTCCGCGGGCCAGATCCAGAAGGCAATTGGGCCTGATCCAGCCCGCGGGCCTTAGTTTGCCTACCCATGAGGTGAAGCAATGGTTTTGTTGATCAACAGCATCTTTTATACAAAATTGCAGCCATATAAACAGCAAACTGATGAAAAGAAATAGTAAGAGAGGCAATTCAAATTTAACAAATGAAACATAATGCCTTTCAGGAAAGAACTAACAGGTGCCAGTCTCTCCCGCTCTGCTTTCCCAAGATAGTTGGTACAATTCACAAATTGGACGGCCATAATTCTGAAAATGACCCTAGGAATAAGAATGGGAAGCAGTTTACAATAAGCTCAGAACACCATATGGCAGCAAAGGCATCAGAGCTAGTCTGAGATATAGATGCAAAGCAGCAAGTTACACAGTGGGGAGCTACAAGCCCCAATCCATATGGTCATGGTGTGGATAGTATTGGAATACTGAAGCAACACATTATCAGAGTAATATTAGCAAAGTGGTTGACAGAGAGTCAAAGAGAAAAAAAGAGGAATAATTTTTGAAGGATTGAAGAATTATAAAATGTGTCATACAAGAAGAATATTTATATTTTTCTCGGTAGTTATGGATTTTTTAATGTTGTCATCTGCCCTGGGTCTTTGGAGTTAAGGCAGATAAAAAGGAAAGTATATTCATGAATTAAGTTCACACGTTAGCAGCTCAAGTTGATCACTTTCCCTGTGTCCCATTCTTGTCTCTAAGTTTGAGACTATTCAAGTGCTTATAAGGTTTTCATTCTAGGCCTCTGGAAAGAGATTGAGTGAATCTTGCTTCTACTGATAAGCCTCTAGGCTGTTTGGGGGTCATGTTTGCAGCCCACCACTTTCAGAAATTGTAGTAGACATTTATGCAGCTACAGGTATGGCAAACAACAAAGGATTACTAGTTCCAATGTTTTCTTTTTGCCTGCAGATGCCCATATAGGGACGGTATCAAAGGTCCTCTCCTGATGTGTGTGCCAGTAGCAGAGAAGTCTCAGTGAATGCAACATGGTGCAGGACTACTCAATGTGGCCCCAAACCCCACTGAATTTAGGGGGAATTCATGTGGAGCTCTTATGAAGAAGCTGGTCTCTCAATACTCCATGTCTTTATTATGAGACCTCATTTGGGGGATAGAGTTCTCCTCTGCATTGTTTCTCCTGCAGATTTGTTGTACTTCTTACGCCATGTTTTTCTACTTGAGTTATTATGGAGCTGTTTGGGGAGCTATCCTTCCCTAGATTCCTCCCCACCCCACCCGCTGCAGATACTCTTTTTTAAAAAAAAACTTGTCACCATCTTCTGGTACTTCATCTCATGCAACAGTTTTGTCTACCTGAGCATTGAGCATGGGAAGATTAAAATCAGCATAAAGTCAGCTGTCACTGCCCTCACTTTGTTCAATCTGCCCCTCTATCATAGCTCCTGCATGGATGCTAGCTATCAGGACTCTCTTGGCAGTCAGGCACTTACAAAAAATGAAATTGGCTAAAGAGGGAGATAAATATCTCATAATGGTGGAGAAAGTTGGGAATAGACAGGGGGAATGTCTGTACTTAAAATCATAGAATCATAGAGTTGGAAGAGACCACAAGGGCCATCGAGTCCAACCCCCTGCCAAGCAGGAAACACCATCAGAGCACTCCTGACATAATAGAATCATAGAATCATAGCCTTTGTATTTTAAATATGGCACTAATGAAATGCTAATTGGCACTGCTTTGTTTTTATGGATTATGATTTTATAGTAGATTTTCGTTATCATATTTGGGTGAAGATTTGTATTGTTTTAACTTTGATGTTAACGTCCACACTGGGACCTTTGTTGAATGGTGGATTGTAATAATGGTCGAGAGATTCCAACCCAAACAGAACATGCTCAGGGCATCTACCACTTAAAGTGTGCAGCTGTTTAAAAAAGAATTGAAATCCTGGCATTGAGTGCTTTGATAAGTAATGGGACGGGTCCTGTGTCTTCTTCCCCCTCAACAGCTGATGGCTAGAATTCCAGCTTTGTTTACCAGAGTAATGCACACACTCCTGTGCGCTGGATCAGGCTGTGTGCTCTCTCACTGTCCACTTCCACATGCTGCTCCCCAGTCATCTAGGAATGTGTGTGCAAAATCTTGCTTCCACTAATGTATGGCTAGGACCCACAAATCATATTCTATGACATTCAGTTTAATTTCTGAATCTTCGGACCTGCACTATATACAGGGAAAAGTTGTACTTTACAAATACTGTTTGTGCTGTGTAGATGATTCTTAGCTAATAGTCTAATTAATCTATGAATGTTTATTTATACGCATAACTGCTTTTCAATCTTTTTTACAGATTTTACTTGTGTTTTTATTTATCAGTTGCTATTTTTAACCGTAGGTATGAAAACATGATTAAAAGAAACAGTTTTTTCTCCCTCAGATGTTTCCATGCTGAGCACAGCAGTAAAAAGTAATTGCTTCTCTCCCCTAGAAGCAATGTGTGGGTTCTTAAACTCTAAAGTAATAGACACCTTCTTTGGACTAAAATAATACCCCTTTCCTCAGGAGGGAAGCCTGTTCCATATAGTACAGTTGTTGTTTTTTAAAAATAGGTTGCTTCCCGCTTGGAAATTTAGGAGATTTTGTTGACTTGCATTGGGTGGAGGGGGGAGTCCAAATGTTTTGCCAATGACAGAACAGTTTTTTTAAAAAACAGCACAGAATGTCACAATGCGATATAGAAGAGCAAAGCATCAGAATAAGTCTCTGGCTATTGTGGGTACTACTGAAATAAATATTGGAGTCTCATTCAGAAAAGGCTTGAAAGCTTGTGTTTAGTTTTCACTATGTGAGTGGAATCTTGAAACTAATTTATTTCTAGGTGTGCAATCTTAAAGAAACTCTACAAAGTGTGACTAAGCATGATTAGTTCTGTTAAGTGCGTAATAATTCTAGCACATCTTAAGGAATTCTCGGTGTAGTATTCCAGAGAGAAAAGTAACATGGCCCAGTTCATACATTACCATGCCACTGAATCTTTCCCATAGTAAGGAAGTACTATATGAGTACCCTGTGAGTAAAGTATTTGCACATTCAGGCACTTGCATGATTGTAGTTTCCATGATCTTCCTACCATCCAAACAAACAAAAGATGTTAAAGAAATCCAAAATGCAAAGTAGGGATGGGCAAATCCGTCACTTTTTGTTTCTCTCAGTTTCTCATTTTTCCAGTCTTAAATTCCATTCACATTTCTGTAGCAATTTTGCAATTGTTTTTAAATCTTCATTAAAACTTGTTAACATTTTAGTGTGGATTTCACCTAACAAATAGATTTTTATAAGTATTTTTGCCTAATAAGCAATGCCCTATAATGTACTTTGTATGTTATTTTCACAAATACAAGCATTTCCCCCCCACATTTTAATTCCATACATGCAATTCTGTGCACATTGTTTGCTTGTCTCACAAAATTCAGAGAAGCACAAATTTCGAAGTATGGTAGCGCTTTGATACACATACTGCTTTGAGAAGTTTGACAGGTAGTTTCTCATTAAAATTCAAGCTAAATCAAAATTTCCCCTATTCCTAGTAAGCCATCATATTTATAGCCAGAATTGCAAGGCCCCAGCTCTACTTATTACAAGACAGGTACTCATAGAAATAGACAATGCTCTGTACAAATTCCAAATTCCATCCAATAGGATTTTTCCCCCAGGTTCTGTTCTTCAAATATTCACACTTTACATATGCATCACTTACACAGTAATTTAGGAATGTGACTCACAATTTCAATTTGGGTCAATCTAACTATATGTTGTATTAAGGTATCTACATTTAATTAAAGGTAACTTCCTTCCAGTGACGAACTTTGTAAAAGCTATCCCTGTGAAAAGGTTAAAACTCAACTTCTGAACTCTTAATTAATTTTTGCATTTTTCAAAGTTTTCCCCTCATACACTTTTGGGCATAAAAACTTGCTTTGTGTCTTTCCTCATAAAAGGAAAGTATCTTTGCACTTCTGTTAGAACACTTGAGCAAAAGCTTGATTTAATGCAAGTGTAATCTGTGCATTCATTGAAGTTTAAAAATGAGTGTTAATTTGTAGCATATGTTTGCAACATTATAAAAGAGAACTGAGCAAAGAGAGATTAATGCAAAATTATGTATTATTGTGCTCCAAGGCATCAACTGCTAACAATGTTCTATATAATGAAGGCTAAATGTTGTGCATGATTAAACTAGTCATATGCAAACAATACTTAAGAGGAACAAAATGGCATTTCTTTGTGTGATTTGTCTTTTTATTGCTAAATCAGGAAAAAAGAGTGATGCAGCAATAGGCAAAGAAAAAACCCAAAATGTATAATTTATCTAATATGTACTATAAAATAAATTCAGTTACCAGTTCAAGACTCTGGCAAAAGTAAATTAAACTAGAAAATGGTTGAATTGTTACATGAATTGTTGGACTCTGGACTGAATAGATGAAGCTGGTTACACTGAGTCAAAGTCTAAAAATGAGCCCTTATCTGACATTCTGAATTTGTATCCATGGAGGGGAGGGGAGACCATGTGTGCTGGTCTGTCCTGCCACCTCAGCCTTCCTGCTTTGAGTGGGAAGGCTGAGAAGGGATTGTGAGTGTATTTGTTTGCATGCAGTTACAGGTCTTCCTGTGACCCAGAACCCTGATTATGTTGCTGTGCCATGGCCAGATATTGGGCAAATGTTTGGTCACAGACAGCTGTCCAATTAGCAGCAGCTCAGACATTTTTAGAGAAGACTCAATTATCCTGCCAAGTCTTTACTGAAGATTTCAAAAGATGTGATTTTCATTCCATGGCACTGTAGTATGTGACCAAAGTGTTCATCCAGACTTCCTTTTGCACTGCTCTTTCCAGGCACAGGTCCATGCTCCAAAGCTCTGTGTTCAAAATGTTTATTTTTTTGTCCCGGCACTTTCCCCAGGAAAACCTGTGCTTTACCTCTGAATTGGAGCAAACAGCAATCTGCAGAAAACCCAACTGCTGTTTGCTCTAATTCAGCAGTAAAGCACAGGTTTTCCCAGGGAATGTGCTGGGACGAAAACAAAAAAACAAAACCCTATCCAGACACAGAGCTTTAAAGTCCAGGTCTATGCCTAGAAATGTGGCACAAAAAGAAGTCCGGATGAGCCCCAGATACCCCTTCTTACCATTTCTTGCCATTTCAATTGAGTGGTGCAATTCAAACCCTGCTTGGATTATACAGAGTCCTTGAACATCATTGGATAGTCCACGCTCATTGTTTATTATCTCTTGCTTCCACCCTGACCCTAAGCAGTGCCAACTCACTGTTGGAATCACACAGAAATGAGGCAGCTTTAGTCAACAACATTGTCAAGAGTAATATTGCACTTGCTCCACCCACCGACAAAGCTGGGCTGGAAGTTGGTGGAATATGAGCCTACGAACCTGATTCAGCTACTCTCCATTATATAGTCTGAAACAGTTATTCAGGGTCAACTACTTAGTGTTATATAAATATTCAGAGAACATACTTGTACAGTAAAGGGTTTGACAGCTTGAGGACCTCTAGAAGGATAGAATAGTTTGTTCATTGAGAGTAATACTCTCCCATTTACATTCCGTGTTTGTCCTTTTCTCCACTATCTTTTTGTTGGCATGACAATTTGGGGATGTAAAAATCAGCAGAGTGGGCCTTTTCACAGCTACTGAGATTTGTCAGCATAGAAGTCTATATAAATCCTACTTATATCCCAGAGGCAACATAACATATTTTAAATAGTGAGTTAGGCACTGACCTTGGAGAGATCTGACAAAATGGATGATTCCTGGAAACTAGGGCACTCCTGAGACATATTGAAAGCTTATTATTTCTCCCCTTTACAGATCACCTCTAAGCAAACGCTTATTTCTCGTCGCCCCCTCCACCAGCCTGTACATGAATAAAGGACAGTTTAGCCTAGAGATTGCCAAAGTATGAATAATCATGATGTCCACATTTGAGTGAAAATAATATTGTCACTTAACCAGTCATCATGAAAGAGATAGCAGGCAATGGTTAGCTAGGGCCATTTGCTGAGAATTCAGAAACTCTGAGGAATCAAGCACATCCCGCAAGGCTATGAACCACCTTGACAGTCATGCTTTTGACAACCATATGCTCTTAGTTAATGGTCCATTCATAAGACAAGATGATTCCTCAATGTCTTTAACCCTTGCCAGCAAACCGTAGCCTAAGGCTAACTTGCTATTACTGTACTTGGGTGTATAGTACAATGCATTTGAAAAGATGAACAAAGATCAGGATACACACATATATAGCCCATGCCCATTAGATTGCAAGTTAAAATACACTAAAGTATGACTGAAGTCAGTAACAATTAAGTGTTTCACCCATTTATACTAATCCATGCTTAATTAAATTTCTCAGGTTTACGCTCCAAATATACAAATGAGTTTCATGCATCTAAAAGTTCGGGTTGTGATTTGTGATGTTGTGATGTTGACACAAAGTGGCTTGAAGTATGCTGCAGTCACACAGTAACCAACCCATGTTTGCCATTGAGTGCACATTTATGCATTCCACTTGGGTAGAGCAAACCAACTCCCCATTACACTGGACTGTGAGTGGTAGATTCTGGCTAATCTAGCCTCCTGACAGCTGCCTAATGCACAGGTGAGCAGTGGGGCTACTGGTGGGGTGTCCACTTGTGGAAGCCATTGGAATGCCACAAAATGGGGTGTTGTGAGAGCAGAAAGGGGACAAAGCGAAGCTGGCCCTGGAGCTGCTTGATCCCAAGCTGTTCTCACTGCTGTCATGTGAAGGCACAAGTCAGGCTCCATCATTGTGCCAGTGATCAGCTCAGAAAGGGCCCGGGCATCCTGCCCCACCCAACCTTCCACATGGACACTGGAAGCCACAATTCCCCACGGCTCCGCAAAATTCTGTGGTGCAGGAAGGTTACGATTGCACCCTGTTGGTTTCAATTAGGTCCCATGGAAATTAAGGGGTCCATTAACTATTACTGTAAGTTGTATTGATCTCAGTGGCAAGTAAGGAAATAGCAAAAATGATGAAAGAAAAAAGAAAAAAGAAACAGAATAGAAAAAATCAATATAAAATGGGCATATGAAGCTAGCTAGAGGCAGACCACTGATCCATCTTGCTCAGAATTATCTACTTGGACTAGTAGCAGTTTTCCACCACTAAAATACATCTCTCTTACAATGAGAGATGTATTCAATAGATGTGTTTAATGAATGTGCCTGTGATGTGTCCACCCCCCCCAAAAAAAATCTGTCTCTAATATTAAAGATCTGTCTCTAACATTTTATGTTTGTAGGCATACTTTTCAGAAAGTATACATTAGAAACACACTGTAAGAGTCCTTGAGATTAGACTTTTAAACCAATTAAAATATTATGGTAGCTGTCTGTATTCTAGCCATATGTTTTCCATACAAGATAACATTAATCAGACTAATTAATCTGAATTAATCAGCCCACAGTCTGCTTCTGATTTTGTCTAAGACTTGCACTCCATATGGGGTATAAATAATGTCATTCTACTTTCGTTGGATCAGTTCTCCTCTCTTACCTACTAGTAAAATCTTGCAGAAGGAACTTGAAATGGCCTGTGCCAGTTGTTGGCATCTATCTGTTTTGAGAGACAATGGGAAAGTGTGCCACTGGGGGTAAAATCAAACCACTGGAGAATTATAGCACCTGCTGTAGGTTTAGTGACCACTATGGGAGCGCAAGGCTGGGTAGTGTATATGAAAGTTCTGGGTTGCCCAGATGGTAAGACCCTCTTCTTGGCCTTGATATCCAAATGAAAAGCAAAACAATACATTTTGGCACCAGCTTGGCTGCAGGAGTTGCTGGAAGGAAGCATGCAAGACATCAGATTTATGTAAAGTTTACTCCTTGGCCTTTTCTTCTCCTGATGATATCCTGCAACACAGAGATTATTCCTTAGGGTTTACTCCTGAAGCTTTTCTCATGAATGAGTATAACCAAAAAGCAATGGAGGTTTATGGTCATAGTTTCCCTTCTCCTTAGATGGGCTACCTTCCCAGGCTGATGAGCCCCATCTGCCCAGCATTTTCCTCTGCAGCAAATGCAGAAATTACCTTCCTGATTGTTAGACCCACTATTCTCATCTGCTCAATCTTCTGGAGCCTGTTTTCACACACAGGGAAAGTCCCTATCTCACTGAGCATTTGAAACCCATCAGTTACCCTCTCTTGGTTTACCTGGCCTATAGAAGCCATTTCCCAGGGTATGGCTACGGTCGCATGCTAACAGCTTCTAGGAGTCACAGGTGAGAGCTGTGTGCAGGGTGGGGACCAAAGGTAGACAAACTACCCCAGAAGGAGCATTTCGTGTCCCCTCCAGAAGGTACTACACCTCCCTCCACACTTATGCATACAGTTGGACTTACATCTGAATGAGCATTCAAAGAGTTTCAGCTGTTAATTGTGTAGTAAACCATCACAGTTTTCAAATCACTGATTCTCAAGCAGACGTATGGACTTCATTGAGGTTGCTCCATAGTAAGTAGTTTTGACAAATACACTCCCAATGTCTGCTCTTTCACAAGTTCCCAAACTTCACAAATACCCTGCCACAGACTACAGAACAATAAATGTCAGAAGACTTTTAAAAGCAAAATTATCCCATTATTTTTATCTTGCAACCTTGCTGTCAGTGGAATAGAGGGAATAATAAAATCAGTGACAGTGCCTAATGTACCTTATGTACGCAGTGTGCCTGCATATTACAGAGCTCTGAAACAACAACATATTTCTTCCTTTCATTTTTATTTATTAACTTAAAGGTGTGTGACTTTGCTATCAATGAAATGCAGTAAAGTTGACAACACTGGCAGAACAAATCAAATCTCTTTTCTCTTTTATAGCTAGAATATGCAGATAGCTACATAATTTCGGAAATAAAAGGTCCCAGGTATCCTGTCTCTGAAACATTTTCTGGTATTCACAAATATGCATGGTAGACACACACATACAAACGTTCCAAACAGTTTGCACTTTCAGGAGACTCGCTGACAATTTCATTTTCCAGAAGATGGAAGAAACAACAAGGGGATCATTTATTTTGGACCTGGTCTTCACCAACATGAAGGAACTGATAAACAAAGTGGAAGTACTAGAAACATTGGAAGGAAGTGATTGTGTCCTCTTGGGTTTCAGGATACAGGTACAAGGGGAAGCTGAGTGTAGTTGGACATGCAATTTGGTCTTTAAGAAGGCTGATATCAAAAAGCTTAATAAACTACCAGGTGAGAGCCTATGGTCAGAAATTCTCAAAGAGAAGGATGGATGGGAATATTGAAGGTGAAATATTGAAGGCACAAATGCAGACAATTCCAACTAACAAGAAAAGTGGGAGGCACCTACAGCTGCATAAGGAATTTATATCTGATCCTTTACAGCTGTAGGTGGTTTGGTGACAAGGGATCTTAAAAAGCCTCCTCAAGTGATAGTTAAGGCATTTGGTGGAAACCTAGTTTTCAAGCTCTGGGATGAAGTGGTGCTTCACCCTGTCCTGAATTAATGGCATAGTCATGGTAACCTGTTTTAGGGGGCTTTGGTGGACATCTTGGTGTCCAGAAGCCAAGCATCAGGCAGAAAGGCCATAGATCTTCCAGCAGCAGCCTTAGGGTGGCCTCCTCTGTAGCTCAGCTTCTTGACATGACCCTGAACAAGTTTCAGCCCTCTGGCAGGAGGCTAAAATGGATATAACACCCAATGCCTGAGCCAAAATCCCACCTACATTTGCAATCAATAAAGTTGTAGCCATTTTCTAATGCAGAACCATGTCTACTTGAATTTATTCCCATACATGGAACCACTGCCGGGGGGGGGGCACTGTGACTGGGGCCACATTGTTTTCACTATGTGTTGTTTCTTGCCTCATAATTGTGTCTCCCTTGTCACACAGGAGAAAAGGTTCAGGCACCCACAATTTCCCTGTCTAGTGAAAAGTAGGGTAGAAGGGGGAAAGGGCAATTTCAAATGGTATAATGACTGTCAAGACAAACATTAAACAACCCCTCCTCCCTTTATCCTTAGCTATTTCTTCACTGGAAGTCACATTCTAGTGACTGTTTTTGATTGCAAACAGTGAAAACTAATGCAATGTCTACCTAGAAACAAAGCTCACCAAGCTTAGTGGCCTTATTATTAGGTAATGGTGTATAGGATTACAGCCAGGATCAGATTAAAACACCCACACAGAGCTGCATGTAACATGTAGTTTGGCCCTGGGAAAGAAGTTGAAGCTGCCAAGAACAAATTGTATACTCAGCCTTTCAAAGGCAGCAGGTCAAACTCCTCGTGATCTGTGCTTCAGGGCTAGAGTATTATGGAAACCAAATTCATGGTAGTAGTGCTGTCACAAATGAACTCTGAACAAGGCATGTTATAAAACAAATAACTGTTCCCCCGAGGTACCGTATGGATTTAGAATAATGCTGAAATGTGAAACCATGTAATACTGAAAGTGAAAGTCCAATGAGAAAGAACTTCCAGGTGGCGGTAAATGTTATGAAGCCCGGTAAATGCAATACTTAGAAGGCTGCAATTGTGTTTTTAACTTTCACCTCTTCCTCTGATTAATACATTGTGCGTGCTATCCTAAGCTATAAATATGGGGTGGGGTGGGGTGGGGAATATGGTTTACTTCTAAGGAAACCGCTCTTGATCCTGCAATTTCCTGAGAGAACAGAAGCTTCCATCTCACCAGTGGTAGTAACTTGGGAGGACATCTAATATAGGATCTCTTTACTGTATATTCACTGGAATACATATTGCAATATAGTGGGCACCTTCTGTGTCAACCCTTAAATGCCCCCTGAAAACATTTCTATTCTGCCATGCCTAAGTAGGCAATTAAGATTTCATCTTTCCACAATGGTTTATTGATGGTTGTTGAAATTGTTTTAAACTTTTTAACGCTTTTATTGCATGGCTTTAATGTAAACTGCTTTGATATATTTTTTATGATTTAGTGGCATATAATTTTATTAATAGAGCAGGACAGTGGGTTTGAGATTTGGTTGCATTTCTTATCCCATGAAGAATGCAAATAATTCTGTTGAAATGTAATTTTCCCTACTCTTTGCAATTAAAATATTAACAAATACAGTAGCATGCATAGATCATTTCTACACACCAGCAGTACTGTATATACTGAGAAAAAATAATGAAGGCTAGGTCTATCAATTGCTGTATTCTTGAAAAGCAAACCTCCCTGACTGAAAGAAAAAGAGGAATATGTAGGGCCAGGTCAATGCTTGGGAGTGCTCATTTTGAAACATGGTTGAAGCCACAAAGGGCCTGAGGAGCTTTCTAAAGAAACTGCATATTTCAACTGCATCTATATATTTAAATATGTACCTTGCTTGCACAAAAAATTACAAAGAGAAGGGTCAGCTCTTCCTGACTTGCTAATTATAAATGAGCAGGGCATCTTTATATCAGTTTCCCCAATTCAAGTCTGTAGCCATACACAAAGTTCAGGGATCCTGCTTAGCAAAAACAAGATTATGAGGATCATGTAGTTTTGCTGCCAGTTGCATTTGATATCAACAGTGGGACTTACAGTCTATGCTTAAGGACAGGATTATAGCCTTAAAACTAAACAGCAGAAATAACACTGGAAGAACACCACCAGCAGAGCCATGTTTGTGAAAATGAAATGTCCAGCCATTTTAGAACATTTTGTGTATATCTGTCTTTTCCCCAGAGTAATCATGTATTGCTGATGTCTGTAATCATGTCAGATGATGTACTGCTTACCAGAAGTTTTACTTAAGGCTGCCAATTTGCACAATCCTATTAAAAATTAACACTGAATCATTCCAGTAAGTAACCGCTTAAAGACTTAGCCGCATTGTCATAGGCTGTGCTAGAATAAATTAAAATGTTAAACTTGAACTTGCAAGTATTGGAAATGATCAGACCAAACCTTTTGATACAGAATGAACTTCATCTAGGCAGTACAGGAGTAGGGGTTTAATAGTGTGTTTCTTTGAAGAATCAATGCTATTGAACAGTATCAAGCCGTGTTATTTAACAGTCAGATCACTGAATATATTTATACACGGGTTTTGTGTGTGAGGAGTGTGGCCACGCTCACTGAGTGAAAGGGAGAAATGAAAGCCCTTTGAGAGCTGCTGTTCCTGCTCTGCAGTTTAACAACACGGCAACCATTTTGAAGGAAAGAACTCTGAAGGTTTCACAGGAAAGCCATGCTTTCATTTACTTCGTATTACAGAATCACACTGTGGAAGGGAAGAGAGGCCATGCAGAGAAGGGCAAGCTTACCCAGACATGATCTGGATGTAGCCCAGCCGTCACGAGCAAATGTAGTGAACTGACAGGAGGAGGAGAACCTGACCTTCTGTATTTACCGTAGTCATATTTAGTCAAATTTAGTTCTTCTCTCTTCTTTACTATCATTGTCTGTAAAATATAAAAGTAATACCAATCATTCTGAAAAGATCCAATTAAAAAAAATTAAAAGAATAAACCTGTACAATTTCTGCATATTTTCTTTTAACAACTGTGCCACTTTCTACATTTTTCCCATATATTTTTAATGACTTTCCAATATGTTCCAATAACAGCCTCATTATAACAACATCAATTTTATCCAATTAATACAATTATTAATGCTAATTATTCAAATATCAAATTATACAATTTAATTCAACTGGCCCCCTCTCATGCTAGAGTTGATGAGTTCATTCTTCTACATTTTTTCTGCTTTCCAAAATTTTAATAATTTCCATTGCATTCCATTCAGATATGTAATCCCTTAAATAACAGCTACAATCTTGTGATTTCTATTCGTGTTGGTATAATAGGTAATTTATAAAGTTCTAGGTGAGGAACTGTAATCCTTATTCTTTCCTGCGTGTGACAGTTTTTCCCATGAAGTTTCCCCATCCGTATATGGTGTTGTATCCTATATTCCTGCAACTATTGATGTTTCCCGTCATGTCCCAGGAGAAGCTGTTATCTCACAGTTTCCAAAAGTCACTGCATCACTGTGAAATTGCTGTACTGCCAGCTGCGGAGAGGGGCGTTGCTCAGTGGTACCTGCATCTCCCTTGGATGCAGGTTCAATCCCCACCATATCCAAGTAGGTCTGGGAAGCTCATACATGAAGAGATGCAGACAGTATTGAGCTGGATGGATCAATGGGTCTGACTCAGAATAAGGTAGCTCCCAATGTTCCTTTGTATAGCACCATTGACACACATTCAATGGAATTTTTTAAAGGGTCATTGATGATTACCCAACATCTGATACTCCTTTCCAATCAAACAGAAATTCACATGAAATTGGAAGAACAGATTGTGAGCAGAAAAGTGCCATCTGTTCCAGAAATATTGATGTGTGTGTGTGTGTAAGTGGAGGGGGGTTTACTATATTTATGCATTTTTAAATAGTTTAGCTATTATTTTTATCACACAGAAAAGCCACCTGTCATTACAGGTTCAGAGGACCCCATTTCCCCACATTTCTGAAAACACACAACAACCTTCCTCCCTCCCCAAACTTGAAGCCATGTATTATCCATCTCCTTTGCAGGTGTCTTTGGTATTTATGCCTGCTGCTAGAGATTGCTAGGCTAACTGACAACGTTAAGCTGAAGAATAGCCCTTGCAATCGCTCTGTATAAATCCTGGCTGCAGTCTTTAATATATTCCCACTTAATGCATATTATCTCGGCTGTAAACAATATTTTTTTAAAGGAAGCAAGTGGCTAGTTAAAACGAATATTTTAACCAGAGACCAAGGCTAGGTATTAGATCATGCTGGAAGTTAAATTAGATGTCCATAAATGACATATAAAATTGAATCATTTCATGAATGTGAATAATGGAAGGGTGAAGCCGGACAGCATTATCCCCAATATATGCACAAAGAGCTGCATTATAAATCCTAGGCAAAATAATTACAGGTTACTGGAGAATATGTCTTATTTGCACGCAAGTTGCTGATAAGATCCCAGCTTCCAAGTAAGTATTTATTTGATAAATGCTGCTGTTGACTGAAGCTGTAATCCTCTACATGTTTACTTGGGACAGGTCCCCTTGGAAGATTGCAGCATGTCTCTGTCTTCTCTGAGTGCAGTTCCTCTTCTTTCTGCAGCAACCACTGCCAAGTTTAATAGTGAAATTCAACTTCAAAAGTTGCTATCCCAATAGATGCTTATTAGATTTAGGCAGCTGAAACAAAACCTAGACTCTGCGTCCATAGCAAAGAACAAGCCAGATCTTATTTACGTGTGCTGGGAAATCTTGTGAATTTCTTCCAGGAACCAAATAAGAAACCAGGAGCAGAAGGGGGGAAATAGCCACAGAGCAAAGTGTAGCAGAATGTCATTAGAGTATTGGAGAAAATTACACAGTTAGGCTAACATAATGTCAAATTTGAAAACATTGCAATACAGCGTAATGCAATTTATTTTCATATAACCATCTTAATGCACATTATCGGGAAAATGCTTTCCAGACAGAACCAGGCATAAGTGCTATGCAGTTTGAAAGCAAATTCAAAGCCATCAGATATTTCAGGCTCCACACTTGTTTGGATTTTATTTTTATTTTTCTACTGGAACAAATCTCAGGTCGTTTTCAAAGGCACTAGTGGTCCGAACAGCTCTGAAAAATTTCCCGCATCATATAATAAGGATCATTGTCCAGATTCACTTCCATAATTTCTCATCGTTCCATTTTTTTTTAAGTCAGTCTGCAATCATAGACCCACTTACCTGTGAGAAAGCTCCTTTGAAAACAGTAAAGCTCACTTTTTCAGTAGGCATGTATAACACTGCATTGTAAGAAGACTATTGTGGATGATGGCACCAGATCATTTCTAAAAAAGAAATGAACCCCCTCCCCCATTACAAATGAATTTTAATGAGTGTGGGAGGGGGGAATAGACTGATATGAAGGCTGTCCATTTTAGAACATAAAAACATAATGTTCATCAGCCCAAAGGCCTTTCAGGTCCAGTATCCTGTTCTCACAGTGGGAAGATGTCTGTGGGAAGCTCGCAAGGAGAACTGAGTACAATAGCACTATCCTTTGGCATGCTGATGAAACTCAGAACTTATCCAGAAGGTGCAGTGGGTCCTGACTGAACACCAAATGTGGATATGGATCCGAATCCTGATGCATGTCTTTGTTGGCTGTATATAAGAAAAACAGGGTTTCTGTGTGTGGTTCTTCCTTGCTAGATTGGGTTGAATAAATATAGCCTAGTCTAGCCTTTTTCATCCTTGGGTTCCTATATGTTGTTGGACTACAACTCCCATAATCCCTGGCCAGCATGGCCAGCGGTCAGGGATGATGGGAGCTGTAGTTCAAGAACATCTGGGGATCCATGGTTGAGGAAAGCTAGTCTCCTATATCTGTCTTGTACCCTAACGCAGATGAAGTTAGATTGTTTAACATGCAGGTGCTGCATGCCTGCTGATGATAACCCCATGACTGTTTAGCAACAACAACAGTGCACACTGGCCTTGATCCAGGGAAACCAAATCAGGGCCATCCGCCCTGGATCTGGTCCCATGGAAGCCCAGGGAGTGTGGCTTATGTTTAATACATACCCCTCAACTGCCCTGATTAAATCGGGACACTCAGTTTTTTGGTGCCACAGCCCTGAAAGATGTTTGGGCACATGGGTCACATAACTCACATGGGAGTGTGTCCTGGAAGATGTGCGTCCCAGCTTTCCACAGCGACATGATGGAGAGTATGTTAATGCATCCTGTGAAGGTGTCATGGAGGAGGTGGTCAGACCCTGAGGAGGAGCTGTAGGAGTTTTGAGGTCCCTAAAAATCACCTTAAACCCCATAAATTCTGAGAGCAATGGCCAGTTTCTCTTCCCTCTAGAAGTCAGCCTAAATTTCCATCTATAGCATGGGTAGGCAAACTAAGGCCCGGGGGCCGGATCCGGTCCAATTGCCTTCTAACTCTGGCCCACAGACGGCACAGGAATTGGTGTGTTTTTACATGAGTAAAATGTGTCCTTTTATTTAAAATTCATCTCTGGGTTATTTGTGGGGCCAGCCTGGTGTTTTTACATGAGTAGAATGTGTCCTTTTATTTAAAATGCATCTCTAGGTTATTTGTGGGGAATATGAACTTGTTCATTTATTTATTTTTTCAAAATATAGTCTGGCCCCCCACAAGGTCTGAGGGACAGTGGACCAGCCCCTTGCTGAAAAAGTTTGCTGACCTCTGATCTATAGGCATAATTCAGCATATGCAAATTTTGTGTCACAAGCACGTGACCTGAATATTTAAGTAGCAATTCCCTTGGTTCAGTCAATGAATAAAACAGCCAAAACAATATGATAGTGCCCTCCCCACTTACCCTGTCAGATACTGGTTTTCCTGGGATATCTACCTCAGTCAGTGTGTCTTTCATTTGGGAAATCTATTCAGGATCCAGTGGCAACTGCTAGAGGTAACTGCTCTGTAATAATACAGAAGCAATATTGTGCTGACTGAAATACTTTATAACTAGTGGTAAAAAGTAAGGAACTTGAGGTTTGTGGGTGGAAGGATGCCGTGAGTGATGGATGCAGGAATTGTCGTCTGTAAAACTTGCCACACACCATCTTATTTTAAGTCACATTTTACAAAGATAGATTTTACTATGATTCAGTTCATTTAGCCGAGGTTCTACTCTGTGCAAAACTTTTTTGAAGGTTGAGTTATATTTGCATTCTACTATGCAATTTCTTTATTTCAATGATTTCTTCTTTCTTCTCTAGTAGAGCAAGTATTTTAGCACTTTCCATCATTAATCTTTATTATTTGCATAGCAGAGACTTGCTGCATGACTTAACGAACATATTTTTAATTAATTTTCCCTAGAAGAAAGCAATGAACCAAATTAGAAAGAACAAAACTTAAGAAAACATTTTTGCTGAATGTTAACATGTCTTTAATTTTATATTGTTTTTTAAAAATACAACAATTTTTCTGAATAATCAACATTCCTACCATGGTGAAAAACTTTAGAAAAACTTGAGTTTTATCTGGAAATGATACTATTACAAAAATATAAGGTTTCATTGGGAAATGGGCTCTTTTGTGTAAAGGAAAGAAAGAAAGAGTCAAAAGTCTTCCCTGAACCATTCATCCCCCCCCCCCATACATCGGTCATCAAAACTCTAGTTAATAAAGTTGGTTGGGTTATGGACCAACTGGTTCATCATAATAATATATAATGATAATAATTTATTATTTATACCCCGCCCATCTGGCTGGGTTTCCCCAGCCACTCTGGGCGGCTTCCAATTGAATATTAAAAACAGTACAGCATCAAACATTAAAAACTTCCGTAAAGAGGGCTGCCTTCAGTTGTCTTTTAAAAGTAAAATAGTTGTTTATTGCTTTGACATCTGCTGGGAGGGCGTTCCACAGGGCAGGCGCCACTACCGAGAAGGCCCTCTGCCTGGTTCCCTGTAACCTCACTTCTCGCAATGAGGGAACCGCCAGAAGGCCCTCGGCGCTGGATCTCAGTGTCCGGGCTGAACGATGGGGGTGGAGACGCTCCTTCAGGTATACAGGACCGAGGCCGTTTAGGGCTTTAAAGGTCAGCACCAACACTTTGAATTGTGCTCAAAAACGTACTATCTTGGATACTTCTATCTTGGGTGGGCATGTTCAAGATGGGAGGCCATCTAGTACATAGTTGCTGATTCTGGCCATGAATTTCTCCACCTTACGCTGCAAGCATTTCCTAAAATATGGATGAGCAACCAGACATTGATGGGTTACAAGTCCCATCAAGTCCCATTATCCCTACCCATTGGCTATGCTAGCTGGGACTGATGGGATTTAGAGTCCCACTACACCCCTTTCCTAAAGCTATGATAATTTGAAACCTATTGGCCCTTGGTTCCTGCCTAAAGATCTTATTATGCAGATGTACATTGCAGCAAAATTGTGTGTGGCACATACATCTCTAATGCAGCCTTCTAATCAGCCATGGATTGATAACTATGATAAGAAACCATAATTATATGAAAGCATAGTCAGCAGGTGCTGCAAACAAGGTTTTTAAATTTAAAAAGATGTTGTGGCACTATGGTTTCCATTTATTGCCTGTGTGGGAACCCTTGAAGCTTCTGGCCACGTTCAATTCCATTACAGGTGCATATATTCATTTATATACAGTGGTACATCTGGTTAAGAACTTAATTCATTCTGGAGGTCCATTCTTGACCTGAAACTGTTCTTAACAGGAGGTACCACTTTAGCTAATGGGGCCTCCCGCTGCCGCCACACCGCCGGAGCACGATTTCTGTTCTCATCCTGAAGCAAAGTTCTTAACCCGAGGTATTATTTCTTGGTTAGCGTAGTCTGTAACCTGAAGTATATGTAACCTGAAGCGTCTGTAACCCGAGGTACCATTGTATTTGACTATGATTCAGTATATAACTTACATATCCACACCTGAGAGATATTTCAAGAGCTTCTCCTTGCGTTTTGCACTGCCCCACAAGTACACCCGTGAGATACTAACTAAGGACTGTAATGGGTGACTTTTTCTTATTACTATTATTTATTAATTTTATATCCTACCCTTCACCCAAATATCACACGGTGGTTTACAGTATAAAACGGGCAGTTTATATTATATGTTAAGGGGTATAGAAATGGTCTGGGGTGTATTCTGTTAGGGGATGGGTAGTCCCTCTGGTCAGAGGGGGGATACATTATGCTTCTTCTGGGGTAGTTTGTACCCTACCCTGCACTCAGCTCTCACCTGTGACTTCTAGAAGCTGTCGGCAAGCAACAGTGGCCACATCTAGAGAAATGGCTTTGAGTGGCCAGCTAAACCAGGTGAGGGTAGCTGACCTGTCTCAAACCCTCAGTGAGACAGCGAATTTCCAGAAGATGGTCCATAAGATGGCTGGATGGTTCCTTGTACACCTCCTTTTGGCAACCAGCCAAGCTGGTGCCAAAAGCATTGCTCTGATTTCCTTTGGATTACATCAGTGAGGCTGAGGGACAGTGGTGGTGGTCCTGTCATCTGGGAAGTCCATGCAGTTAGGAGTGAGATGGGAAATCGGAGCTGTCTGTTTCAGTTCCATTTTAAAGGCTGTGATTTGACCCACAAAATGGTTTCAGAAGAGGGACTGGCAGTTCTGGTGGATGACATTATCACTTCCTCCCCTCTTCTTTGTTTTTAAACCTGCTAGCATTCTTTCCAAAGGCACACTGGGAAGGAAAAATGGACACAAATAGCAGCCAGAACTATTCACACTTCTCCAAAGCTTGCAGTGTGGTTCTCCACCCAAGTAAAGTGAAAAAAAGATACATATACTAGGGCAAGGCATGCTTATAAATGCATATATTACTGAACTAGGGGCTGTGCCCCTGCTTGCTCTGCTCACCAATCCCTGGGCACTCCCCCATATGAATCCTCCCAGACCTCCCCATCCCATGCAACTAGGAAGTTTGCTTTCTGCCTTCCCAACCCTATTTCTGAAGCCACTTCTCTCCTCAGCCCAGCTTTCATCGTTGCTTCACCCTCATGTCCATGCCTCCCCCCCATCTTTTTAGCCACCCGTCCCCCTTGCACACAAACCACCCCCATGGTAACCTCCTGCATTGTAAACAGAAAAACGAATGCACTAATCATATCTAAATGCACCCCAAGCCGGCTGACACTGACCTTGTCTGATAGCTCCCTTATGTGAGTGAAGGATGCTATTTTGGCTATCAGAGGACCAGGAGTACTCAGAAATTTGGAAATAAAGGTAATGGTAAAAAGTTATGCTTGTGTATGACGGATGAACCTAGGTTTTCTTCAGGATGACTCACCTAGAATTAGGGCAGGATTAATTTGACAGATAACTGAAGCTTTGGGAATCTAAGATAAGAATTAAATTTGTAATGGAAATGCTATCAGCCCAGTTTCATTTGATGTGAAGTTTGCTTTTAACATTTTGCACGTGCGGTACACTCATCTATTGGCTGAATATTAAATTCCTGGTTGAATGGGGGGGGGGGATGAGGGCAAGAACATTCAGGATAAATGAAATTAGAAAAGTCAACATGAATAATGATGGGAGCATGATCTAACAGATTTATTTTTTTAAAAAAAGAACAAAATGTACATAATAAATGAAAACCACAAGATATAAAACAAGATGAGCTTGACTGGCTGTACAGATGGCAAAATCAATAATTGGAAGAGAGAAAAACTAGAGGATGGAACACAAATGACAAAAGATCAGATTACTACAAAGGACACTAGTTAGAGCAATGAATAGCTACTGCAGCGATGGCCAATGTGCAGCTTGTCAGCCAAGTCAGGCCCCGAGAAGCAATATTTCCTCACCTCCCACATCCCTACTAAATCTTAATGAGAACATGGTAAAAAAGTTGGTGCGAATTATAAGGCAAGTAAAATAGTTATCTTTTTGCTCTTAGATTCATATGGTCATTTTCATATTAAGATTGCAATGCACACATACACAAAACGAAGCATAGGATAAATCAAATATGAATACAATAAACTGATAATCAGTAGTAGAATAATATTATTATGGAAAGAAAAGGGAAAACTAAACATGCAAACTATTATTATTTTTTTGACTACCCAAGCAATGTATAGAAACAAACAAACAAAAACATAACATATTACAGATCATAAAAGAGTAAAAGGTAAAGGTAAAGGTACCCTTGACCATTAGGTCGAGTCGTGGCCGACTCTGGGGTTGCGGCACTCATCTCACTTTATTGGCTGAGGGAGCCGGTGTACAGCTTCCGGGTCATGTGGCCAGCATGATCACATGTCAATGAGTTGCATCCCTGCACTATTCCTCCAGCTACAGGACAGATTTTCCCTTTCTCCTTCCACTCAATATTATTTTTTGGCACATCATAAAAAAGTATTGAATTTTACTTCTTATTCTTTTAAAGTGTTTTTTTAAATTAAAAAAATCATTGTATGCTGTTCTGAGTCTGGCTTGTTTATTTTTATTTTTTAAAGGTAAGTTGGATAACAGTATAATAAATGAATAAATTTACACAGAAGATCGGGGATGAAAATAACACATAGACAGCTTGTTTCACACTCCCACACATGCACAACAATTTCATCTCTTAAAATATGTTACAGTGATTTAGTGGATGACTTCAGCTTACATCTTCTTGTATTCCTGTTCTAGTATCATGTGGTTTCAGCCTCTTCTATGAAAGAGCATGCAGTGCCAGTATGAAAAGCATTTGGGGTACCATATCATATCATTATACTTGCTTAAATTGTATTTAACCAATCTACTTTTACAGAAACACACGCAAAACATGGAGCCCAGTATATTTTGTTACCTGAAGCAGAAGATCCAAACGGCTGTCTTCCCCCCATGGTGGCCAAAATAGAATAAATAAATGGAACTGGGTGGGGGGAATCTCTTCTTTCGTTTCCTTTCAATGTTTGTGGTGGACTTCTGCACTCCACCTTATTTATTTCATTACATATCCTTCCAAGGTCTCAAAGTGGCATACATGGTTCTCTCCCCTCCCCCCCTCCCCGCTTCATTTTATCCTCACAACAACTCTGTGAGGTAGGTTAGGCTGTGAGACTGTGACTGGCCCAGGATCACCCAATGAGCTTCATTGCTGAGCAGGGCTCTAAATCCTGGTCTCCCATGTCCTCTTAGTAAAAAAACCTCTAACCACTACAGTGCATTGCTTCACGGTGAGATTGCTGAGGTTTTATGTACAGGCACACATGTTGTGTGTAGGGAGAGTGGGAGAAAGCAAAAGAGATTGACTTCCAGAATTGTTCCATCACTTTTTCCTAAATACTTTATTGGCTGGATAGGCATTTATTTTTAGTGGGTTTTTTGAATTTAATGTTCAGTTGTTTTCTGTTATGTGAGCCTCCTGGAAGCCTTCTGGAGGGGAAAGGCAGAATATAAGTGTTCTAAATGAAATAATGAATAAATAACAAATGCAATGTCTTTTAAATGCTTTGTGCCTTGGGCATTTTAAGTATGCAACAGAACCTTCTTGGAATGGGTGCTTGATCAACACAACAGAACTAAGCCCTTTCTGATAAAAGTTACCCAGTGACAAATCTTATTTAGCTGTTTCTGTAATATATTTATAATGCCACTCATTGTTAAAACAGATTCTCCCAACTTCCAAATTCTATATGAAATGATCTGATCTACTGCCTTGGTTTAATGTTACAGGTACCGGTAGGTAACCGTGTTGGTCTGCCATAGTCGAAACAAAATAAAAAAATTCCTTCCAGTAGCACCTTAGAGACCAACTAAAGTTTGTTATTGGTATGAGCTTTTGTGTGCATGCACACTTCTTCAGATACACTGAAACAGAAGTCAGACCCTTATATATAGTGAGAGGGTGGGGAGAATGCGTGGGGAGGTGAGGGTGGGGAGAATCCCACTCAGAAGGGTGGTGGGAATGCCTGATTGGCTAATAGGTGTGGTAAACCTGTTGACGACTGTTAACGACTGCAATTGGTCTTACAGGAAAAAGCAAGGGGTGAGATGGCTAAAAATATCATGTATAAAGAGATAAGAATCCAATGTCTCTATTCAGACCAGGTCTCTCCATGGTTTTAAGTTTGGTAATAAGTTGCAATTCAGCAACTTCTCTTTCCAGTTGTTAACAGGTTTACTTAGTTGGTCTCTAAGGTGCTACTGGAAGGAATTTTTTTATTTGGTTTAATGTGTGGATCATCACTGAACTATTCCCTGGATTTCAAACTTCTCTGAATGCTGCAATGCAGGTCTTAGCAGCTGAAATATGTTTGTATTTATATACCACTTACTCAAGAAAGAAAAACTAAGTGATTTACAAACATATCAAAAATTTCCATCTAAATTCATGTTATAAGAGACTTCTTAAAAGTTACATATTAATGTGAAAACATAATAAAAGCATAGTTAAAAACTTGTAAAGTGACAAAGACTCAAATTCCGGAGCTCCCTCCCTCATAAACAGTACACCACAGCTAAAGAGCCAGACCCCATTTTAGACTAGAAGACTTACACTCACTGGTGCAGGCAAATCTGTGAGGCCAAAGCTGGCTTGAGATGCATTCAGACATGGGGAATATTGTGTTGTCCTGATTATAATGCTAGTGCTTCTGTCCCATTGTCAAATCATCCTTTCATGCTGCAGTACATGTTGTTTCATGGAACTGTGGCTTTTTGACCAATATGCCAGCATGTTGTGTTTCATTCACATCAGTGGGTGTAACATGACAGAACCACAAATTGTGAGCTGCTCTGAGAGCTGTGGGTATAGGGTGGTATACAAGTTTAATTTATAAAAAATAACCACAACCACACATACCATTGGATAATGTCACTAACCTGTTTAGTGAAATTTTTAATGTTTGATGGTTTACAGTGGTACTTCGGGTTACATACGCTTCAGGTTACAGACTCCGCTAACCCAGAAATAGTGCTTCAGGTTAAGAACTTTGCTTCAGGATGAGAACAGAAATCATGCTCCGGCAGCATGGTGGCAGCAGGAGGCCCCATTAGCTAAAGTGGTGCTTCAGGTTAAGAACTGTTTCAGGTTAAGAACGGAGCTCTGGAACGAATTAAGTACTTAACCCGAGGTACCACTAGGTACCGCTAGATGGGCGGGGTATAAACAAACAAACAAACATTATATCTCCCCACCCTTTCTATATATGCATGCTGCTGTTGCCCCATGATTCCCTCATGAAAACAGCAGAAAAGAACTGTACGCCCAAATTTAATCAAGTTAAGGGTCTGCAAATGGAGTTTTCTGGAATCAAATAACATGTAAATGAGTGCAACGCATGCACCATATGCCATGAATGTTCTTGCTTTGACATCATGTGAAACCCCAAACAAAATGTGGAAATCATTAGACAGGAAAACACTGGAGAAAAGGAAAACAGCCTGAAAGGTGACAGAGTGCTAGGCTCCAGACCAGACGAATACCCCTCTCCATTGTTCAGGAAAGAAGTGAAATCTGGCAGAGGTAATTTCCAGGAGTTTTCAAGTGAGCTCTTGGGCCCTGTTGGAACAAGTTGCCTGACTGGAGCTATCCAAGGTCCTGAAATGCTGTCTGCAACTAATTGCCATCTGCCTGACTGAGACACTCAGAGGTGTCCATCCTTGCCTCTGGGCTCTTGCTTGTAGTCAGACCAGCCCAGGGAAAGGTGGATGTGTTGCAGTCTTTTTAAGCCTTTTACACTCTTATATTTAATGCCTGTTTTATATAGTGACTGTGTCAAAGCTTTAAAATTGTGTAGACTCTACATCTCAATGAATAAGAAATGTAGGAGCCAAAGTTTCTTCATTTAAGAGTGTCTTCCACAGCTATATTTTGAAAAAACATATTCCACCCCCCCCCACCACAGTAAAGCACCTTGAAGTCACTCCCAGCACTCATTCTTGTCTGCTCATGAATCAGATGAGCCTGAGGGGACCAGAATTTGAAAGCAGCTCAGTCTACCTAAGCCTGATTCATGAGTACACATGGGTCTAAAAAACCCTCCTCTCACATTGTGATATGTAACGTGGAAAACACAAGGTTAAAACCAAAAAGAAGCAAGGCAACAATGGCAAGGCAACAATTATTTCATAACCTAGCTATGAAAAGTATCACTGTTCTAGTTTTTAAACATTAGATAAAATAAGATGACGACTTACACAATTCAAGTGATTATAGCTAGGTTGTGAGTGACCTTTTGGAAGACCTTTTAAGATGGTTATCAGTATTGTACTTAAATGATGAAAGCTAAAGGTAAAAAGGGAAGGGAAGGTTGTTTCAGCCTGGTGAGTGCTTTGTCTCAAGTCCTTCACAATAGGTAAAATCTGTCAAGCACAGACCTTTGGTCCAGATATGAACATTGTTGATGAATAGTTCCTGCATCAATGTTGTCTTCTGTATGTCATCCACTAATACAAAACCAGTGAACCTAGTTATATTGATATATGATGTTCTTTATATAGAGTGTGAGGAGTTCTGGTTGATGGGCTTCTCGTGTGTCTGAGCCCACGGATATGTGTATGCATCATCTTATTCACTGGGAGAAGAATGAGAGACTCTATGGATGGATGCTACAGAAGCAAAACAGCTCATCTTGAACTTTTAATGCGTCCCATTTGAATGGGAAGAATGGAAAGGATCAGGAGTGTGAAAGCTCTTTGTGTTAAATTACAAGGCAAATCAGGATGATTAAGGGAAGCTTCGGACATTTCAGAGTCACATTATGTAATTAAGTCTCTGAGTGGCTCTGTGACCTAGTTTGGTCCTCAAAACACATGGCTATTTCCACCTCCACAGGAGAAATGAAAACAAGCCAGCTGGGGAAAATTTCTTAGTTTGGTAATATAATAACAGAAGAAACTATTTCTGCTTTTCTACATTTAAATCCCACAAGAATTCTGCAAGGCATGAAAGATAAAGTAAAATAAATATTTTTGCTCTGTGACATCTAAAACTATCAAAATTCTACTCATGGGAGAAGGCTTCCCCTTTGTTTTCTTCTCCAGCAGCCACCATGCTATTTCCCTCTCTAATCCAGAGGATTCTGCAGCCTGCACTGCCCCCCCCAGCAGATTTGCAGAGATAGGGGGTCTCAGGGGCAAGAAGGAGATGATCAAAATCTCCTGTCACTTCTCCCTGCAGGTATTAGGGAATTTCACACAGTGGCCAACCAAATGGCCATGCTATGCAGATGCCTGTGTTTGTAGCATCAACATGCCTAAGGAGAAACATAGCTTGGATAGACATTGCATAAAGTGGATAGAACATATTATATTGCTTTTGCTGCTTTGCTGAGCTCCTTTGGGAGGAAGGATGTGATGAAAATTAGAAAAATAAAATGATAACTATCAACGTTTCATCTTTACAAAATTAGTAATGGACACATTCTACTTAAAGGTGGGGGTTTTTAAGGGCTCACCATTTTTACATGATAGATTTAATTATGTGTTTAATGCCTCATTACCAAATGTTTGGGATTATTCCAAAATTGTACCTTTTTTTGGCAGGACGTTTACATACATTGTAATGTGGCCTTGGTAATATGTCTATTCTCTTTAATCAAGAGATTCTAGGAACATTTCCAGCATTTTGGGATGATATGAAACACAGGAGCTGGGACTTTTTAGTTGCTGGAATACTTTTTCTACTGTGAGAATATTCTCCTCTAGGTTTATACATGATTCAGTTGAACATCTCTGAATATACATATAACTTTGGGGAAACTGGGTTTGACAAATGAAGCAAAATCTCTCTCTCTCTCTCTCTCTCTCTCTCTCTCTCTCTCTCTGTGTGTGTGTGTGTGTGTGCATTCTCCATCAATTAATGAGAAATAAACTACAGTGTTACCTCGGGTTACAGACGCTTCAGGTTACAGATGTGTCAGGTTATAGACAATTCAGGTTACAGGCTCCGCTAACCCAGAAATAGTACCTCGGGTTAAGAACTTTGCTTCAGGATGACAACAGAAATTACACGGTGGTGGTGTGGTGGCAGTGGGAGGCCCCATTAGCTAAAGTGGTGCTTCAGGTTAAGAACAGTTTCAGGTTAAGAATGGACCTCCAGAACGAATTAAGTTCTTAATCCGAGGTACCACTGTACATTCAAAAATTATCAAAGGGAAGAGAAAATTTTAGTGACGTTTTCATTGGTTGGGTGCAAGTAGTTTGTTTTTAATCTACTATTGTGATGGCAGATGAGTGCTTATGAGTGTACTTTATTTCTTGCCTTCTGCAGATTATCTGTATAGTGGCAGTAGTGACCAGGGGGTCTGGCTTCACTGACAACACGTGCCCTGTCAGTTGCTGAGAGGGAGTGGCAAGGCAGCAGGGAGCTCAGGATCTTGTGGAGACAGTGCTGTGTACATTGGAGCAGCTCCTCTGCTGACCTTGCAGCAGATGAAGCTTCTCACTTCCTGGCAGTAACATGCACCACTGAGAAGCCAGGTTCATAACACAGCCCCACCTACACTGCTACTCTGGCAGTCTGCAGACCCAATCAGGTGACACAGGCAGCCAGGGAAGCTGTCTAATACTGCACAAATGTTTTCTGGAAGGAAAAACACACCTTGGCCAATTTGTAATGATAAGGCACTCAAGCTGCATCAGGGCAGGGGGTCTATGCTAGAGAGCAGGCAGGGAAACATTTGTGAAACCTTGGAAATTTTGAGTCCATTGCAGTGGCAGCATTCACATTGGAAGCTGAACATCACAAACATGCTGCCCAGTGCTATTTAAGAGTGCTTTGCTTGGTTTATTATGCCTACTGGCAGGAAATGAGAAGCAATGCACTATTCTGTTTCAGTTGTGACTTGCTCCAAACAGAAATGAGGGCAAAGGAGGAAAAAAATGCCTTCTGATGACTCAAGGAATGGGGAGGAAGGATAAAAACAGTATGAGGTGATGAACAAAGAAGAGAATGCAAACTTTAGTTATATTTTAATGAGAGGAGCACAAAGCAGAATAGGGAAAGATGACAGAAAAAGTAGATTGCAAACACTTGAGGCCAGAGTCTGCCTTTTAATATGCATCTCTACAGATCTCTAATTCTAACTAAGGGCTCTGCCTGTTATCTTAATATAAATAACTAGCAACAACAGCGACGAAAAGAGACAAGAACAACCAAAGGAAATAGATTTTTAAAAAAAACAAACACAGAGGAGTAGCTCCGGCAACCTCTGGAGGAATCATATCAAGAAGGGATGTGTGGCCAGAAGGCCTAAATGCTGTTTAACATTTGCTAATCATAAAGGCGGAGTCAGACCAATGGAGGACGAAAGAGGTTGTGCACAATTTCAGGAAGGATTTTCTTTACCATTAACTGATTTGCATTACCCGTAAATCTCAATGAACACTCAGAAACCCCTAATGGATGTTAAGCAAGCCTGTAATGGATGCTGAGCTCTTAACCAGGTGAGGTTAAATGCCTGGGAGGTTATTCTGCTGTACAGCCAACTCTACCTAGCTCCACTGAACATTCCTATTTATATTTGTCTCGCTATCCTCATATATACCCTCAAATGCATGTTTTTCTAGCTGTCTGTCTGCCTGTATGTCTGTCTATTGACCTATCTATCACACCCTTCCAACAAGGAACTCAGTACAGCAATTTTATCCCTCTATATCCTTACAATACCTCTGTGAGACAGCTTAGGTTGCAAGATGAAGTTCATCCATTAACCTTTATTCTTACCAGTACATCAGCCCAGATCTGTCTTTGAGGCCGGACCACCTTTCTTAGAAAAAGCTTCCCTACTCAGTGTGAATTGGTGGGACTTAAGAAGAGAGGGAGTGCTAAGGCCTAGCTTATTTCACTATCAACATCCACTCAGGTCCTCTCAGAGATCCAGAGAAAACCAAGGCCACTTCCAGCTTGCGAGCCCTAGTCACTAGAGGTGGTTTCTTTATATAATCATGATCTAAACTTGTGCCACCAAGACTGAAATATTTTTGTTTATAAATATTAATACCTGTATACCATCCTTTAGATCTTTAATATAGCAAAATCTGTACCAGTTAACAAGGAGTTTTGCCAAATCACATCTCTCTCAGCTGAGAGAGCAGGGAAAACCACACCACGCATTTAAAGGACATGACATCCCAAAAGAATCTTGAGAACTTCAGTTTGTTAATGATGCTGGAAATTGTGGGTCTGTGATGGGAAACTACACTTCCCAGGTTTATTTGGGGGAAGTCATGCTCTTTCAATATTTGTTGGATGTGCTTTAAATGAATAGTGTGGATCTGCCCTTTGTGTTATATTTTGGTCCAACACATGGAAAACCAAGTTCTAAAATTCATTGAATGCTAAAAAAAATTCAAGCGGTTATATTTAAGGCCCCCTTTCAACTTGAGGCTTTGGCCAAATGCCCCCCTTCTCTTTCACACACATAACCCACCTGACCCTGCTTCTTCTACCTAGTTGTCTTGTGTCTTGCCTCTTTATTCACTTCTCTGACCACAGACTCATGGATTTTTACTGAGAGTTGTATGAATGAATACACTTCATGGGGTGGGTGAAATCAACTGATCCACCTTTTGGGAAACAGATAAAGAGAAGAAACTTCAGTTGCAGCACTAATAGCAGCCTCACAAATTTGAAGAGGTATTTGTTCTTCCCTGCTAAGAAACTCTAGGGGGAGATATCACCATCTGTTCCTTTATTTACCATGCCGCTGGGACAGATTAACTTGTCACAGAATTTTTTTCAGCCTTTGGTACAAACCTTGGCTTATCTGCTTCAAATGCAAACACTACTTTCTTTTCTGAACTACCAGGAAACAACATCAAATAGTTAATTAAAATACAATCTCGAGCAAATAAGGTAAACTGGAGTCTTTTAAAATATTTTCTTACACACCCAAGAACCACAGTCACAACATTCTTATCCATCAGTGGGTAAAAGAAAGAAGACACTAATCCATTTATAGTGTTTGATATAATATTTGTGAATTTCAGGCTGCAACCAGTGGAAGATATATCAGCTAACCTACTGTTTCCTACAGAACAGCTTCTGTTTGTATTTTGCATTCATTCCTTTCATCGTTGAACCAGGAGGAGAAGAAGGGGAGGGAGAAGCATAATCCCTTGCTAAGCTTACTGTGGAAAATCACATTGTGTTCCAAGCCATAATCATTCTAGGCAAAGATAAAGTTTTTAAAGATTGAATTGGACCCCTGTGTTTCTCTTAACTAGACACCTGAGAATGAAAAACACAACTGTCAAGATGACTCCTATCTGGCAATACAAGTAACTTAATCCATTTACTCACTAGCCGATGTCCTGCTAGCAGGGAAGCAAGTACATACTAATTAAATGCTTGGGTTCTTTTTAAAATGCTTACAGCGACATCCCCAATGAAAAGAATACCCACAGCAAATTGCGTCTGCACTTTTTTATATGAAAAAAGAAAACCAGCAACAACAATCACACAATCACTTGAGTTTCTTTTTAAAAAAATTAAAGCAACAGTTCTTGGCAGAAATGTTAACAAATGAGGCGACATAGCTAAAGTAAGTGGGTAATAGAGAAGTAATTACGGCTACAAATTATTTCAGAAAACTAAGAGGAAGGGGTGGAATGCAACCCAAACGGATATTACTAATGGAAGAGAGTTTAAATGGTAACTCTATGTGAGGAGTGGGGAAGGGGGGCAGAAATGGAGTGGGAAACATTTTGGGAAAGATGATCACACACACACACACAGTGGGGGAATATTACAAACCCTATCTTATTACTGCCATTTTATCACAGATTGCTGTTTTTCTAGGGGGAAATGGTGGTGGAACTCACCATGAATGCCTCCCTTGTTCTCTTAGAATGGCACCCACCTGAGAGGTGCCAAAACTGAGCTCCAGTGAGTTCCAGCAGAAGAAAAGCCCTGCTGGTTCATTATCATAAACGGAAAGAGATGAATTTTCATAGCTCTGGTTTCAGATGCTCAGACAGGTAAGTACCCACAATGGATGTGTGGGTGCTATCATGTGATGAAGAAAGGGCATAAGCCCTGGTCACTGTGCACATATGCAGGGCAATTAAAACTTTAGCCCTGTTCAATAGTTTTCCATCATTCATTTCCCACGGTGTGTGTGGGAAGAGCATGAAGGCAGCTTGCTGGCCCCACTCCTTCAACCATGCCCTGGATGTTCTGGACCTTCACAGGTTGAGGCTGAACATCTGCAGCAAGAGCCAGCTGTGCTCATGGACTCACCCTGCATGATTCAGAACCTTGATCACACCAGTTTAGATGCCTTCAAAAGGACATTAGGCAAATGAATGTATTATAAGACTATCAATGGCTAAGAGTCACAATGACTGTATACAACCTCCACAGTCATAGGTATCATGCCTTCAGATGTTAGTCACTGGTGAACAACCCCAGCAGAGGGATGCACCTCAGCAGCAAGTATATAATTTGTATGCTGAAGTTCCCAGCTCCAACCCTTGGCATCTCTGGGTAGGGTTTGGATAGGCTCTCTGCAATGCTAGAGTTCCATTGCCTGTCAATGTAGATAGCACTTAGCTGGATAGATTAGTGCTCTAATTGAGTATAAATTCTTATGTTCCTAGGACTATGGTGCTCATGTCCTGGTTGTGGGCTTTTCATAGGCATCTGTTTGGTCCCTGTAGAGACAGGATGCTAGAATAGATAGGTTTTTGGTCTGAACCAGCAAGACTCTTCTTGTTTAATAACTACAGTAACAGTACCAGAGGTATCATAGTGTTGATAATTTCACCATGAAACCTCCTACTATATTTCTGGTTATAAGCTGCAATGTCCACATGCAGGGGAGCAATGCATGAACACATTGTTATTAAGAGGTGCATCGGCCAGAGAACTGTTGTTATTGGGTGACTGATAAAAGCAATAAATACAAGAACAACAATATTTCAAAATGTATTTTTATTATTATTTATTTTATTATTATTATTTCTTGATTTACAAAAGTATGTGCAATGTCTCTTCTCCTGTATTCCCCCTCCCCCCATGTAACATTTTTACAAATCAGTTTCATTTGCTGAGACATTAGGAAGAAACGGGGAAAGAGGGGTGGGGAGATGGGGTGGGGTGGGGTCGGGTGATTATGTTTCTATTTTACTTAATATATGTAGGGTTTGGTGTCAGATTGCTTGTGTAGGTTTTTTGCTGTTCACTTGTGTTCCTTTGGTGGCGAGAGAGGTACAAGAATAACAATTTAAAAAATGCTGCACTCTCCATCCCAATATTTTCTTGCCAAAATTTCACGTCTGCTATGGAAGTTACCCATATTTCTATGGTGGAATCATGTGCCAAACCATGCTGAGCATGACAGCAGAGGAAGTAGAGTCGCAGTGTGGAAGCAGTTTGACTGCCTGATCCTCAAATGAAAGCCATGAGTCACAAGGAGGATTATTCATTTGTTCGGCTCCCTGAAGCAATATTGGACCACTGTGGATCTGCTGGTGTTGATTGCTCTGTCTTTGATATTAACCATTGTAGGTAGATGTGCAGTAGAATTAGGGAGGGAAAGTAGTAGTAATAAGCTGAACTTAGTTATTTTTACAAGTGACTGCATTTCTTAAGCTCACAGCAGCATACGATTCATTTTATTTACAACCCAGTATGATGCCTCTACACTTTTCAAGTAACTGTGTGGTTGATGTTGTTTTCCCTTTGTTGGTGACAAACATTTGTGGGGTGAGGGGAGGAAAGGTTCTGTAAGTCACTGAAAATGACAGGCTCCTCTAATGAGGGTTTCTGACACAGCAGATAACAACAAGAAGACTGTTGGTTTTTGTCGTTTTATATATGAAAAAAAGAAACCTCTGTATCAACTGAAAATATTTACTGTTCCTATTAAAAAGGAAACATTTTAACTGAAGCTATTATCACATTACCTTCGTTTCCATTTATATGCAAATTTGAAATCCTCTCTTCAATAGGAATCAAAAGACGAGCACAGAGCACTACTTGTAATGGAACATAATGGCCAAAGTTGGAACACATGAGGGGTAAATGATTTATTTATTATTTGTTTGCTATTGTGTAGATTTATAAATCAGGCTTAGGAATAGAACATCATTTATAAATCAATATGTTGAAGCTAGCCTCCATTGCCCATGTCTACTTGACTAATATTTCTTTCATCCCATGCTTTTTTGCTCTGTTTCTCCCTCTTCATGAGCTCCTTTCCTCAGTTCTCTGCTTCTCTGCTCCTTGACTTTTTCGTCCATCATGTCCTCAGCTCCTGACTAGGAATGGACGAACTTGTCAATGTCAGTGACTCTCAGTTCCCAAACTTTAAGTTCAGTGGTCCACAGGATCACATCAGTTTGTGGTGCTATTTTTCTTCAAAGGCCTCATGGGAATTTGGCAGCATTTGGGTGCAAATTTCTCCCCAAACACACATTTTTGGAAGCAATTTTCATGAGCGCAAGGTAGGTTTGTATGTTATTCCTACATACGCACACGGTTATAATGCACACGGTTTTGTATATGTTGTTTGGTTGAAGAATGACACCACAAGATCTGGGGAGTAGTGGTGTTTCAGTCTCTGTATTGCTTTGGAAAGTGTGGATTAAGTATGTTCACATGAAAGGGTAAACTGAACTGCATTTCTCCTTTATTCCTGCTCCTGGGCTTTGGTTCCTTCTGTTCAGGGCAAACCCAAGATAATTTGCTGCTTGGAGTTGAGCAGAAAATGCCCCTCTCCTCTGGTCAATGAGCTTTGGCCAGTCAGGTTATTTTTGGCAGGAATTCCTGCAAATACACCTCCCCACACCAGGTGGAAAAAATGCAATAATAATAAATTTAGCAACTCACAAGTTGCTGCCCTTTCATGACACTCAAAGTCAGGTGCCCAAGGTGGTCATCTCACTCTGCTTAGTAGCAGAGCTGGCCACACCACTTGCCCTAGAATAAACAGACACTTCAGATCAAAGGCTCAACCAAAGAAGGAATGATCAGTAAGAAGCAGTGGTGAAAATATTTTTAAAGTGAAAAGGAATCTTAAACAGTGGAAGCCAAGCCCAAATGAGAAAACGCAACATCACGTAGGGTATATTAAATGGAAAGCCATAATAAAGCCCGAACAATGTGGAATTTAAGGAAGCAATTGTGTAAGTGCACAAAAGCTGACAAAATGGATTTATTTTGTACAATAGAAGTAGGAAGGATTCAAGAGATGAGGTGGGCTCATCAGATGATTGGTGTATGAAAGGAATATCCAAAGAGGCTTAAAAATTATTGCAGAAAAGCTCAATGATGCATTGAAGACAATTGTGGTGAATCTCTATTGTCATTGTTAGGTAATTTGAATATTCTTAAACTAAGATGTAAGTAGAAGACATGTGATCAAAGTTGATGACTTCATGAGAGATCCCTTTATATCCCATGGGGATGAAGATACATGAGTTCATATATCCCCATAACTTCAAATACTGTTCTGGGCCAGTTTTCTTCAACCTTGGATCCCCATATGGCATTGCACCACAACTCCTATCATATTGTGTGTGAAGCCTATTCAACCTGACTTCTCAAGCAAACAAAAAATCCTCACACCTGACAATGAGTTAATTGTTGTACTGGCCATAGGATCATAGAATTGCAGAGTTGAAAATGACCCTCAATGTTCATCTAGTCCAGCCCCCAGCAATGCAGGAATCTCAACTGAAGTATCCATGAGAGATGGCCATCCAACTTCTGCTCAAAATCTTCCAATACAGGAGAATCCACCACCTTCCACAAACACCATGAAGCATTTATTTTCCTCACCGATATATTACGTAGGGGCAGAGTTTAATCTCATTAAGCCAATGAACAGTTTCACCAATTCCCTAAAGAAAAACAAGATCAGATCTCCAAGTGAAATAGTGCTATATAGGACCTGCTTGCCTTTCCCATTTCATCGTTTTCTGTTATTTCATAAATATGGATTCATTTCAGAAAGAAGTCTAATGCAAGTAGCATGGAAGAAATGGCTGAAAGAAACACAAGTCATACCTGGGGGTGGGGAAGTCAGGGCCTTTATGGTCCTTGGGGGAAAAGCTAAATTATTATATCATAAGTTATCCTTTATTATTCATAGTACATAATGCTTCTGCACGTTTATCCCTACATATTGAATAAAATGTGATCAAACTCATTTATGAAGTGTGCCCATCATTAGTGATTCAGTTATTGTTGTGCTAGAGCTGTCACTTACAACAAGGAACATTTATCATTTGTCATACAAGCACACAAAAGCAATATTAGGATGTGTCTAAATAATCCAGGGACCCTCTAAGCAGCTTATTTTACATATGCAGAGTTCAAGAGTTCAGGAGTGAGGTGTGGTTCCATGCAAATGATTGTTATTTGCATATGAAAGAGTCAGCCACCACCTTCATATTGACAGTCCTCCCTCATTATAATATTAAGTACTTTAGGAAGGATGATTTATCATGATAGATAATAGAAGCTGACACATCCAAAGGAAGTGTACTTTTTAATTTTCTTTTCTTTCTTCCTTTTTTGCTCCCGGGTATCTCTCCATTGCTGAATAAGCTTTCTGTTTGATCCAGGTTTTATGCTAACATCAGCTGTTTGCAAGGAAGGAAGTTGTGTGCCTCTTGGGAAGGGGAGGGGGTGAAGTCATCCAAACTTTATTCAGCCCCGTGTGTGTGTGTGTGTGTGTGTGTGTGTGTGTGTGTGTGTGTGTAATTGGTGGTCTATTAAAATTCCACAAGGGTTTAAGCAGCTGGGTGCAAAAGATCTAACTCTGAGCAACCAGCTGAGAATAGTCCTCATCGAGTCCTAGCCCCTGACACTTACAAGCTGCTTCTAGACTAGTCTAGCAAAATCCATATTATTGCATCCTAAGTCGG
Organism: Podarcis bocagei; assembly: GCF_964188305.1. Lineage (NCBI taxonomy): Eukaryota > Metazoa > Chordata > Lepidosauria > Squamata > Lacertidae > Podarcis > Podarcis bocagei. The sequence continues at coordinate 31,081,765 of NC_138127.1, read as the reverse complement.
CTTTTCGCTCTTTACCATTTTCCTAGCCAGAGGCAAAGCTAGGCAGGGCAGCAGGGAATCTGTAAAGTTGGATTCCGTCACGCCTTTCCTCTAATAAGTATTGAGGTAGGGGTGCCTCTAATCCATTTGATGCGCAGCAAGGTAAACAGACAGTGACATATTTGTAGACAAGCGGTCATAGACTACATTATTCCCCACCACAAATGATGTCTGAATTGCAGGCATGGATGTAAGAAGTTGCCAGCCTCAGCAGCTGATGGAATTTCTGGAAGAACCAAACATTCATTGAAAACATTGCTCTGGCTATTGCTCCGCTGATGTTCACACCTCTCACTAAAGTCTTCCAGAAGATCAAAGCAGAGAAACACACACCAATGTTGTTTGCACACTACAAATATGGTAGGCCTCTTTGAAATCACGATTGCCGTATGTTTCCAACTAATGTGCTTTTGCAGTAACTTAAAAGATAGTTGCTGAATCAAGGCAACTGTGTCTTCCTCAGTGGGTTTGGCTTGCCTGAAACACAATGGTGCCCAGCAAAACGGTGCGCATCTCATGATTCTGGAAGTGTGGGACTCCCTCCCTATGGAGGCACAAGCAGTTGATTAGGGAATTGGCATCTCTATGATGATCCCATCAGTAAGAGTTACACATTCATCCTAATTCAAATGAAAGGAAGGAAAAATGGATGCTGAATCTTCATAAAGCTATATACACAGATCTAATGACAAGGAGAAATGTTCTCCTAGGGAGGTGTTCTGGGTAAGGAAAAGCCAAATGACCATTGATCCTAGCTTAGCCAATGCTATCTCACCTCCCCTTTTTGCTGCAGGTAGGTGGAACAGATGCTGCTCGATGACAATTGTGCTCAGACACAACAATGTACAGACAATTTGTACACTTACAACGTGTCCTATAGAGGCATGGGGAAACTGCACCCATAGCCCTTGGTAATAATTGTACAACTATAACTGGGAGAGCCTGCCTGCCTGCCTCCCCCCCCCCCGAAGTTTTTTGACTACCCTCCTATAATTGCTAATTGCAGACAGTTCCCCTGATTCCATAAAAATAAAATGGTGTAGTGAAATTTATTTAGGCCAGATGGCAAGATTCATATTTGCGGTTGCGTGTGTTTGTGTGTGTGTATTTTAAATGAAGCATGCTTTTATTCACTGCTTACTGTACTTGATGCTCTTAATTGCCAGAACAATCTACTTTCCACAACGGCTATCTAAAAACCTGCATCTAAATGGATTATAATGAATTAATTACCAAATTAATTATTGAAAATGTTCTTAAATGTTAGAATTATCAGTGGTGTGATGTTTTTTACTGCACCATCAAAACCGAGCCTTTGCTTCACTAAGGCTGAAGCCTTGTGCTCACTGACTTAGGGTAGGAGTAAGTGCCATTGAACCAACTGGGACTTCCTTCTGCTTAAACAGACATTCCTTAGGGTTGCCATATGTCCATATGTCCAGGTTTTCCTGGACATGTCCTCTTTTGGGGGGCCAGCATGCCTGTCTGGGCAGATTTTTGCATTTGACATGAAATGTCCAGGTTTTTTGGGGGGGTTAGTTGTTTTTGAGGGGCATGTGCATGCAAGGGAGGGTGCTGTGCCCTGGCAGAGGGAGCACCACAGTGGGGTCTGGAGCACCTTCACCAGCGCCAGCACCACCAGTGCTGCTGCGTCAGAGAAGAAAAACAAGCCACAGCAGCACAACAGCGACCCACAGCACTGCCACATAATGCATGACTTTGTCAAAGTTCTTTCCCCAACATTTTCACAGTTCACTTCTCCTCCTCCATGACAAAATAATGATAATGATAATGATAATTTATTATTTATACCCCGCCCATCGGGCTGGGTTTCCCCAGCCACTCTGGGCAGCTTCCAACAGAATATTAAAATACAATAGTCTATTAAAAATTAAAAGCTTCCCTAAATAGGGCTGCCTTCAGATGTCTTCTAAAAGTCTAGTAGTTGTTTTTCTCTTTGACATCTGATGGGAGGGCATTCCACAGGGCGGGTGCCACTACCGAGAAGGTCCTCTGCCTGGTTCCCTGTAACTTGGCTTCTCACAGTGAGGAAACGGCCAGAAGGCCCTCGGCGCTGGACCTCAGTGTCTGGGCAGAATGATGGGGGTGGAGATGTTCCTTCAGGTATACTGGACCGAGGCCGTTTAGGGCTTTAAGGGTCAGCACCAATACTTTGAATTGTGCTTGGAAACGTACTGGGAGCCAATGTAGGTCTTTCTAGACTGGTGTTATGTGGTCTCGGTGGCTGCTCCCAATCACCAGTCTAGCTGCCACATTCTGGATTAGTTGTAGTTTCCGGGTCACCTTCAAAGGTAGCCCCACACAGAGCACATTGCAGTAGTCCAAGCAAGAGATAACTAGAGCATGCACCACTCTGATGAGACAGTCTGCCGGCAGGTAGGGTCTCAGCCTGCATACCAGATGGAGGTGATAAACAGCAGCCCTGGACACAGAAAAAAAAAAAACCATAAAGGCAAAAGGTTCATTCCAAGACTAATATAAACCACAATGCACAAGACAAAGAATCTCTCCAGGGTGTGCATAATGCTCTCATTGGGAGTGGAAGTGCTGATCCCCCCCCCCTCTTCTGGATCATTTCCTATATTATCAGCATTAGCTTGCCATTTTAAATGTGAAATAAAGGCACTTTTCCTTTCCTTCAGCCACCAGCACTGCCAGTACATTTTAAATACAGTGCAAAGGTCAATGCTCATAGACCCAAAGGGTGTTGGAAACATATTAAATGATGGCAAAGAGAGCAGAATGAAATATTTCCCTTCAAATCACATTTTAGGCTCACTGATTCATCTTAAAATATGAGCATGTATCATAAAGTTCACTGCTAAAAATGCCCTTTGCTGCTTGGTCTCTCTCTCTCTCCTCTTACTACAGCTGAATACCATTTCAACACATTAGACAAAGTTAAGGTTATCTATACCTTAAGTAAAAAGCTGAGTTCAACCACCTGCTACACAAAAGATGGTAATATATTATTCAAAGGGCAACACAGCCATTGTCCTGAATTGCAGTGTAATTTATATACACTTCAGAAGAATGTATTCTATAGCACTATCAGGACCAGGTCAGAAGTGGCTACACCAAAAATATAGAGTTGGGTATAATCCTATGGTGCCTCTGAAGAAAGCCTGGGAGACGAAAGGGGTCCATGTCAGAGATGCTCTGGGCCCTTATTCCTCTCCAATAAATGAGATCTTCAGGGGAGCCACTATAAGTGGTCCCCCTTGCTCTGGTGTAGGCCTCATATCCACAAGGAGCCATACATTCATTATTGTGGGCTACATTTTGTGAAACTCCTGTGCAGTTGAGGTCAGACATCTGTCTCTCCGCCCTCCCCTTCCCCAAGTTGAATTTCTGGCACATTATTATTATAACAGCAGGCTTTTTCACTGAAATCTGGTTTAATAATTCTAACTCAAGTTCAGTCATCTTGTATTGTGTATCCTATACACTGCTTAGGGGTGTCAGGGGAAGGGTAGTACCTCTGGTGGGAAACATGTCATGCTTTTTCTGGTGTAGTTTGTCCACATTTGGTCCCCACTCTGCACTCAGCTCTCACCTATGGCTCCTACCCAGGCCACACCACGGGAAACTGCTTCAACTGGCTGGCTAAACTAGGTGAGGGTAGCTTATGGGTCTCAAACCCTTTGTTGAGTTAGGGACTTCCCTTCACGTGAAGTCAGGCTATGGTGGATTGAGCTCAAGGATTCTTTGGACTAGCTCTATACACAACTTGTCTTTCCAGTTTCCATAGAAATCAGCTTGCCTTATAAAACTGAAGTATAAGGATAATGCTCTTGCCTGCCTGCTTGCCTGCTTCAAAGCACTTTTAAAGCACCATCCCATCATCTTAGCACTCATCTGTCTTGGCTGACTGACCACACAATAGTAGGTCAAATTCAAGTTTTTGGTCCTTGTCTTCAAAGGTGCCCCTAGGACTGGCCTGAGCTTTGCAGAAATCTGTCTATCTCAATGTGTGGCTGACTCTTTGGAACAGCTATATGCCATTGTACTAATGGAAATGTCAACCACAGGAGTTCGTCTTGCATTTGCTGAAGACAGCAGCTGGCATATAAGTCCAGAACTCATTCCCCAAAGGCATTGGGGGTGACTGTAAAATAGCCTCACCTCCTTTACAGCATAATGTAGAGTCTCACTCCTTTAAACCTAGCCTTCCTCAGCAATGTACAAATGCCCTTCAGTCCAGAAAACACATTTAATTTAGAAAGGTCACAGAAGAATCACTCACAGAATTCAAAACCCTGCTGAAATTCGTCAGCAGTATCCATAAGTCTGAACCTGTTTTATACAAAACTTAAATGAAAGAAGGAGGAGAATGTTTATAAACATGTAAAATACATGGTAGTGTTTATTTGATCATGTTAGATGTGCAATTTATCAGGGAAAGTGGAAAAAGATCAATGCCAACCTTGTTTACGCTGAGACAAGCCCCCAGGCTTTCATTTCCAGGTGATTAGATGCTCCTGGGCAGACATGAGGTACAAGACAGCCAGACTGCGCTTCAGTTGGCCTCTCTTCCCATCAGTTGCCAATTGGGAAATATGATGGATTCTCCTTGTAAAAAGTTTTAAATATATAAAATAAAAATAATAGGTTGCTTCTGATGGCATTGCTTCATGTATAGAAGGCTCCTTCAATCCGGTGGAGGTGTCTGCAAATGAAATGGGCGAGACATTGTTTATAAGAACATAGGAAGAGCCCTGCTGGATCAGGGCTCATCTTGTCCAGCGTCCTGTTCTCACAGTGGCCAACCGGATACCTGTGGCCAACCCACAATAGCACTGTCTCCTCCCCTGGATTTTTCAGGCAGCTGGTATTCAAACATATACTGCCTCTGACTCCAAGGCAGAGAATAGCCATCATCTAGCCAACCTCCACTTTACCTAAAATCTCCCAGTAGTCCCTAAGTCTGCTTTGGATGGTTGGGATACCCTCTGAAACATTGGTCTTCAACTGATGGGCTTAAATATTTTGGAGGTGGTCCAGAGTGAAGAATTCTTAACTCCGGTCCATTGCTCTTGCCCTGCCCTTTCAAAGGCCATGATTCAAAAGCCAATTTAAGTGTAAATGTTTCTTCCATGCCCCAGAGTAAACCATACAAGACCAAAACCGCTGCCCTCTTGGAATACTGGTGGGCAAGCGCTATCAGCTCATGGCCTGATCTAAGGCAGGATCACAACAGCAACACCATCACCATACAAATATATGGCAAAAGATTAAGAAATGCATTTTGGGGTTAAAGGTGGGTCCCAGGTCTGGAAAGCCTAAAGACTCCTCTGCTAAAACATTGAGGTTGTGTGGGTGGCTGCAGTTGGAAGAGGGCACTGGATAAGATTGCTTTCTCCTCTTCATGGAAGTCTGCAATGACTCTAAAGTGCCATCTGTGAACAGATATATGTTTGGAGAGAAAAAGCATCCAAATCATTCAAAGGCACAGATAACTCATTTGTCAATGCAACTGTTGTATTACAGGTAATCAGATATAATTAATTAATCTGATTTAAAATAGGATGCAGGGAAATATATTGAGAAAACTGAAGGCTATATATATATATAGCCTTCAGTTTTCTCAATATATTTCTCTGCATATATATATTCCCAGTGCCAAATGCAGATTGTTTATTTATTTATTCCATGACATTTAAAGAGCCCACCTCCTCAGCATCTGGGGTAGAGAGGCGACTCATTCAATCCATTGCAAGTCTGTTTTCACAGCTGAGTGGAATAATTTTAATGAAACAGAGCTGGCGAATAATGTATTCTCATTCAGAACAAGGACAGGAGCCGTAGATCTGTTTTCGCCTCAGAGGCAGGCATACATTAGCAGAGAGGGGAGGCATGGAGGTGGCTGGGAACAGAAATCTGACTAAAGAGACACAATGCGTGTTCTGATTCCGTTCTTCTTCCTCAGGAGATTCAGGCTCCTTTGGAACGCTGATGCTTAGCAGACTCCAGAAAAAGAAGGGGGAGAGCTGTGGCAGCTGTTGCCGAGTGACAAATTTCCATTTGCCTCAAAAGAAATCAATTAAACAAACACATTAAAAGAAAATTTAAAACTGTGTCACTCTTTGCAGACTATGATATATAGGTTTTCAACATACTTTCAGGAGAGGGGGAGATGAAAACTCTCCAAGCAGGATGGTGGTATCTCAAGGGAAGGGATCCCCAAACTTGAAAGCTGAATAACTTCTTTTCTGTTGCCTTTGATAGAAATCACTTGCCTGTTCACACCACAAAAGTTTTAACTAATGCTACTAGGAGACATTTCCTAGTACTTGAGATTGAGTAGAAAAGACACTTTGAGAAGCTTGTTTCTCTGGGGATGCAAAGGGTTAGGGCTTGGTATCTGATTTGCTCAAGTTATTGGAGAAAATAATGCAAATGAGATTTAGGGGTTCAAGTGTCAGACTTGGATCTGGGGGACTAGGGTTCAAATCCCCACACAGCCACAAAGCCAACAGGGTGACCTTGGGCCAGGCACTGCCTCTCAGCCTAACCTACCTCAAAGGGATGTTGTAAGGATTAAATGAGGATGGGGAGAACCATGTGCGCCACCTTGAATTCTTTGGATAAAAAGGTGGGATATGCAACCAGCAAATAAATAAATAGCTGGGGAGGAGTTTAAAACACTAGAACCCCCTCACGCCCATTTTCCCAGTTCAATTTCATTTCCCATAAAATACATCATAGTGTAAGTGGAAGAATCTATGGATGCCCACCTGCCTTGTTGTAGGAGCTGAAGAGGGCATTTTCCCCCATGCAGCCATGATCTGCATGTGTAGCATTACAAGGAATTCACGGTGAACACCTGTGTGTGTCAACTCAGACGCAGGCCCCACTACACCCAATGGGACTTATTCAGTCAACGTGTTTAAGATTGCAGCCCAAATCATGTTTCCATCAATGTGTCCATGGGTGGCTCACCCTTGCTGAATCATGGTACAGTGGTACCGCGGGTTACATGCGCTTCAGGTTACAGACTCCGCTAACCCAGAAATAGTGCTTCAGGTTAAGAACTTTGCTTCAGAATGAGAACAGAAATCATGTGGCAGCAGCAGGAGGCCCCATTAGCTAACGTGGTGTTTCAGGTTAAGAACAGTTTCAGGTTAAATACGGACCTCCGGAACGAATTAAGTACTTAACCCGAGGTACCACTGTACTGGCATTTAATATGCATCTCCATCATGAGATGCCCATTATAAACTATACTAGAACAAGGAAGGTGCAAACAGCTTTCTCTTAAAACAACAAACAATAGGAGATCCTGACTTTTGACATCACATCCACCCAGTACATTGAAAGCACTCTAATACCCAATAACTGTAGTTGGTGAAGAGCACTGAGAGTTGTGCAGAGACCCCCTAACAGAACTACAGTTACCAGCATCCTTAACAAATTACAGTTCCAATAAAGGTAAAGGGACCCCTGACCGTCAGGTCCAGTCACAGACGACTCTGGGGTTGCAGTGCTCATCTCGCTTTACTTGCCGAGGGAGCCGACATTTGTCCGCAGACAGTTTTTCTGGGTCATGTGGCCAGCATGACTAACCCGCTTCTGGCAAACCAGTGCAGTGCATGGAAACACCATTTACCTTCCCGCCGGAGCGGTACCTATTTATCTACTTGCACTTTGATGTGCTTTCAAACTGCTAGGTTGGCAGAAGCAGGAACTGAGCAACTGGAATTCACCCCGTTGTGGGAATTCGAACTGCCGACCTTCTGATCGGCAAGCCCTAGGCTCTGTGGTTTAGACCACAGCGGCACCCGCGTCCCTCACAGTTTCAGTAAATAACTACTATTAAATGGGCATGATGAATGCTTTCAAGACATGGTGTAGGTGTGAGTTGAAGCTACGTTGGTGAATTGTAGCCATTAATGGATTGGGCTCCTTTTTTATTTTATTTTCAGTGTATGCATGTGCCTGTGCATGTAGGAATGTGATTAACCATCTTCTGTCTTGGTGGAAGGAATAGCTACTGGCTGTGCAACACCAAAGGAGAGATAGGTCTCTAGGGAAAATGTGTAGATAGATGAACAAGCAGGTAAGAAAGAATGAAAGAAAGAAATCATTGAAAGGGAGAAAGGGAGAGCACTGAAGGGACAAATTACATCCATGGTGTTAAAGGACAAGATGGTAAAACAAGCACCTGCTTTAGAAAGTAAAAATTTAGGCACTATACAAGATGAAGTGGAGTAACCAGAACAGGGCATGGAGTTTACAATCTACTTACAAGTAGATCTGTTGGTGCAGCCATGCACTTAGCTATTTTGTTGTGCTACCCATGAATATCAAAACCAAATGTGAAATTGGGAGGCTGCAAAATAATTTATTATCTTAGAAACTTGTGCTATATTCATGGATTTATTGTATTAGTTTAAGTGATTTCAGGGCTAGCACTTCTTTCCTATTCTGTTACATCCTGACTGCTATTCCTCCATGTTGTGGTGAATGTCATTCACACATATCATTCCTCTATGCCATCCCTCTTGCTCTAAATTCTGCCATTATTGTAGGCTTTACATTTTTGACATGACTTTCTGTGCTGAAGTACCAGCATGCTTTCTTGTCAGGCAAAAAGAAGGAGGATGTGGTGTGAGCCTTGAAATGGGCAGGGAATGTAGCATGTGAAGGTATGTTGCCTCATGGCTCATCACACGAGTGGCTGCAGCATGAACCCGTAAGAAAGGGGGGAGGGAAATTGTCGCTCAAAACTCTTGTGATTTTCCGGGTTAAGGGGACTGCAAAAGATTTCCCTCCTACAATCAAATAACACAGAAATGGGCACTAAACGTGTGCTATATTCCATTCCATTAGTTTTTCCACGAGTGGCTTTTACGTTGTGAGAAAGCTCAAATATAATGCAAGAAGTAACAGTTAGGGAAATGTCAGCAAAATGGGACAAAGTGCAGTGTGAATGCAGCTTGGTGTGTATATGGTTGTGAAGCGCTATATCAGGCTGACTCATAACATAGCAGGATAAAATGAAGTCATCCATTTGGGATGAATAAGCCTCTGTAGAAACTGAGTACAGTATTTTCAAATTAGGTTTAAGAGGGACTGGGGAAGTTAATCCTTTAGCACAGAAGTCCTTGTTCTCTGACAAACTAAATCTGTAGACTACCGGGGGGGGGGCGGGGGAGAAATGGGTGATACTCAGCCAACTGTGCTGTGTGTTTCATGTAGAAGAACCCCTTGTCTGTTGTCCTAATACACAATTGGTTGAGGCAGAATGGTAGACCGCTTAAGCCTCAACGAAGGTGACAGCATTAAGTGGCAACGTTTCAATGATTTGCTCATTTTCTGGCCTGGCCTCACACATAGCATAGGTTGTTCTTTGGTTCTTGAAAACCTGTGAAATCCTTTGGCATCTCAACAAAAGAATCTTTCATTCAGCATATTTCACTTAGGCTCCTGCTGTAGATTTCCTGGATGGACAGTGTGACTCAGGAAATCTGCAGGCAATCTTTCTATGCTGTGGAAAAATGCCATCTGTCATTAAACAGGCTGTCTTTGGACACAGCACAGTGTCCAAATCATCAGTGTGCAAAGATAAAAAGAGCCAAGATGCTGCGCATCTTATCTTTGAAGAATTATTGACTCAGAAGCGCCATATGCGCTGGCTGTCAACGGCAAGCGTGGTCAAGATTATCATTAGGCATGCCACACACCCAACACTAATTCCAGTGTCATGAATTCATTTTCAAGGCAGCTCCATTTTTGGCACAACTTCAAAGCTAATATTCAAAGTCGGGAAGCTTAAAAATGTGCAAGCGTATTTAGATTCTTTAAATGGGCTGGCTTAGTAGATTTCTGGGCATTTGAAGCTTTGTAAACCACTGCAGACTTTCAAAAGTTAATCTTTTCCCATTAAAGTTTTTCAATAACGTGACATTGGATTCATTTCAAAGTATTTTCCCTTTGCAAATCAATCTACGGCCCTTCATCTTCAAGGGTATTGGAGTGTTTATTAGGGCTACTTCAAATGTTATGTCTTTCCTACATGGAAAGGACTTGTTGGCAGGAAATGTACATATAGGAGAGCGCCATGTTGATTCAAAATGGTGAAATACTATGAGGAGCTCCAGAAAAAAACTCTTCAAACTGAGTAGATGGCTAACCAAAGAGCAAATGAGGTTCAATCTAAAGAAATGTATGTTGACACACTGTTTGCTAGTTGATCTTAAAGGGCTGTGACTAATCAGGAAAGATCTATTTGGATCATGGTGGCCAGCTCTCTCAAATCATCCTCTCCATGTGCAACAGTAATGCACAAGGCAAATATGATGTTCAGAATTACTAGGAAAGGGATTAAAAATAAAATTTCCAGCATCGTGAAGTCTATATTTTATATAAATCTAGGGTGAACTCGCCGCTGGAATACTGTGTGAAGTTATAATTTTAATATCGCAAAAAAGAATGTCATGACAATAGAAAAGATGTAAACAGAAGGAAAACAATGATCAGGAAGCTACGGTGCCATAATAAGGCTAAAATATTGAGGACTTTTTTATTTAGAAAGAAAACTAATTAGTTTATAATATTATGAATGATCTGGGATGGCAGAATGAATGAAGAATTCCTGCTGCAAAGAACCAGAATTCAAGGTCATCCAAGGAATCTGATTGGCATTAACAACAACAACAACAACAACAACAACAACATTCTTTGTCGGTCATGACACTTTTGCTTACTAAGGTGAGGAGGGAAGAGGTTGCAGTCGGGACAGTATGGTGCAAATGTACTGGAGGTGTTCCTGCCATTTGCACCATTCCAACCTTGCAGCTGCTTCTCCAGCTCCCAGTAAGCAGCAGCAGTTGAACAGTGCTGCCACTACTGAACTGGAGATAGCTGAACCCAAGATGTTAGAGACCTCCACAACTAAAATGTTGGAGATCCCTGAACTAGAGATTCCTGAGCCTGCATAAGATAGAGTAGCCTCCAAGAAGCTCAAGTCTAGCAAAAGTCTGGTATACTTGACTCCAAGCCCCATACAGTCCATAGAGTCACTGCATCACCACAGGAAGTGTGCCGTCATTCGCTCCTGTAGAGATGATGGAATACTGGGCTCCATTCCCAAGCCCTGCCCTTTCAAGACTTTCTGCTTTTCAAGAAATGGATGGAGCATGAGAAGGGGAAGCTGATGACATTGCATAAAAGGCTTCAGTCTGGTCCAGGTCACTGGTGAAACAGTTGCTTATAGAGAACTATATCTCCTGCCTTAGTGAACCATGTCTGTACCCCACAAGTTCCCCTTTGGAACTAAGCCATCTGACCTCCTGAGCTCAATCACCTAGGAGGACATTCTGTCAGCTGCACTTGATCCCTGAGTTATGGCAACCAACTGCAAGATGAGGTCATGCTGAATACTGTACCCTCCAGACCTATGTTGCATGGATATGTTGCATGATTTAACTGTCTTCAAATAATGTTTGAGCTGAAAAGGGATGGGGGAATAAAATTACAAGCACCTGACCACCATATGTTCGTCTGAAAGTTGGAACAGAGCCTAGTAATATTAAAATATGGGTGCAAGGCTATCTCGGTGCAATTAGGAAATATGCTATTTTCTGATCACATGGAGAAAGTTACAATCTGTATTCTAACCTTCAAATAAATGTGTGGAGGTTGAGAGTAGGAGACACCACATGCAATCCTGCCCTCCTCTACCTTTTGCTTATGTTCAAAGAAAGTCTGAAAAAAGGCTATTATGTGTCTTACATAATGCATGGTTCCCCTGGCATAAGGACCATATCTTGAATCATGTGGGCAATGCTTCCAACTGATAATGTGACTCTATACTGATGAGATAATGAAATATGAACCAGGCATGAAAGAGAATGTGGCATATTTAACTACATGACAGCCATTGGTTTGTAGCCCCCAGCTATGCAGCAAGATGAACTTTATTATACTTCTGTAACCACTTAGAAACATTATCAGCAAATCAGCTAAGCCAGTGTACTGGAATAAAAGCCAGTTCAGCCCCACTGATGTTTCTAGGTATTTTTAAGTGGATAAAATAAGAGATGAAAATGTAGATAGCCCAACTATAGTGCTCTTTTCCCTTAAAAAAAAAAAGCAATCCAGTTGTAATGGCATAATATGTGAATTGTTCATTTAAAAAAATAAATAAAATGTTGTCCACAATACCTTTATTCAGAAGTTATTAGCTCCTGGGAGAAAGAAATGGGAGAAAGGACTGGAGCCATGGTGAGTAGTCCCTCACTTGATATCACACCCTCCACTTAGACCCTCTCTTGATGTCTGCAAATGTAGAGAAAGGGGTCTTCATGCATGAAATCTGGAACCCTCAATCACTCAGGAAGATCTCATGGAAGCCTTCATACACACAAGTATCCACACATAGGCCCACTCCATGGAAATGTTCGTGTTGTACACAGACATTAAAGGAGCAAGGCTAGATCAGTGTGAGAAACCTCAGAGCTAGGATCCAAGTGCAGCCATCCAATCCTCTCTGCTGGCCTTCAGGACTCTCTCTGGGCCACCTCCATAGCCATGTCCCTTACCAGCCCTCTTCTGCCACTTCCTCAAGTGCTCTGCCTACTTACAAATTGTTATTGAACTTTTGTAATGACTTTTGCTTGCCTGGATGGAGAATGGAGAGGTAAGTTTATGCGTGAGCGTGCAGAAACCTCCAGTTCTTACACAGGTGGAATGCAGCCTACTGAACAAAGGTAAAAATCCCATCCATTGCCCTGTCTGACCCCACTCACCACTGGCAGGGGAGTTTGCCCATACTCAAAGTACTTTTTATCACAGTTGACAAATTCTCCCCTCTCCTAACATATTAGGAAAGTAGAAGCACTTGTAGAGCATAAAATCGTGCTCACAGGGGGAGGGTGATAAATTTCAATGGTGTGCATCACAGCTGAAATAATACATATGGCCATTTATGATGACAATGATGATTTATTGTATTGGTTAATCACTTTTCTTACAAGGTAACTCAAAGTGACTTACATCAAAACCAGAGACAATGATAGAAGCCTTAAAAAGACAATAATTATAATATAGACAAAGAACACCATTAAACAGAAAGGCAGCACTGCAAGTCCCACCCCACTAAAAGAGGCTGCAACATCCTTCAAATAAAGAATGGTTTATTTACCCAGGGGGAAAGAAGAGTTTGTGCTTTAAAGTGAAGTGGGTGGGCATAAGGCATTTAAGTCCAAGGTCTAAAATTACTAGCTGCACCACTGTCAGCAAAGCAGCACACAAACAGTTAATGAATAGCAGCAGACATTTCTGAATAAAAAGATTAAAGGTCTGCATTGGGCAACAATAGTTAATTAGGTTGTCATCTCAGATTGTCATCGCAGCCCATTGTGTGTGAAGTTGCTTTTGTATCAATGAGATATACAGTGGTACCTCGGGTTACATACACTTCAGGTTACATACACTTCAGGTTACAGACTCTGCTAACCCAGAAATAGTACCTCGGGTTAAGAACTTTGCTTCAGGATGAGAACAGAAATCGTGCTCTGGCGGCATGGCAGCAGCAGGAGGCCCCATTAGCTAAAGTGGTGCTTCAGGTTAAGAACAGTTTCAGGTTAAGAACGGACATCCGGAATGAATTAAGTACTTAACCCGAGGTACCACTGTATTCTGTCCATCCATTCCCAGTCAATAGTCCAGTGGCTATATTTGAGAACAACTGAAATTTCTGGGTAGTCTTCAAGGGTAGTTGCATGTACAACACTTGCAGTAGTCTATCCTGTCTATTACCAGAACAGGGATAATAGTAGATGAGTTACAGATTTGTGGCTGTCTTGAGAGTGCTCAAGTGCAGTTAGTGGGCTTTAAAAATCATTTAAATGACACTGTCACACCCGCAATTAGGGAAGGTTTAAAGAATAATTTAGGATGGATTCCCCCTACCCTGCCATGCAACCAGTGGATCACTAAGTGAGCGGTAGAGGTTTGTAATCCATTATAGGCACTATGAATACAGAACCAGGCATGGCATGGCATTTCTTGCAGATTAATTAAAGTGGATTCGAGGCAGTCCCCCTACAATGCCTGCTCATCTTTACCTTTTGAAATTATGTTTATTCTTAAGAGCCGCAGATGAAATAAATTACACGGCACATTCATTTGCATACTTTACAGTAAAAATAAATCAATCATTCCTTTGAAAATATTCCAACAATGGGCAAAACCTTGGAGAATATAGCAGTTGTAAACAAGAACTTTTTGTGTTCCCTGCTGTGTTTTTAAACAAGTGCTGCACTTATACGGAAATGTCACTTTTCACTCACCAAGAGAAAGAAGCAGTTCACATGATCTACGATTTAGGCAATAGGAAAGTTTACTCATCTCGATTTGTATTCAGCCGATAGTGCTTTTTATTAGTGTTCTCTGCTGGAACGGAAGGTTTCCTTTTGTACTGTTGATAAAACACACTGTGTGGACCCACAGCAGCAAATTAAAACAAATGGTTGTAAGCAGGAGTCTGGTTGAGATTGCTTTCTATGAGGGCAAGGAGGAAGCAATGTGAGGATTGCCATTTGCAAGACTGAGGCATATCACATGCAGTGGGGAAGAAAAGGAGCTATTTGTTGTGGCCTTAGGGGAAGTGCTTAAATATCAATGACAAAACTGGTGGTAGCTGAAAAACAACCAATAAATGTCAGTTAACAAGGTAGTTTATGATGCTGTGACATACTTCTCACAGTTCAAGAAATCAGAAGGTGTAAAACAAAACAAAAAATACAGCTGAGTTTATTTCAGGAGTAAGAATTCTGAGAAACTTAGTGGAGCATATATGAAAATGGTTGGAAAATTGTTACCTACTCACCCACAAAGGTCCTGAAAATGCTAAAGCCTAACTAAATGGACATTTGGGAATGAAGGAATTTGGGATACTGTAACAGTATCAAAACCTGCAAACTGTAGAAGAGAAAATAATGGACAAAGCAATACATTTCCAAAGTATTGGATATTATTTATTAAATGTATAGCCATACAATATATTTACAATATTGTAATATGATAATTATAATATAAAGTGTTATTGCATGGTTATATAAGCACCCTGTGTATTTAAAAACAACAACAAATAAATATTTAGAAAAGGAAAAAATGCTAAAGTTTTAGATCAGTCCCATCTTTTTGGAATCCTTAGGCTGGGATGAGCCAGGAAAAGGTTGAGGTTTTAACATTCTGTATATTTGAACAGTGGATAAGTATATTCACTTTGCATTCACTGTTGCTACCAGACTCAAGCCTTTGGAATGTAGCAGGTTGTATATTTACGTATTCATAAAAGCTTTGAAAATAATATCTATCTACAGTGGTACCTTGCAAGACGAATGCCTCGCAAGACAAAAAACTCGCTAGACGAAAGGTTTTTCCGTTTTCGATTTGCCTCGCAAGACGAATTTCCCTATGGGCTTGTTTCGCAAGACGAAAACGTCTCACGACTTTGTTTCCTTTGTCTAAAAACAAAGACATGTTTTGTTTATAAAGTTAATTTATTTTCCCTTCAATTTTTGAACTGCTCTTTACAGTATGTGTGACTTTAAAGAGCAGTTAATAAACTGTTGTTGTACCAAATTTGGCTTTGTTTGGACTTTTTTTGACCATAGGAATGCATTAATTGATTTTCAATGCATTCCTATGGGATTTCGTGATTCGCAAGACGAAAAATTCGCTAGATGACAAAACTTGCGGAACGAATTAATTTCGTCTTGCGGGGCACCACTGTATTATGAAATATATATCTGTATGACTGCTGAGAATATGTAGGCAAAAAGGCTTGATGAGAGGATTGTAAATGGTAACAATAATCACCACCAGTTTGGGGTCCATTCAAAAGAATATGCTCCTCACATAAATCTGGTGAAACAAAATATTTTTTTAATTACTTATAGCACAATCCTAAATGTGTCTACTGAGGCAATGGGTTAGGATTGCAGCCATAGTATGGCAAAACTGAATGTGCAGATTGTCCCGAAGGTGCAAATAATAAAGCAGACGAAGGGGGAGACAAAAATTGATGAAGGAAGATCAGAAAGGAAGGTTAATAATAATGGTTTATATTTTTGTATTGTTTTTATTTTTTTAAAAAAATATTGTCCCTGAATATTAAGGCCCTGTCCAGTAGAATTCTGAATACACACAGCGAAGAGTCTTTATTTTTACATGATGGCCTAGAGACATTTGGTTTGGAGGAAAATCAAATGTGCAGTGACAGAAACTCTTGGGTCTTTGACACACTGTTCTAGGGATGATGTCCTGATTGATCTCAGAACAGGTATAACAGGCTCGAAAAAACCGGCACCATTCTCTTCCCTAGTCGGAGACATTTCTGATTAGGAAACTTTATGAAAAGCACAGTAGGAAAACATTTTTGGAGTTCAGCTGCTCATAGAGTTCTAGGGCCTTGTGTTTTTCTATCCTAACCTAGATTTCTATGCTCTTATGGAATACTTCTTCCTGGCCAATATCCACTACCACAAAGCTGACTTCCTGCATGAGGATTTCGTTGTTCATCATCTCTCAGCTACACATGCCTCTCCCTGCCTGTGACCTAGCTGTTAAGTTGTGGGTGAACATATCGGACGACACAGCAATTCTTCTAACATCCCTTGTTTATTCACAGGCCAGGACAGAACTGAACTGAAGGGTTCAGTCAGCCTGCTTATATAGAGCTCTAGTACAACGTAACTGTAACAACTTTCTAAAACTATCCAATCACTGAACGTCACTTTCGATCCCTTATTTGCATAACTATCTACAGTATCCCCCTGCTGGCCCAGGGTGAGAACTTCAGTACATAACACCAGCAATACCTTTTCCTCTAACTATGGCTGAAAAAGCATCTTCAGACTAAAGACCTTATTCCTTTCTGGGCAACCACCTGGGGCAAGGGAGCACATGCCACTGTGGTTGCGGCTACAAACAATTGGCTGTGGTGCAATGAATGCAAATTTTAGTTTTGTCCAGTAGGCTAATTTTACTCCTAATTTTACAAGAAGCACCATCCGTGTTCAAGGACACAGTCCAGCCAGGCAAAAGCACTTGAGGTGTGAAGCAGTCAGTGTGGGGCTTGGGAAAAAAGGTGTAGCCTGGTGAGTGTTCAGAATTTTTAATAAATGCAATTGTCTGAAAAGCTTCACCTATTGACATTCTGCCTTCCAAACATCTTACTCATCATGTGCCACCCCTAATTTATTTTTGGGCCCTCCTCCCTGCCTGAAAAATTGAAGACAGGTTTGCATGTAACACAATGTATGTGCAATTTTTTAATTATTATTTTTTGCAAATCTTTTGCAAGCAGAGTGGAGTGTGCTGGACCTAGAAAGCCTTGTAGGCAGCCCTGTTATCAAAGGTAAGTCAAGAAGAAATAAGATTAATGATATGGTGCAGTACATAACAGTAGCCAGTGGTAGTAATGTGCTGCAAAAAAGGCGGGGGGGGGGGTATATGTGGTGCCAGTTTGGTGTGGGACTAACCAAAAATCCTTCCCTAGTTACTTGGTCCTATTGGAACTTCCTGCTTTCTAATAGCAATGGCTATGTACGTATATCTCTTTGGCAATCACTCATAGCCAAGAGGATTGTCTTCCATGAAAATGGTCTTAACAGTGAGTCCATAAGTGACTGTGAAGGCCAATTCTGGATCCACACATCCTTCCATAGTGGGGACATAGGATTAAACTGGGAGTTGATCATGGTGAGGGTTTGTCAAATGTGCCTTCCTCTTAACTCATTTCTCCTTTTTGCCCTGAGTTCATGCTTCTTCAAAGTCCATTACACCTTTGGTAAAGGCTGTTCTCCAATTGGAGCACTCAAGGGCCAATATTTCCCAGTTATCAGTGTAAGTATATACTAATCAATGTTCACTATCAAACAATGGACGTAGAGAAGATATAGTTCATGAGTTATTAAAACCCTTTCAAATCCTCAAGGTTAAGTGACAAGGTTAAGAGCCTAATTTTTGCATTGCTTTTATATCTGGAGAGCTCTTAGACTTTCCTAAATGATAGGATTAAATATGCTTTCCAGCTACAAACAGTTGCTTGTCTATCCCTCTAGGTTAGTCTCTATACTTTTATGCTTATCGCACAGAAAGGAAATAACTTTCTAGGTCTTTGTGAGTCTCTTCAAACTCACCCACTTTGGGGAAATCATATTTTCTTGCAGGAAATGAGGCATGACCAATCACACAAAACGTGAGAAAATCCCTTGATAGGTGACCTTTGCCACATGTAAAAGAAGCTGTTCAGTGGCTGAGGTTTCATGGATTTGCAGGCATGAAAATCAGATTTTCTGGCCACCAATGCTGTTCAGTAAATAAATAATCCATCATTGTGTCAAACAGTAGAAACATGGAGATGCTGCCATTGCTGGCTGAATAGAGGCATTTAGTTTGTCACTTCAGCAGGTAGTTCACACATCTGCTCCAACAGTTGCAATAATTTCTTTTTCTTTTTCTCCAAATGTCTTGGTTTTTAATGGCATTCATTTGTATAGGAAAACGGGATACAAAAAGCAGGCACAAGCATTGGCAGCAACAACACTTGTGTGTTCAAAGATACACACTGGGCTGTGTGCACATTGGTGATGTGAAAAGAAACAAAGTGAGTTCTCTACAGAAATAACTCAGAATGTGTTAGATTTAGATCACAGCAAAAGGACTTCCATAATAATATATATGCTTCTGCTGCAGAAAGCAAAGCAATATGCTTTACTGGAATTTGAGACCTATGCATGTTTATTTGGAAACAGGTCTCAGGATGGAGGATAAATTTGCCTGGTTGGATTTTTGCAGCATGCCATCCTGATCAGATGTTCCCAAACATGCTCAATACAGACGCATTTCAGGGAGAATTACCTGGTGTAGTTAAAACAGACTACTAATGTGTGCCAGTTCTCACAGTCATCTGACCAAATCCACATGTTTTGCCTATCCATCAGTTAATCACCCTACTTCATAGCGCTAAAGAGGGATTTCCCATGCATTTCATTAGGTAAAATTTCTGTTTCTGAAAAGTCATTTGAAAATAATAATAATAATAATAATAATAATAATAATAATAATAATAATAATTTTTTATTTATACCCCGCCCTCCCCAGCCAAGACCGGGCTCAGGGCAGTTAACAACCAATAATAAAAACAAGTTGATTAAAATACAATTTAAAAGATTAAGATACAACATTAAAACATTAGGATGCAGCCTCTTCACATAAGGAGAAAGGAAAAAGAAAGAGGGGGAGGGAATCAAACTGATTCTAAGCCAAAGGCCAGGTGGAACAACTCTGTCTTACAGGCCCTGTGGAAAGAAATCAGATCCCGCAGGGCCCTGGTCTCATGAGACAGAGTGTTCCACCAGGCTGGAGCCAGTGTTGAGAAGGCCCTGGCTCTGGTTGAGGCTAATCTAACTTCCTTAGGGCCCGGGACCTCTAGGGTGTTGCTCTATATGGACCTTAAGGTCCTCCGTGGGGCATACCAGGAGCGGTCCCGTAGGTACGAGGGCCCTAGGCCGTGAAGGGCTTTAAAGGTCAAAACCAGCACCTTAAATCTGACCCTGTACTCCACCGGGAGCCAGTGCAGCTGGAAAAGCACTGGGTGAATATGCTCGCATGGCAGAGACCCCGTGAGGAGCCTCGCTGCAGCATTCTGCACCCGCTGGAGTTTCTGGGACAGCTTCAAGGGCAACCCGGCATAGAGCAAATTACAGTAGTCAAGCCTGGAGGTGACTGTTGCATGGTTCACTGTGGCCAGGTCAGGGCGGGAAAGGTAAGGGACCAACTGCTTAAGAATAGTCCATGAGATAAGGTGTGTGTATGTGCATGTGTTTATGGAAGACAATAATAATAAGCCTATATTGGCTGTAATCCTACTTTCTTCTTTAACCACGTTTGGGAAGAGAATTCTACTTTGAAAGGTGTCCTTTGTCTTCAGAAATAAATGTTTCAAAACCAAATACTTTCCTTGTATTTCATAGGCAGGCAGAAGATAGATGGGGGTCTACTGGTGGGCAGGAATGGTGGATAAATTCATTTCAGTTTGCATTTAAAGGCAAACTTACTTAATACACTTTCCAAAACCGTGTGTGGACTGAAGCACAGCTATCCTTTGAATTTCTCTCCATTTTTCAATGTACTTCTCCAGCAACATATGTACAAATATGTATATATTTGAGCAAAGTGTGCACATAAAGGCATATACTGGGGAAAACAACATAACAAAATGCAGTATGATAGGGAAAACTGCTTTGAAAGAACTTCAATATTAGGTCAAATTGAATACCAAAGTGTGTATCTTAATAGAAATTGTGTATTTAAAGTGCTGATGAGGTTTCATGGAGACTTATTTTTTATTTCTTAGTAAATAGTAATCTTAATTGATATGGAAATGATTATTTTCATTAGATCAGCTGTTATTGTTACACAACACCCAAAAGACTATCTCCTGCCCTGCTGATTTATGATTGAATCCAGCACAGAAACATGCAGCAGAACTTTACCTCTCTTACCTCTACCTGTGCACCCTCCCTAAATGTGCTCTGGAATACTGGTGGCAAACCCCAGATCAGAACGGAGGTGCATATTTGACTGAGGGATATGCAGAGAGCAAAGTTCCACTGCATGAGCTAAAGTTGTTCAACTTCTGCAATGAATGAGTTGGAGAAGACCCTGTGATTAGTAGAATCTCTCATCTGCAGTAACTCAAATGTAGGTTTGCGCTTGTCTTTGTGAGTCATCTCAGCACCTGGATCATGAGATGCAGTAGGTAATTGGCTGTATCCCCTTAGCCTCCATTTTGCATCTGGCTCCATTTAGTAGGTCTCAGGGCTCTAATAAAAAGGAGGGGGGGGGAGTTGATCTCACAAGCCTGAAGTTTGCCTGCAGGCATTCACTCTGATCTACAAGTTAAAAATAGAGAATATTTTGTCAGGAAAAGAAATAAAATGTCAATACCATATAAATTAATAAAACACTGACATTTGGTTAATATGAAAATGTAGACAATCAAAGATAAAGTACTGTTATACTCTTCTTTGATATTCAAAAATTATTTGGCATCACAATTGTGAAGGTTCAGACTAGGCGATGAGATGGGGGTGTGCATACAAGAGGTGCTGGCCCTATTATTATTAGTAGTAGTATTACATTTCTATACTACCCTATACCTGTAGATCCCAGGGCAGTTCTCCCTGCTCAACAAGAGGTCAGAATGGAGCAAGTGTACTCTGAATGCAAGGATATTGGAGGCAGAACCAGTGTCCATCCCCTTCCCTAGTTTGAGCCTCGCATGTTCTTTTTCAGGCATAGGCAGACACGGCCCTCCAGATGTTTTGGGACTACAGTTCCCATCATCCCTGACCACTGATCCTGAAAGCTAGGGATGATGGGAGTTGTAGTCCCAAAACATCTGGATGGCCAAGTTTGCCTATGCCTGTTCTTTTTGAATACCTGAAGAAGAATTATAGGAAGTGGAAGTTCCAGACATTCTTTTACCAAAGAATTACAGAGGAAAAGGAGAGCAACCAATGGGATGAAACTCCATGCAAAAATGAACAAGATCATGCCATTTTAAAATGTGCTGCGCAGTTAAGCTGAGGGGCAGACCCTATTTTCCAGGGACATCCCTGATTTAGAGAAGCTGTCCCAGTTTTTGATTTGAACCCGGAATGTCCCACTTTTCCTTAGGATGTCCCTATTTTCATTGGAGAAATGTAGGAAGGTATGGCAGGATGTCCCTATTTTCATCAGAGAAATGTTGGAGGATATGGAGTTATTCAACTCCCGAGCTGCCAGAAGGCAATCCTATATAGGGAAGGTTTTTAAAAAGATGTTTTATTATGTTTTTATATATGTTGTGAGTTGCCTAGAGTGGCTGGAGCAACCCAGTAAGATTTGTGGGGTATAAATAGTAAAATTATCATTATGGATAATTCTCCTATTTTCATTGGCGAAATGTTGGAGGGTATGGAGGGATTGTACCTAATGATGTAATGCCATTTGTACAAGGATGTCAGCTTGTGCAACAGAACTTCCCCTACTTCTCCTTCCCTCGTATGTCCCCTCAAAAAGTCTGTTCGAGGGGTTTCTACAACACTCTGAAGTAGATTGGGGGACACAATGGGGAAGGAGAGGGCAGTTCCACTGGAAGTCATTGCAAGTGCCCTGGAAGTCATTCCAAGTGCCCTGGAAGGAACGGAGCATCTCATTTTTTCATGTGAGATCTTGGTGCTTGTTTTGGGTGCAGCACTTTCACCCTGAAAAAAGCACAAGATCTCACTGGAAAAATCTTTTTTGGAGAGGGCAAGAGCAAAGTGTGGGTCACGTGACTCACCTGGGAACGTGTACCTGAAGACACACATTCTGGTTTGAATCTGAAAAAGTTGGATGGTATGTGAATACAATGATTTTGTTGGATATATCAAAAAATCCTTATTGTTAATCTGGTTTATCCATTACTTGGAAGGAGGTTAAGTCGATTGGCTCTTCCACCTAACATGTTGGTTTCATTGTGTTCAGTGGAGACAGTGTGGGCCAGCAACCTGCTTCCATTAGGCCTATGATACGTAAAGATGTACAGTGGTACCTCAGGTTACATACGCCTCAGGTTACATGCACTTCAGGTTACATACGCTTCAGGTTACAGACTCCACTAACCCAGAAATAGTGCTTCAGGTTAAGATCTTTGCTTCAGGATGAGAACAGAAATCGTGTTCCGGCGGTGCGGCAGCAGCAGGAGGCCCCATTAGCTAAAGTGGTGCTTCAGGTTAAGAACAGTTTCAGGTTAAGAACAGACCTCCGGAAGGAATTAAGTACTTAACCCAAGGTACCACTGTATTGATATGGGCGTAATAACATAGAGGACCCCCTGATCATTGCATTGTTATTGATGAAGGAAGTGGAAGACTGTAATGGGTGCTGGAAAACTCCTGGGTGAAAAAGAAGAGGACAAATGGAATGGCCTGGGAAACTATCAGTGAAGGGTATGTGCGTGTGTAAGAGACAGAAAGAGAGATTACAAAATGATGTTATGTGTCAACTTGTTTTAAAAATCTTTCTCCAACATGTTGCATTTTAATACAACCAGGCTGGCCTTTGGCAATTTACCAGTGACTACCACTTCCCTGTACTGTGTATTGCCACAGTACTTCTATGATGCATACATCTGGGTGCAATGCATAGCATTACCCAGCCTGATACTACTGGCGGGGAGTGTGTGCCTTTCTCCGTTATAGTAATAGATGAGCCTGGCTTCAGCTCCAGCTGCCACAATTATTTATGGGAAGCAAGTTTATGATAATAAAACCTCCACATGCTTACAAATCGCCTAGCATTCATATGGTTGTCTTGGAAAAAAAACAACCGGTAGGTATTTCTTATGCTGGTTTTCAGTCTTAGACTTACAGTGCAATTCAATCATCCAAGGGATATGCTTCTGGGCACTGGTAAAACCCAGGAATTTTCTATGATTAGAAGTGCACTGCTCTTGCTAGATTGGAAGAAGTGAAGGGTGTTGAAAGTTGATCTAATAATCTTTGGGGGGGTAAAGAGAAGAATAGAGAAGCCAGATGGGCGGGGTATTATTATTATTATTATTATTATTATTATTATTATTATTATTATTATTATTATTATTATTATTTGTAGGGAGAGGAACCTTTTTTTCACCTCATCTCATAATGCCAAGCCTCGCCCACATGACACAATTCTTAGATTTCACCCAATGCCCTAAAAGTTGTTTAAAATGACCACTCTCACTTTTACCAGGGACAAATGGCCCTGAAAAATACGTGTGTGTGTGTGGGAGCAAGATTTGGCCCAACGCTCACATGCTCTTCATGGAAATTATCTACCTCATTTTAAAAAATTTGGGACCTCAGACATTGCTGGACTACAACCATCACCCCTAGCCAATTTAGACAGTCAACAGGGATGATGGGAGCTGTAGGCCAACATTTGAGGACCAAAGCACAGTAGCGGCTTCTGAGGCAGCATGGGTTAGACTCCATTGTTCTCCCAGCTTCACAACACAACATGTGACTAAGAGATGAAGGGGTGAGGCATGGGGAGCTCAGCATGTTGTGGCAGATTGGCTCCACTGCCATGTACCACATTGTGCTGAACTCTGTGTACCCCTCTCAGTAAACAGCAGTAACCTGCTGCGTGGGGAAACCAGGGGAGAACAAGGGAACCCCAGCCTCAATGACTGCTACTGTCCCAGGGTGAAAAACTGATCTACTTGGGCACCAAAACTAGAGAGCACCAGATTCTCTCTCTCTCTCTCTCTCTCTCTCTCTCTCTCTCTCTCTCTCTCTCTCTCTCCCTCTCTCCCCTACTTCTCCTGAGTCTGCAGTACATCCTCTTGAATTTTTGGGTTTCCATCCAGGAACCATGGTGGTTACAGTATATTGGCTCCTTTCTCACCAGAAATGTGAGATATAATTTTTACTAGTGGTGTGTTTTGGTTTCTTTGCTTCTGGTGCTCTTGAAGTGAGGGCAGGTGGGAGAGTTCTGCCAGCATCATTTGCCTCATGACTGGCCATGCTTCAGGGTGTATGGATTGCGCATATTGCTCCTCTCTTCTGCCAAAGGTATTGTTTACATTATTTCTATGCTTTCAGACATGTTCAAGAAGAATAGGAATCATTGTGCCTTGCCTTTTATGTTTTGGATAGGATCACATCACTGGATTCATGAAGCATGAGCCATTGACTTTCTGAACAGGAGTTTTACATGCACTAATGTTCCAATAAAAGTTCCATAAGACATATCTTTTCTCCAGTAGTATTTTCTTTGTGTCCAGTGAACCATCAATATTTCACTTACACTCAGGGCTAATTCTTTTGAAATATTCTTACCGATATGCAAGAGCAAACTTTGCGTATATGCAGTTTAGTACAAGCACACGTGCGCGCGCACACACACACACACACACAAATGATCACAATTATTTAAAACACTTAACTTGCAGCCATTGTTGGAGACTCTGTTTCTGATATCACTATTATTTCATGAGTGATTTGCAATTGCTTCAGTGACAAACGTAGCTCAGTACTTGGGGGAAAGAAAGGCAGAAAGAACCAGCAATCCCCTTAGAATAAGTCTGTTTTATGAATCTGGAAAATAACAAGTAATCATTGCTTGTTATACTTTTTGACAGCTTAAGTATAAAAAAAATCAATTACTATGAAACTAGTATCCAGATTAATGTTGAAAATAAACCTGCTTCTAAGGGTACCTGCTAAAAGAGCATTGATTTTTTATTGTTTGAGGGAGGCTAGCTATATTTAATTTCTTTTATTGATTTTTTCCTTAAGCCCTATATTCGATGCATGTGAGATACAATGCAATTTCTTATAGGGAAGCAATGCCCAGTGTCAGACTTGTGAATTAATTTTACAGGGGCGAGAGCAATGCTTAGTAATTTGCTGAGTATTTCGGTGCAAAGCCGGTAATTCCCCCCCCCCCCCTTTATTATTTATAAATATCAAGAGGTCCAGAACTGGGCAGGCTGGTGTGGGTTCAAATGAGAGGACATTGCAGTAATTTCTAACAGTATGACACATCAGCACACACCTTTCACATTTCTCATCTACTTTGAATGTCAATGACTAGAGGGAATCCATGCAATTCACACAAAAAGGAGCACACCGAGCTTTTTCTTCCAAGCTCTCCGATTCTAAACTT
This sequence comes from Podarcis bocagei, assembly GCF_964188305.1. Taxonomy (NCBI): domain Eukaryota; kingdom Metazoa; phylum Chordata; class Lepidosauria; order Squamata; family Lacertidae; genus Podarcis; species Podarcis bocagei. The sequence goes on along the minus strand of NC_138127.1, from coordinate 31,056,007 downwards.
TTTTTAAAGAAAATAAATAAATAAATAAACATTTAACAAAACATTGCAATTAAATACCCCAGTGCTAAATGTTAGGTTTCGAAGCCACTCCTGTCCTTTAAAAGAAATTCCATAAAATAATCTGCATCTAGCCGCAGTTATGAGAGGAATTTTAATGATGCCTGCGTCAGCAAAATGAAAGCAACGTCCTTGTGGTAAGAGAAATGCAAAGGTTCTCTCCCCCCCCATCAAACAAATTTAAAATACATTAATGCCATGACGAAGGGGAAGAGAGTGAAATGGCTGAGACACTGTGCATAATAGTTTGGGCTCCTTCAATGATGCTTATTGTGTGGTGGATTATGAGTCACTCCAAGCCGCCGCCGTGGCTCTCCTTGTCTCAGTATGCTGGCTACGGTGGCTGTTCTTTGCACAGCGAGCTGCCTGGTTTCCGCAGATAGCTCAGGTGATGGGTTGTTCAGCGGTAAACCACTAATGCGATGTTGCTGAGAAATGCTGCCTGAAAGCGGGAAGGCGAAAAAATCTGACATGTGAAGGTACTGTATGGTCAGAGCCAATTTACTCTAGGAAGTAAAACATCATACTCCATCTCACTCAAACAGAGGCAGGCCTTACCCCCTCAGAGGAGATGTTGGTGCTTAATAAAGATGTCACAGCTATAGCTGTGATGGCCTGATTACTTCTGAGCCTTGATCTAATCGTTTAACCTGTTTGAAATGGGGCAGTGGGTGGCAGTGTTACTCTGCAGCTTCCCAAAATGGCAGGCAAGCCATTTCAGTCAGGGAGGAGGAGAAGTTAGACACAGCAGTGAAAGGTGGGCTCATTTGCAAAAGGCTCCTGCGTTGACATCCAAGCTTATTAATCAAATATCATATTCTCCTTTCCTTCTTTTTTGACAGTAGCAATGTAAAGATGGGCACACCTGTCAATTCCCCTTTTTCCTCTACTTTTTTTCCTTTTCTCCAGTCGTCAAATTCAGTTTTCTACATTTATTTGTTTGTTTCTTTGTATGTTTAAAATACCCTTGTGAAGATTCACCAGAATTTTAGTGTAGATTTCTCTTAATATAGACATTTTTGTATACAGTTTTGCCTAATGCACATGTTTTTGCAAAACACATTCCCTCCAGTACAATGCATTTCTGCAAAATTTGGCAAAAATGTGTGAATTTTGAAGGGTGGCTGTGTTTCAGGTATCGTATTGTTCCGGCAAGTGTGAATTGGATAGGTTCACTTTTAAATGCAACCTGAATTGACAATTTGGCCCCCATCTCTTGTAGCAAGTGATGAGGGATGCATCACTGGTGCAAATATGATATTATCAAGAGTTTTGGTTTACAACAAAAAGCTGGAAGCTGGGTGACAGTATTTCATAATTTGTTGTGTTATAAATATTAGGGAGGGTAATTTGTTTACCCAGTGGTTTTTTTCTTTAAAAAATGTTTAGAAGTACTCTCATTTTCCTACTCATATTGAAATACTGCCCCTCAATGAGGCCAAACTTAGATTCACAAAATGTTTAGGGGTATGTGTACCCCTGTGCCCCCCCTGCCGAAAAAAGCATTGTTTTTACCAATATGATTTCTTCCTGGCCAACATGTTTAGAAGTTTTACAACCAAGGCACATTTACTTAGCAGTAAAAATGCAATGAGACTTAAAATGTTACTGGAAATATTTAATTTAAATTTCAGTTTCCACACAAAAGAAAAAAGACAGCTTGTCAGTAAACCTGAAGTATTTAGGAAAGTAATACGCTTACTAAATTGTAGGCAAGTAAATACTGGACCACATATATATGGAAAATTGGTAGCATAATTGTGCACACAGAGGACATTTTTCATAAATATATCACAGCACTAGCATAAAAGGAACAGGCAGTTGTAAATAATCACATTAACTTATTTTAATTGGAAGTCTAACTAATAAGACTGTACTGTTCTTTAGCAAAATAACAAAAGAGCACATATGGAACAAAATGTATCAAATTATAAGTACAAATTAGGGATGTTTCATGCTGCTGTAAATTAAAGTGTTTGAGAGCCTATATAAAAATTGTTGCTTTGAAATCAAAACATACTCTGGTTATTTTTCACACATTCTTTCAAGCGCCTCTTAGCACCACCAGGAACACTCTTCTATTAAAGTCTTGATGGTGGTCTCATCATGACATTTTACCTTCTATGGACTCATATGTTCCAGATTTGAGAAACTGCCACAGCACTGCATGTCCCAGCCACATACCAGCTGCTGAATGCCTGCCTGGTAACAATACCGTACTGTTACAGAAAGGTTTGATTCAGCTGGAAATCTGTGCCAAAATGACGTATCAATTTTGCCTTTGCTATGAGCAATGAGTACAGTGCCACAGTCAAGGAATCAGAGAAAGCAATGTTTGTTTTAAGTTAATACTTTCTATAGTAACTGCAGCATAGAATATGTTCCCCACAACAGCAGAGGTGCATAATGAATCTTTGAATAGCATGTGCAAACCCAATACTAATACCCAGAATGCTTGTGATATCTAACGCAGACATTAACACCCACATGTCTATTTACCTATTCATTAGCTTGGGGTAACAAAGGATAGACTTCCTTCAGAAAGCTCCCACAAGCAGTTGGATTAAGTCTACATTTGCATTTTATGGGAAACATCCTCAGTCACTTGTCAGTGTGTCCTGATTGGCCAGAGACCCCTGATGACCTCCCACCCTGCCTTTCTGCAGTGGGAAAAGTGTGTTTTGATATCTGCTGATAGATCACTGCTGTTTGTCATTTAGCATCCCTTCCACCCAGCTCTCTGTTTTAGAGCTAATGCCCATTAGGAACTGCCTTTTCTACACTGGATACCTCTTAGCCTCCATTTTGTTCAGTCTTCTTTATGGGTTCCCTTCTCATCATAGGAATCTTTCTATTAAATTATTTTCTGTTTTGCATCGCCCCTGTCTATTTCTCTCTCCCCCCCCCCATCTGTGCTATCCTCCAGTCCGCTCTTTCTGGCTGCTTGCTGGGCTTGCATACTCAGAACTCATTATCTGGTTTTCTTCTCCCCAATGCTTTCTTTTTAACCCTTCCTCTTATCTTTCTCAGAAACTGGGATATCTCTCCCTAAATAGGGATTCCATGTACACATATGCATCTCTCCTTTCCCTTATGGACATCCTACATAGAACTCTCTTAAATTCTTTTTTCTTTTTCTTTTTTTGTATTTAGCCCACTAAAATAGAACGTTTGCTATTGAAGATTAATGTCTTCAGGTGCAATCTACCACATACCACTGTTTTACAGCTTTCATTATTTAAATGAATGGATGTAGCAAGGCTTCAGTGCTTGGTGGATTACATACCTTCAAACATCTGTCTGAAATGCCAGTGGAATCAGATCCATCTTAGAAAACAAATTTGTTAGAGTCCCAGGCATGACGTCTGCCTGCAACAGAATATATTTTCTGGAAAAGTGGATGTTAAGGCAAAAAAAGAGAGGCAAAACTTGAAGAGCAATTTGCTAAAGACAATGAACAAGCCTTTAAAGACATTGGAAGCAGGAGGAAATGTGGCACTGAGAAGTCAAAGATGTGAAAGGAATATTGAAGGGTGACAAGGGGATTCAAAAGTGGTTAGCTGTGGGAATATTGGACTTCAGCATGGAAAGTGTTGGTGAGATGAAAACATCTTAACCAGTCATTGGCAACTTGGTTTTGGACTACATCTCCCATCAGTCTGAGCCAGTCTGGCCATGTTGGTTGGAGATCATGTGAGTTGTAGTCTAAAGCACCAGGTTGGCAACGGCTGATCTAATCCCTTGGTGTGTGTTTTTAAAGAGCATCAGGAGCAATTTTAAACAAGGATAGGAAAAAAATGGTTTAAACTAACTGATTAATTACACATTGTCATTAGGGATGGGTGGCATTCAGTCAAGAATTATTAAAAGAACTCAAATTAGCGATAGAGTTATTTTTAACAAAAATTTGAAATATAATTGAAGCCATCCACCTTACTAGAGGTTTGGAAAGTATCAAATAACACAAGTTTTAAGAATAGAAAGAGGCACCCTGCTCCCTTCCTCACAAGAATAAAACTCGTTCCTCCAGTGAAACTGATCAGCAGCAGTGAACGGGCAAAGTGTAGCATTCTTTTGTACAATTAGAGATAGGCAAAGATCTTGTGCTCACTTTCAAAACGAAAAGGTATGGGTGGACATTCCCTTCATGTAATTGCAAAATTTTCAGCTACAAAAAAATCCAATGCTCATAATATCCCCAGTCCCACACTAACAAGCTAAGGTAAAGGGAAGGTGAAAAAGCACAAACTCCTTACCTTTGATTGCAAAGGCAATGATGAAACAACATCCAGCAATGAAAGGAGAATATTTCAGGCCCTGCTCATGGGAAAACTGCTGCTGGAAGGGGCAACCCCTCACCCCTCATGGAGGACTCTCAGGATAGGAGGCTGAGGGAGACTTGTGTCCACAGATTTACCTCTTAAATGAATCTTCCCTAGAGAGACTTTTACTCATTTCATTAGGCACATGCAGTAATGAGCAATGTTCGTATCCATACTTATATGTATTGTGAAATCATGTAAGCACCCCCAAAGAGCATTTATCAAATGATGTCAAAGGAAAAAATAGTGTCCCTCCTGTGTCAACATTTCATTTCCCTTTGAAGCTGCTCAACTTACTTGGATGAGAAAATGTCTTGGCAAGTGATCCTTGGTATAAACTGGAGCAACAAGATATTTGTATTTTATTGGACCTTCTCCAATGAATAATTAAAAGAAGATGAAACAGCTGGTGCAAGGTAAGGTAATATATTGGGGGGGGGACAAACAAACAGGAAAACATGGGATAAATTAAAACATCATGATTCTCGTCCAAAAGTGGCATGAGCAGAAATCTGTTCATGCAACAGGGCTTCTCCCATATCATATTCCTCATTTCAGTTCCCAGAACAGTCTGAGATGTCACACAGGGACCTGCTGTGGAATTCCTGAGAACAGGGAGGAGGCAACTTCCTGTTTGTGTAACTCTTGGAAATAATCCAATGTGTTCAGAAATCAATTGGTTTTGTAAAGTTTCCAAAAAATAATAATGTTGAGAGTGATGCAAGGTGCCTCCATCTGTGGGGTTTTCCCCTTGGAAGGGGAGATTGCCAATCTTCTCTACCACTTTGTTACATTGCAGGCCTTTGCTGTGGCTCCTTTACATTGAAGAAAGACTATGGAGGTGGAGTGGACTGTAGGAGAAGAAGAAAAGGCCCCCTCCTCCACTCAAACCTTAACTTTCACAGTGCTGGATCCAACCCCATTTAAATGTTGTTCCAGACATTTCACCTCTGGAACCAGTTTTGTATCAAATCAGATGAAATCAACATTTCAAACTAAAATCTATTAGGAGCTAAATTATCCAGGCACATGCTTTCCATATGATCATTAGAAAAAGACCCAGTTAAAGATCTTAATTCTTTTAATACTTACAAGAATGAGACAATTAAAATTGTGCACCTAAAATGAAATGACACATCTAAAATGGCCCTAGGGAAGTGAACAATGAGGGAAAACAAGAGATGCTGCAACAAAGAAACCATGGCATAATCGCACACCCTCACCCTCACATGTTCAAGGCACATGTGAGAAGTTCACAGGGTCACACGGTCTACCTCCACCACTCACCAACAATGTTCCTCCCAGACAGTACTGGTTGGTGGGGCAAGGGTGCTTACCTGAACTACTACCACCATCTTTGTGGTTTATAGAGAGAGAAAAATGGAAGGGTGAGACAAGGCGGTGGTCAAGTGAGTGTATCTGCCACTGATCACTATTGCTCCCAGAGATGCACATTCAAGAGTACTGAAGTATATCTGCAGTGCTCTTCCACATGAAGGGGATTCCTGGCCCAAATAGGATTCCCCCTCACATGGAAGAGCGCTACGCACATATGCCAGAGTGTGCATTGTCAGCTTTAGGTCTTTTGCTTCTGTTCCAGGAAAGGAACAATAAGCAATGTGTGAGTAGAATGTTCTTTCTACCATGCATTCACAGGGATTGATAGAGTATATTTAATCTTGGCAGCAAAGAAACTACACTAGAGACAAGGGGGCTCTGTATTCTAGAAGCACACTGTCAAGCCCTAAAGTGTAATATATGTAAATAAGCAAATGACTAAACAGATAGGTTTAACACTGTTTAGTTAAACGTTTTGAAATCCATCTTCCTCAGCAACATAGTTGTGATTCCAGCTACATAAGGCAGTTCAAAATGGGGAATGATGGATGCTGTTTATCTGACAGAATTTGACTGCCTCACAGTGATTAGATATTAGCATATGGTTATAAGTGTAGGAAATCAAACTGTACTTTGAAAGTATTAATTTGATAGGTAGAGGGTTGGATTGAGCATATCCCTCCACTCACCAGATTATTCCTGTGAAGAATGCAATTTTCTACTTGGGATCCAACCTATCGTGTTGGAAAGGAATGTTCTGCAGCAGCCAATGGAGTATGGAGCCCAAAAGCGTGATTGATTAATGTCTGGCAAGTTGCAGAAGTTGGAAAACTAACATTTTAAGGCCCGTTCCGTGGTCAATAAGCATGAGACATCTTTGTCTGGCAGCACTGTGGCCCATAGATTGCAGCAAAATATTGGGCAAGGTTTTGCCCAATATCTTCTCTGTGTGATGGGTTCGTGGGGAAAATCTGTCCCATGAGCTCTTGCTGAAGAGGGAAGGGGAAGTCTATATAAGGCTGCTTCCCCTGGAGCTCACAGCCATTTTGCTTTGAGAGCTTCCTGCCTGCCCACTTTTGGGTTAGTGTGTTTACTGAGCAATTTTGGGTTGTTGGTTGACAGGGCCGGAAATGATTCCGCCCCCCAACTTGATTGGCACTTGGTTGGGTTTTTTTTCCACCTTTCCCTCAGTGAAATTATGGTTTTCCTTTGTTGGGCAAAAGTACATTGTATGAGGGCAGAAATGGCATTGGTCAGGATCAACATAGTATAGGGGGGCCCCATAAGGCAAACCCAAGCTTGGCTTGCAGCATTGGCTGGTTCTCATCATAGAGGTTTGGAGTGATCCAAAACCAGCTGATCCATTCCATCAATATGGGGCTTGTGGAATGATGAACTGATCCTGGGACTCAATGCCATGCCAACCCTCACCCTGCCTGCTGCTGTCAATAAAAAATTGGTCTGATTTTATCCCACTACTGTTCTACAGACTGGTTATTTTGCTGCTCTCATGGGTCACATAATGTGCCTCCCTGGGCAATGGAGGGCGATGGTACTATAGAAGACTTCATTGCTTTCTCCGAACAATGGCAATATTTTGTAAGATCCCCCACTACAAAATAATAATAGTTGCTGTGTATCAGACACGTTTTAAAATCTTTTATTGTCCCTTTCTCTTTGCTTTTTTAAAATACATATTTAACACTCCATGTTTGTTAACTGTGTTCACTGCAAGCTTCTTCTTTCTTTTAATTTTTAAAGAAAACTAAATAAATAATTTTAAAGAAGAAAAGTAGAGATTTAGATAACAGAACGTATACAGAATTGATAAGGAAGATTAACTGCCAAGCCATCAACTTGTGTAAATCAGTATATCTTCAACATTTATTAAATCTTCTTGTTTCTGAAATGTTAGCTGGGAAGTGCAGGCTAAATGACATGTCTTTTTTAAAAAAACAAAAAAAAGTGGAAATGCTGCAAATCACACAATCTTAATATAGATCTTAAAGGTTGTATCTTGATAATTACAGGCAACCTGCTAAAATGTCAAGTAATGTGACAAGGACCGGAATACATATGTTTAAGCCACATTGCAATTATTGACTTAAACACTTGAGCTTCCATTTAAGATGACAAATGAAATTATGGCATCTAGTGCAATTTCATTATTCTTCCTAAGCATAAACACTTGGGGCACTTGGAAAGCAAGCCATGAAATGAAATGAAACAAATTTGGTGTTATCTGTTAAATTGTATTGCTTTGTCTTTTGAGAAATTGGGGAAAAATTGTGTACAGAGTGGGATGAATATATGGTGTCATGTGCAGGCATGGGCAATTCCTCAGTCATTGAGGGGCTGAATTTGCCATGTGCTGTTTTGAAGCCATAATGGGAGCATGTGGAGGAAGCACTCCAGCATCTGGCCAGTGGCAAGGGACAACTGAACAACCAGGGGGATAGTCACATACAGTGGTACCCCGCAAGACGAATGCCTCGCAAGACGGAAAACCCGCTAGACGAAAGGGTTTTCTGTTTTGGAGGCGCTTCGCAAAACGAATTTCCCTATATTTGTCCCCACTGCTATTCATAACGATACTAGAGGTGCTACTAAAAACTATCAGAGATAATAAAGAAATTAAAGGTATTAGGGTCGGCAAGCATGAGCATAAAACTAAAGCTTTTGCAGATGACCTGGTCGTAACATTGGAAGATCCATTAGACTCAACAAAAAAGGTACTTAGAGAATTTGACCAATTCGGGGAGGTGGCAGGCTTTAAATTAAATAAAAGGAAAACAAAAATAATAGCTAAAAACATGCAGGCAGTCGAAACTGAGGAATTACAAAGAGTAACAGGAATAGAGGTAACTAAGAAGGTGAAATACCTAGGGATATGGGTAACTCCAAAAAATATAGATCTCTTCAAAAACAATTACGAAACGGTATGGAAAGGAGTTAAGAAGGACATAGAAACGTGGGGTCGGTTAAGACTGTCATTTTGGGGTAGAATAGCCACAATCAAAATGTCGGTATTCCCAAGAGTTTTATTCCTCTTCCAAAACATCCCAATTATTAAGGGTACTAAGATATTTAAAGCCTGGCACAAAGATATCTCCAGATTTATTTGGCAGGGGAAGAAGCCGAGAGTAAAGTTTAAAATTTTGACGGATACAAAAGAAAGAGGAGGCTTCGCCCTCCCTGACTTGAAGATATATTACGAGGCATCTAGCTTATGCTGGATAAAGACATGGATAAAGCTGGAAGACGGGGAAGTGCTAGACTTAGAGGGTCACGATAACCGCTATGGGTGGCATGCTTACCTGTGGCATGGGCGGAAGAAGGGCCACAAAGGATTTGGGAACCATATATTCAGGGGCCCTTTGTTGGAGGTTTGGGAGAGATATAAGGAGATGTTAGAACCCAGAACACCCCAATGGTTATCGCCGTTAGAGGTAATGGCCATCAAAAAGATTAATATGGGAACTAAATGGGCAACCTACGAACAATTGCTTATGAAGGAGGAAGGAAAATGGAAAATGAGGCCGTACGATCAGGTTAAATCTCAAGTATATGATTGGCTACACTACCATCAAATAAATGATATGTTTAGGAAAGATGTAAAAGACAAAGGTTATGCCGACAAAAACTCTAGATTCCAAACTGAGATCCTGGGGAGCAACATAAAAATATTATCCAAACTGTACAAGTACTTACTGGACTGGAACTTAGCTGACGAAGAGGTTAAGGTGGTAATGACTCACTGGGCTAGAGATCTTGGCCGTAATATCTATTATGAAGAGTGGGAAAAACTCTGGAAACAACACTTAAAATTTACGGCCTGTGTGTCACTTAAGGAGAACCTAATGAAAATGTTTTATCGCTGGTACCTGACTCCGGTTAAGTTAGCCAAAATGTATGGATCCTGCAACAAATGCTGGAAATGTAAAGTAAGGGAAGGCACCTTCTACCATATGTGGTGGGAATGCCCAAAGGTTACAGGGTTTTGGGAGAGTATATATGACGAAATGAAAAAAATGTTAAGATACACCTTTAACAAAAGACCAGAGGCGTTCTTGCTAGGCTTGGTAGGAAAGGAAATTAAGAAGAAAGATTATAAATTGTTCCAGTACGCAACAACGGCAGCAAGGGTTCTAATAGCAAAAAATTGGAAGCAGGAGAGTATTCCAACAACGGAAGAATGGAGAAGCAAATTGTTGGAATATGTGGAGATGGATAGGATGACATGTAAAATTAGATATACAAAAGATCAGAGGTTTGTTGAAAATTGGGAAAGTCTTACGAAATATCTGGAAAGCTTAATTGATGAACAGATAACACTAGTAGGTTTCCAAGAAGCTCTGTAAGAGGTAAAGGGTAAAGCCAAAAGAAAATGGATGGATGAGAGTGACTTATGGCTTTACAAATATGGAAATGCGGACTTATTGACAATGTCATTTTGGACGATTCGTGGAATGACTGAAGGAAGTCAACTTCTTTTCTATAAGTGTACAGATATGAGTTTCGATTAAGTTTGTTATGTACTTTGACTTTTGAAAATTAATAAAAAATTATGCATGAAAAAAAAAAAACGAATTTCCCTATGGGCTTGCTTCGCAAGACGAAAGCCCATAGGGAAATCTCTGGGACAGGGTTCCCCACTGTCCTCTGACCTCCTCCGAAGGCTGGCGGTGGGGCGGAAAGACCTCCTCCCGCCGCCAGCCTTCGGAAGCCTGCTCCAAAGCCTGGCGGTGGGGCGGAAAGACCTCCTCCCGCCGCCAGCCTTCGGAGCATTCTTCCGAAGGCTGGCGGCGGGAGGAGGTCTTTCCGCCCCACCGCCAGCCTTCGGAAGCCTGCTCCAAAGCCTGGCGGTGGGGCGGAAAGACCTCCTCCCGCCGCCAGCCTTCGGAAGGATGCTCCGAAGCCTGGCGGCGGGAGGAGGGCTCTCTGCCCCACCGCCAGCCTTTGGAAGGCTGCTCCGAAGGCTGGCGGCAGGAGGAGGTCTTTCCGCCCCATCGCCAGCCTTCAGAAGGCTGTCCTGAAGACTTGCGGTGGGAGGAGGGTTTTCCTTCCCACCGCCAACATTCAGAATGCTGTTCTGAATGTTGGCAGTGGGGAGGAAAAACCCTCCTCCCACCGCAAGCCCCGGGAACAGAGGAGAAGTGCTGCGCCCCTTCCCCTCTGTTCCCGTACCTGTCCTGAAGGCTTGCGGTGGGGAGAAAAGCCCTTCTCCGCACCGCCAGCCTGGCAAGCGGTTTCCCTAGGAACGCATTAATTGATTTTCAATGCATTCCTATGGGAAACCGTGCTTCGCAAGACGAAAAACTCACAAGAAGAAAAAACTTGCGGAACGAATTAATTTCGTCTTGCGAGGCACCACTGTACCTTTCTAAGTGGTGGTAGAAACCATACACCCATACAAGTGTAACAGCATGAGATTAGTCAGTCATCATTTGCATATGGAGGATTGGTTTGGATTGCTTCCCTAATAGACCTTTGGGGCTCACTTTTTTTCACCCATACCATGACATGTGAGGGTGTGACATTAATTTGGTTAGGCTAACTAGCAATAAAATCCTACCTTATTCTTCTTTACCTTGGTCACAGCGAACAAGGACAACAGGCAAGGAAGAAGATAACTTAGAAACCCTGGTGAGCACCCTGGTTACCCAACCTACATTACATTGCTGGCTGGCTCCAGGTGGTGGGGTAGGAAGAAGAGAACTGACGTTTCATCGTGGACTCTATCCCGTACCCATGCTCATATTTTCTTGTCTGCTCATCCTAAGGGTGAGACAATAAGGGATCTAGCATGAGCAGACAATGAAAGCCATGGTTCGGCCAGTTGGTTGCAATTGTTAGTTAAATTCAGCTCCGTTGCTCCAATACAGCTCATCTTGGCATGAGCCCAGCAGAGTATACCCAGAGTCAGCAACAAAAGGATGAAGCAGGTATGGTGCTACATTGCTAAGCTTTATTTCTAAGCTATGCTGAGAGCATACAAATATACATCCTGTCTCTGTGAGAAGCAGAGAGCAACTCCGACAAAGAAACGACAGAACAAAGGAAACAGGAAACCAGTAAACGTCACATCCCGTCTCCCTTTCCCGTGGGAACCCAACAGTAACTGGACTGTGGAATGCAAACATAGTCTTGTGACTACCAGCAGCTGCTCAGTGAGAGAAACAGAAACTAACAGCAATGGCCCTTTGGCCAATCCATTGAACCACTTTGTTATTGTCCAACAGAGAGGCAGAGGGAGACCTGCACATGAGTATGATGCTCACTGTAGATTCTTATGGTTAACATGTTGTACCCCTTCCATCCAAGTACTGTCTTGGATCTTTATACTGTGGTAGGGGGACATACTATCATTAGATCCTAGAAAGATCCTATTGAAGATAGTTCCATGGCTGAAGCTGTAGAACTGGACCTTTGTCTGCTAGCTGACTGGTACTAATCTAGAGCATTACCAATCAATTTCTGGACTGTCAGCTATATCTTAATGGTCCCAGAGCCTATCCCCAACATATAAGAGAACTGTTTTATAAGCAGAAAGGCAAACTGATTCTGAAGTTAGCAGATTCTACTACTGCTAGCATTACTTTTTGAACCTTTGTGAAATGATTGCTTTCGGAAGAAGCTTAATGTTGTTTAATCCATTTGGGAAGCATACCGCAGTGCAATATTAACTAATATTTCACAAAGCACTGAAATAGAAAGCAACATTGTTGATTTTTTCTTCATCTTCCATATATATTTTGGTCATCAGTACAAAGGAAAAGAACACCAGAAAGATGATACGATCTCATAGCCCAGTTTCTATCGCTTTGAAGTTGTTGAGGTTTGAACATCTTTTTTTCCCCAAGCAGTAAAACAGTTAAGAGTTTTATTGTCCCAATTAATCTTAAGATCCCACTAGAGGAAATGGAGCAGATCATTGTTCTCAAGTTGTTTATATATTTAGAAAGAAATGTGTCTTCTGCTACTGATATCTCTGTGTTTTTAGGCAAAATTTTGCTTTCAACAAGTACCAGTTTAAACCTCTTCTAAATATTTTTCTGAATAAACATCCGTGTTGTGTAAGATCTGGATTCAGTTCACATTTCACATTTAAAGGTGAACCTCTATCTAGCTTTATTCAGTTACAGATAGTGTATCTGAAGAAGTGTGCATGCACATGAAAGCTCATACCAAGAACTAACTTAGTTGGTCTTTAAGGTGCTACTGGAAGGATTTTTTTTATTTTAGCTTTATTCAAATATTTTAAGCAGCAAATTAATAATAATGAAGATGACACTTGATTCAGGGTGCAATCTGACTGTGTGCTGTTGAGCTGAAGTGGCAATATCTTATAGAAAGGTATAGTAAATATATATTTAAAGTCCCATGTATGCTGCTCACTCAAATGGTTCTTCTCTCCATCAGTGGCAAAGATTCCAAAGGAAACAGCAATGGGCATCATGAGAGGATCTTTACAGTTATTTCACAACTAGCTGAGGACAGGGAAACTCCCTACTTTTCATCCATGCTGCCAAGATCCTGCAAAAGAGAATTGGGTCACTCAAAGGAGCAAGAGTTGTGTAATTTCCTGTAAAGTTTGTGAATGCTAAGAAACTCAGTGTCAACTAGAGTCTAAGCAATCCAGACCCTCCCTCCCATTTCTAATTTCCATCTTTAATTTATTGAATGTATTTGTATGCCACATCCCACTTAATGAATCCCTAAGTGGCTTACAGGCAATAAGCAACAGCACATCGTAGTGACAGCATAAGTCATATAATTAAAAAGTCAATAAAACAATTATAAATTACATTCAGTAGAACAATACTGGCAGAACATCAGCTAAAAAGTAAGTCAAACATTATTACATTCTCTCTCTCTCTCTCTCTCTCTCTCTCTCACACACACACACACACACACACACACACACACACACAATAACTCAATAATCATTTTGTCAACTCAATCCATTCAGATTCAGAGCCAACATACAATAAGAGCCTGGTCAAGTAGAAATACCCACAGCTGTACTATGACAAGCACCCATTCTCCCAACCATCACTCACATAGACTGTCCTCCAAACTCTTTTCAACTGCCATTCCAAAAAAATATGAGAAATACACCCACCATTCAAAATTCACACTTCTCTGAATTTCGCAGTACAATTTTCTAATAAAACAATGTTCACAAAAATGCACGTTTTAGATGGAATTATGCATAAAAATAAATATATTAGTGGAAATGTTTGTGGATTATTTAGGTCTTTTAAAAGTTACATGCCACTATTCACCAGCTAGGTTTCGAAGAGGAAAACAACACTAAAAATCATACAACATACAAAATTTAAAACAAACCTCAAATATTTAACAACTCAAAATTTAAAAAATCAGCAGTGGGATAAAGTTCCAAATAGTTAGGTCCACTACAATGAAGGCACAACTCCTCATGTTTATGGCCCATGGGGGAACACTAATAGTGCTCCCCTGGATGATATCTGGGTAAGGCAGCCTTAATGTATCCTGGGTTTAGGCCAAGGCTTAGGTATTTATGGCTTTATACACTAGTGCCAGAACTATGAACCTGGCCCAGTAGCAAAGGAGAAGACTGGACGGCTCTTTTAAGCAGTTACAAATATAGGAGCCTTTAAAATTGAATGGATGAAATAATTTTTGATAAAAAATAAAAAGTGAAAGAAGGTATAGGCTCATTTTTTCTTTCCCATTTTTTTTAGCAGATCAAAAAAAATAAATTCTATAGAATTTAATGGGAATGTTTCCCTCTGTTTAAATGTTTTTATTCAGTTTTACAAAAGTATCAAAATGACATGAACACATCAACAGATATTTGTAACAAAAATGTTAAAATTATAACTCGGTTCATATGCAGATACTGGTAATTTTGTAAAAAAAAAATAGAAAAAAAGATTTGTTTTTTAAAATGCACACATCTAGCTGTGTGAAAAAGCAGAGGACTATTTCTAATACGAAAAGGGAAATGTGTTCGTTTTAGCTGTGACACCATTGCTGCATAAAGTAGTATCGTTATCGGTAGCCAACATCTGTGCAGTTCCATCCTGCATGATACTAGTGTTCTGCATCTTCCATATAAGTAGGTTTTAAGTAGGGATTAAATGGTATCTGGATCAGAAATCCCCTGAGGATGGCATAGAAAAGTAACCATTTTTATGAAGCCAATGGATGCTCCAAATCATTGCTATTTAGGCAAAAACAAAGCAGGGTGAACCAAAAGGGACACTCTCTTTCTCAATATCTCTATATTCTGGTATATGGTTTGGCAGGAAGTACAAAGTTTTTAATTTGGTTTTTCATTTAGTTTTTAAGCCAGAATCGTTCAACCATAACAAAACCTCAATAGTGGGTGTGGGGGGGGGTAGTTCATCAGAGCAGTAGCACCTTGATTTTTAGCATTGTAAACATTGCTGTATGTAAAATATAAAATACATATTAGAATTATGGCTTATGTAAAATATGTAAAACATAAAATATACATTAAAATACCAATGAAACCAAATATTAAAAACAAATTAAGTCTATTTTTTTAATAAAAAAAGCTTTAAAGGGAATTTTAGAAATACTGTATGTAGTAAAAGTAAAATTGCATATTAAAATAAATGTCAAATTTCTTATCTATGGTATATATGCTTTACTATTTATATGGACACTCCACTTCTGCCTCTATAATCATGATCCCCTTAGCTGAAAACTGCTAGCAGAAATTGTCCAAACGAAAATGATTATCCAAGTCACAACCATGAGTGAATGTGTTCACACGGGACCCAAAGGTGCTTCGCTAGTGCTTTATTGTTAAGGAAATAATTTTGCAATTGCAATCAGGTAAATATTTATATGGCAGTATTACAACACATTACTGACACAACTTTAAGTAATGGAAAATGTTGCAACCCATTCATATGAGGTGGTGAGAAGCCAGTCAGACCAGTCAACTCCTCTGGTTTCCAGTTTGCTTGTCCTTCCAAGTCATTGGCGATGGTGCTGTCGATACCCGACAGAAGGCCTTCCTACATAATTTCCTCCTCAAATACTACTTTAATGCCGGAAGCGAGATTAAGAAAGGGAGATTCCACTGAGGGACAGGGACAGGATTCACGGGAAATTTCACAGCCCTTCTCTGGTAAATAGTCAAGATGAACAGAGAAATCCTACCTTTTCAAGGCACTGGTGGTGGTGGTGGTGGTGAGGAAATCAATGCCATCACCTTCCCATTTTGTTGTCGCCATGGCAGACAGTACGGTTACTTTTTACCCCTTTTCCTCTCCCATTGACTAACATGGAAGGGGATTAATTAAGCCAGCCTAGAGACTTGTGCAGCATCCTTGCATTTCCATTTGTGTATGTGTGTGTGTGTTGTGTGAGGTAAGCGAAGGGCTTTGGGTTTGGCAGATCCACCCCCATCCCCAATCTGTCCTCAAGATGCCTAACTTCCCACAACATTAAGCCCTTGATGCCTGCATACCAAGAGCACTCTGGTTGCATAAATGTGGGTGCTCTGTAGGTGGACCTCCATCTTTTCTAACCCTGTAGCATTTCTGCTGCTTTCTAAAGCCCTTCATCTGGCTTTCAGGTAGGCCTTTAATTGTACTCTAAGGCTGAAACACTTTGCCCACTTCCCTGAACTCAATGGGACTTGCTTGTGAGAAGACATGCAAAGGATTGTACTGTGTGGTGCTAAAAAATGTATTTTAAGAGTTAATTCTTGTGACGTCTTTTTATACCTCATAATGGTTCGGAGATATCAGTAAAAGAGCTTCTGGGGGTCTTTTACTGGACTATGTAAATTACAGAAGATCCTGTAATAGTTAAAAACAGTGACAGCCCCAATGACAAAGCTTCCTACAAAGGAAGCCCATCAAAGCTAACAAATTTTGGGAAGATATTGCAGTACTAGCAATATTGCAGGGAGCCAGTATGGTGTAGTGGTTAGGAGCGGTAGTCTCGTAATCTGGTGAACTGGGTTCGATTCCCTGATCCTCCACATGCAGCTGCTGGGTGACCTTGGTCTAGTCACACTTCTCTGAAGTCTCTCAGCCTCACTCACCTCACAGAGTGTTTGTTGTGGGGGAGGAAAGGAAAGGAGATTGTTAGCCACTTTGAGACTCGTTAGGGTAGTGATAAAGCAGGATATCAAATCCAAACTCCTCCTCCTCCTCCTCTTCTTCTTCTTCTTCTTCTCCTACTACTACTACTACTTTGGCCTTCAGCGGCTGTCATTTTTGCAATTAATGTTAAAAGGCTTTGGCACACACATTTGAACAGCCATATTTTTTCCTAAAAATAATTTTGATTCTTGAATTTATCTGAAATGCCTACTGAGTGTTACACTCCCCCCCCCAAAAAAAAATGCAACTGAGAACGAGGCCGATTCAAAAGCTCAGTGGAGACATTTTGGTGTGAAATTCCAAAGAAACAAAGCATTTGCATACTGAATGTGGCGAGGGGAGCTGCATTTTGTTAGGTCTGTACATTATGTTTTATTAAGACATCACATCTTGAAACTCCTAATCAAGGCAAAGTAAGAGGCTTGAAATCATTTTATCCGACTAAGCTGAGGCAGCCTGTTCAATTATCATCATAAAAGGAAATGGCTTTTGTTCTGCAGTTCTATGCAATTGGTTTTCAATAATTACCTTTATGTCTCTTTTCACTATCTGGTTTACAGAAAAGATCATGGTGCATGTACAGTTTACGTATTTATTTATTTTTTAAAAAAAACATCCAATATCTTTATAAATGCCAGTAACCCTTTAGCTCTACATTCACTGCATATGTTATAACATCCTTTGCCTTTGACTGACACGGTCAACGGTTCATCACATTTGCACCTCAGAGGCAATTGTTGCCCATTCATGTGTGAAAGTAGTAAAGTCTATTTAGATTAAATTGCTCAGGATCATCATAGATTGGTAAGGAACAAATCACAACATTTCTGATGAAAGAAGTCTGTTGTTGCTTTCCACCTCAAATATGCTTAAAAGAAGGGGGGGGGAGCCATCCTCAGACAGTTTTAAGCTCCTGAAAAGGAATCAAAATTAATCCTTTCAGGCTTAAATAAAAGCACGATGGCTATCAAGAAGATAATAAAAAGCTGAGGAATGTAAGGAAATGTGTTCCATGCCAAAGCCCCAAAAGGAAGCAATGAAGTAAAAGTTATATTTCCATTAAATATATTTGCTGGTAAAAGAGAGAGAAAATGCACAAACACATAAAGAAAGGGAGAGATAACCAATAACCGATATTCTAGAAGTAAAGCATAAATAATTTTGACGGGGGGAAAAGAGAACTGCAAGAATGTTAGTTAAAGGACCTTAGTTAATGCTTTCTCTTTTTAAATAAAGACAGTGTAAATATTTCTGAAAGCTTAAATATGGGAAGTAGTCTTAGGTATTTGAGATTTCCACCCTCATACCCATGTATTCTTAGAATAGTTGAAGCTTCTTATGAATCGGGGATAGAGAATCTGTGACCTCCCAGATTTTGTTGGACTTCCAACTCCCATCAGCCACAGCCAGAATGGCCAACAGTCATGAATAATGAGAGCTGTAGTCAAGCAATGAAAGGCCACAGCTTCTCCCTCTCTACTATAAATAATAACTCAGATAATACAACCTGATATCATTTTAAAATTAATTCCATAAAGAAATTGTAAAAAAAGAGAAAAAGATATTCCCTGTTAGGTTCATGTGACTACTTTTTTGTCTGCTTCTTGAGTCTGTTGTACAGTATAAGTAATAAATCGGGCACGTATTGCAGTGAGACCTGGACAACTGACACCCTGTGTTGTGGGTGGGTATGTTTGGACAGCCACAACACCTGGTTGGTAGGTCCCTCAAAGCTGGGTTCAATCTGGCCAATGGGACACAGTCCAAACGGTTCAAGGGACCTATTTATGCCCATGCACGTGACCCAGAGCTTCCTCTTTTGGCACGTGCATTTGGAACACCTGCCCACCTCTCCCTACTTTTAGGGCTTTGCGCTTGACCTTGCTATGCCGCCATGTGTCGTCTGTCGTTGGGACAGGGGCACGGCAGGAATTTTCCCCACTTGGCTGATTGGCTGTTGCCATTTGGGTTTTGCCTGCTGCATAGCAAATTGTCACAACTTGTAAGGTTGCAGATAGGCTCTGGTTCAGGTGATAGAGATGGGAGAACGCTTTCGGCATCCCTATGTGAAGGGTATTACGTTAAAGGAATCCAGGGACTTGATGGTTTGTCATCCCCTGAGAGGGGGTTGTGCCCGTGCCTGAGTCCAGGGGGACATTTGGGCGGCGGAGATAGCACGTGCCCGGCTTTCCGCTTATCCAGGTGGTCACCCTTGACTCAAATTTTAGGTTTTGGTTTTTGGCAGAATTTAGGCCACAACTTTATGCAACCAGTCACTTTCTGTAATCAATAAAGTTGTGGCCTAAATTCTGCCAAAAACCAAACCTAAAATTTGAGTCAAGCGTGAATTTATTTAGGGGGGAGGTTTCTGGGTCTGAACACACAAAATTTTAAAATGTATTTTAAAATGTGAGGTGCTTCTTTAAATGTTGCATAGCAAGTGTGCTATTAGCAGTTTACACACACACACACACACACACACATCTCCCAACAGTAAAATTGTAGATCTAGGACAATTTAAATGAGGACAGAGATAAGGATGCGCTATGAAGCAAAAAGTCATTTCAAAACCTCTAAAATGAGGATGAAATTGTAAATTGCTGATATTCCACAAAATAATGTCTCTACATACATTTTAAAACATATTTTAACTAATTCCCATAAAGGTAACTATTAGATATTTAAGGAGAAAAACAAAACAAAGCAATGATTACAGTCAGATTGTTACACACGTTTTGAGCTTAATCATGCTAAGAATGAGATATGAAAAGGCATCAAAACTGTAATAACACTGTACAATTGTATTTAACCACAGTAATGAGATGATGTACAAGGGCCACCAGACTTGCATGGTAGGACGCACTTCTTTGGGGGAAGTTATTTATTTTATTTCTTTTCTATTTAACAAGATTTATATGCCACTTTGTTTTATTTTATTATTTTCTAAACCACCTCTAAGCTGCTGATATGAATAATTAAAAATCAACTCAGCAACTGTCAGAAATGATGGAAGCTATGGTTGTTGTTTAGTCATTTAGTTATGTCTGACTCTTCGTGACCCCATGGACCAGAGCATGCCAGGCACTCCTGTCTTCCACTGCCTCCCGCAGTTTGGTCAGGTGGAAACCATAGTCCAACAATATTTGGAGAGGACCACTGTTTTAGTGCATTTCAGTACGTTTCATTGCTGGTTTTACTGTGGTTTACACTGCTGATGGTTTTATTCTGTTTTAGTTTTTATGCCTGTGTTTTTTATGGTTTTCATTAATATATATACCTGTAAATCAGGCAGATAATTTTTGTTATTGGGTGGTATCAAAAGATTGTCAAATAAATAAGAAAATAAATAAGAGAAAGGATCAAATATTTATTGCTTAGAAAAAGCTTTTCCCATGCCAATATGGTGCAAAAGGTCCCAGGCCATTTAGGCTTTAAATGTAATACTGTGCTCAATAGCTTCTCCTGCATTTTAATTTTGTTTTTACAGTTGTCCATCTAATAATGGGAAAAAGGACCTGTCTTTGAAAATTATCAAAGGGGGGGGGGGAGATCGGGTGAAATTATTGCGGGAAGAGTGCAGAGGTTTTGTCATGTTTGCCTTTACTTTGAGTGGCGTGGAGAGCTAGAGAAGCTGCAGGATGCTGTAAAAATATCTGCTGAGGAGAGGTGCATGAAAAAAGCCCATACGTGAACATTCCACCCATGGCCACCTCCTTGCAATGATAAGGTAAGTTCAGACCTCCACATCTACCAAAATGCTACAAAATTTGTGAAGTGTCCTGAGTTTGAGGCAGAAAACCTGAAGCCTCTTTTTCCAGAGAAGAAAGTCTTCAAGAAACTGGAGGATGGATTTCAGCAGAGCCCTAAGTATGGGAACGCAACTGCCCCTGTACACACATCTTTCTCATACGGTTAAAGTGAGTGTTTCAAGCTGTTTGGGAGGGTGATGTGGCTAAAATGATTTAATGAGGGGATTTGATTTCTGGAAATATCAGGGAAACTCACCTTTTTTTTCTTCCTGCCTTGTTTTTCTTTGTTAAACTGTTGTTGCCATGGAGGCAAGAAGTGGTGGTACTCCTTGCATGATCTGGTGACATTCCTCCCCCTCACAATGGTCTGTAGCAGGAGGAAAAAAATTCCCTTCAAGGGATACTACTAGGGAAAAACAATGGCTGCTCCCTATGTGTGCTGTGGTGCAAGGATATTCACACAGATTACAAGCTTGGCAAAATAATATGATGAACCTCCCTAGGGAACTACATGCTAATGGTGGGATGGATGCACACAACATTCCAGGAAGCTCCATTAAGTCCTTCAGGGCAAAAGTGATGTTACCAGCCACAGAACGGCAAGCACTAGGTTAAATCCAAGTGACGTTACCAGTGATTGACCCCATTAAAAGTTATGGCCATTATATGCCTCACAACAAAGTTGCTTGACAGGTGTCAATGGGACACAGTTACTTCTAATGTTATTTGGATCGGGGTCAATAATGAGCTACATTTCTGTTCCAGATAATGCGACACAATACTTGATCTTCATGTGCAGCCTGAAGCACTTTTTTGCATGGCTTGTCCACACACTTTCCTCCCACACCCATGAGTATTTAAAAGTGTACTAGTTTCTGGCACAAGTTATATTAAGATGGAGTTTGATTTCAAAGGCCATTTGTGGAAATACAGGTTTAATACAAGGGAATACAGAAACTACCTCCACACATCTGCCCACCAAACCAATGGTGGGTCTGTCCTTTTACCAGCATGAAATACGACACATATCTACAGCACAGTCATGTACATATTTACTCAGAAGTATATTCTAGTGAACTGAACAAGACCTACTGCAGTTAAATATTGTAGCCTTGACTTTATTGCAGCCTGTGCGTTAAGAGCATGGTATCAATGAAAATAAAATATAATCACATCAGAGGGTGCTGAGAACTAACAAAAAAAGAAGAAAATGTGGGTGGGTGTGGGTGTGGAGACAAATATCTGGCATTGCAGAAAATTGTTCTTTTGATGTATCCACCTTTATCCTCAGGATTTGAGATTTTGCCAGAATGTAGCAGGTGCGCTACAAGTTGTGGGGGAAACCATGTGGATACGAATGTACACTGCAGGAAAATGTGGCTGTGTGTGCACGCCTGTGTTTTGCCCCCACATATAATCCCAAATTAACCTGAAAAGGTCTGAAATTAGGCCTCTTAACATTAGCAGTATTAAATTTTAATTTAGCTCCTCATTGTATAAATACACTGCTGGCAGTGTTATACAAATGCACAGCAGCACATTAGTACTCAATACAAGATCTAATTTAAAAGCAAAATGCTTTTTTAAAAAGACTTCAAGTCAGCAACTTTTTGTGGAGGCAGGATCAGTTCACTTATGTAAATGTGGCACTTATACCACTTCATAAGACTGAAGTTTCTTTTCAGAGGCTTCTTAAGACCGCTGCTTCTCTCTTGTGTGCATCATGCATCCAAGAGTGAGCCTGGACTGGTACTGTACTTTTATCATAATATGGTGCATGCAGTGCATTATTCCTTTCTTGTCTTGTCTTGCTTTACTGCTTTTTGACTCCTTGCCATCACTTTGTTAGTTCATTTCAGAGCCAAATAAGTGCATTCTGCACATGGGGGTAGGCTTTGCTAGATGCAGTCTGTTCACAACTAAGGATGCTTAATATAGGACAAAGCCTTGACTCCAACACTTTCTGGTACTCTATGAACCAAGCTCCATGTTGTGCTTAAAGCACAATATAACCAGGCACTGGTGGCTCTACTCCCCTGCCATCTGCGTATGGATTGCCCTAACACAGGACTAGGGAACCTGTGGCCCCCCAGAAGTTGTTGGGCTACAATTCTCATCTTCCCTGATCACTGGCTATGTTGGTTTTGGTTAATGAGAGTTGGAGTCCAACATATATTTAGTTGGTTAGTGAATTTATATACCACTTCACGTTACAACAGACATCTCTATGCAACTTACAATCCCGCCAATATGGAATCAATAAAAGACATACAAAACAAATTCCATTTTCAAAACTGAACACTACTACAACTACGACTATTACTACAAATTCCACATTTTAAGTAACACAATTAAATGCACCTCCCTTCCAACTCAACAGTTCTGTGATTCTATGAAACAATGTAAAACAGTTAAGTACCACAAAAACAAATCATATACAAAACATAAAAACCTACTATGAACCACCAAAATGCAACTGAAAGCGTCATAAAACTTTCATATATATTACAAAAAGTACATAATACAATAACCCAAATCATTTATATACATGTTCACACTACACAAAATTAATTTCAACACACAATGCTCACATACATAATTACTCAATTCCCTTACACCCACCATAGTCTAGCCACTCAGTTCTCGCTTCAGTAAAACACTCCAGTGTTGAACATACTATAATAATGTCTTCCAAAATAATCCTTCCATACTACCTTTCCTGTGGCACCCTTCTGATCATGAAACATGCCCAGAGGCTGTGGGTTGCACCAGCTAGTGAAACTCCACAGTTACATTTTTTTCTTTAATTAGTTATCGATGCAAGGCTTGAATATTATTGGGATCAAAGCAGGCAGGGAGGGAGGTTTCATTCTTTTCCTCCCTAGCCTTGTGTAGATGTCGGGTTTGCAGCCACCAGTGTGCTAGTTCTCCTGACGATGGTGGTTATTTATATATATAGCGGCAAATATGCATAATCAAAGAGCAGGAAACCTGGCAAAGATAAGGAACCAGTAATCCTCTTTTTTTCTCTCCTAGACTCCAGTTCTGATCAGCCACACATCCAGCATAACAAATTGTTATTTGTTTAAAATCCATGACAGGCATGAGGCAGGAGTATTCTCTTAGAAAGAAAAATGGTGTGAGGTACATTTTCCTACAGAATGTGGCAAAGTGCATTATAAGAAGTTGGATCCAACCCATCGTATAAGGGTATGTGTACAGTCTAAAGACATCTGACGGCTAATTATATCACAGAGTATTGAAGGAAGGCTTGGAGAGGTCACATAATCCTATTTTGCATTGGTCTTTCACCCCTCCCCTTGAACGGTAGAGGAAACCTTTAACTGATTGTTTCATTTTGTCAAACCACTTTTCATAATCATCCATACGCAGGATAGAGATGGTGTTGTGCTATTGAGACAAAAAGGGGAAAGAAAGAGAGAAACTAAGACAAAGGAGGGGAAAAGACAGATGGGATGGTATAGGCTGCAATGAACAACAACAAACGCATCCAAAGTAACAATTACATATACTGATGAGGCGGATCTTCTGTCTCTTCAACCTGGCAAGTCAATGAAGGCAAAACATCTTCCTCCCTAGAGATGAGGAGTTGCTCGCCTTCTCCTTCTCATCAGGGACCACAAAAGCTATTACCATCTTTCTGGTGTCATTGTAATCATGCCCAGTGATATCATTATTCTGACTGCAAATGCTGTGACAGCATCTATAAATATGAAGTGACAGCCCCGTCCTTCTTCCTTTTTTCATTCATTTGGTTCCCACAACACTTTACAATACAGTGAACCCACTCTCATTTGTGAAATTCTGCAGGGTTGTTTCTTTTCCATTTAATTTTTAATCAGCTTTTTGTGGATTAGTAAAGAAAACCGAAAGGCCTGATCAACACGTCAACTGACAATTATAACTTGGCATGCCTTCGGCTAAAATGATTTAACCCCAGTGAAGTCAAACAGGGTGAATGAACTATAAATCCAAGCATTTCAGCTTAACTGGTTTAGGCAGCTTTGCCTTCTTCTGCATGTGAGATGCAAATGCAAAAGAGTTGGCACAAATTATTTAGATTGTTCTCCCGAATATTTTAGTATCTATTCATGATAGCACTGCTTGTAACATTGTTCCAAATTTCCATGCATATTTTGTTAGGTCCACTCATGTAAGTTTGCAGAAAGCAACCTTGCAGCGTAACTACTGGCCCTGCCCTTTAATTCCTATCAATCAGCTAATGATGTCATCAGGAACACATCTGAGCCTATTCTGGGGAGTGAACCTGAAAGTAAACTGGTTTAATAAAAATACATGTTAGGCCACAAATAGCTGTAAACCGGTTTAATAAAAATACATGTTAGGCCACAAATAGTCTCCATCCCTATAGACCTTTTCGGTTACTAAGATTTGCAGAATGGACTCTCTTGGTAATTTGTGGCACAGAAGAGGGCTTTCAGGAGAGGTGAATCAAGTGAATCACAGGAGAGGTGCCTCATGTATCTTCATTGCACAGCTATTGCCATATGCTGAAAATGTACATCTTTGCCTTTGAGACAATGTGTTTTGTGGGACCCACCTCTTTTGCTGAATTTATATTGGGACAATTTTACATGTTTTATAAACTGGAATGGTTTTTTTTAATTAAAAAACCAATAATTGCATATTCTATTGTTATAACCCACCCTGGGACCTTATGATGAAGGGCAACTAGTAAATCAAATCAAATCAAATCAAATCCCACAGTGCTCTTGCTGCAGTGCTAACTGAAACAGAAGATCAAGACTTATTACCAAATATGAGAAGCAGGTGGAGCTTCTGGCCTAATTCCTTTCTCACCAATACTGTTGTATAACTGTACAGAGGCACAGTGTAACTTGGAGAGACAGCCAGTGCTGTGTAGTGGCCAATGTGTTGGGCTAGGAGATCAGAGTTCGAATCCTCACTTAACCTTGAAGATCACTGGGTGACTCTGGCCATTCAAGATCCAACAGCATAACAACATCCATGCCCCAGACAAAGCAATGGAGAAGCACATCTGTTGCCTAGAGATCTGTTCTGAATGTAGTTGCACATTATAAGCAGTCACGTCTAGCTTTTCTCCAACCTTCTCCAAGCTTTTTAAATAGCAGCTAGGGCAGGTTAGAGTCAGGAGCAGGTAAAGGGCAGGTCCTTTCAAACCATTATTCACTCAACATCACCCCCACAATGCTTTCCCCACAGCAGCAGAAACAATACAGGTCTGAGTATCTCTTCCTCTTCAGAGATAAATGCAGCTTGTAGAAGCATAATTTGCAATACAAAAAACAAAACAAAGCCAATTGGAGGCGAAAGAGTTAGGCAGCTACTCTGCTGAACTTAAGGTCACTACTTTTCATTAGAAGGGAAAAACCCACAAACATCAGTGTTACCCATAATGTGTGACTTGGCATTGAGCCAAAATTAAACAGATGATGTACTGATTATCAGCTACAGTTAGAGGGGAAATAATTGAAATATATTGTAAAGGAAGAAGCCTAGGCCATCAATTAATGGAACATGAAACATTGTGTGAAAAAAAATTGTTTGTCAGCCTGCACCATACAAAATTGAAAAAATAAGGACGATGAAGAGGGAACATCATTTTTAAACATTTTTTTTTTTAAAAAGACATACAAGTCTGATAAAGCAGAATGAAATGAGGAGGAATCATCTTTGTGAAGAATAGTAAATATTTCTGATAGGAGTAGACTAGTGTTGAGAAAATGTTACTTTGAAGAGTCTTTGAAATTGTTGCTTTGAAACTCATAACAACTCATCATTCCCACGGGGAAATTGTGCTTGTGGTGGCCGTAAGGCAGGGTATGTATTTCAGCGGAGAGTCCATGGCAGAGGAGCCATCTAAGGTAACCACTTACAGTATGTCACCTGATGACAAAAGGACAGTAAGTGCAGGTGTAGGTGGGTGTCCGAGTGCTTGACCCAAAGAGTTGTCCCTGATGGCGCGTCTCAGACTCCACAAGTGTATATGTGAAATTAGAAAAAAAATGCCCCAATGCACATCAGCCTATGTCTGCTTACACTGAATTGCATCTGCCACCTGTCCATTCACCCAATCTGAAGAGATTCCTTCAAAGCTCATCACAATCTTTTTTTGTTTTAGCCACCCTAAACAATTTAATATCAATTCAATTCATAAACTTTATTGCGCTAGCCAAAGGCCATGGCATCGTTCACAAGGAGAACAAAAGGAAAAACAACAATAACCATAAAAACATTTAAAAAAACATTTAGCAATAAACCACAACAAGTCTCCCAGAGATTATTTGTTGCATAAACTAGAATAGCAGGGAAATCTCAGGTAAAATATGCCAGCTTAAATATCTGAATCCCCTTTGCAGTTCACCGCTATTTTATCTAGCTCTTTTCTCCTGATCTTTTTAGCTGCCAACACATATAATGCTACTTTATAAGTTACAAAGTCATCAGTATCACTCAGCAGCCATTTCACCCTTTCCACCCTGTTAGAGTATATTCCATTCGTAAGCAGGGGTAATTTAATATCACCAGCGAATTTGGCTACCTCACTGTTCACCTCTTATTCTAGATCATTTATGCAAAAGGTCTTTGTGCTGAACTGTTGGGACTCCACTTTCTACATCCCTCCATCAAGAGAACTGTCAATTTAATCCTATTCTTTGCTTCCAGCTAGTCGTCTCCATAAGAGGACCTCTTCTACTCTTATTAAGCTTACTGTTTGGTAAGGAATATCATCAACTGCTTTTAGAAAGTCAACTGGACACAATGTCAATTGGATCGTCTATGCAGTCCCTTTGGGGGTACTCAAGAGTACGCAGTACCAGCACTGTCTTCCGTATCATACTCTGATATTTAAATTGTAAGCAGTTTATACTTGCAATTTAAATATCAGAGTAGCTACTTGTATGTGACTATTTCATCTGTTACCAGAAAGTAGAGACTTCAATCACACACTAAAAAGTAAAAAACTTATCTTTGGCAAGAGGAAAGTAGGCATGGATTGGCACAGTGATATTTTTTATTCCACTCACATGACCTGCAAATGACTGCTTAAAATAAATAACAGTAGACAACAGTTAGCGCTTTTCACTTTATTTCTTTCTGTTACTACCCCTACTTCTTCTAAAAAGAAACTGAATAGTCAAGAGAGAGAGAGAAATAGCAGGCAAGTAGCTGCTTTTTTATTATGATTGCAGCAGCTCTTTTCCCTTAATTTTCTTTTCACAGCCTTTAGAATACTTCTGCTCCCACTCTTTGCCATTCCTAGAGATCTCCTCAGGCATATGACTGCAATCATCCGGCACACCTCATACACCTTCAAACATTACTTTTTCTGGAGGGTCTTGAGGGAAATATTCTTTTTCTTATTCCACTTCAATCCAAATTGTCAACAGTGCCATATCGATTACAGGCATCACAAAGACTAACCATGCAGTGAAATAAGGTAAGTGCCACAGGAATACCTCTCTGGCATGCTGTATTTACTGCTTCATAGCCAAGTCATCGAGTGAAGCCTCATGGTGAACCGTTTAGAGCTTGCTTCAGATATTTACAATGTTTCTACTCAGCAGGCTGGAAAAAGAAAAAGAAACCATTTCAACACTCTTTGCCTGTCTGTCTCTCTGTGTGTGCATGTGTTGTTGTTGTTTTTAAAAAGCTGCTATCTCTCACATGACACTTTGCAGTTTTGTTTTTAAAGTTTTTAATTTAAGATTTGGCAATTTTGAATTGCTTAGTGTTAGGAAGAATGGTGTGGTGGAGAATTAAGAACCTGCATTCTCCTTTTACTGGTATTGTAAGATGCCCACTCCTAAGACGCAGACATGTTATACATGAATGGAAGTGGGGGAAGATGTGAATGAACTATCATGTGAACACATCTTGCTCAGAAACTATTGATGGTTAGATCTGAGGAAGTCAGTGAAGTTACAAGCTTTCATCCAGGGATGGGGAATCTACAGCCCTCCAGATGTGGTTGTACTACAGTTCCCATCATTCCTGACCATTGGCTATCTTGCCTGGTTATAAAAGGGGCTGAAGTTGAACAACATCTAGATAACCACAGGCTCCTCAAGGACTGTTTAAATCCACAAACAAAAGGTTGTGGTTAGGGATGGACAATTCAGTCAATGTTCCTTTTGCTCACTTTCTTATTTTTTTCAATTTTAACGTCACTTCTCCACATTTCCACATCAGTTTGCTATTTTTTAAAAAAAGTGCTCATGAAGAATCATTAGCATTTTTTGAAAATATCTCCTAAGATACACATTTTTAAATGCAATTTGCCCAATATAGCCACAGGTAGCCAAACAGAAGGATCCAAAATGGATCTTCTAGAAAATGCATATTTCCCCCTCAATGGACCCCACCCTAACTACTGTTAAATCACAGATAACTCCTGTGTCCATTGACTGAGCCATTAAAACTATGGACCAAGTTATTTCTAGCACTACTATGGTACTAAAACATGGACTGACAACACATAACACCCAATGATGCATTCTGCTTCAGGTAGTGCACAGGCAGAGCAGCTCACAGGTAATAGCAGTGGTCCTAGAATCACAATATTTCAGCAGTCCAAAGTCTGGACCTAGAGGCAACACAAGAAGCAGTCCAAGGTTCAAACATGGGGAGTTAAATTAATATCACAACCTATCAGGGAGCCAGTGTGAACCCAGCCAGGATAAGGTGATGTTAAGAAGAGTAAGATAATTATTGTTTTATTCTATGATTGGGATTCTGTTTATAATCCCCACCCTTTTTTCTTGTGTGAAATTCTAAGTTAGCTCCAGATCTTCCCCTTCTCTTTCTTTTGGTAGTATCTTCGTGAGATTTAACCTCTCCATTTAAAGCCATGAGAACCGTTTTTGCATGATTGATTGGTGTAATTAGGCATCTAAAGGAGTGGCAGCAATGCCTTGTTGCTTCCAAGGAGGAGAGGTCTGGGCTTTTGAATGCTGCCTGCCAGGACCAGGTAACAATGGGTTTGCCATGGGTAAGACGGGCTTGACCTCTCAAGAAGGTAGTGAACAATGTGTCACTAAAAGTGCAAACCTGCTGACTGTCAGCTACTCTGCTGTCTCCACTAGTCATAAGGAATCATAAAGCCTAAGAAGAGCTAAACATAACAGAGAGAGAGAAATAATGGGACACTGTCCATTAATATGAAGATGAAATAAAGTGTTTTGGATAATGTGGCCTGGGCAAATGGCTCTGCAGAAATGTGTCCAAAATTGTGAACTTCCTAGATGAAGAGATCCTAAAAGAGAAGCCAATCATTTCATAGCAATGAAGCTGAACACAAAATGGTAGAGCAGTTTCATTCCTTCACATAATCTCTTTGGGGGATGAAAGACCTCTATTGCAAAATTTACAGTGCCAAATCATTTTTGTTAAGTCACAAGACTAAATCAATTATCTTGGCAATTTAACACACTTGGTTATTTGCAACAACAGACAATCCCTTGGTTTCCTTCATTTCAGGCAGCATACAGCCATATTCACTTGTGCCAGAGTCTCTGGATAGGTTATTATGGAACTGGTGGAGATGAATATGTTTGTTCCAACAAAGAGTTTGATGTGTCCAAACACAGGGCTGGTACATCCATTGCACAAATGAGTAATTTGTCCCTAATATGACCAGAACAGCCATGCTGTGTGTATTTCTCTCAACACCTGGAAGTTCAGTGGAAGTTTCTAATGGCTACTAACGCTGCCTGTCAGAGGTAGGAGATGTATCAGAAAGACAGTAAGAAAAATAAGATAGGAAAGGGAGAGTAGTGCAACAACAGAGCTAACAAAGGAAAGGAAAGTTGTACAGGCCACATAATTAGGGTCTGCAAAGACTTCAGCAATACAGGCCTAGCTCAGAGTATTCATTCAATGTCTATTTTTAGTTGAGCATTATATATTTTTTTCCAGATTATTAAGGAAGTTGGTGAATGTTGCTGAACAGTCAGCCAGCTGTGTCTGAATCCTTAGACATCCCCTTCCATGCACCTTCTGAATCCATGGAGCAAACCTCTGATTCGGGCCATAGTCATAATTAATTTGCATTCAAAGCATTGGGATAGGACTTTGTCATGATGAAGTCTAATCCTACTTAGTCATAACCATCTTGGACTAGATTGCAATCTATGCCTATTAAATTATAATATCAATATTGCAATTTGCAGGTAAGAAAAGAAAGGTTAGTTGGTCCCTTTTAAAATAATACATTTAAAATACATATTATTTGAAGGATGAAGACTGATTAAATGTTTTCAGACCACTGAGCTCTATTTCAAACAAACATTTCATTTTCAAAGTCTACCAGAAAAAAGCCTGCATCTTTAGAGAATTTCTGCACACTACTCCTTGGCTGGTGATTGCAATTTCACACATACAAAAAACCCCTCCCCACTCCCAAGACTCTAGGACAATTTGCCACTTTTAAAAGGTCTCTCTGATTTTTAAAAATTAAGGTAATAAATGAACCAATCTTGGTATAAAGTTACAATGAGTACTTAAAAAGAAAATCAAAACTGAGCAGCCAACATAAAACATAATGAAAAAGCAAGATTGATGGGTGTATGGTGTTCAATTCACAGGTGTGCACACCTGTCATTTGCAAAACTGAGAGGAGCCCAAGCTCATTCCAGAGTTGAGGGACTAACCGTAAGGTCTGGTCTTCATTCTCTTTCCTGCTTGGAAGGAAAGAGCCAATGGAAATAGCTATGGATCCTGATGAAACAGCAGCTAAAAAATGTGTGTTTTCATTACATGCTTTGCCCATTAGGTATTAATATATTTGATAAAGAGAAAATAAAAATAAATAAAACCCTGCCTTCCTTATGTGAATGACAATATGGTAGCTTTTAAAAAAATAAATCCCTGCCAAAAACGTCTATATCACAGCTGCCCAGAGAGCATAACAAGGAGAATATTAGCAATGTCCAGATGCACATAAATCTACAGGGATACCTCTTGCCAACAGCAAAAAATGAAAGGGATGACAGTGTCAATCACATCCAATAGTCTATGTTAATGCTTTTCAAACAGGCCTTTCACAGTGGAAAATGGGGCTCATTAATAATGTATGGTCCAGTCGGAAGAAGGAGAGGAATGTGGTCGGAGAGAATGCATTGTTCCTTATCCAGAGACTCTTCCTAACAATGCCAAGTCCATTGCTGAAGGACATTTTTTTCCTTTCATTTTTTTTAGTCTTTAGGACTGCACTGAAACAATTTCAAACCTATTATCCTAATTGGCCCTTTAGTTTGTAGGCACATGTTGCAAATGTTGCACTTTTAAGAGCCATTCTTTATTTTCCCCTCCTCTCCACTTCTCTCTGTCCGTCCGCCCCCTCCCTCTCTGACAGGCATTTCCCCCCCTACACTGTATGAGTAACTTACCAAGCTTTCAAAACTGCCGGGTGGGTGATAATGCAGAACAGGGCATCTTCCCCCCCCTCCCTCTCCATCACCTCCTCTCTGTTATTTGAGCAGCTGTCAAGAAGGTGGCTTGTGGGTTTGCAGGTATATATTTTGAGGCCAGCAGAATGGAAGCTCACACATGAGAACGAAGGGAAATAAAAGGCTTAGGATGTCAAAATATATTTCCCTCCTGGCATGGAGAATCATCTCCCAGCGATTTGGACAAAAGCACCTAATTGCTTCAAACAAGTCCATTAGTGTTGCCTCCTGGACCATCTGGAGTCTAAAATTGCTTTGTTTAAGAAAAAAAAAATCATCTTGCCTGCACCTGTACTTACTATGAAATATGTTCTCATTTGTATTTAGCCAGGTGCTGGTTTGCAGTGTGGAAGTAGGGACTGGTAAGAAATAATTGTTTCTTCTTATATACAAGTGAGAGAACATAAATATAAAGTGAAGACACTTTTTGTGTCTCCTTGGCATGACATTTGACTCATTTGGAGATGAGGACTTGGTTTGGGGGTACGGACTTTTCTGCCGGAATCCTGATTATTGAGGTAAATGAAAAACAGTGAGTAAGGTTTGGCACTGTGCGATGTGAGCTCTGTCCAAATTATTTAGTCTATAATTTCAATCCACAGGACCCTGAATTGTCATTGTGGGTCAACTAGGGAGAGGACAGCAGATGCAAGGTGCACAGTTTTTTTGTTTTTTTATTCTATCAGAAACCAGACGTTTTGGCAAGCCTTGGCAGGAACAAATGGTTGGATAGATATTCCATCTCATGTGGTGGCATTGGAGAGATGTATATCTGCCAGCTCAACTTCTGGTTGGGAAGATGATGTTACAGGATGCTTTATCTTGCCATCCCCTGGGAATGTCATTTCCCCTCCCTCTCAAATCCTATGACTTTCAAGGTCCTTTTTCTAGTAGCGATTCACCACAGCTGGGAGCCAATTCAGATGTAGAATTACTGGCAATAATGCGGGATGGCCTTTCATTGGGAAGCAGTGATATTATACGTAGATAATCAACTGAAGTAAATGAGATTCCATCTGTAGAAACCATTTGTTCTTGTTGTTTAGTTGTTTAGTCGTTTCCGACTCTTCGTGACCCCATGGACCAGAGCATGCCATGAATTAATTAATAAACATCAGTGATAACATTCAATTCTCATGAGTAGGTGTTGCATTCAGGCAAATGTACCCTTTCAAGCTATTGTTCAGTTTGCATGATACCACACATGTGATAATCGCTATTTACAGTGACATAAGCATACGGTGAAAAGCCCTAGAAGACAGTTGTTTCATCGTTATTGTGAAGTTAATAAAGGGGTTCCTCATTTGAAAGACCATGGAGAAAACTCTTCTATCAACAAGCTAGGTATTTTCTCTCCTACAAGTTAATCTTTGGAATGAAGGACTGCTTTGAAATTCTGAAAAATCATTTCTCTAATCAGGCCAGGCACATTCAAAACCAGTGAACAGCATAGCAGTTTAAACTGAGAGACCATCCAGGGGCTTCCTTTCAGGAAACCCTTCATTCTCAGAAAATCATTCTCAGTGTGGCAAAATCACAGTGTATTCTGGCTCCTTCCCAGCAGTGGCTCCTTCCCAGCAACATGCTGCAGCCCCAGGAGTGGAAAACAGGTGGGGGCATGGTTGGCGTGTTGCCCACGGGGGCGTGGCATGCGTCCTGAGGTTGCACAGCATGCAGCATGCTTCCCAGGAGGGCGTGGCATGCATCCTGGGAGGGAGTGGCCACGATGGCACCCTTTCCCCAAATGGTACCCGGTGCAGCACAATCCCCCCACCCACCTTCGTCTGCCAGTGCTTCCCAGAGGCATCAGCTTGGACCCCAGATCGTGGGTACATAGTGCAGCATGCTGCAATGTGAGGTGATGACATCACAATGCAGTGCAACATGATGACCTGATGATGTTACACCATAGTGCAATGTGATGACACCATCCCATGATGCACAATGATGATGCTTTCCGCTGCCACTTCTAGGCTTCCGGGCGGGGGCGGGGGACCATGGGTGCATGTCCGCGGCCACAGCGAGCCCCCAATCGAAGCCCCGCAGTGGAGGCCCCAGCTCAGTCACTGCCATGGCACCAGAGAGCCAGAGGTAGGGCAAGGGGCAGTGGGCAATGGACGCAGGCCAGGCTCCCACAGTTACAATTTTGTACGTGCCCAGGCACCCAGGGCCCCCTGCAGTTGGCGCCAGTGCCCCCTTCATGTGTTCTGCAAGTTCTGACATAAAGCCTGAAGAATATTATTACTCTGGTTATTTTATACAGAATTTTAAACACCAGTTTTTCCTGGCCACATGCATGCAATAAACTCAGAGAGGTGTTAAAAAATTCAGCTGCAAAGTAAGCATAAGCAAGAAATCAGAAATAGATTTGTTTAGGTGC
Organism: Podarcis bocagei; assembly: GCF_964188305.1. Taxonomy (NCBI): domain Eukaryota; kingdom Metazoa; phylum Chordata; class Lepidosauria; order Squamata; family Lacertidae; genus Podarcis; species Podarcis bocagei. The sequence goes on along the minus strand of NC_138127.1, from coordinate 31,021,552 downwards.
ATTTTGCACAAACACTTCAGAGTGTTCTACCTGAAATAAAATCGGACTTTAGAAAGACAAGTGAACATGCTTTGAATTAATACTTCTGGCATGGATTTTTAAGTCTTTAAAAACACACATTTGGGAAGTTCAAGCAGTAGCATAAAAAAAGTGTTTGTCCGGGTTCTGGTGAGGGTAAACCCTCAGTGGAGTCTGAAGGAAACAAGTCAGATAGGAGTCTGAAGCAAATAGCTGAATTAGTGCTAAATAGGAAGCTGTCTTATACTAAGTTAGACCACTGGTCCAATTATGTAAGGATTGTCCACACTGTCTGCCAGTCAGTCAACAACAGTGATAACCTGCAGCAGGATTGTTTTAATTGTATTTTAATTTGAATCCCCATGAATATTCATACGCCTAGACAAGACTTAACTCCTTGGCACACAGCTTTTAAAAGAAAACCCTCCTGTAGAATTATGTGGATTCCCTCCTCTGCTCCAACCTGCATTTTCCTGGCTTTGTTAGCTCAGGGAAAGAAATTTAACTTGATGCTACATTTCCTCCCAAAGGAGGCAGAGGTATTTGTTTTCCCTGGTACCTGGCTGCCTGAGACAGCAATACCTCAGGTTGCGAGACAGTCTGTGCTGATGGTCCCAACTAATCATAGTTATGTCCAGCAATAACCAGACTATAAAATTGTGTTTAATGTCCCCTGCTGTTGTTTCTAAGCAGCAGCTTCAATTTTGCCGTAGCACTGTGGACCGCTTTCTCTAAAAGGTAAAATGAGTTTAGCAGTTTGACTTCAGCTTTGGAAATACTTTTCTGACAAATTGCTGGAAGTATTCCGAAGAAACAAATGTATTGTGTCAGATGCCTTGATCAGTTGCGTTGACAGACTGAATCCTGTCAAATCCATGATTACCACATTGCCCCCATAAGAACATAAAGGAGCTCTGCGCTGACAGACCAAAGGCCCATCTACTCCACCATTATGTTCTCACAGTGGCTAATGAGGTGCCTTTGGGAAGCCCATAAGCAGGACAGGAGATCTATGGCCTTCTCCCACTTGTGATTCCCAGAAATTAGAATTCAGAGGCTTACCATACTGACGGTAGCACTAATAGCCATTGATAAGATTTATCCTTCATGAATTTGTCTAATTCCTTTTTGAATCCATCCAAGTTGGTGACCATCACCACAACTAGTGGAAACAGAGGCGGATTTAGGGGAGCGTGATCAGATTGAGAGACTCAAAGATGCCACAGGCAGCACCACAACTATGACACAGAATGAAAGGTGGGAGGTGGGGGCACCGAATTTTGGTGTCTCACAAGGTGTGACTGAAATTTGAGACCCCTAGGACCTCTACTGATGGCAGTGTATTCCGTAGTTTAAAAAAAAACACAGTTCGTCTTGCCTCTTCCAACCTTCAGCTTCATTGGAATGAACCTGGTTTCTAATATTATGAAAGAGGGAGGAAACCTTTCTCTGTCCACATTTTCTGTACCATGAATGATTTTAAGCACCTCCATTGTGTCTCCCCTACACATCCTTTTTCTAAGCTGAAAAGGTCCACGTCATTCAATCCTTCTGATGCTGAAGTCCATCTTCATAAGAGGCATAAGGAGAAATGCACAGGTACCGAATCCACTTTAGGATAATGCTTGTATATTGATTACATACTTTTGCATCCTCCTTAAATAAAATTAAAGCCTTTTCATCATGGTGAATTATGACCCCCGCACTCCAAGTGTGATTAGGTTTGAAATTACTATCAGTTGCTCCTCAAATTTGTCTGCAAGAATTCTGTCGACTTCTCATGTTACGTTTCAAAGGCCTTAATGCCCTTTTATGTGTCAACACAGATAAGCAAAAATTTACCGGGGAAATGAATGCACATTTCTTCCCACTCCTGGCTGGCAACATTTCGACTTGGTAGGGCTGTAAAGTTTAACCTTGCTGTTTTCATCACAAGTACAACACTTATTTAAGAAAGTGTGCCATTACACACATACAGAGTGCCATTGTCTCCTCATGAAAAAACACATCTATGGAAAGAATAAGATTTAAAGAAAAAATAATAATTAAGCCATACCAATGGAAACTGCTCTGAATATCCTCCAGAACAGATGTATTGATACCAAAAGGATACCAGAAGGTGGTATACCACCGATGGCTATATCTTCTGGTTGGATTGACCTTATGATAACAGGAGGGAGTAGGAATCTGGACAACTGAGGCTAAGTAGCTAGCAGTCCAACAATATAAAATTTTCACTTCTGTTTGTTGTTGTTGTTGTTGGCCTGGAGACGCATGGAGGGAACCTCTTTGCCATAGCAATACTTTTGGATTGGGATTGGTTGAGTAGTACAGAGAGATGACTGGACAGAGAACAGAAAATTGACTCAACTGTCTCCATGAGCCTCTCTAACTTCAAATTTAGATTGAACTTGAGAGTCATTCTTTCCTAATTGTCCTTATTCTTTGAACCAAATCCCTAAACTGTTTTCTTTAAATGGTGTGTGTACCTGTGGGTCTGTGCATGTATGTGAGAGAGAGAGGATTCAAGAACACTATGGAGTGGTTTGTAAGAATGAGTTTTCAGGTGAGGGAAAATAGGGGCCTGTAATATCAAAGCCTATACGTTTACAATTTTTGTAGGATAATTAATGCATGTTTTGTGTGTGCAAGCATATGGATGTGCTCACATCTGTGAATAATATATAGGTAGATGCAAAGTTTGTGAGCATTTACAGGAACTCCCCCCCCCCACTTATGCACATCCCACTTGCGTGCAACCATGTTTACATGGGTCACTGCAACAATCTAAATAAAATAACCACCAAAAATATATACAAAATAGCAAAGTCACAAAGTAGCTGATAGTGGTCTTCCTACATGATGAATCAAGCAAAATCTGATGGTGGTTGACTACCCAATCAGTGTCTTTCATTTCAGTCATTATCCTCCCTTTGCTATGGCAGGGAAAACAAGCAAAGCACCATGCTTAGTTCATTAATCCACTAGTGGTCCACCCTCCCCTTTTGCTACTACTGGACCTTGACAATCCAGTTTTACAACACAGGAGCCCCAAAATGTCACTATCAAGTCTCAGGTGCTGTATTTAATGGAAATAAACTGAATAATTTAATGACCAGCTAATGTAGTGACTTAACCGGGTCTATTATTGTTCACATTTACAATGCTCTTCCAGGATGTGGAAATGAAAACTGATATCTTGTAAGCTACAGAGCTTTAGGGACCTAAACAAATGTATATTCCCGGAACCTTTGTCCACAGAGTATGATTTACAAGCAAGTGGATAAAGATGGCCAACAGCTGCTGCTAAATTACAGACTTAATGAGACTTCATGAGTGTTTTGATATGTGATTACATATCATTCCCACAAATTAGGCATGTGTTTGACCAAGACATCACTTATGCAAGCCCAGGAATGAAGGATAAAGAACTCCAGGGTTTAAGGTTGGTCTTGATCAACAAATTTTAGGAATACAGTGACAGATTTTAATTTCAGTATCCATACAAAATGCACGCCATTCATCAAGTATTAGCAGAAGTTTGAACTAGCTACATGCTGAATCATCAACACACTTATTTCCAACTCTTTGGTCTCAAAAAACTGCAGTTGAAATTTGCCAGGACATTTTCCTAAGAAATTTGCCAGGGCCTTTTTCTCTTCCTATCTTTCTCTCATACCCTTGAACAGGAAGAATTTCCTCCTAATATTCCCCTTCTGCTTCTTTTTCTTTTTTGTAGTAGTCACCACTTCCTTCACACGATGCCTCAGAATGATGCTAGGATGATGGAAGATACAAAATGGTGGCTAGGCCTGCCCACACAGTTGTTGATGCTGCAGGGCAGCAGCAGCCACAATGGCAAAAAACAACAACAACTGAGCAGGCTGTGGCACTGAAGTCCTTCTGAACGTGGTCCAAAGTATACTGTTTCAAAAACACCATAATAGGGCACCAAGTGATCCATGAGATTGACTGCAGGGTGGGCTTGGGGAGTTTGTAATTGTGCACAGTTGTAGCACAATGTGGAGCGACCATGCAGCTTTAGTATAGTGAAATGGGTGGATGTTTCACCAAGGACCCACATTAAGTATTAACATCTCTGTCTTTCATCCCTACACTGAACAGAGCAGCTGCAATATAATAGAGACAAGGCAAAGAACAGCTGATCAAATGTAGGGACTGTGTTAAAATGTGATTCTCCCCCCCCCCCACTGTTCAACTATTTATGCTGTTACGGAAGCACTTATAGCCCAAACTAGCCCAAAATTGGTACATAATAAGTGTAATGAAATGCAACAGTCCCTTCTACTCTGATCTTGTCGACGAAGCCAATCGGTTTTATATCCACCAGCTGAGTTGAATGCAAAGGCATTTACAGCCATAATTTCTTCCTACGTACTGTACAATGGAACGTCATTTAGAAACCCAATAGCCAGGAAAACACACCAGAGGAACTTAATAGGGAAAGCCGTTTGCACTATAACTATTGCACTATACCTTACAGAAAGATAATTAAGCTGAAACCACCAGCTTCTTAACACAATATAAAGAACATTGAGTGGGCTATGAGCCACAGTGGGTTGGAGGTTTTTTTTTAAGAAAAAAGAAAAAAACTTCACTGCTGCAGTTTCCTTCAGTATAAGCATTAAGTGAAGATGACTTGCTGAAAGCGTTACCTCAGAAGAATGTTTGAAAATGTTTGTTTCCGTTGTTTCAAAATGGTTTTTTTTTAAGCAGTTGACTAAGGAGTGCATTAGGTCAGAACAGCCACTTAAAATGGTGACTCACAACTCCACTTTAAGAAACAAATATATACTTTGTATTTTGCGTGTGTGCACATAAAATACAAGCATGCACACACACACAGAGTCTTGAATAATGGTGTCGAAAGCCAGTCATGCAGTATTGAAGATAATGATGTGCATGTATGCTGCCCTCATAATGCCAGGGGGAAAATGGCAGCAAGAAACAGTGTGGCAGTGTTATCCTTATGGGTCTGCCAATGAGTGGGTGGGCAGTGGCTATGGCTTGCTTCCCTTCAGCTAGGAGCTCAAAGGGAACTCAAATTGGCTTGGAAGGACCGAATTCCATCACTCCACCTCACCCACATAAAGGACCATGTCCTCTTGCTCACCATCTTTACAAAAGTTCCAGCAGGCAATAGGGTTTGCCATGGATCAAGCACAGCTCTGTGGCTCATGTTCAGCGAGGAGGTGGGTAGGAGATAGATGGAACTGGTGAAGGAAGGCAGGGAAGGAAATGTTTCAAGGGTAATATCTGGAGGAATGAAGGTGAGTGGATTGAGATTATAGATGAGACGCAGGAAAAGGGAAACAAAGAGGAGCAGATAGAGAAAAGGCAATGGGAGAAGAGCAAGGGTCTTTGCTTCCCCAATTTGCTCCTTATTCCCATACCATCTGAGCTCAGTTTCACCACCTCCTAAAAGAACTATTTAAAAAAAGGAAATTAGCTGTGTATGTTGGATTTTGGGGTGGTGGTGGTGGTATTTTCCCTCCTATAGCATGCAACACACCACAGTACAGGGAGTTTTCTTGTTTGTTGGACCCCATTTGCATTATATCCAGGCATGCACACAGGCAAAGAAATCATTAAGCATTACTGGAAATGAGAAAAAGGCATTTCCCTGTATTGATTATGTAATTCATCTTATAAGGTGGGGGAAAGGAAAGTTGCAGGGCATCATATGTGATTTAAGTAGCTCGAAAGGTTAGACAAATCATGAGCAGGAATTCATTAACTTCTTTGAACAATGAGTGTTCCAAGCAAGAAAATCAAAGGAGATATTAGACACAAAGAAACTATTTGCCTTGGCAGTGCAAGTAAAGCGACAAAGATAATTCTCAAAGCCAATGGTAATGATGCTTTCTTCGGAAATGAACTGGATGCTATCTTCAACAGAAGGCGCACAGTGCTGATTTCTTCTTTAGTTAAAAGAGGAGGGGGAGGAGAACAAATGTTAGCAAAAAAACCCAACAACAACTACCCAAATACATTTTTAGCATCATTCCAGGCTTTGGAGATATGTATGAAAGTTCTGCTTAGGTTTAGGTTTAGGCAGTACACAAAAGGGGTTTTGGGGGACTTAGTGAAAGACGAACAGCCAGTGTTACAGTTGAAACTAATTAAGATAAAGATGGTCTGAAAATAGGTCTTATAAATATTCTTTTGGCCTTTGATATGCCAGTGGCTGGGGCAAAATATGTCACTTTCTGGCATTGCTTTAATTGAAATATTTGGCCATTACCCACAAAGAAATGAAAGAGTCTCAGAAATGCAAGGGTCTCGATTCCAACACATACCCAGCATACCTTTTTATTTTATTTTATTTTATTTTATTTTATTTTATTTTATTTTATTTTATTTTATTTTATTTTATTTTAGTGAGTGTTAAGCAGATTCACTCCTTAGCTGTGGCACTTCATTGGATGATTATGACATCAAAGTGTGACAGACAGTGATTATGTTCTGCAGGGGGAGAAGGAGTATAAAAACAGACAATTAATTCCCATTGCTTAAAGAAACATTATCTTGGGATTGTGTTTTTTTAAAAAACAATAATATTCTGAATCCTTTAAAAAAAATGAAGAAGAAGTAATTTATCTGTCCTGCCTTGTTTCAAGATTTTTAGAATTAAGCTTCTTTCTTCTGGAAATGGCTTTTAATTTGTCTTTTGATTTCAGGTTTTTTTAATGTAATGAATTTTGTTTCTCTCTTTCAGAACTTTACTTAAATCAGCCCCTTGAATATTTTTCATTCAGAGATTTCAGCACTTTGTGCCTTTCTGCATATCTATCACTTGGTTTCCTTTTACTTAATCCGTGTAAAATTCTGTCCTCCTTCATATGATCTTTCTAGAAGAAATCTATAGCCATTTTATTAAAAGAAATCACATACTATTTTATTAATTTAAAACATTTCTTTTCTGCTCTTCATTGCAAAATGCATTTCCTGAGAAATGAACATCAAATCTGGATATATAATATACAAGTAGCAAAAAGAAGGCAGGTAATCACTACCAGTCAACTAAATGAACATTGACACTGGCGCACTAAATTCTGCCCAAAGCCTATGCAAATAACTTTGTCTTCAGCTGGTTTCAAAGGGTTAAAAGTGTAGGTGCCAGCCATTATTTCAAAGGACAAGCAGTTCCAGAGTTAGGGTGCCACCACTGAGAAGGCTATCCTTCACATTAATGTATTGTCAGTCTTGGCAGAGCTATAAAAAACGGACAATCTTTTGTTTTGTTTTGTTTTGTTTTGTTTTGTTTTTAAGCCATACTCTCTGGTATCCAAGCTCAAAACCTTTTAGACCTTTCTACCTCAACACAAATACCATGAACCAGGCTCAATAACATATACACAGTCACTGCAGTTCTTTCAAAATTGGTGTAATATGTTCATGGCCGACACCCCTCAGAGAAACCTAGCTAGCTACCACATTCTGCACTAGTTGTAGCTTCCAAGCTGACTTCAAGGGCAACCCCATGCAGAATGGATCACAATAGTCCAGTCTTGAGGTTAAAGGTAAAGGTACCCCTGCCCGACAGGGCCAGTTGTGACCGACTCTACGGTTGTGCGCTCATCTCGCTCAAGAGGCCAGGAGCCGGCCACATGACCACTTCCGGGTCACGTGGCCAGCGTGACGAAGCTGCAGCTGGCGATCCAGCACCAGCGCCGCACACGGAAATGCCGTTTACCTTCCCGCTATAAAGCGGTCCCTATTTATCTACTTGCACTTAAGAGTGCATTCGAACTGCTAGGTGGGCAGGAGCTGGGACCAAACGACGGGAGCTCACCCCGCCGCGGGGATTCGAACCGCCAACCTTACGATCAGCAAGTCCTAGGCACTGAGGTTTTACCCACAGCGCCACCCGCGTCCCTAGTCTTGAGGTAACCAATGAACAAATCACTGCATCAACATTCTCCCTGTCTGGGAACAGTTGTACCTGGCAAACCAGCTGGACTGTTTATAGGCTTTCCTTGCCATGGATGCCTCTTGAAACTCCAGTGACAATGCTGGCTCTATGAGCAGCCACATACTGTAGATGTTCCTTCAGAGGAAGTGCAAGCCCATTCACAACAGTTAACCTTTCCATTCTTAGATCTGGGAAACCTCTTCCTTATCAGGATTCAGCTTCAACCTTTTGGCTCTCATCCAGCCCACTACTGAATCTAAGCACTAGTCCAAGAAGAACATTTTATAAAGCGATAGATATAGTTAGTGACAATGGTTTCAGACCAGAGTAATCCATCCACAAATAGAAAGATTCCTTATGTTTGTAAAAGCGTACTGCAATCTAGCAGAACCACCCACTCACAGAACAGGGAGAGGAATTGATTTCTTATTTTTCTTTCTGCCTTCAATCTGCCCTATGCCATGTCTCACACTGTTCCAGAGAATTATTTCAATCCGCCAGGGGCAGGAAAAATCAAGACTCTTCGCTGAGTAGAACTCTACTCACAGAATCTCTGTATTCAATGCATAATGTACATCTAAGTAACAAATGAAATTCTGATTGAGGTTGTGGCTCATAAAAATATTAAGACCAATTCTGTTTATCCAGTGTCTCACCAAGCTACCATCACTTTTTAATAAATAACAAATGCAATCTTACAATTAAACAATGCCAGATGTTAAATTGAAAACATTTATTTGGTTTTTAATAAGATTATACAGTCACTTTGTCCCATAACAGGTACAACTTTAACTTGGGGAATTTCCTTGGAGGAACAGCCTTGTTCTGATGCCATTTACATGACTACTGAGTGCTAGACATCAAACATGTACAGTTTACAAACATGTAAACATTTCTCTTTATTTATCTTTGGGCCAAATTGAAAAGAGAGAAATAGGAAAACAATAAGCCTCCAATATTAAATTCTCTCTAATGGTAGAAAGAAGTGGGAAGATTTCTTTAAAAGAAAACCCAGAACTTTGCACAATTGTATCATAAGTAACTATTGTAGGCAACATGCAGGTTTTCATCCATTATAGCCAAATGAATGGATGAAAAATGTGCTAATTGTTTTCGGCAGTGTTTTTACAGATGTCTTTAACTAGAGCAATCTTTATATAGAAGAAAAAGAACCATCAACAGTAGCACCTGATATAGCTACCACAAGGGATTATTTTTATCATTTTTGTGTTGACGCTTTCATGTTTTTCAGAAAGACACAATCTTCAAAGAAGATTGGACTTAGGCAGGAAAGAGGAACTATTGATCATTGCCTTGTGCTTGATCATTTGATCCCTAAATATGCCTCTGGCTCTAAAAAGTTTTTATTCTCAGCTCTTGTTGACTTATCGCCGGCTTTTGATTCTGTATATCATGATCAGTTATGGGCAAAGTGGCAATCTAACATTGACAGGTGTCTCCTGATTCATATTAGGGGCTTGTACAAGACGGGTCCCAATACTCAACTTACAAAGGAGATTTCTGTTACAAGAGGTGTTTGCTAATTGTCTATTTGGTTTCTAGATAACAACGCTATTGAGGCGCTCCTGGACAATACAAATTGGGCAGAGATAATCCTGGATGAAAGACAATTTTGTTATGAATGTAAGGAATCATGTAGCTGAAATCCAAATCACAGCGTTTCACATGCAGGAAAGGAGTCACTCATATATCCTCAGTGGTTCCAACTAGAGATGTCCCATTTAGGCACACATTTTTCCCACTGTTTTTTTCCATTCTATTTCATTTGCACACCAATCAGCTGCTTTAAAAAACTACACTTACAAACCTATGCATGTTCGATATTTGCAAGAGTAATTCTTTAAATATATGCATTTTCATGCACTGTGATCCATTTTGTGCATTTTTGAGGGAAGAATCACATACAGTGAGGAGTTCAGCCCAAACAGGGGACACAGAAAGGGCTGAACTCCTCAATGCCTTCTTTGCCTCAGTCTTCTCCGATAAAGAAAACAATGCCCGACCTGAAGAATTTGGAGCAAATGATTCAGCAAAGGAAACACAGCCCAGAATAACTAAGGAGACAGTACAAGAATATTTGGCTAGTTTAGATGTATTCAAGTCTCCAGGGGCAGATGAACTGCATCCAAGAGTATTAAAAGAACTGGCAGATGTGATCTCAGAACCACTGGCAGTCATCTTCGAGAAATCCTGGAGAACAGGCGAAGTCCCGGCAGACTGGAGGAGGGCAAATGTTGTCCCTATTTTCAAAAAGGGGAAAAGAGAGGACCCAAATAATTACCGCCCAGTCAGTCTGACATCAATAGCAGGGAAGATTCTGGAGCAGATCATTAAGCAAACAGTCTGTGAGCACCTAGAAAGGAATGCTGTGATCACCAATAGTCAGCATGGATTTCTGAAAAATAAGTCATGTCAGACTAACCTGATCTCATTTTTTGACAGAATTACAAGCCTGGTAGATGAAGGGAACTCAGTGGATATAGCCTACCTTGATTTCAGTAAGGCATTTGACAAGGTGCCCCATGATATTCTTGTAAAGAAGCTGGTAAAATGCGGTCTTGACTCTGCTACCACTCAGTGGATTTGTAACTGGCTGACTGACCGAACCCAAAGGGTGCTCATCAATGGTTCCTCTTCATCCTGGAGAAGAGTGACTAGTGGGGTGCCACAGGGTTCTGTCTTGGGCCCGGTCTTATTTAACATCTTTATGAATGACTTGGATGATGGACTCAAGGGCATCCTGATCAAATTTGCAGATGACACCAAACTGGGAGGGGTGGCTAACACCCCAGAGGACAGGATCACACTTCAAAATGACCTTGACAGATTAGAGAACTGGGCAAAAACAAACAAAATGAATTTTAACAGGGAGAAATGTAAAGTATTGCACTTGGGCAAAAAAAATGAGAGGCACAAATACAAGATGGGTGACACCTGGCTTGAGAGCAGTACATGTGAAAAGGATCTAGGAGTCTTGGTTGACCACAAACTTGACATGAGCCAACAGTGTGACGCGGCAGCTAAAAAAGCCAATGCAATTCTGGGCTGCATCAATAGGAGTATAGCATCTAGATCAAGGGAAGTAATAGTGCCACTGTATTCTGCTCTGGTCAGACCACACCTGGAGTACTGCGTCCAGTTCTGGGCACCACAATTCAAGAAGGACACTGACAAACTGGAACGTGTCCAGAGGAGGGCAACCAAAATGGTCAAAGGCCTGGAAACGATGCCTTATGAGGAACGGCTAAGGGAGCTGGGCATGTTTAGCCTGGAGAAGAGGAGGTTAAGGGGTGATATGATAGCCATGTTCAAATATATAAAAGGATGTCACATAGAGGAGGGAGAAAGGTTGTTTTCTGCTGCTCCAGAGAAGCGGACACGGAGCAATGGATCCAAACTACAAGAAAGAAGATTCCACCTAAACATTAGGAAGAACTTCCTGACAGTAAGAGCTGTTCGACAGTGGAATTTGCTGCCAAGGAGTGTGGTGGAGTCTCCTACTTTGGAGGTCTTTAAGCAGAGGCTTGACAACCATATGTCAGGAGTGCTCTGATGGTGTTTCCTGCTTGGCAGGGGGTTGGACTCGATGGCCCTTGTGGTCTCTTCCAACTCTATGATTCTATGATTCTATGATTCTATGACAGTGTGCACCAGTATGATATTCAATCGATTATTGTGCTGTATTCCACACATTCATTCAGTGGGAGGGTACTGACTTCCCATGTTAGCAGAGATTTCTGAGATAATCTAATCACAATCTCATCACTTCTCTGTTCTGCAATAAATAATAATCCATGGGGAGAGAGAAAAAAGAATTTAAAAACTTCACTATGCCATCCAAAACTTTTTGGAGAGGTAAAGCAGGCCCTGGGGAATCAGTTGCAGCTAATGAACCATGATGTGGAGATGTCTTATATCAATTCTGCATAGTTATATTTAAGAAGTAAATTCTGTAGAAATTCAGATTTATTTTATTATTTGCAATGGGCTGACCCAACACCTGACACTCTTGTGGATCAGCACATAATTCCTAGTCAGATCATAGAATCATAGAATCATAGAGTTGGAAGAGACCACAAGGGCCATCGAGTCCAACCCCCTGCCAAGCAGGAAACACCATCAGAGCACTCCTGACATATGGTTGTCAAGCCTCTGCTTAAAGACCTCCAAAGTAGGAGACTCCACCACACTCCTTGGCAGCAAATTCCACTGTCGAACAGCTCTTACTGTCAGGAAGTTCTTCCTAATGTTTAGGTGGAATCTTCTTTCTTGTAGTTTGGATCCATTGCTCCGTGTCCGCTTCTCTGGAGCAGCGGAAAACAACTTTTCTCCCTCCTCTATGTGACATCCTTTTATATATTTGAACATGGCTATCATATCACCCCTTAACCTCCTCTTCTCCAGGCTAAACATGCCCAGCTCCCTTAGCCGTTCCTCATAAGGCATCGTTTCCAGGCCTTTGACCATTTTGGTTGCCCTCCTCTGGACACGTTCCAGTTTGTCAGTGTCCTTCTTGAACTGTGGTGCCCAGAACTGGACACAGTACTCCAGGTGAGGTCTGACCAGAGCAGAATACAGTGGTACTATTACTTCCCTTGATCTAGATGCTATACTCCTATTGATGCAGCCCAGAATTGCATTGGCTTTTTTAGCAGCCGCGTCACACTGTTGGCTCATGTCAAGTTTGTGGTCAACCAAGACTCCTAGATCCTTTTCACATGTACTGCTCTCAAGCCAGGTGTCCCCCATCTTGTATTTGTGCCTCTCATTTTTTTTGCCCAAGTGCAATACTTTACATTTCTCCCTGTTAAAATTCATCTTGTTTGTTTTTGCCCAGTTCTCTAATCTATCAAGGTCGTTTTGAAGTGTGATCCTGTCCTCTGGGGTGTTAGCCACCCCTCCCAGTTTGGTGTCATCTGCAAATTTGATCAGAATGCCCTTGAGTCCATCATCCAAGTCATTGATAAAGATGTTGAATAAGACCGGGCCCAAGACAGAACCCTGTGGCACCCCACTAGTCACTCTTCTCCAGGATGAAGAGGAACCATTGATGAGCACCCTTTGGGTTCGGTCAGTCAGCCAGTTACAAATCCACTGAGTGGTAGCATAGTCAAGACCACATTTTACCAGCTTCTTTATTCAGTAGATGTTGCAATGATTTTTTGTGCAAAAACAACTGTACCAAAAATGTATATTACATTAAAGACACATAAATATGTATTTTACTGGTGAGTGAATTGAAAAATGTGCATGGGATGTAAAAAGTGTGTGTGTTATATTGAAAGTGTGCACAAAATGCAAACAACAAGATGGAGTGGGACAGAACGGAATGCAAAGGGATGGACCAGGATGCAATAACAGAACAAGATGGGAGAGACATTTGACTAAGTTTCTGAAATACTGAAATGAGATGGAATCAGCTGCTCAACCCATCCCTGTTGATATTGCACAATTAAAGAGGAGGTAGATAGGTTATGGAAAATTCAATGGAAGCCAAAGTGCATCTGAAGGAGACTGCAGCTGTCACCCCCATCTCAGTAGTGTTTTTACTTGCTCAGATGACATTCTCTGCTTTATTGCAAAAAAAATACCCAAATCATCCAGTTGCCTCACAATCTGTTTTTTATATTACAACCCATATCAAAAAACCCAGACTGTCACACCACACAGGTGGAAAGGTGAGTCTAAAGACTAGTGAATGTTGGGATTACCAACAATAATTCAATCACATAAACATCTGTGCCAGCGGTTTCTGCTGATGAAGTGTGAACATTTAGGAGGGGTGCCGCCAGCTGCCTTCAGACAGGCTGCAGCACAGAAATTACTAAAGGCATTCAGTTTGCACCTCTTTGAAGACGCGAGGGTAGTACGTCCTGCTAAGTGCAAATGCATTGCTTTGCTTTGAGTGAAAGCTTCAGAGGGCTGTGATAAAGCATTAAAATCAAAGGGGTGGAAATGATATCAAGATCCTGGTAGACTGAAAAATGAAAGGACTAATAAGAGGCATCATCTGTGTATGTGAAGCCAGGGTGCATACCTCAAAGCACCTTGAAGGCCACTTCCATGTTTGTTTGTTTGTTTGTTTGTTTGTTTGTTTGTTTGTTTGTTTGTTTTGCAAAAGGGCTGCATCACAATAGCTTTTTTATTACCATTTTAGCTCAGTGTTTATATGCAACCTATTCTCTGTTAACCTGCTTCTCTCTTTGTGCTCCACAGAAGTCTTCTCCTCTCTTTCTGAACTGTTATTGGTCTCACAGTAACCCTTTCTCTATTAACCTTCTTTCCGTATGCCTTTCCACAATGGCAAGGGGAGCCTGGGGCTCTGCTGATTGCTGGACTAAAATACCGATGAATCCCAGCCAGCATGGTCAGGGATGACAGCAGCATCTGGAGGGTCAAGCGTCAGCCATCACTGATAGAAGGCTCTTTTCCCTCTCTGCATACTAGAGAATACTGCACACTATAGCTCATGTTCTTCTTTCCACCCTTTCCCACTGGAGTTTAACTGTGGACCTTGCTCCCACAGAAGGCAGTGGTGACCACCAACTTGGACTGCTTTAAAAGAAGACTAGACAAATCCATGTAGGAGAGGCCTATGGATGCCTACTAGTCATGTTGGCTATGCTCTGGCTCCACAGTCGGAGGCAGAAATGCTTCTGAATACCAGTTGCTGAAAACTACAGGTGCTTGATTCCTGCTTGCTGGTTGACCACTGTAAGAACAGGATACTGGACAAGATGGACCATTGGCCTGATCCTGCAGGTTCTTGCCGTGTACTACTGTATCTATGTTCTGTCTATACAATCAGACTGATCAGAACTCATAAGGATTGAAGCTTACACAGGATCCTAAGCAGGCTGCTAAGTCGGGCAGAACTGCTAAACTAGTTTCTCTGTAGGGAACTGGACATGGGCATAGCATTGAAAGTAATCAGTTATCTGAGGTTCTGCCCCATCCCACCACCACAGAAGCCCACAATGTTGATTTCCTTTAAAGAAGCTCAAAAACTTTGGCTGCCCTCTCCCCCTGGCTACACCCATGAAACGGGCATGATCTAACTGCACCAGCAGGAGCATTGGATTGGCTCCACTGGTGCCTCTGCACTTTTCCAAACTTCCTGTGGCCTCCCCTCTGGTGAGCATCAGCAACCCACCTGCCAAGAATCTAGCTTCACCACGAGTCACTTGAGATGTTGGTGCAATGAAGAACAGTCATGCTTTGGTATGGGTAGGTTTCACTGAGTCCTCTGATTTCTTCAGGCTCAGGAACTTGACAGAGCTGCCTGGGTTTTGTTTGTCAGATATTACATTTACTTGGGAAACAAGTTCCATTCACTTCCATTTGCCCCTCTTTGAAATTCTCACCCGTGTCCCAACTTTGAACAAAGAAGCAGCTAGATGACATTTCCCATTTAAGTCTCACTTCTCCCAAGTCGCTTTTCTTTTCCCCTTCTTTTTTTTTTAGGGTTATGCAATTTTTTGTTTGTGAGAACATCCGAACAGGAAGCAAAATGAAATGTTTCTCTCTGAATCGCCTTTGTCCTCCCCACACAATGCCTGCAAAGTCCACCTGCTGGAGGTTGGGTAGCTTATAGAAAGAGATGTCATGGTAATTTGGAAAAATGCTAAATGCGGGAAAGAGACTTTTGCTGCCCCCGAGCTTACCATACCAGTTTGTCTAGCTCATTACATGCCAAAACATTTGATTGATGTACTCCCTTCAGTCACGGATAATTTTAACTCATATATTTAAATAGCTCTTGCTTCTACTCTATTATAATTCATTGTATGGGGCAAATCAGAGCTCAGGCTTGGCCCACACTGGGTTGACCTGGACACCAGAGTGAGCCTTTGTTTTGTGTTGTGTAGGAGGCAAGCCAATATTTCAAAATCCTCTCGCTTACAGAGTCTCTCCTTGTCTTAATTGTAGAGATCTATCCATATGATAAGTAGCTCTTTATTGCAACTGATTGTAGCTTTTCAAGTCATTCAGAGAAGTTCAGAAATGCAGTTAAAAGCTTCCTAGATAACACTTGCCTTTGAAATGTGGGGGTTTGCCATGAATTAATAACGTGAAAAAGAAGTCGTGTGTTTTTTTCTGTTAGCAGCTACAGACATATTCATCAATATTCTTGACCTCCTTGTCATTTGAGTCCAAAATTGCCACACCAATGTTGTAGAATTGTGGAACAATTTGGAGCTACTTAATACCTATTTAGCTATGTGGAGAGAGAGCCCACATACAGATCCTGCTCCTGCCCCTGAGTCTTGCCACTGCCACTATCCCAGAAGTCATCGTAAGGGGAGCTCGTCTGTAAAGGAGAAACACGCTCGGTGTGCATATGTTGTCCCCACAAATGGGAACCCAACAAAATCAGGATTCCCAATTATATTTTTTTTTTATAAAAATTTTTATTGGTTTTACAAAGTTTTAAACAACAAACAAACACTTAAAAGAACAAACATACATGTATAGTTTCATCACCTATTTTCATAAACCTCTTTTCTCGGACTTCCCCATACCCCCCCTTTCTGCATCCCAGTGTCCATAATTTTATAGCAACTCCCTATTGTTACTCTCCGCCTCTGTCATCGTAGTCCTCTCTATATTCTGACCTTGTATCACTGTATCCCTTTGTTTCTGAAAACCAGAACACTTTAACATTCATTAAGTTTATAGTAGTCCTTAAGATAGCTTTTAAATTTTCTCCATTCTTCTTCCACCGTCTCTATTCGTTGATCGCGGATTCTGCCTGTCATCTCGGCCAATGTCATATAGTCCATCACTTTCATCTGCCATTCTTCCAGAGTGGGTAGATCTTGTGTCTTCCAATACTTCGCGATAAGTATTCTTGCTGCTGTTGTAGCGTACATAAAGAAAGTTCTATCCCTCTTTGACACCAATTGGCCGACAATGCCCAGGAGAAAGGCCTCTGGTTTTTTAGGAAAAGTACATTTAAGTACCTTTTTCATTTCATTATAGATCATTTCCCAGAAAGCCTTAATCTTCGGGCATGTCCACCAAAGGTGGTAGAAGGTACCTTCAGTCTCTTTACATTTCCAACATTTGTTATCGGGCAAATGATAAATTTTTGCCAGCTTGACTGGGGTCATGTACCACCTGTATACCATTTTCATAATATTTTCCTTTAAGGCATTACATGCCGTAAATTTGATACCGGTGTTCCATAACCATTCCCAGTCAGCTGACATAATGTTATGACCAACATCCTGTGCCCACTTAATCATGGCTGATTTGACTGTTTCATCCTGTGTATTCCATTTCAGCAACAAGTTATACATTCTAGATAAATTCTTAGTACTGGGTTCTAACAATTCAGTTTCTAGTTTTGATTTTTCCATCTGGAAGCCAATTTTCCTATCCTGTTTGAAAAATTCCATTATTTGATGATATTGAAACCAATTTTGTACCTTATGTTTCAATTTCTCATGACTTTGTAATTTGAACTTATCTCCATCCTGTTCCAAAATTTCCCAATACTTCGGCCATCCGACCTCCATATTGAGTTTCTTCACTGCCTTGGCCTCCACTGGTGACACCCATCTAGGGGTTTTGTTTTCCAACAGATCTTTATATCTTATCCAAACATTGAACAATGCTTTTCTAACAATATGATTTTTAAAGGCACTATTGATTTTGTCATACCATAGATATGCATGCCAACCAAAAGCATTGTTGAAACCTTCCAGATCTAAAATGTCTGTGTTTTCGAGGAGCATCCATTCTTTCAGCCAGCAAAATGCTGCTGCCTCATAGTACAATTTCAAGTCCGGCAGGGCAAAACCCCCTCTTTCTTTAGCATCTGTCAATATTTTAAATTTGATTCTGGGCTTTTTGCCCTGCCAGACAAATTTCGAAATATCTTTCTGCCACCTCTTGAAACATTCCATCTTATCCAGAATCTGCAAGGTCTGAAACAAAAATAACATTCTAGGCAATACATTCATTTTAATCACTGCAATTCGGCCTAACATTGACAATTTCAAATTTGACCATATTTCTAGATCTTTTTTAATCTCTGACCAACATTTTTCATAGTTATCCTTGTACAAATTCACATTTTTGGATGTCAAATAAACCCCTAGGTATTTAACCTTCTTGACCACCATCAACCCTGTCTCCTCTTGGAATTCCTCTTTTTCCATATCTGTTAAGTTTTTTCCTAGAACTTTGGTTTTTTGTTTATTCAACTTAAATCCAGCCACCTGGCCAAACAGTTGGATTATTTCTAAGACCCTTTTCGTACTAGTGTTTGGCTCTTGTAAAGTCAATACTAGGTCATCTGCAAATGCTCTTAACTTATACTGTTTAGCTCCGACCTGCACTCCCTTAACCTGCTGGTCATTTCTAATCATATTCAGCAACACCTCCAGAACTGAAATGAAGAGTAATGGGGAAATTGGGCACCCCTGTCGTGTTCCTTTTTCTATCTTAAGTTCCTCAGTTATTACATTATTTACAATCAACTTAGCTTTTTGTTCAGAGTATATTGCCGCCATACCATTCTCAAAACCTTGGCCTACCCCCATCCCATGAAGATTCTTTATCATAAAACTCCAAGAAATATTGTCAAAGGCTTTCTCCGCGTCCACAAAAATCAATACTGCTGTAGTGTTTATATTCACCTCTAGCTTTTCCAAAATATCTATTATATTCCTTACATTGTCTGCTAGGTGTCTTTTTGGGAGAAAGCCTGCTTGGTCCTTATGAATCTTCTCCATCAGCACTTTTTTAAATCTTTTTGCCAGAATGTCTGCAAAAATTTTGTAATCCACATTAAGTAGTGATATTGGGCGGTAGTTCTTCAATTGGGTCTTTTCAGTCTCTGTCTTTGGTATGAGTGAAATATATGCTTCTTTCCACGATTCAGGTGCCTTTTTTCCCTCAAGGATCTCATTGCAAACTTCTTTTAGTGGTTGAATCAACCATTCCTTCAGCAATTTGTAGTATCTAGAAGTCAGTCCATCTGGTCCTGGAGATTTGCCCAGTTGCATATTCTGAATGGCAGCCTCTATCTCTTGTTCTGTTATTCTCTGGTTCAGATCCATCTTACTTTGATGAGAGATTTTTTGTAATCCATATTTATCAAGGAATTTATCTATATCTTCTTCGTTTCGCGGGCCTTGAGTATAAAGTTTTTTGAAATAACTCAAAAAGCAATTTCTGATTTCATTGGGTTTAGATATATTTTTCCCATCCACTTCTAGGCTTGTAACTGTATTTAATTTCTGCCTTTTCTTCAGTTGCCATGCCAGAAGTTTGCCACATTTATTTGCTGATTCGAATGTCTTTTGTTTCATTTGCTTTATCTTCCATTCAATCTCTTGGTTCATCAATTCCATATATTGTGTTTGATATAACTTAATCTCTCTTAAAATCTCCTGGGACTTTGGTTTTGTTCTTAATTTTTTCTCTCCTTCCTTTATCTTTTCCAAAATCTTTTCTTTTTTCTCATTTTGTTTTTTCCTCTTTATTGAGTTTTGTTGAATCAAGAAACCTCGCATCACCGCTTTACTTGCGTCCCAGATCACTCTTTTCTCCACATCGGCCCTCAAATTTATTTCAAAATAGTCTTTTAAAGTTTTTTGGGCCTTCATAAGGATCTCCTTATCTCGAAAGAGGGTGTCATTCATTCTCCATCTAAATTGACCAGTTGTTGTAAGTTTCATCTCCATCTTCACGGCGTTATGGTCGGAGCAAGTTTTTGGGCAGATTTCCACCTTCTTAATCAATGGAGCCATACCACTAGTAATCCAAATTTGGTCGATTCTGGTCCAGGTCATCATTGCTTGGGAGAAAAAGGTTCCCTCTCTCTCCAGAGGGTTCCTTGTTCTCCATATGTCTATCAAGTCCATGTTTTCCGTCATTTCAAAAAAGGTCCTAGGAAGTCTCCCTTCCTTAGTAACTGTTAGTCTTTGTGCCTTATCCATGTTAGTGGAGACCACACCATTCATGTCTCCCATGATTATCATATTATAATCCAAATAGTCCGTCAGGGTTTCATGAAGTCTCTTAAAGAAGTCAGATTTGCCTTCATTTGGTGCATAGATTCCAACAACTAAAAGTTTTTCTCCTTGTACTTGTATCTCTACTGCCAGATATCTCCCTTGTTCATCTTTAAACATCATTTTTGGAGTCCATTTCTCTTTCACATATATCACAACTCCTCTTTTTTTTACTTTATCTGATGAGATAAATTCTTGTCCTAGTCTTTTATTTGTAAGTAATCTCCTGTGAGCTCTGGTTATGTGGGTTTCTTGTAGACATATCAAATCCAGTTGTTCTCTGTTCAAAATGTGAAATACTTGTCTTCTCCTCAAAGGCCCATTGAGCCCATTACAATTCCAGCTAAGGAATTGCAGCGCCATCTTGTTATTTTTCTGAGACTCCTCCAACAGCTCCAAGTTGTTGCTCTTCTTCTGATGGTGGTGGTTTTTGTCCAAGCGAAAGGTTCAAAATATCTAATACTCTCCTTTGTTCTGCAATTGGGTTTACAGTCCCCTTCTGCAGGTCCTCCTGGTATCTTCCCAAAAATTTGTCTTTGTCTTGAATTGTCTTTATTTTGACCTTCTTTCCGTTGTAATCAAAAGACAGCCCTTGTGGGAATTCCCACCTGAAGCGGATGGAGTTTTTCTTTAACAGAAGAGCTAAGTCCTTGTAGAAGTTTCTTAAATCCAAAATATATTTTGGGATGTCTTTGAAGATCTGTACGGCTGAGTTTCCAATTTGCAAGGCCTTTTCAAAATGTAGTCCTAATATTTTGTCTCTTTCCTCCTTAGATCTAAATGTAATCAGGCAGTCTCTCGGGGTCTTTCTGTCCTGCTTTTTACCCAGTCTAAAAGCTGTTGTAATTTTAAATTCGTCTTCCTCCAGATCCCAGCAGTCAACAAACTCCCGTGTCAGGTATTCCACAAGGTTGTCTCTTTCATTCTCTGGGATCAGTCTTAATTTCAAATTTCTCTCTTTTCTCTGTAATTCCCACAAGGCCAGAGTTGCGTCATGCTCATAAACCTTCTTAGCAATCGGCTCTAAATTCTCTTGTGTCTCTCCAGCAATAGCTTTCGCTTCTTCGGCAATTTTACGCGTGGTAGAGTTTTCCTCTACCAATTTATTTATAGATTCTGTATTCTGGTTTAGTCTTACTGATATTTCTGTTAATTTTTGTGTATTTTCTGAAGTCTGTTTTGTCAGAGACTCCAGAGATTGATTTATTTTAAGCAGGGCTTCTGTCACAGCTTCCATAGAAACAGCTGTCCCTTTTTCTTGTCCTGCTGTTCCTGCAAATCCGGCAGTTACGCCTGAGATTGAGCCTCTTTTCTTTGTCTGTTGCTGCTGCAGCTGTTGTTGTTGTTGTTGCTTGGTCTTGGCTCTTGTGACTATCTCTTCTTGTGAGCCACTCATGTCAAGGTCGTTTCCCACGGGAGCTGTTCCCCGTTGGAAAATTCCACTGTCTTAGGCCGTGCCAACCTTTACCTTACCCTCTAGGGGGAGCAAATCAAAATGGCCAAAATTGAGATGTCCAAATACAGAGACAAAGGAGAATATCCAAAGATGTAGAGAAATTGACACAGTTAAAACAAATATAGCTGGGAGCTTATAGCTACAGATTGCCACTGTTTTCCAATAGATACTGTTTCATCTTAGTCTGATGTACTGTAGCCAAACAATATATAGACTTTGTATCTCAGTGTAACTTTTACAGGAAAAAGTCAGTTCAGTGTCCTATTGTCCTAAAAGGCAGACCGTTTCATGCTCTTAAATGACTGAGGCAGCGGAGGATTTTCCTTCTAGATAGATCATGCAGTTATCAAAGTCTCTTTCACCTCCCCTCTGCCCTGCTAGCTAGAGGGGAGATCTAAGGTCCAAATGTCCGGTTTAATTAAATAAAAACAAAGTTTTAACGGATGCAGATTTAAAGTTCCGTTGCTTTCGCTTTCATGCAGTCGGGGGGAGGCAGACTTCCTTGATTTTAACCTCCCCGCTTTCAGCCCAATTTTTAAACTTTAAAGGGTCCCAATTCTTTTCTGCTCTTACTCACGGGAATTCAGTCCAAATTTTCTTTTCAGGAAGGAATCGGCGCTCTCCGCTTATGGCGACGCAGCTTCACTCCGCAGGCTGGGTAGCGACTCTCAGCACCGCGCTCACTCCCGATGCCGCTCCGGAGCCTTTAAAAAGGCTCTTTCACAGTACCGGGGGGCGCAAAGGTGCCCACCGAATCTCCTTGTTCTCAGGCTTCAGCGCCTGAGATTTTAGGGGTCCCCCGCTCGCCGTAGCGGGCAAGACCCGAACTTGCGGAGCAGTCCTTCTCCGGAGCTCGGAGGTAGGACCGCCATTAAGCGCTGGCACCGACCGGAATTATTGGAACGGCTGAAGTCCGATCGTGTGGGATCCGCCATTAAGCGCTGGCACCGACCGGAATTATTGGAACGGCTGAAGTCCGATCGTGTGGGATCCGCCATTTCCCACCACCGGAAACAGGAAGCTCCTTATTATTATTATTTTTAAAAGAATATATTGTAGCCTTTTGTTGTCACTGATGGTAGGGTATCCTAGCTGATGCCCTAGGAAACATGTGACACAACCACAGGACACACACGTTTTAAGCCCCCTTCGAAAAGCGCGCCTCCAGTTTGCTCTATATAAAAAATAATATTTTCACCTAAGCTTCATTTTTCATTAGTAGTAATTCCAAAGAACTTTGTCCAGTTGTGATCTCCAGGAGCTGTGTTGTGATCTCCAGGAGCTGTGTTGTGTTGTGAGTCAGGTGTATATTTCTTTTGACCTACTTTGGATTCCATCGTTGTCTTTATTAGGAATGCAGAGCTGTTTTTAAAGGTCTGCTGTCATTAATGCAAATGCAGCTTGAAGCCAGCTTTCTTCCATTAGTGCTTTCCTTCAGGAAAGAGATGTGTGTCACCCTCCTCCCAATCTTAAACATAATGTGATTCAAAAACACCAAGCAACGGATGTACATAAAATGCCTGACAATAGGCTAGAATTGCATGTCATACATAAAACCCTAGAAGACGGAGCTGCTGCTTTTGCCCTGGCTATGTCGCATTAGTGTTATTTTATTACTATTACTTAATACCTTTTTATGCTACTAAACGTATGTGAAATTTCATGCAAGTACCATATTTTGTGGCCATCATCCTGTTTATAGTGAATTATTACACACACAAAAAGCTGCTTCAGACTTTACAGGGCAGTTGGACTTGCCATGATTGCCATCTTTGTCACACTTGGTGCCTGTTGGGATAAACACATAAAGTGTGAAAGGGAAATGTGTTTTCTCCAAACAAGCTATGGACATGAGCCAGAGAGCCAAAGGCGACTCTCCAGCTATGTCCACTGCATGTCCCAGAGTGTTTGGAGATACATATCTCCATTAGATCGCCACAAACAGCAGCCAGTGGGATAGCAATGCAAACTCAACTGCGTCCAAAATGATCTCTCGCAAACACATAAAATTGTAAGCACTGGAACTCTGAAACTGCTCTGAGTACATAACCCAGAATTCTGATGTCCTAGGGAGCTGTGTAATTTAGCATTTTTATTTTACTTGTATTTTGTAGGGGGAGTGCAGTGGCCAGAATATTCAGGTTGTAGCTGTAGCTTTTGGAAGCAACTAGATCTGTTTCAGCACTATTCCATGTCTTTCGAATTCAGCTCATTATTCAGAATGGAATTAGTTCTGTACTCCATTCACTATGATGGGAAGCATAAAAATAACTCTAACCCCTCCACACACACTTTTTGCAGAACTAGATGAAATTTTGTAGGAATCTCGATGTCAAGAGTAGATTGGGCCTGAATACCATAGAAATATGCATCAGCAGGTGGTGTTGATGATGTTGGGGGCTCTGAACCTTTATCCAAAGGCGGAAAAAAGATCACACTAATGGTGTGTGTTTTTGAGGGGAGTATTTTTCTACCCCAGTGTGTTTTCCAATATATGTGGGGTGGAGAATGTAGATCCCAAATAATATTTATGTCTGTAGTATGCTTGTCAATACCCAAACAGCCAGTGCCAGAAAACACTTATTCAGAGGAGGGATAATTGGTCTGTGTAGTAAATGTTGGCTTCTACCTCTGCAAATTGTGTAAACAAGACAATTTCCTGATCTTTTAATAATCTTTGGTTTTTATTTTCAGTTACAACAAGCAAGTACAAACAATGAAAAATATATTTTACAAAATGTAATAGAATAGTGTAAACCTTTCAAGGAAAACACTGTGCCAACTGAAAACTAATGTTTTGGGAGTGATTTTCTAATCCTAGTAAGAAACCTGCATGAAAGCTGTTCCTGGTGAGAGAAATGACTTCAGGCGACGTTATACAGTTCATGCAAACCTACTGACACTTTCTAGATGCTTCCCTGACCTTTTGTCTATTTTAAAAAATGAGGCAGTGTTTTACTATCTGAAACCACTAATATTGGCTGAGGTAATAAACACATCTTAATGAAAACTTCAAGGCATTTCTGGGGTATTTTATGTCAAATGTGTGTGGAATTTTTTTTCCTCCTAGAAGGAAAATGGTTAATGGCAACCGGCAAAAGTTGCCGGAAGAAAGGTACGGGGCTGCAATTTTCTACTGCAGGCTCATTTTTTTAAAAAAGGGGGGGGGGCTGGATGTGTATATGAACATGCATAGCATCATTCCAAAACAGTTAATATTATTTTACACAATGAGGTCCTATGAAAAAGGTGTTGATTTGAAGGACAATATCAAGTGTCCTGTCTTACCAGATAGTTCTTTAAAGGACTATATTGAATGCCATTGGAAAGGATTTTTAAAAAAGGATTGCTAGGAATATTTGGATTAAATCATCATGTATTATTCTTGTTGTTTGTTGGCATCTCGAGCCAGTGCATAAAACTGTTTTTTAAGCAACAAATAAGTTCTTCCCAAGGTTAGCAGCTACACACTGTAGCTGGTTAATTAAGCCATCATGTGCAAAGAATGCTGTAGTAAGCATTCAATTAGGGCACCTCTTGACAGAGCTCTCCTCTCTGTTCTCCTCAATTTACTCCGCTTGCCTCCTTATTATGGTAGAGAAAATAACGGGGAAAAGAACGTGTGAAAACCACATCAGGTCTGACAGTCTCCTCTGAGTGCAGCACAGTTTGGCATTTATTTCCTTTGTTTAAAAAGAACAACTGGATACATCCCACACAATTCCTCCTGTAGCAGCCCACATCATTTGCCTTCCTGGCTTCTTTGAAGATTACAGGCAAAGTTTCAATCACGCTGGATGCAAGCTTTGCAAAATATTTGACAGGCAGAGAAAGATATCCTGTGTGGAAAGCTTGTCACCACGGTTTCTAATCTTCCAGTGCCCGATATTAAATATTTACTATGCACAGGTTATCTAAAAAGGTTCCAAATAGGTTTACTGTAATTAGTGATTGTGTATTTGTTTAATATCGGGCTCTCAAGCTGTTCATTTCTTGAGAAGAAAACACTTTCCTTTTGAGAAATGTGTGAAGGTGCCATCAATTTTAGAACGGATCATTTTGACAGGGATATTTTCAAATTTAGTTTTATGCCCCCAAAATTTCAGAGGGTTTACATCAAGTGCCTTCCAGTTACTAGTCAAGCATAGGTACGCATTTTCAGCGTTCAAAATGGGATGATGCCAGGCAGATCATGAAATTTTGCTGATGACTTGCTGCTTCAATGCATTTTAAAAGAACATTCGTATGTCAGAAATAGACATAAAAGTTTAACATTTTAACTTGACAATAGAGGCCCCTGATCTCAGAATTGTTTCAAATATCATGTACACCCGTGCACACAGTCATGCTTTTTTCTGAGCAACTGAACTGACTCCTTTCCCCACACCCTGCCTGTCCACATCTCCCATAATAACAAATCACGTTTCTCTCTTTCCACTTACAAAAATCTGCAGAATACACACATCTAGCTAAGTTGCCAGCACTCATTGGCTAAGAAGAGCTTTAAAATGTGATATCAAGAAAGATGGTTGAGAGTGAGAAACTGCAGGAAAAGGGCAAGCTGGTGAAAGACTGGAAGCAATGCAAGCTAGTATAGTGAATCCCAATGAGCCCTGGCAATTAATAGCTTGATTTTAATTTTTTGATTTTTTGCGTTTTAGCAATAGTTATTATGCTTCCTGAATCGTCATGCTTTTTATGTGGTTTTTTTGGTAGCATTAATTAGTTGCTTTTCCAGTTAACTTTGATTTCATGTATTCAGACCTTCAAAGGAAATTGGTGGAGAGAACAGTGATATATACGCAGTTTTTCATTCTGTGAGGCTCTAGTCTAAGCAATTCTTGCCCCATGGCTAATGCCCTGAGTTGCAAGTTGTTTTTAAATCAGTGGCAGAACACTTGTTTTGCCTGCAAAGGTCCCAGGGTCAATCACTAGCATATCCAGGTAGGACTTGGGAGTGAAGTGAGGAAGAGACCTGTCTGAAAGTCAAGAGAGCTGTTATCAATAAATGTAGAGACCACTGAGTTAGATATATTATTAGCTCTTATTCAAACATACAGCAGTGTTGACTCTGAACGTGAAAGATCCCGCAGTGTCAGGAAGTTCAAAGTGTGGTCTTTGACAATTTGCCATCTTTTTGTGAATATTACTATTACTTGTAGTCTGTATTATCAATCATTTAATATTTCATTTAAACCATAGGTCATATCAAGGAAGGAAAATGTGAGTGCAGTATTCAATATGGTTTGTCCCCCCGCAAAAAAAGATTCATATACAAAATATATACTACAAAAGTCAATGACTGAAAGGACCATCACTCAAGAGTTTGCATTATACATTATTATTATTATTATTATACATCAAATAATTTTTTAAGGTGCACCTTTTGTTATTCTTGTAAATTTAAGATATTAGTATATAACTTGAGTATGTTAATTGTTACTGCAACATTACATTTTAGTTTTTCTTTCATTACTGCCTGACTCCTCTGAACACACTGAAGATCACAAAAATCTCTTGCCCATCTTTAAAAAGGAGCGTGCTCTTCTGAACGACCTACGTTAAAAGACATTCTTTCACACGGTACCTAGTTCACCATTTCTGACATCATATAAATGTTAAATAGCAGTAACACTGTGCGACTGCAAAAATAAAAGATTTCTGTCCAGTGCTGACTTGTATACATTTCACACCTGAAGTGAAAAATCAAAACGACACTCTGCTCTGGACTGAATATCTTTTCTTTCTTTTTTTAAAATGGAGATCAGAGGCAGTAAAATGCTTCCCCTCTGGAATTGACTGTCTGAAGCGGACTATTTCACACCGCTCGCTTCATGGTAAGTCCAGTCCTGCTTTTGTCTCTTAATTTTCATTGTGCTTGGATTTGCTTTTTTTGTGCTTTTTAAAAATATAGATAGCTATTTTCCCCTCAAAAAAAAAAAGTTTTCATATTTCAGCTTCAAATAGAATTGCCTATATATGATGCATTGCACCTGAGAAACATAGCAGCTCCTTAACCTCCTGACAATAGCGAAGACGATCGGGCAGAGTTTGTCTCGGGTTTTGACCTCACTCTAACCCTTCTCCTTCCAAATCCCCATCTTATCTCATTGTCCTTACTGGAATTTCTCATTGAAATGATCCGGGAACAGGATGTCACATCCTGGTGGCTGTCGTGCTGAATAAATGCAGCTGCAGCAGCTGTGCAATAACATAACAAAGTATAGTGATTAAAACGGGCAGCTTAGGAAGCTTACATTTTGTGAGATGTTCTCCAATAGAAACAGGAGAGAAAATCCAATAATTAAATTCTATTCTCAACTATGTTATTTAAAGTGTGTGTGTGTCACCATCATAGAATTATTCCCATTCATCGATTATTCATGCCTGCAAAATACTTCAGGTCAAATGGCTTCCTTGACACCACATATCTGGGGTAAGGGGAGAGAAGTTTTTCAAAAATAACTGTAAGCTACCAATTGTGTTGAATGCTCACATCAGTGTTGCAGTTGGAATTACTGGCTCATTTAAGAAAATTTAGCAACCGTGGTCCCATCATTTGAAAGCATAATACCTCATCTTTGAGAAACCCTTACATTCACTTATTCTCTGTGATATAAATAAGACATAACAGCATTGAGCTTGTCCTTTCCTGTAAGAAACTCTGAATAAATAGCTTTTTTCCATAATAACTGGAGAAGAAAAGTTCATTCCTTCATCCCCTCCAACTCTGTTCCATTTGTCTTTGAAGTTTACTTTCTGCCTTTAATTACCTTTGATGGAGTGGTAGGAGTCTTTCCCCAGAACACTTTATATACTTAGGCTGATATATCATAAGTGAGAAATCTTCCGCTTGAAGCAGCACTTTAAACTGTACGGACACATCACAGTGACATACACTCAATAATAATGTTTCACAGCTTTTAACTAAGCTGGTAAGAGCTCTCCCCCCCCCCCAAGAGACAGCTGCCCCCTTCCTGTCCTGCACTGTTCTTTTGCAAATAGACTGACGTCTTTATTTAGGAAGTTAGAAAGAATTGGTTGAAGTCATTGGTGGTTTCAAGAGCTAGCCGTCGAAAGAGGGATAAAGCCTATTCAGGAGATGGATGACAGGTTCTCATTTGGGAATTATACAGAACAATACTTTCCCATATAAAAATAGTTACTTCAGTAGCCACATTACCCCAAAGACCATCACTTCCCTACTTTAAAAAAATAAAATGAAACAAAATAAACTGAAATCTATGAGGTCGGCCCACAATTCTCTTTGAGACAAATTGAGATTACATTTTCTTCTGCTGCTTAAAATAAAATAAAATAAAATAAAGGAAGACAGCTACTACAGGATTATGATTTTTCATGCAAAATCTCTAAAGGTTTTGTGGGGAAGTATTGTTCATCAACTGACATTTAGAATCACGCTTGCCAGTGTATCTTGCCAGTGTATCTTCTCTCTGGAATTTGGACAGAAAAATGAATGGGTTCACTGTTGTCACATTAATACCAGCTCCAGTTAGCTGAATGAAAAGACTGCAAAAATTAGTTGTAGCCATTTGTGTATGGTTTGTATTTTTCATGGCTCACAGTGAATAATTCTTTGGCGCTTGTCATGTTTCACAGACTAATGTAGCTAGCAGACTCTGCTCAATCCTGTGAGTCTTGCGCTGGCAATTATGTATGCTAACTCCAGCACATGAATGAATGTCCTTGTAGGATATCACAAGTTGTAGGGTGGACTAAAGCAATTTCCACCACCGTACGAAAAACATCCACATCCCATTATGCCGCAGAGCAGTCTTTCTCAATCTTGGATCCCCAGTTGTTGTTGGACTACAACTTCCATCATCCCTAGCTAGCAGGGCCAGTGGTCAACGGTGATGGGAGTTGTTGTCCAACTATATCTGGGGACCCAAGATTGAGAAAGGCTACCAGAGAGGAACAAAGAGAGGGGTATGCGGCAGTGAGCAGAGACAGATTTCACATGCCTGTCTCCGAGGTCCTGTAGCCTTTTTGGTCCTGTGCCTGTCTCCAAGATCCTGCAACCATCCTGAGATCTGTCCCAATCTAATGTGACTCAGAAATGCTTAAGATACTATACATACAGGAGCAGGCTCAGTTTTCAATGAAGCCACATAAATTATAAGGGAGAAACTGAATAGAGCAAGGTTCACTCCTCAAAAAAATATTTGTGCCCCCTTGCCTCAAATACACCTTCTAACCAGGCAAGTGACCAGTCATTCTCATGGTGCAGGAGAGGACTTCTCTGTGGTGGCCCCCAAGCTGTACAATGGCCATCTGGCTCCATTTCTATATGCTTTTCAACAGCAGATCAAGATGCATATTTTTTGCCCAGGCTCTTGGGGCTGGAGAATGAAATTCAGGCACCCCCTATTGCAGTCCTAGCCTAGACTGCTGTTTAATATGGTTTTAATTATTGGATTAATTAAGATACGTATTGTATTCAACCACATGTAACCTGCCCAGGGACTAGTGAAGTGTGGGCTATAAATGCATATAATAAGCGAGCAAACAATGTTTCTGAGTACACCTCTTTACATTCCCCACACTGCTGTGTGACAGCTCTTCACTTCTAAGGGGGGAAGTGGTATACCTAAGGACACAATCACCAAGATGGCAAGACTGACCCTGACAGTGGTTGACCCAGTCTCCAGTGAGAGAGACCCATAGCAGCTGTGACAGTAAGTGGAGATTTTTAGTTTGCATTATAGTTCAAAGCTATTATGGGATTTGCAATGCAGGGTGCATTCAGACATGGAAATTATTGTATTAGTTCCTCTGGTTATAATGCTGACACTTCTGTCCTGGTTTCTAATGTCTCTTTTACACTTTGGTAGCTGGTTGTGTTATGGAATTGTGGCATTTTTATTGATTAACTGCTTAATTTTGTTCACATCTGTGAACACGCTGCAGCACAGCAATGGACTTTACTGGACCAATTGCTACCTTATAGGCACGTGCATGGGGTGAAAATAGATTGGAAGCAATTAGCGTGGAAATGAATTCCAAACTTCTGCTAGATTCCACTAGATTTCCAGAAGTAGATTTTGCATTATGTGAAAAAACACATAAAATGAGGGAAATAAGCATGTAAGTAAACATCAAGAAAATGGAAAAAAGTGGTGTCTGAATGCAGCCATGATTGAAATACCCACTTGCCTTTTCCATGATACTATTTTGTATGTTGCTCTTGTATATCTCTGGCTCATCACAGATATGTACATTTGTAAAATTCACTGGTGATTTGCTTTGTTAACAGAAGCAGCATTTAATATAAAAACCTGCAACACGGATCTGGCTTGACACACCTGTCAACCTATTGGTACGCAATCTATTTAGAGCTGAGTCAAAAAAATCCAAGTCAAGTTCCACCTTTATGTAGTGGACTAGGATGTGTAACAAGTAACAGGACATTTCTTTTTCTAAAAAAGATGCACCACCTGTTTCATCAATGAAAGTTTTGCAGGAATTTTCTTCTTGGGGGAGGGGGAGTTTTCTACCGTGACAGTTACCTTGGCACAAAGCATTTGCTATCATTATTCTTGATGCATTGCTTGTCACAGCTCAGTCTTCAGATAAACAAAATAACGACTCATGTTGCCTCTCGCCACAAGGAATAAACCCCAGATAACAATGATCCAGAGGATTTGAAAATTGTGCTAAATTCATATGATAATGAACAGCTGTGATGCATCGGTGACTCACTTGCAAAGCAGGATCCAATCCCCCAGATCCAATACTGCTTTTCTAAAGTTTCAGGATGTCCCAAATGGGCCTCAATCATATTTTGTGGTAAGGTTCAGAACACTTGTGGGCTATTTCATAATACAGAAAGCATCTGTTCCAATGCAGAACGACCATGATGATTTTGTGTCTTAATGCCACCTTTTGAACACTAACACATGCGAGCCGAATGCTCACTTTGTCCAGTGCTGCAATTTCTCCCTCCCTCCCCTTGATTCAGTTGCTGAACTAGCACAAATTGAGCCATCTGCTAAGGGAAATCTCTTTGGAATTGTTTGATTCCTTTGCCCCTCTGCAGATAAGATTTCTTTGAGTGAGCCCTGAGAATTTGGGAACACTCCTCCCCCCCCCATCTATATCTAACTGATTGAGATGCTCAGCCACTGACTCTGGGGATATCACTTTTGTATAATGTGGGAGGCTTCCCTCCCAATCAATTTTGCTACCAGGTTGCACCAACAATATCTCAAGGCACTAGATAAATTCAGTGTAGAGAACAACACTGATAAGGGCTTCAGAACAGAATGGAATGCTTTCTATTCACAGGGCTTATGCAGTGGTGCAGGTCAGAAAATATTAGGGAGCCAGGCGTGTGCTTTCTCTTCAGGGCACAGACGAAAGACAAACCATTTTTAAGCTGTGAAAAACAAGACTGTGGGGGGTTTTTTAAATACATATTCTGGATGTTATTTTCTTCCTTCCACACAAAGGTATCCCTATGCAAGCATTCTACCTCCAGTGGCATGAATGTCCCACATCTATATCAGAGTCTCTTGTGTTCATAAATTTTTGGGGGGATTGGTCATTTTCCTGTCTACAGTACTTACAACATATTTTAGGATTCAGGGCTTAGCGCATTCACTTTATTCCAAACGGTAAATTTCATTTAGCCTTGCCACTAGAGAAGCAGTTGGCAGATCCACAGATCCTTGTGTGCAGGACAGGGTGAATGTCCTGTTAGATCTTTGGTAGTTGCTTCTGTCAATAGTTGATGCTTCTAGCTTTCAGAAGGTGCATTCAGACAGCACTTTATTCTATTTCCCCAATGTTTCCTTACCCGATGATTTTCACAGTTTATGTTATCTTTCACATGAGGTAAAATCCATTTCTGGAAGTCTAGTGGAATTCTAAAAAAAGTCTTATTCCTTGGTTTCAGAGGGGGGGAAAT
This sequence comes from Podarcis bocagei, assembly GCF_964188305.1. NCBI lineage: Eukaryota > Metazoa > Chordata > Lepidosauria > Squamata > Lacertidae > Podarcis > Podarcis bocagei. The sequence continues at coordinate 30,989,165 of NC_138127.1, read as the reverse complement.
CCAATTGCAACCCCTTCAACCTGGAAAAATCATGGAAGGTTTGCATTGCAGTTTTCATTGGCCATGCATATGAGGTGGTATTCTGGCATACAGTTCTGTCCCATTTTCATGAGTGAAAGATGGGGTAACAGGAGTATGCATGCATATAAAAGGAGGTGACATATTCAATGGCAGCTGCTGCTGTGAATGAAATTTAGTGCAACATAGTGTTATACTGATCAAATGCTGCAATTCCATGATGCAACTAGTAATGTAGTTTAAAAGGAATGTTAGAAGCAGAGACTGAAGCACAAGCATTATAACCAGGAAAACTAAGGCAATAATCCTCATGTCTGAATACAATCATAGTTAGCATTCTAGTCTCTGATTGTCTCTTAGAATCACAGAGGGCGGAGTGACATTTATAGGAATGTTCACACATTACATTGAATAAGTGTGTGATCTGTGTACCTGTGTGTGCAGATAGTTGAGCATGAACACTTTTGCATATAACAATCGATCAGGGAGCACACTCTCTGTAAACAGGATTTGAGCTGTGCAAATAAAGCGTACCCCTTTTCCACGGAAACTCTCGTGCAAGTGTAAAGACAGCTTGTACCTGTCTTCAGTACAATGTGTGAAGAAGGCTGCAGTCTACTGCTGCCACACAAACAACTAGTGGTTGGTGCTATCAAAAAGCAGAGTGACAACGTCCCAATTCAACAACAAGGTCATGCTTAGAGTCCTGAAAATGAGGAATCCAGCAAGGGAAAATACTATGATTTCAACTGCAAAGGACCTAATACAAAAAGGAACCTGCTTGTGGGAATAAACCTATTTCCATGTAGGAATCTTTCCTGATGAATTATTGAAAAGAATTTGAAATCACACTTATAGGTAACATTGGAACATATTATGAGAGCAGCATTACATTTCTACTTTGCTAGTAGTACTTACTTTTTCCTTACTCTAAACCCGTGTGTGTGTGTGTGTGTGTGTGTGTGTGTGTGTGTGCTTGAATGCGCATGTTTCTTCATCAACCCATGGCTCTTGCTTCCAATTTCCTCACTCTCTTCAGCTTAAATTGTTCCAAACATCTTTGGGGGAATTATATTTTTAATTGTGGCAGTACAATGAATATTTGATGATCTACATTCATAGGGTAATCATGGAAAAAAATTCTAATCCTAAATAATATGTTGAATAATAATTAAAACTACTGAAGACTTGATTAAGGGTGTTAGGGGATTAGAAATGGGAATTAAAGATGGCCAAGAGCCCTGGGGTAAATTCAAGGACTTCAAACACCTTTTAAAAAAAATCATGGTTTTTAAAAAGATTAAGAAAATTATTGGACTAGAGATTTCCCCCTAGGAAACAATCTGTGAAAAAGATGTAACAAATGTCAGAGTGTAGTTTCCTAAATCTATGAATGGAGAGTTCAATCTACAGTCAAGTTAAATCGAAGTGCTTCTATTCAAGCATATATAAGGAAGTAGGGCAGGAGTCAGTTTAAATTCCTTTGCCCCATTTTACTGCATCATCAGTCTCCAAAAAGAAGGCAGGACATAAATGGACATAAATTAAGAAAGATTTTAAAAATGTGCTTTGATATCTAATTTATACAGTGATGCAGGGCAGTAGCCCCACAACATTTTGAATACTGAATAAAGAAAACGAGAAGTTTTCAGTGGATTCAGTATCACAAGCATAACACTGGCTCTGTATGCAGGTTTGGCTTATGATACCTGCCATCCTATGTTCCCTTCTTGATGGCTGCATTTCCAAAATACCTTCAATTTAATGTGACAAAGAATAATGCAGTGTAAAAGGCTTAACTCCCAGGGCTGTATGTTTCAACGTTTATACTGTGGCATACTTTCTTTTTAAAAAACCTCACATTAGTATCCAGCTTCCTATGATTTTAAAGCATATATACTTTGTGGATAAATGCTCTTGTGCAATACAAGTAGGTAAAATATGCTGATGGCACCTTTTCTTCTTCTGAATTTGAATAGTAACTGTAAACCATTGTAATATTACTTTTGTTTGTTTTGCATAAATGAGCAGTCAGATATGTGAAGATTGCAGCAGCAATCATTTTGAAGCTCAGACATTATTTTTCTGTGTTTTATTTTATTTTATCGTAGCTTTAGTTCTAGCACTGTCCCTCATGTAAGAGAGAGAGAGAGAGAGAGAGAGAGAGAGAGAGAGAGAGAGAGAAAATGCTTCGTCTAAGAGTAGACAGCCTTTCAAGACTGAAGGGAACACATCTAAGGGAAGGGTTATAAGTCAGTAGAGCAGCTGCATTGTATCAGGTTCAAATCCCCAGCATCTTCCAGAGATGTCTCTGTCTGAAACCCTGGAGAGCTGTGGAGCTAGCTGGGCCAATAGTCTTATAGAAAACAGTTTCCAATTATCCTATGTAGGGGAGAGTGGTATCACGCATGGTGACCCAAACCCCACATAGACATGTAAAGGTCCTACATAGGATCATTGGAAACTGTTTTCAATAAGACCATTGGCCCAGCAAGTGCCCCAGCTCTCCAGGGTTTCAGACAAGCTATGCTCATATAATTTCAGGGATCCTGATTATGAAAGAGTCTCTAATCAGTCTATATTTGGGCCTTCCGGGGGTTGGGAATCTTTTCCAGCAACCTTCTGGAGGCTAGAGGCAAAAGTGGGTGGAGTAAATAATATTAATTTTACCTAATTTTACATCCTAACCAGGCCAAAGTGATCAAGGAAGGTGCCACTGGAGGGTTCTAGAGCAGGATGGGTTGCAGCTTATGTAGAGTCCCAAGAAACACATTAGTTTCTGGGCCTAATTCAAAGTGCTGGCTTTGACCTATAATGCCTTAAATGGCTCAGGACTGCAATACCTCATGAACTGCTTCTTCTCATATGAACTGACCAGACCCTGTGGCTCTTCTTTGTGAGCCTCCTCCATGAGAGGCCTGGAGGGTGGCAACAGAAGAACGGGCCTTTTCTGCCATGGCTTCCCATTTGATGAATGCCCTCGCCAGGAAGGCTTACCTTGCGCCTTCATTACATATCTTTAGGTGCCAGACCTTTGGCTTATTAAACAAGCCATGACCTTTTCCATTGTGTTTGTGGTGTTCTTCTTTTCCTTTATTTTACCAAGTTTTGTTGCCCCTTCAATTGGCATAAGATTTACAACAAGCAGGATGTTAACCTTCTTCAGTCCAAATGTGCTAATGGAATCACACTGGGTCATGAAATAGTGTCATGGTAGGCTGAGAAAATCAACACACCCATGCTAACTAAAGTCCAAGTCACTGGAAGTGTTTCTCAGAGAGAAACCCGTGTTTGCCATTATCAGCTCTTTGATTGCAAAATTGGATGCAGAGTTGTTTATTTATAGTTTTCTTTACAAATCACTTCCCATGAGACATCATGAAGCAATTTAATGATGAAAAGAACAACATATATAAAAAAACCACAATTTTTAGTTCAACAATATTGTTCAAAGCATTGCAGTTGGAAATTAAAATTCAGCAGAATCCTGCCATCAGTTGAGAACCCTGACATTGGCTGTGATTGAAAAGCGGGAGTCTCAGGCACCCATTAAGCAACACCTGAGGTGTCTATTCAAATAAGGCCTTAAAAAATAATTCTGTATAAATGATTTATTCATTTTTTTTCTTCTCTTCCCACCCAGCAACACTTGTGTGTTTGCCTATATTAGTTTCATAATTACTTGTTTTTTTCCCGTGCATCATCAACTCAAGCGTGGTTATTCTTGTAATGCCTAATATGCAGAAAAATAGATGCTCATTGTGGACCATTTAAATCAATTGATAATACTTGCATAAAGCAATTATCCCAACATTATTATCTCTGAGAATTTCCAACAGCTCTTTCACAACCAGATGACTAAATTTTGGCTCAGGAAAAGCAAAACAAAAACCAGACACGTCCTGTCCCATCTTTTCTGAAATCAGCTATTATCTATGTGTACCAACAGGTGTCTGCAGATGTGATATTACAAACAAGCTGTAATCTGCTATGCAAGTGGCTCTAAAGTTAGCAATTTGAAGCCTTCAAGTAAATTTATGAATCCAAAAAAAATTGTAGGAGAGGGAAACAACAGTGACCTAACTGTGGGTGTCTGCTTTACAGCCTGCCTAAGCCAGACTGAAGACTTGGATGATGCCTTCCTACAGCAGATTACCAAGCATTCAAAAAGTTAAGACATTGTAGTCATGGGAGAGTTCATCTACACCAGTATCTCTTGGAACTCCAACTCTGCCAAGAGTGTAAGGTCCAACAAATTCCTTAATTGCTGTGCCAACAATTCCATTTCCCAGAAGGTGGAAGAAGCAACAAGGGGGTCATCTCTCTTGGACCTGGTCCTCACCAACTGGGAAGAACTGATCAACAAAGTCTAGTGAACCTTAGAATGAGGATTTTGTGGCAGTGAATTCTATACATGATGTGACATTTATAAGTCATGATCAACCACCATCACTGTGAAAGAAACCTAGTGATTTGGACAAAAGGAAGGGGGAAGCTGTACAACCCTTCTTTTTTTCATCTGTCAATTCTGGCAGTCTTAAAAACAAGCAGAGAGCAAATACTCATACAACAAGAGTGGGGAAACATTCTTTTTCAGCCCAAGGGTTACATTTACTTGTATGCAACCTTCCAGCGACTGCTTTGTAAGAATCTAAGTTGTACCCTCTGCCGCCTAGTGGTGGGTATAGTCAGAGACAAACATGCATAGAACAACAGGTATAACTCTCGCTTTTGTGCAGCAGGCTACATCCTACCCTATCAGAAGTCAGTGGTTTCTACACAGAGGTGCTTATTCAGGCAGGCAAGAGGCATGATGATATCTCAGGGGCACATGCCAGGCAGGTAAAAGTTCTCATGGAGAGTGCAGAGCAGGGCAGTGGGACATGGTCTGGAGAGGAATGTGGTATGGGGAGAATCTTGAGGGTCAGACAGAGAGGACTAGAAGTCCACATTTGACCCCTGGGTTTCCCATTTTCAGGCATGTTCAGTGATGAGTGCTCCCCCTTGCAGTGCAGAATGCTCAGGAAGATGGGCTTTGATCTGATCCAGCAGGGATCTTATTCCATTATTCTCCACACTGTAGTTTCGATTGTACCCACAAATTATCATTCAGAAGTTGCCATTGAATTCCTCTCTAGAAATAGAATTTCCAAAATATGTATTTTTTAATAATGTAAAGATGTGTGTTAACAGCACCCATGCATGACCTTGCATGCAGGATTTGATGCAACAACTTAACAGAACACAGAAAATGTCATTAAAAGAATTCCAGATCTAGAAATCGCTTTGAGCTAGCCTCTACGTTATCTTTCAAAGGTGTGTTGTGTAAAGAGCTGGGCATCTCTTAGGAAGTATCTGTCAACAATAAATTTAAAAAGAGGCAAAAACCACAATGATATTGTTATGAGTGGAAAGGGTAGACTGTATGCCTGTGACCCCTTTAATTCCTGGCTCCAGCAAGGATTCAATTCCTGGAATAGCCAGGATATCTCCCTGGTCAGGTAATGGCCCTCAGCTCACTGGTAGTTATAAAGACTAAGGCCAGAGTTGAGAGTTGAGGTTTATAGCAAGGCTGCAGGTAGAGACAGAACCATGCCTGCTTTCTGCTGGAATCCAAGGCTGTGGCTATGGGAGAAGCAATACCTTATTCCAGTGTGAATGCTGTGAGCCCCTCCACTGCATGCTCAGGTTGTATATATGTACTGAATAAATAAAACATATTTTCATAAGGACACCATAGTCTCCACTGTCCCTCATTCTGAGGAAACTGCACCACTTGGAGATTGGGTTGGCATGCCACAGTATATATCAGTGTGGCCTTTTAAATCTAACTTTATTCTTTTCCCAACTAGAGAGCTATTTCACAGGGAGCACCGATCAGTGTAACCTATAAAATTAGTATCAGCTTTACCTCTCAGACGACAACTATACGCCCACAGCTCCATTTCACCTGCAAAATGTTTGAGTGTGATTAACTTGAATTCAGAGAGCAGACGTACACATTTCCAGAACATTTTGAATACCTTTGTCACCTGGCTCATAAAATATGTATGTAAAAGTATTACTATTTGCAGTGATGTAAAACTTCCCCTCTGCTTCACATTGTGAAGTCAGCGAGAATTAGTTCGTTTTATGTGAGAGACTACCCCTGTAATTGCAGCCTGCGGTCATCTCCTTGTTCTGATGAATCACAGTTTCAGAGGTCCCTTTAAAAAGTTTTCATGGAGAGCCAAATAGACCTGTTTCCTCACCACTATCACAGCTGCCCATTCACTTGCCTTCTTCCTCTGGGTCTGTTTGCACTACTGCTCAGGGGGAGAATACAAAGGAAGGCAAGGGGAAGACCCTCCTCCTTTTCCCTCTTACCATTGTCACATTTTTAATGCTCTGAAAGGGTAGCTGAGTAGGGGGCAAAAAGGAGGAGGAAGAGGACCAGGATGCTCTGAGGGTCAGCAGTGCACCCCTTTGGAAGGTGTGGGATTTGGTAGCTATTCAGCCATGTCAACCACAAGGGTGCTGTTGAGCTCCGGTCCTGCTGGGGGCCTCCCCTAGGCCTCTGGTTGGTCACTGTGAGAAAAGGATGGTAGACTAGACAGTCTTTCGTCTCATCAAGCAGAGCACTTGCTAGAGCCTGATGAACTTAATAACCTGATGGTCCATGGGGTAGGAAAACTGTTGCAGCTTGAGGGCCACACTCCTTCGTGGGGAACTTTTTGGGTGGGAGCACATGCCAGTGGCAAGTTTGGTCAGTGCAAAAGTGGATTGAACAATGAATGAGACTGTACCCTTTGGGTAGCACAAATCAGAGGCTTATACACACACACACCCCATCCAGATGAGCATGCAACATCATCACAGTTCAAGGACACCCTTCAGCCAGCCAAAAGCACTCAAGAAGGGTGTGGAGCAGGATAGGGGAGGGGCATGTTCTAGGAACGGAGTGTCGCCTAAGGAGATTCATAAGGACTAGGTAGAGAAGCATGGAGGGCTGTATTTGGTCCCTGAGCCTGAGGTTCCACACTGCTGCCCTAGAGGATAGTACATCTCCTCACCTAGGCCTTTTGGATCCAAACTTAGGCACTACTGGCATAAAGAAACAGGAGCCCACATGCTTCATTTGTCAGATTTGGGAACATTAAGGTTGCGATCGCTGAATTCAAAGTAGGCTAGTCTCCTGAACTGACAACTATATAAAGTACCTATCATGAAGCGGAGCGAGTATGTTTTAACAATTAGCAGATTTCCAGAGAGAAGTGATATCTGATGACATTAAGGACTGTGACATGAGATTATGACAATTTAAGTATTTAATGAGCTGATTAGTAATCTTGGAAGAGTGCACTTTTAAAACTTCAGAGTACCGCTGCAGCCACCAGTCATTATTGCCACAAGTTACAAACAGCTAGCGTATATTACTGCGCCCAAGTCAGGAGTGGAAAATTTTGGGGTGTGGAGTAGTTAATAGTATTGGGGATTGGTTGTTGTTACTGCTGAAAATGATTCTAGAGAGCTGGATTTAGTACCAAGCTATGATAGCCATTTTTCAAAAAGTCCCACTTCTCAGAATTGTGCATCCTCTTGCTGTCTAACATAGGGTGATTTCAGCCATGGCTGTGGCTGGCCAAAAAGTTTGAATCTCACTCCCTGGAAATGACCTCCCTTTCTTGTCCCAGTACATAAATCCTAAAATGAGAAAATGATCCCAAAAGATGCCCAATGGTTGCAGCTTCTTCTATCCTGGGTCAAATCACCTTTAGAATCATTTTCAGCAATAAAAATTATTTCGATTTGAAACGATTCCAGCCCATTTTTGCTAACTCCAAACAAAAAATATCCTCCTCCCCAGTTCTTTGCATTGCTCAGAACATAATGGAGGCAATTCTGCTGAATGTAGACACATGTAGACATAATATAGAGAAAGAGAAAGAGAAGGATGGGCAGGGGAGTTGTGTATACATTAGCAGCTTAGAATGCCGCAATGCTGTTTTTCCTCACTGTTTCAAGTAGGATTTTTATGTTGCTGTAAACAGTAATGAAAGGGTACAGATGTCTTCACCCAATGCATATTACCTGATTTGCTTCCCCACACCTGCAACCCACCTAATCTCCTTTGGTTAAAGGACAAGCCCCTCTTGAATCCCCCTGAAGCAAGATCAGATTCAGTTTGCAGCTGATTCTGATTCTAAATGTTCTTGCAGCATACCTTAAGATAATTTGAGGAGGCCATCTCTAGGCTGTCTGAAGCACAGCATGAGACTTGGCATCTTCACTATGGCATCTTCTGGGATGGTTCTTCACAGTCGTTGTCCAACCCATCTGCCCCATGGTCCTGATCTGCGGCCCACAAATCAGGCTTATTTATCCTGTGCCATCCTAAGGACCACCTGCCGTGTCTTGGATTTGTGCCTGAAGCAATTCAACGGTTGGGCTAAGGGTTTTTAAGGTTTTTATTGTTGTTATCCAGAAAAACCACTGAATTTTGAGCCAGTTCTTAATCACTGCTGGCTGATTTGTTGTTGGGCCGAGAAGTGTTTTATAACATTGGTGTTAGAAACACTATTGGCTTTGCTGATTTATAACGGATGTTTTTAAATTTATGGGCATGTTTTTTGTATTTATTCTGTGCTTACTCTGCAGTTTAACAACAAATGCATATGCTGCAAAAAAGAGAGAGTAAAAAATGGGCAAGTCCACTAAGATCAACGACAACCAATGTTCTAATTATTTGCAAACAATGCAACTGTAGAGAGATGCTACCAATTGCACTTTATGGCTATTGACTGGATAAACACTAGAGAAATGATACTGCAATTCCTAAACTACAAGGCTCTCTAAGGAGAACCAAAGCAAAGATGAGTCCATACCAATTAAATGAATTATATCTGCTCCATTTGTGCAAATTGAGAAACAGTAAATACAAGCTGGTGTTTAAATAAATCGTTAGAGGTCATTTTTGTTTGCTGTATCCGTAGTATCAAAGACTCCAGAGTTAGTCACTGTTGGGCCATAGAGGAAGACGTGCTTAGTTCAATATCCCTATTACACTAACAAAAGTGTTATTTGCAGAATGATTTTGCCCATTAATTTGGTAGTGTGGCCGAAGTTCAGCTGGTTTAGCGGCTCCTGCTGTTGTTGGGGGAATTCAGCGGACATTTTATGCTGACATTAAGTTGGCAATAAATGCTGCGAGCACATCCTGATGACTGGCTTGAGTTTGCTAATGAACAAATTCCGCTCTAGAGTTGGCAGGCTGGCTGGTCAGCTGGATACTTAGAGACGGAGCAGTTGTCTCCCTTATAACTGGTTACTCTGAATATCACAGGAGGCTCATAAGGATGGCAAATTGTCAGACAGTTCATTAAACGTTTCTCTGTGTCATCGGTATAGGACGCCACATCGAGTTCTCAGCTTCTATAAGAATATAGAAATCTGGCACTTCCTGACTCTGGCGATGCCCGCTTTGCATGCAATAAATCTCCATGGTGAGGTTTTAGACCAAGACGGTACAACTTGGGACCCAACAAACTGATCACAATACATCAACCACATCCACTTTGCCTACAGGTGAGAAAGGTGAGAAAGGGGTTAGGGGAGGTGTGCTTTTCTTGGAAAGAATGGTCTACAGGGGTTAAGCACAAACACCAGCACTAGCACGTGAGGGGAAGGGCAGTGTGGCAGTTGTGACACCTTGGTTGTTGCCAGCCAGGATGGAGGTGTGAAGAAATACTTTGTTTTGTCTTGATTTAAACATTGAAGAGTATAAGGCATCTGTACCTACTGTTACAGTCTCCCCCCCCCTCTCTCTCTCTCTCTCTCTCTGTGTGTGTGTGTGTGTGTGTGTGTGTGTGTGTGAGAGAGAGAGAGAGAGAGAGAGAGAGAGAGAGAGAGAGAGAGAGAATATGGGGGAGGTACGTAAAATGTGAAAGGGCTCTTTCTCCAATCCAGGCAACCATGAGCTATCTGTAGAAAATTGTGCAACAACTGTTATAAAGACCAGGTTATTGTGGAAAAGGAAATAGCCAGAACCCAGTCACAAACCACTGCTCGCCACTGCTGCTGTTCATAGAATCATAGAACTGTAGAGTTGGAAGGGGTCCTTTGGGTCATCTAGTCCAACCCCCTGCAGGTGAAGCAGAGGAAGCCTGCCAAAGCCGGAGGGTGCCTGTCGGGGTGGCATTCTGCCAATATTCCCATCAACACTGGAACAAGCCCTGGCATTTATGCTTTGAACTTTGTTCTCAACTACTTAGACTGCAAAAAGCAGAAGGTTCTCAACGTTCCAATCAATTGACAAGCATGTTGTGATTTGGGGGAAATGATCTGACTGGACCCAGTTATGCAGTCCCTGTGTGTTGGATCAGTGGTGGAACTTGTGAGTGATACCCCTCATAACTGTACAGATCTGAAAGCCCTGTCCTTTCACAATCACAGGCAATGAAACTGAGTGAAGAGACTCAGTTTCCAGACATTGGGGAAAGGACCAGAAAGCTTTGAAAGGAAGACTAGAGGAGGACTCCCTTCCTTCCTATATTCCTGCACCATGCTGAACTGAAGGCAAAAGAACTCAATACTGTAAGGGTTTTCTCCTAAGTACCTAAGGAGCACCAAACTGGATTTGGCCAAAGATTGATCAAGTCCAACATCCTGTTTCTTACAGATGCATCTGCAAAACCCACTGGCTCTAACATGATATGTGTATGCGCTTTAACTAAATATAACAGGATAATGCAGAGACTGTTTTCCCCTACATTTTGTTCCAAGCATGATGGCAGACTGCAGGATTTTGTTTTCCAGGCTCCCCAAACCAATACAGAGCCATACGTGGAAGCCTCGTCCCATGTGTGAATTGGTCTATTTTGACTGTGCCTTGGCTTAAAACACTCAATGCAGCCAAAATGTAGACGTACAAATGCAGACATGGATTAACATATAATTAACCGCATTTTGACTTCTAGTAAATTGGCTTTTGCTCCATATTTCTGTGATTACACTTGAACTAATTTTGAACTCAGCTCTTAAAAAAAAAAGCATTATAATGTATGAGCATCTGTACCATTCTGAGGTTCATTTGGGACTCGAGGCATCAAAATGACAATATCTTTTCCTTGTGATGTTGCTAAACCCAAGTGCAATATTTTTTTAAAAGCAGATAATTACCTGCTAATCTTCAGAAAAAGCATCCAGACATCTGAAAGAATCCATTATGCCTTTAGGGTCTTTTCTTCCCATACTGTAAATACGATAAATGGCATTGCAAATTCTTTCCCTACATTTCATGTTAAATAGTGAGTGCCATGGAAATTATTATCTTGCCATATTGGAAATCCTCCTTATCTTTACATATAATTGGTAGATAGTTTGGTTTAAAATGAATTAAGAATGTAGGGGAAAATAGTTAATTCTAGCTAAAATAAAGAAGAAAGAGGAATAACTCTTACAAACTCAGAGGTTTGCTTATAAACTAGGTATTTCTACATGTCCCTGTTGTGCTTTAGAATCTGTGGATTATCCTGTGTTGCATTTGGCAGCATGTATTTGTATTTTTGACCACTCAAAGTATTTCAAAATGACACATTCCGATTGGGACATATCCATCCTTATAAAACACATATCCTTTATTGAGCAAGTTTTTAAAAGAGAAGTAATTTGATTGCAAGTGAAAGAAGAGTATTTTGATTCCTTATTACGCACCCAAATAATATTTTATTCTTTAAGAGTGCAGATAGAATAATAAAATAAAAGTAGCTACATTTTTTTCTTGATTTATTTAGCATCCATCTTGCCCTCCAGCAATAATCATCCATTAGTCCTGATACGTTGTATTCAGTCAAACAGATGACATCTTGATTCATCCTTTCTAATGAAACCAGGAGAAAATGTCCTTTTAAAAATGGAGTTGGGGGGGGAGGGACGGGTTTTGCTTAAAATGTTATTGACTAGAAAAGTGTGTCCTACGGAAGAAGAAAAATGTACATCCTATATATAAATGAAAATGAACAAGTTCTACATTAAAAAATTGTATTTTTTATTTTATTTTTTTGTTCTCCAGAAATTCTGGAGAATTTTGTTCTCCAGAAATTTATTTCTTTATTTTAACAATGATTACATACCACTTAATGAGAAAAAACCTTGAAGATGTTTACATAGAACCATAGACAATGCAATAAAATTAGCAGACATACTGAAATGCAATGTAGTTAAAAATCAACAATTTTAAAACAATTTTAATGAATGTAATAACATTGCAGGACTTTGTAGGTGTGCCTAGATGGAAAAGTTATTGGTAGATGTCGAAAATAATACAATGCGGGTACATGCCTAATGTTAATAGGCAGGAAATTCTTAAATCTTATTTAAGGTGGAATTGAACTTTCAAAAATCATCTGCTGGTTCTTTACAAAGCTTTCCACATAATTTGTTTTTATTCATTCATTTCTTACCCTCCTCACCTTTAATCCCCTCACTAAAACCAACCAGGAAGAGGTATGATCAATTCTTCTTTTCTGGCCCTAGTCAGGACCTGGCCTCACTGCCTGATTTGTAACTCACACCTTGTTGTCCGCATGTTTCTTTTTCTGCCTTGCTGGTTGTCATTACAATTCTGCATTATATTGCTATATTGTGTTCATTTCACAATTGCGCATTCTCATTTTGTGATGGCACCTGCTTCCATTCGGAATCCAAATAAAGAATTCTGTATTGTGTGTGTGTGTATAATATTCTGCCGTGGACTTCATGGAATTTCTTGTAAGGAGAGAGACAGATGACAGAGACAGGTATAAAGATAAAAAACAACAACACAGATTCCCAATCCAGGAGTTGTTTTGAAATAGGGACCCTAGGGAAAGCCATCAAAGCTACATTAAAAAATCCAACATAGACATTTCTGTTAAAGCGCCAAAGCACACTAATTTATTTACCTATTTTACATGATTTATCCGTTCCCCCTTTTAGTCCAAATTCCCAAAGTGCTGTTCAAATAATTATGATATTTCAACATAAAAATATTTTGATTAAACAGCAGCACATAAACCATAAATAAAAATCAAATAAAATTGCAAAATGCAGTAAACAACACAGAAGGACTCGTTCCCAAAGCAGAACAGAATTGTTTTACTAATTTCCCAGATGCCATTAAAGAGAGAGACTTTTTTTTTAAAAAAAGAAAACCTAGCAGCCCAACTTTGGGCATGTCTACCCAGAAGTATGTCCAGTTGAGTTTAATGGGAACCACTCCCTAGTAACTGTATTTAGAATGAAGCCAAAAGCTCTAGAGTTACCTCTCCAAAGACCACACTTTGTATGGAAGTTGTTTTGGCTTCCACAGAAGTTTGAACTTGCAAGCAGGACCTCATTACCTGGAATATGGATCGATCACGGAATCTCTGCGGATAGTGAATCCCTTCTACTGAACCAGGCCCTAAATTTATATAAGCCTTCCTGATCCACTCTGCAGTGGTACCTCAGGTTACAACACCTCGGGTTACAGACTCAGATAACCCGGACGTAGTACCTCAGGTTAAGAACTTTACCTCAGGATGAGAACAGAAATCGCACGGCAGTAGCAGCGGGAGGCCCCATTAGCCAAAGTGGTACCTCAGGTTAAGAATGGTTTCAGGTTAAGAACAGACCTCTGGAACGAATTAAGTTCGTAACCAGAGGTACCACTTTATATACGTTCATGAAATTCTCCATGGTCAACTATTATCTCCCCCATTGGCTCTCTACACTGCTTTTTTGCACAAATAAAATTGCTTCTTCCCCACCCAGAAGGGCAGCTTGGGGGGAAAGAAAGGACAAATGTGTTTTTATCTTGGAATCTTCCATACAAATTAAAGTGCCCATTACCCATATGACAGTAATAAGTAGTCCTTCGTTTTCTATTGACTGGAGCATAACTTCCCTTGTTACCAGGAGTGATGTGCATATGCTCCCTGCACAGGCACTTGGCTCTGATGGGATTCTGCTGTGGAGAAATGAACTCCGTTAATATTCTTGCAGAAAAGAAAAATTACAATACTCCACTGTGCTACTAGAGCATGACTACACTCAGACATGGAATCCAATGCTAGACCTCGGAGTTTAGACTTTTTGATCTTCAGTGGAAGTGCTGGTTGTTCTTTCAAGTTCCTTGCAGCAGCTGAAGCAAACCTTTGAAAGTCCTATTTGCCCTGCATGAAAGGATTGCCTGTAACAAACGCTGTTGAATTCTGCATGTGCTCGTTTCTTGTAGTGGAACTGTCACACTCTTCTGTTTACTCCCTTCAAAAGTAACCATTTCAAAAGTAGTACATCCAAGTATCAGTTGCTGCCCTCTCCTTAAGAAATTTTAAAGTGCATTGCCTTTTTTATATTAGGGAAAATGTGATCGCAAAATGTGCTTCTCTCATTTATCAGTATTTCTGTGTTTTCCACAATACACAGCATTAAGGGGAGAGAACTCTAAAGTTACTTAGACATGGAATTAGTCACACCATTCCTGTGTTGTAAGTCATTATCCAGTGAAGCATCAGAACCCATACCAAGCCTACTGCTATATTAAAAAGAGGGATGAATCTGGCTGTTTTACAGTCTGTGTCTGTTTCACATGTATTTTTTCATCCCATTTCTGCATTACTGTAAATTTTTATTTAATTCATACAAATTTTTCTCAATATGTATTTCAATAAATGTTTTCAAATGTATTTTATGTCACAAAATACACATTCATATTTCCTCCCTAAAATGTGAATTGTTATAAACATTCTGGGGTGTGCACCTCTCTCTCTCTCTCTCTGTATGTGTGGTGTCAGTGTGTGTGTGTGGTTTGCAAAGAATGAATTCCGCAAGCATCACTAATCAAATGCCATAGGACAAACTATCATGGCTTCCTACATCATAGCAACAAATTACTCTATCAACATCCTAAAATGTACCCACTCCCATTCCCAATTATCTGTGCAGGTTTGAGGATATGTTAGGGAAAGGAGGTGATTTTCATTCCCATTTTTAAATAACTGATCACAAAGAAATCAGAAAAGCACAGTAATGAAACTGTAAAACTTTTCTTGAATTGGCTTGAAATAAATGCTGATTTCATTGAAATATTTGCTCCTGTTGATTTTTTTTAAAAGTCTTCCATTGCTTTATTGAATTTCAATTCAACTACAAGTCGTTTCATATAATAGCTTTCACTGGAATTTTCTGTTCGGCTGAATGATATATTCTATTATGCATTGCTTACATAAAATGTACTGCACAATAGACCAATCACAAAACATTAGCCTTTTGTCATTATAAAGTACCATGAAATGTTTATTTTGGGGTGGATGAAACACGTTTCTTTAATTGACAGGTATCTTTACTTTCACTAAAAGAAATGAAATCTCAGATTTTAACCACTGTAACACAGAGCAATATCTGAGGCTTGCCTTATCTCCATAACATCCCATATCTGCACCATATATTTATTTCCTCTCCTATTGACTATTTCTCTTCATAATATTTTTTTGCTGTTTTGTAACCAGTACTTGAGCAAAACAATTATTTTCCTGGCCAACTTGTAAAAACAGCAGGATATAGATACAGAGATAGAGATAGGAAGGCTCTTCTTCATTTCACCTTCGTAGAATACAAATGTGTCTATTCTGGATTTCTTTTCCTCAGCGGTAGGCTCACTGGTCATTTTGTCCAAATCCATGCCTGAAAATGTGCATCTGTACACCAGGGAAGGGAATACAGAAATGATGACTGGAGGAAAGGAGTCGGGGTTTCATTTTCTTTTTTCTTTTTTACTGGAGCAAATAAAATACACCAAAAGTGGAGCAATAGGTGGGTGAAAGCCTGGCTAAACAGCTTTAAATGAGTTTCTTTCCTTTTTTTAATGTTCAGCGTTGTGTGTGAGCAAACAACAAAATTCACCTCACATATGTATGGGAAACACTTTTAATAAAGGACTTTGTTCAAGCTTATTTCATTACTTCTTTCTCTCTTTTTTTGGTGATGGTGTGAAGTGTGAATTAAGTTGAATACAAAAGACTTCCACTGCACTGAATTACCTGTTTCACCTTGAAAAGCCACACAAAATGAAGCTCTTAAAGCCTTTTGAAAATGACCTTTTTCCTCAGCAATGATTTATCTTTCCCCCCTCAAAATCCCTTTTACAAAAGGGAGTATGATTAAAGGAAGCCAAGCAGCACAAACACTGGCTGAAGATCCCGCTTATCAGGAACTCACTTGACAATGTATGTTTGGGGGTCGGGAATGCTGCAGGTTCAAGGGATAATTCAGCCTTTCAAGCACTTCAATTTATTTCATGCCTGAGCACTGTCATTGTGCGCAGACAAGATGAAACGCATCGTTGTGTAAAGAAATTGAAATGAAATCCTACTTGACCCAGCAGGATGGGGCATTATGTTTGACTCACTAGTGATTCCTGGGATAATATCTAATTCCAGGAGGAAAATTTCTTGATATGGCCACCTGCTGCGAGGGGCTTTGTCCAGGGATCACAAGTTGTTCTGGGTGACTGGGCTCAGGACATGCTTAAAAGAAAGCAGCCGGCCTCCTGCTGTCGTTAAGATCACTTCATTTTCTCCCTGCTTTCTATTCACTGGGAACAAGTGAATGAAGACTTGGGGAATAGGGAAGGGTGGAGAGGGGGAGTCATTCAGGAAAGGGACCTGAAGCACTTCCACAAGGAGATACGTGCTCCAAGTCAAGGCCTGCTTGACCTGAATTTCTCATGAAGGGCTGAGTTTATTTTTTAAGTGAGGACATATTATTATTATTATTATTATTATTATTATTATTATTATTATTAATATTATTAAAAAGAGAGAGAGGCTAGAGCTCTCTTTAAAAAAAAACACACATGATGGCAGACCTGTCATTGGCATGTCTTTCTGCCTTGGGTCCTTGTGAAGTGTTTACTTTGAAAAGGCAGCACACCAGCCGATTAAATAAAACGGGAGCACTCCTTGTCTCACAAGGGGGAATCGTGGAGACAGCTTTATTACTTCTGTCAGAGAACAAAGGTTTTTCCCAGCATGCAGGGGATTATTAGGCCAGCAGCAAATAAACGGAATTCACAACGTCAAAGCTTCAGATGTGTCTAAGGAGCAGATGAGGGGCGAATCCATAATTGATTTCTCTGCTGATATGTGTGTGTGTGTGTGCGCGCGCGCGCGTGCATACACACACACACACACACACACACACACACACACACGTATTTAAAAAATAAAACTATGTGGCCATTATTACAGAATCTGGTTTTACTCTTGCCAGCAAGCGCGGTTTCATTTAGATGCTAATGTTATGACTGAATAAGATCACTCATTTGGAAAGGCTATGGCTTGTCCATGTGTTGCCCATATTATACATCTATACTACGCAGGTTTGAAAGAGCTTATTTCCTTTCAGGAAATAAAAGAAATGCTGCTTACCTTGTTTTGTGATGAAAGATGGCAGCTTATTGGGTGGTGAAGGGTGGAGGGAAGCATAAGAGGAAATGACAGTGTATGGTCAAGATCAAAAGAAGGACTTGGGCATGCCCAGTCAGATTGTAATGGTTATTCCCTTCCAGCTTTTATTTAAGGAGCAGGCAATCCACTCACCCCGTGTCATACCAAAACCACTTTGAAAGTTTTAAAAGTAGATTGCCACGTGGTGTGGAAAGAGCACCCATTTAACAAATACAATCCCATAGAACTCCTGGGCGTACAGAACGATTTGAGAAGTTTCTTGGATCCCATCCCACAAATTTAATTAATTGGCTACTTATTTATTGCTATTTATTGTTCCATTTTGGCAATGGTTCTATTTCGCTATTTTGAGACACATATCCCTTGCTTTTAATATATTCCCCAATCCTATTAATCTTCTTTGCCACTTGTATGGCACACTCGGCTTATTATTGTTGTTGATGTTGATGTTAAGCTTCAGTTCTGTAACAACTTACACAGAAGAAAACTCCACTGAATTCAGTGGGTAGATGTGTGTAGGTGTATAATGATTGCACTGTAAGTATTCCAGTAATTTCAAACAAATACGCCTGCATGTGAATTCAACAATGAAATGGGATGCAAAGCAAGAGAGTTGGTGAATGCAATGAAACAGTTGGGAGATGGAATACCATAGTCTTAGGCAAGTGGCATAGCCCATGACTGGTATGCAGAATATTGCAGAACAGCATCTCCAGTTAAAGGAGGTGAGAAAAATTCCTGCCAGAGACCCTGCATTGTGGCTGCCAGTCAGAGCAATGTTGGGGTAGCTGGACCAGTTATCCACCCATCATATATTCAAAACATTCTTCTCCTTTTAACAGGTAAAAATGCAGTACCCCACAGGAAGGAGTGAGCTAAAAGGGATTTGCATATACTCATTTTGTTCAGAGCTACCATATCTATTGCCATGATTCTTATTTTTTAATCTGCTTTCAAGTCTGTGACTGTGGGGGACACTCCTTCCATGACCAAGAGAGCTAAGTGAATAGGCATGTCCTTCTATTTCACTGCAGGAGTGACATTGTGGAGTGGTGAGAAATTGAACCGTTTGTGCCTCGTCAGTCTCAGAAGCTTCCAGCCTCACCTCTTAGATGTTCCCAAACTTATCCTCCCAGTGAATTGCAAGGGTGTGAAATGACCTCCGCGAGGTATCCGTTGGGCCATTTAACTATCCCCATTTCCCACCCGCCCATCGCATTAATGATATTCACGGGCAGGAGGTCAGATGGGGAAAAGAAGTATTAAGAGAGATTTATTGGCCAGTTAAGTACACATTTTTGTCCTTAACCGCACTTACTCACTGAAGCGAACAAGAGCACCTGGCAGAAAGCGATGGCAGGCTGTTTCGCTGAGAACACACGCAAGTTACTGAGTAACCAGGGCTGCTAATGAATTGGTTTGCCTTTACAGTGTAGCTGTGGTGCATGACAGATTCTACGCGGTGCCTACTAATAGATCTGATTTTCTTGCACTGGGGATCACAACACGCAGAAGCGCAGGCAATAGGTTGGAATTTCTCAAGCTCCAATTTTGCAAAGGTCATCGGCTGTTTAGAGCTGCCAGTGTGCTAAGCTGTAAAGTAATCCCAGCATTCATAATGAGCAGCGCTTGCTAGTCAACAGCATGTCAATATACATTTTTAAAAAATAAAAAAGGACCTTGGTTGCTGTTACAAGGCTGAATTACTTGGACCTGATCCTGCTTTATCAGATCAATGGACGTTTTGCTTTTCACTTGAATAGGTGGAGCGGGATAAGCCCTGAGGGCCTGGCATTGGTGCCAACGTCTTTTGTTTCGCCCGAGATTTGCACCCATGATGGAATTTGCCTGTCTTTAACACCTGCAATTAATTGTCAGCCTCAAAGACACCCAGTTAAAGAGCCCTTAAAACCCAGCCTCTAACATGTAATTTAAATCATCATCATCATCATCATCATCATAATGAGCTTTTGCTGCTCGCTCAAGCAATCTTACATACTGTTCCTTTCTGTTCTCTGTGTTACGACAACTTTCAAGGAGCTTGCCATTTGAACAGAATAGACGACATCTTGCAATTCTTAGTCATGTTGGAGAAAGGCACATTTGATCTCTAAGCAGATCTCTAACTGCTTTGTGCACGCAGACCCAGGGGGAACCTGCTTTTCCCAAGCAAACAATTCCATCCCTTTTACCCAAGTTGCTGTTTTAACTACTGCCAATGCCTCTTACTGTTCTCAACACTCCATTGCATTTTTACAAGTGCCAGGAGACCTGAGCCTGAGATTACGCAAGGGCACAAAGGAGAAGCAGAACCATTGAGAGTATGCTTGTTAGGGCAAGTATTTGGAGCTGAGATATACAGTGGATGCTCACAGGCTACATTGCACCTGTGCACTCTTAGCAGAAGCAGCAAATCTTATCTGTGTCTCTCCCGGTCCCCACTGATAAAAGAAACGGCAGTGTCATGCAAGACCCTGCCACATCACACCTGCTTGGAACATGGGCATGGTTCCACTTTGGTCCTGTTTATAATTTGATGTGTCTGCAGCTCACACTGTTAAAATAAAGCAAGGATGGGATTACTGAGCTCTAGATGGATACTTTTCTCCTTCTCAGCAAACGTCCGCTTTTGGTAGCGATCTGTGGAAGGCTGGTTTCAGGCTTGAGTGAGCCCTCAGCATGATGCTGTCGATTACCTCCCTCTGGTGCCACCACTGATCAGGCACAACACCACAAGAGGCCTCTGCAAGCTAGTGATTGTAACCTTCCCTACGTGAACTTTGCTGGCGCGGCATCAACTCTGATTAGCACAGGATGGCTACAAGTTTTAAGTTCTCCTGGGGCAATGCCGTCTTGATGCTGTGAGACGTTGCATTGTGGGAAACTGAAAGTGGTGACCTTCCAGCATTGACAGTGTCCTGGAAGCAGTGGAAGCACAGGAGACCTGCCAACTACGCTGCTCAGCAACACAGCTGGAAGGAGGCTGATTGGCAGTGCCCACAGTTGGAGGATCTGCCAAGGCAGATGCCAGTACCACTGGATGTTGCCAAGGCACTTGAGAATGCTGAGTACTGACGGTAGGCTTGATTCCTTCCTCACTTTAGATCACAGATTTTGCTAACGTTGTAGATTTTAAAAAATAAAAATAAAAGACTGCAACATTTTTATTTAATTTTATATAAATTTATAATTTTAAAAGGTGGAACATTTGATAGATATACACATTCACTTTGAAGCTTTTTTAGTGCCCATTTAAGTTTCCCCCTTTTTTTTTGCTGAGGGAGTGGGGTTGGTCATTGTGTGGCAAACATTTCCCTAAGTAAAATCTCTAAATAAAAATCACCAATAGAGACTATGCAACGTACAAAAGCAAAAGTATAAATGTCACTTCCGGTTCAGCGCGATCTTGCCGCAAGTGGGGATTTTTCCCCGAAAGGAGAATCCCGTGCTTTTCGAAGAAATACAGGTTACAGGGTTATAATATTCAATTTGACGACTGGTCTAAAGTATGGAATGAAAATTTAAAATTTACAGCGTGCACAGCATTAAAGGAAAATGTCATGAAAATCGTTTACAGATGGTACATTACACCGGTAAAATTAGCAAAAATGTTTAAGACATGTAATAAATGTTGGAAATGTAAAGAAAAGGAAGGGACATTTTATCATATGTGGTGGGAATGTAAGAAAGTGAAAAGTTTCTGGGAGATGATATATAATGAATTGAAAAAGATGTTAAGATATACTTTTATTTAAAAAACCAGAAGCTTTTCTTTTAGGAATAACAGGTAATGAAATAAAAAGAAAGGACTATAAACTTTTCCAATACGCAGTGACAGCAGCAAGAATATTAATGGCCCAAAAGTGGAAGCAGGAAGAACTACCGACGTTAGAAGAATGGAGAATGAAATTGACGGACTATGCGGAGTTGGATAAATTGACTGGGAAAATCAGATATCAAAGAGACCAAAACTTCACCGAAGACTGGGGGAAATTTAAAGAGTATCTGGAAAGTATTTGTGATGAGAAAACAACGCTAGTGGTGTTTCAAGAAGCTTTGTAAAATTTGAGAAGTATTGTTAAAAAGAAAATATAGGAGTAGAAGGATGTATTTTAAGGCAATACTAACCGTTGAAATGTGTAATTAAAAATTTGGATACGAATGATTGTCAGAGAAGCTGCGGGAAGTCCAAAAGAGATAATTTGTGAAACTTTGATTGGAAACTATATATATTTGTATGGAAAATCAATAAAAATTATTATTAAAAAAAAAGCAAAAGTATAAATGTCTATACCAGGGATGTCCAACAGGTTGATCGCGATCTACTGGTAGATCCTCATGAGGTTTTGGTAGATCGCAGTCGATCTCTGGCTCCCTTTCCTTAGTGTCACTAAAACTGACTCCTGCCCTGTCCCCTCGCCCCACCCTCCATTGTTGTATGATCTCTGGAAGGGAAGATGGAGTTTTCTCTGTGCTGCTGTTTTGATCCACAGCAATCTTTTTGTGAGTAACTTTACCCCTTTGTCTCATGCCTTTAACCCCCTCAAACATGGAACTCTCCCCCCAAAGCTTTTTTTAACCCCTAAAAAAGGGGGTAGATCACTGCCAGTTTTTAATTCTGAAAGTAGATCGCAATCTCTTGAGAGTTGGCCACTCCTGGTCTATACTGAGGACATTTCTGTGAAACCTCTTCAAAGAAGCACTGGGGAAATTGTGGACTTACAGCCCACCAGTTCCTCCCTCTGTATCCACTCCATATACCCTTTCTTCCTGCATCTGGAATTTGGGGCAAGGGGGGGAGAGCTGCTGAGATTGGCAACTGGGAAAGCAGTGGCCAGGGAAAGAAGATAGCATAGCCCTATCTTAGCTGTCCCTCTAAAAGCTGCTTAAAATACCACTGGTGTCAGATTCTTTCTGCAGCAAATAACTTCTAGATTGGTTCTAAACCTCAATTACCTCTCTATAAAATGGGAACACGGGTGACCTTGCAAGATTGCTGCCAAGATAAAGAATGCACAGTATGCTCACTAGCATATGAATTTTGTAATTTGACATATGCCTCAGTGGCATTGATTGTTTTCCTAATTATATTAAAAGCGTACATTGTGTGGGCAAAGTCAGCTGCTCCTGTGTATAGGGAACCCTGTTGCTAATAGACATGCTGTTGGCCACCCACCCTTCACCTCTGCAGTTCCTATGGGCCAAAAATGTTTGAATGGTAGGGAGATGACTCTGCCCTAACTTCTCAGAGCTATCCATGGTTCCAGTTACAGATAGGTAGCCGTGTTGGTCTGCCATAGTCAAAATCTGAAGAAGTGTGCATGCACACGAAAGCTCATACCAAGAACTAACTTAGTTGGTCTTTAAGGTGCTACTGGAAGGAATTTTTTTATTTTCTCAGAGCTATGTAAAGCTTTGGACAGTATTTCTGCTGTGTGTGGAGACAACAGAGGGGAAGAAGATGGAAGAAGCTGGCATTTGGGTAGGCCATGGCTGCATTACAAAGAATTGCCTTTGTTTTCATTGCCTCTCTACCTCTTGTCACCTTGGCCACCCCTTTCCATCTTCTTCTTCCATAATCTCTGCAATTTAGAATGCATTCTAGATCATAAGCTCTTTGGGGCAGGGACCTACCTGGGTCACTGATGTTACTTTGCCACCTACATTGATGGAGCTGCATAAATAAAATAAAGATCATAGTAAGAACAATTTGAGGCAAGCATTGTAACACATACATGAATACCCGGGGAACTGCTGCCTCAGTGCGGTGATAGAATTGCACTCAGTGGTCTAGAAGTGGTTAACAATATGCTTTCTTCTTCAGACAGCCCAAGGGCTGCAGAGCTGCTAAGAAACCACAGCACAGAGAATGAATATTCCGCATTGTTTAATTGAAACAGTTATGCCAATCTGTGCTACTGCAGACACCTCAGTTCACTAATGGGCTGGCACCTGTATCTTTCGGACTGCAGTCCTATGCATAAGCCCCACGCTGAACTCAGTGGGACAGGCTTCTGAGTGCACATGTAAAGGATTGTCCTGCCAGCAGCTGAAGCGTTAATGTGCCTAGGGCATCCAATATACCCTCCCCTTTTCAAATTTGTTTCCCCCATGGATGATTTCAGATGTTTCTTTGACTTGGATGCCTAGTCCAGGGCTATTACTGCCAGTTCTTTCTCCTTGTGTACAGCTAGACATAGCTCTAGCCTCCTTTTTGTCAGTGTCCTTGCAAATGAGATAAGAGTATATGGCCTCTGGGTTGATGAAGCAACAGACACCAGCTCCTTGAAAAGAAAAGAGGGGAAAAGAGGGAGAGACCCCAGTTCAAACTACTATGGCTACAGATGATAATTAGACCATCTCCGGCAAGGTCCTGGGTGAACGTTTCTTTCTTTCTTTTTAATTGCACCTTCCCCTTCCCCCTTCAGTCCACCAGAAAAGAAAAGGTTGCATAGGTTTAATCACTGAGCTGAGAATAAGATTACCCCATGTTGGAGCCTGAAAGGAACAGCAGTATTGCAGCTAAAATGTGTTCAGCATGCTAACAAGCCTTCAGCCTCAGTGCGCAGTGTCTGTGCATATAGACGACACAAGGAGCCTCAAGGAGTTGATGTTAAAAGGATTCTCACTTGGTGTTTCTCCCCATGCTGTTGATTAGATTTTAATTAGACCACTCTGCCGTAGTAGTCCAAATTATATCCCAGTTTATCCCTGGCTGATGTTCACAAGAGCGATATATCACGGGCAGTAAGTAAACAAATCTTTCAAAGTGACTGGAGGTGAAAACGGAAACCTAAATCTCAGAAGCAATTCACGTTGGATAAGCACAATTGATAGAAAGCATTTTATTGTTATTCTTACATTAAAATTCCAGAGTGAGACAGTTGGCTGATTTTTATACGTGGAAATTATTGTACGTGCAGATCCAGAAATCTCAAAGCAGTTTACAGTCTTGCCCTAGCCAAGCTACTTTACACTACTGGAAAGAAATGTGTCATCTGGAACTGTTTTAGAATGCCAGGGAGATTGTTTGTATGAAAAGCGTCAAAAGTTCCATGCATGTGGAAAATTTACATGTCAGAAAGATTTTGACATGGACCACTTTCCAATAAGTGAATTGCACGCATGCACATACAGTGATCAATGGTGCCCACTGGATGGCTGGTGGGACTGCTAGGAGATCTCTAGGGGGCTGGGCCAGTGAGAGGCCACAGAGGTGTGACCAAGTTGTTTTGGTTTTCTCCCCATCCTCCTCCCTTGCAAAAATACTTAAGCTGCAACACTTAAGCATTGCAGTTTTACAAATGGTTAGCACCTAACTAAACTGAAAACTGTCTTACTTTGGTTCAGAAGGGGTCCCTATTGTCACAGCTGCTGCTCTGCTGGGAGAAAAGTTGTGTGTCCCTTGACCTGTTCTGGTTTTTTCCCTATCCTCCTCCTTTGCAAAGAAACAGTGGACACTTAAACACTTCATTTTTTCAATACTAAGCACGTTAAGTGTCTTGCGATGGAGGGGTGCCTGATGCCACAATTTCTAAATGGGCTCATACCACAATAATGACGTGTTGCTCAGTAACAGTAAGTAAGCCCCACTGAATTCTATAGGGATTGCTCCATGGTAAGTATGAATGTGGCTGCAGCCTGAATTGGATGCTCTTAAAGGAGACATGCAGGGTAATTAAAAAGGAACCCCATGAATTTCCAGACCAATGGGAGATAATTATTCCTTTCCTTCAGCTTATCCACTTCTGCAACTCCCCCCCCTAGAGTGTAGAATAAGCTAGAAGGATATTCAGTGGACTAAGATTTGGGACAGCAGAGTTAAAATCAGCCATGGAATTTACTGTGTAACTTGGGCCAGGTGCCATCTCTCAGCCCAATCTACCTCCAGATGGCATGAATGTCATCTTGAGTTATTTGAAGGAAAAGTGGAATGCATATAAATATAATATTTATAAATAAGAAACAATAAAACAGCCTCTCTCCAGATTCCCTGCCCCTGATTTTTTTTTGGGGGGGGGGCTGGAATCACAAAAAAAGTTCATCAAATAAAACTCAAATTTTTAAAAATGACAAACACCAAGGATATTCAGGCCTACAAAAATTGTAGAAGACATTGCATGAGCTTTCACTTGCAGAACCAGTTAATTGAATCTGGCCCTATGTGGTTGAAGAATTGCATCACAATATTCAGAAAAGTGCGAATTTTGTGTGGCAGCTGTGTTTCAGCTCACATATTATTACAGGAACTGAAAATTAAGTAGATTTCCATTAAAATGCAAATCAAACCAATTTTCTCCCCCATCCCTAAGTCAGTAACATTGGAGCTCTTCATCCACCTTACCCCCCCTCAAGCCTGGCATCTTCCTTCAACTTAGAGATGTACGTTTTTCTCTTGCTGAGCTAATCTCTCTCCAAATCATTCCCACGAATGCTAAGTATACCTACTAGTCCCAAAGGATCCCCTCCCCCCTCCTTCTGAACTTAGCATGTTTCTTAAGCTAAACATGAATTTCAATGTCGCAAAGGTCTTCCCTTTCCCTCCACACCTTTTTGTTTTCCTTATTTGGTAAGTTTAGAAACATTTTAGTAGATTCTATCATCTTTTTTAAACGTCTGTATTTACTAAGGTGCTGTGAAGTGCTCAGTGGTCCTTGCTTTGGCTCTTGCAGTAGCTCTGTAAAGATCCTACTTCTCTTTGAATAAACACCCAAACAGGGCTGTCTTAAGCATATGCGGCGCCAGGGTGCAAAGATCCGCCCAACGCCCCCCTCCCCAGTTGCCCAGTCCCAGGCGCGCAGGAGGGCAGAGCTGGCCAGCCACTTCAGCGTCTCACTGCCTTGGTCGCCCCCAAACTTGCAGTGCAGAGCTGCCCACTGCGCTCCGGCCGACGGACTTCCCCAGACAACTCTTGGGCCCCGGACTCTCGGCCTGGTGCCCCTGAGAGCCTGGCGTCCAGGTGCTGCACGCCCTAGCACCTATGGATAAGATGGCCCTGCACCCAAATCCCGCAAGGCACTTTGCTTCAGCTTGGGAGTTGTCCAACTCAAATTCTGACCTGGGGACTGATAGAGCAGTTGGGCTTTGAATTCTTGAAAGATCAGGCTTAATCACAGGCTTTACCTAAGAAGAAACATCACCCACACAAAAACTGGTTAAGTGAAGCAAATGTTTATGGACCAGTGACAGCAAAGAGCACTGTATCACATTTTAGTACGCTTTAGTATTAATGGCTTATTCACCTAACATCTGATCTTCCTCTCTCTAACTGGCAGGTGGAACAGCTATAAAAGTACAGGTCCCTTCTCCCTTGTCTTCCTTCCCACTGTGGAGATGCAGCTCGTCATCTCAGGTGTCATGTTTGTGACAAATGCTGGAGGTTGATCATCAGCTTGGATTCCCTACTGGGCAAGACGGCAGCACATATTGCAACATGTAGGAAGAGAGAGAGAATATGTGATTGTGGAGTTTAGGGAGCAAAAAATGTAAATCTGTGCCACAACACCATAGCAATTCTCTCTCTCTTTTTACTATGTATTCAGATCCAGACTGTGCAAATAACAACTTTTCTGAAGTCACAGGTGTGGAAATTGCATGTTATTTCCACACTATGGGAAATAATTGGATTATCATAGTGTAGCACTGTGCATATCAACCATTATTTGTTTTATCCTTTCGTTGGTGCACAGATCTATGGATGATCTGCAGTTCTGTTCAGCACAGAGAAGGAGCAGGGGGAAATACTGTTGATTATCACATAGTCCCCACCACTAATTGCATATTCGTTTCAACAAATGGTTCCAGTTTTAGAATTTTGCAGTTATTTGATAACAAGAGCATGTCAATATTATCTTTTCTCCTTGCACAGATCATTAATGCTGTCATTGTGTAGAGTTACACATAAGCCCCACTGGAAACTGCACATAAATAAATCTAATGTGCTATTTAAAAATTTGAGGTATGCTGCAATTTTTATCATCTAAAAAATAAATAAATACCAAAAGGTCTAGCAGCACGTAAAATTAAATCTGCTGTTTGCAAATATTAAACAACAGTTTGGCACCGAAAATGGGGAAAGAAGAAATCTATAGATGTGTGATAAAATGAGGATTATTTCTAACCAATGAGCTTTCAATTTATTACTTAACTAAACAGGGCAATGAAGCATCCACATTTTACACCTGGAGCTATCCTGCTTTCAATTTTCTGTACTGCTGCTGGCATTAATCAGCTGAACTGTTAAAATCACCAGAGAAAAACAGATTAAATGGTTCTTTAAATAGACGATAAATGTAGAATTCATATGCTAAAACATTTTGTGCCACACCCAGTAATATCACCTTCAGAAGGAGCTGCAGTCAAAAAAATCTCCCTCCAGTTTCCAATTTGCCATTAGAATAAAAGCCACATTTTTTTGTTGTATCATTGCTCTAGAGAACCAAGAGATTCCCAAATGGTGTTTTCTTTCAGCTATAGTGGTGTTAGTTGTCTAGAAAGCATCCAGGATCCTACCCCATTTGTCCAGCACTTGCATTGTTATTTGTTTAGCTCCTTGGCATCAGAAACCAAAATTTTATTTTCTAGAAGCAGCACAGAAATACTCCCATGGTTAAAAATCAACCGTATCTAGCAAGCAATTTAATTAAACTCCCTTAAAAGGGAGGAGGGAAGAGAGAAAGATTTTCCTAACCGTAAACAATCACAGCAGAGATGATAATCAGATCTTTATTGTGCTGAGTTCATCACTGATATGTCAGCAATAATGATGCTGCCTCTTTTATTGAGCCCAGTGTGCTCAGAAGAGCTGGTCTGGATGTGGGAAACCTGAGTTCAAATCCAGACACGGACACACTTGAGCAAGTCACATTCTCTTAACCCAGTGTTTCCCAACCACTGTTCCGCGGCACACTAGTGTGCCGCGAGATGTTGCCTGGTGTGCCGCGAGATGTTGCCTGGAGGGAGGCGGGCGAGTCGGGCGGCGAGAGGCGGGGCGGCGGCGGTGAGGAGAGGCCGCCCAGCACGGGGCTCTCGCCGTCTGCCTGCCTGGCTGCCTGTGAGCTCGGCGGGCAGCGCCTCCGTCCGCAGCGCCCACCTCGCGGCTCTCATTCCCTGCCCCTGCCAAAGCTCACCCAGCCAAGCCGCGCTCTCCTTCCTGCCTCGCTTTGCTGCCTCCTCCCCCCCCCACCCCCAAAGCTTGGAGGTTCCCCGGCAAGGGGGAGGGGAAAAAATTAAAACTTACACTTTCGTGCGTCCCTCCCGGCGTGACGCTGTGCGCTGACGTCACGGGGCTGTAATGGTGGTGTGCCTCGAGATTTTTTTCATCAAACAAGTGTGCCTTTGCCCAAAAAAGGTTGGGAAACACTGTCTTAACCTAATGGACATTGCAGAGTTGTCATGAAGCTCTAAATGGCTCTCCGAAGCAGGAAGGTATTAGAACTGCTTCCAAATTTTCCCCAAAGTGAAATGTGATGTGAGTTAGGAGCTTCAAGTTTGGGAAAACATTCCAGGAATTATTAATGAGTTTTAGTGAAGAATGCTGCTCTCAAGACTATTTTCAAAATATACTAAGTGATATAAATCAATAAAAAAAGTTGTTCATGATACATCAAAACTTGAGTAACTGAAATACAAAGACAATATATTTTTTGTCCCTGATGTGGTGGTATCCCCAACTGCAGCATTCTCCGGGGACACCACCACATCAGGGACAAAAAATATATTATGTGATCTTCCATACAGGGTAAAAAACTACTTTTGGAAATATAGTGGAATCTAGTGGAAGGTGTACCCTCATGTCCATGTTAATTGCTTCCAAGAAGAAATCTGTTTGCAACCCCAATTAGCTCAGGAAATCAAAGGAGTTTTGTGCTGTAATTTCACACGACGAAATTGGGAGTGGTGCACTGGCATACAATTTTTTCCAACATGTAAAAGTCCTTCCCTGGTGGCTCCAAGCCATGTGGAAACATATAGTCCCACCTGAATGAGCTGTGGTCCTTCTAAGCAGGGAGAGATAATGTAGGAACTGATGGGGATCATAAGAACTCACCCTTGGTATGGCCTTTTAAATACCTTCTCTGATGGCTTTAGCAACTTTTATCCACTGCTGGATTGGCATCGATATATCTGACTCCCAGGCATAAGAAAAGTAGATCCAATTATTTGGCAATGTGTGCTTCACATCTATCAAACCTCTCATGTTTGTTTTTGCTTTTGCTTTAACTGTGATGGGTTTCCAATTGAGAGTCTGGCATGCTATTTTGGCAATGATACTCTTTGTCTAAAGATGGTATTTACAGCCTGCATTAGTATGAGATAATCACTGCTTGCTTGAATTGACAGCAGATCCCCACCTTGTTGCTGAGTCATATTTAGCCATCTGTATATGTTTTATGGTGCCATTTATTATCTGTTTAGCTGCACCAGCAGGGTGCTACTATTCTGTTTTGTCAATACGCTGACTTTTACCATGTCTCAGTCTTAGGATGCAAGCACAATTGCAGAAAGTGTTGGAATAAACTTCTTGAAATCAATCCCCCCCTGACTCATGCAAAATATTTCGTAGATGTCTTGCTCATTATTGATCTGTCATCATACATTTCTGCGTAACGCTTAACACTGCTGAGGTTCATTTCATTTTTGTGTTTAGTCTTCACTCGTGGTCAGTTCCTGCTGTTCTCTGTACGTCTAAACCGTGTTGACTTTGCAGAATAAAATAACGTACAAGGGAAAATTGGCCATCAGCTGAACACCATAGGGGGTCAGGAGTCACTGCTCATCCTAGGTCAAACAACTTCAGATTACAGTCACTGGGGCTGGCAGTAAAGAATGTCTGTGCAAGCAGGATAATCATTAACAGTGTCCCTCCAGCATGGATTCCTTTGCCAAGCTGAACACAGGGTCAAAACAAGGCTCATGGAAATGCAACCCTTTCTCAAAAAGCTCAGATAAATAGCTTGGTTTATTGGGACTACAATTCCAAGCCAAATTCTGATTTTGTTAAACGCCCCCCCCCCAAAAAAAAAAACCACTGGGAAGACAACTGTGTCTTCAGTCTCTCTGTGTCTTCAATCCCCACCCCCACCTCCATCATCAATCTAAAAATCCCTCTTTCCTCTCCACCCCCACCTGCTTCCCTCCCCATCACCCCACTCCTTACTTTCCCCCCTGCTGTAACAAATGGCAGCAGGAGGAAGGGCGGAGGGTCTCTTCATATCTTCACCAGTAATGGTTGACATACGATTTCCCAAGTCCTGAAATCTATGTCAGATAGAATTTTGGGCCCACAATTCTAGTCTTGTATTTGAATATCTAACTCAGAAACTAGACATATCATCACTATCTCTAGCTTAGAATAATAAACTAGACAGCTGAGTAGAAACAGACTGGAACCCTCAACTTCTTATTTTGAAGAGACAACCAATTATCTTCTTTATCTTATAAATTACACAGGTTTCTTCTGCCATATGAGGATAGAAAAGGTTTTCTGTCACCAGCAGTGTATTGACATTTCAGATCTAATTGTATGTCTAGCAACCAACACTTCTCATAACCAGGACCAGGGACATAGCCAGTATTTTTGTTAGGGGGCAGGCTTTTGTGGGGGGGGGGCAGTGCAGAACCTCAGATTTGTATTGATTTGCATTTATTTTTATTGATTGGGAGGGCAGCATGCCCAGGACAGAAGCAAAGACAGATATGCTAAACAGACCTGGAAGCAGAGGGTCAGGAATGCATGTCAGTATTCAGAAATGTACAGGATGCAGTACAACTACATCATATATACATTTCCATCATTTGGTAGGCAAATTTAGTTGCTGCTGAGGATACACTGGGTATCATTAGAAATTCTCTGAGACTAATTTGCCTGTTAAAATATTAATTTTCCTACCCGACAGGCTGGCTGTGAAAAATCACATTAGATAAACACAGGAATACTGTGCCAGTCTCATATAACAACTAGGGGTTTTGGCACCAGTTGGCACCAGATACAGTGTGTTAAATCAGTGATGCAATCTATGTTAGTGCTAAGATGGTAGTAACAGCCAAAACTGCCAGATACAACTCCATAGAAAGTGAGTTGACAAGGAACACAACAGGTTTAAAGAAAGAGGCAAAAATGGAGATGACTCACCCACAGAAACAACCCTTAAAACCCCCCACAAAGTTTCAGCACCAGAGTACAGTACCTGCTTTGATTCTTCAACCTTATTTCGTATGCCTTGTAGTGCTGTATTAGAGTCTAATAATGATGAAACTGTACAAATGAATACAAAACTGACCAGCCGCTTGCAGGAATTTGCCCATCTTTCCTTACAAACAATGCTATTGTAGCCACACCACCGTGAACCCGATGATGCTCTGTTAAAGCTGTGTGTAAATCTTTTTATTCATTCATTCATTCATTCAAAACAGGCATGTCCAACTCCCAAGAGACTGTGATCTACTCCCAGTATTAAAAAAACCCAACTGGCAGTGATCTACCCATTGTCATTGGAGGGAGGAGGAGCGTGGGTGGGGTGGGTGGATTGCCCAGAGTTGTTGAGCTTTTTGGGAGGCGGATTGCACAGAGTTTTTTAGCTTTCCCCACATAAACTTTGTACACGATAAGGATCCCGCAATTCACCAGTGTCAGCTGGGGAACTACCAGTAGTTCACAATCTACTGGTTGGACATCCCTGATTTAAAATATTTATATACCTCATTTCACATAAGTACCAAAGCAGTACACCATAATAAAATACACCAAATTAACAAGAGGGGATTAGTGTCAAATAAATGTTTTCGTAAGGGGTTATGTCTTGAATTGGTGGAGGTCATAGTTAAAGCTATGGTTTTCCCAGTAGTGATGTATGGAAGTGAGAGCTGGATCATAAAGAAGGCTGATCGCTGAAGAATTGATGCTTTTGAATTATGGTGTTGGAGGAGACTCTTGAGAGTCCCATGGACTGCAAGAAGATCAAATCTATCCATTCTTAAGGAAATCAGCCCCGAATGCTCACTGGAAGGACAGAGCGTGAAGCTGAGGCTCCAATACTTTGGCCACCTCATGAGAAGAGAAGACTCCCTGGAAAAGACCCTGATGTTGGGAAAGATTGAGGGCACAAGGAGAAGGGGACGACAGAGGACGAGATAGTTGGACAGTGTTCTCGAAGCTACAAACATGAGTTTGACCAAACTGCGGGAGGCAGTGGAAGACAGGAGTGCCTGGCATGCTCTGGTCCATGGGGTCACGAAGAGTCGGACATGACTAAACGACTAAACAACAACAACAACAACTGGTCATAGCTTGCTCGTAGGCAGGGTGGGAGAAACTGTTCCTCAAGGCAAGTGCCACCACTGCAGAGAATGCCTTATTCCTGGATGCCACCAGATGGAGAAGGCTGTGGCACCACCAAGAGGTGCTCCCCTGAAGAATGGCCAAGTTAATATGCAAAAAGACACCGTCTCATATACCCCGGTCCCAGTTTGTTTAGGTCTTCATAAATGGGTAGCAAATCTATGGGCTTGGGAGGTTCATAAAACTGCTCTTCTTGCAAAAACATTTTTTAACTACTGGTACCTGGGGAGATGAATCCTGAATTCTTAGAAGTAGTGGTTGAAGAAAAATGCTCACTAGCACGTGTGCTGTGCAGATTAGTTTTTACAGTAATTGAGAGACCAGTCTACAAAGACACTCATATATTTTACAGTAGGCCATTTCAACTCTGCCGCTCCACACCTGTCTTTGGAGAAAACTATTTTCATTACTCCAGTTGAATAATCAGATGATATTCTGAAATATAAGAATTATTGCTTCCTTCTCTTTGTAATATCAGTGTGTTTAAGGTTTTCTGAATTCTATGAAGCAAAACCACACCTGTTTTCTTTTAAAATGCCCTGTCTTCTGAATTATATGCATTAAATGAAAATGAATGGAATTAATTAGGCTTTGCAAAAAAATAATAATTCATAATAACAATCAATTATTATTTTTAGGAAAAGAATGATCTGCTTCTAAATGTTTCCTTTTTAAATGTAAGAGTAACCTATATTTCATATAGCACAGAAATGGATGAATTAGCTCATCATAGTGTATCCATTATACCTTTTCAGCTAAATTATCTTTTTAATCTCTGGTCTTTACCAGAATTTTAATCTTTCCTTGTAATACCTGTAGCCACATGTCTTCAATCATTTTTGCTCCCTTTCTTTCTCTGAGCTGTGTCTATATTTTGCAGTCTCGTTTTAAAAATGAGATGGGCCAACTCTGAAAATGGCATTCAAGGACATACGGTTATCATTGATTTATATTATAGCAGTATATTATTATCCATATTGTTCCCTCTCGCCTGCATTTATTACTTTTTGACTGTCATTATGTTCCCAGGAGACATCTTCATTCGCCAGTCCACCGTGACACCTAAAACTTGCTAGAAAGTCCAATATCTAACATTTCCCATATTTTTCAAGATCAAAAATGTGCTGCTTTTACCCGGCACAGATCCAGGGCTGAGTAATCCTTTCATAGCCCAGAACTTTGAATCTGAAACCAAGTCTTCAGTGTTTAATTAGAAACATATAAAACTACCTAGTTCACTTAAAGAGAAATAATACATGAAAGATGATAGTTTTAGATCCACAATTATTTCATCATTCTACCAACCTTCAGCTAAGTCTTGCTGAGATTAAAGTGCTGTAACCTATAAATATGTCTTAGTTACAGCCATCCTGCTGATATATCTACATTTCAACCAAGTGACTAGAGAGGTTTTTCTTCCTCACACCTGACTTGCTCAGCCATAAATATACAAAGTAGCTTCAGGCAAAACATATTTTGACCTCAGTTCACTTGTCTCTGAAACAGGAACAAGTGGGGGAGTAGTTGTGACACCGAGTTCTGTCCCTCCATACCATCTGAATGAGATGAGGCTGCGCAGATCCTGGATCATTGTTTGAAGACCACAATTGGGTGGCTGAGCGCCTGCTCTAGATGAAGTCACACTCTCTTCTGCAGTAGTGGGTTCAATTTTTACTGTATGTGTGTGTGTGTTACTTCTTGGTTCAACATTGTCACTGGACAAATCACTTGGCACTGTTTACAGGTAGGAAGTGAAAGGGCCCTTAGTTTATACAGTCGCACCTTGGAATTCAAACGGCTTAGTTGCCAAATGTTTTGGCTCCCGAACGATCGAAAACCGGAAGTGAGAGTTCCAGTTTTCTAATGTTCCTTGGAAACCGAACGTCCGACATGACTTCTGTGGCTTCTGATTGACTGCAGGAGCTTCCTGCAGCCAATCAGAAGCCGAGCTTTGGCTTCTGGATGTTCTGGAAGTCGAATGGACTTCTGGAACGGATTCCGTTCGACTTCTGAGGTACGACTGTACTGCAAAAGTCACCAGTGTGGTTCATGTACACCCACAGCAAACTTTCATGGTACTCTCTCCTCCTCCCCCAAATTAAGTTTGAAATAAGCATTCTTTTGAAGTCAACATAATGGGTCTTGTTTGTTTGCTTGACTAAAATAATTTCAAATCATTTGGGAGTCATGCCACTGAAACAACTTCTTTCCTAATCTTCCTCGGTTTCTACTCTGGGGTCTGTGACTGTGGGTCAGTAATTTAGAAGACATCTGAAGGAATCCCTGTTTAGAGACGCTTTTAATGTTTAAGAGGTTATTGTATTTTAGTGTTTTGTTGGAAGCTGCCCAGAGTGGCTAGGGAAACCCAGCCAGATGGGCGGGGTATAAATAATAAATTATTATTATTATTATTATTATTATTATTATTATTATTATTATTATTATTATTATTTGCTCATGGAGTAATGAGAACCAAAGAATATAGTCTGGGTTGAAGTAGAGTATTGGTAAATACCAGGCTCATATGCAGCCAGATCCCTACTCGACTGGGCCAGACACCATCTCTCAGTCTACCCTACCTCTCAAAAGTAATGTTGTGACAGAATGGAAAGCGGTGTGAAGAGAACCATGAACAATCTGGAGGAAGGGCAGGATATAAATGTACTAAAACAAATATAAAGTTGCTTTGTTTTTGCTGGTTTTCCCCTTGGCTGCCAGGAAGGATAGTTTCACTTTGCTTGCAAAGTAGCCTGTTTATATTAGCCTTAATGGAAAATGCTATGACACCCATTCACATTACAGTCAGAGTATAATGGTAATATTCAGCATTGGTTATGAGATGTTATGAGTAATGGGCCTTGCCTAAATCCATTTTGTGCTGCTCCATTGACTTCAAATATGCTTTAGACAAACAGACGAGAGTCCTGCCAAGATTGTAAACGCCTCAGAAGCTGGCATGGATTTCTTTCTTCTTCTTCTTTGGCCAGACCCTGATCACCCTCTGAAACTGTCAGTGCTGAGGACAAGACATGCAACTGAGACGATTCTAATGGAAACCCCTAGAGCTTAGAAATAATTTGTGTGCACTCTTACAGCGGAGTATACTGCTTTTGGTTTCCCCCCTCCCCTGGAAAAAGAAACAAAATGCTAATTAGAAGCGCAACTATAGCAACAGTGAAAATTTTCTTACCTATTATGTACATTGTGCAGTGTGCATAATACTTTGCATAGTTTAAGATCGCTGTACCCTGCCCCAAGGAAATTACCATCTCAAATTGGGTATGTTGAGGCTGTTGGAAGGGGAGCAATTTGCAGTTGTTCAGTGACACATGCTTACATTTAGTTACAGACCGGGCTATAGTAGGGTTGGAAAAGCTATAGGGATTCTGTCAAAAGCCCCATGGAAATGGTGGAGTGCTGCTGCTGCTGCTGCTGCTGCTGCTAAGTAAATATTTGAATGAGGTAAAAGATCAAAAGTCAAATGCCTCATCCTCTAATAAGCAAACCCTTAATGGAAAGATCCCCAAACTGTGGGTGCTTTCTCAACAAAGAAAACTAACACTAATAATAATTATTATTATTTTTACCAGATCTGCATCCTATATGCAGGACAAACTACAAATCTGTCTTAATTTGCTGAACTCTAGAAATCTTATAGGAAAAGGATTGCTATCCATTTTTATAAAGTTGTCATGGTTTTTGTTATCAGGTATTTGCCAAAGAAACTACAGAGAGTGGTCGAGCAACTTAACTCTCTCTCTCTCACTCTTTCTCTCTCTCTCTGTCCCCTTTATAGATGAAGACAACATCTGGATATGTCCCAAAGACTTGACAATCAGGCTGCAGCACAAACGGCCAGCAGGTGGTGCCTGAGAACCAATGGAACAAGGTTGATATATTTGGGGACAGTATTGGACGTGGAGGATAGATCAAACCTTGTGGGGAAAAGAGCACATCCACACTCCTAACAGAGGTAATATAAGCTGCAGCTTTTGCAAGAAAAACAAAGTTTAATCCACCCAGCAAAAGTAGATCAAGGACACAAATCAGTTTAGTTAACTGACACATTTAGAATTTCTATGTCACAGCAGCAGAACTTCTGATACAGACCCAGTTCATTGCTCACATTTAGGTAACATCTGCTGCCATCAGACAATAGTTGCCTTCAAACAATTCTCACTTCCTCGGATGCAGTTTTCCTGTTGCTGCAGTTAATTGCCATTGTCTGATATCTTCTCCTTTTTTTCTTGGAGTGACTCACTATGTTATTATATATTTTGGGAGATAATGATAAAAGCATCTTTTCTCAGAAGCCTGGAAAACTGGGGCTGTCAATTGCTGTGTGTGGAAAGATGCTGGTGCTACGTTCTCACCCCTAACTTCCAGCTGCTGCAGCAGATGATCTTTCCTTCCCTCCCAGAAGTATGCCTTACCCAAAATGAGCTTTAGGGTCTTTCTCAGGAGAGATCAGTAACTGTTACAGTTGTATTGGTTATTGCTCAAGTACAATAACCCAAGATTACTTAATATAGATAGGATATCCTTTTCATGCCCTTTTAAGTAGTACAAAGTAATCGGCCAGGCCAGCCCTCCCATTAGGCAAAGTGAGATGTTTGCATCAAGTGTCAGATGCTGAGGGGTGCAACATGGAGAGAGCTGTGAGTGTCACATGACCTGCCTTAAACCCTCCAAATTTGCCGGCTTTTCTCAACTCTGGTACAATGGAGGGTGCTGTCCCATCACCATTTCTAAAAAAGAATTCATTGCATTGTAGTGGGTTGCACTAGATGATCTTTGGGGCCTCTTACAACTCTACAGTTCTATGATTCAACTGCTAGTTTGGTTGGGTTTTGTCATGGAATAGGGAGAGCTACCATCTTGCCCTTCGCCTCAGGCAGCAAAATGTATTGGGCCAGTCCTGCTAACCAGGGTGGTTTAACATAAAGAAAAAGGTACATTTGGCCACCTTTCCAAAGTGGACGTTCTAGTTGTGTTGAGCCAGAACCAAGAGAGAGCTGTTATTCCAAAGTGAGTTATGCATTATCCAGTTCATTTTGTGTAAAAGCCCAGATAATTGGTCCTGCAAAGCTGCTCACTTTTTAACGACTTTTAAAGAACCCATTACACTTGTGAAACACTGATTTAAATGGCTGTATGTTAAACTACTGTTGCATCACTTCATGTCTTTTAAATGATGGATGCTTGAAAAACCTCTAAATTAAAGCTCAGCTATAGTTGTCTCTATGGCTGTAATCCAAGAAAGCTATATGTGCGCACATGGAAGAAAACTTGCATATATCCTGGGTTTTTCTCAGGAAATCCAGTGCATCTGCGTAACACTGCAAAGGCTGCAATCCTTTACACACTTATCTGGGAGTAGGTCCCATTGAATTCAGTTAGTAGACATCCATGGGATTGCACTGTAAATAAACTTTTCAGTTTGTGGCATAAATTGAAATATACATTTGTTATTGAGCAATATGCAAAAATTTGGAAGAAGTGAGGGAATTCTATGCTGTCATAGTGCACCAGAGAGCTTGGCTTTCTTCAGACCATCATTTAAGAGCTCCTGTCCCAGCATACATTAACTGGCTTAACAGTGTTTTTTCAGTTCAATAAAGCAATGTTCATGCCTTCTTTGCAGTTCTTCTCTATTAATCCCGTTACACAATTATGTAATGTTTCCCAACTTTTATTCAACAGCAAGGAAAGAGGTAGCAACCAGGGTTCTTTGCATAGCCCTCTGTGGTAAAAATACACAGCATTCAATAGTCCTCTTAACTAAGATCAATGGAAGTTCCACCCATTGGAAGAGAAGTAGATCCATTGATCTGCTTAACATCCCACAGACAATAGCTAATTAATTGAAACCAATAAACAGAAAGGGAGTAAATCCTATATATTGATCCTAAACTATGGGAAAAAATCCAAGTCTTCTTTCTCAGTTTCCTTTTCTTTCAGGTTGCTCTTGGGGGGGATGACAAAACCAAACTTGTCCTGATTTTAATTAAGTTTTCTTGAGGAAATAGCAGATGTTGCATTATCTGTATGTAAACTCCTTCTGGATCTGTAAAGGAAACATTTCAAACAGTAGGCTCCATAGAACCTCTGTAGGAGCTGTATGTAAACCATTTTATGGGTAGGAGATGCAAGGAAAATTCTAACTTTTTATCTTTTCCTACCACATCCTCAATCACATACTACCCTTTCCTTCCTAATCAGTCACATATTTGATATAACACGTAATGGGATGGATTGAAAATCTCTGCTGCCATGGATTAGCAACTACCCACCCACAGACAACCATTCCACAATCATCCATCTTCAAGGTGAAGACAGTGCAGATTAACCACGGTGAAAGACAATAGATGGCATCCTTAGGAAATGAGAACAAAAGCCATGTCATAAATTACTGAGATTCTGGAGGGCCACACCTGGAGGGCCACACCATTATGCTTGAGATTGCAAAGTAATTTTACAGCACATTGACATGAGTAATCGAATGATAACTGCTCTACACAGACTTTGATGTGATAAGGGAGAGGAAGGGCACACTGACCGTGCAGGGTTCTAAGTCACATGAATACAGAAGACAACTTATCCTGCAGTACATAGTAGAGGGTGACAG
This sequence comes from Podarcis bocagei, assembly GCF_964188305.1. Classification (NCBI taxonomy): domain Eukaryota; kingdom Metazoa; phylum Chordata; class Lepidosauria; order Squamata; family Lacertidae; genus Podarcis; species Podarcis bocagei. The sequence continues at coordinate 30,949,714 of NC_138127.1, read as the reverse complement.
CAATGTGATGGAGGGGGAAGAACCAGCAAGCATGTCCTTGCTCTTCTCTTACATGGTTCTAATTCCATACACCTGTATGGGGCTTTTGCTTCCTTTGTTCTGTGATTGTGGTACATTCTGTCACGAGCCTTTCAGCACTAAACATCACAGAATGTGTGGCTTTCAGAGTGCTTCATAGCAATGGCTATCTATGGCTCCCAGAAAGCCTCTGAAGCTGGATGCTGTATCTCAATGAAAGGGAGTGTGAGGGCCATGTGGACCATCTTCCAAGGGCCACATTCCAGTGGTGGGCAGGACCAGAGGGAAAATCAGTAGAACAATGGATGTGACTCTTACCTTTGTATAGTAAGCTACATTTCAGCCACACGAAAGCCCATCATCATTGGCCATGTTTGCTGAGATTGATGTGTGTTAGAGTCCAGAACATGTGTGGGGCCTTGTTGCCTATCTCTGGAATAATCCAACAAGCCTAGTTTGTCAGTGATTCAAGAAAAAATGGTTACATTCCCAGGCACACTTTTCTTTTCCCTTCCTAGTTGACACAAATAGTACATATTTGGAAAACATGACCAGACAATACCCGACAGCTATCACAGGCAGACCTTGAAGTTTATGAACCAAAGAGAACAATTAACAACCTTGTCAGCTCTAATAAATTAGTAACACACTGACTTATCTTCATATTATATGAGAGTCCATAATTCTTAACCCTGTCTCCCTGCAAAAAAACCCCACAAAAACTTGCAATATTTACAATACATGACTTTGTTCCAGAACTGTAATCACATTTTATAACAGAGTAATAAAGTTTTTTTTTAAAAAAATGAATAATATCAATTTCAAAAGAGAGCAAGAAGTTCATGTATAGGAATTGAGCTGGTCTGTTGCACTGCATGCTGAAATATATCGCCTGTGCCCTTAGAATACATCAAAGGGAGGAGAGACTTTTATGGCCTCATGCACGTCTCATGGTGATATACACTGTATCAGATAAATCAACATTATGTTTCTGTGATAAAGCCAATAACCATGGATAGTCAATTAAGCAAGAAGACATGTCACACTGTGTGTTACACATGCTTATTAAGTTTAGAAGCTCCTGAGACCAGCCTCAGCTGCTGAGGGCTTAAACGAGAGATTGAACAAGTCCTTGAAACAATTGGCCCACATGGTTTGATTTTAATTTGAGACAGACTATACAACTCTGGAAAGTGTCAAATAAAATGCAGAGTGATATCCAATATAACAGGTAGATCTTCAGGGAGATGATAAAAAAATGGTATTTCTGCACCTGATCAGAAATCTGGGAAAGCAAGAGTGGCAGATTTCTTCTTCCTATGTCATGGGACAAAACTGATGACTAGTGGACCAAGTGTCTATGAAATGGGCAGCCAATGATGTGTTTCCCATTTGGTGGATGGTTGTCAGTAGTCACCCAGTGTTGAATGCCCTGCTAAAGTAAAACTCCACCTCGGCCTGAGCTGCATCATGATGATTCATCACAGTCCTATGTAAATACAGGTGAATGTGTGATCGTCAGGCATTCAAAGATAATGATGAGGCATTGTGATCTTTCAAAAAACATTCCCATGTGACATTAATGTCCCAGTAGTACTGCCTTAAACTGGCAAACCAAGGGCCAATATTGGTGGACAGAAGCAATTGTAGTTAAGTTTCCCCCACTATCTCAAACCCTATGATCAAACTAGACAAAATGTGAAGTGTGTAAATGTATTTAACATATCTGTTGTTGTGTTTTGTTTTAATGTACTTTTGTTTTAATGTACTAATTGATGCTTTTGAATTGTGGTGCTGGAGGAAACTCTTGAGAGTCCCATGGACTGCAAAAAGATCAAACCTATCCATTCTGAAGGAAATCAGCCCTGAGTACTCACTGGAAGGCTCAAATACTTTGGCCACCTCATGGGAAGAGAAGACTCTCTGGAAAAAAACTCTGATGTTGGGAAAGTTTGAGGGCACAAGGAGAAGACAACGACAGAGGACGAGATGGTTGGACAGTGTTATAGAAGCTACCAACATGAATTTGACCAAACTGTGGGAGGCAGTGGAAGCTTGCACATAATGTGCAATTTGAAGATGCATCATCTGAGTCAATAAAAAGGATTTGCCATTCTTCTTTGTGAACAGTGAAGGAGATCCATGTTCGAAACCACCTCTCTGTCACTGTAGAAAGGTCTACCACCATTGCTCCTCCACCACTGATGCTCCAATGGTAGAGAAGACAAAGGGGGGGCATGCTGGGGTGGATCCACAAAGTCCTCCATTGCCCTCATGGACACCTCATAAAAATACAAAGAACCGGAGGCTGGTATACTTATTTTCCTTCCCACTGAGACCACTGGAAAACGTTAAAAAAGAGAAATCCACTAATGAAAGGATTCACTTTTCAGACTGTAATTCTATATGCACTTACTTGAGAGTAATCTCCATTGAACTCAAGGCGCCATTCTTCTGAAAACACACACCAGGGATTGCTCTTTGATTTGTGTGGATAACTAAGGACATAACTTAGAGTCAGATTAAACATGGTTTACACAATTCTTTCCTCAAAGATTTATTTTTAAACAGTCTTGTAGGCTGAATTTCAGAGCATGAAGTGGGGCAGGATGAGGATTGCATTGTTGTTTTCCTGCCTGCTGCCATCTACTTAAAATCATCCTCCTTTAGCTGTCCCCACACAGCGCCTGCCTTCAATTGATCTTTGCCCCCCAATGAATGTTTTCTGTGACTTCTTCTCCTTCTTCACCACTGTTTTTATTTTAAAGAGACTTATTAAATGCCTCTATGTATTTAACCCATTGTCTAATTTTGCCCTAAGAAGTGCTGAAGTTTTTCTTAATCATGTCCACATTCTTTTCACTCCACAAATTACATAATGCTTGTAACTCAATATCAAATCTGGGTCAAATATCTCAATCTCTTTCACATGCAAACACTGATACAGTGGTACCTTGGGTTACATACGCTTCAGGTTACATATGCTTCAGGTTACACACTCCGCTAACCCAGAAATAGTGCTTCAGGTTAAGAACTTTGCGTCAGGATGAGATCAGAAATAGTGCTCCAGTGGCGTGGCAGCAGCAGGAGGCCCCATTAGCCAAAGTGGTGCTTCAGGTTAAGAACAGTTTCAGGTTAAGAACAGACCTCCGGAACGAATTAAGTACTTAACCCAAGGTACCACTGTACAATAATGCACACACACATACTGTACTACCTATATTGGTGTCAGCAATACTTTCCCATTTAGTTTAAGTCACAAGTTGATGGATGCGATGATATTCCTAGGAAAAAGAGTAAAGTGACTCCCATGCTGGCATTCTTGAGAATGGAAATCCTCTGAAATCAATGTGTTGTGTGGATCGGCCCTGCTTGCTCAGTTTTTTCTCTGTGGAAAAGAAAATTGCTAGTGCCACCTGCTGGGCTGCTGTTGGTCTGAGGAATAATTCATGGTGAACAAACCATGCAATCATAGAATTGAGGAGTGGGAAGGAACCAAGGGGGTTATCTAGTCCAACCCCCTGCAATGCAGAAATCTTTTGCCCAAAGCGGGGCACAAATCCACGGCCCTGAGCTAAAGAGTTTCATGAGCTATCTGTTATGTGAGGAGCATAACAATAAAAAATAGTTGCTTTCAATTTTATTTTGACATTATTCCATTAGTGAACTTACTACGGCTATGACAAAAGGGGAAAGGGAGCATTATTACTAGTTTGTCTTACAGGATGTTGCTTGCATCCATGGGGAGACTGATTGGCCGACAGACAGAGGGGCTTTCAGACTAGCAAATATTTGCAGAGTTACCGGTAACAACTATCTTATAGGCAGTGATAAGAAGAAACGGAAAACAAAGCAAAGCAAAAGTTTCCATTTCAGTATCTTTATACTTCCCCCTACATTCCTAAAAAATAAATCAAAATGAAAATAGGCCCCCTGTGAGTACTTCTAGATGTTAGGATCATCAATTGCTTTCAGCCAATATGGCTTGGGAATGGAGAGAAAAAATCTTCCCTCTGGTGTCTCAAAGCATTTGCCTGTTTGAAGCAGGTAGCCAACCATGGGGGACTGACAATTCCATATACCTTCAAAACTTTGCTCGTGGTTTATGCAATCGCTTTGTAGCCTGCAGTACAGGCCACTTGTCAGGGAAAAGATGGAGAGTTAAGTTGAATCATTGGTCTATTGGATCTAGTAAAGCGTGCGTGTTTTTTCTGTGGGATATCAGGGGGAGGGGGAGTCAAGGTCAAAGCTGCAGGCTATCCTCATATGCTTATGAGTCATTAGGTACCTGGATCTTTCGTCCAGAAGCAGTGAGCCTAAATAGTAGCTCTGACATAACAGCTATTCACTACACTTTCTTGTTCATCCAAAAGAAAAAAAAGGGGGGCATCTTGATTCTCATCTAATTTTTTCCATCTGGATTTCTCCTTGGTACTAACTGTTACTAAGCTGATTTTAGATGAGCCCATGCTTGAGTAGTTGAAGAAGAATTGTTGGGTTTTTGGTTCTCTCTCTCTCTCTCTCTCTCTCTCTCTCTCTCTCTCTCTCTCTCTCTCCTCCCCCCCCCCCAAAGTTGGGCTGTGACAGAGGCTGCATCATTTAAGGGTTATTATTTCATTCTGTTCTGCTCTTTCTGAGCTCAGGCATTTTCAAGTGGGTCTAATGAAGTAAATCCAAATGACTGCTTTGAGACAAGGAAAGTACCTGATGTGCACACAAAATATATATTTTTCCCCCGTGGTGGCTTGCAGCAGTCATTTGAAGAGAGTTTCAATTTCATTCATGGGCACATGTCAGGCTGAGTGGCTGTCTTCCCAGCCTGCCTTATTGTTCCATGGCAGGTTTGCCCCAATCATGCTCCACCTGATTTCCAGGGTAATGCAGAGAATTTCTAAAAATAATTTATCAATGGGCACAGTCCAGATATGTCATGTTTGTGGTAGCTGCAAGGAAAGCATAGAATCACTGAATTGTAGATTTGGAAGGGCTGCCAAGGGTTCCAAGGGTTATCTAGTCCAACTCCCCTGCAATGCAGGTATCACAACTAAATAATCCCCGACAGATGACCATCCAACCTTCGTTTAAAAATCTCCAATAAAGAAGAGTCCCCCACCTTCCATTCCATGATGCAATGGTTGGAGTACCAGGCTAAGGCTAGACTGCAGGGTGACCCAAAGTTGGGTTTCTAGCAGCTTTTGGACTACAATTCCCATCATCCCTAGCTAAAAGGACCAGTGGTCAGGGATGATGGGAACTGTAGTCCAAAAACAGCTGGAGACCCAACTTTGGGAAACCCTGAGCTAGAGAAACCAAGGTTCAAACCCTGACTGAGATTGCAATCCTACTACTTTTATTATGTATTTCTTAATACCAAAATAGGTCTCCGAGCAGTTTGCAAGTATAAGAACCAATCACACAAGGATTTAGATATAAAAATCCCTTACCAAAACACACAGTTCAACAATTCCTTTAGAATGTTAAAATATAAACATCCATCATTAAGATTTGCAATAAAACAATTGCATTTAAACAAACCAGAAATTAAAACAGGAGAACCAGGTCAAAAGGTCAAAGGACTGGCTGAGTAAACCCGAGAGTCGAAATTGAAAGCTGATGGAATGCCAATACTCATGGGACCTCTAGTATTTCAGCATGGTGTGCATTTCAGAGCACTGATGCTACCAGTGAAAAGGCCCTGGAGTTAGTCCCATTCAACTCTGTGATGCTTACTTCCGAGTAGACACATATATATATATATATTTCTGGCTGTATTCACATGGAAGTTTATTCCATTTGTGTGATAATGCTCCCTTAAATGTTACTTTCCACATTGTATTTGAGCTTACACATGGTGTAAGAACTACTTCTGAAACTATAGTGGAGTTTAGCAAATGGATTGTATCTGGAGGCAAATAAGACAGGAATGAGCACTAAATACGCATATGCTCTCATTCTCATCAGTAACTTATAAATGTGAGTTTGGGAAAGGGAGGAGTAGCAAAGATGCATATTGAATCAAACTGTATGCACAGCAATCCGAACAAAGTTTGGAAACCAAACAAACTCCTTAATATTTCATTGTCAGTCTGCAAATAAGATCAGATCATTCTGAACATCAAAATCTAAGGAGCATTTCATAAAGATTACCAAGGTTTTCTCACATAAAACTGTCCTTCTGCATTAAAAAGAAAAAGGAAAAAGAAACTTAGAAAGTACTGGCAAAGCCTTGGAAGCACATTAAAATCTCAGCAACTTGGTGTCCTTGGAAATCACACAGGAACCGTACTTTCTGATAGCTTGTGCCTTACAACTACCAAACAGTGCTGCAGATGTTTCCATCAATCTCTGGGACTTTAGAATCCATTGTTGCTCTTCACCCACCTCAGCAGATTCATATCAGATATCACTTGCTCTTTTTATAAACACATACTTCACAATACAAACATTCACCCCACTTTTTCATGTCATGTGAACATGAAACTCATCAAAGAACAAACTTGCTGTGGGAAAATTAAGCTTTGCCCAATGCTACTTTCTTTTGTGACTAAAGGAAACACAAAGCTGTTTTAGTGCTTTTTTTTAAAGGCACCTTCCTCCTCTTCAAACACATTATCCCACTCATTTCCTATTGTTGTCCACTTCAGATTCATTTCCCTGTTTGTCCTTTTGACCAGCTGACATTTGAAAGCGTTCTCTTTGGGAGGAGGGAAAAAATGCTTGGCTGAAGGATGGGGTGTCAGATATTCAGCCCACACTTCTTCCGTGCCCACATTAAAACAAAAACAGAGACGAATTATTTATGATTTAAACAGTTTGTCGAGTCAAATTTTTATACAAACAAAAGTTTCAAATTCATCTAGTGGTGCCCATGGCTGCTTTTTTTTTACTTTTTATTTCGGATTCAAGGGTGAATAACTATGTACATAACACACATAGGTAAAGGGACCCCTGACCGTTAGGTCCAGTCACGGACGACTCTGGGGTTGTGGCTCTCATCTGGCTTTACTGGCCAAGGGAGCCGGCATACAGCTTCCAAGTCATGTGGCCAGCATGACTAAGCCTCTTCTGGCAAACCAGAGCAGCACATGGAAACGCCGTTTACACTCCCGCTGGAGCGGTACCTATTTATCTACTTGCACTGCGTGCTTTCGAACTGCTAGGTTGGCAGGAGCAGGGACCGAGCAACGGGAGGTCACCATGGGTCTCACAAGACTTGGTACCAAAGGGGCAACCGACATGGCATCCTCCAGGTGTCATTGGACTCCAACCCAGCCAGTCTGGCCAATGATCAGGTGAAAATATGGGAGCTGGAATTCAGCAACATCTAGAGGGTACCGCATTGGCCATTCCCTTCATGTGGATGTTGCTTCCTGCCACTTAACTCAGGATACCACAAGAAGGGTTTCTCTCAGTGACATATCAGGATCAGTTTCTGTCAGTTTATCACTTTCCTTTAGTTCACCACATTTCCACATTCAGGGATATCCCTGTTGAATAGAGCTACAGTAACACTAGGGAAACACGTATTTGTCAATATTGCATGCAGTTTCATCCTTAGCAACCATCAAGATTTGACATTTTAATGTACATTACATAATATTTGGTTGATTAACATTACATAATATTTGGCTGATTAACATTCTATGGATTTTTAAATATGTTTCTGGGAGGGGGGATTATTGGTTTGTTTTTGTTTTATTATGGATTTTCTATTCTCATTTTGTATTGTACATACTGGTGAAGGGCAATAAACCAATTTAATAAATAAAAATCAATAATAATCTATGGCTGGAAACATCATCAAAATTTACAGCGCCGAATGAGCTGCTGAGGCCTGTTTAAATTCCTGAGGGGTGCACCAGAGTAAAGCCAGGGGTCAAAGTCTTCACTCTGGTCCACACTGCAAGTCGCACTGCCAGGCATGGGCAGACCCTGGCAACCTTCATGGCCAGTGAAAGAGGAAGTCACGTCCTCCAGAAGCCATACAGGAACCAGAAGACCTCCTCCAACCAAGCTGCAATAACTGCTCAGCCCCTCTGAGCAGACATGTATAGCATTGCACTGCATGTTTCCCAGGTGGTGCTGTGGTCTAAACCACTGAGACTCTTGCACTTGCCAATTGGAAGGTTAGCGGTTCGAATCCGCGTAATGGGGTGAGCTCTCATTGCTCTGTCCCAGCTTCTGCCAACCTAGCTGTTAGAAAGCATACCAATGCAAGTAGATAAATAGGTACTGCTGCGGCAGAAAAGTAAACAACATTTCCGTGTGCTTCGGCACTCATCATGGTCCTCTGTGCACCAGTAGTGATTTAGTCGTGCTGGTCACATGACCCGGAAAGCTGTCTGTGCACAAACGCCAGCTCCCTCAGCCTAAAAAGCGAGATGAGCGCCATACCCCATAGTCACCTTTGACTGGACTTAACTGTCCAGGGGTCCTTTATCTTTCCCTTTCCCTTAAATGTCGCTCTAAAAATCAGCACAAATTAAATTGAAATAAGGCTTTACAGTTTAAAAATGCAGACTTCCAGCAGAAACAATAGTGACTTCATTTGACAATGCATTTCGTTTTCAAAATAATAATGTGGGAGGCATAGCACAAAGACAAGAGTGTGTAAATTAAGCAATGTTTTGCTTATTAGGAGAGGTATGAGGTTATTCATTTATGTGAGAAACTTGATTTTTTTCTTACAATCTGGGAAGAAGAATAATCCATCTCAAGATTGTATTAGCCTGTCTGAATTATTCCTAATGGATATCAGTGTAAATGAAAAGAGCATCAGGCCAGTGATTATCATCTAGCATGTGACACTTTAACAATGAGGTTAAAGTAATTTGTACTTCAAAGGAGAAAATATTTTACTGCCTCTGACCTTTTTCAGTATTTTGTTTTTGCTGGCAATTCCACTTATTCCCTGTAGATTTCTGGAAATGTTAACAAGGAGAAGAGCCGTATCAGATATTAAGCAAACCAACATAATCAACATTGGAGATTTAGGGTCCAAACATCTGCGCTTTAAACGAATGCCAGAGAATACATCCAGTCAGTGAAAAAATCCCTCAGACTTGGATATAGTGAGGTTTTCAGAATATGAACAATAATATGAACAATACTAGTAAATGCAGAATTTCTGTTGGCTTGAGGCATCAAACACCTCTCTGCAACGAAAGTTTTTCACTGCTTGAACAGCTGCAAAATGTTTGATTTTAGAAAAAAGTTTTGATGATGACTGAGACCAATTTAAGAACATTCCATTTTCCTAGAAAAGTGCAGGAAAAATGCTGTATCACAAACTTCCACAACATTTTAATACTTATTTTATATAAAACACATGCAATACTCTACACATCTCATGATCTTCCATCCTTGAGCATGGTGATCTAATAACTGGTGGTCATTCAGCTCCAAGCATATTTTACAAGGCTGATTATGAATAAATTCCAGTCCTGGTTATGGCCCTTAAATGGCTTTGGTCATCCTGATAGATGATCCATGCTGGGAAACACAGGGAGAGCATATGCTCACTATAATTCTCCATGACCTCTTGGTGGTTTTTGATAGGATATACTTCCAGGCTACCATGTGTGGGTTTGAGGATGGAGGGACTATGTTGCCGTGCAAACTCAACTTCACTCCAGATCAGATGGTGATAATGAACTCTTAGTTCATCTATTCCAGGTGCTGTTACATTCTCCCTTAAGGATAAAGCTTACTTTAGAATGTGCTCTGGAACCCAACTTGGATATCTAGATTGCAGCTATGTCTAAGAGTGCTTTATATTAGTTTAGGTTGGAATGCCAGCCATACCAACCTAGAGGACAAAGACATAATGACTATATCATACATGCCTTGGTAATTTTTCAGCTTGATCACTGATGTGCTTTGTGATGTGTTAATTCAGAATCTGCTGCTGGTCTAGAATACAGCTTTCCATCTATCTATCTATCATCTATCTATCTATCTATCTATCATCTATCTATCATCATCATCTATCTATCATTTGTTGCCATCTGCCTGTCTCCATAGACAATGGAAGATCATTGTTTTGTTTTTAACCTGATATTGTATGATATGGTGGTATAGAAATAAGTCAGTAATCCAGTACTTAAGTAACAACACTAATTACCAGGTAATTCATAGGCTTGGTACAAAACTGCTTTAAAGCCATAAATATTTTGGAGACACCTACCTCTTAACCCATAATCTACTGACCCAATAAAACTTGTATTTAAAATATGTTATTATTTAGTTTTGCAAAGTTTGTGTGGATAAGCTGAGCAGACGGTCATGTAAATACAGTATGGACTATGTTGACCTGGGATTGGGGGAATCAGGATAATTTCTAGAGGGACTTTTGCTGGATTTTTGTTGTATAGATATAAAAATGCCCCTGTTGCTGATGACAGGGTGTGTGAAAGTATCCACTGACAGCTGAAGCTGAGAAAAAATATATTCCTTTTGTCTGCTTACTCTTGGAAAAGTTTAAATAGTTCCATACGGAAGGAGCTGGGGGTGTTGTTTTCATTGGGAGTGAGCTGATTTAAAACTGCTTGGTGTACTAGATTCAGGTAGGTAGCCGTCTTGGTCTGACACAGTCAAAATTAAAAATTAAAAAATAGTCCAATAGCACCTTAGAGACCAAGTAAGTTTGTTCTGGGTACAAGCCTTCGTGTGCATGCACACTTCTTCAGATGGTGTGCTGGAGTTCTTTTTATAGCATTCAGAACATTATATTCTGCTCAGACAAACTGTTTGTTAATGGACAACAAACCACCAGATAATTCCCAAAAGGGCAGAAGCAGATACTGTATAATCAATATTCAAGTAGAGATATGCTGGTTCCCAATTTTCTGCTTCTATTTGTGCCTTGTGGAGTTATAAAAAACAGATGCAGCTATACTGCTTGGGCAAGGAGAGCTAAATATATTTTGCCTCCAATGAAAATCATGTGCAGAGGCATCATCATCATCATGGTGCCTTAGGTGAGCAATAATCATTGCATTCTGAGATATGGGACTAGGATGATGCTATAAAAGCCAATTCCTCGTAGCTACTGTATCTCTTTGTCGCACTGTGGTATGACCAAGAAACAAAACTTAGCATGGGCCTACACTTATGAAGAGAAAGGGCTATAGATGTTCTTGGCTCTTTCTGGCTCCCACTGTAATGTCCAAAGTGGGGCACTTTCGGAAGTCCCAACCCCCACCACAATAAAGGGAGGAGTATAGAATACACAGAAGATAAAGATGATAAAGTGACTGGAATGGTTGAGGGAGTTGGGTATGTTTAGCCTGGAGAAGAGATGACTGAGAGGTGATATGATATCCATCTTCAGATATCTGAAGGGCTGCAGCGTGGATGATGGAGCAAGCTTGTTTTCTGTTACTACTCCAGAGGGTAGGACTCCAACAAATGAATTCATCTTACAAGAAAGGAGATTCCAGCTAAACGTTAGGAAGCACTTGCTGACAGTAAGAGCTATTTGATAGTGGAACAGAAAACCTTGCAAGGTGGTGGACTCTCCTTCATTGGAGATTTTTAAACAGAGGTTGGATGGCAGTCTGCCAGGGATTCTTTAGCTGTGATTTCGGCACTGCAGGATGTTGGACTAGATGACCTTTGGGTCCTTTCCAACTCTACAATTCTATTATACTTTGAGCACACTTCCCTAAGGTTCCCTGCAAGATGCAGGCTGCCCAATCAGATCTCAAGGGCCTCACCTGCAGATTTCATCCACTTATGTGAAATGGGGGGCGGGGGGGAGGGATTTCTAGACTTTTTAGATTCTCCATTGTAATCAATAAGGGTGAAACAGAGCTTTGCATTTAACAGATCAGAGCTGAACAATAAATTGAATCAGAACAACACAGAGGTGATTCCAAACATCTATGAGCTGCCTCCCTGTACTGCTGATACAGACAGAAGGGAAATATTATGGTTGTTGCACACCCCAAAGACTTTTGATCCAACATTTTACCTGGAGTGAATGGAGTGGACTGTGCTACATGGGGCTTGATTGGCAATATTTGCCATTTACAGAGCTCTAGAAGCATGTCTCTGAACTGTATTCAATGGATATGACTGATATGGTCATGTCCACTTGATGTACAACTATCTGCAGTAGCCACTGCATGAAAGGTGCACTGAAAGTCTTTTGTGTGATGCTTCAGTTGACCAAATGGATGAGAGAATAAGGCACAGAACAACTCTCCATAGATTTCCTTGCAGATGATGTTGTTAAACTAGAAGAGGGTTGTGGAGTCACCTAGGGAGGCTTTGCCAGCAGCTGAGTGTAGTTATTTATAGTAAGAGGAAATTGGCTCTTTATATGCCTTTGTTCCTTATTTTCCCCCCAGGGCTGAACTCAGCCATGAAAACTCAGAATGTGTCAATCTGGTTGATATGCTCAATCAGAGAAGTAATATGGGCATTTTTGCTATAGCTGAATATTTGTAAGGTGAAGTTCTTGCACCCTGCTTGATTTTAAATTGTGGCAGGTTACTAAGGGACACTCATAAGTTGGTTTGTCCCAGTCTATTAGTCATATATTAGGTTTATTTATTTTTTAACAGAAAGTAAAACACACGTGACCATGGGATTTAATTTTATATACAAGGCAAATGACTGAAATCCCCAGTTTGGTGACATTTAAGCAGCCAGATTTGGGTTTTTCAGCTCTTCACCAGTTCAGTCCTAAAGCACTACAACAGATTTTATTTCACAGTTCCCAGAGTAATCTACTTCTGTTAGTTCTACTTTTAAATGGGAAAAAAGAAAGAAGGTCTGGGGGAAGAAAGATTAAGGAAGCCAAAGATTATTAGGATAAAATAAATAACATCTATGTAGATAGCGCTTAATGATGGTAGCTATTGTGGGAAATATTTTGCAAGTGAACATACTACCCAATGAACACAGCTTTGCAGCTGTGAAATATATTGTTTATGGTATTAAACATTTGTCAGAAAGTGCCATTCAAAATTATTATTATTAGTAGTAGTAGTAGTATATCACTTTGATGTTCAAAGTGTTTTATATACATCAGGGTAGGCAGAAAGGAGGCATGGATCTACATCCTGCTGATTGATTTCTGGGTGGTTTGCTGTTAACCAACAAAGATTTCTGATTTGTTTAACAACAACAGCAACAGCAAAAGCACTGGGTGGAATACAGTGTAGTGCCAAGGAAATTATTCCATCCGCAACAATATTTTTGCCTTCCCTGCAGAAATACCTTACCTCTCCCCGCCATGCACTGTTTTAGGAGATCTTATAGAGCACTTTCCCCAAATGTTCAAAGCGCTTTACATCATCTTGAAATCTTTATAACCTCCCCGTAAGGCAGGGAAGGATTGTTATTCCCAAAATTAAAGAAAAGAGAGAGGGCTTCCAAGACTGAAAGACAGCAGCTCACCAAATGACAACCAGTAAATTCACAGTTCAGTTCAGATTTGAACAAGGGACTTCTGGCTCATAGCTCATGTTCTGAACCATTATGCTTGAGCACAAACTTATGGGGAGAGATGGAAAATGCAGTGCAGAACTGCTTTGCTAGAAATCAGGTTCTCTTGGCACTTCCTGGATCCTCTTGAGTAGACCGAATCCATAGAAAAATTATATTTGACAAAAAAAGAATGTTGCCTTTTTCTCTCTTTTTCCTGCACCATGAAATAACTGCTGCCAGGATTTTAACATAGTTCTGCTCTAACTTATACCATGGAGCTACCTTTGAGACATTCAGCCATTGAGCTATTACTTTTAGAAGTGAAGCTTTATAATAATCTACTATATTGGGAAATTTTATTCCTCCTTCATTGTGGCTTTTTCCCAAGGTTGCCATGGGAACGCAAGCTTTTTTATTATTCCACACAAAGTTTGTAAGTAGTTTGTGCCAGCTCAGTGATACCCTTTCGTCAATCTTTATCCTTACATTTTCAAATAGAAAAAGTATCTAGATATTAAATGTATTTTAATGCCACATCTTTTCCTATACATGAGAGTCCAGCCTGGAACCTTTAAAAAAATATTTTGCCACTGCAACCATAACTAGTTCATAATTTAAACAGCACTTCTACGCTTGAAGACAACAAGATTCCCAAATATTTCATAGGCTTAACTATCCAATTAATTCCACTTACTTTAATCGAATTTGCTTAATAGATTGTAACACATTCCTTCCCATAATTTCAGATTCTGTGTCTAGATATCAGATACAAAGACAATATGGGATGCAAGTAAAGCTTTCATATACAATAAAGTGCAATAAAGAAAAGAGAGCAAAAACTAGAACAAATAAGGAAAGCTATAGGAATAAATGAAAAAATATTAGCAAAACAACAAAAAAATTGAATTAATAAGCCCAAAATTAAAAATATTACAAACTCAGGCATCAGCAATATTAAAAAGTGAAATTGAAGATAATATAAAATGGATGAAACAAAGGTCATTCGAATTCACAAATAAACCAGGAAAGATGTTGGCCTGGCAATTGAAAAAGAGACAGAAGGAAAAATTAATTGATAAAATAGTGGAAGAAGGGAGAACTGTAGACAATCCTGGGGAAGTTAAAAAGTGCTTTATAAAATACTATAAAAAGTTATACAAAGCTGGAACTGAGACAGACAAAAAATAACAAAGTATCTATGTGGAAAGGATATACCTAAAATCAGGAAAGAAAAGATTCAAGATCTAAACTCCCCAATAACCATGATGGAGCTACAACAAGTGATAATTAAGATGAAACTGGGAAAATCCCCAGGCCCAGAAGGTCTTACCGCAACACATTACAAAAAATTAGAAGAATCACTATTGTCACCAATGAAAACACTCATAAATAGAATACTAGAAGATGGGAAGCCTCCCAATACTTGGAAGCAGGCTCATATAGTAGTAATGCCAAAACAAGGACAGAATAAAGAGTTTATAAATAATTATAGACCAATATCACTACTTAATAATAATTACAAAATCTATGCATAAATATTGGCAACAAGATTACAGACAGTTTTGCAGGATTGTATAAACAAAGAGCAGGCAGGGTTCTTGCCAGGGAGGAAAATGAGTGATAATGTAAGAATAGTGATTGATATGATTGAGTACTTAGACATGAAACCAAATAAGAAGGTAGCTTTTATATTTGTGGACGCAGAAAAGGCGTTTGATAAAGTTTCATGGAAATTCCTAAAAACAATATTAGACCAGATGGAAATAGGAGATCAAATTACAAGAGGCCTAAAAGTAATCTATGAACAACAGGAAGTAAACATAATAATAAATAATGATATGATTGATTTTTTTAAAAATACAGAAGGGCACTAGACAAGGGTGCCCACTTTCACCATTAATATTCATTCTGGTCCTGGAAATATTAAATCAAGAAATTAGACTAGATGAAGAAATAAAAGGAATATCCCTAGGGGAGAAATCATATAAAATAAGGGCATTTGCAGATGATTTAGTGCTAATGGTTGAAAACCCAAAAGAAAGCATCGCAAAGGCTCTAGAAAAAATGGAAAACTTTGGAAAGGTTTCAAGTTTTGCTTTGAATAAGGAGAAAATGAAACTAATGGTTAAAAACATGGGAGATCAGGAGGAAAAGGAACTGGTAGAAAAATTTGGACTACAAATTGTAAAAAAAAAAGTTAAATATTTAGGAATTCAAATAACAATGAAAAATATAAATTTGTTCGAAGATAATTATGAAAAAAAATTGGGAAGAAATAAAAAGAGAAATGGAAATTTGGACAAGACTGAATTTAACACTTTGGGGTAGAATTTCGGCTATTAAAATGAATATCTTACCCAAACTCCTGTTCCTTTTTTAAATGATCCCCATAATAGGTAAAGAAGAATGTTTTAAAAAATGGAAATCGGACCTAACAAAATTTATTTGGCAAGGTAAAAAGCCACAGATCAAACATAAATTATTAACAGACATAAAAGAGCGGGATGGCTTTGGACTCCCAGACCTGAGAATATATTATGATGCTGCATGTTTTACTTGGATCAGAGACTGGATTACACTAGATAATAATGATATCTTAGACTTAGAGGGATGGAACAACAGATATGGCTGGCATGCCTATCTAATTTACAGCAAAGTGGCGGTGCATAAAGAATTTCTAAGTAATATAATCAGAAAGGTTTGGGTGAGATACAGTCCAAGTCCGGTCCATGGTCAAAGGTACAACATGGAGGCAGTTCATAGTAGCTGAAGTTTGATGCAGGGCAGGGAGTCGGATGAAGTCAGGGACAGGCATGCAAACAGGGAGCCAGGGCGGGTCAGGAGCTCAGGCAGGTAAGCAGGACATTGTCCAGGCAGGAACTAGCAACCAACAATGTTGCTCCCGCAACTTGGGACTGGGGCTGGCCGGCTTTTATCTGCCCCAAGGCATAGGGCAGCCCCGATCCTCTGGTGACTCGGCTCTCCTGGACTGGAGGCGAGCACTCCTCCTGCGGGAACTTAGTTCCCTCTGCCTCTCTGCCCTGAGCCTCTGCAGCTCAGGAGAGGCTGGAGGGTTACTGGACCCAGAGGCAACCTCAGCTTCCTCTGATGGGGCTGAGAGTGGAGCACCTGCAGGCAATGGGTCCTCCATCACCTCAGGAGCCAGAGAAGACTCAACCTGTACCCAAGGATCCAGCACAGGTGAGGACCCTTCAGGCTCATGCCCCAGCCCCGGCTCAGCTGGTTCTGGAGGTGGGGAATCCAGTGCAGGCTGGGATTCCTCAGGTTCCGAGTCCCAGGCCATCACAGCTATATTGCTTGCTAACCTGCCTCCGACGGTTGTTATGGGGATGAAATAGACAGCGGAGGGAGAGAACCATGTGTGCCACCTTGGGCTCCTTTGAGGAAAATTAGGATTGAAATGTATAAATAAATAAATTTAAAAACTACAGCCACCTGGACAAGTGGCTAGCTAGCAAAAAGGCCCCTTACTGGCACATATGTAGCAATGCCCCCTGTGAGCAGCAGAAGTTCATGACGTTCCATCATTCTCAGGGAGATTTAGACAGATAAAAACATGGCTGTCTGCCTCTGGAAGATCAGTGCAGAAGTAGAACAGGGTTCCCATTAGGAAACAGGATGGAATGGACTTACAAGTGAGTGGTGCATGTATCCCTATTTTGGATATTTCTTTTCTTTTCCTGGGAAATTATCCTGTGTCTCCGAGTTTGTGTGTGGGATAAATATATTCCAGTTCCAGTACATTGGGTTTCTGTGCTACATTTTTCACACACTTGTAATTGTTGTTAGCAAGCCTGACAGTCATCCATCTTTGCCATGCAGCCAGTTCCTTTAAAATAAAAAATAAAAACCTGCCTGCTCGCAAACTAATATTCACTCAGGAACACCTGCACACGAGTCATACACAGCTGTACATTTGTCAATACCAAGCCAGCTGTAGATGATTCCATATGGCATTTCCCCTCCATTTAAATCAGGCTCAGAAACAAACACAACATAAGAAAAAGCTGCTGCAGTATGATAATTAGGCTTTATCATAGCTACAGTCTTCATACCATCAGATTGGTGTAGTAGCATGTGCAGAGATGGGGAGATGGTTGTACTTAAAACTGGTATAAATGATCCAGAGCACAGTAGCTCAGTCTGGATTTCAGAAGACATCAGAAGGTACTATTTGATTTCCTGTGCACCTCTCTGTGGTGAGTGACTCCAATGAAAAGGGACAAGAGTAAAAGCAGGAGTAATTCAAGAAACACCAGAAAAAGTTATCTAGGAAAACATGGGAGAATTAAATAGTCTTCATCTGGCATCAGAAACAGCAGCAAGGTCATCTGCACCAATCAAATGCTCATTGTAGAAAACATTATGTTACTAGGGTGTCACCACTGAAGAGGCCCTATTTTTGTTTGTCACCTACTGAAGGAACCTAGCACTTAGAGATGGGGGTTCATGGGAATAGGTAGTTCCCTGAGGAAAATGGGGGGGGAGCATATTGAATTGTACCTATAAGCAAATTAGAAAACTCCAAAGAACTTAAAAAATGGGCAGGATGTTAGGGTGCCAGTAAAATGTGCATGGATAAACCCCCAAATACCAGCACATTGCTTTGCTGCACTAACAGCTTGTCCACAGTTATTCTTCATGGACAAGTAGTAATGAGAGAAAGAAGCTACAGTATGTGTGTCGGTATCAGTTTTCTGTGTCAAGAGGCAATGAGGCCACATCTCTGATAGAGGTGGATCAATTTATCTTTGTCCCATTCTCATTTCAAGTGTGCATCAAAACGTGTGCATCTCATCCCATTTAGGTCCAGATTCCACACTATTTAGCTGCCCCAAGATGCTTTAGGACATTTTTAAAAGAAAGAAGGGGACATCTGCCATGGGTGCGAGAGGTACGGTCCCATTGCGTATAGGGTCCGTGTACTGTCACTTTATGGATGTTCCTGGGTATGTTTTCAGTTGCAGCTGGTCTATAAGCTGTGACATGATGGAGGGTATACTGTTTTTCTCCCTCTTCTCTATTATTCCACTGCTGTTTTATCATATTCTAACTGCAAGACTGATGCTCTGCAAAGGGGCAGTGCTGCATTTTTAACCTGCATCAGGAGCACGGGAAGGTTTCTCATCACCAGAGAGTTCCAAGCAATGTCTTCCCCTCCTCCTCCTTCTCTTTTTCCCCAGCTCAATTAAGAAACAACATCCCCCCCTTTTCTTTTCAGTGCCTTCCTTTTATCTACTCGTCTTCTCATGTTTCTGTTATTTCCCCACCCCACCCCTTTACCCTTCATCCCATGGCCGTGGTGCTGAATGCTGATGAGCTCCTGCTCCATTTAACCCAAGACATTCCTTTAACATTTTCTCTTCCTTTCAAGCGTTGGAAACATGAGATGAACTTTTACAGGTTCGGTACATGGAAGGTAATCGGATGAGAAGTTTGCACTCTTTGCATTTCCCCCATGGGCTGGAAAAGAAAAAGGAAAGGGGGAGGGGAGAGGAGGAAAAAGAGTTGGGGTCTCTCAGTCCGGCTCATCTCTCCTGATGAGTAGCTGGTGGGGGAATCGGCTGCTGCATCCAAAGCAGGTGGTGGAGACTGCTGGCTGTTTTATTACTTTCTAAAGCTGGCTGTACCGGCAAATAATTGCTTAGGAGGATGAAGCATGCTGACTTTGACTCCTGCGCAACAGCAGAATTGTGTCACAATGGAAGCAAACGCTGATGTTGCTTGTGGTGTACAGATTTTTAGTACAAAGCGTGTTCTCCTTCAGGGAGAGCACGTGTTGCGGTGGGGTCTACTGAGCTACCCCCTTTGTTGCTGGGTAAGTTCTCCAAAATGGCCAGGGGGCAGTGATTGGATTGCTGAGTTGCTGGGGCAAAAGTTATGTTGCAATTTTGGTGGGAGGGGTAAAAGGTTTAAATACTCTGCACACAGCCTTGTGCTTTCTCTTTTGCTGCGTGCAACGGATCACCCGCCCACCCGCCCTAGAGTAAGGGGTTGTTGCATTGACCTTGCTATGCCTGTCATGGGGTCGTCTGCCTTTGAGCAGGGGCCTGGTAGGAATTTTTCCATCTGGCAAATTGGCCGGCTGGGTGGTTTTTGCCTACTGCGTAGCAAATCGTCACAACTTGTAAGGTTGTGGTTAGGCATTGGTTATAAATCTGGGGGAGGAGGGGTTAGGATAGGCTGGGCCTGCCCCTCCATGGAGGGGTTAGGATAGGCTGGGCCTGCCCCTCCATGGTTGCTGCGGAAAGGGAATTCCGTTAAAGGAATCCTGGGGCTTGCCATCTTTTCGTCCAATCCCTGGAATGGGACTAGGGCCGGCAAGCCTTCGGGGAGCAGGCAGGTGAGAATTGAGGGTCTGTGACTCAGCTCCATTTTTCCCCGACTTGCTTTCCCCCACACTGTCTTTCGGTGGTGCCCGGAAGTCAGTTCTGTCCCCAGGCGGGGGGACAGATAGTCTTAACCAATGCCTAAACAACCACTCACGGTTTGTATTTTAATAAAGTTGTGGCCAAAATCATGCCAAAAATCTTAAACAAAAATTACGTGTCCGTTGTGAGTTATTTTGGGGGTGGATTGGGGACCTCGACACGCAAATGTTTAGATGGTTGATCCAGGTCGACTCACAAAACTTTCCCCCTCATCACAAAAAACAGCATTGGGGCAGGGGCTAGGCTGAAGTACCAGCAGGCCAAGACTAATTCAGGAAGCTTCCCTGAGCTCAGCTTGTTTCATTTATCTTGTCAATTCTACCTGGAATCTGTAGAAGGGGGTGTTGCTGCAGTTCAACAATGCTCCAGTCCCTGCAGTAAATTTGCTGTTCTGTGGGACCTGCTGAAAAATGCAGACTGTTTCCCTCCACTCTGCGGGGTAGCATTTAAACATGCAATCTCCCACCTGTAGTCTGAAACACAGGAAGGGCTGCATACATTACAGACTGCTTTGATTATGTGTTTTGCTAAGTGATATAACCACCTCTTTCTTGTTGGATCAAACTTACATATCAATGAAAACTGCCAACCGTTATGCATTAATCAAAACAGTAGTTCTATGAACAGGGGGGAAATGACAACAGTGGTAAATACGTTAATGGGGCATTTTGTCTATTTTCTTGTGTTACTTCACTACGCATTGGAAATATGGAATCTGGTGTCATTATGATAGCATGGGATAACTGCCTGATAAAATTATTAACATGACAATATTGATCATGCAAGGTGTTGAATTCAGAAACAGGAAACCCAGTCTGCAAACCAGCTGTGTTGTTTAGGAGGCTCCTACACTTTAGCCTCCACAGCTCCAGAAAGCCCTATATATGTATTAGGAAACCACAAGGTTAAGGTGCCAGGGCCAGAAACTATGCCACTCAGTAGCTGCAGCAATGCCAGCTGCCTGGCTGTTCCTCCTGAGCCACCTTGGCTGTAGCCTTCTGTTGGAGGACACAGAAGTGTGTGCCACGTGGACTGTCCTGCAGCAATATAGCCAGCCTGATCTTCTCATGTGCAGTCAGAATTGCCAGCTTCTGTACATGGATTGGTGAAGACACCATCTTGTCCTTTGCCTCAGGCAGCAAAATGTTTTGGGCCAGCTCTGCAAGGTGCCACACAACAACTGGTGCTTTTTCAAAAGACCTGCAAGTGCAATCACTAGGCTGGAATCTAAACCTATAAAAAATGCTGCGAAAAATATATTGAATTTGCCATAAGTTCACCATTGCCATCTATTGTCACATTTATATAATGCACTTAAAACATTATATTTTCAGCTGTATAGCTGAGTCCTAGTAGTTTATTTACTGGTACCTTAATTTTACTACCTTAGCTTAGGGCTGCCATACGAACATTACTGGGATTTCCCAGACATTACGGGGATTTCAAAGGCAGAATTGACATCTGGGGAGAATAATAATAACAATAACAATAATAATAACAATAACAACAACAACAACAACAACAACAACAATAATAATAATAATAGGTTTTATAAACAAGAATAATGTTATACAAACAAGTATACCAACTTTTCTCATGTCATTTGCATATCACAAAAATAGCATAATAAATGTGTAAAAAGATCTGCAACATATGTTTCAATATTAGTGGTCAATGTATAAATTCTTGGTTTATGAATTGGTTTAAACAATTAGGAGGAAGAAGAAGGAAAAAGGGGGGGAGCAGCAAGTGGGATTGTGTCGGGTGATTATGCTCCAGGGAGAATTTCCAAAAGGCAAGTTTTGTCCTGGATATTAGGCAAGTTAACCGAAAAACTGTGGGTTGTTGTTTTTTTTATGGGTTTTTTGCATTTTTTTGGGGGGGGGAGCTCATCAACTTTGGGGTTTGTCTAAGAAAAGCTCAACAATTTTGGAGTGTCTTGGTTTTTACTTTTTGAAACATGGCAACCCTACCTTAGCTGGGCCTTTAAGAAAGCTGCAGGAGGAGCATAACATGGCTAAAACTGATGGAGTAGAAATAGAATCAAAGAAATGTAGAGTTGGAAGGGACCTTGAGTGTCATCTAGTCCAACCCCCTGCAATAGAGGAATCTCAACTAGATCATACATAACATGCAAACTCTGCTTAAAAAGTCCCAAGGAAGGAGAGTCCACCACCTCTGGTGGAAGTCTGTTCTACTGTCCAGTCCTAGTATGAGCCACAGCCAATGGAGCCTAGATTCAGACATCAAAAGGGCCACTGCTCGGGGGTGGAACAGCTGCCTTGCCTGCAGAAGGTTCCATGTTCAATCCCTGACATCTCCAGGTAGGGCCATGAATGTCCTCTGCCTGGAGCCATCGACAGCCAGTGCAGCCAATCCTGAACTAGATATACCAACAGCCTGAGTCTAAATATTAGGCATTTCCTTATGTTTCTAAAAGTGTATTTGATGGAAACTGGGCTCTTCCAAATCCAGCTATCCAGCTAATGTGCTGCCATAGCTAGTACCCTTACCTCTATGTCTCTGCACCCTTTCGTTGATATGGCAGGTTGGGATCTCAAAAATAGCCTCCGTTTAGGCCTGAGGTTTGAAATAAAACTTTTGAAGGATTATGTTAGTATTTGGTATCTGCAGGGGAAAATGGGGAGAAAAGGCAAACAAATATACTGTTGATAGTGAAGCTATTAGTATGGTGGAGTCAAACATTACAGTATCGATCGTCTATAAGAAGAAAATGTAGGGACATTTATTTATTTTTTGTAGAGTTTAACAATTTAGCTATTCCAGTTGCCTGGACATGGTGTGTTTGTGTGTGTGTGTGTGTGTGTGTGTGTGTGTCCATGCACACAATTCCCCCCCCACACACACACATTGGAAAAGTAGGTATCAGGTTTGCCTTTCTTAAGAAAAAAATATTCTGCCTTTTTCTAATTAACAAAAGGAAATAGGTGCACTGGATGATTGCAGTGAGCATATTCATTCCATTCGCACTGCTGTGTGGTATAAAGTGGGAATAATTTAACACCAAATTGTGATGTAAGCTCCAATAGACAAGGTGCTTGCATTATGCATGAGAGGGGGCTTTCATTATGTGATCCCCCCCCCCATTTGGTGCCACAATGTACCTCTTGGATCAATCCATGCGGGGGTGGGAGTAGGATATCTCAGTGGTTTGGGAGTTTTCTCTGTACTGAATGTGTTGCATTCATATTGTCCTCATATATTCTCAGCTGTTATCTTGTTGCCGAAAATACATTCCAAAAATTCTGAAAGCGCATTTATTTTGTGGCAGAGCTTGCAGAGTTCTTGAATCTCCCCACCCCCCTTCTTCCCTCCCCATCCAATTAGAAGCCTCTGAACTCACTGGATATAATTTTTAATGTTTCTGCTAGTGGTATAAAGTTTTAAGATTAGTACCTTTGGAAATTGAATCTGATTTTTAATGATTATAGTGTCACATTTCCAGCCCAAAATACTTTTAAAATGTCATTAGCAGACATACCATTAATCATTTTGATATTTTTACCATTAAAATATCTTTCTTTTTTCATTAAAGAAATAATGAATTTGAAAGTAAAGATAGAATCTATAGCGTATTAATGGCAGGAGTGGAGACCAGATTAATATGCTTAATTCTCCTTTGCTCATGACATTTTTGGTTACGTGTGGCTTCTGTGCAAGATAACGGGAGCTAAGAAACAAATGGCTAAGCCTCAGTATTTTTATATTTTAGCCCTAAACACTTTCCCTCTATTCCGTAAGACTTTGCACATATGGCTTCTCCATTAATTTCAACAAAGGGATCAGCTCTACATTAACAAAGAATGACTCCACCCCACCCCCACCCCAATGAATGAGATAGCATTTTATAGGCAAAAGCCATTCACCACAAAGTCACTGTACTCAACAGTGACCATTAGAGAAGGACTGTTGTGACATTTATGGGGAATTAATTACCACTGATCTTGATGCAACCGGCCTTCATGAATACACTCAGCTGCATGGGAACCATTTTGTGTGGGAGAATATCATGTGAGCAACAGTGAGTAAGGTGACAATGCAAATAATATGGTGTGCATAATGCAATCGGGTGGGCAGGGCTAATCCCATGAAACTTGGGGTGCCAATAATGTAGGAAAGACCCAGTCATGCAGGAAAGCTGAGGTATTTCCCACATGACACAAGCACATGGGATAGCTCTAGTGATCCACACGGCGCTCTCTCTTTCTCTGTGTCTCTCTCTCTCTGAAAGGAATTTCTCTTCTAAATATTCATTCTGATCCAAAGCTCTTTGGAAACTTTGAATATGCTGTTCCATCCAAATTCTGTGCTTGCTATTAAAGGCCCGCCTGAAACAGAGCCCCAATGATGGAACCACAGAGGTTATGTGGATTTCTGTTATGTGCCTAAATCTTAACATGCATGCTTAAAAATGGCTTCCTTGTTACCGAGTTCTATGAAACTTTTTATTGTCTAGAAGAGGTGTCAGAGTTCATCTTTCACACAGCTGATTTGCTTAAGAGCTCAAGGTCAAAGCTATCCATATTTGCCTTTTCAAGTATTGCCTCATATTCAGGCACAGAAACAGAACCTTCTATTATGTTGGTGCAAAATTTGCAGAATCAACTGGATCAAAGTGCCTTTGACTTATTATTTTCCCTCAACTTTTCTGTTGATAGACACGCAAAGTGCCTTACACGAGTTTAAAAAAATAAAACATAAACAACAATCAAAGTAATTATTACATGTTGGTTTAAGACAGCGGCAGGTCAAAGCCAGTCAACTATTCTCCACCTGAGGAGTTTAATTGCATGGTCAAAATCATCCCAAATCAAGCAAGACCCAAGCAGCACCTTTCACACAAAACTATAAACAGCAAAGACCTGATTTGCGTCCTTGGTGGTAGCTGTTGGGATAGTATACTGTCGTTTTAAGAAGAACAATTTATATTACCACACAGAACTGGTTCCAGCTAGAAGATGGTGATCAGAGACGGTGTGTTATCCTAAAGCCAGTTTAAGTTAAAGTTTAATCTGTTTAAGTGAAGCAGAGCCTCACATGGCACCAGGAGTGGGGTTCCAAAGAGATGTTGATTCAAAGGCAGGCCTCTCGCTGTGAGGAACAGAGGGAACTGCACAGATGGAAAATGTGAAGGGCCTTAAAGAGCTAGTGCTGTCAGATAATGCTGCTGCATCCTGTGAAAGACTGTGAGATATATATATTGGGAGGCAGCTGGTTATGGTGAAAACAAGTAGAAATGAACAGAACTGTATTCTTGGGTATTGCAGGGCCAGAAATAATGGCATTCATAATAACATGAAAATTAGACACTCACTTATGATATGGTTCATCTTATCAATGGTTCATCTAGGGGTTTTGGGGTTGTTCCCAAATTAGCAGCATAATTTCAGGAAGGAAGATGAAACTATTCATATGGCATCAGCAATGACTTCTTTTGGCAGCTGATTTCTACTGTGGTTGAATATGCTATCTCCTTAGTGCAGGCATAGGCAAACTTGGCTCTCCAGATGTTTTGGAACTACAACTTCCATCATCCCTAGCTAACAGGACCAGTGGTCAAGGATGATGGGAATTGTAGTCTCAAAACATCTGGAGGGCTGAGTTTGCCTATACCTGCCTTAGTGAGTGTCTGCCTGACTTTCCTTCCTTCCTTAAACACTACCTGTGGCCAGCAAAGCTGGAACATAGTTCCAACCACCATGTTCCAAATTCACCCACACGCTCGGATGCTAGTGCCATATAGTTAACATTATTCCAGGGGCACTCTAGGAAGGAAGAACCAAAGGCAGCCCTACCATTTTGCAGAATGGAGGGGCTGCCTCAGGCAGCAGATGCTGGGTGGTAATGAGTGGTGCTGTAGGGCAAAACTGTGAGTGCTGTGCAGATTGCCCTGGGCTGTCAGCGGAGAATTCTGTGCCAACATCAGTGTTGAAGTAAGATCTAGCTGCCAGCCTAGAGCTTGGAATATGAAAGCTGCCCTGTCCTTCACCAGGGAAAATGACTTAGGCTGACCCTGGGATGAGCATAGTAGTTGTAGCTGCTGCTGCTACCACTGTCATTACAGAATATATTTTGAAAAAGTAAAGCCTTCTTCAGGCATTCAGAATAATGCATTAGAGGTCAAACTAGGCAGTGGGTGCAGGTACACTTGCTGCCACTGCACTCAAGCATCCTCATACATGCTGTTCCTGTTCCTCCTTTCTTAACTTTCACATGTCTAAAGGGGGATTTTTCATTGAGTTGGTTGAGAATCAGCATTCCCAAACTAAGAGAGGGTTCTAACCATGTTCAGCAGAATGCAGTTTGAATCTCCTTCCAAACCTTTGTCCTCAGTGCAGAAAAGGATGAGATGGGGACAGAACAAACAGGGATTTGGGGGTCAGAGCGCAGCATGCATATCCATGACCCCTGCCCACTTTAAGCCCAGACATATTCTGCTGAAAGCCTGACTAGGACTTATAAGAAAGGAGGGAGGAAAGAGCTGTCACTGCAGCAAGTAATATATTTTGAATCAGGGAACTGGATGTGGTTGCCGGGCCAGATCCTACCTTCCTGCCCACCGCAGGCCGATTTTAACAGGAGGGTGGGGCTAGCCACCTATCAATCACCCGACCTTTGTATGCCATCAAGTGACAACATGAAAGGGGCTCACCTTCAAAGTCCATCTTCAAGCAGTTTCAACACAAACTGCTTCAGTAGTGATGCCTCTTGGTGCTCATCTGCTGATAGGCATTGAGAGATATTGCCTTAGAAGTCTGATTGCAAGTGGTTTGTTTTGAAGCTGCTTCCAAACACACTTCAAAGCTGATGCCTTTCAATGCCAATCAGCTGATAAGCTCTGAAAAACATCATTCTAAGTCCATGTGCAAATGGTCTCAATGCAAGCTACTTGCAAACTGGCTTCGAAGTGCTGGCTGCCACACCTTTACCTGTCTCACACCGGATGTTGCCTACGATGACCCAACCCTGTTTTAACTTATGGAAAAGAAAGGAAATGGCCAAAACTTCAGTGGTAAGCAAACACTCCTGGAAATCATTTCAACCATTTTACTGCCCCACCAAAGATCATCAAAGTGTCCCATCCCCTGCCCCCTATTTGTCATTGGCAAATAAGGTCATGAATTTGGGGGTCTGGGGCTATTATATACCAAAGAAAAGTGAACTTGAAGAGACATTTCATGAGAATATTAAGAGGAAAGGCAAGTGATTTGAAGATTTTTTTACAGAGCTGAAGTTGAACAGTCAGAGATGCAACTGTGAGCAGCTAGCAACCTCTATCATAAGAGATTGACTTGTGATTAGCATTAGAGAAGGGGGGGGGAGAGATGCAAAAAAAAAAAAAAAAGGACTTTCGGAAGCTGCAGATCTGCTTTTAGACAGAACATTCAGAATGTGCCAAGCATCCAAAATTACCTGCAGCATGGTTGCTGCTTTGGATCCAGATGCTGCTGTAACTTCAAGCAGAATGGAAAGCAAACAGGAAGTGAAAAGGGCAAGAAGAGAGTAGGAAGTCAAAAGACCAGAGCTGACCTCCCAGTAGTGGCATCATTACCGCTTCTTCCGATGCTCCCAAACCCTGGCTCGGGAGACCTGAAGAGAAGCGTTTCCAAGTAGGGCTGGACATGCACTGTTGCTTTCTACTCTGGCCCCCACTTTTCATTTTTAATACTGAGTTTGTTTCTGTCTCTTTGAAGTTCAGGGGTACTAATCACTTTCTTAATTAAAATAGCTATCACATGGACCGCTAGTCAAATCCAAAAAAAGGCAACTCTTCATTCCTTGTTAGAAAATGCAAACAATGGACTATTCACTAAAACTATATTTGCCAGATTTTCTCAGCCATTTGTCTAGAGGCCTAATAATCAATTTTGAATCATTCAAATGTAGTCAAACTGAAATGAATATGAATCATTTCAAATCCCTATGTTTGGAACCTGCAGAATAAATCTTTCCACTCTCCAAGGTGCCGGATGTCTTTGTCTTTTCAGAGAGGTTTTATTGATTGTAGCTAAGAGATAAAAAAAAAAAAGGAGGAGGGGGGAGAGAGGGAAAAACATAGAGCAGCAAAAGTGAAAACAGCTGGAAATATTTGAGGCTGCCTCATGTTACTTTGGGAAACATGGGGTGGCAACCTACCCATGGGCATTTGCCTAACTACTAGATATCTGCCAGAATATACAGTAGCAGCACTAGATAATTACACACTGATCTCACCTTCTCAGATACTTTTCATATGTAATGCACAGAGCACACATCTCGCCAAGGCTGACTAAGTAATTGATAGGTTAGGTTACCTATAGAGAGCTGATCTTTTTCATGCACTTTATGAAAATCTGAGCAATGTTACAGTCTGAAAATGGTTTTGTTTTGGGGTTTTTTTGAACAAATCCTGTTATTTATTATCAAGGTGTGCTTTGATTCACTGCTGTCAAGCACTTCTGACAGAAATCCTCATTTTTTATATTAAAAGGGTTTAAGAACTAGGAAAACTGTGGGATTAACATGCAAGCACATTCATGTTGTCCTACTCAGTGTTTACTGGGTAAATGGGGATGCTCCAATCTGATTATTCGTTTTTTCCAGCTTCCTCAATACAAATAAATAATAAGGCCTGCATATTTGCTGTTGAGAGTTTATGGATTACTTAATTGACAACATGCTTTAGAATCATTGTTTACATTGTTCTGCCACTCTCTCCTGTTCCATTCTCTTCTGTTTTTCTGTTGTATTCGGCTCATCACTATTGTCATAATCTTCTGTTTGCTGACACAAACCAGACAGAGCTGGTTCCAAGCAGCTGCTGAAACAGAGATGAACTGGAACAACTTTACACAATGCTAAACTTGTACCATACAAGAAAAAGAAATTACTGATTTAGAACACGTTTCTGTTTCAGTCTCGATCAGTGGTGCAGCTAAGATAATTTGCAGATCCCAGGTGGGTATGGCTTCAGATGATCATACATATCACTTCAGATGTGAAGTGCACAACTAATATTTCTCTCCTCTCGTGCCCATTTCCTACTTCACGACAACTCGATACACTATGTCCAAGGCATTCCCCTGATCCACCAAGCTTGTAACTCTATAACATGTGTCTGGCATGAATTGTTTTTAAGAAATCCGTGGTGGTTCTTAGAGTAATCACAGCATTCTTTTCTAAGTGCTCACAGAGCGATCGTTTAATTATCTGTTCTAGGACCTTTTCTAGTATCAATGTCAAGCTGATCGGTCAGTAGTTACCTCGATCATAGAATCATAGAATCATAGAATCATAGAATCATAGAATCATAGAGTTGGAAGAGACCACAAGGGCCATCGAGTCCAACCCCCTGCCAAGCAGGAAACACCATCAGAGCACTCCTGACATATGGTTGTCAAGCCTCTGCTTAAAGACCTCCAAAGTAGGAGACTCCACCACACTCCTTGGCAGCAAATTCCACTGTCGAACAGCTCTTACTGTCAGGAAGTTCTTCCTAATGTTTAGGTGGAATCTTCTTTCTTGTAGTTTGGATCCATTGCTCCGTGTCCGCTTCTCTGGAGCAGCAGAAAACAACCTTTCTCCCTCCTCTATGTGACATCCTTTTATATATTTGAACATGGCTATCATATCACCCCTTAACCTCCTCTTCTCCAGGCTAAACATGCCCAGCTCCCTTAGCCGTTCCTCATAAGGCATCGTTTCCAGGCCTTTGACCATTTTGGTTGCCCTCCTCTGGACACGTTCCAGTTTGTCAGTGTCCTTCTTGAATTGTGGTGCCCAGAACTGGACACAGTACTCCAGGTGAGGTCTGACCAGAGCAGAATACAGTGGCACTATTACTTCCCTTGATCTAGATGCTATACTCCTATTGATGAGGCCCAGAATTGCATTGGCTTTTTTAGCTTCCGCGTCACACTGTTGGCTCATGTCAAGTTTGTGGTCAACCAAGACTCCTAGATCCTTTTCACATGTACTGCTCTCAATCCAGGTGTCACCCATCTTGTATTTGTGCCTCTCATTTTTTTTGCCCAAGTGCAATACTTTACTTTGATTTACTCGATTTTCTCCCCTCTCCCTCCTTTTGAAGATGGGGACAACATTTGCCTGCCTCCAGTGCACAGGACCCCACAATCCCCCAAGAATATGTGTTGTACCAGTGGGCTATGAGTACAAATCAGCCCTCGGGGTATGAGTGTTTGTGTTTGTCTGCAAGGAGGGATATTATTCCATTTCATGAATAAAACATGGTTGTTGCGACTGCTGCCCCCGTGAGTAAATCGTGGATTTCATTCTCAGCATGTTAGCTAAAAAGGTTGCTGATACACCAGATGTCCCACAGGATGCCACTGCAATTTGTTGTGCTGAAACCTACAGTCAAGCCAAGCTATTAAGCCACCAGGGGCATTTTAAGTGCACTGCTGCACAGGAGCAGATAGGGGGGAAATTGAAAGCAGAAAACTGGATTGCCTGTACACTGCTGATGTACTGGCTACAGTTAACATCGTCTTTAGAGATTACCTAGACTAGTAGTTTTCAACTTGTTCATATGATCTAGAAATCAACTTTAGCCTCAACCTGCATTATGAGCACTGCTTGATGTATAATGTATAAAACATACTTTTCAAAGGCTGTGTGAATCCCATTTTCTCTTTTCTCTCCTGCACTAGAGAACTGCTGCCAGTCTGAAGAGACAGTGCTGGACTATGGTCTTTCTCTTTATAGCCTTAAAATATAAAAAATATAAAATATAAACTTTAAATATAAACCTGGCAGTGCAACAGATATAAGCTATATTCAGTTCACGACACAAGACATTTGTGGGCCCTGTCCATCAGTTGAAGATCAATGATATACACCAAGGATGCCCAACATGGCACCCTCCAAAAATTGTTGGATTAAAGTTCCTTCATCCCTGACCATTGCCCATGCTGGCTGAAGAGTCCAACAACATATAGTGGGCCCCATGTTGGCTACCCCTGATACAGACTACAAAAAAAGTAAAAGATAAATGGCCAGTTTGGAAATTCACCTAGTATGCAATATGTTGGAAGTGATACCACAGTGTTATGAAATTTTATTTTTAATATCTTAAAATAAAAGCCTACTGAAGTCTGAATATATGCTTGACTATAATGTGTGTTTTTAAAATAGCTAATGCAATTCATTTCCTATGCAGCATGCAGAATGTGTTCTATAATAAATAACCAGTATGCAGCTACAGATACCACAAATTTTGACCCATCTCTCGGCATTAGAAGTTACTCAAAACTGATTTATTGATGGCTTGTGTTGGAAGAAAAATGGAGGTAAATTACATTATTAATATGATTAGCATATTATCTTCTAGCCACCAGGGCATTCACTATTAAAATAATAAAAGAGAACTTTTTATGAAGCATAATAATTTGGCATAATATTAAGCATAAACTATGTATGCTTTTTCTCTAGACTATTTCTGATGTAGCTTAAAGCCCCCCACAAAAAAAGAGTCATATACTAATTTAGTTATTTTGAGTACAGCTAGCAGACAGTGAAAACAGCATGGATCCGCTGAAGGTAGAAAAGGGATTGAGGTACAAACTAGATGGATGATACTTGAGTTCGTCTAAAAACAGCTGCAGGGGGTCCTGATTTGCATCAGGGCTAAAGCACAAGGAAGATGGGGTGTTAACAAAGCACTTGCTGTTGTGTCTCCATGTATTTATCTTGATGGCTAATTATAACTATTTGAGGGGCAGGGAATCTTCAGCAGAGACCCCTGAGCAGACGAGCCAACTTGCCCCTGCGATTGAGGGGGACCACACCACATGGAATGCTGACATCACATATGCACGCCATGCAGTGTGCCAACATCACACATGCCGCATAGCGTGCTGATGTGTTATGCAGGCGGCGGGCACAGAGAAGCGGAGTGTGGCCACTGGGCTTTGCGTTCAGCCTCCTTCTCCCCACATGACATTTCCACAGGACTTGGGGAGTAGCCACCTCCTTGAAATTTTTGGGAGGGACTCAAGACCCCTTAGCCTGACTAGTTGGCGTGCCTGCCCCTGAGGCATGGAGGAAATGGTTGTACCTCCTTTCCCTCTGGCATGTCCTTGAGCCAAATTGAGGTCTCCCGTGGCTGCTTTTAAAAGACAATTATCCAATCAAAGGTCTACCATGGAACATGTAGTTAGGCCCTCTGAGGAGGTCACACCTTTCAGCAGTTCAGTTTGTTTCTTAGTTTATCTAACAGCAGCATATTTACAGAAAAGACGTGGTTCATCACTGAACCTTTCAAAATTTTGCTTTTTTATTTTGCTATGTTACTACATGTTACTCTTAGCTTAAGGTTACCAGATGTCCCCGTTTCCCGGGGACAGTCCCCGGATTTACAAATCAGTCCCCATACAAAATCCATTGAAGTTGAAAAGTGTCTCCGGATTCATTGAAAAAAATCTGGTAACCCTATCTGAGCAATGTGTCAAGATTTATAGAGTTTTCTGTTACAAAGGCTGTCCGGTCTAAGTAAAGTTTAAAGAATCATAAAAAGGGAAGAGAAGTGGCCTTGAACTTACTCATCAACAGTCAGAACGTCAACAACAGACAGAGCAGGCATACAGATTATGTGCTCAATTCCTCAGCAATATGATGAGGTATATTGTATTTCTATTTAAATTATAGCAACAATTTCTAAATGTGCATCTATACATGCAAATTTGTTGTTGTTGTTGTTTAGTCGTTTCGTCATGTCCGACTCTTCATGACCCCATGGACCAGAGCACGCCAGGCTGTCTTTGTCCATGGAGTTTTCTTGGCAGGGATACTGGAGTGGCTTGCCGGTTCCTGCTCCAGGTGGATCACATTTGGTCAAAAATCTCCACTATGACCTGTCCATCTTGGGTGGCCCTGCACGGCATAGCTCATAGCTTCTCTGAGTTATTCAAGCCCCTTCTCCACGGCAAGGCAGTGATCCATGAAGGGGACATGCAAATTAGCATAGATGAATTTTACTCAAATGTGTGTCCTCTTTTGCCCTCCTTTTTAGATGATGTATTTTCTGTTTTTAAGTATTGTTCTGACAAAGCAGTCACCCTATTTATCATTAACTATCCCAGTAATGGGCTTTTATGGTAACCACAATCAAGCTTGGACCTCTCCTGGGTGGGCAGATTCATAAATGGTAAAGTTTGAGAGAAGCATTAGTCCTACATTTTATGGAAATAGACCACATTTTATGTATGCTGCTTTGCCCTACTATATAGGGCATACTATCTATATATATACAAACGTGTCCTTATTTCTAGTCATTTCCTGTAAAATGTTTAAAGTAACATGCCAACAGTTGTATCCAATGTTAGTCATATAAACTCAGAGTAGACCCAGTGAAATTTATGGGCATGGCTTGAGTCAATTCATTTCAATGGATTTACTCTGAGTACAACTTAGGTGGCTACAGCTCTGAATGTCCAACCTTGAGCTGCTTTTTTCTCCTAGAGAAGAGGAGCTTTAATTAGCAGCAAGGAGACTACCAACCACTTCAATTATAAAAGACATTCTAGTCAAATAATTGGAGCTTGGGGTGGATTTTGCGTTGATTTATTGGTTTGTTGGTTACCTTGACTTACTTTCTTTCTTTCTTTCTTTCTTTCTTTCTTTCTTTCTTTCTTTCTTTCTTTCTTTCTCCCTCTCTCGCAACTGATGTATATTTTTGATGCCTTTGCACAGAGAATGAGGAAATGGCTCTCTTGTTATATTAAAACAATTATTTAGAATTATTAGTAATTAATGCATATTTAAAATTATGAACACTCATGGCACAGTAGCCTAAGTATCTCATTTAGAGATAATTACACTCTAGCCAATGGTTCTTCATTATGTGCTGCCTGGGTTACTTTATCTTATTTTCACCCACAAACATCATGAATGTTTCGCCTGAGCCTTAAAAAAAATCAAGGGGGGAAAATAAAGAAATGGATCAGAGATTACAACAAGCTTCTAATGTCAAATGGGCAGGCAGACAATCTAGATAGATGTCAGTTGGCACTAAGTGACAGTAAGCTGCCTTATGCTGTTCGCTGAATGATGGATGACAAATCTTATTGTTATACAGATGCTTAACTCACTGATGTGCATTATAATTTTGAAGATGCCAGCTGATTTGCACAGATTAGTATGCTATACAGCTAGAAATACAGTGCAGGGAATAGGAAGCTCGAATTGGTTTATTTTTCCTCTTGTTTGTTGCCTGACAGCTTTAACTCTGAGACCCATTCATTATGACAAAGTGAATTTATAGAGGTCTGGGATTGGGCTGGGACTTTTCCCCCCTGTTAAAAGTGGGAAGGTTTGCCTGGAGCTGATTTGCATTTTAGATAGGCTGATCACTTTGACTGAAATGTCTTTAATAAAAGGGGGGAAGGGGATCAGAGATGGAATTCTAGAGCTATTAAGGTCAATGGAAAGTGGTCCACATAGTTGTGTGGTGCCAGAATTTAATCCCAGCAGCAGACGATAGTGTGGCAGTGTTAACTGAGCATGGGAGGCAGGTCTGGGCAATGTGATATGAGAATTATTGTTCCCTCATGCATGCCAGAATATGTATATACCTTCATGTGTTCTGATATTCCCAGTTCACCTTGATTCGGAGCTTAGAAGCACTCTATAATGGGGATAAATTCCCAAACAATGTGGGAAAGAACATCTGCTGAGGGGTTTATGTAATTTTCCAGTCAATTAGTTCTGTCAGGAAGATAAAGTATTTCATTCCTTTGAAGAGGCCAATAGTATAGTTTGGGGGAAGGAAAGCCCTAAGATGGTAGAAATGCAGCATAAAGCAAAGTGTGTGTGTTTGTGTGTGTGTGTGTGTGTAGGGGGGGTGATGTATCCAGGTTGTGTGTTTTCATCTTATCACTCACTTCTTGTGTTTCAGACTATTCATTCCTGCATTTTTCCGGCAAGCTTTGGTATGTAGAAAACTCAAAAGGACAGGAGTGTTATATCATCTGCACAAAAAAATCCCATTCCAAATAACTAGGAGTATATATCTGCTGAAAGTTTTTCCACAGTATAGATGGGTCACATATTTTCTAGCTTTTTAAAATTTATTATTATTATTATTATTATTATTATTATTATTATTATTATTACTACTACTACTACTACTACTACTACTACTACTATTGAATTGTGTGTGATGCATTGCATGTCCTCTAGGCCCAAATAGCCCAGTAAAACTGCACAGTAACAGCTTACAAATGCATGCCACGAAGTGGGGAAAGTTTGTGCTTTGCGTCTTTTCCCTCACAGCAGATCGAGTACGGCCATTAAATGAATAAAACTGAAAGGCTTCTAATGCATTATAGGCTTTCAATCTGGTACACTTAGGGGCTCCCCAAACACTGCAATATGATTTATAAACTGCACTGAAAGGTTTCTCTGGCGCTGTGCTGGTTCTTATCATGGGTCTCCTTATTAATATATCCTGTGGAGGAAATAGCTTTGTATCAAGGAGGAGAAATATTAAATAATATCAAATGGTAAGTCCTTTCATGCCTTTGAATGTTAATTCATCATCCTTTATCTGGGGTTTCTTTGATTTGTGCCTTATTTACTTTGTCTGTGCAATGATAACAGAAAGGGTCAATTTTGGAACTGGATATTAAAAGCAGACCATGGAGATACAAACAACTGTCCCATCAGACGCATCTCATTTTACAGGGTGAAAGGCCACGTTTTATCTGCTCATTTCCAGTAAACAGTACAACAATGTTGGGAGACGTAGGAGGTGAATAAGATATGCACAGGTTTTTGTCTGAGTTCTCAGATATTTTCACCTTCATGGAGCTGCATTTGATCAAGGTTGGGGCATCAATGCAGAAATCAAGCAGGGTAAAGTTTTTCCTGCTAAGTGAATGAACTGCTAGGCTGCTCTTAAAAGCACAAGAGCAAGACCAGTTTAAAAGTTGACAACCTCAGTCAGAGAAACAAAAGCTTGACTTTATCATTGTGGTCAGGCTATTCCTTAATGTTAATCATGTATAGTATAGTATCATTTACAGGGTCAGAACCCAAACACTGAATAACCTGAACTATTTTTTTCCCCCAAAAGCAGATATTTCAACTGAAGCTTCAAACAATCTCTGTTAGATTTTTAAAAAAGCAGCAGGCTGGAGAGATAGTGTTGACCCACTCACTCAGATAATAGCCACATTCCCACCCCTTTATGGACATCTCACTACCATCAAGTATTAATGCGCTTTAGAAGCATTGAGTCATACCCAGTGGTTTTGTGCTGTTCATGGAGAGCTCTTATATCCAGCAGAGGTTTCCACAAATGCAGGGGCGGCCCAATAAATTTTGAGGCCTGAAGTGAAAAACAAAATGGTGTACCCTCTGCCAACTCCCCACCAAGGAAGAAGGTGTGAGTGAGAAGCTATGTCAGGAACAAGATCCACATCAGGATCTACTGCCCCTGTAGACTCTGCTGCTTGAGGCAGTCACCTCACCTTGCCTCATGGGTGGGCCAGCCCTGTAGGAATGTAAGTGGAGGAGCTTGCTTACTTCCCCTTACTTACAAGTTCAGCAGCCCCCAATGACCCCCATGAGAGAACATGAGAGTGGCTTGGGTGTAGGGCTTCAGGAGTAGGGCAAATTTGCAAATGCCACTTTCCTCCTCCTCCCATTCATGAAAGCCTCTATGGGATCAAACAGCCTTCTGTTAATAGAAGGACAGAACTTGATGCCTTCATAATATATACAGTATCACCCTGATTCTCTGTGTTTTTATGCAGCAAAATATTGGTGAGATCACACAAAACCATGGCACGTTTGTGCTGCTAATGAGCTTTAAGAGCCAATTAACGTCATCTGTTTCATGAGTCTCTGTAGTGAAATGTAAGATGACAAATTAAGATCTATGTTTATGCTCAAAGCAAAATGTTGGAACTGTATAGAACTCAGCAGAGGTTTGTGCATTTATTCATTCAGTTCTTCATTTATTTAGAACTTGTATATCCTGCATTTTCTGTAATTTGAAACAAGCTAAAAACAAATAATGTGAAACAATAGCAATGACCCCAAAAGAGAGAAAAGCCTAAAAGCAACAAAATAAAGCATGAATAGATAGCAATAAAGAAAACCCCAGTTAAAATATGGCCAAGAGGCAAAATGGAATAGGCACATATTTCCCTTCAGTTTCGTTCACTCATTATGTTCCATATTTCAGATAGTTTCCCATAGATTTGCTCCAATTCATACAAAAATTTAAAGTCACACCCCTGATCAATGCAATGCCTAGAAATGGCTAGTTTCTTAATATGAATGTGCCTCATAGGCATCTTGATCTTATTGAAAGGTGTTCTATAAATGCTACTAATTTCTCCATTCATTTTATGTGCTACCAAACTACAATTAGAAGCAGCACTTGAAGAGAGCAGTGGGGATTGGTATCTTGTGTTGCTATCACATGCAGTTGTAATATGTGTGAATAAACCATATATCATAAAGACACCACAGACTCCGCTGTGCCTCTTTGTTCCAAAAGGAAACACAGCCCCTGGTAAACACACCTGGTCCCCTTGGAATTTCACACCACTCAGAGACTGGGGTGGTGTGTAACTTTATAAACAGCACTGAGTCTTGTATTACCCGCATGCAGGGTCATGTGACAAAATCTTGCTTAATAAATCAAGTGTACCAGTAAGTTTAACAGGGCAGCTACTGAAATTCCATTGCTGTTACATTACGTTACATTACATTACCATCAAATCCTTCTCACATTTGCATCAGATGAAGTAGAACAGAGCAGACTGCAAACCAGCATTGGCACTATGGTACCAGCTTACAGAGGGAGAGGCCTGTTTCACATGTTACTTTAAACCATAGTTAAGCTTAATTATGGTTTAAGAGCATATATACAGCACACTGGCCCATAGAGCAAAATTAAGAGCTACTTCAATTCTCTGCTGCTACAACTGTTGCCATAGTACCAGGAGCTAAACCATAGTTTGGCTTAGCATTTTGTCCAAATCCAAGGTCATAGTTTTGTCTCTCCACAAATAATTCAGGAGGTTTGTTATTAGTTTACCACTCCAGCAGTGCAACAGCTTCAGAAGTTAGGAGGAGTGAAACAGCCATAATTTTTGCTCCGTGCACCAGGATGCTATATGTTTGCCTTAAAACGTTTAAACTAAACTATAGTTTAAAGCATGGGTAGGAGAACTAAATCCAGCCCACGGACGGTCCGGGAATCAGCATGTTTTTACATGAGTAGAATGTGTCCATTTATTTAAAATGCATCTCTAGGTTATTTGTGGGGCCTGCCTGGTGTTTTTACATGAGTAGAATGTGTCCTTTTATTTAAAATGCATCTCTGGGTTATTTGTGGGGCATAGAAATTCTTTCTCTCTTTTTTTCTTTTCAAAATATAGTCCAGCCCCACACAAGGTCTGAGGGACAGTGGACCGACCCCCTGCTGAAAAAGTTTGCTGACCCCAGTTTAAAGTGAGTTGTGAATGCGGTCAGAGAATTCTAGGTCAGTTTGTAATGCATTACCTATGAAACAGTTCATTCGCCTGATAAATGTAAACATGAAAATGTAAAGCTTAAACATGCAAATATAAAATGGAAGCTACACCTTAATGCAAGACCCTTTACCTAAAGACCTCATTGCACTGTTTTATAGCAAAGTATTTTGTGATCAGGAGTGTTTCCTGATTATAATGGTTTAGCCAACTCTGTTGTAGCCAGCACATAGTAAATACAAAATAATCTGGTGTTTTGATTGCTGAACTTCTTTTTGAAAAGAAAACTGTATTTATTGAGTTTCCTTAAAGAAACATACCAAGAAATGTAGCAAATGTAGACGGGTGGGAGTGGGAGTACAGCAATGGACTAAATTTTAAAATAAACCCAAAACAAAACATAAAAACATATAACCCAAGGTATAGGTTAAGAAAACAGAGTTAGATGGCAATAGAAAAACTCCAGTCAGCAAGATACAATATATAACGGATCAATAAAGCATTAGTCTTTCTCACTGAACACTCACCGCCTTCCAGCTTCTTTAACTTATGAACCCAGAACTTGATCTTTCAATAAAGACTAGGGCTTTTATATTGCAGGAGTTAAACATATATATATTGAATGAGTTAAACTTCTGGGCCTTACATGTTCTGCACCTCCTGTATTCCTTCCTTATGGCCTCCACCTATTTTATTCCCAAACATCTCACTTATTTTGCATGCTGTCTTGCCTCCTGCTACAAAACTGAGAAGAACTGAAAACCAATAAGGTCTAACTTGCCAGCATATATACAATGTTGTGTGTCTCCCGTGTGAATGTTGATTCCTGTGTACCTAGATCACCACAATCTCGGAAGAGAGTCTTGAAAGATCAGGGCTGATACAATATCATGTTGCTATCTAAACCCAAGGTCTGCCCTCTTTTCTTCAATGCGCAGAAGCCAACCAGACAGGCAGTGCACATAACATTTCCACAACACCCAAGGGCAGCAGGTTTGCTTGTGGGACAGAGACCAGACCACATGTCACACACAGATGCCCTCTAACAGCTTGCCATTGCTCCCTATTCCTCCAGTATCTACCGCTTGACATGGCAGCCTCATTCTGTCCAATGACAGGATCAGCTCTGAGAATCCCTCTTTCATAGTACATGTCTCACTGGCCCTGCTCCATGCCCTCTCTGAATGCTTTTGCTTGGCTGCAGTGTGTTCTTAATTGTGATAATAGATCTTGCTTGTCTAGTTTGAAGTGGGGGGCATGTGGATAGAAGAATCTGACTTGCATAGCTAACATCTGTCACGTATGTTGCTCCATCTACTTTTGCCTCTGATCACACCCACTTTTTGCTCTGGAGGGTAAGACCCGAACCAATGGTTTCAAGCTGCAAGAAAGGAGATTCTGACTAAATGTCAGGAAGAACTTTCTGATGGTAAGAGTTGTTTGACAGTGCAATGGACTCCCTCAAGAGCGTGGGCATAGCCAAGGGGGGGGGGCAGGGGGCAGCTGCCCCCCCATAAATACAAATCAATACAAATATGAGATTGCCCCACAACTAAAGCCTGCTCCCCTAACAATAATCCTTAATCTTAATACTATTGTGTATATAGTACATTAACTGACTTACCCCATAAAATAACAATATATACATGATCCTATATATAAGACATAATACATTTATGTTTAATTATACCCATGCTTAGGAGGTTGTGGACTCTCCTTCCTTGCAGGTTTTTAAGCAGAGGTTGTGCTACATGACCCTTTGGGTCCCTTTCAACTCTACAATTCTTTCATTCTCTGACTTCCCCTTGTATATAAGTATTTATATAAACAAGTAATTGTGTGCTATATGACTTCCTAATGCCTTATCAAAAAGTCGATGCGAATGTAATGAGAGAAAATGGAACAATGAATCGGCAATAAAATATCTCACCCTAACCGTTGAATACAGCAATGTGGTTGATTAAAGGTAGTTTAAACATGCAAAGATGTTTAACTGAAAAGGGGGGAAATGCAGCTTCTCCTGCAGTTTAGAACAGAATGGAATGGTGTGAATGAATGGAAAGGTTTTCTGTCCAGCAATGGATCAATAGAAAAGAGGGAGATTGTTGTTGTTTTTTGCTGACTCTCCTTCCCCCTGTAGAGGCTCTCCCAATTCTGCAAGGCAGAGCTTCAGTCAGTGGAAGAGGCTGCAAGAAGAGGCACAAATCATTTCTGCATATCAAACAGAGATGTAGTGTCCTTTCTGAGAGTAGAATTCTGTTCACAGAATCTTGGGATCCAAGCCATTGCTGCAAGGTGGATAAGAGAACCTTTCTATTTGTGGTGCAAAGTATCCTAGCTATAAATACCAATACTTTTCTTTCCCAGTAGGGATGATTAAAAAGGAAGCACTGGCTTCCCATTTGAAGAGTCAGTCAAACATGGCAGGACATGAAGGTGACATTTGAACACTAAGTGCCAGTAAGCAGAAAGCTGTACCTGAGTGAGAATGACTCATTCATCACAGGAAAGGGGATATTCATTTTACTAAGTGTAATTGGGGGCACACAGCTGAAGTCCTAAGTCACAAAACTGAATTTGGAACTCTACAGAATGAACGATTATTAAAGTCCTAAGTAAATACTGCAATTTTTTTGAAGTTGAGGTGACTTTATTGGAGGGGCATACTAAAAAGAATGATGCCCAATTGCTAACGGAGTGCATAGTTTCTGTGGATATCCTTTTTGGTAGTGCTTCAAAGGGGCCTGATATAAAGCAAGTTTTGTTGCTCCCCAGTCTGATGATTTCAATTCATTCCCCCTCCTGTGTAGTTGCATATCATAGAGATGCCAGATGTCCCTTCGATTTAAGGACATCTCTCATTTTAATGGGGATTGTCTCTTAATCCAGAACAGCATTGCCTGGTACAATATGATGGATGTCTCTCATTTCAGAAGGCTATATATAACTCAAAATTCTGTCGAGGAAACATCTCAGCTCTGCAGCATCCCTTATTTGGGGGGGATTTGATATGGCAATTCTGCCATGTCATGACAAGGCCACGGATGACATTTACTGGAGATTGTACAACTGGTATTGCATGCCAGCATCTCCTTCCACTCTTGAAAACCAGCCATCAGTTGATGAGCCTTCTGCCACAATGAATTGCTGCCTGGGGGAATCATTGCCAGACTGCAACAAGCCTGTATGGGAATACAGATACTACAAAATGAACCAGAGCAAACAAGATGCAGAGGTTCTATGTTTCTGAACATTTCCATCAATGAAGTTATGTGTTGTCTTTCCTTTGTGGTGAATAATTTGCCTAAACCTCCAGTTGCTACAGGTCAATAGGGTTGCTAGATCTGACTTCAAGGTCCTTAGGTCCATGCTAATCAACAGTGCTCTTTAAAGTATATCTTCTCTATCCAATCCATTGAATGGATGAAGCAGACACTGCTTAGCATAATTCCAGAAAAGCAGAAGGACTTTGGGACTGTTTCATTTTAAAGATTACAAATTCTTAATGGAATTTGTTTCAGTTGTTGGGAATGTTCCTGCCTGAAGCCACAGAACTGCAGTTTTAGTTCTCTGGTACACTGAAGATCCTGTGTTGAGCAGAGGACTGGATCACTGCCAAAGCCCTTTCCTAGTCCTTTATTTCATTATCAAATTGAATTTGGTGGTGTGCAGAATATGGCATTAGTGCTGTGCCGAAAGCTATTCTCTAATTTATTAAAAAAAATATTCCTATGCAAAAGAGGTGTTTCCGCCTCTTTCTCAGGGCACTTCACAATTTCTGAATAATTTCAGTGTGAGCTGGTTGAGTTTACTTTATCGTTGCAAAGTGGCCATGAGTAGCGTGTGTGTGCATTCTTCTTTTCTGCACTCTGCAGCCTCTCCAACCGCCTTTATCTCCTGATCTGAAAAAGCCCCATGAATGGATCACATGCCATTCAGGTGATCTTTGGTTTCCCCATACCCTGCAATGCAAGTGCGACAAAAACATTCCTCTCTTAACTTTTACACAGCCTGGTTGGTTACAGTTTTGGCATTGTTTTCTGTTTGGATAACCGTGTTGGTTCCAGCCAATCAGATGCAGCTACATGGTGAGATCGCAGAGTATAAATGAAGCTAGTGCAGAATGAAAGCAATGCCTTTTCAGGAAGCACCACCCTCACTATGAGCAGCTTTGTCTGCTATTCAATGATATAGACACGTAGCTGAATTTGATTCTGCATGGCACCATTGCTACTAGGAAGAAGAAGTGGAGAGCTAATTTCCAATCCAAAATGGCACTGAAGCTGCACCTAACTGGACCTGTGAACTGTTCCAAATCAGCATGAGAAAGAGGTGCTTTAAATGGTCTTTCAGGAAACTTTTTAATGTAAAAAAAAAGTTCAGTGGGGAACAGCGATAGTATTTGGTTTATAATTGTTTTAATATTGAGAATAAAAAAAAAGTGTTGAGAAAGAAGGGCAGAGAGTGTGGGAGTGAGGCATTTCCCCCCGCCCCCGGCATCTCACAATTCGCATTTGACCAAGCTGTGACAAACCAGTAGTGACAGTATGCACAGTGGTAAGGGAAACAGCCTGGTACCCACACACAATGACGATGAATCATTAACGCTCATTCAGAATCCACATGCACTTTCTGGTTTCAAAGAAACCTCAAGGCAACAAAAAGCAATGCAATACTCCTTGGTGTCAGTCATTCTTTTCTTCTATACTGTTCAGTAATAGGGCTTATTTTATATATTTGAAAAACCTTGTAAGTACCTCCAACCAATTAGTAATACTAATAGAGTTCCATTTTCAACTAGGCTCCGTAATACTGCAATCCTACACCCACTTACTTGGGAGTAAGCCTCCCAGAACTCACTTGCATAGTATTGCATTGCAAGTATAATAAAAGAGAGAAAGTGATTGTGATATATCTTAAAGTGCACATCTACTTAGTGGACTTACTCCCATGTAATTGTATATAGAACTGCCTGCATGCAGGGCAATCCTAACTCTGAGTGGGGGATGATTGGAGTAGTAGAGCTGCCACCACATTTGAATCCTTGCCAGCTCCTACTAGTCAGGCCAACTGGTAATGAGCCAATATAGGATCTGTAAGATCCTTTGTCAGCTGAGACCCACCTTGCCCCAATACGTCCTGTTTTGAGGCCCTACACCAGCTATCACCAGAATGGGAGGCCTGTCTAATATAGTTTTCCACCCATGCAGGTGGAGGTCAGGTATCATTCTAACCTCCCTCCCTTCATATTTATTAATCTTTGGCAATGTGGCCACATGCAACTCCCTGAATGTATTATTTTAATGGAGGGTTATTAATTACCTGAACACCATTACTATTACAATCCCATGCACATGTACTTGGGCATAAGAGTACAACTGAAACCAGCATTTGAGTTGAGCAAAATGCCCTGTAGCTAACAGACCACATCAGTATCCTGGACTTTAGCACCAGCAGGTGACCACAGAGAGTATACAGTGGTGCCCCGCAAGACGAATGCCTCACAAGATGAAAAACTCGCTAGACGAAAGGGTTTTGTGGTTTTTGAGCTGCTTCGCAAGACGAATTTCCCTATGGGCTTGCTTCGCAAGACGAAAACGTCTTGCAAGTTTGTTTCATAGAATCATAGAATCATAGAATCATAGAGTTGGAAGAGACCACAAGGGCCATCGAGTCCAACCCCCTGCCAAGCAGGAAACACCATCAGAGCACTCCTGACATATGGTTGTCAAGCCTCTGCTTAAAGAC
This sequence comes from Podarcis bocagei, assembly GCF_964188305.1. Classification (NCBI taxonomy): domain Eukaryota; kingdom Metazoa; phylum Chordata; class Lepidosauria; order Squamata; family Lacertidae; genus Podarcis; species Podarcis bocagei. Next base: position 30,905,553 of record NC_138127.1, on the reverse strand, counting down.
CTCCAAAGAAGGAGACTCCACCACACTCCTTGGCAGCAAATTCCACACTCTTTTTCTTAACACCGTTAATACAGTTGCGACTTGACTTCGAGGAGCAACTCATAGAACGCGGTGCGGTAGCCTTTTTTGAGGTTTTTGGTGATTTTTGAAGCTTTTCCAAAACTTTTCCGACACCGTGCTTCGCAAGACGAAAAATTCGCTAGACGAAAAAACTCGCAGAACGAATTAATTTCGTCTTGCGAGGCACCACTGTATTTCCCTCCACACCTAAACCAAGATAACATTTTCCTTTGTCTTGGAAGCAAAATGATTTTTTTGTTGTTGTTAAACCATGCCACCACTTTGAATCGGCTAAAGAGAGAGGTGACCATATTGCCATGCCTGTTGTGGACATTGACAGTATCTGTGCACCCAACACTTATCAAAATTAAAAGAGAAGCCAACTCTATTACTGATGTCATCTGAGCCCCTGAGCACTGACTCAACATTATTTGGATGCTTTCTTGTTTATGAATGGACAGCCAATTTGCTCTAGTGGACCAAGCTGGAGTGCAGAATATCTGCACATTTAACATCCAATAACTTTTGCCTCCTTATTTTCTTTTGGGTTTGCAGCCGTACGCTAATAGCTCTTGTGCAAGGATCCTGTCAAAATCAGGCTTCCAGATCCCAACATGGAATCATTGTCTTCTCCATAAAATTAGATAGTTTTACTTTATCTTGAATAACGTGTTTTAAGATGCTGAATCATCACATCCAATTCCAGAAAGTCATACAGAAACTTTGCTGATCCCACATAGTGCAGTGATGGCCAAACTTGGCCCTCCAGCTGTTTTGGGACTACAATTCCCATCATCCCTGACCACTGGTCCTGTTAGCTAGGGATGATGGGAATTGTTGTCCCCAAGCAGCTGGAGGGCCAAGTTTGGCCATCACTGACATAGTGAAACAATGAGATCAATGGAAGCAGAATGGACAACACAAGAATGGACAACACAAGCACATCTTTTCAGTTTCTAATTCCTATTATTTGGAAACTACGGTATTGAAGACATATTCCAACATACTTTCCCAGATGGATGAATAGGTCTCTACAACAAATGTCTACTTTTCATTTTGTTTAAAATATATTTGCTGTTTTTGTGTTCTTAATGGCTTTTAATTATCTTTAGTGTGCATAGCCTCAAGGTGGTTGTTTAGAAAGCAATTACTAAATCAGTTACATTATTATTGTTGTTATCATGATCATGTAATCCATAGCATAATGTAGATTCCGATAAATGCATGAAAGTCTTCTGCTTACAAGAGTTAGCCTATGAAAAGATCAGTTCCACACACGCAAAGAGAATTGTGCATCGAGATGGGCTTCCTACAACAAAGTGCAGCCATTGTAAGTGGGGTGGGGGGGGTCAACCTTTGCTTCAAAAACCTGGCAGTAAATTGCTAGGTGAGCAGGACAGTGGCCTAGAACCTCCTTAAACAGTTACAAAACATTCCCATGGCTTTGGAAACCTGAGCAATTCATAACATTGTTTCTGGTAATGGGTAAGAACCAGTTCAATAGCTGTCATACTTATTATACCCAAAGCCGAGCTTTGTTGCAATGTGCAAACCAAATCACCAAGCACAATAGAATAATGTCTGCTAGTGTCTGTGGGCGATGAGTCTAATAATGATGAGAGAAAAAGTCCTTTTCATACAGTTGATGCTCCTTTCAGTTGGCTTATTGGCCATATCAAGTTAAATGTTAATTGCAGGCTACAGAGAGGTTACTTATCCCTTTGTAATCAAATATCTCTTTCATTAACTACCTGTGCAACAGTATACCTGCTATTCAACGTCTGACTGGCCCTTTTGTTTCCAGAGCACCAGCAAGCAAATGGGCAGGAGCTGAGATGTCTTAAAAGCCATGCCAGGATTGGGCGGAGGATGGCAAGGCACGAAAATTCATTTTAAGCTTTGACTACAACAAACTAAACATTACACGGAAGGGTAAAAGGCCAAGATATAAGAAAAATGTAAAGATTTTAGTCTTCAGGAAAGACTATTGGAGCCAGAGAACTCACAGAAATGAAATACAGCCTCTTTCTCATAATTACTTTCTCATTACTTGCTGACCTCCAGAATGACCTTGGTCAGTTCATTTTACTCTTTCTGGCCAAAGCATTCCAATTGTGATTTTTCAAACGAGGCACCAATTTTTCTTCTTAGATGCCATAGGAGAGAGGGAGGGAAGGAGGGTGTATATATTTAATGGGATTGCCACCCCACTTGAATTTTATTTTATTTTGTCATAATTTTGTCCTTTGGCCATTTGCCAGAACTAAAGGAGGAAGAGGCTGTAAGGCATAGCACACACCTCTGCTGAGGACATTACATAATTGGATAGTGGTGGCGGAAACTTCTGCACTGAAGGTTGTGTGTTGTGCAGAAGAACACAGACACACTATGCTGCCATGTGATGCTCTTCCCCACCCTCCCATACACCCAGGTTCATGGAAAATCCAAGTGTATGTGGTGTATGTGGTCATTTACCAGCTTGACAACAGTAGCCCGTACATTGGGAACCTCAAGGTTGGATTACTGCAATGTGCTCTGCGTGGTGCTAACCTTGAGATTGTTCTAGAGGCTTCAGCTAATGCAGGGCAACTGTGCTGCTTGTGGGGGCAAACCACCACCAGCATAAAACACCTTTTTGCAGGATTTACACTGGCTGCCAGACTGCTACTGGGTCAGGTTCAAATTTTTGGTACAAACATGAAACGTCCTATACAGTTCAGAACCAGGTTACTTGAGAGACCATCTGACCCTTTATATTCCCAGCAAGTCACTGTGTTTTGTGAGTAATAATAATAATTTATTATTTATACCCCAGACACTCTGAGCGGCTCCCAACAGAATATTCTTATTAATAATAAAAAAGCAATAAAACGTCCTAGTCACAGGGCAGGTAACTCAGCAAGGCCAGTGGATATACCAACTCTTTTCCCAGGAGTAAAGTGTCTTGTGATCATCTCAGCCCAAGCTACCGATCAAACATCCTAGCACATCTGGGTCCACTGCCATTTTGAGCAAGCAGGCCAAAGGTCTACATAATCTAGCCCTGTTCAGATATTAGACATAGGAGGGTTAAAGCATGTGGCGAGTGTGTGGGTGCATGCCAGCCTTTTTTCCAGCATCCCCTCATGCACATACATACCCTCACTACCACCCAAGTTTCCCCTCACTGAGGGAGAAGATCCTTTGGCTTAGTGCACTTATGATTCTACCCATGACTTCCCAGTTCTATCAATGTGCTATGGGGAGCATGCTGATCACATGCAGCCAAATGTGCAAAAAAACCCAACAACCATTCTTTAGTTCTTCTACCCAATAAGCAGATGTCTGAGGCTCCAGTCAGTGAAGACTAGGGTCTTGGGTGCAGGATTGACATGTGTAGCCCTGTTCCACCCTCATCACCATTTCAGGTGAATGTCTGGATAGGACTTTTGATTATCACTAGGATTTTCCAGGCACAACCCTTATTTTCTGCCTCCTGTCCCTGGTCAATCTTTGTCCCTATTTTGTATTTTGGAGATATTTTTAAATTGCAGAAATTGCTTTTTAAAAACATTCCTTGTTCAAATTGCTAATTGTCTACCTGAATTGCCCTCACCCAGTTTACCTAGAAATTAAAATCACTAGGAGAGGAACTCCCTTGCACGACTATGTAAATATAAGCTACTTCAGTTTGGTACATTACCATTACCTATTAGCATTATACAGAGAAGGCTAAAACTTTGTTGTTGTTGTTTAGTCGTTTAGTCGTGTCCGACCCTCCGTGACCCCATGGACCACAGCACGCCAGGCACTTCTGTCTTCTACTGCCTCCTGCAGTTTGGTCACAACTAGTGACTGGCAAATTCACATAAGCATGATCTGAAATCACTTTTATATTTATAGATATTTGGGGAGAGGAGATTGTTTTGAGAGTTTTCTTCCAGCTCATAAAGTGGGTTGTAGGCTTGCCTCTGCTGAATAGCAGAGTGCAATGCAAAAATGTGTCCTCACTAATGGCTACATTGGTCATGATGCATTATGTCTCCCCCTTCTTTCCCTCACAAACACACTATCCCTGGATGCTAATAACCTCAGATTCAGAGGCAACTTGCAAGGTAAGCAGGTGTGCTTAGTTGCTGAGCTGTGTTGATGTTCCAGGGGTCATTTTTTTGGTGCCTATTTTGCATTTTAGATGCAAATTGACCACATAATATAAGCCTGGAAGTGTATATTAGAAAAGGATGTTATTTTGTAAGTGGTAAGAACTTGACAAACACACACACACACTGCTCTGCATAATAAATATTAGTTAATTCATAGTTCACCTATATTTGCTCCTGCGGCTTGGTCTTAGGATAACTATAAACATCTTCCAGTTCACTAATGGACTGTATGATTTTTAAGCTGCTGCTTTCCCAAAACGATGTTGCAGCTAGATCTATCTATGATCCATCTCCATTGGCTTATGCACTGGAGGGAAATGCACAGGGCAGTTTTAAAGTCCCCTAATTTGTTATTGTTACTATATCTTTCATTCATGAATCACTCCCTATGAAGTATCTCAAAGAGATATTACAATACAATTGGAATACAATTTATAAACTTTTATAAAGAGTTGCATATCTAAAAACAACTGAAACAATTTCCTATGCAAAAAGTTATGGTATTGCTACAGCAACAAAAATAAGATGTTGCCTTGTTGCAGCTACACTAATAGATCCTATTGTGCCTGCAGCAGTCACTGCCCCAGATGTGGCTTAATGGAATGACTGAAAACAGATGACATCCAGCTGTTCCATCTGAATTGGGAAAGAATGGTCAGAATTGGAAGAAATTTTCAGATATGGTAACTCATTCTGGATATATGACGCCTGCCACGATTCAGACAAATAGGTGCAGGGGCTTCTGTGCTAGGGAACACTTATAAGTTTGTTTTATCTTCCAGCGTCAGATAAGATTCACAGGAATACTTACCCCTTTTGCCGAATTTCAGGAGGATAGGATCAGAAGGGGCTTTTGCAAGGCAAATCTTTAAAGTTTGGAATAAGAGATTTGCATCACCTGTGGTTTTTGTACAAAAATAACACATATCACAGATGCTGCTAGGCAAATACCTTGCAACATATTGTAAGGGTAGGTGTAGGGGTTAGAAAGTCATGATGAATCAAAGACAGTTTTAGAGTTTGTTTTAATTTCTGCTCCACTAATAAGTTCTTCCTTCTACACTGTGATGAGAATCTAAAAGGAAAGCCTTGGTAAAGTCATTCGCTGGTTAGAAGCTAAAGCTGTCGCTCACAACACTACAGTTCTCCTCTACCTCCCAGGCTCCCCTCCCACCTACCTGTTGCCTTTTATGATCAGCTTGGAGGGAAAATATAACTATTTCAAACAGGTAGTTTGAGAGGGCCTTTCACAAACGAACGTGTTTGCATTAGGGGATGTCCTGAAGTAGAGGACCTTATGCATTATATCTTGCACTGCCCCTTATATAATGAAGCAAGAGAACGATTTTTAGCACCTATAAGGACAAGGTCCTCTGGCCAGAACCCCTCTGACATGATTTTATATCTCCTCACAGACATAGATAAGTATGTGACCTGGTGTGTAGCACTCTTTGCAACTGCCGCTAGGAAAATTAGAGCAAATTATATAGCCAAGATAGCCACCATCTGAAAGGAGATGATTTTATTTGACCCTATCTACATCAAGCTATATTCTGTCTTTATCACCAAACTCCAAATATAATTGCACATTGTATTAATTAACATTATTTTTTAATATATTAGTGGCCATTTTAGCCTATAAATTTTATTGTTTAATGTCTTAACCTGTATATTAAGGTATTTTATAGCTCTGTTTAGAATAGGTAACGTCTTGATAATATAAATGTTTTAAGTTTTTTGTATTAGTCTGGCATATTTTCTTTTAATTGTTGAATGGTTCTGTGTACATTGCAGCAGCCTTTGGCTATGTGCAATAAAACTGACTGACTTATTGACTGAGAGGGCCTTTCAGTGGCTGCACCCCATTTCCAGAACTCTCTTCCATAGGAGGTTTGTCCGACAGCTTCACTTTTGTCTTCTGCCATCTGCTAGGTCTGCTGTGGATGTAGGCCAGCTGATTTACATGTCTAACTAGCTCTATGCAGGAGTTATAGAATTCCACAAATGGAGGGGATATGAACTACAGGTACCATCCTGCTTCCAGTTTTTTAGTTGCCGCAAGCTTTATCCCCAACCTTTATTCAATGACCTGAACATATGTAAGTACATGAGTGGGAATCTTTTTACAAAATTATACTTTGGTCAGCAGATCAGATCTCCAAGTCTCCTGGGCTAATTACATCTGGGCAAGAGAAGACATCAAGCACTACAGCTGCATAACCAAACTTGCTAACATTAAGAACTGATACCCTCCCCCTCTTCTTTTTTTGCAGGAAAAGTTTTCTTCTAAACAGCGTGCTACTGAGAAAGGGCCTAGTCAAGGAAAAGGTATAACAAGCAGAGGAAATACAACTTGCATGCCTGTTCTGTAGAACTGAATGATTTGCCAGCTCCCAAATTTGACTTCAGCCCCTATAAAATGGCGATAGTCATATCAAGTAGCTGGCACTCGTTGTGTTGTGCATTCTCAGTCCTAGTAAGCCTACACCAGTAACATCTATTACTTTAATGGAAAAGAACAGAAACAATATTTGGTTTTCCATTGCAAGTACAAAATCCAGGTTTTATTCCATTGGCCTTTATGGAGTTATTAATCTTTTACATTGATAATAGAATTTTAGACCCACTTTTAAATGCATTGTTAGAGCTACGTACTTTGATGTCCTCTTGGAAAACAACTTAAGAGCTGAGGTTTTTCTAGACCTGTACTGAAACTGTTTCAACCCATTAGTTTTTATGCTTTACTCATGCATGACATCCTTTAAACTTGAAATTAGAAAAACAAATGTTAGGTTTTTCTTCCACCATCTGTTACTTGTTACATGACCCACAGAGAAAGCCAAACATTGTTAAAATTATATTACTTCTATGGATTCTTCTCGCTGTCTTCCACGTTCTGAATCACTCTGCAATATGTGCAACATATAGACAGATATATACGCCTTTTATAAGATCGCTGGCCTTAGCTTCTGCTAACATACCCACAAGCTGGCAGGTGTTTTTGGTGGCTGTAATTAACTTGCTGAAGCAATTATAGCAATTTGTCCGCTTTAAAGAGTTGATATATAGCTGATCCAGGTACTTACATACAGTACTCCACAGCTCTTAAATGCACCCCTGCATTGGTATGTTGGCAGGGTGGGAGAGGGAATCACCATTAGAGGATCCACATACACATGCATGTACCAATATTAAAGGAGAGACAGAATAACTTTAAGTGCAACTGTAACCTGATTAAATAGGTCAACTGTATGAATTCTAGGCTGCAGTTCTGTACATACTTATCTGGGAGTCAAGCCCAATGGACTTAGTGGGTCTTATCCTGAGTACACATCCATAGGCTTACATTTCAGTCAATTAATCTAGCAGTTAATTCGGTATGTATTGAGTTGTATATGAGTAAAGGCAAAGGCAAGGATCATCCTAACCTTACTTTTCTTAATGAAACAAAGTTCACGTTCATGGAACAGGATTTCTATATTCCGGGACCTCCCTCTGTGTCCCTTAAAGTCTGCTCCTGTGGGTTGGGAGACCTTTGGGAAGAGATATGGTGGCAGGAATTCATCAAAATCATTCATTCCTTAAATCAGGGGTGGGGAACTTTTTTCCTATTGAAGCCCAGCATTTCCTAGGGATAATCTGTGTGGAGGGACTTAATGCCGAAGATAATAGTTCTGAGGCCCCAGAGCTACACTCTTCTCTCTACAGTCACACAATGCTTAGGTCTCAGCCTAGCAAAGCAGACCTTTGCACATTAATGGGTTTCTGCACATATAGCACTTGATGGATTAGGAACCAGGAACATAAATATGATGTGGCTCCAAATCATGTATCTTCTATCTCGGCTGGTTTTCCTTAAATCAAGACTGAGAAACCTCAGGCCCTGGAGCCACATGCTGCTCCCCTGGTCTCTATATCTCACCTTCAGGACTCTGCTCAGGCCACTCACCCTCCCCAGGCCACATCCCTCACTGGTGTATATTTTGCTCTAGGAGGCTTAGTTTGGTCAGAATCGAGTATACAGAATGCTAAATAACATTACTTCTGGTACATGAGCCACCAAAACCTCTAGAGGGCCACGAAAATTTGTGTCCAGGACTTATTAGACTCATCTACCCTTATACTATCTGAAATCAAAGGGGCGAATTGGTTGTCAGATGTGATTCCCCCCCCCCCCCGGCTCTCGTATCCTACTAGCTTAAATCACACTGCATGCTCTATTTTTCACATAATTACTTGATTGTTTTAGGACAAGTTGAGGAGTGATGCATATGTTTCTGTTAACAAAATATGAGATTTTTGAAGGAAGCCCCTTCAACAATGCATAAGATCCTCTGAAATCCATATAGAGTTGACTCAAAATATCCAGTGAAAAAAGCTGACTCAAATATAGCCCTGTTAACACCTGAAAAGAGAACATGCTAAAGTTTTTCCTTCTTCTTCTGCCAGTCACTTAACTGACACACACAAAGGAGAATCGGAACCTCTAAACTACAGAGTCTTGGTACTTAGAAGAATGTTCTGGTATGTGGCAAGTCCTGATACATGGCAAGATCATTAACTGTACAGAGGGGGTGTGCTTTTCATCAGTGCTTAAAAGGTCTATTTTGACCTGAGAAGGTCAGGTTGGCTTTTTCAAATGCCTGAAAATGAATAACTCACACCTGGAATCTAAGTGGCACCACTTTGTGAGCTGAAGGTAGCTAAGGAGTTACATCGGAGAATAGTTTCAGTGGGAATGTTAGAGCTATCCAGAAGTACACTGATACAGAGTGTTCTTTGGTTTATTGTGAAAACTTTCCAAAAGTATCTACTTAAGTATCTGTTTGGAAGGTAATTGGCCCACTTTTTCTAGGGTCAGGACACTTAAAAAGAGAAACTATCAAAGACAATGATGAATCTCAGATTTGAACTTGATTTTAGAGTTGTATATAACTCCAGACTAAAGGAAGTCTGAAGGAAACCACTACCTGAATAATTAGCAAGTTTGCCACTTTTTCTGTGCCTTTTACAATTGAGTGGCATATCAAGCTTTCTCTGTACAGTATTGAAGAATGGTGAGAAGGAAGCTCCATCTATTGGATTTCTGGCTGTCAAAGAACAGTTAGGCACAGAGCATTCTAACCCCGATACTGTCAACGGAAAGGAATGCAGGATAACCATAGATCATGTGCACACGCAAAAATGGCAGAGTTACAAATGTGTAATGAGATTCCAGTAAGAATCTAGCTAATTAGATGACAGTTGCTATTAATTTTCCATGTTACTGGAAATGGCACAAGACCCTATTTTTGTAATAATGACTTGGAAAACTGTCACCACGTGATCAAATTTCAACACAATGTCAAAATGTGTTCCATCTCGTATGCAATGCCATTAGCTTGGCTAAAGTCAGGAGCTCTCTGAAGAAAGAGTTCAGCAGTAATTTTTGGAAAACTTTGAGCCTCTCTTAGAAGTACATTGGCAGGTGGATGAAAAGATTCTTAAGAATTTGGACTTTAAGAAAGGAAAAAAGGAACATTTCAACCCTTCTCCCCCCAAACTTTAAAAAATAATGATGACAGGGCCCTGGAAAGTAAATGAAATGTATTAAATGACCATTGCTCTCAAATAAAGTCAAGAATTAAGTGCAGCTATAACCAAGGTAAAAAATGTACTTAAGATAAATGAAAAGAAAAGTAGTCTACTCCTCTGATTAAACTCTGCTGAGAAGTATTATATTTTACTTAATGAAAGTATTTATAATGCGTCCTTCACTCAAAGGGCAGAACTATACATAGTTGAAACCTAAAATGAAAAATAAAATTAAAGCAGCATAAAACAAAACAGCAAGATTAAGTTACAAATAAAAGCAGTTGCAACAAAAATTCAAGCGCTAGCATATCTGGCCCCTCCCCAAGAACCTGGGCAAAGAGATGCAGCTACTGCGGCTGGCAAAGTGATATTAATCTTGTGGTTAGGCACACCTCAAAAGGTTGATATTTCCCAAGCACTTCCTGGTGATATGGATATTACGACAATTGTGCAGACAGTGTTTCTGCAAAAATGCAAGCATTTCTCCCCAAGCAAGTCCTTCAGCCTCTGTGCCACATGCCCACACGTCCTGTCAAATCAGGTTTGCATTTGCTTTGTGCAACTTTTGATGCCAGTTGAACAGAAACAAGCTCGAAGCTTTTGTCCTTTCATTTATCAGAATGCCCTAGCCCCTAGCCCTGAATTTTTCAGGTTCCTTCCTGGGGCACCTCTACAGTGTATGCCATTTTTTCCCTTTCTTTCTTTCTTTCTTTCTTTCTTTCTTTCTTTCTTTCTTTCTTTCTTTCTTTCTTTCTTCCTTCCTTCCTTCCTTCCTTCCTTCCTTCCTTCCTTCCTTCCTTCCTTAAATGTTGACTACAAAATCCCAGGGAGGGGTGCAAATGACATTTAGTTCTGTGCCACCAAAATCACATTTAAAAGTGCCTAGTCTCTAGTATAAACCCTATTTGTTGGTAAAAATGGCAAGTTTCTTACCTAGTGGTACATCTTGTGTGTCTTACAAATTACTTATAAAACAAAATGATAGTTTAAATGAATCCTTTTTTAAGCAGTCCCAAACTAGAAATGCTGCCCTTGAAGAAAAGCCACTGCAGCAATCCTTCTGGAAATTGCAAGGATTTTAAGAGGCTACCATGCCTGCACCCCCCACCCCCAAATTTGGACAAAACAACAACAACCCAGACCTATTCAGAGGTTCATTGGAGTCAGGCTGAGATAGCTGTCATACAGATAGCTGCAGGTTGGGTTGCACAGCTCAAGCTATTTGGGGCTTTCAGGGGGCAGGGCATCAGGCAGGAAGCAGAGGCAAGAGTGAGCAAGAAGAATGGGAGACTCAAGGCAGGACCTACTGGATTCTTCATTCCACCAGATCTCTCCTCTTTCTGTTCCCCAGAAGCAGCAATGTACTGTATAGGATGGAATCTTCCAGCTGAACAACTGCTGATCTAGGTCATCTGATTTTTGTGTGTTGCTTTTCCTTTGTGAGCAGCTTCCCTTCCATTTAGCTATTAAGTGGAGGATCCAATCCTGCACAGTACTGGCCATGGCTCTTTCACAAGTGGATTTCCTGCATGCGAGCACTTCCCTTTGCAAGCCAGGAAGCTGATCGTGAAGGATGAGCAATTTTCACTACACAGGATCATATTCTCCTGCTAAGCAGGAGGATCTGATCCTGCATGGGGCTGGGGCACCCCCACACAGCCATATTTTTAAACCCTACTTTAACTATACTGTTATGTTAAAATAGGTTTTTAACAGCTCTTAGACCAACATCCAGATTGCTTTGGGGGGAAATCTGGGGCAAGGCAGGTGCCCTCCAGGGCAGCACAGGGCATATCAACCTGATCCAGGGGCCACAGATCAGAGCAGATCAGGGGGTCCATGAGGAGCCCTAATAAGGACCATTTGCTTAGATGATGAAAGAGGAGTAGGCACACTAATATTGGATACGTAAGACTGCAATTAGGCATAACAGCTTCCAGAATGAGACACAATGCCACAGAATACTAGTTCCTAGGGAGCAACAACAAGTGGTCTATTACCTTCAAGCCCTATTTGTGAGCTTTCTGCATGGCACCTTGTACTGGACTTAGATGGGTGGGCTATTGGTCTGACCCAGTAGGTCTCTTCATCTGTTCAGAACTGAGCCATTGCTGCAGAAGAAAAAAAGACAATATTCCATTTTCTGTATGTGTGGTGTGTGTTTTTAGCAGTCAAATCCATCCTATTCTTTTCGCCCCTTGTGTGTCATTTATTTGAATATCCTTTAGCTATGGCATTGCTTCAGAGTTGCTTTGTTTCTCTCTTTCTCTCTTTTAATCAGACTGCAATTCCAAGGTGGATGCAACTTTTAATCAGCGTATTTGTTTAAAGTGCATTGCCTTGACCAGAACATGTCTTTCCCACCCCCCACTGTATTATTTCATCTGGGATATGGCTGTCATTTTATCATGTTTATTTGCTTTAGGCGTGCCTGCCTGAACCACAGGCAGTTTCTGCAATGTGCCTTGAGGCGCATTCTCAAATCCCCACGTCCCTTTTGCTGAGTCTTGAAACGAGTTGCATCGCTGGGTGTTTATACATATCACCGAGATGGCACCAGGAGCTGAAATCATGCCCTTAGGGTTGAGTTCTATTTGGAGGTGCCAAAATGGTTTCTCTGCTCTCACTCAGCAGCGTGACACGCGGTCACTCATTTCATGAGCTGCAAATGAAGCCATTGAAGTGACTTTGGTATAGCAGACGGTCCATGCAGCATTTTTTGGCAACCGTATGTGTCATAACGCCTTAAAGAATAGAGGGGCTGGGAGGTTCGGAAATTCACAAAGAGTGACACCTAAGAGCATGCTAATGCTTTCACCATCCTGCTGCATATTGTCTTGTCGGCTGAGTCCAGGAAATGAACGTGTAACTCAAACCTACCCTTGTAGCTCTCCAGCTTATTAAAGCAGAAATCTGAAATATTTTTTATTTATTTTTCTGAATCTAGGGTGGTATTATTAATAATATTCCAACCAATGCCTCTGGCCATATGCTTTGACCTTTGAGAAGTCCTTTGTGAAGCTCGATCCTGAAACCACTTATTCCAGCAGGGGACTCATTGAAGTCAACAGAGCTCCTGTCAGCATACATGCTTGGGGCACTGGAGCTTTATTATCTAATCAATGTCACTGCAGATATTCATACCAGTTGAAACCAACCGGGGATCACAAACTTTTTATATTACGATTCCAGAATAAAGTTCTTTATTGAACAGTTTGGAGTGAAATGAGCACGGATAACAAGCATGGATGTTTCTGAAAGGCTTTATAATTTAAAGCAGGTCTGGGGAACCAGCAGCCCTCCAGTCGTTGTTGGACTCTTAATCTCAGGATCGTACGTTCGAGCCCCATGCTGGGCAAAAAAGATTCCTGCGTTGCAGGAGGTTACACTCCAACTCCCATCAACACCCACCAGCAAGGCCCACATGATCAGAAATTATGGGACCTGGAGTCCAGCAACATCTGAAGAGCCACAGAATTCCCACCCCTGATTTAAAAAGACTAGGAAAATGTCTCTTCGCATTCTGGGTAGGTGGGTGGCCTAAGAAAGAGAATCTCTCAGTCACCTTATCTGCAATGCTAAGCCAATACCCCCAATTTATTTATTTTTAAAATTTGCCCCCCAAGAAAGTGTGGAGAGATATTCAGCCCAGATTGAAAATAAATCCAGAGCTATGATAGATCAACATATCAACCACTCAAACTTATCCAATTTTCATCACTTGTCAGAGCTCTCTTTTGTCAGTGGAAATATACGCTTGCCACTGAGAACTCAACTGGCAAACATGTTTGGGGAGAGAGGAGTAAAATGAACAAGGGCAAATCAGCAAACTTATTTGTGAAAGAAATGAGAAGATATATCTTCAGTGGACAGCTGACATTTCTCATAGGAGGGTAAATGCAGGAGGGAGTGATCCCATTTATACAACCAGCTCCAGATCCCATTTCATGCTTTACAAATATACAGTATAGGGTGCTTCCTCCTTTTGTGTTCTCTCAGAGACCGAACATGCTCCCCAGGGCAACCCTCACCATTCCTTGTCATTCAGAGAACACAGCCAGCTGCTGAAGCTAGGGTTCCCATTGCACTGTTACCAAGCCACCAGATCAGACTGGAAAAACATGTGTTAGTGCCCTGTATATTATCTTTGGAGCTCATGGGTGCCACACTAGCACAGCAACATTTGCTTTTCAAAATGCCATTCAAAGTTGTCACTGGTACACATCAGGACACCACAAGAAAATGACTTTCAATAGGGAGACTGAAAAGGCACATTCTTATGAAGGTAATCAACTTTGTGGTGGCGATGGTGGGGTGTTTCTTTTCATATTATTTTACTCAGTAAGGTTTTGGAATGTTTATCCTTTTTTCACCCCCCTTTCTTCCTAAGGCTGTCTCATCCAAATGTTTTTGTAACTTCATGAACGTGTCAAAGGTCCTCTGCGGGAATTCTGTGGGAAATATGCGGAATGACCTGCACATAAGAAACAAGGAAAACATCACAGCATGAGATACCATGGAAGTTAAAATGAAGCATCTGCAGCTCTGCACATGGCACTACAGAGATCTGTAACAGGACGTTCATATTCAAAGGACAGCCAGAATGTTAGGCTCACATACTGATTGAGAACCTTGCATTATTATAATCAGCATGTAGAATGTGGATCAGTATTTCTAAATGAGGAATGTTGATACAAAAGAGGGGTTTATTGCCTTTTTGTAGGCTCTTTGGTTTTTCTTAAAACACACATGGAATCAAAAATCTGTTTTCAAAAAGTTCATGTGATGAAATCTCCTGAGCCTTTTGGTTATTTCTTAGAAATATTGTCAACAATTATTATCCTTAGCAGTCAAATTTCCAGAGATGACCAATGTTTTCCCGTGCTAATGAAATGAATGAATCTATCCCATGCTCAACAAATAACTTCTTAAGAACAGCCAAATTAAAAATTTGCTGTAAACTCAGAATTGTAGTTCATTGTTTTTATATTTTCAGATGAAACAGACACAGAGCGATGAACACAAAGGATGGAAAGATTGTTCACTGTATATGTAAAATAACAAGCAATGCTTAGCTCCAGTTGAAACTAGTAGAACTGCTCTCCTTGTTTGTTTGTTTAATGTTAATCATCTAAATGCTAACAGTCCAGAATGTCAAAGAAACATAGGCCACTCACTGCCTCTAACAACTCATGCCGTCATATTTATCAGATGTCATATTTGCTCCCTTCTATGAGAGAGAGCTGTTTTTCATATTGTGGAACTGAAGGCAATCTAATGCTAGAAAACAAACAATGGAAACATTGAGTTAGATTCAGATTAAGACTGCAATCATACATCCATTTACTAGGGAGAAAGCCCCCTTGACCTAAGTAGGGCTCACTTATGAGTCGTCTTATGAGTCTGATGCAGGAAAAGCTTGAGTAGGTCAGAATTACCAAATTCCACAGAATCATTCTCCATGTCTAATTGCTGGAAGTTGATTCTTAGTCAGATAGAATAAACAGTGGGATACAAATTGTCATGAACACTTTTGGTGATATTGTTTTGTGTTGAACATGCCAATCTCTTATAAGAAAATATGGAGACAGTCAGGGCTTTTTTTTCAGCTGGAACTCATCAGAACTCAGTTCCAGCACCTCTCAGGTGGATGCCATTCTAAGAGAACAACAGTGGTCATCATGGTGAGTTCTGGCCCCTCTTTTTCTATAAAAATAGCACTGGAGATAGTAAATTTGCTGGGGGGGGGGATGACCATTAGGTGTCCTAGGGGGTTGGGGAAAAGAATCTGCCATCAGTGACGGATAGGCTGTTGTGAATCTAGATTCTGTTGACTCATATTGTCAAGGTAAGAGAAGGAAGGCATAGAGATGATAAATTTGTTCAGGCATTTGTTTATAAAACATTAGAAAGCAGAAGTACAGGATGCCCTTCAACAGTAAGGTTTACTTGGAGAGATTTGATATGTTTTAATTGGTATAGTCTTTTTATATTGATAGTTCTTAAGTATAGCATTTATGTATTCACATAACTTTTATGAACAATGTTAATCTACCTTTCAAGGCCAAAAAACCGGAAGAATGGAAGATTGACAGAGCTTATAAATTGATGGGCTTTGTGTATGTGGTGGATAGCAGTGGGAGGGGGGAGCATAGGCTCTATAGCAAAGATTGTTATATTTGGTACCAAAGCAAGAACATTGAGATTATAACCAGCAAACTAGGTCTAGTTTGATGATATGCCGTGCTCAAGTATGAGGTCCAAATTTACTACACACTAGTAAATGGCACACATAGGGAGACAATAAGTAGGCAGCTAATAAAGGAAGGTACGTCAAGCACAGCAGCAGAAAGAAATGTGGCAGGAAAAACAACAATCTCTTTTCCTTGCCATGAATTTATTCTGTAGCAACAGAAAGGTATAGATATGGGATCTTTTCTCTCTCTTTTTCTTTTGGTAGACTGAGTCTCAATGATAACAGCTTCCGATGCAAAGTGTTCTGTCACTGCCACAAGTTTTATGACCTTCCCTTCTTCCCCATGAAGTCTCCCAACTCAGCCAGTGGTCTGGAACAGATGACAACACTGTTTCTTTGTTCTCTTAGCCTGTGGCTGGGTGTATCGAGGGGGTTTCTCGGCACAGTTGGTCAGCATTGTGCATTTTGTTCTTTACCCAGCAGAAACTAAAGAAACACAGGAGCACAGCAGGGCCCAAATGACAGTGCTTAATAATATAAACAGACATGCAAGTGCTAAAGACATGTGCCTGGTAAAGCAACTATTCTGGAAGCTTACAAAGCACACACAGTAATTTACAGAGCTACCACCTTCTTCATGTCCACTTCAGAAGGATATGATCTAGTCAGTACCTGGTCCTGTACTACTGGATCTTGGCAGTGGGTGATCTATTGCTAGGAAAAGGTACAAGACAAAGCTGGTGCAATAGCCCCAGAAAGCCCCAGGAGTCCTTTGCTTGCTAACAATTTCAATTGAGAATTTAAAAATTCCAGTCTTTAACTATTAAAATGTAACTTTAAAAAAACAACAACAATCAAATGCTTGTGGATCTTCCTGATGTCTTTACAATGATTGCCCAAAATTTCACAAGCAGAAGCAGGATTATTTTTATATCTGTAGTTTTTACTTCTTTTAACAAAGTTACATATATATGGGCATTATCAAGACAATTATAAGCAATTAGCATTAGCTTTATCATTGAAATTTATTACCCCTTTGGCTCAATTGTGCCCTTACTTTTTAAATGAAAGCTGAAAAGTTGAGAGGCGGGTCTAGAATATCAGTGAGGGGGGAAGTGAAGCCCTACCAACCTACCACTACAATGGATTCAAAAATGTTAATTAAAAAAAAAAGATTTGGGCAGATGCGAGGAGAAAATCAATCACCCAACTAGCCTCACCCCAGACATGATCCTGCTCCAGTCTGCAGCACTCCTACAGGTCCTGATAACAGTACTTGCTGTCAAACTACAAGGAGAGAGGATGCAAAGGTGAATAACCTACGGCTATCTATGTGAATAGAAAATGATGGAGAGAATTTGAAGAGGTGGAATCCAAAGAATGGATGTGAGATGCTGAAGAAGAAAGACTCTTACTTTCAGATCATGCCACTTTAAGAAGAGAAAGTTTCAGTTCTTGCAAAGTAAGAATGACATTTTTCTTTTACTTAAGGGAGCCCCTTTAACAAACTAGCTGGGATCATGGCCTTTATGAATTATGGACCCTTCACACTATGGATAGAAACCATAATACTCACTCCTTGCCAGTGAAGTATATTAATACAGTAGATTTGGCTTGACATTATGGTCATTAGGGCCCTCTGGAGTTCTACTATAAATGTCAGTAGTTGTTGTCAGAAAGTTAAAGGTTTTGTTTCCTACAGGCTATAATAGCTGTGTGCGTGTGTACGTGTGTGTGTGCATGCTGCCTACCTGCAAATAAATCTTATATCAAATAAGGTGCACTGCATTATGAAAACAAAACTAGCCATTTAGTGGACAGTGAAATGTGTGACTACCAGCTGGTGTTCTCCAGCTTCTGGGAGCGGGCACAAGAATTACCAATAAAATAGAATAATCAATAACATGTGGTAAAATACAAGTCCTTAAAGAATTAGTTTTACTACTGATCGTGTTCCCAGGTATTTTATAGAGATGTGCTCTTGGCTATCCCATTTAGAAATTGCATCAAGCTGCTTGCTGAGTGCAAAACCAGAGAATCAGAAGCAGTCTGATATTATAGCAAACTGGAGCCAAACCTGAATGTCCAATTCATCACAAACACTTGTATAAATGTATATGCTTTATTTAAATGCGCTTATTTCCTAATGGGAATCTCAGGGTTTAGTGTGAGCCAAGGCTTTAATATGGGATGCTGTTTTCAATGCCAGATCATTCACAGTGGAATTTTGATGAATTTGCATGGGCAACACACACAAATAGGCAATCATTTCAGATCCCCGTTAAGTCCTTATGTGTAAAGATTGGGACTCCTCTTTAGAGGAACACACTGAAATATATAAAGTAATCTACCTATTTTATGGGTTGATTCCCAAAAGAAATGGGGTTTGCTCACCACTATGGTCAGATTTCTTTCATAATTAGAACAAAATGATGTTTGATTTCCTCAAGGTGGGGTTGAGCTAGATTTGCTCTTTTATTTGTATTATTTTGAATATTATAGGTTGTTTTATATCTGTTTTGAATCTTTGTTTTTCTAAGTCACTTTGATTTCATTCTTGGGGATGGGGGGAGGCTGGTAAATAATAAATAAATCCTTATGATGTAAGTTAAAGGAATATTTTGATACAAAGCCATCGTCTGCTGTTTGTGTGTGAAGACACTGAGAACCAATTCACACACTATTCTGTTAATGAAAGGAGAAAACTAAGATGCTTCCTGTGAAAACTAAGATTCTTCTCAAGAGTCTTTCTCAGGGCGGTCACTAAGGTCAGTCATTCAACCACTTCACCGTGTTCAGACTTCGCTTTAAACACCTGCTCTCACCATCTACTGGCAAAAAGAGCCTTGGGAATCTCACTTTATTATTACTCAAGTACATCACTACCAGTCATGTGGGGTAAGAATTGTTCTTCTTATAATCCACCCAGATCAGAACAAAGAATGCTAAACATATTTCATTATGGAGCATAATATCCAGAACAAGTAGTAATTATATGCAGCATTTTTATAGTTCTGGTTTCCTAACTAGATGGTTTCCTAACCTAGCATAACTGATTATCATGAGCTCTCATAACAGCTCTCCTAACTCATACGCTCATTATCCTTCTCCTCTAATTCCCTCTCAGTCTCTTTCTCATTCGCAGAATCTCCTTCCCCACTTCAACTACCATTCCTCAAGCAACGCTCTGTACCTGCAGCTCACTCTAACTCCACCCAGCATTCCACTCCCCTCCCCTCCCCTCCAGTCAATCATTCCTCTACTATCACCTTTGCCATAAACACCCTAAGAATTTTGCCGCCACCCCCCCCCCCCGCTGCTCCATCACTTGAGCATTTAAGTGGCTGGTAGTGGTGGCACAGGAGCAGACGAAGGAAGTGAGCAATTCCAACTGCTAGAACAATGAATAAACACTAATTTGAATCCCTAGACATTGCAACCAATCTTCTAGTGGCGATCAACACAAGCTTTAATAGAGAGGTGATGCTTAGTTGGAGATTACATTGAGGCTGGGGGTAGTCCATGCCTCACTACCAATAACTGAAAATAGACCACATGATTTCTTGGACCAGGGATGGGGGGGAGGCAGAAATATAATAATAAGGTGTTGTGGTAGATAATATTTTCTTCCATTGTATCATGGAATTTGTGTGCTCTTGCATCACAGGTAGAAAGGTTCTCATGAAAATCCTTCCTATAAAACAAAATCTATCCTAAGAAATTGCCATGTTTTAACTGCTGCAAGGTGTTGTCTGATGCTGTCATGGCAGAATCTGTCTGGTGCATGTTGAAAATAAATCAGAGCACAAATGGAAAGTGCAATAAATGGCATAAAAGAACATACACTAACATTTATGGCAGTTGGTAGGGAATCTGGAAGGGCCCTGGTGAAGATTAACAGCAGGGATAGTTTCCAGTTGGAGAACACATTATGCTGAATTAACAGTCATGAGGTGGAGGAAATAAAATTGAAAAATCATCATTTGATTTCTTTACAAAGGACTTAGAAAAGTAAACTTGAAAAACTGAAATAAATTAAAGATTTGTTGGTTCAGATGTGTATCTGTAATAACTTAAATTACAGATACTCATCTGAACTATCATATACTTTATTTATTTCGGAGAACACAGAGAAATATCAATAGAGGTATCTTCAAATATAACAATCTGCCTTCCCACACTTACAATTTTTGTAATATTTTCTCTTTGTTTTGTGGTTGTAGAACCCAAGGAGATGGATGGGTGGATGGGTGGATGGGTGGATGGGTGGATGGGTGGATGGATGGACAGACGTAAAGTAGGTGTGTATTTTCAATTGTAATTTTAGCTTATGATTTATATTTTGAACTGTTGATATTATTCATTTTTCTTTGTATAAACTTGTTTTTAACATTGATTTTTACTGACAATTTAATGTATATTTTATATTCTTTGTAAACCAGTAGGAGGTTATAGTTAAAGTTAAGTGGTATACTAGTTTTTGTTAAATAAAAAAATAGATTAAACAGATGTCTTATCTTCTCTCTTACTTTCATTTGTTAGTAATTTACATTTTAATAGTTCCTGTTATCTCAGGTTCTGTCTATCCCTTCTTCCTTCAGGAGAGCACAATAGCTCACTGGTGAAAGAGCTGTGCCATGGGGAGGCAGCAACTTATAAGAATGGACTCCAAGTTCCAAATGTGATACCCAAAATCTTCCTGAGTCAGTGCATGTGGAAGGCGCCACTCCTGATGATTGTAAGTTGTCCAAGACTCACTTCCATAAAGCAGCATGCTCAATACGTTGACCTTCATCTTGGTATTGGACATTACCATCACATTTTCCCATACACTTTTGGAAAGGTGAGCCATTGATGTAGCTGCCTTGGCAATACACTTGTCCAACTCAGCATCAATGGAGAGTCTGCTGATTATGATGGAACCCAGGTAGAGAAAATTGTCTACCATTTCCCTACACACCATACATTTAAAGCACACAGCTTTCTCCCAAAGAATCCTGGGAACTGTCTTTATCCCTCACAGAGCTATAGTTCTCAAGCTGGGAGAAGTCATGTGCTTTAAAAGTGTTTTAGATGGATGGTGTGTACACAGACTTAGTAGACAACCAGCACCATCCACCTGAAGCAATAAGCAAAACATTATTTGTAGAACTCCCCGAGTTGAGGTTGATAACTCATATTACAGAAATGATAATTGAGGTTCTCTCCTCTCACACTTTGGTCAGGAGAAGTGCTTTTCTTTTCCTTTGAAAGATTTAAATGGCTGGGGGAAATGCTCACTGAGACAAAAAACATCCTACCTTCACAGGTATACCGATGGGATCTGAACTGGCGGTAAGTAACCTGCATTGAGTTATTGGGGTCATGGTGGATAGTTCAATGAAAATGTCAACCCAGTATGTGGCAGGCAGCTGTGAAAAAGGCACATTCCATGATCTTTTCATATTACCCCTCAGTGAAAATGCAAGGAGTAAAACACCTTTTAATTTTAATGTCAATGGGATAGAACTTGATTTTATTTTTTCAAGAATTAAACATTTCTATAATTCATTTTCCCATTCTACTACACCACATACACATGAAGATGGCTATTTCCTAGACCATGAAATTTGGTATTGTGAAACATCAAGGGAAATGCTTTTGGCTTGGCCATGCCAGGGTGGCACATATAATGGTGGGCCAATTTAGCTTCTGAAGACTAACATCCTTGTCTAATCATAGGCAGTTGCAGCCTGGGGGGTTGTAAAGGTTGCAGGAGGTCTGGCAGAACAAAAAGGAGCAGGTGCTTCAGAGCAAATGAAGCTTCTGGGCTATATTTTCCAACAGTGCAAATATCTGTATAGTAATATTCCAAGAGGAAAGCACATCATTGTAGCAGGGACAATGTGTTGTATGTGTTGACTGTCAGATTTGTTTTATAGCAAGGCAATCATGTTTCTAATGATGAAACTTTATGCTCAACTGTGCTGAGATACACTGCATATTTGGTGACCTAGTGATAAAAAAGCTTTCCTGGTACCACAGAATTTTGTGGGGGAGGTGGGAGGAGTGTGGAGTGTTTTTGTTCACAATTCCAGGCACTCAATTCCATTCCCCTTTCCACTTGTTTTCCATTTCCCTCTTACTCAACAATCACTCAGTTTTAGGTTTCCACCCTGAGTCCCCCTCCCCCAGTATTATTTGTACTTCTGCAAACCTTGGTGTTCTCTCAAGCCTGTCAATATCTCTATTTTGAGTGTGCCATTTTGGTTTCGTAAGAATTGGCACTCAGCGACTGAGATTGTTCTTAGTACTCTGACAGTATATTATTCTGTGCCTTCCGGTGGTTAAACAGTTGCATGCTAATGTTGTGATTTTTCAGCCACATCTGCCAAAGCTGTCTTCCTTTGCCTTGTCATTTAGTCCATGCTCTATAAACAAATGTTTTTGGCCCCTTTCCCCCTTTTTGGGAAGACAGCTGCTGGGAATGACCTGGCCAACTGCTCATGCATAGCTTAGTAGGAGACCTAGAGATGCTTGTCAGTGACTAGAGCAAGTCTCTGACATAAAGAACAGATGCCTCAGACTCACAATCACACATCATGCTCCATAACTCCACTAGCAGTTCAGTAGGACTCTCTCTCTCTCTCTGTCTCTGTCTCTTCTCCTCTCTCTCTCTCTCGCCTTATGGCAACGACAACTTGGATTCCAGCTGCTGCAAACATTAAATATGGCTCAACCAAATCACCAGAAGCTGAATATTTAGAATATAGGCAGCTTGATTTTTCAGTGGTTTGACCGACATCTTAAGACAGACGACGGTAGCTAAACAGACAGATAGACAAATGGATAGACAGACAGACAGACAAACACTGCCCATTTTTCAATGAGAAATGAAGCAACCCAAAAAATAAAATAAAAAACCAGCAATATTCCCCTGCCTAAATAGCCTGAGAGGCAAAGCCTGAGATCTGTATTTCCAAAGTGTAACAATGAGATTAACGTTTTTTCCCCCTTCCTGTTCTTTGGCTGAACCCACCTATGTGTGTGATAATTGTGTTTCGCATAATAGGTCTGCAGTGGGCTCTGACTGTATAGCATTTCTGTTGGCTGCATATGAATATCTCAGATGCTAAAAGGTTCAAAGAAATATCCTTGGAAACTGGGTGCACTTATCAGCACGTTTTGTTAACAAATGTTATCCTTGTTAAAAGAACGAGAAAGTAGAAGGCCTTCTAATCCTTTTCACCTCCTCTGCCAACCTGCCGTTGTTCCCACTGTCTGAGCAGTGCTGTCTGAAAAGTTGGCTGGGGTTTTTTCCAAGGCATTTATATTTTAATATGCCCATCACCCCACAGAGAGCTGGTTGTCATTTCACACAGACTCACAGTGTTGAGAGCTGCATGGGAGCTTATTTGCCTGAATCAGGGGTTGAGTGGCGGGCAGGATCAGAAGGCTCTGCTTTCTGCAATTGGGTGAACTGTTTCACCACTTCTAATCCTCAAAGCCAGATGCGGCAAGGTCCCTGAGCCCATGCTAGACCATGGTTGTACACACACCTGACTGGAATCAAGTGGAGGCTCAATTGTTTGTATTGTTGCATGCCATCCCAATTTTCAAGCAGAGCAAGATTCCAGGGGTTCCAGGCACTTACCCATGATTCGTGTTTCATTTGGAATGAGGCACAGCAGAGACTGTGGTGTTTTTATGGCATATGGCTTATTTACACAACCTATTTATAGAACTCCAGCCTATGATGGAGGGTCCCACGGCATTAACACCCCAAGAGGGCTTTGCCCCATAGCCGCAGCCTTGAAATCAAACAGAAATCAAGCATCGCTCTGACTCTCTGGCTTCCCCACACGATGCTTTGCTCTCCAGCTTCTAGCTCACATCACTCAACTCTCCACTCTGGACTTTTTAACTACTAGCCAGTTGAGGGAGGGAGCACGGCACATTTGCCGTCTGGTGCAGATCCACTTCCTTTATTCCCTTCATGGCCCATTCCCTAAGCGATCACTTCACAAAGAAGCTAGCCTGGCTATTCCATGAATTTGAATCCTGGCTTACATTTTGACACTTGCTAGATCCAGGGGTTGGGCGGGTCTCGGCATACAGCCTACTCCCCCCCCCAAAAAAAACCCAACAACAACTCATAACAGTATGATTGGTCTCGAACACGCCATTTTCCAATAACTTCCCATAAGCATAAATGTGCCAAAGAAGTGGAAATGTACTCAACTTCCTGTCACATGAACAATGCTTTTGTTCAACAATGTCCATCTAATGTTTTAAAGTGGACAAGTAAACTGTTGTACACTGTACAAAAATGACCATGAAGCATGGTGGAGATATACCAAGGGAGAGGTATTGAATCAATGGTGGAGATATACCAAGGGAGAGGTATTGAATCAATGAACCTCTTTTCTCACTGTCCACAGCAGTCTGAGATAATCATGTGTCTAGAAGGGAAGAGAAAGGGGGAAGTGAGAATCCTCACACACAGAATGTGTACGGTTGCACTGAAAGCATAAGTATAGGAGCATATCATTTAGTACTCCAGTGATCAGTGATCTTCACAGGTTTTGGGAAGCACTGGGGGAAAGGGCGAGTAACCTTTGTTGTTCTTGTATTTCTAGTAGTCCATGAGGAAGAGGAAGAGCGGGAAAGAAAGCTTAAAAATAAAAGGTCAAAAATAGCATGGAGGGGAAACAGGTGGCTTGTACCAGTGTCATTAATTATATTACCAACAACTACCATAGGTAACAATGAGGCAGAAGATTTTAATTTTTATGCAAACTAGTCATATTCATGCTTTCCAAAACAATATGTGAACCAAAATACAGCTCAGTTTTGTAACTTCAGATTTTGCAATGCAGTTCTCCAAGCAAAAAAATGTATAAAAATGTGCATATTAGTGAAAAGTGCAGAAAAAATGTTCCCAAGACAATTGCCAGCAGAATGGACAAAACTGCATACAAAAGTGTCTTTATTAGGGAAAATTCGCATAAAAAATTAGTATGAAAACACATGTGCTTTTTAAAAAAGAAATTGCAAACATGTATGGAAATGGAGTGAACAAATGAGAAACCAAATCTGAAAGATCTGCTCATTCCTAACCATAATGCCAATCAGCATAGCAAAAGGTAAACTGGCAATGGGAAGGTTTGTATTTTCCCTGGTACAAAATATAGCGCATTTACTGCTGGAAACATGTTATATCCTTACACCTGAACCTGGGTAACCAGATGGCAGCAATGGCTGCATTTATTCTGCAAAAAACTATCATTGGCTAAAGCCTTCAGAGTAATACATCATTTGTTTAAAAAGTGAAAAAGCTATTGGTTTGAATTGTCGCACACATTTGCAAATGCAAGGCAGCAAGATCCCACAGGTCAATGGAGATATGGAAGTATTCGTTTGGCCACTGGAGGGCTCTCAATTTTTTTAAATTAGTAGAGTCAAATATGAATGTGCTTTACATCTTCAAGAGATAAAGAAGAAAAATGGATAGTTTAAGCAAAAACAGACTTCTTCCTGTGTATACCCCTTTCCCGGTTAATCATTTCTTTAGATCCTTAAGAAGAAAATGATTTTATAATTTTTATAAAACTGGCAGAGGATCAACAAATGCCATGATTTTTCTGCTCTGTCATAGGTTCCTCTTTTCCTTCTGTTTATGGACATGTCTGCATAGTGCTTGACTATTTTATCAGTCGGACATAGTCAGTACGCATGTGGTAGGAGGGATCAATGTATTCTGCATAGATGGAAGCCTTCTGCCTTTTCTGGGTATGTGTCTTGTTCTGCGGGCTATGTAATACAGACCCCACAGCAAAAGAGTAACACACCAAGCACAAGAAGAAAGTAAGAAATCTGACTGAGCTTCATGTGATACTAGATGGGCATATGCCCCCTTAATAGGGCCAATCATTAAGGGCAGACATTGGTTTCTGGGCCTTGGGCAGCAGCCAACTAAATAGTTCTGCTAGCAAAATGAGATTTAGTTGTTCAATAGAACTTCTGCAGAACAGATTTAGGGGTCATGAGCGGAGGGGGTGGTGCGCAGGGAGAATAAAGAATGGAGAAAAAATTCCAATGTGCAGCTAAAGCTCCTTGTGCTAGTGTAACTGTTTAGCTTGATATCACCCCTTGTTACTTTTGCATGTGTTCACCCATAGGTCTTTCCTATCCTATTTCTGTGTTACTCTGTTAATTTCTTTATCTTAAAAAAAATCCTTACAAGTTTTCCTGGTTCAATACTTATTTAAATACTTAATTTACATATTTTTATCAAAATATGCATTTCTAAAATATACTTTTTCCCCTTCAGAAAAACACATTTTCAAATGTATAGCAATATGTTTTTAAGCCAAGAACTTGATCCAAAATATTAGGAAGTATGGAAGCTGGAGGATATGGAGCAGAGCAGATCAAGTCAAATGCACCTTAAGGCGGGCTTGGGGAGGGATTGATAGCAGGTGTCTCTTGACTCAGTTCTGCCAGCTGAGTTGCCTTTCCATCAGTGCCAACCTCCTTCCCTTCACCAAGCCAACGTGCAGGATGATGGCAAGCTAGTGGATTACAGCTGGCAGAGCCAAGCCAAAAGCTCTGAAATCAGATATGGGCAAGGGCGGAGCTGGCCTGTAATCCACTCAATCCTGTGCCAATATCAATGATGTCATGCAACAGGTTAAGACCAATCAGAACCTAATTGCTGTGCCAACCTTCAGCTGGCACAAGGATCATGTCCAACTTCCGCCATTGGCAGCCAGGCCAAGGATGAACTGGTGAGTCCACCAACCCACCAAGCCCTGCCAGGTTCTGATCCACACATTAAGTTGGGAGGTGTAGATCATGACAGTTTGTACCAGAGTATGTAAAGATCAAATTCATCAAGCCTCTCTGTTTATCATGTGCTGTCCATCATTCCTAAAATCTGAAGCAGTGTGTTGTGTTTTTTTCTGCTTTTGGTCCCTGCGTTGTAGACAAACAAGTCCTCTGTGAGGATAACTATTCTGATTTTCCAATCTTTCAGAAGGAAGAGTTGCTGTGCTCTATATCGTGCTGTTGCAGTCTTTTGCTTTGATTAAAGTTATGGCCTCAGTGTAGGGACATTTGTGGGATACCCACATGAATATCCAGGTATAAAAAGCTTGGATGCTGTCTGAGCATTAAAACCACACAATTTTACAGCCCGTGCTACATCTAGCAGTTGCATTTAGATTAGGCCACTGAGGTCCTTTGTCACATATTACTCAATCTCAATCTCTAAAGGTCAGGATATGCAAGCAGTTTAATTTGTCCAGGCTATAACTGTAAATCCAGAAGGCTAAAATTTTATGCAGCTCAGCTTTCTAACTGAGTAACATAAGTCTTTTGTAATGGAGTGCTTATTATTACTTTAGACTTAAAGGTTGGTATAGAAAGCCTGTTGGTCCCAGATGAGAAGAAAGAAAAAGTAAGTAAGTTTCTGTCTTTTATTGGATGAACTTTGGCTGGCAGAAATTTAAGAACAGAAGTATGACATCAAGCTTTAGAAAGAATGAAAAGATGAAGGAGCCAGTAATTTCAAATAGATTCTGAACTAATATTCAGGCTGGTTTCATTAAAGAATGCAAATGTCTTTGGGTATGATCCACTGGGAAGTTTTCTTTGGCACATTGATTGAAAAGGGAGCTAAGAACAGTAGTTCTCTTGCACAATTTTATTCATTTCTGTGGGGCTTGAGAAGGAGACTATCCCAATGGATTGTGGCCTTTGTCACTAAATAAGGCTTTATTTACATGAACACTACATTTTCTTCAGGACTCTGAAGCTGGCACAAATCTCAGACCACTGAAAGAACATTGCTAATGATGCCTGTAAAAAAAAAAATCCCTCAGGAGGATCACTGGTAACGTATCTCTATCCTGCAAATGTACATGGCTCTGTGTCATTTTAAGTGTTATATTTTCCCCCAAAAGAATAATGGTAACCATAGGAGCCAACTCTTAGGGGCCGAGGTACCTGTGGGGCCCCCAATAAAATATTTGAGGGGATCAGGGACCCCAAAGTTGATGGATATTGCCATTCAAATGGTGTGTGTGTGCTGTGCCTTGTGATCGATTATAAAGGCGGGGCTTACCTGGGCCACTCAATATTTTATTCAGGTTGGCATCCCTGATGGGAACTGTAGTTTCTGAAAGTGCTGAGAATACACCTTTAGCTTCTGTGCAAACAAAGGGTCTCCTGTTGAAATCAGACAGGCATTTGCAATTTTGATATTTTGATGGGCCAAAAATATACCTGTTTTGCCGAGTGTTCTTTGAATTAATTTGATTCAGTAGCGGACAGTGTGCTGCACTAATCACCTCCCTCTCTCTGGCAGAATTACTGCTGCATAGTAGAATAGAGAGCAAGAGGCCCAAGGCAGCTGTGAAGGTGGTGCAGTCCAAATGTGCCAGTGTGCCTGCACCAAGCTAACCTTGCCATCACCTCTCTCTCTCACACCTTCCATCCAGGTATGCATCAGCAGGCCAGGCTGAGGAAGGCCAGGTGAGTGGCACAGCACCACATGTTACAAGTCTACCATTAATATTGGCAAAAGCTGAGGCTGCCTTTCCTTCTCCTCCTCCAAACAGCATCTGACAGTGGAGGGGGGAGGCGAGACTCAATATGTAAATATGCAAGAATTTTCATGTCCTGTACTACATAATCTACACTGAGTGACAGTTGTAACAGTTCACATAAAATCTACAGACATTATATTTTATTCCTAGATTCACCAGTATCTAATACAGATTTAATGAATTGCATCTCGATGAAAAATGCTGCAACTGGTTATACTTTGATATATGATGGGCTCAAAATCATGTTCAGGGGAAACATTGTTGTGCAACAGATTTTGGCAGAGAATTAATTTATTTTGTACTAAGATCATGTTTTTATCCTCAGGATAATTTTATTTTCTGCTGCAACTTATTTCTGATGACTCATTCATGAATTCATTATTTTCTATCTCTATATAATTCTGGTTGGTTCTCTGTCCTATAAACTTATTTCCTAAGCACTTGACATATATTGTGATCTTGCCGACACCATACCATGATTTGATTATCTTTTCTGGAACACAGGAACTTTTTTGAAAAAATTCCTGTAACCTGGTAACTTCCACTTTCAAGGAAACAATATCTGATAAAACTCTTTCCCCTCTTTGGGGAGGAATGCTGATCAGTTGCAGATTGCTGAAAATTTGAGAGGGACAGGTCCATTTGAGACCTTGATCCAGGGTGGTGTTGGCAGGAAAAAAAAAATTTTTTTCATTATTGCGTGAAATATTCCATCCACAGAGGGATGTCTGGAACATTATTCAGAGAAGTCTTATACAACCCCCTGAATCCCTTGGAACCATCTGTAGTCTTCTGTGACATGTTTGTGAAGTCTATTCTGTCTTTTGAAACACCAGTGATCTGAAGGTCCCCACTTCTAGATCCACTGATTACTGAAAGTAGTAATTACAGTTAGACAACCCTGACCTACACAATCCAGAAGGCAATGTGTCACAGAGTGGAATTGCCTAGAAAGCAAATACCCCCAGGGGACTTAAGTTAATGAGCTGAGTCACTCACATGTGTTCCTAACAAATTTGGTGCGTGGGTGGTGGGTTCCTTCCAAAAACGGTGATCAGTCAGTGCCTGAATATCTAGTCACAAACCCTGCAACTGATGACTTTTCCCCTTCCTGGGATGATTACAAATAGAAGAATACAGCATCCTGTCCATTCTTTCACCTGAGTGTAGATGCAGTTGGAAGCCACACTGCCCAAGGATCGAAATGAAAAGCACCTGGAAGACCACCAGAGGACCTGACGTGTGTGATTGCATTGCGAGACATTTTTGGTAGATCACGCACAGCCTCCTTTCCAGACAGTGTGGGCAGAAGGCAGATTGCTGCTGTTGCTAGGAACAGAATCCAGGAGCACAAGGGAAGCAGGAAGATACCTGCCAGGCAAATGTTGGAATGCAGCCTGCAGGAGCTGAACGAAGTTATTACCCACGATGGAAATGTCATATCGCAAATGATAAATGGGTTTGTTAATATGACAAAGGGTACAACTTGATTGTATGAAGCTGAGTGACAGTGACTGATTATCACTTGTGCCAATGAACAAATGTCTTCTCCCACTGCTCTGTTGAAGGCCACTAGATGCCAACAGGACACCAAGCTGCCTTCTGCTACTCTCAATGTGGCTGTGTCAGCACAATGAATTTGTGCATCAATACTAAGACATTTCACATCTCTAACCAGGATTGCAAGTGCAGATGACTTGAATGAGGAGGTGTCTGATTGTGTTACAGATTTTTAAAATTTGATTTATTACCCACAAAACTGCATGTTTCATACTGACATAGTACTTATAGGAAGCTGCCTTATATAATGGTCCATCTAGTGCAGTATTGTCTACACTGAATGGCAGCAGTCCTCTAGGGCTTTGGACAGGGGAAATTCCCAGCCCTTTCTAGAAATGCTGGGGACTGAACCCAGGACCTTCAACGTGTAAAGCGACCGCTCTGCCTCTGAGCTATGGCCATTCCCCAAAGGACTCAGAAGCCCTGAAATCTAAGCCTTTAAATTGTGCCTCCCGGAAAGGATTATACATAGCAAGCAAAGGGTGATGGGTCCATGTGCTTTTCTGTTTGTCATCATTTGTCGACAGATGACTGATGAAGGAAGGGAGGCTCTGATCACACAGCTGCTGCAATGGCAAACATCTGCAAAAGCCCACAGTTACCTGCACAGGTACTTGTTCATGCATTCAGCAGGATAGATTTCATCAGGCTACCATGATCATAGTAGTCATTATAGGAATTCCATGTGTTGCAAGCTCTTCCCAGTTTGTTTACTACCACTCAGTGGTGCATCGAGTAAGTGGCAGTGGGTAAGTCTACTGGTCATGTTCTCAGCCACCTTTTGGAAAGAAGAAGCATAGAATATAGAAACACAGGAAGTTGTCCTATATTGAGTCAGACTCTTGGTCCATTAAGCTCAGTATTGTCTACACTGCCTAGCAGTGGCTCTTAAGGAATATATTTGGAGATGCAGGGATTGAACCTGGGACCTTCTGCATGCAAAGGCAATGCTCTACCACTGATCTACAGTCATTCATAAGACATTTTTCTTAGACAGAAAGTCCAAATGGTATTCTTCATGACAATAAAAGTATAATAATAAATAACATGACTTTTGCTGACCTTTAATGATGGCCAAAATCTGAAGCCAGACGTGAGCCACCACATGCCACCTAGTGGTAACATTGGCCATGATATATGGCAAGAATTATAGAAATCATGGCAGAAGCCTTTCCTTAGATTTGCAAAGGTTAGCCCTATCCTGTACTGATTTGGACCTCTCTTCTCTATTTTCAGTACATGGGTCAAAATTATTTTTCTCTATTAGGGAGGGGGTTGAAATATGATCCAAGTCCAGCCACTGCCTTCCCTCCCATCCAACAGCACATGGATTACTTAGCCAGTGATGACGAATAACTGGCATTTCCGTAGCATTAGGTATATACTGTATACCACTGCAATACTGGATATTTTTGGATTATGGGGTTCTTTGTTCCAGTGGGAAGCAGGAGGAATGTTTAGCTATTCTCTCTGTTGATTCCTGTTTTGAAACAGATATTAGCCTTTGTGTATATTTAGAAAATAGATATTATGGCCATTAACATAATTAAATTGACTTTTTTAAATAAACATAAGGTTTCATATAATGCATGCACCTTTTCTGAAAATGTTGCTTTGGATTCACAGGATCACCATCTCATTCATATGGTTATCAGAGTCCTCCAGTTCCACCTCCTTTTGTTCTTATGCCCCAGATTCCCTGGAAGGCATTAATAAGGCACGTAATGTGCTTGTTGCTGTAGAAGATGGATAGCTCACATACCTCTAACCAAAGGATCTTCTCCATGCATGCATTGTGATAAATATGAAATTGCTTTCTATAATGATCAGCTGATCCAATATTACATTTCTCCCTGCACTTTAAAACAAAGCCATTGCTTCCTTTGGCACAGTATAAACTAATGGGATGGACAAGGGAAGCAGATTAGTGGGCAGTTAGCTACAGCAAGGAATCCAATAGCCAGGCCACCTAAAATGTATGTGGATGTCACTCTCATATTCCCCAAGGGTATGGATGGAAACATTTGCTAGCAGTTTGGTTTGAACACTTGGAGGAGATATACAATTGCTATTTGTGCTGAGAAGTGATTGTGGGAAATTATGGGAAATTATGCTGCATGGGATCCAGCACTGTGGTTGTTTTGCACTTCTATTGCTATGTGTGAGGGTTTGATTAGCTGCTTGTGCGTGAAAACGCGCTCCCTCAGAGTTTGTGCGGCCCCACAAACCTCCGTGTGTGACGGAGCTCCTCAGACATGTCTGCTCTAGTCACTAGTAGAGTCCGACAGTGGCTGCCTGCGGAAGCGTTTCCAGCAAAGAAGTTCCTTAACGGAAACGCGTCTCCTGGACTCACGGCGTGACAGTTTCCTGCGAGGTATGGGTCTCCCTATGGGAGACTCCGATACCTCCCCACTGTTCTCGCTGGAAGCCTCCCTGAGCCCTCCCTCCTGCTCGCATTCCCTCAGAGACCCACTCCTCCCCCTGCTGGTCCCTGCTTCAGCAGTTGAGTCTCTTTCATCCTGCCTGAGTCCCTCCACCACCTGATGCTCTGATGGCAGTTCCCTGACATCCACTTCCCCTCCAGGGCCCCCCTCACCCCCTCCCAATTCCTCCCCCCTGGGAGGTGAAGGGCTAAAACCCCGAAACGAATCTTCCTCATCTTCTGACGTCTCGAACAATTCTCTCCATCGATCGTCGTCCTGGCCAGCTGAATCCTCCTCCTCTTCAGAATCTGGGAACCCCTCCAACTCCTCTTCCTCGTCGGTGGTGGCAAAGTATTCCCTTCGGAACCTCGCTACAGGCTGAGGTTTACGTGGGAACCTCTGATGAAAAGTCTCTATTAAAACCTCGTCATTGACATCCTCTGCCCTAACCCAGGTGTTTTCCGACTCCGGTTCCCCTTCCCACATTACCAAATACTCTACTTGATCTCCCTTCCACCTGGAATCGAGGATCTCCGCTACATGGTAGCTGTGTTCCTTCTCCTCCATTGCTGGTCCCCTAGTGACCCTCCCCTCACTGTCTCCTCTATACGGTGACAGCAACGACCTGTGAAAAACTGGGTGCAGCTTCATGTGGTTCGGTAACCGGAGCCTGAAAGCCACTGGATTGACCTGCTGTATGACTTCAAACGGACCCAGCCTTTTGGGTCTTAATTTCTTACAACCTCCTTTGAATGGCAACCCTTGGGTTGACAGCCACACCTGGTCCCCCACCCTGATGCTTTCACCTTCCCTTCTGTTTTTGTCTGCTTGCCTCTTATATTCCTCCTTAGCCCTGTTTAAGTTGAGTTGGAGCTGGCGATGGATCGCTTCCATTTCTTCCACGAACTGCTCTGCAGCTGGAACGCTCCAGTTCTCCCCCTCCCCCCCTGGGAAGGCTCTGGGATGGCACCCGTGATTAGCCAAAAAGGGGCTCATCCCCGTGGACACGTTCTCTGCATTGTTGTAGGCAAATTCTGCCAACGCCAGCTTCTCCACCCAATCATTCTCTCTGTCATTAACATAACACCTCAAATATTGTTGGAGAACCCCATTTGCTCTTTCCGCCTGCCCGTTGGTTTCAGGATGACGGGCCGTCGAGAAATTAACCTCTACATGCAGTAAGCTCATGAGCTTCCTCCAGAACCTGGAAGTAAATTGTTTCCCTCGGTCTGAAACCACCCTCAAGGGGGCGCCATGCAACCTAAACACATTCTCTACAAACAATTTGGCGGTTTCTTCTGCTGTAACCGCATGTGAGCAGGCTATGAAGTGGGCCATTTTAGTTAACAGGTCTACTACAACCATGATGGCTGTTTTCCCTCTAGACCTTGGCAGATCAGTCATGAAATCTATTGCCACTGCTTCCCACGGTCTCTCAGGTGTGGGCAGTGGTTCTAATAAACCAGCCGGCGCCTGCCTCTCCCCCTTGGCTCTTTGGCATTGTTCACACCCTCTCACATACTCCCGCACATCTTCCCTGACCTTGGGCCACCAAAATTCCCTGGTAACCAGCCACATGGTTTTGTGTTGCCCAAAGTGCCCTGCTGTGGGGCTATCGTGCAGCTGCTTGAGTACTTTCTCCCTCAATTCCCCTTCAGGTATATATAACGCTCCCTTATAATACAATGCCCCATTTCTCTCCTCAAAACCACCGGGTTTGTCTTCCTCCCCTCTGAGATCCCTGAGTTTCCCCTGGGCGTATGCATCCTGCACCGTACCCTCTACCAATTCCCTTTGCCCCACCAAAGTCGCCCCACACACCCAGCGGTCCTCTGGAATGATATGGGTTTCTTCGGGTGCTCCCTCCCCCTCCAAATATTCAGGTTTGCGTGAGAGAGCGTCCGCCCTAACATTCTCTGGGCCTGGCACATAACAAATCTCAAAGTTAAATTTGGAGAACTCTTGGGCCCATCTCAACTGCCTTTGGTTGAGCACTCGCGCCGTTCTCCAGTACTCTAGATTTTTATGGTCCGTGCACACTTGCACTTTATGTTGTGCACCAACTAGCAGATGCCTCCATCTCCGGAACGCCTCATGAATAGCAAGCAGTTCTCGGTCGTACACCGTGTAGTTCCTCTCGGATTTGTTCAGCTTCCGCGAGAAGAAGGCACACGGACGCCACTCCGACTCCTCCTTCCCCGGCTGCAGAAGAAGCACCGCCCCTATGGCTCTGTCAGATGCGTCTGTTTCAACCCTTAGCTTCTTTCGTAAATCCACATGCAGAAGTTGTTCTTCAGAGGCGAAGGCCCTTTTCAGTTCCTCAAACGCTCGCTCCGCCTCCGCCGTCCATACAAACTTCTTCTTACTGCTGAGACAGTCAGTGATGGGCGCCGTCAGATGGGCGAAGTTGCGGATGAACTTACGATAAAAGTTTCCAAACCCTAGGAACCTCTGCACATCCTTCTTGGTTTTGGGTGTTTTCCATTCCAGCACTGCCTGTACCTTGCCGGGATCCATGGCCAATCCCTTGTCTGACAGGCGGTACCCCAGGAATTCCACCTCCTTGGTATGGAACCGACACTTCTCCAGTTTGACCCACAGCCTGTTGGCTTGCAGTCTGCTCAACACTTCTCTGACGTCTCTCACATGTTGCTCCTCATTCTCAGAATACACCAACACATCATCTAGAAAGGCAACGCAATTCTTGTAGAGCAAAGGGCCCAGCACGTGGTTCATAAAAGATTGAAAACACGCGGAGCCTGCTTGTAATCCAAATGGCATAACGAGGTATTCAAACGCCCCCAAAGGGGTAAACATGGTGGTTTTCCATTCATCCCCTTTCCTTATGCGTATCAGGTTGTACGCCCCCCTTAGATCCAGCTTTGTGAAAATCTTTCCCTTCCTCACCATGGTCAAAATATCATCAATTCTGGGCATAGGGAACGCCACCGGTTCAGTCACTGCATTCAGCCGCCTAAAATCACATACAAGTCTCGGCTTGTCCGCATTTTTTTTGTCCACAAAGAACACTGGGCTCCCCCCTGCTGCTTTGGACTCTCTGATGAAGCCTCTCTTCAGGTTCTTGTCAATGAACCCTCGCAACTCCTGCATTTCCCTGTCTGACATGGCATACAACTTGCCCACGGGAAGCTGTGCTCCAGGGAGTAAATTGATCTGACAATCAAAGGGTCTATGAGGTGGTAGTTGGTCAGCTTCCTTCTCACTGAACACGTCGCTGAGATCTGCATACTGTGGTGGTACCTTCACCTTCCCCATTACTTCAGTCCCTGCTAGGGTGGCTTGGGCCCCTACTGAACCCTTCTCCCCTTTGCAGTGTTCTAGGCAATGTGCTGAACCAAAGGACACCACTCTTTGATGCCAGCCAACCAGCGGATCATGTAGAGCTAGCCAGCTCATTCCCAAAATAATGGGAGCGCCCCCCAGGGTGGCCACATTAAACGCTATCAGTTCTGTGTGCCTTGCCACCCTCATTATCATTGGGACAGTCTGCAAGCGGACTCCTCCTCCCAACAACTCCCTGCCATCAATCGTGGTCACCTGCAGGGGGTTGCTTAAAGGGATGGTCTGTATCTGGTGTTCAGCAGCAAACTCCTTGCTCATAAAATTGCAGGAGCTGCCTGAGTCCAATAGCGCCTTTATTTTTAGGGGGTGCCCATTCTGCAGCTCTAGCGACACTTCAATCACTAGAGCAGGTCGAGGAGCTTCTGGCACGGGCACTTTCACTGCTCTTTGGCCTGGCTGCAGTGCCCCAATTGTGGCAACCAGGCGTTGGCTTTTACCTGCTCCGCTCCCCCTTCTTCTCCCCCCTCAACAGCTCCCACCATCCCTTGCCATTCCTTCCTCTGGGGGCAGACTCTGGCAAAGTGGCCTGGCTGTTGGCAGAGATAGCATTTCCGGGGGCCCTTTCCCTCCTTCTTAGCTCCCTCGCTGGTTTTTGAAAATGCGCGCGCGCGCGCTGTTCCGATTTCCATCGGCTCTGCCGGCGGGAAAGCTGGCTCAGGAATGTCTGGAATGCGGAACTCCTTCCAACGTTCCCCTCTCCCTTCCCGCCTCTCCAAGGCTCTTGCCTCCTGCCGCGCTCCTATGGTCAGCGCAGATTTGGTCAGCTGATCCATAGACTCCGCCCTGGGGCTCCGTGCCAGCTCGTCTTTCACCCCCGAAGAAAGACCTTCTTCAAATAGCATTTGAACGGGTGCCGCCGATAAATCCCAACTCAGTCTGTGAATCAGCATGGTAAACTCAGTCCAATATTCACGGACAGATCGACTCCCCTGCTTACAAGCCATTAGCTGTCTGCGCACCACCCCTTCCTCAATATCGCTGGAAAACATGATATCCATTGCACGAAAGAACTTCATTGTGTCCTTTAGTATGTCATTGTGCGTTGCCATTAGGGGTCGAACCCAGTCTCTAGCCCCTTTCTCAAGATGCCCAATTACAAAAGCAACTCGCGATTCCTCATCAGGGAACTCATCGAACTGCACATTAAGGGCATATTGCATCTCTGTCCTAAAAGCATGGTAGTCCTTGGGGTCCCCCCCAAATTTCTGCACCAATCCTGGTACCTTTCTGGGGAATTGAGTGGCTCTCCCCTTCTTGTCTGCATCCTGAGCCCTTCTCTCCTCCAGCCTCGCCGTCTGCAGGGCCAGTTGAACCTCCAACGCTCGGTATCTATCTTCCAAGCTTGGACCAGCTCCAGCCCCTGCTCCTCCGGTTCCGGTTGGTTCGCTCATGATGCCTTCTCTTGCACAGGCAGCGTACAAAGACTGTCGGACTGCTGTGAGGGTTTGATTAGCTGCTTGTGCGTGAAAACGCGCTCCCTCAGAGTTTGTGCGGCCCCACAAACCTCCGTGTGTGACGGAGCTCCTCAGACATGTCTGCTCTAGTCACTAGTAGAGTCCGACAGTGGCTGCCTGCGGAAGCGTTTCCAGCAAAGAAGTTCCTTAACGGAAACGCGTCTCCTGGACTCACGGCGTGACAGTTTCCTGCGAGGTATGGGTCTCCCTATGGGAGACTCCGATACCTCCCCACTGTTCTCGCTGGAAGCCTCCCTGAGCCCTCCCTCCTGCTCGCATTCCCTCAGAGACCCACTCCTCCCCCTGCTGGTCCCTGCTTCAGCAGTTGAGTCTCTTTCATCCTGCCTGAGTCCCTCCACCACCTGATGCTCTGATGGCAGTTCCCTGACACTATGGATGGGCAAAACCATCAAGCTCGATTTCTCATTTTCCCCCATCTTAAATTTATGTCTCTACCTTTCTGCAGCAGTTTCCATTTACTTGTTTTTTTTTAAAAAAAATTCTCATGAAAATTCATTGGAATTTTAGTGAAAATTTCTCCTAATCTCCTATATGCAGTTTTGACTATTATGAACATCTGTGCTTGCAGTTTTCTGTAATACAATGCATCTTGGTATGCTATTTCCACTAATATATGTGTTTTATGAACATTTCCACCTAATACAGTGCATTTTTGTAGAAAATTGTCTGGTCGGAGTACTGCATCGCAAAATTCAGAGAAGTGCTAATTTTGAAGGACTGCTGTGTTTGTATATTGGTTTGAGAAGTGCAAATTAGGTAGGTTCTCAGGAAAATGCAAACAAAATCCATTTTTCCTCCATGACCTTGTTTAACAATTACATATTCACACACACAACACTTGGGGACTAAAAAACAGGCATCACCATAGTGTTACTTTTTTTTGTTTATTTTGGTTTAGTGAACTGGATCTCAGCATAATGAAAGTGAGGTTAGTGGATCTCACATAGCCAAGCATCCTGCTCTAATTTATTCAGATGCCTCTCAGCTAAATTAATCACATTTTTATTAGAGCTAATACAAATGGCCTACACTGCAGTACATAGTACAAAAGGCTTGATACAAAATTATCACACTTCCATGCCGAGTGCAGCATAGACAAAAATGAATGCCAACGAACAATTTTTGCCACCCAAAGCTTCAAGAGTTTATAGCAGTGGACACTAGACCTTTTGTTCCTATGGCCAGTTGCTTACCACAGAGATTCACAAA
Organism: Podarcis bocagei; assembly: GCF_964188305.1. Taxonomy (NCBI): domain Eukaryota; kingdom Metazoa; phylum Chordata; class Lepidosauria; order Squamata; family Lacertidae; genus Podarcis; species Podarcis bocagei. The sequence goes on along the minus strand of NC_138127.1, from coordinate 30,866,961 downwards.
AAACTGTTAGTGACCTATGTATTTCTTTACATGAGTTCAATTATTCTGGATTCTGATATGTAACTTGGATTTTTCAAATAAGACTCATAGCCTGTAGATGCCTCCTTTTTGCCATCCTTTCCATTGCTTATACTTGTCCTGATCTTGGAACAGGGGTTGCTGAAGAAATGGCAGGAGGGGGTGACATAGGTGGTTCCAGGAATTTGACCCAGAACTTCCATTTTCCTAAAGTGGTATCTGCAAATGGATTATTGATTCCAACAAGTGTTGAAGATTTGAAATGAGTGCTCTCAGTGCTGGCTTATGGGATATCAGTTTCATCATGACTCATGGAATATTGTAATCACTTTGGACTAAGTGGAAAGAGTGAAAATATGATTCCAACTACTGAAAGCTGAAGCCTCCCTCTTTAGCATATCTGTTCAGTATATTCTTCCTCAACCTTGATTTCCCCCTACATACACACACACACTACCTACAAGTGCGTTCTTTAGTTGTTTTGTTCCAGACTCCTTTTACGAAGAATATTTTTAGATATTACTACCTCAAGGTAGTTAAAGCTGCTAGACCTGTATTAAATTGGAGAGATGCTGTTGTTTATTTTTATTTTTACCCTCTGAGAAATGTTAGCACAAAATAATTCAGATTCTTCCAACTTAATTTCTGTACCTGATGCTACTCAGAAACCTGTCAGGAGAATGATAAAATTTTCAGTTACTTGTTTTTATCTCACAAACTATTTCCTAAATTCTTATAAAAAAAATGGGTCACCTTCTGTCACTTCCCATGGTTCTTTCACAAGGAATAATGAGATGTCAAAAGGCTTGTGCTCAGTGAAGAAATGAAGAACATGGCCTGCAGGCCAATGAAAAAATGCTTGTGACTTGGTGGTCAGATAAAGAGACAGACACAGAGGCTGGATTGAACTAGGGCCACTTTATTTAACATTTAAACCCATAAAAACACCTTGCAGAGGGAAACACTATTGGTGTGGGAGAAAAACTTGAACCACAGGAACCGGAGGCACAACTGCTCATCCTTCACCCCACTCCCAGGCCACATTGTGAAGGTGAGTTGTAAGGCCTTTGCTGTTCCACCAACACCACCCTGAAGTCTCATAGCTCCAGGATGATGAAGCACTTTGGCCTCAAGCCCCTAACCTACTCCAGAACCCTGAAAGTAAGCTTCAAGGCCAGCACATCACTCTGAAAGGAGCCTAAAGGTGTAAACAACATAGCAGATTATCTAGTGCCACCGCCCAGCTATTCAGAATGGAGCAGGGGGGAAACAACACTCTTCAAACAAGGTGGATCAGCAAACAATCCCTATTAGGCCTTGAATGGACAACTGGCAAAACCCATATAGCTCACAGGACTCAGGGCAGGATGCTACAGTGGAGAAAGTGAAGATTTAGGGCAGTGGCAACCTTTTATAGGCAAGCCTCTGCCCAGAGCCCATTGGCCAATATAAGGGAGCAATTCCCACCCACACCCACCCCACCCCCCAGAGAAAGCAACTCAAACCATCATTCCTCATTGGGGTAGAGCAAATTCACCCTCAGCTGAAGGTTGAAAGCAATAGAATTCAATTTTGGAGGGAAATCTTCTTTGAAAGAAACACTGGATTACACATGGTGTAAGCACACGGTGGGAATTTCCTTTCCCTCTTCTGAACATAGCTTCCTAAATCCTCTTCTGAACATAGCTTCCTAAATCCACTAAAAGGCCACTCTAGAGGATCAGGGACCTTCACAAAGGACTTGAGATGTAGCATTGCCAGGGGGTTGAATTGGAACTTGGGAATCAACAAAAAATGGACAGAGCATTGTGTAAGATGCCTCTGTCCAGTTTTAGTCAATTCATGGAACTATTCCAACCTCATGTGTGCAGCTATGGATCCAAGCCATTACCCCAAATCAATGCATCCTCCATTATCTATTTTTCACAAAAATGGATGGTAGAGGATGCATCAATTTGGGATAACACTCTGGATATTTTTTAGAAATTGGGAGAATGGAAGTCTTTATTTCATTCCTAGTGTGAAATGTTTTGTTTTTGTTTTAATCCACTGGAATGTCAGGAAGCTTCTCTTTGTTGTCCTCATTGCTTTGTTTTAATATATTTTTTCTATTGTAACCTGGGACCCGGGTAAGAAATCAAATAAATATATAAACTATTATTATAATTAAGTCTGGATTCTCAGAAGCTTTCCATTCTTATCTGCAAAAGAACTAGAACCATCCAAGTTTAAACTTCAATGACTATTCAAATTGAATACAGGTATATCATTCTCTTCTTCTTCCACCTCCTGACAGCAAGTAGCTATTTATATGTAGCTTGTAAGAGAGATGAAAGTAGTAGTATATCATTCCCTCTATTTCTAGTTCTTAGACTGCAAATGCTGGTGCTTATATAGCCAAAGGGCACCACCCACACAAGAGAGAGATATCAGCAGGATTGGAGGAATCACAAGGTTTCAAAAATACACAATCAATCTTCAGGGGGGAAACCTCTAAAGGGTAAGAAAAACTGGAAAAATCCAATGAGGATGGTGTGTGCTGAGTAGCTGCAGAATTGTAGAATTGGAGATGGTCATCTAGTCCAACTGCATGCAACGCAGGTATCTCAACTAAAGCATACATGACAGGTGGCCATCCAACCTCTGCTTAAAAACCTCCAAGAAAGGAAAGTCCACAACCTCCGGAAGGAGACAGTTCTACTGTGGAACAACTCTTATTGTCAGAAAGTTCTTCTTGATATTTAGTCAGAGTCTCCTTTCTTCTAATTTGAAGCCTTTGGCCAAGGTTCTAGCCTCCAGGGCAGAAGAAACAAGCTTGATCTATTTTCCATGTGACAAACCTTTGGATATATGAAGACGACAATCTATATCTCAGTCTCCTCTTAACCATGCTAAACATCCCCACCTCCCTCAACCATTCCTCATGAAGCTTGCCTTGCAGACCCTCATGGTTGCTTTTCTCTATCTTGTCAACATCTTTCTTAAATTGTGGTGCCCAGAACTTGACACAGTACTCCAAGTGTGGTCTGACCAAGGCAGAACAGAGCAGTACTATTACTTTCCTTGATCAGGACACTATATTTCTGTTGATGCAGCCTAGGGGTGCTGGAGTACCAGAAGAGAGGGGCAATAGAATGGAATAGCTGGAATCCTGAACAGCAGCATTCTGCATTGCAAGTGTGTGTGTGTGTACACAATGGGCAGCATCTAACAAATGTGTCCCATAAGCACAAGGATTTACACTTATGCAGTGGACCTTTCCCCTTTCTTATCACCCTGTGCCCACCCCACACTCTTCCCAAATCTGCGCTAGAAGGTTGAGGAAATCCCATTAGCAGATTTTGGGTGTACACAGCGGGGAGGAGGAAGGGGAAATTCTGTTACACAAATGTAAATCCTTGCACTGATGGGGTGCATTGATGGATTAAGCAGTTTCTATATGTTTCTGCAGGATGTAATGTCTGCTTTACATGCTAACTTACATTACATACAATAACTTGCATTATTGTCTTTGCCCTGCTTGCTATAGCAGCTTCTATGCACCTTCTCATGAAAAATGATGGCTTGCCTGGAAGACATGTGAGCCACTATTGTATAAAAGCTATAATAAGAACTCCTTATTATTACAGTCATAACTCATATCAAATAAACAGGTCAGCATAGTGACATTTGAGAAAAATATTACTGAAAAATCACTACAAGAAAATGGATATTAAATATGCATAGAAGAAATATGATCAACCTCGTTAACATACTAGAGAAAATGAATAATAGCCATGGAAAAGGCATGCGACCAAGATAACACTGTTGGTTGGAGTTTCAGATTATTTAATTTCAGCACAATTCAAAACCTCAATGGACCATTACACTAGGGCATTGTGATAGAAGCCATGTTGTCCTGGGCCATTGTCACAGGACAGCAAAGTTGACCAACACACATGTACACTTTTATCTGTTAATGCTCTTTCACACATAGCCATCCAGGTCATGGCATCACCTGTTGGGTGTATGGAGCCATGGCTAACAATCCAAGATAGAGCCACAAGACCAGACACCAGCTAGGGCTGATGAGGGTTGTAGTCCAGAACATCTGGAAGTCACCAAGTTGCCAGTGGCTATTTCAGCCAGTAGATATATCTGGAGTCTGCTAGCCTGCTGCTTCTGAATCTTTTTTTCGACCATGCCATAGCTGAGTGATAGAATGCATTCATGTCTGTGAGGAGTCTCACGTTCAGTACAAATAGTTGGGCTAAGAAAGACCTCTGCAAATATATTGGAGAACCATTTCCAAACACGGTAAACTGGACTAGAAAGAAGAATCACATAGACTTCCGGGTTGGCGCGATCGGGAAATGGCGGATTCCCTCCGAGCTCCGGAGGGAATCGGCTCAGCGGTGGATGGGTCTTTGCCGTGCCGGCGACACGGGGACCCTTAAAAACCGCAGGCGCAGAAGCCTGCGGACTGAAGACTCGGCGGGTGCCTTAAGCGCCCCCCCTGATTCGCAATGAGCCTTTTTAAAGGCTACGGAGGGGATACAGGGGACGGCGTGGCACTGAGAGTCGACCGCTACCGCCGCTGAGCGAAGCCGCGAGCCATAACTGGAGAGCGCTGACTTCCTTCCTTGAAATTCGGACTGAAAAAAGAACCCGTGAGTAATTTGGAACTGAACCTTAAAATTTTTACTTTCTGAATTTGAGACGACCGGGGGGTGTGCCAAAAGGAAGTCCCCACACCCCCCCCTTGCAGACGATCCAGAGCAACGAAACAAGAGCTAAGCTGGAGTGCCTACCCTGTAAAGGGTGAGTTTTAAAAAGACAGTAACTTCCAAGATTTAGAAAGGTAAATTTGAGCAGGAGAGTGGAGTGTTGGAAGAGTCTTTGTTTTGTGGCAAACAACCCTCCCTCCCGGGCCCGGGAGCGACCTGCTTTGGAGCCTGTATAGAGGAGCAGAATTTGACAGCTGTCAAAAGCTGTCAAATGGACTATTAATAGTGAAAAAAAAATCGCTGTTTAAGACCTCTCCGGATTAAAAGGAGTTACAATTGAACTAAAATTTTGTGAAACAAAGAAACAATAATAGGACAGAGGATTGTTGGAGAAAAGATTACTCAGTAACCAGATTCCCTCTAGGGGGAATTCTGTGGAATTACAATGGCTGTGGGTGGAAAGATACTGAGAGAAATCGAAAGGATGTTTTCACTGGTGGGAACCTTACAGGAGCAGACTACAGCTATGAGTAAACAATTGACGACCTTGGATTTGGAAACAAGTAGTTCTGCTGAATGTAATGAGGGCCTGAGTGAGAAAGAACCCACAGCTGAATTCGAAACTATAAACAAAGAAGAGGAGAAGACAAAACAAGAAAGAGAACAAGTTATCTGGGAAAATACTAACCAGAAGCCGACATCTGGAGAACACAAGCAAGGAGACTATTGGATCAAATCTACTTTAAGCCTACGAAAGATACAGAAGACGAAAGTGGAGGCCCTGGGACTTTATGGAATTCAGGAACTCGAAATAAAGAAGTACAATTGGGGCCTCCACATAGACTTTGATTTTGACTATCACCAAGACTTAGGCCTTGTGGAAATTCCTCAGCAGTTGCCTTTAAATATGGGAAGAGACTATGGACTGATTGGATTGATGGTTAAGGGAATCTTTCGAGACTCGATGATAGACAAAAAGGACTACCAACAAAATTGGCGGAGAGGGACTGAAAGAGATTTGAGAGCCTCGGATGTGCGGAATCCAGGCTAAAAACTGTTATTTTGGACATGTCTTGGGAAAGGACGCAAAGCGGGGATGGGAGGGAGGGAAGTATTTAAATTCAAACAACACTCAAGATCAGGGGGTTTAGTAATAAGAAAATTATGTAAGAAAAAATGAGAAATCGAGGGAAGAGAATTGGGGTCCAACTTAGGGAAAATTTATTTTTGTTTTTTATAAAAGGACTAATACTAAGACGGAAGAAATGCCAACTTGCTGACACAAATCTGGGAACAGGGATGCAGGGGAGGGGGTGGGGGGAAGTCAAGGACTAGGGTTAGAAAATAAGATTTTCGGGAACTATTCATGTTTGTTGTTTTTTTTATGTTTGTTTTGGTGTTATGTGTGTTGTTTGTGTTTATATAAAATGTGAAAACCCAATAAAAATATTTAAAAAAAGAAAGAAAGAAGAATCACATAATGTGACTTCCTTGTTCATCAGTGTCTATTAAGCCAATATGTTTAGAGGCAGCATATTTCAAGTTCTAGAATCTTGAGATAAGCAGATGATAGCTAGCAATGTTATGCCCTTTTCCCCCCAAGCAGGATGCTGGACTGTATGACCCTTGGTCAGATCCAACACGGCAATTCTTCTCTTACTGTGGAAACTTCAGAACTTCAATATTCCCCAAACAAAATGTCCTTTCAGCAAGGGAAAGTCTATTAAGCAACATCAATTCCCTCCATAATACCAAACTTAGCTATTTAGGAGCAAGATGACACACAGAGATTGACGAAATGAAACATTTCAATGCTTAACAAAAAGAGGATTGTGTCTTGACTACAAAATAATCTTGAGCCTGTGATTTAAGCAGCCCAAATCTCTTGACCAAAGAATGGATTAGCCTCCAGGTTGTCCATTTACCAGTAATCAAGGGGGCTGAAATCCCCACTATCCAGAGAGTCAGCAAGAGGCCTTGTGCTCACGTTCTACTCTGTGCTCCTCATCTGCAAAACAATGAGGTCAGTAATGAAGTGAAAGGTTTAAAAGACTCTTTCCTGATTTACCCTCTGTCTGACTTGATTGTTTTTGGGGTAGTGTAATCTTCTTAAGAGTGCAGTTCCCACAGGGTGATGAGCAGCCAGCCACTGGGCTGTGGACAACAACCGAACGATGTCAAGGATCAAGGATCACCCAGTTAATAGCTCTGCGCTTGGGAACTGCTAACATTTTCTCAACCGAATAACACATTGCAAAACTTATTGGCATTTTTACAATGAATTCCTTGGTATTTTTCCTACATAAAGATTCAGAGAAAACTCTCTACCTGGCTGGTAATTAGGACTTGAAATTAAGGAACCATGGGAAAGATGGAAACATTCAATGCATTAGGCTGTCATTTTATGAAGAACAAAAGGTATGAAAGGGCAAATGAAATTTGAAAAATATTTTGCAGATGTAGAATTGGGGAATAGTATTTCAAATGCCTCTGAAGACTAAGAACAATTTAAGAATTAATGAAATCCAGGATGCAAAATCATAATTACTTTCCAGTCATAAAAGCTGTTGTGATTCCATAAGTACCTTTCTTTACTTGTGACTTCTTGAATATCTACCCTGTGCTCCCAGAAGAATTTGTGTCTGTGTCCTGTTGCTTTTTTAAATGCTTAAACCTTTTGCCTATGCAACAAGCTGCTTTCAGACTGTCAGCTTCTGTTGCCTTGTGTGCATTTTTTTAACTTCTAGAAGGAAAGTAAATTATCTAATTGCAATAAAAGTAAGACGGAAACCATCTCTGCTTTTCTGTGTGTGTGTGTCAAATCTTACTGCAGGAAAGACAGACTGCTTCTGGTATGTCACTTCAATCTGACTCCCACCCACAAAGGATCCAGAAAATTTTGGTATGTCATGAAGGCTTTGATTTCATATAGAACTCCTGATTAAATTGATTAAAACTTGCAGCTTTATTATACAGGCAATGTTGCCCGCGTGCTCTTTGAATTTGCAAAAATAGTCTTGTGGCATCTTAACACAGAATGGCTTTTCATAAGTTTTAACAGAACAGAGCTTACTTTATCTGGTGTGAAGTTGTATTGTTCATTGGTGTGTGGGTGTCTGTGGGTGTAAAAACACACATAAGAGCAGCTGGGCCACCCTGTTCTCACAGTGGCTAACCTGATGTCTATGGGAAGACCAAAAGCAGGACCTGAGCGTAACAGCACTCTCCCCTTCAGCAGCTGGTATTCAGAAGCATCCTGCCTCTGACAGTGAATGTGGCACATAACCATCAGGGTTAGTAGCCATTGATAGCCATTTCCTTCATGAACTTGTCTAACCCTCTTTTAAAGCCGTATATTCATCCGTATCCACATTCATGCATGCATAGATACATACATACATACATAAAAGCTGTGAACAGTGAAAACAAATGGCCATAAAATTGCAAGAGAGAACAAGCCCCCTTCATGTGTTATCCACAACAACCTGATTTCATGCACAGAAGGGTGCTCATGCTGGAGCTTTCAATTTCTCTGCATGGCAATCATAGAATCATAGAATCATAGAGTTGGAAGAGACCACAAGGGCCATCGAGTCCAACCCCCTGCCAAGCAGGAAACAATCATCCTGTATACCAAGCCGTTCATATATGACTTAAGACATGGACCACTGGATGCATGCCTACAGTGCCATCCTAAACTCTTCTGCTTGGAACAAGTCCCATTTACTTTTGTGTAGCCATGCATAGGATTGCTCTACAGTTTTGGGTAGTATAAAGAAAATGCATGGGACCTCATGGCAAGCAATCACATGTAGGTATGGGGAGAAATTCCATTCCATTCAAACTTACCTAATTTACACTTTTCAAAACAAGATGTGAACTGAAAAACAGACCTGTGAAATTTGCACTTCTCTTAATTTTTGCAGGATAAAGTGTGCATATTAATGCATATCAAGTTGAAAATAACATACAAAAGGACATAATATTTTAGGGATTTGTTTGGGGGGGAATGCTTCTCTACATTTTCATATCAATTTGAGATTTCTTATTTTTAAAAGAACTTCTCATGGTAATCATCAGCATTTTAACGCAAAATTTTCCTAATAAGTACAATTTCGTATAAAATTTCACCTAACCTACATAAGTTAAGGCTGGAAAAATGAGAAACTGATAAAAACTGAAACTGACATAACGGTAGTTGCTGAGCCCTAATCTCCTACAAATGACTTCTATGGTGTGACATCCACCTTTTGGAAAGCCATTTTACATACGCAGGCCTCACACAGAGCATGAGGGCTGCTAAAATAAGCAGCCCTGGAGAACAGAGTTGGTTTGGATAGATTTTCACCCGAGAAGCATGGCATGCATTTAAAATATTATTTATATAAATCTCTCTAATGGACAGCAATCTAATTGCCTACTTACAGGAAAGAGGCAAAATGGATTTGAAAATATTTTTCTGTGTGTAGAATACTTTAGTCTTTCTCAAACATAGCATTCCAAAAGGGCCTAGGGTCAATACAAATGCAATAGATGAAGGCTAAAAGGTAATATGACAGCAAATTTGCTCAAAGAGCTCAGTAAGGTGGCATTTGAAACAGTAATGGGCCATTAGGCCATTTTATAAGGAAATTAAAGCCTTGCATACAATGTATAAGGCACAAAGCCTGGCTTTTCTACACTGCTTTGAACAGTTGTATTCCTGACTCAAGTAGTTATTTTTTAAATTATTTCGGACTGGAGGACAGGCACTTTCTTCAACAAGTTTGAAATATTTAAGATACAGGAATGCACTCCCAGGCACTCAAGACCAGTTCGAATAGCAGAGGCATACAGCCAACCTACAAATTACACAGATTCCTAACTTATATGCCTCTAAATTTCACCCACTTTGGCAACAGGGGAAAATGTTATAGCTGATTTTACATTCCCCATTATGGGGAACACAAAATTTCATTTTATACAGACTGGCTTGGAAACCCAGAGACAGATTGGAACATGAGAGAGCACAGGGAGGCTTAGAAACAGTTCTTAATTTCTTCTTCTTCTTCTTCTTCTTCTTCTTCTTCTTCTTCTTCTTCTTCTTCTTCTTTTCTTAAAAAAGCACATACAAACAGAAGACTAATATTGGGACCTGTACGCACCCTACTGTATCAGTCGTGAAGTACACATGCATGGGAAAGGTAGTGTGGACCATGCCATATATCTGATGAATTGGTAACCATATCTGAGACTGCAAACTACTAGCAGCTATGCTCATTAAGCAGTCTACCTCTCTATCACATACAGTGGTACCTCATGTTAAGAACTTAATTCGTTCTGGAGGTCCGTTCTTAACCTGAAACTGTTCTTAACCTGAGGTACCACTTTAGCTCATGGAGCCTCCCGCCACCACCACCGCATGATTTCTGTTCTCATCCTGAAACAAAGTTCTTAACCCAAGGTACTATTTCTGGGTTAGTGGAGTCTATAACCTGAAGCGTCTGTAACCCGAGGTACCACTGTAGTTCATAGTATTCTTTCTTCATGTATCCCACATACATGAGAACCTGTGTTTGGTTGAAATGACCCTAGAATTGCATAGTATGTTCCGATTCATGATATACCTTCCTTCAGGAACTTATTTTATTTAGCTAGCATTAAAACTTATGATTTGACTTGTGTGAAAAGGATACCTGAAGCAATAACAGAAATGGAACATTGCAACAATAATACAAATAATGAACAATAAAGATAACAGTCTTGGATATATTCAACTCTGTATTTCAATGTGCCCCTTTTATAGTCATGATATGCGTTTCACAATTCACAGCCATATGCTTCTCACATTTACACCCACAAATAAAGTTTCATTGTATAAAGTAGTGGTTTTGTCTAGATACATGGTGATTCATGGTCTGAACACACGGGTACTATAATATGAATCTCTGCAGGCAGAGAATACTTTGCAGTTGGTGATATCGATTTGAAAGGAAAGCAACAGGGAAATTATGCAGCAGAGGACTCTGGGTACTAAAACTCACAGCTGCTTTAAGAAACATATACAAAAGACTGTGAATGCACTGAACTGAATGCTGAACCTAACAGATAAGAAAATCACAATATGCATCTCTGTTCTAGGAATCATGGCGAATAATGATAAGTACAATACTCAGGGTTTTATGAAGAAATCCCAGAGTCAAAAGCTAAACAGATTCCACACACACCCAACCTGGCCTATTCAGGTTTTGTCTGAAAAGGTCAATGAACAAGAGGTGGAACATGATGAATCAAAGGGAAGGGCCTTGAAAGTCAAGAACCAGGAGGGAGGGCCTTGTGAGCCAAAAAGTAGAGTCCAGAGGAGCAAGAGGCATACCCAATAGAAAACAGCATGTGCATCTAAGGTGTTCAGTAAATGCATACATTTACAGATCCCTCGCCACCAAGCAATGCCATTCACATGTGATATCACAGAATCTAGACTACAGTGATGTTGGCCAGAAGGCATAAGAACATAAGATGGACCTGCTGGATCAGGCCAGTGGCCCACCTACTCCAGTGTCCTGTTCTCACAGTGGCCAGATGCCTGTGGAAATCCTGCAAGATAGACATGAGCACAACAGCGCCCTGCCTACCTGTGATTTCCAGCAACTGGCATTGAAAATAATACCTCAATTCCTCGTTCATTGTTCATCCCAAATCAATTTCCTGCCCACACCCTGAGCCAAATTAATTCCTGCTCAATTAATCCCAGATTAATTCCCCAGCCAGATTTTCCACAATTAACTTTCTTTTTGTTTCTGTGACAAATAATAATAATAATAATAATAATAATAATAATAATAATAATAATCCTTACCCATCACAATGATATATTTCATCCTAAGGTCCCAGGGTAGGTTACAACAATTAGAACATAGTATTGCACAATATTAAAAATAGTTTTAAAGAATTTGACATTACAGAAAAAATGTGGGTCCTAACAAAATACAGTGGTGCCTCGGTTTTTGAGCGTCTCGGAAGCTGAATGTTTCGGTTTTCAAACACCAAAAAGCCGGAAATAATTGCTTCCGTTTTCGAACACTTTTCGGAAATCAAAAAGCTTCCGTTGCATTTTTTTCAATTTCCCCCATTGACTTTGCTGACCGCCCTTTGCGCCTCGGTTGTCAAACATTTCAGAAGTCGAATGGATTACATTCGACAACCGAGGTACCACTGTATATCTCTTACATGTTAAAAGCTGGGGCAAAGCGGTACATCTTCAGCATTTGCCGAAAGCTATATAAGGAAGATACCAAATGCACCCCTGTAGGAAGGGATCTCCACAATTTAGGGGCTGCCACAGAGGATGCCCTCTCCCAGGCCACCATTCCCTCAGCTTCTGAAGGCAATGGGACATCCAAGAGGGCAGCCTCTGCCATTCTTAACACCCAAGATGGCCTGTAGGCAGAAGACTCTCTGGCTGCCATTGGTCTAGCTGCTTAGGTTATACTGAGGAGTAGAGTAGGCAGAAGAGCTCAAAGATGGAGGAGCCATGATAAAAAAGAGGAACCTAGGGGAAATGGAGGTGGTGCTGGGCAAGATAGTAGGGAAATATAATAAAGAAGGCAAGGTGTGGTCCAGAAGAATGAGAGGAAATGGAAAAGTTCAGAAGGGGAAATCTGAGGAGGTAAGGCTAACTGGGAGAGGGTAGGTAAGGAAAGCTGCTCACCTGTTACTTTGAAACATTGGAAGCTGCCTTATTCAGACCACTGGTCCACCTAGCTCAGTATTGTCTACACTGCACAGCATAGGCTCTCTGAGATTTGAAATGGGGGGTCCCACCTAGCAGGCACTAGTAGCCAATGCTAGCCTTATCCTTCATGAATTTTTACAATCCACTTTTAAAGCCATCCAGGTTGATGGCCATCAAGTGTCAGAGCTTGAATCTGGGACCTTTTGGGTGCAAAGCGGTTGCTCCACTACTGTGCTATGACATTGCCAGCAAAATCTTTGGTTGTAGTCCTTCGTTTTCATGGACTTTGCTTCCTGCGTTGTCAGTTTTCTTGTTATCAGTATCCTGTTGTACCATGCAAGGGATTTCAAGTTGTTGCTGCCTAATTTTAAAAATGCTTTTAACAGCGGTATCAAACAAAGCCACAGTGGAGAACAGAAAATGAAAAAGGAACTGGAATATCCTGCTACTACATAAAATTGATAATAGCAACTGAAGAAGTTGAAAGCCTGCAACAATAGCAGTGATTGAATAACTGTACAGCAGGTATGACATTAACGAACAGCAAACACTAGTAAAATATCCCGTGTTCAATGTCTATTAAGCTGCAAGTACCCATCTATACAGTAAAATTATTCCTTCTCAGTCCTTTGATGGGCTCTTTTTTGTTTCTGCTCATGTCTTTACATAGAAATAGAAATCAATATAAAAATGTGCATTGTATGTCAAGGAGCTGGCACATCATACCTATGAAAATGCTTAATTTAATAACAGGCCTGCTTAACAAAACAAAACAAAAAGATGCTGTGACAAAGCTGCCTCCTTTTCTTTCAGCTAAAAGGATGTTTGCACTGGCATTCTGCCCCCACTTTCAAGATTGGTTGTGAATTGTGAATGGTATTACGCTGACTGCGCACCCACCTCAGGAGACCACTATGGTCTAAAACTGAGGAAAAGTCCAAAGATCTTCACCAGGCTTCCTCAAACTCGGCCCTCCAGATGTTTTTAGCCTACAACTCCCATGATCCCTAGCTAGCAGGACCAGTGATCAGGGGTGATGGGAATTGTAGTCTCAAAACATCTGGAGGGCCGAGTTTGAGGAAGCCTAATCTTCATAGTGAGGCCATCTTTATTTACCCACCCACCACAAATCCCTGCAGCATCGTGGCCAGTAAATGTGCCACTACTAGAAGAATTCCCAGTATGAATGTTGACATTAGAGTGTACAATCTCACTCCTTGTTCAGACATTTACTGAACACATGTCAAGTGGAGCCTCTGTCACTGATTGAATCACACCACTGCCTTCTGAGTTGTTTCTAAACTGGTGTTGGTGCAGTTGCTCCATAAGCAGTCTGTTCTCAATGTCTAAGATACTCCATGCTTTCAGCGGATGGTACATACATTGGACAGATGCATCACTCTTGCTTTAAAAAATGGGTTTGGTAGGAGTATGTATATTTAAAAGGAGAAAAGTGTGAGTGTGGATTTTCATCCCTGGTTATTCTTGCTGAAAGCTCTTGCAAAGAGTGCAATGCAGTGATCCAACCTTGAAGTCAGCAATGCCTGAAGTCCTGCAGTCAAGCTCTCCCAGTCAAGGAATGGCAGTAGCCTTTGCACAAGATGCAGCTGGTCAGAGTAAAGGGAGGAATGAGGAGCTGCTTCTAAAAAGGAGCCAATATGCCTCCAGTTCTTGCACAGTGTCACATGTTCTCATAAATTTACACTGCTGTCTTCAAGATAACCTGACTGTTATTCTTATAGGAGAAGCTAAATAGGTAAAACCAGCCATTGAATCCTCTGTCTGGCGTAAATTATTTTGGCATTGTGTGAATTATGAAAGGGTGGACTGTTTGCATGCTTTGTTTGTTATCATTTCCATCCACAGAGTCTGTGGTTATGTAATTTCACAATCTTACACCATCACTGCGACAGCTGCGGCAGCCAATTGTAATCATGTGACAAGTGCATAGCAAAGTCTCTTGATTAAATGAAGGTGCATGTGAATCTGTCATGGTCAAATGAAGCATTTCTTTATAATGAAATGAATGTAAACACCTACAAGTCAGCAGATAACTGCTTCCCCTGAACCATTAGAGGGGGTCCTTGCCATGAAAGGACAAATCTTGGCCGGCAGACTAATCACACAACATGAGGAAGCCCACATACCCCCACCACCATCTTTGACTCAAATGAGAGATTGGCAGCAAATGTTGAAATTTCATTTTTCCCTGATGCTAGCTGTGAATTGTTCTATCATGTTATTTTTGCTCTAAACTCCCCCCTCCCCGCTGCTATTCCTTGTTGTTTCTTAAATGTCAGTATCGTGAATATCTATTAAAATGCAGCACACCCAGCAATTCACTTGAGATAAAGGGGTGAGGGTGGAAAAGAGTGGGATGCTTTCAAATATTGACCGAAGCTATTGACACATATTCTCTACGTCTTAACTAACTAAATTGCAGGGCGAGGTATACAGTCTTAGGGCGGCTACACAGCATGAGCCTCTGCATAACATGACTGCGAAAAGTGGCCATGGGGTGTGTTATGCAGAGGTGTGCTTCTAAATATAGCCGTGGCATTCCCTTTCATGTATGCATCTCTCTGCATGGGAGAGAACCTTGCAAAAAAAGAGAGAGGAAGAGGGAGAGAGAGGAAGAAAAGAGAAAGGAAGCCCAAAAATGCACATGCAATACAACTTTACACAAATCCACAAGACAGCTGCAATTATCACACACTGTAGGCAGAAAATATCTTCTGCCTCTGTCAAAGGGCTCCAAAATATATCTGCTGTTTCATGTCAAGAAGGTGCCATTTGAAAGCACATGCCATTTGAAAGCACGAAGACATACTTTAAATTAATTGGAGTTGTTAGTTAATCTAACAATTCAAAATCAATCGTCTCTGAGGTTCTGACTTAACATCAGGAAAAGCTTTCTGATGGAAAGAGCTGTTTGACAGCAGAACAGACTCCCTCAGAAGGTGGTGGACTCTTCTTGCTTGGAGATTTTTAAACAGACGTTGGATGGCCATCTGTCATGGATGCTTTAGCTGACACTCCTGCACTGCAGGGGATTAGACTAGATCCTCAGGGTTCCATCCAACTCTACAATTCTATTATACTACTCCTTAGCCCTCAGCTGCCTAACTCTCTGAAAAGGGCAAAAAAACTGTCATTCCTCTCTGACCAGGTCCACTGCATCACTGGAACAGGTTATTACTAAGCCACCCCCTGCCACTTTCCCTTCATCTCTTTGAATAACTCAGCTTTCTGAAGACCTTTTTCTTTCTCTCACTATTTCACTTCCTAGAAGGGAAACCTGGTCATCCAACTCTATGCTACAGTATAAAATGCATCAGCTAGAGCTCGTTTGCCCTGATAAATTCCAGAAATGGCTTTGTTGAGCCATAATTAGGATTATTTTTATTTAGTTCACACACACTCATTTCTATGTACATATTTTTCCAGTCAAGATAAGGGTGCCAGGTCTCCATTTTCTTCAAGAGAACCCCCCTCTGTCTGTTTTTCTCTTCTCCTTGGAGAAGGAGACTAGCTAACACCCAGTGGAAGGCAGGGGGCTGGAACCCACAGTAGGCTGCATGTATCTTGTATTGTATCAGGCCTTTGGTCTATCTGTCTCAGCATTTTCTACACTTCCGTGCAATGGCTCTCCATGGTTTTGGACGAGACACAGTCCCAGTCCTACCACAAGATTCCATGAATTGAATTGAGGAACCTCTGCATGCAAAGCAGATGTTCTACCCTGAGTTATGGCATTTCAAACTCTCTCTCCATCCCTTATACTAGTTACTAATTTATCAAAAATTTATAAATGGATAGTCAAGTCAAACTGGTTTTTCTTCTTCAGCAAACATAGCATATATTATATACTATATAAGAATGATGTGTAGATATTGATTCTTTTCTATCTAGGATTTCCCAGTTATATAGGGTTTTGTTTTTGTTTTTATTCCCTTGGACTATATTGAAATCTGTGTCCTATGTCACACTCCTCATCAACATGCCACACTGCATCATGTCATTTTATGCAGCACAAATGTGACAGATGCAGCTCCAAAATGATGCATCATCATATCCCTGGCCTTGAGGAAATATGAAAATAAATACATTTCCGAATTTGTTTTCTATATGCCAAAGTCAAGAAAAGAAATATAAATTTGTGTGGACTGATTTGGAATACAGGGCAGGGAGCTTCCTGGTGATGCAGGCCAATAACAAAACAGTTCCTAGCTATTACCGTAGTATTTATCTATATATTTATGTATTGAAGAAATTAACTGTAAGAAAGATGCATCTTTCCATGTGCACTGGTTTTCAACAACCTTTAAATAGCTAAGACAAGTTTGCCAGACATTCATATTGCAATGCAAGCACACCAAGAAAATCTAAGAAAGATGCACTGGAAAACTTCTGTTTTCTATTTAACATATAACAAATACCTTTTTGGAAATGGGTCTTTTCTCCATTCTTAGCCTACTCCGTAAGTAATTCAGGAAATTCTGATCATTTGGCCAAGCATCTGACAGAAACTCGGGAAATAATACAGCATCAAAATTAGGTTCAGAGTCGTTCCTATTCCTACCACAGTACTTGCCACAAGCCCTTTCTATCATTCCTTTATTTAACTTATGGAGTTATGGTTTGGGGTGTGGGTGCAGAATATTAAGTAGGACTTGCATAGAGCTAGTGTCTCTTATGTCTTGGAAGCTGCTGAGAGATGGTACCTGTAGGGAAGCTGGTTCCACGCATGGTGTGTATGCATGTGAGTGAGTGAGTGAGTGAGTGAGTGAGTGAGTGAGTGAGTGAGTAAAGGGGGGGAGGTTGCATCCAGATGTCCTGTTCATTGACCAATCATACTGATGGTTTTGCATGAAGATTATTTCATGGAAATTAAATGTTATTCCACATCTTCCAGAAAGCCCATTTCCCCATCACTTTCCTTTTCACAAAAAGTCTTATATTTGGGTGAGAGCGGGGTTGGTGTAAAGGATTTAGTCCAAGCCTCTGCATTTGTGCAACATGAGTTTTTCCAGGATGTGACCAAAAGTAGCAACCATCGGGATGTGCTCAGAAAGAGAGTGAGGAAGAGATTAAGGGGCCTCCAGTCTCTTATACAACATTTGGTTATGAAAACAATTCTTCCTCTATAGTAATAATAGAATGACTTAGAGGGAAAATACCTGAACTTCTTGAATCTCAAGAAGACCAGTTTGACTTTGTCTTCCCCAGGTGATGCTAATAGTCTGCATTTCTTTTACTTTAAGCCCTTCAGGAATGCATTTATTAGTAAATTCTTGTGTCATTCAGATTCTGGTGATCTCTCTTAGGACACCTGAGAAGGAGAAGAATTGGCTGTTTCGCAGTGGTGAATAAAGAAAAAGATATAAGCAATTCTAGGGAAGGAGGGTGCATTATTTTGTCTGACTTTGCACAAAACTATTGAAGAGCTTTCCTGAAATTGGGAGGTAGCCACTCCATACTCTGCCAAGATTCATATTTTCAGGGAAGGGGAAAATATGTCTGCTTTGAATATGGCTTTGTCAAAATGTTGTTGGGCTTCAGAAATGAGTGAAGAAGAGGAAATGCGAAGAGGGAGCTGATTTGGAAGAGGTCTTAATTAGGAACCCAGCACTATAAAGACTAATATTGCTTTCTGTTCCCATTCTGTTCATTCTGTTTGTAATAGGGAATAATGACATACCAATTGTATATCATTATGGAGAGCTATTTAGGGAACTGAATTTTGCCTCTACGCTTAATTATGCTTTCTATACTAGGTTAGAATTTGATTGCTACTGTGGTGCTTAAGCTATTTTTATTTCTCTCTCTCTCTTCTTTTTTCTTTTCTGTTAAGCCTCAAATTGATGGTTGCTTTATTCATCATGGCTTCTGTCCATGGCTTTCTTCTGATGCATTAATATCTCTGATATCTAGTGACCAAACATGACCCACCCAAGGTCTTTGGGAATGAATGAACCACCAGCCACTAGAGCTGTATGGCATTGCCTTCCATGGGTCTTCTCCCAGAGACCTGTAAATAGGGCTTATGTGGCAGTGCTATTCGTTGAATTCCTGTCTGTTAACAAAACAGATTGGTTATAGACAATTTATTCCAAGCTAGTGGTGAAGAACCTTTTTCAGTCTGAGGGCCACTTTTCCTAATGGACAGCCTTACAGAGGCCACATACCAAGAGTGGGCAAGACTAGAAACAAATTGGTTGGTGACATTCTTTAGCAGACCAAATTCTAGCCACACAAATCCCAGAGATTTCTACGTGCATCTCACCATTCTCCACCCAGGTAAGTAAGAGGTACCATCACAGTTCAAGAAAAAGTTCCAACAAGAACTGCAACATTACAGGCTTTTCACACTGCTTTTGATTCACACAAAAAGAGCTGCCACCGCCACCACGTGAAATTGCAGGCCAGCTCAAAACACACACACACACACACACACACACAACATGCACTGGTCATCTAAAAATTGATATGTTAGAGAATTCCATCAGAAACAGAAATTGCTGCAATTTGCAGGTACACCTCAGGTCAGGAATGGGAATTACACAAGTGAATATGAACAGTGTTTACACTCTTTTTTTAGTAAACAGAAGTTGCACGAAGGAACACGAATCCAATATCCGAGATTCCAGGGGTTCCAAGCACTTACCCGAGGTTCATGTTTCCTTTTTAGATTGAGGCACAGCAGAGATTGTGGTAACTTTATGATAATATGGTTTATATACACATAACTGAGCCTACGAAGGAGGGGTTCACACCATTAATACCACCAGAGGTTGTTGCTTCCCCTTTGGTTGCAGCCTTGTATTCAAACAGAAATCAAACATTGCTTGATCTCTTGGTCTTCTCAGCTTGCTGCTTTTCTCCTAGTTCACATCACTTCACACTCTGCTCTCAACTCTGGCACTGTCCTAACTCTTTGCAAGTTGAGCAAGCGGGCCCCACCCACTGGCTGTCTTGCACAGAGCCCTTGTTCCTCTTGATGGCTTCCCCTTGAAGCCAGCCTGGCTATTCCAAGAACTAGAAAGGGGCCCGTGCATTCAGCCTACCCACCCCCCAAACTCATAACAATACTTTGCACTCGTTAGTTGAACCTACTCCTCGGTCTTTACAATTTCTAGCACTTGGATCTTTAATGCAAGGAGACATATAGCCGGGGAATGAGATCATATGCATGAAACTGTGCGTTAATTCATTTGATATAGTTACTGGAATAGTTGCTTCTACTTAATCAAGACTTTTTATGGTAATGAAGTTCTCTCTGTGTGCTTCATTTATGTTGATTATTTCTGTTTGCTGCCATAGCAGTAACCCATAAGGCTGGTGATTACCTAGCTTTCTGCAAAGCCTTTCTTTGCATGGTTCTGAATTATCTTCAAACTAGGTATTTTCTTTTCCCATGTCCTCAACTATTTCCCTAAAAATAAAAAAATAAAAACTTACCCATGGCATTTATCAGAATAATAAACTTCAATAAAATGCACTGGGGAAACACAAAGATTACAGAGCTTTTAAGTTAGACGATATATATTATAGCCCTGTTCATTATCCAGTGCTCTGCTTCTGGAGCAAACAGAATCAAATTTAAAGTCCTTCCATTGGTATTAGACCACATACAAATGCATTACCATTTGCCACACTCCTTTTCATTAGGATGCATCAAGAACTGTGGTAGAAGTGTGTCAGATGGTTCCATTTACATAGATTCTATGAAGGTCAGAACTGGTGTTGGATAATGGTAGAGGCATAGGAATGGATAGCTGGGAGATACAAGGGTCCTGTTCAGTATAGGATGGCACTAAACAAAGCAAATACTAGTGATTCTCTTATGTGATTTGACGTGCACTGTTTATTGGTCCAACAGTTGCACAGTGGCAGCTAAAACAAAATTGGATCCATAGAATCAAGCTGTCCCAGGTCCATTTGCCACCAACATACTTCAGTTCATAGTTGCTCATAAACTCAGTGGGTAGTACCTGAAAAGATTTGGAAGAGTGTCGGGCTTCCGGGTTTGAAAAAAGGCTTCCGGGTTAGCGCCTCCGGCAATGGCGGATTTCCTCTGATCGGGAGGAATCCGCTTCATGGAAATTAGGGTCTGGACCGCCACGGCGAGGCGGAGACCCACCAAAAACCACAGGCGGGAGAAGCCTGTGGACGTGGGATTCGGCTGGCACCTTTTGCGCCTCCCCTACTCGCGGGGAAACCCAGTTTCGGGGATCCGGAGCGACGTGGGGTGAGCGGCGCGGTGCTTTGAATCGACTGCTCTTTTCACGGTGTGAAGCCGCATTGCTGTTGCCGGAGAGCGCTGACTTTTTCCTGTGGACAATTGGACTTTAAACAACTACCCGTGAGTAGAACGGAAAATTGGTCCATGAAACATCTTAATTTGGCACCAAAGTGGAAAGGTCTAAACAGGAAGTCCGCCTTCCGCTTTTGTAAATAGATTGAAGCAAAGACATCGCAAGCTAAAGTCTGGAAAGTCGTTTGTAAAGGACTAAATTTCCATCAGCTAAAAACACCAAACCCCCCTTGGAAGCAGGAGAAGAGGGGGGGAATTTTAGATTGTTTAAACCTGCAGGAGAGAGAGTAAAGAAAGATAAATTTCCACCGTCTTGAACCTGGGAACACGGTGTCAGAGACAGACGCTTTAGGGAAGTTCATTGACTGTGAATAAAACGTTTTTTGACAGATAGTTAAAAAAGAGAAACATATTGATTCCAATGTTTCCTTTTGCATTTAAAAGGAACAAAGTATCTGAAAAACGAAAGTAATTTTGTTGCTGGAGCTGCTTTCAAAAAGACGGATACAAACAGAAATTGTTTCCTCTAGAGGGAGCTTGTGAAACTGTTACTGGAGTCGATCTGGGGAATTCTACAGCTGCAGAGATTAAAGATTGTGGGAACCAGACATTGACCTTAAACAAGAATGTGCCTAGAAGAAGTCTTAGTACTTGCTCTTTGCAAGACAAGCGCTTTACTGGAACAGCTACATGAGAAGATGGATTTGATGACTGTTGCAGTTAGCAATTTTGGACAAACGGTGAATACCTACATAGAAACTCAGGGACCATCTCAGGAATTTGCTTTGACAGGGCAAGTTGTGCAGAAGACAAAGGAGGAGGTTGTTGCTGAACCTCAAGTAATAGAAATGGAGAGAGCCACAGCCCTGCAGGAAAATAAGTTGCGGTTTCTGACGACTGAACCTGGAGAAAGTCAGATTTGGAGAGATGGAGTACTGTTTAGTTTGGAGATGGGAAGCTGGATAGATCCCCCTATGCAGGGATGTTCTGACTTTTGGGATCTGGTTAAGGGCCAGGGGGAGTTTGGAGTTGTGGGGGCCCTTAACTTTGGAGGGACTTTGAAACATGCCTTCAAATATTCTTTGGATTTCAGTGCTGACTATGGAGAATGGGCTGACCTGTCGAGAAGGGATAAAGATATTGTCAAGTTGGAGTTTCCCCGAGATCTACCCCTCAGTGAGAAAGGAAGGAAATTAAGAATAAGATCAGCAGAAGACAAAGTAAAGTGCAGGTATAAACATGAAGAAGACCTGCAGAAGGGACATGGAAAAGACTTAAGAGCCTCGGATAGAAGGTCACCAGGTTAATGGACTAGATGGAAGGGATAGAAAGGACTGACAAAACCCGAGACCAGGAAGAAGAGATGATGGATGAAGATTGGAAGAAAGTTTAAAAATTCATTAGAGAATTATTGTAAAATTAACGAGTGTTAGAAAAAATGTTGGAATGAAACTATTTGGCTTTAGTAGAAATGCTATAAGGAATTATGTATAAATAAGTTTTAAGTTTTAAGCTCTAGGGCTTCTTATGGTAAGATAAGGTTAATTTAATGATAGAATATAGTGAAAGATGGAAAGGATTTGCTGAGATAATTAATAACTAGAATACAAAAAAGGGAGGTATGAGGAGGTCAATGAAACAAGTTAACGAAAGATAAAGATTTGGGAATATTGGATTTGTTTTTAATTTTTTGTTTGTTTTTGGTTTTGAGGTATTGTGTGTTTTGTATTTTTCTTTTTTTTCTTTTTATTGACTTGTATTGCTTAATTCCTTTTTTTTGTTTTTTTCTCCTTCTCCTTCTTCTTCTTGTTCTTCTTCTCCTTCTCCTTTTTTATTCTCTGTAATTTTAAATTCTCAATAAATATCATTTAAAAAAAGAAAGAAAGAAAAGATTTGGAAGAGTGTCTTAAAGTCTGGTCGTGGTTGTATGAGTGTCCCAACACCACAATTATATTATGATGGTGCAATTTTAGCATTATTAGAAGGCTGGGATTGGGAGAAAAGCAGAAATTGCCACCCCACATGAGGAATCTTAGAAAACATCCATCCACCACTAGCTCCAGTGCAGTCTTCTCTGACAGTGCTCTGATTTTTAATTCCCTCAGAATTCTTTGGATATTTCACCGGACCCAATTCACTTCAAACTTTCTCTATAGGAGAAATTCAGTAGCAATTTGGTCTCTGGTGTCTTCACTAGAAGTTGTATTAGGTCAATAGTTCTGAGATGGATCTGAAGAGATTGTGGAAGCAATGACTCCCACAGTGTGATATGCTATAAGATGATAATTTCTGCCACACTTCTGAGATGGATGCAGTGGAAAAAATCCTCTAGAGAACCCAGTAGCTTACTATGAATAGCTTATTGCCAACTGGCCTCAAGGTGCCTTTCAATAAAAAATGCAAATAATAACTTTTAAAAGTTGTTGAAAGAAACAGATAAATAGCAGATAGGGCAATAATGACATCCCATAACATCCAGGATAAAGCATTACTACCACAAGAAATACTGGTGGCCACCAACTTGGATGGCTTTAAAGGGGGAGTTAGCCTTATCCTTCCTGAATTTGCCTATCAATGGCAACTAGGCACAATGCCTACATTTACAACCACTGTCAGAGGATACACAGCTCTTAGTATCAGTTGCTGGGGGAAAGTGCTATTGCATCTGTGTCCTGCTTGTTAGCTTCCCATAGGCATCTAACTGGCCAGGGTGAGGATACAATAGTTGTTTTAATCGAGCAGGGCTCTTTTTATCAATTTTTTTAAAAAATGGAAAGGCAATTAAAAGGGCCCTTTAAAAAACATTAAAAAGCATTTCAGGTGTGAACAGGACCGATTTCACCTGGTGCCTGAAGGAGGAGCAGGAAGATAGCCAGGGCAGATGTCTGGAGAGGTAGTTTCACATGAAAAGGCAAGGCACACAGAGAAGGATCTGCGAAGCTGATCTCAAGTGGCAGCTACATTCTTGTGAACAGAGCAGTCCCTTTTCATGACAGGATGGCATTCACCTGCTAGGTTTCTGAACGCCACACTGTTGTGGGAGACAGAAAAAAAGGGCCTCGGGCCTGGTTCAGCAATATATCTAAATATGTCATTTTTTCTTTGACTAGAAATAAAGCGTTCCAGAAACAATGTACATTATTTTTCATAGATATTTTACGGCACATTAATATCCGCAAATGATTTTTATTTATAGGGTCCTTGAGGAAAAGTATCTTCAGAATAAGTTAGGCCACTAAGTGTTTAATTATGGGCACCTTTGAAAATCATATCAGTCTACTATATATGTATAATGAATACCTGTCCTTAATGCACTGAGATAAGTATTATTATTATTATTATTATTATTATTATTATTATTATTATTATTATCAGCACAACATTAATCTTGTTTCTGATGAGAGAAAGCTTTTTGTTCTCATTTTTATATGCTCACAAGCACTTTGACAGGCATGAACTATGCCTCTTACAAGTATTTTGATGTATAACCCAGTAAATAACTCTTGGTTTGGTATTCTGTCATCAAATCCTCATCAGTGCAGAATGTATTGGAATCAATCATGTTTTAGATAGTCACACAACATGCACTGATATGTAAAGTCACATAGCACCCTTGTAAACTGCACACTGCGTTGAGCCATTTTGCTTCTATTATACAAAGTATCCCAGCTCTTTCTGATGAGATTCATCACGCTACATGCAGTTTAGGACAGGCATAGGCAAACTTGGCCCTCCAGATGTTTTGGGACCACAATTCCCATCATCCCTGAGCACTGGTCCTGTTAGCTAGGGATGATGGGAGTTGTAGTCCCAAAACATCTGGAGGGCCGAGTTTGCCTATGCCTGGTTTAGGAAAACCAAGAGGGAGCTACAACCAAATGTTGCAGTGCAATCTCACCTCCTAACATAAGTGCTCCTTCCCAAGCAGTGCTTTCTCCAAGCTACTCCGTTCTATCCTTCCTTTCCATTCTTCTTTAACAACCATCAATCAATATTCTTCTGTTGAATATGCTCAATCCTCATTAAACTTTCTTTTTGGATGAAGGTACACCCTTAAGTTTTTTAATGCATGTTGTGACATAAAATATATTTATGTACAGTTTCCTGAGCATATTGATACCACCATCTTATTTCTCACTGGCCCTTTTTTTGGTTTCAGTACTGTTGTCATTAACCACCTGAGTTTGCTATTGGAAGGATGGCTGCTTTTTCATTACTAGAAAAAAGTATGCGATTGATCACAGCATTTTTCAAGATGAGTGACACACAGAAATCTTAAGCCAAGGCCTTCATTTTCTACTTAGACCCCTACTCTTCTAAATCTGGTCACTGACACTTGAGCAAATCATGCACACAATATGTTAGAATTCTTAAACCATGATATTCTGCCAACACATCAACCTCAGATGTGATAGGCTAGGCCTCCAAAGTGAAATTGTTATGTCACCATCAGTCCCAGTGAGATGATGAGAGTCCATCTCATTCTAGGTCTTTTTGACCTGAGAACCTTCTGTGAGACAAGTAACACAAGCAAAACTCTAGCTGGGATGTACCATTTCAGGCTTCAAGTGGGAGACAGGATAATAGAGGAACACTTTCCACATAACTCCTTGTTACGCGCAAAGAAAAGGTTTCTAAGAGTACTGTGCTCCCTAGAAGGCCACTTGCCTGTTTTTCTAAGGGATGTCAAATATCCAATTCTGCACTTCCATGCTGAACTGATGCAGTTGAGAAATACCTGTACTGCATGGTTCTTCAGGTTCTATAGACTGTCTTAGATGTCATGTAGGCAGGGGAATGAGGACTGAAGCACTGGGGGGGGGGGGCTATTCCTGAAAGCAGGCACAATCAGGTAAGGGAAGAAGTTTTGCAGCTTCTTAGGGGTTGTGAAAGCTCTTCTCTTCCTAACTACCTCCAGCAGTTCCAGGAAAACACAGCCAGAGAGTTTGTCGGCATTTATTTCAATGGTCCTTAGTTGTCCTCTCCCTTTTCCTGCACCGTTGGGTCTGTGGCGGGAGGGTGCTCTGACTCCCTCAGAGCATTGTGCCTTCCCCCATAAGCTGGGCACAAGCTTCCCAGGCCTTGGGAAGGGGGTTCCAGGACTCTGACAGGATCCAGGAGTCCTGCTGCCTCCTTTCTAAACCCGGGCAGGCTTTGGGAAGGTGGGCAACTAACCCTAACTGTTCCCCTATGAAAAATACCACTGCATGCTAAGTTTCTCCCCTCTTTTTTACAAGTCATGTGAATGCACCACTGTCCTCTCATTAACCCATTCACAGCTGTTTCCCATCCCACCCAGGAAGAAGACTCAAGAGACAGAGTAATTGGTGGAAAGGTTATAATTATTTACAGTATAACTAGTCGATCTGCCAAAGAATAATGAGATGGTGCGAGTATGGACAGGTGGGTTGAATTAATATGTCCTGTAGGCATGTTAACACAGCCAGAGGATGTGGCTCCCCAGCCAAGAAATGAAAGAAAATTATCCCTCCTTAGTAAAAAAAAACCAAAAAAAAACACCTTGCGTATGTGAACCTGACATCCGCACCCAGGTCCCACTGTCCAGCATTCACCAAGTCATGCACGCCAGGCATAAGGGGCACTCATAATGTCCCCTAAGCTGAAGGCTATGAAAAGTGACTCAATATCACCTTTTAACCCAATGCCGCCTCAATTTACCTGTGATAAAGGTCTTAATTTCCTCACTTACCTGCACTGTATTGCAAACAGGACAAATCATCAGAACAGTAACAAAATAACACAGTGTGACGTAGATGAAAAAGAGGAGTCTCTAAGGCCAATCAGGAGATTCCCCTAATTCCTATATAGCCACACACACCCCACACAAAGAAAAGGTTAAAACCTACTCTGTAGGGGGAGTGGGCAGGCATTAATAAGAGAGGAAAGGTGCTGAAGAAGACTTCACACTTAGAAAACCACCCAAATGCCTGCCTGTGACTGGGCACACCTGCCCACTTGAGACTCAGGCTCCACCCCACCCCACCCCCAGGAGAGGCCAAGTTGTGTATTCTCCTTAAATGATCCTTGTGTGGCTAAAGAGCTGGTATGGTATTCCCCCAACATTCTCCAAGCTTTCCTTGTCACATGAGATTAGGGAAATGACTGAAACAAGACTGCCACATCAGCTCTGCCTTCTGCCATTGGATATGATGCTATCTCATCATAGGGAAAACCTGCAGAAAATGTTTCATAACACCTGACTTCCACATGAAGGCACCTGCACAAAAGCACAATCTTTTGGTGCTGCTGGTAAAGCAAATCAGTTTAAACTCCCTACCCCACTTTTCAATATAATTCTGTTCTATTTAATTTCAGATACAGAGTGAACGTTTTGAAATTAATCGGCTACACACCAATGTAATTATTTCAATGATTTCTTCCCATTAGTATCTACTGCTGTTTACTGTGTTGTGTATTAGTATCTCTGTCCATTATTTTAATAATGCTTAAATAGCTAAAGTGAGTTTAAGCTACTTATGATGAACATCTAGGGAAATTCACTAGATCAGGCCAGAATTGCCATGATGATAAATTGCAAAATAAATACAAAGGAAGTGGGCACAATTGCAAGCTATAAACACATAAATCTGGCCAGAGAAGTGGTGCTAAGGAGACTGACATACACTGAGTTCAACTGTCTTACTCCCAAGTAAATGAGTATAGTCTACTTGCAGTCTACTTACTCTGTAAACCAAGAACCCACCCATATCTGGGAAGCCATGCCCACCCACTGCAGAGTGGACTAAATCTGCCAAGTTTCAGGCAAATAGGTCCAGGGATGTTTGAGAAGGAGGGGAAAGTAAGAGGTTTGTACTTTTCTTCATGTTTTTGAAGGGAAGAGCAAGTGTGTGTGTGTGTGTTGCTCTTTCTTACATCAAAATAATTAAGAAGTGGCTAAGTGGTGTATATTCTTGATTGTATGTTGTTTGAAACTTTGCAGCTTGACATCTGAGTCTTTCTATTGCTAGGCCAATCTGTGGATGTCTAGAATGCTGTCCAAGGAGTTCTGAAGAGCTCTGAGCCTGTTGTTCTTGTTAGAAGAGAGCAAAATAGCATTTTTTAATATATATATATATATTAAATACTTAGATAAAGCATTAAAATCTTTTTTAAAAAAAAAACTTCCCCTGCTGTACCTTTGCTTCCTGGCCTTTTCTACTGTGGTTTTAACAACATCCTGCTAGGCAAAAATTTAGCAGGTGATGGTTGGGCCCCAGCCATGCACCCCTGTCATCATGGACTTAGGTTTCCTGCTTCATTTTGGGATTTCTGTCTATTCTTAAAGCCACATGAACAAGCCTCATTAAAAAAAAAGTTGTTGCTCTAGCCGATAGCTGACCCGACAAGCAGAATCATGACAGGGGGAATATATTATACCTTTCTCACTGGTACTTGCTTTCCTCATTTGAAATCACAACAGCAAGAATAACTGGCATGTCAGCCATGAAACCAAGTTAAAACTATAGTGACAAAATTAAACTTCTAGTTAGGGAGAGTAATACCTGACGATCAGCAATATCTGCCAGTATGCAGACTCCAAGAAGAAAGTGCAGACTATTTTTTGACAAAAATCTCACTCCAGCTGTGTAGCCTTAGCACTTTTATATATATATATAAAATGCTTTTGTAGGAAAAAGAAGATTTTCCCGCATGAATTTCCCCTACCAAGTATTTTCATCAGATAATTTTGGCAGCTCAAGGAGTTTTTCCTTTCAGCGCAACAAAATAAGCCAAACAGTCTAAGTAGCTTATTTTGTATATAAAGAGTTCCTGTCCAAGCCACACAGCTGGCATTTCTCAATCAAGTTGTCACCTACATAGCTCTTCAGCATAACCCACCACCACCCCACAAACATGCGCTTTGAAGATAATGGTGCAGCTAAATGCACATCTGCTGAAACAGTATGCATCGCACTGGAACATCTTTGTATGTGCTCGTTTGGAATCAAGCACTTTGCTCGAAGTATTTTATGGCCTGTCCTTCATCGGGAGGCTCAGAAATAATTTATAAGCCTTGCTGCTACAGCTAATGGAGTTTCTACTTTCCTTCATTTGATGAAGTCACTCCTTTTGGCTCCAAGGGGTCTTCAGTTCAGCAAGCGGAAGAGCCAGATTCCTCACATAACATGGCATGTGCCTTAAAGTATTCATGAGCTCTTAAAAGTGACAACAAAAGAGATTGTTTCTAAGTGTCTGCTGTTAGACAATTCATGCCAATCACAAATCCTTGAGAAAATATCATTTACTGCCCAGGGATATTCACAGCTCTCACCTATTCAAGAGCGTGAAACTCAGAAGCAGTACTATACAGGAGTTTGAGAAAGGTGATCAAAGCAAACACAAATCCTCATTTTCAAGTTATGGCAAAGATAATTAAAGGTGGGAAGCACTGGCCATTTAACTGAGTCTACAATAAGCAGCCATTGTACAAGTGGTACTTTCAGTGGAAATGATGACATCAAGTTCTACTAGTTTATTCCAGTTTTCCAGGTGCCCAATATAAAGTTGGGGCAATTTAAATTTACTCACAAAAATTATATATGTAAACAATTGCTAAATTGAGTAATGTCCACTCCAGGTTGACTGAACATTGCTGGGAAATAATAGGATTTTTTATTTTTTTTATCATTTAGAATGTTCTATTTAGGTCACTCCACATGTCAACTTAATTATCAAATGCCAACTGAAATGGCCTCCTTCTGGAATTATCTTTCCACCACTTCCTTAATGTGGAGATCTGTATCTCATGCAGCACTTTTCATACCAATGTGATCTCTCCTCTGAAATGGGCAATGCTGGTGTAGAACAGAGGTCACTAGGGAGTAGAATGACTGTAGGACTCAGGTAGAAAACTTGGGAGCTGCTGCTGCTGGATCACATACATTCCAGCACCTGTAGGGATGGCCTTGGTGTTACAGGATTTGGGGATCCATATGAAGTATTATTAAACTCCCCCCCCCCCAAAAAATGTTTTGAGACACTTCTAGAAAGTTCTCAGCAAATATCAGTACCCATAATTCATAGTGTTAAAGGAAAAGATTCTTAAGTTCCATTGGTTTTCATTGGAGAGAAGTACAGTGGTACCTTGGTTCTCAAACTTAATGCGTTCTGGGAGTCTGTTCGACTCACAAAACTGTTCGAAAACCAAGGCACAGCTTCCAATTGGTTGCAGGAGCTTCCTGCACTCAATTGGAAGCCGTGTAAACTGTGTCGGACGTTCGGCTTCTGACAAACGTTCACAAACTGAAACACTTACTTCCAGGTTTGAGGCATTCGGGAGCCGATTTGTTTGGGAGCCAAGCCGTTTGAGTACCAAGGTATCATTGAAAGTGTTTAAGGCTAAAATCCAGCACACATGTACTTAGCAGCAGGTTAACTTGAACTCAATAGGGCTTCCTTGTCATGTACAGGATTGCCCTATAACTCTCCCACTAAAATCAATGGGACCAGAAAGTCCTTAATGTTGACTGGATTGTGCTCATTGCATTTTCTTACCAAGTTCCCACTCGGCGGTGGCAGGTGACTGTTTATAACAAATACAGCTGAAAAGGCTTTAATGGATTAAACAATAAATTTAATTCATTAATCAAGCAGCGGTTAAATTTATTAATCAGTGGGAGTGAATTTTAATCAATGGTGACAATTTTAATTGGTGTGGCTTAAGACTGAAGGGTATACTTATTTTGAAGCCATTTAGCCTCTGATGCGTTAACCACAAGAGGAAATGAAATGGGACCTAATAAAAGGGGCAGAAAGACGCACCAAAAGGCAACTTATTGCTTGTTTATTGTAGTAAATTATGCCCGACCATCACCAATAACTGCAAAAGGTGCCTGTATTGAGCTTCTCATAATGTGCAAATATATTTAAATTTGATTGGCTAATTACTGAATTAATTGGCTAAAAAGGTAGGTGGTTCATCAACACCACCAACAAAATCTTTAGTACATTGGCAGACCTAATGAGAAAGCTCACAGTTCATTGATAGTGTAGAAATATGATTTAAACGCTGCCTTATTTCAGCACCTAGGAAGTCAGTGCATTATTCTATATCACAATAAATACCATAAAGTAAAGGCGAGGTACGGCGGAACAGACAGAAGGAAAAGCATGTGGAAAATGAGATAATATAATGGGCAATAATAGGAGAGCATCAGATGTGCTCGTTAAAACCTTTCTCTGGCTTTGCTTATGGTTGGTCTTTCTCCTCCTCCCCCATCCTTTACAAGAGTCCCACGCTCCTTTCTGTCCTGGTTCCTCTTCTCTTTCATCCCACCCCTGGGTTATCTTACTGGCTGCATGCCTTTCACACTCAAAGCCACACTAATGACTCACAAATCTTTTCACTTCCTGACTGGGCTCACTCAGTTGAATCCAGACACTTCCACGTTAAGGCGGCGATTTGTGGGTTAAGCTGCAATAAGCATACAAGCAGGTTCAGCTCAGGCAGAAGAGTGAGCTCAAAGGGAGAGGCACAAAGTTTTCCTGTGTAATTTGTGCCCCACAGCTAGACCGAGCCAAAGCCAGCATGTAAAAAAAAAAAAAAAACGGCAATTAAGCCCCAAAGCAAAAAATACCAATTAATTATGATGATTAGCTATGTCTTCATTAGCAGCCCATAAATAAATCATGTACTGCATCATGTAGCTACTATTACTGCCGCACCAAAAGAATGAAATAAAACTTTTAGCAGGATTGGGGGGGGGGGAGAGAAGTTGAATTAATTATACACAGTATCCTAACCTGGTATGCGCACTGTGCTTTCAGCATGGGCTGTGTTCCATTCTGTATGTTGATTAGCATATGTTTGCCATTATATTTAAAATATGCTTCTCTGCCAAGCACAAAAAGAACATAAAGCCATAATGAAAACAAAAATAAATAATATATCAAAAGCTGGCTTTATAAATGATATAAATGTTTACATGGAACAAACTTTTTTTTTTCACCCTTCTGTAGCCACCCCTAAAGTTCTTTAATGTTTTTAGCACAATAGTTCTGCATTTGACAGTATCATGCAGAATATGAGAGGGCTGTATCCAGTGGTGTCCCCTGTATACAACCAAAGTGGTTCCAGAGTCTTGGGGGACCATTCAATGTGAGAAGTGACAAGGGGGACTGCAGTGCAGAGGGAGCTGGCAAAAACTGGATTCCTTCCCCCACCAGCTAATGATAACCTCTACTGGTGCAAAGTGCCTTCCATCAGCAGATTATCTGAAATGAGATACGGATGCTAAACACGGAAACATACAATGTTTTTCTTCTTAATTAATCACCTTCCGTGCAAGTCCCAAGCCAATGTACAAAAGATAAAAAAAAACAGCTAAAAACAAGAGAGTTTCAAAACAGAAGACAGGTTTGAAATTGAATGTTGGTAGACCATTCCCAAACACAGAACAGCTGTTTAGGTCAATACTGTAAAGGCAAGAATGTGTGAATCTGCTACGCTGATAAAGAAATGCTATAACAATTGTTGAGATTCCACAATGCCATTATATGGAAGTCCTGTGTTTTTTCAGCAGAGGTTACTCCCAAGTAAGTGTACACTCTCTCATTTACACTGCATCCAGCGTGCTGCTCCTGTTAATTTGAGAAGCGTTTGAGCTGTACACATTATGTTAGCCACAATCCATATCTGTCTGCATCTATTCTGTTGTTTCTTATGAAATAATGCATTTTGATACGTTTGTCCGTGATCCAGCTTTGATTCAAACTGAGGACAACAACCTAGCTGTGTTTTCATATTGTAATGTGTACACAGCCTAAGCATGCTCAAGTCTTCCTCCACATGCCCCAATGCTGCAGACAGTGCATGAATGGAATGAGCCTTCACTGTGCACTCCCTAGGCTGGATTCAGAGCCATCCATGACCAGTGGCAGAGCTTCATGCTCCAGCACCGGGGGGGGGGGGCAGAGAGCAGACGGGGGCAGGGCTGGTGAGCATCCCGGGGGTGTGGCACACCTTCCGCAGGGGCGTGATGCGCATCCTGGGGGCGGCGCACGCTGCCAGCGCGGGCAGGGGGGCAGCCGCAATGGCACCCCACTGGGATCACGCTGCCAGGGGCGGTGCACTCCCCCTGCACTCCTCTTCCTCCACCAATGTCCATGACAAAGGGTTCCACACACAC
Organism: Podarcis bocagei; assembly: GCF_964188305.1. NCBI lineage: Eukaryota > Metazoa > Chordata > Lepidosauria > Squamata > Lacertidae > Podarcis > Podarcis bocagei. The sequence continues at coordinate 30,834,057 of NC_138127.1, read as the reverse complement.
ATTGTCTAAGAGTAGTTCCCATTAGCCTCCTGAATGTTAGTGCGCTTTGCAAGATAAATTTGTAGAGGGCAGGTTACAAATAAACACAGGAAGAAATGTGGCAGCTAATACCAAATGCCCAGTGTTACACTGCGGTCCCAAAAAGTTCTTAAAGTCAGGGAACTTTTCAGTAGCAAGTGAGGCAGACCCTTCTTCACCTTTCTATTCTCCTACCTTAATATTGGATTTTAAGCATTATAGGCTGTTTGCAGGGTTCTTATGTGCACTGATACATATTCTGAGGTTTGTGCAATGACCTCTCCCCTGGGGTGTGTCATGTGCAAAGGTTATTGGCATTATGCCAACAAGTGAAGATTTCAGTGAGTCTCCTCTGGGTATGGCTAAGATTGTTTATCACCCACACAGAATGAGAAGTTCCCATCCAACTGCCTGTCTTTTACATATAGGTATTATCAGTGCTTTTTTTTCTAAAAATAAATAAATGCTTAGGGGTACTCTCATTTTTCTACTCATATTGAAATACTGCCCCACAATGAGGCCAAACTTAGATTCACAAAATGTTTAGGGGTATGCATTCCCCTGCCTCCCCCCCCCCCAGAAAAAAAGCACTGGGTATTATATTGAATGTTGCATTATGTTATTCCCCTTCCATTTAATCTTAATTACGCCAGATTCTAAGCAAGATGTTACATTTCTTGAAATACATTTAAATAATGCAAAGGTTTAATATGATTCACTTGGTGAGATTGTTTGAGGTTTGAATAGCGATAGTGTTCAGAAATCATAAATCTGACAATGAGACTTTTCCATACGGATTTAACTGTTTGATTTTATAGCAAACGTCCTCCATTCGCAGCTTGTAGTTTCAAACCAGCAATTGTGTGACTATGTAATTGTGTGGTAATGTAGAATGACACAAAGCCAGTCTGAGTGGGTGCAATCCCAGAACCCAGGCAGCCTACTAAATTCTGGTGCCTCCAGCAATGAGCAATTAAAAAAGTAAAAGGAAAAATGTTCCCTACACATATTCAGTTTGATGAGTGGGCCTACAGCATTCATTGACTCCCATGGGCTTTGCATTAGAAAATTTTGCCATATTTGTACCAAATACATACAGTGATATATTTGAAACTAAATTGATAGGTCCAGCCTGATAACCCTCTGGCCTGATCTTTAAGCTGCTTTGCTGTCAAACCAGCATATAGAGCTGGAGCTATACGGTAATTCTGAGGCCAAGCTGCTCACCCCCTTGCAAGAGCCTTGAGATCCAGCCTCCATCCCAAGACATTAGCACCTATCAGCCGAAGTTGTGTATGCCCTTGACTGCAAGGGAGGACAGCAGCGCCAAGCAATGACACAAGTTACTTTGCAAAGTGCCATGTACACTGTTGCTGCATATAATAAATAATAACAATGGAAATGACAACATAAATAACACGTCCCAAATGTAAGGCTGTACTTAACTTATAACTTTGATGGTTAAAAGAAGAAAAAATGCATTTGCATAATATTTGTTGTTCAAGCCATATATGCAATACATTAAAGCTGGATATACATCTGACATATAATCAATCCTCTAGAATGCTTTTCAGGTTAAAATGCTTTTTGAAAATTAAACAGTGAACTCTAAGGAAATGAAAACAGAGATCTAATTCCAAAATTCACTAAGGCATGTTTGAAGTAATTTAAGGGATGTACCATCTCAGGTATGCTCATGTGTTTCCGATTCCTGAAGATCATGGAGATTGGCAGGCTTTCCTACAGATCTCAATCAACCTTTGCTTTAATCTAGGCTATTATTATTTTTAAACAAACCAACCAACCTGTGCCTCACAACGTTCTGTGAATTAGTTTATCTTTCAGTTTCCAGTTTTTAAAGCTTGTGGACCTGGTAGTTTCTTTTATTAGTAATAAAGGTAAAGGGACCCCTGACCATTAGGTCCAGTTGTGGCGAACAAGAGCAGCGCACGGAAACGCCGTTTACCTTCCCACCAGAGCAGTATCTATTTATCTACTTGCACTTTGACGTGCTTTCGAACTGCTAGGTTGGCAGGAGCAGGGACCAAGCAACGGGAGCTCACCCCGTCGCGCAGATTCGAACTGCCGATGTTCTGATCAGCAAGCCCTAGGCTCTGTGGTTTAACCCACAGTGCCAGCCGCGTCCCTTTCAAACTTCTAGATTGTTTCTAAACCTCAATTACCTCTCTATAAAATGGGAACACGGGTGCTCACCCCGTCGCGGGGATTCAAACCGCCAACCTTCTGATCAGCAAGTCCTAGGCTCTGTGGTTTAAGTAAGCACTTAATTATATTCTGATCTAGACATTCATATTGGCTGAAGGAACTGCAAAACATGTGTGCAGCTTCTTGCCATATATATAAAAAATGACTTCTCCATTCACTCCAGTGGACAGAAGCATTCCACACTTGCAAAGAGAAACCTGCTCCTTCTGTTGAAATGAATGGGAAGCCAACTTTTGAAAAGAGCACTGTCCTCATCATGTGAGGAAAGCAGTCGGAAGTTCTCAAATAGCAAGACTTCATGCTCATTTGGCAGAAGCTATTAATGTGCAATGTAGTATATTTGAAATATATTGTGTAAATCCAAGACATAATTATGCACATTTTACAAGCCAAGATCAGCATTTCTTAATCCGACAGGTTGACCCTGTTTAAGGCTACTGAATTACGCCAAGGATGAAGTATGCATTATTTCACAATCAAGCTGACCCTGCTACCTATTATTCTGGCTTCTTAGTAGCCAGGAGCTTGGAGGTCATTTTCCGAGCTAGTGATGTTCTTTTGATATTCAAGCAGAGATCTATATCATAAACTGTGAAAGTTGAGACAAAGATTTTTATCTTGAGGTGTTAAGGAGCCAGACCTCCTTTCTCCCTTAAATTGGCAGTTTGTGACAAGCAGGGAAGGGGGAAATTCTGAAGCTAACCGGGTCTCATTTCACAAATCCTTTCCAGTTAGTCTTCCGTCTTGCTCAACAGGCTAACAGAAGATGCAGTGTAACCTAAGGAGGCCTGTTGTCAAACCAATTGTTGACTTCTGCTGGTTTAGCCAGTGAGACCAGAAAGAGTTTAATTGGCTATCATATTGCAGAGCAGGAGAAAGCAGAATGAATCACCTATTGTTTGCAGATTCTATCTCACAATATGCTTTCCTATGTCTATGTATATGTGCAGGAGGGGAGAAAGCACAGGAAAAAAATCTATTCACATAAGAAAGAAATGTATTTTCTTCCTTAGATTGACAGGTGTCAGAGCTGCCCTAGGTCCCAGCTCACAAAGGACCAACGCCACTTCGTTGTTATATACAAAAGTCTTTATTGAAGTTCAGTTTGTCTTTCACATCAGCAGCGTGCAGCTCTACGTCTGAAACTCTAGACCGCCGAAGCTCCGTCTGAATCCCCTCCCCCCATACACCAGTTTAAGACTCTAGCCTTGCTCCACCTTTTCACCTGCTCTTTCCGCCTCTGGCTCCGCCTGTCAGCTGGGGTCTCGCCCTTCCTAGACTCTTCTGACGCTGAATCCCCTGATTCTTCTCCTTGCTTCCGGCGGGCTTTAGGACCTGGTTCCCAATCTGGGTTTTCTGCTGTCCCGCACGCCTGTACATTTGAACTTGGCGCACGCGCCCAGCCGGCAACCTTCCTCCTGACCGTTACACTGCTCCTGTCACTGCTTCCCCCTTCGGGGGGGCTAGCTGGACCCGACCTCCCTTCCGTTCCCTCACTCTCCGATGGAGGCGTGGTCAGCCCTGACTCATCTTCTCTCCCTGCTGGAGGAGACGCTGGCCCTGCCCCATGGGACTCTTCCCCCCCACTACGCTCTGGTGGGGAAGCTGGTCCTGATTTCCAGCTGCTGCTTTGGGAGTCCCCGCTGGCCCCTTGTTTCTGGTGTGTCCCCCCCGGGAACCCCCTTGCCCTGACCATGGGCGCCTCCTTCTGGGAATCTTCTGATTCGCTGGAGAAGCTCATGGAATCTCTCGGGTCACTGTCGTATTCCCCTACGCTGCCCTCAGATTCTTCCCCTTCGCTTTCCATTTCCTCTCTCCCCTGTACCTCTGCTCCTGAGCCCCTGACAACAGGGTTTCCAGATGGGTACTGTGGGTGGGTGCTCCTCATGCATACATTCGTGTGTGTGGGTGAGTGGGTGGTATTGACACAGTGTTGTTTCCATTATTAGATCAGTCTGTATCCCCCACCCCAAATTTATTATTTTATGGCCTTTAAAAAATATTGGGGGTGTATTGTTTTGTTTTGTTTTGTTTTGTTTTCATTTTAACTATTTATTTTGTGTTTCTATCCTGTATTTTTATCTTCTGAATCACCCTGAGAGCTTTGGATGAAGAGCAGTTTATAATTTTAATAATAATGGTGGTGGTGGTGTTAAAAATATCTCCATACTCTTAAGTGTGCAGTCAAAAGCCTAGTTAAAATATGCTTCAGGTTTTCGTTTAATGATTAAAGTTTTATCTGTGTGGGAGACTGGGGGTGAGGGAGAAAGAAATATTTGGAATGGAACCACTGTAGAAAGCAAGTCCACTATCCTCCCCTGGACAGCTACGTCAAGAGTGATGAGAGAGTGGAGCATTCTGGGACATGGTTTCTGTTTCTTATATAAAACACATTCACAGCTTTGTTTATATAAGGTTTTGCATTATTTACCAGGGCATTCCACACTGCATGACAAATGAACATACAGAATGATACATATGCACACAAATGCAATGTGTACCATAGCTTGTATTTTCTCTAAAGCTGCTGTGAATAAAATATCAGTCTTCATGTTTTTTATTACATACTTCCTCGTCCTTTTCCCGTAAAGTAAAAATATATAGAAATCAGGGGGGTGGGGTGTACCAAAGATGAAGAAATAGCGGTAGCAGTTTTGTGGATAGATATTAACATACTCTGCAAATTCATTTTCTCCTTGAAGTGCTTCCAGCAAAATACTGAGCAGGACCAGTGCTGCTTTGCTTACAAAATCTGACATGATCACAGCCCTTGGCAATTTAGTATTTTTTTGTTGTCGTTACATTTGTTGAAGCTCTAAGAATCAAATTAACAAAAAGCAAAATCCAGCCTAAATCTTCAGTGTGATATGAAAGAACACGACTTCACCAAGCTGTCTGATTACACAATGATTTAAATAATAATAAAAAGTTTTAAAATGGTCATGCACAGATTGATATTGCCAATAATTTCCAGATGTAGTTTGAATTGTTCCTTTTCTGATGGTACCTATTCCAGGTTGTTCCTCTATGAAGTGTAGTTACCTATTTTGTGTTGTGGTGTAAAGCTGGGGGTAAAGAACTTCCAGCTCAGGGTTCCGATGCAGCCCTCCAAGCTTTTCTGTCTAGCCCTCAACCACGTGGTCTCTCCCCAGGCCACACCTCTGCCCAGCCCTGCTTTGCACCCTCCTTGAGTGTTTTTGTGTGGCTTGAATATGTCACTGCCTGGCTAGAGGATAGAGAACAGAGGGAGAGTGTGTGTAATAATAATAATAATAATAATAATAATAATAATAATCTATTATTGTATAAACTAGGCTGCTCTACATTCTTTGTTCCACCCACTTCTCCCTGGTGCAATCCTATGTGTGCCTACCCAGAAGTGTATAGGAGAGCAGTTTTACTGTGCAATCCTATGCCTGTCAACTTTGACTTCAGTGGAACTAGAATCATAGAGTTGGAATAGACCACAAGGGCCATCGAGTCCAACCCCCTGCCAAGCAGGAAACACCATCAGAGCACTCCTGACATATGGTTGTCAAGCCTCTGCTTAAAGACCTCCAAAGAAGGAGACTCCACCACACTCCTTGGCAGCAAATTCCACTGTCGAACAGCTCTTACTGTCAGGAAGTTCTTCCTAATTCCCATCTAAGTGTGCAGAGACATTGGGAAGGGTGGGATAAATTCTAATACCCGCTGGGTAGATACGTGAGGTTGTTATGTTGGCTGAGGAAGCAGGGGATTTCAGTTTTCTTTTACTGAAAATCAGTTTTGCCATTGATTTAAATAGTGGAGGAACTACAATAATCCACAGACCAGCAGCATTCCTCACTGGTAATAGAACAGTCCAATAAAGGTGTTTCTGCAACCTGCTTGAAATTGGGAAAGAAGACTTTTCAGGCATGACTTATTGGGTTACATTCAGCTTGGTACCTCATGTTAGGCCCTACTGAATTACACAACTTATGGACATACATTAGTATGTAAGAATGCATTAATTTCCATTCTACCCTGTATTCATTGCATGCGGTACTGTTTCCATTCTGCTGCTGTTTTGCTTATGTAAAAAAATGATGTTATTCATTTCACTGTCTGCTGTAGTAAAATTTTAATATTATCATTACATTATTCCACACCATTCATTTCAATACAAAGGTAATTTATTTAAATGCAAAGGAAACCCAATTCAAAGTGGGGGTTGGCATCATCCATTACATATCATTTGCAGAATGAAAACAATATAGGTATGTGAAGGGATGCTAATTATTAATCCTAGAGACCCACATGTAGTGGTTAGCAAACAAAGAAATCAGCTTACCACCTGTATTCAAAAACACAGGTCTGATTGAATTTAGCAGAGTTTTAATCTCAAAATTATGCAGCAGTATAGCATCAATAATATGAGCTAATAAACTTTATTTGATCCTAATTTAGCTGCATGAAGCAACTGACCCTCTTTACACCCCTTCTACAACAAACAGACCAAACAAGTAATTTTAAAACTTTTACTTACATAATCCAAGGTCTTATTCGTGCATCATTCAATGCCACCAGAATAACTATTGCAGGCAAAATATTCTTGGGTAGCAATCACAGAAAGATAGATTCAGGCATGTGTCTGAAGCTGAAAGGTGTTTTTAGGCACATCCACCTCCATGGCTTGCAGAGCGAAAAGAGAGGGAAAGTGAAAAGAACAGGAAAGAGGGGATGTGACCTCACTAAGCCTGCTCTATGGTCCTTAACCCCTTCATATACTAACTAGCAAAATATGTGTGCTAAACAGTGGGTGCTGATTGTATTTGCTGGATTAATTTCCGTTTCAGACACGGAATGAATAAGTGAACACTGGCAATTTCCACTGTTGCCCCCATTTCCATAGGAATTCTCTGACATCCCCAGACTCACCTCTCAGAAATTTAATCTAGCAGATCAATAGAACAAATATTGCTATTCCACCTAAAGTTAGATAAACTTTCCACCTGTGATTTCATTACCAAAACTAATATGTGGATCCGTAAGACGCACACAGTGCTTTTTCTTTTTTTAAAGGACAACCTATTATCCCACATCTTCATTCATCACTGAGGAATGATTAAAGTAACGCCCCTATGGAATTAAAGACAGGGCTCAACTTTATTATCTTCTCATTTTACTGAGATAAATTAGAGAGACATCCATTTAATCAATCAATCAGATTTCCTTTCCCTACAAGTTTCATCCAAAGTAATCCCACTCTTAGCTGAAAGGTAACTCTTACTTAGGAAGATATTAGGGAAAGCATCCCCTCAAATTTACTGAGATATCTTTCTGCCTGTTTTCTTGTTTTTCATTGAAGCGTTGAGAATTAGTTTAGAGCTGGCTGGTAATGCTTTCTGATTCCTGCTCTAACTTTCAGCACATTTCCTCAGCAAGTCATGGAACTTTCAGTGTGATCTGTCTTGTTCTTGAAGCCTTTGCTTCTCGTTCTAATGTCTGAGCAGGGAATGCAGGTCTTATTTGCAAACACCCAGCCTAGCCTTCTGTGACGAGTCACTCATTGTCAGTAGACCATTTACAAAATACAGAGTGAATATAAATCAGCGGTAATCTGGATGTATTCAGAGACATCTGTGAGCATTACAAAAACAGAACGGGAAGCAACGTGAGACTGCATAGTTCAGTCTTGGAGGCTAGTTCCCTGTTGATCTCAGGCTATTCCCTGTAGCATGAGAATCTAAAGATGTGGTTGAATGATTTTTATTTTATTTTTAAAATCTGACTAGATATATGAACTTCGCATTCTATCTCCCAGTGGCTTAACTGAGAAGAGAGTACACTTACTCAACATCTTGTAAGTTTCTGAAGTTCTTACTGATTTCTTTCCTCTCCCTCCCTTTTATTTTTAGATTGTGTTTTATCGAACACCGTTTTTTTCCTGGTCTTGCTGAAACACTGTTAAAGGTTAATAACCCATAGTGTTTCCATGCACTTTCTCACCCTACTGTTTCTGAAATGGGAGTTTGCTGACCATGTCGTTATGTTTTTCTTCGTTTGCATTTTTATGTGCATGACTATATCTCAAACTCAGAGGCAGCACTGTTGCTGTGACAGTGAATCATAGTGACGGAGAGTGTGGGTTTTGATCCACCAACACACAGAAATCTGTGACTTTCCAAATAACTTACTAGATAGTATTATTGGGTCTGTGGCTTATGTAGGACTGAGTGTTGGATGGATTAATAACAAAATTGATGTGATACACTTTGAATGGCCAAACCTATTGCAAATGCAAAGTATTCTTCTGTAACCCAACTGGTGTTGGGGGCAACTGAAATGACAGGGGGCTAACAGATTCTGCCCAAAGAACTGCTGACAGTGTAACCTAAATGGTCTAATGATCTGACTTGGTATAAGGCAGCTTCCTGTTTGTTTTCAGGAGTGATTCAATTTAAGTTATAAAGCTGTGTATGATTTTAGGCCAGCATATTTTAAAGGTCACCTCCACTGAGGCGATTGAGACCACCATTTTCTTTCCAGAGTTTCAGCAATGAGAAAAGGGCATGTACCATATTTTTCACTCTATAAGACGCACCAGACCATAGGACGCACCTAGTTTTCGGAGGAGAAAAACAAGAAAAAAAATATTCTGAATCCCAGAAGCCAGAACAGCAAGAGGGATCTGGCTTCTGGGATAGCCTCTTGATGTCTTGGCTTATGGGATAGCCACGCAAAGCCTCTCCCGGGCAGTGGGATGAAGGCAGGAGCCAGGACAGCAAGCGGGATCACTGCGTGGTAGGCAGCCCATCTCCCTCCTTGGGGAAAAGCCCCCAAGAGCCGCACACATGCTCCACACGGCTCTTTAAAGGGAGTGCTGAGCAGAGCCACGCGCCTGCATTCGCTCCATAAGACGCACACACATTTCCCCTTACTTTTTAGGAGGGGGAAAGTGCGTCTTATAGAGTGAAAAATACGGTGCCTTCAGAAGCCTGATTTACCAAGGAAGCTGTTTGATAGGATTTCAGGAAATACTCTCCCCCCACAATGGTTAAGTCAATGCCACGTTTTGAAATATATATTATGTTGCATATGTGTGTGTTTTACATGATTTGTATTAACTATATACATTCACACAGAGACCTGTTTGGGTAGCTGGTAGACCAGATCTTTGTTGTTAAGAGCTGCACTCTGAAGGTGACATTTCAGAAGCTTTCAAATGTGCTGTGAACGTTATGTCTTGCATGCTCAAGCACTGAAATGGAAGATCTGCCAAAGATCCACAACATGCCCCCAGGCAATGCCTCCAAAAGGAAATGCAGAAGAAGAGGATACAACTTTGCTGCCTAGCACATAGCACCTATTTGCCAGCTGTGGATGTTTAAAGTGTAAAGAGGGGAAGTCAGATCTGTGTTGTCCCTGTGTTTAACCTCACTGACCAGCAGAAAAATAAAACCACCTGGAACTGACTTAAGTGACTTTTTCCTGCTGGTGGTTGCCTAGTTGTCTCAGCCTATTATTTCACACTGCTAATGTTGCTTTACAAGATGCTCAGTGTGTGACAGATGGCATGCCCCAAGGGCTTCCACATGCTACCTAAAACCTGATTGTCCTATATCATGCATTTACTAGGACTGTTCTTCTCTGTGCCTTCAAACTCACTCTCAGATGTATAAAAAGAGCCTTTCCCTTGCTGGGAACTAGAGCTACCTTTATTCGTTTTTTTACTTCTAAAAATATTTATATACCACTGTTCATTAAGAAAAAAACAGAGCAGTTTACAAGTGTAAAACATAAAACCATATAATAAAAAACATCACATTTAAAATCTAATAACCACTTATTTATTTGTAAAAATATGCATGTTCATAAAGAAATATCAGGACAGTTTACAACATTAAAATATCAAACCATACACTGTGTGTGTGTGTTTTGTGTGTGTGTATACACACCCCTAGATCAGGACTTTCTTGCACATGCCTAATTTTGGATTGTAAATTTTGATATAAAGCATTATTTTTTTATTTGTCTTTTTCCAGCAAAGTGTTTACAAACTTGTACCACTGTACCACCATGGACATTTGCTGCCTTGCTGTAAAAACCAGCAAGGAGAAACCTAGTGAGCTAGTAATAATAAGTTGGTGGTGGGCCATTTCCATGGATTTTCCTGGTTTCTAAATAAAACACTGCCTTCCAAATGAGCTATTCCTTCCTTTCCGTACAAGAATGGCAGGCCTTTCCAAGAGATATGATTCTAGACTATGCAGCTGGAAACGTTGCTGAATGTGAGGTTGAAAAATATCAAGTGGGATACCATCGCTCCACCACCCTAAAGAGAAAGCTGGTACTGTCCCAGTTCATGTTGCTAAGCCATGACTCAATTGCTTTTGCTGATTTGATTGAAGATGCTGCTGCTTTCCTCCTAGGGACTGGTCTTGTTACTTTAGCCACAACTGCAGCTAACTATCTTTTATTAATCTTCAGCTGGCACTGTCCAAGTTCTTGCTGCCAATTCATAACGCAATTGCTCTTGCTGGTTGGAGATGCTCCTACTTTCTTCACGGTGACTAATTTTTGTCACTTTCCCTGTTCCTCTGGATGCAGAGTATTTGGCTTCTGGCCATAGCTGTCAACTTACAGATTTGAAAATAAGGGACCAGCAGCCTCAAAAATAAGGGATTAGCAGCCAAAATAAGGGATTTTCCAAGCACAGGTATGTTCAGCTTCTGAGCCCCTCCAAGCCAAAGGCAGAAAGCCCAGCCAGCACCCAAACGAAGCCTCAAGCAGTGGTTCCCACAGCGCAGCAACCCGGCAAAGGGGATGCAGCAAGGAAAACCACTGTCACCTCTCTGCTGGGAAGCGCTGAGCAAAGGCGAGTCCCCAGGCAACATGGCCGATTTGTTTGGCATCATCATCATCATCATCATCATCATCATCATCAAAATAAATTTTATTTGTATCCCGCCCTCCCCAGCCGAAGCCGGGCTCAGGGTGGCTAACAACAATAAAACAGTACAACAGTACAACACAACACTCTAAAATCATTCATTATAAAATTAATTCAAATCAAACCAACGGCAACCATTGGGCCAGAGCTCCGCGAAGATTGCCGAAGGAGGGAGTCAGGCTGTGCCCTGGCCAAAGGCATGCAAGCTCCACCCCCCAGTCGTTCTTGGCTGGCAGGGAGGGAGGGAGAGGAGCTGCTTCCTTTGAAACCCGGGAACTTTAAGGGATATCAACAATAAGGGACAGCAGCGGGACACAGCGCTGGGATAAGGGACTTTCCCGCCAAATAAGGGACGGTTGACAGCTATGCTTCTGGCCATGTCTCTTTCCTCAACCTCTGTATTCATTGCAAACTGTGAACAAACCATATATCAGGGTTACTGACCCTTTTAGGCTCAAGGACCCATTTGAATTCTTGAGGTACAGGCACCACCCCTTAGGGTCACATCCTGCCCCCTCTCCTGGATCAGCCCCCATAGTGTGAGAGAAGGAACACACGCCCTTTTCCAAGGGATCTGTGTAAAGGTCAGATCCAGTAGTATTAACATGAGCCTTGGAAAGCACATAGAGATGAATGAAGTGGAAAAGATCACCACTCTTCTAACTTCCTGCTTTAGCTCCAGTCACCTTTTTCTCTCATGAAAAGTGCAAACAGTCACCACCTCATGACCAAGGAGGCAGTGACGGGGAGATGCTAAGAGGCTTGAGAGTGCCAGCAGAAGACCTCAAGGGTGGCATGATGTCCAGGGGATCAACAATGGCGGCCTACTGATCAGGAATGCAACAGCTTTAGATGACTTATTACAGGGGGGAGCCTGCATCCAGCATTCTGACCCCTCTGGGTCTAAGCATGCATTCTCTCTCAGTTATCATCTGAAATGAGTTACACAGTACAAGGAATGAAGCCATGGACCCACATGAAGTCACAACACCTTGTCATTCGTTTTCTTGGTGTCTGTCTGTTGATGCAGCGAGGCAGGTAAAGCCATTTTACCGGAGCAATTTTTCAGATAGGTATTTGTATTATTAATTGTGTTGCAAAATAAGCACATCAAAATGACCTTGGAAAGCCAAGGAGACAAATTAAAAGAGGATTTGAAAACATTTCTCACTCCTTGTTACAGATATTCTATTTGCCTTCATTAATGGCAAACTTGCGGAGAAGATTTATTTTGTGTTATTTTGCTACCTAATCTTTTTCTTCCCTTTCTTTCCTCCCACCTATCCCTTTTATACATGATGTTCAGTCCAAACAAATGATCCCTGGGCACAGAAGCTTAGCAAAAGATGTTTGTCAGGTGAGTTGTCCCTCGCTCTCCCAGCTCCCATTCCATCAAATGATTGCAGCCACAAACCGCTGACAGAAAGTAGGAATTATCCAAATCAACAGAGGCCTCACAGAGAAAGACTAAACATAAGAATAAAGCTTACAGATGCTTGGAAAATAATCATTAGCAATCAGAGGCTAATAAAGTAGCACTTTAAACAGCAGCTGTTGCCAGGGGAATAGATGACAAATATTAAATTCCCTTCGGCCCACACCTAAGTCACTTAAGCAATTAAGCATATTTCCACTTTTGGAGTTTTCATAGGTACTTATTAGTATTGTGGAAGAGTGTGCTAAGCAACCCACAGGATCTATCAGAGGCCTTTTTGTGTCAATTACTTAGTATTACTGTAAACTGCAGAGCTTCCAGCGATTATTGGAGCATTTCTTTCCCGTCCTTTCTTAGAACTGGAAGTGCATTGATTTATCCTACTTCGTAAAGGGCACGGGTGCATTTCTACCCAAACGACTTATGCAAAAATTGGCTACTCCCCCTGCTCTATGTGTAGGCAGCAAAGCTTCTCAAAATGTCACAGAGGTCAAAATGGGATGAGTGACTATCTAAAGAGGAAGGAAGTAAATGAAAATGGTACATGCAGCTGTTGTGTTTCCTTTCCTCGTTCCTCCTCCAGCCTCCTTGATCACCCATGCCATGAAAGAAAATTAGGCATAGCACAGAGGGACACAAGAAGGAAAAGGGAAAGGGAGGGTGACTCTGTCAATTTCGGTTTCACATTTCTCAGTTTTTCCAGTATAAAGATCTGTTCTTGACATTTCCACATCCATTGGGGATTTGGGTGCAAATTTCTACTAATACACACATTAGTATGCAATTTTCTGCCTGATATACACATTGCCACAAAGCCATTTGTCTTAATATAATGCTTTTTTGTTTATTTTTACTAACTTGTGCATTTTTATGCATACTTACTCTTAGCATATGCACTTGTGTACCCATTATTTGGGTCAGAGATCTGGATTACAAAATTTGGGGAAATGCAAATTTCAAAAGTCTGTTGTGTTTCAGCCTATGTATTGTTTCAGAAAGTGCAAAATTGACAGGCTCACTTTTAAATGGGGATTGAATGGAATTTATTCACCATTGCTATATAGGAATAAGAGCAGCGGTGGTTTCATTCTACTTCAGTCCCTCACAGCATTTGAAGGTACAGACAACACCGAAGGGACTAAGAACTATGTTAAGTTTATATCAAAAAGAATACTCCAAATCACCTTGCTGTGCCTTGTTGCATTCTGAGCAAATTTACTGTTCTTCAGAGGCAATAGCATTTTGTTATTCTGTTCTCAGGCAAATCATAGTGGAGTACCCACTCAGTCCTGGACCAAGCTATGGTTTCTCGAACAAGGAAGATTCCATATGGTCCCATGCTCTGTTTTGTCCTTCCTCTTGCCTTCATTTCTTAAGCCACAGTTTTCTAATCCAGGCATCATGGGAAACAGGGATTTTTAAAAACCGAAAACAGCTAGATGCCGAAGGAAGGAAAAGAAAGCGTGAGAAGGGATTATATGGACATAAGACCTATTCCATGGTTTATTGAACTAGCATTGTTTTGTCTGAACCAGGCCTGTGAGATACCTTACAAATCCCACATACTGTAACTCTATTCATAAAGGGACAGATAACAAATAAATCTGTTTTGAATGTTAAGACTCAGCATTGAAATTTGGCAGGCAGTAATGAAGAAGATGCTTCTCAACATGTCCAGAACGTTATCTACATCTTGGTATCAGTAAGATCAGGTTCCTTGTTGGAGAATAACTCGAACCACTCTAGATATCAATTGAAAATTAACCATTGCCTCCACCTGAGCAATGTAAATGCTGCCTAGAGTCCAAGTTGATATCAGATCCTTCAGCCTTCACTGATGTCACCTTAAAAATAAATAAATCACCAGCCTTTGTTCACCCGTCTAGAACCAGCCTATAGAGAAATAATAGATGAAATCTGCAGAAAGTCATACTTCGTCCTACTCTCCAACCCCCTGCCATTTCGTACATATAATACTTTGGTTGCTTGCTTTGTTTGTTTGTATGTTACTATTGTACTAAAATCATTGCTGGCTGGAGTTTTAAGAATTTCCTTTAATTATCCTAAATCCTTTTTTTGAAAAAATACTGACACTTTTTGTTCCTGACAGTTGTTGACAGATCTGTACACAATACAAGATTAATACTAGTTATTATGCATGGTTGGGATTTTAGACTTTCCAAAATGAGCACTTTCTGACACTGTGAGCGTGGATGGGGGAAGAAAGGTAAAAGCAAACAATAAAGGTTCTAAAAACAGTCTCCTTTCATGTCTCTCTTTCAACTTAAGAATATTTAGCACAATATGAGCACCGCCTGCTGTTTGGGGACTATCCAGCTTTATACATATGGAAATTAAAAAGCTAAACAAAGCAGGCTTAATATACCACAAATCAATTCAGGTAATAGAACCAAACTGGTCAACAGTGTATGAAAAGAAAGTACATCCCCATCAAATTGCCTACGCTGGTTTTCCTCTGTGAATTGCCCTTTGGTGGATTTGTGCACTGACCAGGAAAGGGATACAACTGCAAATGATCTTTTCATGTCCTTTTAAAATGATAAAAATAAGATAGTCTCCAGGTGGTCTTTTTTCATAAATCTCTTTTAAGCTTCAGGGCTACCCTGTGTGGCATTCTGACAGGCCGACAATAAAGAAGTGCTTATGATGGTCTGGAGGGGGGTTGTTCTAAAGCTTCCCCCTACTGTTAAGCAGTAAATCGGGGACTGACAGGATTCCTCACCTGCCACCTCCTGCCAGGGTGACATTAAATCTACACTATATACTCTAATCTCCTTCTAACCACTAGAATCAGGAATATGGGGGAAAGTTAGATTGAGATATCTGGATTCCAAGGTGTTTCAGTAATGGTAAAATCTGCCTGTCCCAAGGCAATGTTCCAATATAAATGTGCTGGGGAAGTAAATAAAAGTTAAAACTCTTCTGAAGGATTTTATGTCTCGGCAGTCTTATCGCTCTCATTTATTTATATTATAATAATATATAATAAGAGAACAAGTCTCCTGAATGGGTCACTTGACCCTAGTTTACCTGAGGAAGCAGGTGGACTTTACTTCTAATAGAATAAAAATGAAGGTTTTTTTTATTTTTTAAAAAAAAACCCACAGCAATTATGCATGGCTGGTGATCCGAAACAAGGTAACGCCAAACGCTTCACGTGTTTCAAGTAGATAGATAGATAGATAGATAGATAGATAGATAGATAGATAGATAGATATATCTGTGTATATATCCTCTAACAATAGTTCTCTAACAATTTTCCATATTCCCCCCCCCTCCTCCCCTGGACTTCCCTCATATTCCCATTTTGTTTTATTTCCATATTACTCACCCTGCGTGTTGTTTCCCCAAAATTTCCCAATATATATAATCTTACTTTTTGTTATATACAATTGTGTTTGTTTATTCAAACCCTGCCAGTGAGTCCAATTCTTCATGTTGTTTCTTCATGTATGTGTTTCAAGCAAGTTTAATTGGTATCTGTAATTTTTACATGGACTTTTATAGATTTCGTGCACTGCCGTCACCATTAACACTCTACCATTCTTTTTCATGACCCTTTAGTTTATATGGAAGCAAGGTGTGCCATTGGGGTCAATGTGGCATCCTCCAGATGTTGATGGATTACAACTCCTACCATTTTGTGAGTCAGAAACTACAACAAATCCAGAATGCGGCAGCTAGACTGGTGACTCAGAGTGGCCACTGAGACCATATAACACCAGTACTGAAAGACCTACATTGGCTCCCAGTATGTTTCCAAGCACAATTCAGTGCTGACCTTTAAAGCCCTAAATGGCCTCAGTCCAGTAAACGTGAAGGACCTCGTTCAGCCTGGACACTGAGGTCCAGCACCGAGGGCCTTCTGGCAGTTCCCTCACTGAGAGAAGTGAAGTTAGAGGGAACCAGTCAGAGGGCCTTTTCGGCAGTGGCACACGCCCTGTGGAATGCCCTCCCATCAGTTCATAAGGAAATAACCAGGCATAGGAAACTTAGTAGGGTTGGTGCCTGCCTGTTTTCTCATAGGAGGCATTTCCATATAGTTGGGCCCACTACAATGAACGCACAGCATCTTATTGACATGAGTTACGCTTCTGGTCTATTGATGGGGGACTACAAATAGTGTTTGCCCAGATGATCTCAGAGAGTGGCTTGGGATATACCAGGCCATTTCCTCCTTTGCCCCTTTAAAGTTTTAATCAGTAATGGATGATGTGATGTTATTTCCTATGAGTCCTCACCCCTGTAGTCCGTGGAAGTTGATACTGTTGCTGTGGGGCTGGCCTAGTGATGTCACATCCCAGGTTTCCTTACTAAATGCTACAGGGAGAAAAGGAGGAAACAAATAACATTTTCTCTCAGACTAGTATACTTCAGTTTATTACTTGACCAAAGAAAATGGGAGATGCATTTCTGGTCTTTTCTCTGAAGTCTCTCAGCCCCACTCACCTCACAGAGTGTTTGTTGTGGGGGAGGAAGGGAAAGGAAAATGTTAGCCGCTTTGAGACTCCTTCGAGTAGTGATAAAGCGGGATATCAAATCCAAACTCTTCTTCTTCTTCTTCTTTTCAGCAGGTGGGTAAACAACTGACTTCTGCAACTGACTTCTGCAAGAAACATGCAAAAGCACATCATGTGGTGAGGAGAAAGGAGAAAGGGGCAAATTAATAATGGTAGATGACTGTTTCCATTTTTATTTGTTTTTGTTTTTGTCAAAGGCCAGCGTTCAGAGAGCATGATTCAGTTTAGACGACTTTCAGCAAGATATCCCCACTGCTAGAATTAAAGTGAGAAAGGGACGCTAACTCTTGGCTTTCCATGGGGTGTCTGGCAGGCTAAGGCACCAACGCTGCTTTAATAAACAGGAAGAACCTTAACGCTTCTCTTGAGTCCTACCAAAGCTGAGGATTTGCAACGATGAAGATGAAAGCACATTAGATCTGTTGTGTTTCTGTGTGATCCTGTCCAAAGCCCTTATAATCCTTTTGTTCCCCACTGAAGAAAGAAAGAAAGAAAGAAAGAAAGAAAGAAAGAAAGAAAGAAAGAAAGAAAGAAAGAATCTTTATCCAGAGCCATTTTAACCCAGTCCAAAGAACGTCGTAAAGAGAGCCAGTGTGGTGTAGTGGTTAAGAGCGGTAGTCTCGTAATCTGGGGAACCGGGTTCGCGTCTCCGCTCCTACACATGCAGCTGCTGGGTGACCTTGGGCTAGTCATGCTTCTTTGAAGTCTCTCAGCCCCACTCACCTCACAGAGTGTTTGTTGTGGGGGAGGAAGGGAAAGGAGAATGTTAGCCGCTTTGAGACTCCTTAAAGGGAGTGAAAGGCGGGATATCAAATCCAAACTCTTCTTCTTCTTCTTCTTGCTGAACGGCTGCAGCCTTTAATTTGCTCTTGGGTGCAAATCCAATTTGTCAGTTGCAGCTCAATACCTTTCTCCCTAAAATCATCACATACAGTATTCATAGTAGTAAAATGAATCTAACAGGCATCCTTTCCAGTCTCTTTTTGTGAGGCAGGATCTTGCACATATGTATATATGAAATTTCCTGCATGTTCCTGTAATTTGATAATCTCTCCCCACTCCCCACCCCGTGTCCCCTTCCTCTGTGTATTCTGTGTTGTATCTGCATTCCAGCTTCAGCTGCTATTGTAGATTGGTTAGTTAGCTAATGCCAGACTTCTTGGTCTGGCCTTCATAATCCCATTAAGTTCTGGAAATATCTTCTTTTTGAAAGCTGGGATGCCTTGCACTCATAGTTCAAGGGCATAAATCACTTAGCTAGAATTTCTACAAGTGCTAATGTAATTTAGCATTGAAGTAAAGACAACAGTTTGTGTAGCCCACCACATAGGGCTTGCAATCCCACCCACCAGTTCCTATGTTGGCGTAAATAAGGGACTGAACTAAAAGATGTGACAGAAATAGTGAGGGTCTGGTTGGGCAAGAAAATATGCTTTTCATTTATTTTGAGTTCCACCTGGGATTTCCTTTACCATTTCATGCGTATAATAAATAGTAGCTGTCAGCTTTGCTGAATTTATTACTTATTCACAAAGGACTTATTTATAACCCTTCTAATTTCATAGTCACTCGTTAGGAAGACTAGTCAACCAACTTTCATCCTAAACCCAGTGGAATTAAGAAGACCATTTGTTGCTTTGTTTGTTTTAACTTTTGTGTGTGTGTGAATTTAACATGCTTGCTGTTTTAAAATGCTCTTAGCTACTACAGGAGTTATTGACTAAGAAATGAGATAGAAATAAGCAATCAAACAAATACTATGATCTAATCAAACTAACGCCAGGTTGTGCTTTAAAATAGATCATGCAAACTACTTGGAAGTAAACAATGTTGAAATTTAATGCCGGTTCCTGGCTATGTGTTTGACAGAAGAATCCTGTTCATGTTTATTGTTTATTTTATTAAAAAATGTTTATCCCGATTCATGCATATTTCTCCAAAGAGACTGAAGATGGCAAACAAACAGTAAGACAAATAGAATAAAACAAAACAATCCCTGAAAAACTCCAGTATGCATTCCAACAGATAAATTGACCTCCTGTTTAGCAAATTCAAGCAGCACAAAAGTAGCCCAGAACTGAGCCAGCAGGCAATTTCACAATTAACCAAAAGCCTTTATAAAAATAAAAATAAAAATAAATTGTCAAGGCTTCATCTTCACCAGCTGCCTGAAGCAAAACAGTGATAGAGCTTGACAGACCTTGCTCAGTAAGATATTCCACAAAGTAGATGTCACAGCAGAAAAGACCTCACTCCTGGTTGACACCAGGTTTTCCTCCCCAGTTTAATGGACTTGGAGTAGGGCCCTGGATGACAGCAGTAAGAGCTGTTGTGCGTACACCTTAGCAAGATTGCAATCTGAGACTGGGATACCCCTAGTCATGAATAATATTACCAAAATCAATGTAATCAGTTGCAGACGGCGTGATGAGGTGCCTCTACTTACTTGACCTCCAGTCAGCTGTGTTGCTGCTGCTTACCAAGAGCTAGAGAGGGGTGGACAAGGTGGTATAAAGGTTGCAAGGATATTTGTAAATGCACTGGCTGGAGTATCAGCTTGGCTCCACTGGTGGATTTACACCACACCAAACTTATTACTGGTGACCTCTCAGTAAACAGCAACAATGCAACCAGCCAGAGATGAGGTGAGCAGTTGCAGCTCACCATACCATCTGCTATGGAATGGAATTGAATGTATTAATGAACCACCATCACGTTCATCCTGACCAAAAAAATGGGCAAACATTTAATCACAGAGACAATAGGAGGTTAAAGATTTGATCCCTGGCATGCTATAATTTTTATGGAAGCAAATTAGTCAATTGGTGGGGAAAAGATACATTGATTTACCATGCTCTTAGGTTGCATTCCTATTCTTGTATTCGCTGATTGCAAATTCCTTTCTCAGCTCTGCCAGAGAGATGTAAACTTAATGAACTGAAGTGACAGGTTTTTGCATCCTAGGTTAGGCAACCTGACAGCAAAGTTGTGTTTATGTATATGCCTGCAGATTATATATGTGTGTGTGTGCCAGGAAGGCAAATAAAAATTTTGCGGCGCTGCTGGAGGTGCAATCAATAAAATCACAGATATGCTTCTTAATTCAATGAAATCCATAGGGAATTCTTTTTGATGCATGGTGCAGTTTAAAAGGAGAAAACAAAATAGCTCCCTAAAAATCTTGCATATATCTCAATTACCATCAGCATTGTGTTCTATTTGAATATGTTTTCAACAAATTGGTTAATAAATAAGGCAATTGTAGTGTGACTAAGAAATATCTCTGCAACCTATCTTGCCTTAAAGCAAGAAAAGAGAAGGGGGTTTTAACCCTAAAACTACTAAGCTAGGACAGAGAAAATGCTGAACTCACAGAACACACACATACACACAATCATTGTTGTGAGATTCTAAAACACCAAAAATGCATTATGGCAGATATGCCATATAAAAGTGTTGGGGGCTATATTTTTCATTTTCTGGAGCAAAGATGCTTGGCTTGCTTTTTTTCAGGTGCAATCTAGATGAGGATATACTGTGATCCATAACACTAATAATTGTAATCTAGGCCTGACTTCTCCTTTTAGTAAGTACTGTCATAGGGCAGGAGTCAGCTTTGCCTGCTGAACAACAGGCTGAAGTGGGAGAAGGTGGAGCGACTCCACCTGTAGCTGATCAACCTACAAGGTTACAGAAGGGAAGGCACTGATGTGAACCAGCTGGTTCAGCCTTCTTCAGCAGAGCTTCCAGCAGCAGTCAGGTGCTGGTAACAATACTTATAGTTCCTGATATGACTCTGCTGCTTCCTGCTCATCTTGACCCTGAGATCTTTGGATTCCCTGACCCCTGGACCATCTGACCATGTGGATTGCTGTTCATCTGACCCTAGGACCTGACTTTGGATGCTGATTCTGCCTCCAGGCAAGTACACCTCAGGGACTCTTCTGGTTGGCTGGCCTCTCAGTCCACTGAGCTCTGAATGTGGTTGCTCAGCAATGAGACTATAACATGTAGACATCTGGATTTCTTCAGCACCACACAATTCTATTTTCCATACATTCAGTACATGCACATCTGGGCAGTGGTGGCATCACAGCAGCAGGCTTCAACTTCATTGTGCACATGCTCATTTGCATGTCTGCAATGTATCCACATGCATACACTTATATTACAAAGTACTAATTCATACAATTGGGAGCCCTGACTTTTTAGGGATCCTGATCACATGTATATGTTAAATATGCTACATATATGCCAATCAACATTTGTGCCTGGTGGAATGGAATCTGCCAATCTCCAGCCCTAACGTGTGTTCACTGTATGTGTCAGACAGTCATTCAAATGCTTGGTGGTGGTGGTAGCTTGGGTGAAAGTGACTTCTTCATTGCTAAAGTTTTTGTTGATATCCCTTATGATGTCTGCCAACGTGGTCCTAACTTCAAGCTCCTCTTCACTTTTAGAATGCATTTTGCTTGCTTCATCTTATTGTCTACTTCCCTAGAAGCGGTTCAGCAATTTCCAGCAGTAGAAACATTACTTACTCCCAAGGAAACCTCAGTAGGATTGTACTGTAAGTCCCATTGTGTCAAGTGCAGCATACTCAGTAGCAAAACGTTTAGGACTGTTTCCCCCCTGGGTTGTGACTCATGCTATGTATTTGATCTTGGAATTCCCCAGCTGTTTCCCTCCTCCTCTTACACACTCAAGTAGCTGACACAAAGTGATCCTGTTTTTTTTCTTCAATGGAACACACATAAAAAAAATAATAATCATCCGTCCACAATTCTGAAAGGAAGGGGCGTATGGGCGAGAAACGCATGAACAGCAGCTGCAGAACAAAATAACAAAATATGAGAGGGCCTGGATAATATAATTTCTTCAGATGTGTTTCTTGATTGGTATCTGCCCTAAATGTTTCAGCTTTCCTTTATGTCTTGTTTACCAGTTCTTTTCACTTCTTCCCTCAATTATACCGCATCCATTTTCTGACTGCTTGAAAGTTTTGCCAGTCCCTCTATCAAAGAGCAAGGGGAGAACTTGATCATTTAACTGCAAAATAGCAGAGAGAATGGGCTGGATCCGGAAAAGATGTACACAAAACAAAGCTGGCAGAAGCTGACTTCCCTGTCACCACGGACCACCGCCAACCACCGTATCTCTTGACGGTTGGGGTCTCTGCTGAATGGAACAGGCAATGGTAATTGGGGGGTCTGAGAGAGAAAGGGAGAGCTCACTTGAATAGGTTGCTTCCCTCCTCCCAACTTTCAGGGATCTCCCCTTCACTCACAGCCTTTGCACCATACTTCACTCAAGTCCCTCAATCCATTAGCTGCTTTACACCTGCATTTTCCTGGATCCAGCACCATCTAATGAAGTTTTGCTTGTGTGACAAAGAATACTCACCGATAATCCTGGGAGGTTGGCGACTGTGGACAGGCACAGCTGCGGCTGTTTGAGCCCTCATTCAATGAGATGCACATTGGAGAACGTCATCCTCCTCTGGGAGCTGTGTGGGCCCCCAGGAGCATGCACATTTTAATTGGCCAATCGCAAGCAGGCTGGGGGGGAGTGAAGCCTGGCTGACAGACCTGGGAGTACTAGGCTTCACTCAGACCCATAGCTATCAACTTTTCCCTTTTCTTGCGAGGAATCCTATTCGGAATAAGGGAATTTCACTTAAAAAAGGGGAAAAGTTGACAGCTATTCTCAGAACTGCTGGCTACCCATATATAGTGGCTTTTTCTTCAAATTTTTAAGTATTGGAATAATTCAAGGGAGCACATGAAAAACTGTAGCGAGAGAGCTGCTTTGCACAGAACTAATATATGCTTCCTTTTATGGAGAATAAAATAATTATATTAGGTTATATCTCAAAGAAATAAACAATGGGTGTAACGTTCAAAGTCCATGTCCAGCCAGCTTTCATTGTGAGAGGCTCTGAGTGAAGCCGGAAGTTTGTTTCTGTTGGTTCAATTCTGCGTGTCATTCCTGACAGGATAAGGACTTCACAAGCATGGCAAAGGCCAGACTCATTTTCTCTCCCTTTGCGGAGAGCTGTGAAGAGACGTTTGAAACAGAAAGTTGCCAAAGAATTCTAATTTGAGAAATCCCACAACAGGTTCAATCGGTTTCTTTTTGTTTTAGTCTAATCTCCAGATACAAGAACTCGGAGCAGGCTTTGTAATAGGGTTAAGATTATGTGCAATATGGTATGCAAATGTTGCTGCTGCAGAGGGCATGGGATAATACCTAATCTGTGCTAATGATTATGTGACTAGAAAAGTACATTAAGCAAATGTTTTGCATGGAAATAATGTCATGGCTTTGCCAATTTACAGATATTAATGGATTATGCTTTGTACTTAGCTAGAAAATCAGACTAAGTACTTCTACATAAACTTTATTAGTAGCCTTTATTTAACAAAAGCCATGGGTCTAGCCTATTTATGTATCACACTTTTTCATGCAGCTATTTGCTTCTTGATCACTATGGAGGAAATGTGTCAGCTCATGGCCAGGCAGTTATATGCATCTACCACCATACAGAAGATCGTTTTTGTTCCCCCATGAGCATCAGCAAATGCAGTATTTGCAGCGGTATTCTAGTTGAGGCAGGTTTACAGCTATTGTGGTTTAGTTCTGCCTAGACCTAGAGTCTCCACAGCAAACAACAACACTTTAGACTTCACCATTCCAATTATAGGATTATATGTCTCCAAATAAGCTGTCCAGATTCCCCCCCACCCTTCCAACCTACAGGGGACAGTGAGTTGGGTACTTAAGGGCTGCTAGTGAAGTGCCCAGCTACTGGCATGAAACTACACCTTCATGTGATAGTACATGGGAAGAGGGAAGAAGCCCATACCTGTGCATTCCTGAACCAGGGTTCAGCTGTGGACCTAGAAGTAGAAGAACCTCTATCAATTGGGGCTCTCTGCCATGATCCAAATTTCAGTGCAGGCCCAGCCAGGTGTTATACCAGTGAGTATAATCAGAACAGAGGAAATGGACAATATCTATAAGGTTTCATAGAAACACAGAGTTAGGAAACATCTATTTCACAGGCTCATATGTGTATTAACTCTAATCCTCTCTCATTTACAAACTTTGCTTCCTTTCATAATCTGAGTACAAAAATATAATCTTAGGAGAATAGCTTTCCTCAACGAGTCAAAAGTTCACTTAGACTAGCTTTCTGTTTCCAACAAGAGTTAGCAGCCAGAAGTCTCTCAAACAGAAGACCAGGCCTGAAGGTGATTGCCATTCCCTGGCATTTGTTCCCAGATAATAATCTGTTCATAGTCACTGAAAAATCAAATCCATTCAAATGTTCATAAAATTTGAGAAGCCCATGCACTATTTTCTGGTGAGGGGGATAGAATGAACAAGGCTTTCTGACATCCATTTATGTCTCTTGAAGTAGAATCAGAAGATGTTCCCTTTGATGTGATTTTTCTCTCACCTAAACATCATAGTTCTTTCTTCACAGGACTGACTTTCTAGATTCTTGGGTATCTTTGTTGCCAACAACCTGAACTGGATATAGTATCCTTTTCGATCCCTTTTGCCCGATTCTGGTGTATATGAAGTTGCAGTCTTACGGATTGATAGTATAAACTTTACAATGCATAGCTTCAGTGGAAAACTAAATTCTGTTAATTTTAAGAATACCCAGGGGCTGCCTCTGCCACAGTGAAGGGTGGATTACATGTTAATATTCAAAGGAATTGAAAGGTTTAATTTCCCATTTTTAAGGAACTATTAGTGTTTCCAAGCAACAGGTAAAGTTATCACATCCTTGAAATAGACTATGCAAAGCTTTCTTCTGCTAAGTTACATTATTCTTACTTTATTCTTATAAGGCGTATTCTCTCTGAAGGGCAGCAGATGGTCATTATCTGAGGCAATGGATTTTCCATATAAGATGTGTACATGGACAACTAGCCACAGTGCCGAAGCTACAGGATGGTTAGCTGCGGGTTTTTTGCCCTGAGTGAAGCCGTCAGAGACTCCCAGCCTCTGTGTGTGTGTGTGTGTGTGTGTGTGTGCGCGCGCGCGCACGCGCAAGTGCCTGAGGGGTGTGTGTGCTAAACAGGGTGAAATACAGCCCCGTTTTGCCGAATCTTCCCCTAATGCACTACATTTCTATTTGCGGGGGATGTTTTGTTTAAAAGAGTTTTCAAACTTGTGAAGTGGCACTACACAGACACTAACTTGCTCAGAATTAGGCTACAGATGCTGTTCTTTCTCTTTTTTGTTATTTTTTATGTTTTGGAATCAAGCTGTGGTAATCACTACAATAAATATAAAAATAGCAAATTGGATGCCTTGTGTTGGAGGCGGCACTCCAGAAATAATACATTTTGAGGGTGTGGGGCATTTTTTAACAATCAAGTGGTGTATAAATTTTATGAAATTTTTGAAATAAATATATAAATACTAATTCCACTGAGAGAGTGTGCAACAAATACAACTGGGGAAAGTAACTCTTTAT